>NW_027130807.1:0-1200000 GCF_026122565.2 Emydura macquarii macquarii
CTCAGATCGACTTATCTGGATCGATTGAGCGGTCAGTGAAGACCCTCTCAATTGATCCAGAAGTTGACACTGTTTATCCACCCCCTCAAGTGGTGTAGCGCTGCGTCGATGGGAACTGTGCTGTGTAGTAAAGACGGCACGCAGAAGGGAAGCACAGTAGTCGTTGAGAGTTACGCAAGCTACTCTGTGTAGCTTGCGTAACTCCTGTCGACTGCCACCGAATCGCCAGGTAAGAGTAGAAGAGGACTAAATAAATAATTGTAAGTGAGTTAAAGCAAGTCATAGAGGCTGAGATTTTTAGGGGAGTTTTGTGGCTAAATGCCCTAGTCTGCTCTGAAAATCTGTCAGGGACGCTGGAGGGTATTGGTGTCATATGTGTTAGCCAGTAAGGGTGCCTCTGAATTTGGCCTAGTAATTTTAATTCCAAACTCAGTTGTGTGCCTCATCTTTCAATTACTCTCTAAGGTAACTTCATCAGCTACTTAATAGAGGATCAGAATAGCTTGATATTTATGGGGTTTTCAATTTTAGAAGGTTAGTTTAAAAAACAAACAAAAAAACCATCTATGATTTTGCTGAAACATACCAAAGGAGCAGGGAAGTGCTAGGGTGACCAGCAGCTGTCAGCTTCATAGTGAAGATGGCTGTTTATTGTGTGTGGAGTCCAAAAATGCAAACTTCAGTGACATTACCTTGCAGCTTTACAGGAATTCATACATTTACCTGGGGCAGTCAGCTGGTTACTCCCAAAGATTACATGACAGGTCACATGGCCTTACTAGCATTGTATCCAGGCCTTTCTAGTCTCTAGAATGGGCAGGCAAAAAACATAAATTATCTCTCTTCTTTCTTCTCATGATTTCCATGGGAATGGAAGAATGAAGCATTAAGTCTCTCCCTTTCTTTTCGTAAGAGTTCGCTCTGACATTACGTCCTGGGACCTACAGATATTTTTAAACTTAACACAGCTAGTGAGTATCCTATGGACTTGTGTGCCAGAAATACAGAGACAGAGGGGCAGGAATTGATTAAAACAACTTTCAGTAAATCCTTTTACTTTGTGATGGATCTGAGCTCACTTGGTTTAATCCTCCAAGTTGACTTTGCACTAAACTGCTCCTTTTTTCTGTCATTCGTTGTCTCTCTCCTTGTCTTCTCTGCTTCCTACCTATATTCCCTCTCTCACCACTACCTGCCACCTAACAATCCTTTATAGTCCTCATGAGCAGTGATCCAGATGTACAGAAACAGAGGTACAAATGCTGATGCGAGACAGTTCTAAGCTGAGTGTGCGTAATCTTCTTTTTGAGAAATCTTTTGTCCCATTGTGATGATTCTCAACTTTCAAGTACAAAAAAGGGCCCAACTTATTGTTGCCCTGCACCAGTGCAAAGGGGCTGTACAGCAGCTTTCTCCCATTGCCATGATTCTCAACTTTCCCCCTGTGGCATGTCCGTGCCTGGGGTAGCCACCTAAAAATGCCAAGGGCAGGGAAGGCTGTAAAAGAAGAGCAGATTCTCCCAGCACTGGTGAGTGACACTGAAGTCAGACTTCCAAACCAGCCACAAACAGTGCTTCTTTATTCCCCACACTGGTTCTCAAGAAGCCAAAATAAAAATATACACAGCCCCCTTTACTGCATTTCTGTCTCTGGCTCCCAGTCAGCCACTAGGTCCAGTAAAGAAACCACTTATTTAAAACTCTGTGCTCTTTACCAAAAAGTTTCTCCTGATCCCAAAGGGTCAGCCACAGTACCAGATCAATATAAGTTTGGATCTTACCCAAAATACCACACTGCCAGCCAATCCTTTAGTAACTAAAACTAAAGGTTTATTATAAAAAGAAAAATGAACTATAAGAGAAGTGTTAAAGGATTAAAGTAATCACATATATACAAATAACTGGAAAGTCCGTATATATCAGGTTTCTAGTAGAATTGTGGAGTTTGCAGGCTTGTATAGTCCCTCTGGTGTACATCCAGTACCTGGATGGGTCTCAGTCCTTTGTTTCACAGCTTAAGTTCAGTTCAGTTGTAGATGAGTTGATCCAGAGGTAGGTGAAGACGTGAAGACTGAAGAGAAAATGGATGTGGCGCAGCTGCCTTTTATGTCCTTTGGCCTTTGCCATGCTGCTTGTGGAAATTTACAGGAATAAGGTGGAGTCCAGGGTCACATGAGTAAGTCCTGGTGACTCATCAGGTATATTCCTGGCTTCTTCCCTGGACCCATTGTACCTGTGAATTTCCTTAATGGGCCGGTAAGCAGGCTAGGTCTGAAACCATCCTGTCTGGGGTGTCGCCCAGAAACACAGTACAATATGAAATACAGATAAAAACATATTCATAACATTCATTACACACATAACACATGCACATAAACATTATCATCTTACTTAGCACATTATAGCCTTTCTAACGGTACCTCACATGGCATATCTCACGTGAATTATTATGATTCTGACGTATTGATGTTAAAAAATATAATAAATGCTCCCTCCCTCTCCCCCATCCAGCCAGCATCACACCCCCTCTTTATTATTTTCTGGGGAATCTCATCTGTTCAATTTCTGTGTGTTTTTGGGTGGATGTAATTGTCTAATGTGGAAAGAAAATGGGCTTGTATTCTTTCTCTCTCTTCCAAACACAGTAATTCAGATGGCTCAATTCTGCACAAAGACTGTAGAATCAGGCCCAGAGCAAGCAGAAGTTATAATTCAAAGCTATTAGTTGGGCTCAAAGAATACCAGGGCATCTTTTTTTTTTTTTTTTTTTTTTTTGTGGGTGGGGGGGATGGGGAAGCACTGAGCATAGTCAATGCTTAACTAAAAATAAAGTCCGACGTATAAGTACAAAAAAAGGCCCGAATGATTGTTGCCCTGCAGCAGTGCAAAGGGGCCGTACTGCAGGTAGAAGGCCTCCCTGATGACTCCACTTGCACATGAGGTATCCATTGCAAGTCCTCCATAACATAGGGAGCATGGAAACCAGTTACCCAGACGGGGAAGTAAGCCATCAATCTGGTTTCATTTCTCTTTTGGGGAATTAAAAATCCTTTCAGGCCATATGATTAGCATGTTGCGGTATCTAAGGAAGCAGAATCCCTGTTGTTAGACGTAAAGGGACAGATTTTTAAAAAATGGCCTCCTGTTCCTGTTGGGATTTTAATGCAGTTTGAGGGAGCTGTTGCAAGCAGCAGTAGAGTTTTCTCTTTGCTTAACCTCTGGAGTCAATCCTTGGAGCACAGTTGCTTCCTGGACCTAAGCATGGTGTGTTTGGCTGAAAGTTCTGAAAGAAGGAATTGCCGGCATGCTGTTTGGAAACACTTTTGTTCCAGTCTGGTGTATATCTGTAAACAAAATAAGTACACTAAGAATATGCCCGATCCTTTGTCACTGATTTCCTCCGCATTGGAAAGCCAACCTGCAAGACCTCAGATATCTGCTACCACTGAGCAGAAGTGGTGACACAGAATAGAGTTTAAAAGGAGAGAAACTGAGTTCATGTTGAACTGAAATAAAACAAAAGGTGGAGGTCACCACAGAAACCAAAAGTACCCAACAAAAACAAGACTGAAGAAGGATCTAAAAAGAGGATGTAGAGGCTTCTCAAAAAGGATTGATGGATGACTTGGAGGCAGAGATCAAATAATTTGACTACCACGGACTGAAAAAGTTTTACGGGGAATGGGATAAGATAAGTGTCTCCTGCCTGTCTGAAAGGAACATGTTTGTCACCTCCTGACTAACTGTTTAACCACAGACCTTAAGAATGTAATTTCCAGTGTAGGTACGTAGCTCCTTACATGTTTTTTGAAATGGCTATGATCACTAGTGTGTTCCTGGCTCTCCGTAGAGACCTCACATGACACCCTTTAGTAAATTATTATTCATATAACTGATCCAGGGGTTCCCGGTAATACTCTATGCACCCCTCTGCCAGTTGGCTTCCAGTCCCTGCCTCAAAGAGTTTACAATCTAAGTGTAAGATGAGAGAATAGGTTGCTATAACAAACAGATGTGTTGAATCACCTCGCAAAAGAGAGTCAATGACAGATTTTTCCACTTTCCTGTGACCTTTGATGTGAGGAATTTTTCCCTTCTCCTTTAAAATGTGATATCAACTAAATTGTCTTTTCCCCCTCACCTGGTAAGTTCTTTCTTGGTGGTGGGGAACCAGTTAGAATAGTTTTCAGTATTTGTTCTGATGTTTCATGCTAACAATCTAGTAGAAGGAGATGATATTTTGCTGTTCCAGAGAAAAGCAGGAAGAATAGCTCCAACTCCTCTTCTCTTGTAGTACACATTCACCTGGGCTGCATTACACCTGTTTGGTAGAAGCAGAGTTGAATATTTGATCTGGATGTCATCACTGGTGTGGTGTTCCTTCCCCCACTCAGTCTATGTGCAAGGAACACAGCTGCATGGCATGGAACATCAGCTCTCTGGTAAACGTGACACCAGCTAAAGTCCTACTTTGGAGAGAGCTACCTGTTGCTGAGGAATAACCTGAAGATGCAGAAAGTGACTTTCAGTGTTGTCCATTTGAGGGCAAGTTGGCCTAAGGTGGACTCCATGCTCCCAGGACAAGCCCAGAGAGAGAGAATGTTTGATTTAGATCCAAAATCCTGGGAAAACCTTGCTCTTCTTTACTCCAGGGTAAATGAGGAGTAAGTAAATTGGTATCAGTGGAGTTACTCTGATCTTACACTCGTATAACAGAATTTGGCTCTTTGGTTCCATTTTTGCCATTTTTCTGGGTCACGTTAGCCTGTGTGTGTACTCTGTGGGCTTGGTAAGTGTCATGGAATCATTGCTGAAAAAGTTACTCCGCAGTCCCCACAATGGGGTTGTCTTCAGTTTGAGATTGGGCAAAAGTAAGATCAATCCAGTGTTTTAGGTCCCGTATCTTTTCTCACTTACGGTGTTATATGTCCAGTTAAGTTCAGTGGAATTACTCCTGATCTACGCTGAGGAGGGTGGGAGGAGAATTGGGCCTTTTGAATTTACTCTTGATCTTATTTAATAGCTGGTTTAGCCACGTCCACAGCCTGTTACAGAGGCAGCCCTGAACAACTAAGTTTGGATCTAGATCAACATTTCAGTGTTTCCAAGGTTCCAGTGTTCTGGCTTAGGCACATTGTGCTCCGCAAGGCGGAGAGTTCGTATTTTTAGATCTCAGTGGTGAAGAGACAGGCGGACAGGAAGTGCCCATTCAGCAGTTTATTCAAGCAGCACTTAAGTTACGAGAGTTACAAATTTTAAACTATTGCAAGCTGTTAACAGTTGGGAATTAGGCGCTTACCAGCACGAGGGTGGTGTGAGGCCCATTCTCTACCCTATAAGCAAGTTGCACCCAGGAAGCCGATCCACCCGGGGCATCCGCTAGTACCTCCACGGAGAGCCTCAGGGCAGGGCGCACCTGGAGGTTCTAAAATACCCCTTTCCCCAATTCTAGCAATAAGCTTATTGGCTACATTTCAATCCCCTTGCGGATTGGGCCTTAACATTTGTTTCCTGTTATTCTATTGGCAGTTAGCTAGGGGCCAATCCGCAATAAGGTGACGTTAGTTGTTTATTACTAGAGTTGCTGATTTTACTGCTAACGCTGCTAATTTTTTTGTTGACCCTATGGTCAGCTGGCTTCTATATTCATCTCAAGGATATTTCCAGACCTGGAGACAATTCCTCTTATTCCTTACAAGTCTGGTTCTTGAGAGGCCTAACTTTTGCTCATAAGCCTGCTGCCACTTTTAGGGCCTAGCTCTTGCCATACTAAGCTGACCTCGCGTTACAAAGTCTTGGGCGTCCTGACACACATCTCTAGCTTATCGATGAGGAACCAATTACTAACTAAGAAGCAAGAGATCAGGTGGCACATACATGTGTGACACAGAGAAAAAGCCCAGGAGCAGCTGGGAAGGTGCAGCGCTTGGCAGTATTAATGTAGCTAAAAGCCCTATCAAACCCTACACTGTGCATAGGTGTCACCATTACAAATTCCAATACATGTGAAACACCAAGTGCATTATTCACTCCTGCTCCTCGTTGGCCTCCCTGGGAGCTTTAATCACACTCCATCAAGCTGCTAATAAAGCACCTGTCTGGTTTGAACAATCTTGGTAGAAAAGTCACACTTTGCTTGTTTTTCTCTGTTGTCTCACGGCCAGCTAATAACCCAAATAGCATCTTTTACGCTGGCTGGATGGGGGAGGGAGGAGAGCATTTAATATATTTTTTGACATCAGTATGTTAAAGTCATAGTAATTCATGTAAGATATGCCATGTCAGGTACTGTTAGAAAGGTTAGAATGTGCTAAGTAAAATTATGATGTTTTTGTTCATGTGTTATATGTGTAATGGAAGTTATGGGTATGATTGATATATCTATATTTCAGGTTGTGCTGTCTAGGTCACACCCCAGACAGGATGGCTGCAGAACAAAAGCCTGCTTGATGGCTCATTAAGAAATTCACAGGTACAAGGGACCCAGGGGGGGAAGACAGGGATATACCTGTTAATCACCAGGACTTGCTCATGTGGCTCTGGACTCTATTTTGGTTCCTGTGAAATTCCACAAGCAGCATGGGAGGGGCCAGAGGACATAAAAGGCAGAGGCTCAGAATCCATTTTGTCTTCAATCCTGTTCAGCTTCAGCCACCTATCTACCTCTGGATCAATTCATCTGCAACTAAACTGAAGCTGTGAAACAAAGGATTGAGACCCATCCAGGTACTGGATGTATACCAGAGGGACTATACGAGCCTGCAAACTCCACAATTCTTCCAGAAACCTGATATATATGGACTTTCAAATCATTTGTATATATCTGATTTCTTTAATCCTTTAACATTTCTCTTTTAGTTTGTTTCTTTCTTTTTATAATAAACCTTTAGTTTTAGTTACTAAAGGATTGGCTGGCAGTGTGGTATTCAACTTATATTGATCTGGTACTGTGGCTGACCCTTTGGGGTCAGGAGAAACCTTGTTGGTAAAGAGCATAGAGTTTAAATAACTGGTCTCTTTACTGGATCTTGTGGCCGATGGGAAGTCAGAGACTGAAATGCAGTAAAGGGGGCTGTGTATACTTTTATTTTGGCTTCTTGATAACCAGTGTGGAGAATCAGAAACACTGTTTGTGCGTGGTTGGGAAGCCTGACTTCAGTGTCACCACCAGTGCTGGAAGAATCGGCTCTTCTTTTATAGTCTCCCCTGACCTTGGCATTTTCAGGTGGCTACCCTAGGTACAGAAGGGTCACAGCATCCTTTCCAAGGACCTGGTCCAAAGCTCACTAAATCTAATGTGAATCTTTCTGTGGTCCTCAATGGGCTGTGAGTTAGACCCCTTGTCCTCACTGCTTTGGTTTGGCAAAAGGGAGTTCAGACTTCAGCAGTTGTCAAAATATGTAAAAATGTTTCTCTTTCAAAAACTAAATTAAGGATTCATTCCTACAAAAGAAAATGGGACATGGATTCACCCTCATTGAATCTGTGTTGGGATGACAGAAAGTAATGAGAATAGATTGTTGTTGAAACTGCATTGGATAAATCCCTAGCAATGAAAATAAATTACAAGAACCATGCCATAAGGCACATGTTTCTGGTGTTGGGGGAAAAATGCTACCGTATACTGTGATATAAATTCCTAACCTAGATCAAAAGAGAGGCTGGAAAGCGTGCAACAGCAATTCAGAAATGTATCTGTCTGACAAGAAGTATCTGATTTAATTAGGGTCTCTGCGTGATGATTTGTGTCAATGCATTTGTTCTGCCTTGTGTGGCCTGACAATGAGTACTCATTTTACATATAACCCAACAGAGAGATAAGTGTCTCCTCCCTGTCTGAAAGGAACATGTTTGTCACCTCCTGGCTACCTGTTGAACCACAGACTTTAAGAACGTAATTTCCAGTGTAGGTATGTAACTCCTTACATGCTTTTTGAAAGGATTACGATGTCTAGTGTGTTTCTGGCTCTCAGTAGAGACCTGACATGCCACCCTTTAGTGAATTATTATGCATATAAGTGACCCCGGGGATCCCTGTAAAATTCTATGCACCCCTGTACCCTTTGCCACTTGGCTTCCAGTCTCTGCCCCAAAGAGTTCTCAGTCGAAGTATAAGATGAGAGATCAGATTGTTATAACAAACAGATGTGTAGAGTCAAGTGTCAAAAGAGAGTCAATGACAGATTTTTCCTCTTCCCTGTGATTTTGGCATTTCTGTGGCTCCAGTTGCATCCTTGCTAGCTAATAGCACCAGGTTCAACAGTTCTTCAAAACGAGTTAAATTGGCTGAGTGGCGTAAGTGCTGCAGGGGTGGGCATCTGCTTTTGAATCAAACTCCCTCCAGTTCAGCCTCCAAAAAGAGATACTTCTTGTCCTTTATGTGAAGTTTTTCCATTGGCGTAGCACTTCTACCTTCCATAGCTTGGGACTGTGTGGGATGGGCATCTCTGATTTCTTTTTCCTCAAGGTAAATCCCTTTTGTTTTCCTATTGACATCGCCAAGTTGAATTTCCTGTAGCAGGAATGTAGCATTTTGAACTGTTTGAGGAGTGAAAGTTGGCAGAGTAAGTTCAATTGACT
This sequence comes from Emydura macquarii macquarii, assembly GCF_026122565.2. Classification (NCBI taxonomy): domain Eukaryota; kingdom Metazoa; phylum Chordata; order Testudines; family Chelidae; genus Emydura; species Emydura macquarii. The sequence goes on from NW_027130807.1 coordinate 8,581, forward strand.
AGAGACACAATTCTGAGGGTGCTGAGGACCTGCACTTCCCACTGGGCCGAATCCTGAAGATCCGCCTCAATTATATCATAACAACAACACTTGGCATCTTCCTTTCATACCTACTGGACCAACAATGGTAGTGATACATGGATTTGTTCTTTGTAATATTAGAAGTTGAATTGTAAATGTAATGTAAATGAATGACTTGTGCATTGATATAGTGGTTGTCATCCTGTGATCCCTAAGCAATTTACCATGTAACCTTAGGTTTTATTCAGTAATGTATCAAGTATAAATGTAAATAGCTGATTAGATCCTTTTCCAAATCAAGCCCCCTGTCTCCTGCACTGATAAAAGAGGGCACGTACAAAGAACTGAATTGCTTTTGGTTTATTGGAATAAGAAGTTTAAGTGAATCTAAAACATCATCTGTATCTTTTTTGCGAATTAGAGATTAAAAACTCTTGAGCAAAGAATCAGGAAGAAGAGAAAATAAGTGATAGGGAATCAGCAAGAAGCAATCAGTAAGTAGGATCATCACGAGTTCTTCAGTGGTGCAGATTTCTGGAATGATGGTGCCTCTTAACACTTCGCCAAGACATTTTGCTGAAACAGAGATTAACAGTGAGTGGAGAGGTCTGGACTCTGCTAACAAGATAGTTCAGTCAAAGTGCCATTCAACCAGCTAAACAGAACATTAGGGAGCTAGTTTTGGAGAATAAAAGCATGTTGATTGGCTGCACAGTCACTTTTGTCATGGCAGCATTAAATCTGGGTGTTTTAAAACTATGAGATTTCATCTCTGTAACAGTAGGTTCTGCCATGCAAATTTAATTTTCAATATGTCCAATCAAATTGAAAGGAATCTTAGCAATGACTTGTCAAGACAGAAGCTCTTTTTCACTCTAGAAAGAGGAGTGAAGTGTCTCAAACTGGTTTTTCACCAGTGTACCACTTTGGAGCTGAATCTGCTGTCCCCTAGGGTCTGATACCAAACCACATGAAGTCAATGAGTCAACCGACTTCAGTTTGTTTTGGTTTAGGCCCTTACCGTGGTTTTACAAAATGGTACTTACTTTGACTTCAGTCAAGTTATTCCTGACTTACATCGGTACCCTATGTTTAATAATAACAATAGTAATTAATAGTAATAATTAATATAAAATAAACTTACGAACAATCCCTCCAGGGCTTGTGTATGTTCCAGTGGAAGATTAAGCAGACATCCGTCTAGCTGAGAAGCAGCACTCTTCATTTCATCATTGGTTACAAAAGGAGCAATTGACTCTACGAAGTCCTGACGAGAACCAATGAGTAACTTGTTAACTACATTAATGAATTTTGGACACAGTTCTTCAGTAGCTGGAATGCAAACACATGAAACAGAGTTAAGAAGGATAATATTAAAATATTTTAAATTATTTATTGATAAAGTATTTAGTGCAATTTCCTTACTGTGTCTTAAATCTCACGGTGTCCATGCCATAGTTGAGGATGTGATGGCTATTCCATTCTACATGTCTGTGATCTTGTGCTTATACCACTATTGTTATGTTTGTACGGCTGAAATTTTTCCTCTTATTTTCATTGACTGAGGAGTGCTTCTAGAGTAAGGTACTACTCAACATGATTAAGGATATTTGAATTTCTCCTGTTTTGGATGATTTCTTGCCTGGTGATCACTCCAAATCAGATTATGGTTTGAAATTCAAACAGAAAATGTATTTATATTTTTTCTCGATAAGACCAAGAGCTTTGGATATTTTTGAAGAAATTTGTTTGAATACAGCACACTGGACATATTCACTATGTCACTGTTTTTACTGATCTAAGCAAGACATGGGTGTAGATGTCTCAGTATACACTAGTGCGATATACACATTCAAATGCCATAGAAACAGGAAAAAAATGGACATTATTTACATGGTGAGCCTTTCCACATTTGGTCACCCCAATTATCTAGCTCACGATTGTGCAACCATTTGGTGATGGTGGTGGTGGTGATTTATTATTTGTATTATGGTAGCACTTAGGAGCACTAGTCATAGACCAGGACCCTATTGCATTGGGCACTGTACAAACAGTAAACAAAAAATGTAAAACAAGGAACCCCAGGTGGACTGGGGAACACAAGGAAACAATGAGACAATACTGGTCAATATGGTAGGCAATGGTTTCTTCATAGCAGCCTCTAAGCCATTGTCAAGTGTTTCAAAGGCATAACAGAATCATAGAAATGTCAGAGTGGAAGGGACATTGATAGGTCATGTAGTCCAGTCCCTGGCACTGAGGCAGGAGTAAGTTTTATCTAGAGCATCCCTGACCAGTGTTTGTGTAACCTGTTCTTAAAAACTTCTAATGATGGAGATTCCGTAACCTCCCTAGGTAATTCTTCCAGTGCTTAACTATTTTTGCAGTTAGGAATTTTTTCCTGATGTCTTACCTTAATCTCCCTTCCTGACATTTAAGCCAATTCCATCTTCTCCTGTCCTCAGTGGAGCAGGAGAACAATTTATCACCTTCCCCTTCATAACTACCTTGTACATACTTGAAGACTGTTATCATGTCTCCCCTCAGTATTCTCTTCTCCAGGCTAAACGAACCCATTTTTCCCAATTTTTCCTCATACGTCATGTTTTCTAGATCTTTAAACATTTTTGTTGCTCTCCTCTCGCAAAGGAGTTCAATGGAGGGATCTTAAGGACGATAATGAGGTAACTCTGTGGATGGTTAGGAGGACCTCCTCCCAAGCATGAGGGGTAGGATGAGAGAAGGCACAAAGGTGCGTGTTAGGAAATTTCACAAGTGGCTGATGGAGGCTGGCATCATGGGCTGAAGGCAGAATGCTCATCTGGGAGAACTTAGGCAGTTGAGAGGACAGTCTCAGTTATGGTTTCTCCATTGAGTGAGGTGGGATGGCGAGGGGAAGGATCCCTGTAGGTTCAGCAGTTATGAGTTTCTTATGTTAGACCAAGGAATTTCAATGCAATAACAATCACTAATGCAATGTTAAGATTGAGAATTTGGAAGCAAAAAGGCATTGAATTTGTAAATTTATATTTGCACAGAAAATAAGCGTAGACATGTGGCAAATTCTGCTGTGTTACACCGGTGTAAATTCATTTAAGTAATTGGAGTTACTTCTTCACACGTTCTGCATGGATTAGAGAGAGAGTATCAGAAACTCATTTAACCAATTTAATTTTACAAGACTGAATGTTTTGAATTGTTGTTCCGCTTTGGAGAGACCGTGGGAAAAGGAGCAGAAGATGGGGGGGACAATGAAAAGATAGGATGACGGTGAGTGAGCACACAGACTGAAATGCAGATACCTAGAGAAAGAGGCTGAAAATGAAGATGAGATAGGGAATAAAAATTGTTAATAATTTCTTTGCGTCGGTTATACTCTACTTAGGACAACGACTCATCTCAAGCAAATGTTTGGGAGCATCTGCTCTCTCTAGAACTTGGGTTGTCTCTTAGTACATAACATAGGCTTCCTTCTACCAAATAACCCTGCCATTCAGTTTTTTAAAACTGAATCTCATCAGCTATGTAGGGAGGGGAGGGGGGACTACCTTGGTTTTGCTTTACCAGAGAAAGTGTTTTGTATGTTCAAATTAATTTTGTGAATCTCAAGAAGAAGAAAAACAACAACTTGAGGACCCTTTAACTTCTCAAAATCCCCCTAAATGAATTCATCCCTATTTTTAATCAAACTCTAATTAACAGCCCTTCCTAACCTAGACTCATAAAATGGAAGGTAATGTTAAACATTAGGCTTCAATACCCAGTTGATCCAAATGCTGCTCTTTTTATCGACACTGCTTTGGATCCCATATATACTATAGTCAGTGGACCTGATTCTGCTCCTAGTTTACCTGGTGTAGATCAGGAGTAGCTCCAATTAAGTCAATGGAGATACATCATTCTAAAGCCATAGTTAGATCAAAATCGCATTGTAGTGATTCTTAATCAAATTTGATGGAAATTATGCACTGGTCAGAATAGCGGTGTAGGTAGATTAAATTGCACAGCTGTATACCTTCCACCATGTGACGTTCAGGGCCAGATTCCACCACCCTTCCTGGTGTTGAGTACTACCTTACTCCTTAAGTATCCTATTGATTTCACAGAGTAAGGTGGCAGAATCCGATCCTCAATGAGTGCAAAATGAGTGTAACTGACCTGAATTGTTTCAGTCTTTTCAGTCTAGAAACTGTAATACATTCTGTGTAGGAACCTTATAAACTCCTTAATGCTGATTTCTAATAGCTTGATGCTTAAGGCTTCAAGAATTTGAGGTTTCATGTAAAGCATGGTCAATTACATAAGGCATCACTGTGAAACCCCTACATCCACTGGGGAGCACCAACTCATGCAAATCGCCTCATTGACTACAGTCAGTAAATATCCTATGGCCTGGCCTGTAATAAAACTCACCAGAGCAGGAAAGTGCCAGGCTGACCAGCAGAAGGGCAACTGTCAGCTTCATGGTGAAGATGATGATTTAGCACGTCTCACGTCTCAAACTGCAAGAGCAAATGAACTGACTTAGGATCTTTGCATGCAGAGATCCAGTATATATAGGCATGGCAGCAGCATCTGCTCCTGCCAGAAGAGTCTATGCCAGAACACATGGCCTCATGAACACTGAAATCCATGCCATGTTTGCCAATGGAGTGGACACAAGAAAAAACGGTCAACATTACTCTTTATTATTGTTCTCATGAGAATGGTCTGAAGAGTTAAACAGCTCTAGTTCTTCTTATGTAAAGGTACAGCATGTGCACAGGAGATGAAGAGAAGGGCAGGAAAGAGTCACATGCTGTGTGCATAAGCATAGTAGTTCCGATGGACTAGGTGACCCCACGTAACTGGTCTCTTCCATCTCTAGTTTCTGTGAATTTGCACTATTAGTGTTAATATTTGGTTGCATACAGATAAACATTCCCCTAAGTTACTTGTATCTAGCTCCATTGACTTAGTCAGAAAACAAAGCAAAGTGCTTGTGCAAGCTGAAAAGACTTACACTTTCAGAGAGACAAGTGGTGTCATAACACTTCCTTATTCACTTTTCCCACACCATTTATGATTTTATAGACCTCTATCAAATCCCCTCTTAGTCATCTCTTTTCCAAGCTGAGTAGACTCAGTCTTTTCATCTCTCTTCATATGGAACCTGTTCCTTACACCTAAATCTTTTTTGTTGCCCTTCTCTGTCCTTTTTCCAATTCTAGTACATCCTTTTTGAGACGGGGCGACCAGAAGTGCACGCAGTACTCGGGGCATGGGCGTACCATAGATTTATGCAGTGGCATAATGATATTTTCTATTTTCTTTCCTAGAGGTTCCTAACACGGTTGGCTTTTTTTGATTGCCATTGCACACTGAGCAGCTGTTTTCAGAGAACAATCCATGGTGACTCCAAGATCCTTTTCTTGAGTATTGACAGCTAATTTATATCCCATTATTTTGAAGGTATATTTGGGATTATGTTTTCCAGTGTGCGTTACTTTACACTTATCAAAATGAAATGTCATCTGCTATTTTATTCCTGAGTCACCCAGTTTTATTTCTGTTGAGTAAATTTGTATCATTTCAAACTTTCCGACTTCAGTGTTTACTCCTTCTCCCAGATCATTTGTGACTATTTTGAAGAGCACAGTGCCTGTACAGATCCCTGGGGGACCCCAATATTTACCTCTCTCCACTCTTAAAACTGACCATATATTCCTATTCTTTGTTTCCTGTCTTTTAAGCAGTTACTGATCCATGACAGGACCTTCCTTCTTATCCCATGACTGCTTACTTTCCTTACGAGCCTTTGGTAAGAGACCTCGTGAAAGGGTTTCTGAAAGTCTAAGTATGCTATGTCCACTGGATCACCCTTGTCCATGTGATTGCTGACCCCCTCAAAGAATTCTAGTAGATAGGTGAGGCAGTATGTCCCTTTTCGAAAGCCATGCTGACTCTTCTCTAACATATCATGTTTATATATGTATCTTGTAATTCTATTGTTTGTATGCAGTGTAGTTGTAGAGCCATGTTGGTCCTGGATATTAGAGAGATATGGTAGGTGAGGTAGTATCATTTACTGGACCGTTTGCGTTAACTAATTATGCTAAACATGCTGTTCCCCCGTGCATTTAGCTGTGACGCTTGGAGTATGATTCCCAGACCTGAAGCAGAGCTCTGTGTGACTCAAAATCCTGTCTCACTCACCAACAGAAGTTGACCCAATAAAAGAGATTTCCTCACCCATCTTGTCTCTCTGACAATTCTGTTTGTTTTTTTTATTATAGTTTCAACCAATTTGTCTGGTACAGACATTATGTTTACTGGCCTGAAATTGCTAGGATCGTCTCTGGAACCTATGTTAAAAATCAGGATTACATCAGCTATCCTTCTGTCATCTGCTGCAGAGGCTGATTTAAGCAGTACATTACATGCCATGGTTGAACAGTTTCATATATGAGTTCCTTCAGAACTTTGGGGTGAATACCATCTGGTCTAGTTGACTTATTGCTCTTTAATTTATCATCAATTTATTTCAAAACCACCTCTAGCGAGACCTCTATCTGGGAGATTTCCTCAGATTTGTCACCTAAAAAGAATGACTCAGATGTGGGAATCTCCCCCACATCCTCTGCAGTGAAGACTGATGCAAAGAATTCATTTAGTTTCTCTGCAATGGCTTTGTCTTCCTTGAGTGCTTCTTTAGCCTCAATTGTCCTGTGACCCCTCTGACTGTTTAGCCGGCTTCCTGCTTCTCATGTACTTTAATAAATTCCTGTTAATCTTTGTGTTCTTAGCTTGTTGTTCTTCAAATTCTTTTTTGGCCTCCCTTATTACACTTTTACACTTGAGTTGTCAGAGGTTGTGTAGGCCCTAAAGCAGATTTTTAAAACCAATAATATACAGACCTTAGAGACCTTTTGCCTGTTTTTCGCTTAAGCCATGCCTGAAATATTCTGTGTTTGTTATCTAAAAGGTCTGTGTGCTCATAATGTTGATGTCCTACAGTATTTACATTTGTTTCTGAACATCCTGAGAGGCTCTTTTGTTAAATGCGAATTACCTAATTAAGACCAAGAAGTGCTTCTTGTTAGTACATTGTGTTAATTAACATAAGCTGAACCCATATTGATGGGAAACCCCGTCACAGTATTTACTACTCCTTTAAGAATGCATTTTCTTTCTAAATTGTTTTTTAAGTTTGTATAACCTTTTAGTTTTGTTTTTTTTTAAAGTAGAAGATAATAAGTTAGTTAAAGAATAAATGTGGTAAGTATGTGAGATAAGGAAATGGAAAGGCGGAAATGTCCTCCAAAGTGCTTTCAGCCCTTCCTGGCTTCATGTCATCTGAATGTACATGAGTGGACTCCCCATTCCATCATCCAAGTTGTTAATGAAAACATTTAATAGTATGAGACCCAGGACAGACCCCAAAAGGACACCACCTGATATGTCTTCCAGTTTTAGAGCAAACCATTTATAACTACTCTTTCGGTATCGTTTTTCAATAGGTAGAACATACATCTTCTAGTAATTTCATATAGACTATATGTCCATAGTTTGCTTATAAGAAAGTCATGTGGCACTGCGTCAGATGCTTTATTGATGTCAAGACCTGTCAAATTCAATGCTTCCCGCCATCCACTAAGTCGGTTACCCCATCAAAGAAGAAAATTAGATTGGCTTTGCTTGGGTAGTTCTTGGCAAGTCCATGTTGGCTATTACTTATCACCTTGTTCTCCTCTAGATATTTACTAATTGATTGTTTAATAATTTGTCCCAGTATCTTTCTGGGTATCAAAAGTTAGGCTGACTGGTCTATAGTTCCCCAGGTCCTCATTCCTCCTAACCTCTTTTGGACCATATTTAATATGTTTGCCATTCTCCAGTACTCTGTGACCTCACCCATCTTCTCTGAGTTCTTGAAGATAATTGCTAATAGTTAAGAGGTTGCTTCAACTAGTTTCTTAAATACTCTCGGGTGAATTCCATCATGCCCTGATGATTAGGGTGCATCTAACTTTATCTAAATCTAACTTTTCTAAGTTACTTAAAAATCTATACATACAGGTCTTTGCACTTAATGCTTATATCTTTCATCTAATGATCTCAAGGCACTTCACAAACATTAATTAAGCTACACAGGTTCTCCGTACAGTAAGTGTTTTTGTTCCTGTTTAAACAGATGGGGAAACTAAAGAGAGATTATATGATTTGTCCAAAGCCCTCAGTAGCAGAGCTGAAAATAGAATCCAGGAGTCCTAATCCTATGTGCTACACTTCACTGTGTTTGCCGGCTTCACATATTGACCAAATGATTGCTGAATTAAAATATTCAGAAACACTCCATCTTGAATCTTGTGCTTGGCTGCAGTGGCAATATATAAACACACAAGGAGTGAATTACCAGAAGGTTGACAAGGGCCCTTGTATGTTCAGCAGAAAGACCATCAAAACTCTTCTTCAGTGCCACCAAAGCCGCTTTAATAACTTCATCAAGTTTGTACTGGAAAGTGGCCCAGCATAAAGCTGTTCAAGAATGCCCTTAAGAAGTGTCCTGAGTAAGCCAGGAAGAACCTCTCCAGCAAAAGCTGTCCCTGAAGTGCAAAATACAAAATCAAGGTTAGCAGGGTAACTAACAACTTTTTTAAAGTTATTCATTATTCACTTATTTGATGCAAATTTTCCACATGGTGTGAAACCTACCACTGCCCCTAGAATCTAACTAGATACAGCTTACTTTATATGTGAGCTTTTTCAGCTTCAGTGATTTTCAACTTTCAAAGAGATGCAAAATAATAACACAGACACCAAAGTCTGCTCTCAGTTACAGAAGAAACACCAATGGTTTCAGTACAGTTACTCCAACTTTATGCTGATTTATCTGAGACTCGTGTACAGTCAGGCTTCTTTAGGCCTAATTACACCCACTTAATGACATGCAATAATAAGGGTGTTGAAGATGGTGTAACTTGCTCATTGAGGAGCAATAACAAGTTGGAAGGGAAAGTAGATTGCCTTTATAACATAAACCTTCTCAAACCTCTGCTTACTTCTTTCCTTTGTTTACTTTTGTCTTCTGACCCTTCAGTTTATGTATTATCCCAGTTTAGACTCCTTTCACTCAGTATCTTTGAGACTGGATTAGAGGCTCATTTGAAGAAGGAAGTTATAAAGTACAAGTTGATAAGTAGATGTTAATGTAAACAACTAAGGACATGTCTATACTGACGGCAGCAAAGTCACCGCCATCAGATCGACTAATTTGAATCAATTGAGCGGTCAGTGAAGACCCGCTCAATCGATCCAGAAGTTGACACTGTTAATCCACCCCCTCAAATGATGTAGCGCTGTGTCAATGGGAACGCGGTTCTTGTCGGTGCAGTTCAGTGTAGACGGCGTGCAGAAGGGAAGCACAACTGTCGAAGGGAGTTACTGATAGAGAGTAGCTTATGTAACTCCCGTCGACTGCTGCCGAATCACCAAGTAAGTGTAGACCAGGCCTAAGTAAATAGTTGAAAGGGAATTAAAGCAAGTCACAGAGGTTGAGATTTTTACGGGAGTTGTGTAGCTAAATGCCCTAATCTGCTTTGAAAATCTCTGTCAGGGACATTGGGGGGAATTGATGTTGGTGTCATATGTGTTAGCCAGTGGGGGCACCTCTGAATTTGGCCTAGTACTCAGTTGTGTGCCTCATCTTTCAATTACTCTCTAAGGTAACTTCATCAGCCACTTAATAGAGGATCAGAATAGCTTGATATTGATAGTTTTCAATTTTAGAAGGTTAGTTTAAAAAAAAAAAAAAAAACCCACCTATGATTTTGGTTAAACTTACCAAAAGAGCAGGGCAATGCCAGGATGATCAGCATCTGTCAACTTCATAGTGAAGATGGCTGTTTATAGTGTGTTGAGCTTTAAGCTGCAAAATCCAATGAAATTACTTTGCAGCTTTACAGGAATTCATATATTTACCTGGGGCAGTCAGCTGATTATTCCCATAGGATTATATGACAGATCACATGGCCTTATTAGCAGTGTATCCAGGCCTTTCTAGTCCAGAGAATAGGCAGATGAAAAATGTAAATTACCTCTCTCCTTTCTTCTCAAGATTACCATGGGAATGGAAGAATGAAGCATTAAGTCTCTTTCTTTTCGTAAGAGTTTGCTCTGACATTACGTCTGGGAACCTACAGGTATTTTTAAACTCAACACAGCTAGTGAGTATCCTATGGACTTGTGTGCCAGAAATACAGAGACAGAGGGGCAGGAATTGATTAAAAGAATTTTCAGTAAATCCTTTTACTTAGTGATGGATCTGAGCTCACTTGGTTCAATCCTGCAAGTTGATTTTCAACTAAAGAACTGCTCCTTTTTTCCATCATTCATTGTCTCTCTCCTTCTTTTCCCTGCTTCGTAGCTATATTCCCTCTCTCACCTCTTCCTGCGACCTAACAATCCTTTATAGTCCTCATGAGTAATGATCCAGATGAAATAAAGGGACAAATGCTGATGCCAGACAGTTCTAAGCTGAGTGTGCATAATCTTCTTTTGTGAAATCTTTTGTCCCATTGCCATGATTCTCAACTTTCCCCCGCTTTTATTATTTTCTGGGGAATCTCATCCGTTCAATTTCTGTGTGTTTTTGGGTGGATGGAATTGTGTAATGTGGAAAGAAAGAAAGCTTCTTTTCTTTCTCTCTCTTCCAAACACAGTAGCTCAGATGGCTCAGTTCTGCACAAAGACTGTAGGATCAGGCCCAGAGTAAGCAGAAGTTATAATTTAAAGCTATTAGTTGGGCTCAAAGAATAGCAGGGCATCCTTTTGTGTTTTGTTTTTTGTGAAAGGCACTGAGCATAGTCAGTGCTTAACTAAAACTAAAGTCCCACGTACACGTACAAAAAAAGACCCGATTCATTGTTGCCCTGCAGCAGTGCAAAGGGGTCGTACAGCAGGTCGAAGGCCTCCCTGATGAGTCCACTTGCACATGGGGTAGCCATTGCAAGCCTTCCATTACATAGGGAGCATTGAAATCAGTTAACCAGACTGCGAAGCCATCCATCAATCTGGCTTCATTTCTCTTTTGGGGAATTAAAAATCCTTTCAGTACATATGATTAGCATGTTGTGGTATCTAAGGGAACAGAATTCTGGTTATTAGACATTAGGCCTTTGGGATAAGAAATTATATGAGGAGGAGGATGGGGAATACATCTTCAGCAAGAATCATGAATCTAGATTTAGTTTATAAGGCACATTTAGGGTTTTATCGGAATGTGTTTACTTCTCTTCTTTTCCTACTACTGACGTAACACTAACAAGTGGGATGTAAGGGTGGATCATATTAACAGCATAATCGTTATTAACATCTCAACCTTAAAGTGTCAAAGGGCTAAGGCCTGATTCCAAACTCATTGGAGAGGCTTCTGTTGTGTTCCGTGTTGGGTCTACCTCCATATTTTGACGTTTGTACATCATCTCTCCTGGTACGGACTAAAGGGACAAAAAGCTGTGTGTCTTGGAAGCGGCCTATAAATGTGTGTGTGTTGGGGGAGTGCTTTCTTCTGGCCCAAAGAAGCCTTTCCTTGGGGGCTTTGCAGAGATCAGAATCCTTGGCTAGTGAAGGGCTGCACCAAGGGTTGCTACCTGGCCAATTTTTGTGGTGCTTTGATGGCAGCAAGATTTAATGTGCTGGTGCAGTGTGTTTGGTTTTTTTCCCTCTTCCTGCTCCCCCAACCTGAGGGTGACGGGGGAGGAAATGCTCAGCAGAGACTTCCCAGGGGCCTGACCCTTTAAGAGCTGGGACTCCTTTGGAGGAGTGGATTGCCTTCCCTTCCTATGCACTTTGCATAGCTATGAATGACTACACAACAGGGAATCAAACCTGTGGTGAGCAGCTTATTTTCCATCCCCGTCATAGAGGATCCACGCCACTGGATTCCTTGTTCCTGGTGCTGATCACAGAACGAAGACTTTATCTTGATTAATTGGTGGCTTAGTGTTCAGATGATAAGTATCCATTGTGAAATATATAGTACTTAATTTGTATATAACCCAATAAAGAGATATGTGTCTCCTGCCTGTCTGAAAGGAACATGTTTGTCACCTCCTGGCTACCTGTTGAACCACAGACCATAAGAATGTAATTTCCAGTGTAGGTATGTAACTCCTGTGGCTGATGGCCGGCTTCTCCATAGTGGATCTCGTGCTTCACTCCCGTTGGGGGCCAGGAAGGTGCCCGTCACCCCATCTTCCCTGGGGGAGCGGGGTAGGGACCCGGGCCCACCCACTCCCCCGGGCCCCAGCCCAGGGGCCCTATGATCAGCACCTGTAGACTGCTGGCTCTGTACTTTGAAGCCGCAGTCTCTTCCCCTGGGCTACTTTCGCCCCTCAGTCTTTCTGGCCTCTCCGGCCCTATGTCCTTGCTGCCCCTTCCTGGGCTCAGTACCTCCTTTTGGGGTTCTTTTGCTCTCCCCCACTTTGCTTCTCCGATCTGCTGCTTTGCTTTGCTTCGCTCCGCTCCGCTCAGCACAACACCTCTGCTTCCTCCAACTTGTGCAATGAGTGTTTGGGGCGGAGCCCTTTTATGGAGCACCTGGCTGATCACTAATTGGCCCCAGCTGGCTCCTAATTGCCCCCTCATGATTCCCGTTAGGCTGCAGGGAATAAAGCCCTGATCATCCTGGGGCTGATATACCTCCCTTCGCACACTCTCCTGCCGCCCTCTGCCCTTGATATATCACACATCTCCCCCCCTGCCCCCCGCTCAACACCACGAGGTTGGGCTACATGGGACGTCAGGCAGTGTTGGCGGGACAGGGCGTCTGCGTTGCTGTGCTGGCTTCCAGCCCTATGCTGTACCCGAAAGTTGTAAGGCTGCAAGGAGAGGAACCAGCGGGTCACTCGTGTGTTCCTCTCCTTGTTGGTGTGCATCCACCGGAGCGGGGCGTGGTCCGTCACTAGGGTGAAGCGTCTCCCCAGTAGATAGTATCTGAGGGTTTCCACGGCCCACTTGACCGCCAGACACTCTCCACCACGGCATACCGCTGCTCTCTGGGGAGGAGCTTCCTGCTGAGATACAGGACTGGGTGCTCCTCACCACCTATTAGTTGCGTGAGTACGGCTCCCAGCCCTGTCTCTGAGGCATCTGTTTGGAGGATAAACTCCTTCTTGAAATCTGGGGCTATAAGCACTGGGTGGCTACACAGGGCTGTCCGTAAGTCCATGAATGCTTTGTCGGCCGCCACCGTCCACTTTACCATATCCGGGCCTCGAGCTTTTATCAGGTCATTCAAAGGGCTTGATCTAGCGGCAAAGTGGGGAATAAACCTCCTATAATACCCTACAATTCCCAGGAACGCCCTGACCTGTTTTTTACGGGCCGGTCGGGGCTAGTCCCGAATGGCCTCCACCTTGTTCCACTGGGGCTTTACTAGGCCTCTCCCTACCACATAGCCTAGGTATTTGGCCTCTGCCAGCCCTATGGCACACTTGGAGGGGTTGGCAGTGAGACCTGCTTTCCGAAGGGATTCTAGCACCACTTCCACTTTCTCCAGGTGCGTTTCCCATGTGGATGACCACGTCGTCCAGGTAGGCAGCCGTATACTTGGTGTGGGGTCTCAGTAGGTGGTCCATCAATCTCTGGAATGTTGCAGGGGCCCCGTGGAGTCCGAAGGGGAGGACGGTATACTGAAAAAGGCCATCAGGCGTGGAGAAGGCGGTCTTCTCCCTGGCGTCTTTGGCTAGGGGGATTTGCCAATAGCCTTTCGTCAAATCTAACGTAGTCAGGTAGTGGGCCTTGCCCAGTTGGTCCACCAACTCATCGATCCACGGGATTAGGTAGGCATCGAATTTAGATATTTCATTCAGCTTCCTGAAGTCGTTACAGAAGCGCAGGGTGCCGTCCGGCTTGGGGACTAGGACGATGGGCCTGGACCACTGGCTGTGGGATTCTTCTATCACACCCAGTTCCAACATCCTTCTTACCTCCGTCCTAATTTCTTCCTTCTTGGCCTCTGGGATCCGGTAGGGTTTTATCGTCACCCGTGCTCCTGGGTTGGTGATGATATGATGGTGGACCACCGATGTCCGACCGGGCTGCTTGGAAAATATGTCCTGGTTTCGCTGGATCATCTCAATCACCTCCACCCGTTACTCGGGAGTTAATTCGGGGGACATGCTCACCTCCCCCTGTGGAGCGTCTGCCTGGAGGGTCGTTTCTCGGGCGGTCAGGCATGCTTCCCGGTCTTGCCAGGGCTTCAGCAGGTTGACATGATATAGCTGTATCGGCTTCTGGCGGTCTGGTTGCCTCACTTTATAGTTTAGGTCTCCGACAGCTTCCACGACTTCGTAGGGACCTTGCCAACTAGCCAGGAGCTTGCTTTCTGTCGTTGGCACCAGCACCATCACCCGGTCTCCAGGCTGAAACTTCCATGCCTTGGCCCGTCGATTATAGTAGATTCGCTGGGCCTCCTGGGCTCTCTCCAGGTGGTCCCTCACAATGGGAGTCACCCGGGCAATCCGCTCTCTCATCTGGGTCACGTGCTCGATGACATTTCTCCCGGTATTGAGCTGCTCCTCCCAGTCCTCCTTGGCTATGTCCAATATGCCCCAGGGGTGGAGACCATATAATAGTTCGAAGGGGGAGAACCTAGTGGATGCCTGAGGGACCTCCCGTACTGCAAACATCAGGTAGGGTAACAGGGCATCCCAGTCTTTCCCATCCTGTGCCACTACCTTCCTTATCATGCTCTTGAGGGTGCGGTTGAACCTCTCGACCAGGCCATCCGTTTGCGGATGATATACTGAGGTCCGCAGGGCCTGGATATGGAGTAGGGTACAAAGGTCCTTCATTAATTGGGACATAAAAGGGGTCCCTTGGTCCGTCAAAATTTCCTTGGGGATGCCCACCCTAGCGAAGACCCGGAGCAGTTCTTTTGCAATTGCTTTTGAGGTGGGGTTCCTTAATGGAATGGCCTCCGGGTACCGTGTGGCATAGTCCAGAATGACAAGTACATTTCGATGGCCCTGTGCAGATCGCTCTAGTGGTCCCACCAGGTCCATAACAATTCTCTCAAACGGCACCTCGATGATGGTAGGGGCACTAATGGTGCTCGTAAGTGAGGCCGGGGGCTGTGTAACTGGCACTCCGGGCAGGAGAGGCAGTACTTTTGGACCTCCGCCCGTATTCCTGGCCAGTAGAACCTCCTCAAAATTCGGTCCAGGGTCTTGTCTACTCCTAAGTGCCCCCTGAATAAATGACTGTGGGCCAGCTCCAACACCGCCCTGATATGTTTTCATGGCACCAAGAGCTGTTGCACCTCCTCCCCCCGTATCAGTGTCACACGGTATAGCAGGTCGCGCCTCAGGGCATAGTATGGTCCAGGGCCCTTAGTCCGGCCCTCTACGGGCACGCCATCTATCTCTACTACTTCCTCCCTCACATTTATGTAGAGGGAGTCATTGGCCTGGTCTTTCCCAAAATTACCCCGCACAGGACCTATCTGGCCCTCCTCAAGGAGCTCTACCCCTGCTTCCTCCCCTGGGCCGCTTCGGCTGGTACTGGGACCTTCCACTGGGTCCTCGCTAGCTTGAGCAGTCCCCTGGCCTGCCGAACGGGTTTGCCTACCAGCCAGGGCAGTTTTCCGGCTGCTAGCTAGTATCTGGGTCCCCAATTCTTTGGCCGCCCTCCTTTCCCGCCGGGACTTCCGGGATCTCCCTGGGGAAGCAAATATTTCTGGAGAAAATTTGGCAAAAGCGGGAGAAGGGCTGACTGCCTGTGCCCTGGTCTCCGCCAGGGGTTGGCCATCCACCCCGGGCTCTACTGGGGGAAGTAGGTTCTCGAACCCAGGGAAATCTCTTCCGATCAGGACCGGGTAGAGGAGCTTAGGGACTACCCCTGCTGTCACCTGGCTAGTATTCCCCTGGATCTCAATCTTCACGGGGCTTGAAGGATAGAAATTCACAGTCTCGTGCACGCAGGTTATCCCGGTGTGCTTGGCCCGGGTCAGCTGGTCATACCCCACCAGCTTCCCGGAGACCAGTGTAACTGCAGTCCCTGAGTCTACCAGGGCCGTGGTCTTGATGCCATTCATCTTCACCGGCCTGGTATACCCATGGGGGGCCTCTATGACCCCTACCAGGCCGATGAGACTGCAACACCCCCTGGGACCTCCCAGATTGCACTGCATGGGTTCTTCCCCATTGGGGCACTGGGCTGCTATGTGGCCTAATTCCCCGCACCCATAACACCAGTATGTCCGGTTAGTGGCACCCCTCTGTCATGGGCTATTTGGCCGGGCATGTCCGTGCTCGCCCCCTATGCTTCCCAGCCCCCTTTTGACCTCGGGCCGCTCCTCAATGTCCCGGCGCCTGGGTCCCAACTTCTTGGGCCTCCCAATAGTCCCGGAACCAGAGCTAGGGCCCGGCCTCTGGGCCCACCATGTCTTCTCCCGGAGCGTCAGGGATAGCTCATGGGCTGCCAAGTGTCTTTCGACCAAGGTGATCAGTTTGTCATAGGTGGAGGGGTCGTTCTGGCCCACCCAGGCTCGGAGGTCTGGCGGTAGCCCCCTCGTGTACCGGTCTAGCACTAGGAGCTCCACTATCTCCTCGGTGCGGAGGGCTTCAGGGCACAGCCACTTCCGAGCCAGGTGTATTAAGTCGAACAGCTGGGACCGGGGTGCCTTGTCCACCTGATACCGCCACTCATGGTACCTCTTGGCTCGCGTCTCCACCGTTACCCCAGATCGGGCCAGGATTTCAGCCTTGAGCTGGGTGTAGTCTGCAGCGGCTTCCGCTGCCATATCGTAATAGGCCTTCTGGGCCTCTCCCCCTAGGAACGGGGCGAGGATGCTGGCACACTGACCTTGCGGCCAGGCCTCCCGCAGGGCTGTTCTCTCAAATGCGAGAAGATAGGCCTCTACGTCGTCTTCCCGTGTCATTTTCTGTAGGTAGTGGCTGGCCCGTATGGTCTGCCCCCCATCATGGCTGCCACCCCGCTCCACCAGCACCTTCAGCTGGCCTACCACTTCCTGGAGTAGGGCCCGGTCCTGGGCAGCCTGGTTCAGTAGCAGGCGGTTGGTTTCCTGTTGTAATTGTGCAGCCTCCCGCTGGGCCACTGCCTGGACCTGGGTAGCCTCCTGTTGGGCCGCTGTGGCTTGGACCAGAGCTTTCACTACGTCCTCCATCTTGGTAGTGAGGTGGGTTGGGACCCACCTGGTTCAACCCCTCTGCATGATAGATCCCACTTCTGACACCACGTGTGGTTGATGGCCGGCTTCTCCGTAGTGGATCTCGTGCTTCACTCCCGTTGAGGGCCAGGAAGGTGCCCGTCACCCCGTCTTCCCCGGGGAAGCGGGGTAGGGACCCGGGCCCACCCGCTCCCCCGGGCCCCAGCCCAGGGGCCCTGTGATCAGCACCTGTAGACTGCTGGCTCTGTACTTTGAAGCCGCAGTCTCTTCCCCTGGGCTACTTTCCCCCCTCAGTCTTTCTGGCCTGAGGACGAACATGGCACCGCCAGTCCAGGTCTGACTCCGATGATGTTTCGGGTTCTCCCAAGGGGGACAGTCGTTGGGCAAGTCGACACCCCCACAAAGCATCAGAGCCTGTGGCGCAGTTAGCCCCGGGTTGTCCCAGGGACAATGGCCACAACAGTGGCCTTACTGGACCCCATGGGGTATCCAGGTGGGGCCGGGGCCCCAATCCATCAAATCATTGGGGGTCAAGTCCGTGCCTCCAGCACAGGAGAAGGACCATCGATACCACTGCTCGGAGGAGGAGTCAGACCCCCTGGAGGGAACCTCAGCAGGTACAACCCTTCCGCAAGGGGGCGCAAGCCCGCAGGCTGAACCTCTACAGTCCTCTTCCTCCTCACCTGACAAGGTAGTCTCCCGGGATCACTCTGCGCCACTGGAGAATTTCAGGGCACACCAGGAGCTGTTCAAGAGGGTGGTCTCTAAACTGGGACTGGAGGTGGAGAAGCTAAAAGAGGCCTCAGATAGCCTCTTTAATGTGCTGGCGGCGGCTCCTCCAGTGCAAGTGGTCCTCCCAGTCCACGAAGGGGTCATTAAGATTCTGAAGGCCCTGTGGCAAACCCCTTCCTCGATCGCCCCTACGTCAAAGGTGGCTGAGAAGAAATATTACGTCCCAACCGAGGGATTTGAGTATTTGTTCACACACATGGTCCCGGGAACCCTGGTAGGAGACGTGGCTAACCATCAAGAGAGGCAGGGTCAGCCACGGTCGACTCCCAAGAACAATGACAATAAGAAAGTGGACTTGTTTGGTAGAAAGATTTATTGCATGGCAAGCCTTCAGTTTAGGATTGCCAACCATCAGGCTCTCCTGGGCAGATATAACTTCAAACAGTGGAACTCCCTCACACGTTTGCCAAGGCCCTGCCCCAGGACCAGGATGTAGACTTTAATACTATCATGGAGGAGGGAACTGCGGTAGCTAGAGCAGTGCTCCAGACATCCTGTGACGCTGCTGACTCGGCGGGCAGGGCCATAGCCTCCCCATCTGTATGCAAAGGTGCTCATGGCTGCAATCCTCGGGCCTGTCCCAGGAGGTGCAACAGTCTATACAGGACCTCCCGTTTGATGGGCCGGCCCTATTCTTGGACCAGACCTATGCTAAGTTGCACGGTCTGAAGGACTCTGGGGCCACGCTTCGCTCCCTGGGCCTTTACATGCCCCAGTTTTCCAGGCGTTAGTCACAGCCCCAGGCGCAGCAGCAACGAAGGCTGCAGCCCAGGCGTTCCAACCCTATAGGCATAGGGATAGAAATAGGGGGGTTAGAAGATGAAATCAGTCCCCTAGCTTGTCCTCAGCTCCCCAGCAAGGTCTCCACAGGAGGTTGGGCAATCAAAGGAGACCATTTTGATGGTGCACCCAAGGGTGGTGCCCCAACTGCTCTCCTGGAAATGTCCCGTCCCTTCCTAAACAGGTTAAAGCCCTTCTACCCTGAATGGGCAAAAGTCACTTCGGACCTTGGGTCCTTGGCATAGTCTCAGGGGGCTATGCCCTGCAGTTTACCTCTACCCGCCCCTCCTCAAAAACCATCCCCCTCCGTCCCTCTTCAGGGACATCTCTCATGAGGAGCTCCTCTTACAGGAGATGGACACCCTTCTCAGTCTGGGAGCAGTGGAAATGGTCCCTCAAGGCAAAAGGGGGAAAAGGTTCTATTCGAGGTACTTCCTCATCCCCAAGGCAAAGGGGGTCTGAGACCCATATTAGACCTGTGTCGTCTAAACAAATATGTCAAACGACTCAGATTTTGCATGGTCTCCCTAGCTTCCATTATCCATTCCCTGGATCCAGGAGACTGGTATACCACCCTCGACCTCAAGGACGCATACTTTTATGTGTCTATCCTCCCCAGCCACAAGCGTTTCCTTCGCTTCATGGTGGCTGGCTCCCACTATCAGTTTACAGCCTTGCCCTTTGGCCTATCTTCGGCTTTCAGGGTGTTTACGAAGTGCATGGAGGTAGTGGCTGCCCACCTGAGACCAAAGGGTGTGCAAATTTTTCCCTATCTGGACGATTGGCTGATCGAGGCAGGTCCAGGTCCCAAGTGCAGGACAGTGTAACCCTGACTTGCTCTCTGTGGTGCAGGTTGGGGCTACTCGTAAACGAACATAAGTCCACATTGACCCCAGTGGAACGCATAGAATTAATTGGGGCTACCCTCGATACTTCCCAGGCCAGAGCCTTCCTGCCTCAGCCACGTTTCGAGGCGATGGTCTCTATCTTCTCCCAGCTTCACCGATGCACCACGACAACAGTCAGGCACTGCCTACAGCTGTTAGGCCACATAGCGGCCTGCAAGTACGTAGTGAAACTAGCTCGCCTGAGGCTCAGACCGCTTCAGGCATGATTGGCCTCGGTATAAGTTCTGAGCAGACACCCATTGGACCGGGTCGTCACAGTTCCCCTGCCCATCAGCCTCTGTAAACTGGTGGCGGACTCCCATGGCAGTGATGAAGGGCATTCCGTTCATTTCTGATGTGTCGGACACTTAATTTCCGACGGTTCGAACGTAGGACAGGGAGCTTACATGAGCGCCAATCTAGGCACTCAGGGGCTCTGTTCGAAGGAGGAGAGGCACCTGCACATCAATTGAAAGAGCTGAGGGCCATTCGCCTAGCGTGCAAGGTGTTCCTCCGAATCCTGACAGGCAGAGTGGTGCAGGTGCCGATGGACAACACCACAGCCATGTTTTACATAAACAGGCGGGGGGGCCCTCCTCAGCCCTCTGCGAGGAAGCTATCCGTCTGTGAGACCTTGCTGTGAGGAACGATTTTCACCTGATGGCCTCACCTCCCGGAAGTGAGGAATGATGAGGCAGATCGCCTCAGCAGTCGTTTCTACCCCACTATGACTGCTCGCTATAGCCAGAGGAGGCTGCCATGATCTTCTGGAAGTGGGGCATTCCCCAACTGGACCTGTTCGTGTCAGCCTGGATCACAAAGTGTCCGAGGTTCTGCTTGGTCCGGGGCGCGAGACTGGGTTGATTTCCGACACATTCCTCATCAAGTGGAGGGGGACCCTCGTGTACGCGTTCCTGCCCATTCCACTCCTGCTCAAGGTCCTGCTGAAAATAAAGAGGGACAGAGCGGATGTTATACTCATCGCTCCAGCCTGACTGAGGCAGCACTGGTTCAGCATGCTGCTGGGCCTTTCGACCACCCCACCTGTGGACTCCTGAGGCGGCACAACCTTCTATCCCAGGACTATGGTCGCCTGTTGCACCCATACCTGGACTCCCTGCATCTCACGGCCTGGAGGCTCTGTGACTGACGGAGGGAGAAAGAGCCTGCTCGGTGCAGATCCAACAAGTCCTGCTTGGCAGCAGGAAGCCGCCTACACAGGTCATGTATTGGGCTAAGTGGAGACGGTTTACATGTTGAGCAGAGTCTCAGGGTATTCCGCCCAGCCTCTCGCCTATATAGGCGATCCTGGAGTACCTGCTCCAGGTAAAGCTTCAGAGTCTGGCGCTGGCCTTGCTGAAGGTTCACCTGGTGGCCATTTCGGCCTTCCATCAGCCGTTTGAGTGGAAATCCCTGTTCACCAATCCCATGTCAGTCAGGTTTCTCAAAGGGGTGGAGAGGCTTTATCCACAGGTCCGTGACCCGGTGCCTCCCTGGGATCTCAACATGGTCCTCTCGAGACTCACAGGGCCCTTAAACCCGTGGCTTCATGCTCTCTGCTCATGTTTTCATGGAGGGTATCCTTCCTGGTGGCCATTACCTCAGCTAGGAGGGTCTCCAAGATTAGGGCCTTGACCTTGGAGCCCCCTTATACAGTATTCTATAAGGATAAGGTGCAGTTGAGGC
This sequence comes from Emydura macquarii macquarii, assembly GCF_026122565.2. Classification (NCBI taxonomy): domain Eukaryota; kingdom Metazoa; phylum Chordata; order Testudines; family Chelidae; genus Emydura; species Emydura macquarii. The sequence continues at coordinate 29,920 of NW_027130807.1, forward strand.
TGCATCCAGCCTTCCTGCCCAAGGTGGTTTCCCAATTTCATTGTAATCAAGATATTTTTCTCCCCATGTTTTTTCCCAAACCGCGCGGTTCGGAGGAGTAGAGGAGATGGCATTCGCTGGACATGAGATGAGCCCTGGCCTCCTACTTCGAGCGTACAAAGCCATTCCGGAAATTGATGCAGCTCTTCATCCCGGTGGCTGACCAGATGGAAAGCTCACCTGTCTCCATCTAGCGCATCTCCTCGTGGATTACATCATGCATGAAGTTTTGCTACGAGCAGGCAAGGGTGCCACTTCTGGGAACCATCACAGTGCACTCAACCAGTGCTCAAGCCTCGTCTACAGCCTTCCTGGAGAGAGTACCCCTGGTAAGTAACCTTGTTTTTATTGTGGAACAGCAATTCAAAAATGTATCTTTCTGACAAGAAGTATCTGATTTAATTAGGGGCTCCTCCTGATGATTTGTGTCAATGCGTTTCTTCTCCTTTGTGTGGCCTGGCAATTAGAAATTTTTCTGTGGCCAAATGCTGCTCTCAGTTACAGGGTAGGCACGCAGCAGTGTCACGAGTTACAGCTGTGGAACAGAGGGCAGAATTTGGCCCTCAGGAACTTCCATTAGTACAAGAGTCCATCTGACAGTGGAACCGGTGTGGTCCTGCTGCTCATGAGGGCAAGTCTGTTCAGTTTAATTAATTCTCCTTCCATGGGGGCTAATTCTCCATTGCTTTCTTGCCTTGTGTAATCACTTGCACCTGGTCAAAGGAGCAAAGTTGGTCCAAAATGCTACCATTCTGATTTTTTAGCACTTTCCATGCACTTAACATAGGTATGAATTACACAGTAGGGAGTCAAACCTGTGGTGATCAGCTTATTTTCCATCCCCATCAAAGAGGATCCACGCCACTGGATTTTTTGTTCCTAGTGCTGGTCACAGAACGAAGACTTGATCTGATTTGCTGGCGGCTTAGTGTGCAGATGATAAGTATTCATTGTGAAATATATAGTACTCAATTTGCATATAACCCAACAGAGAGAGAAGTGTCTCCTGCCTGTCTGAAAGGAACATGTTTGTTATGATGACTAGTATATTCCTGGCTCTCAGTAGAGACCTCACACGCCACTCTTTAGTGAATTATTATGCGTATAAGTGACCCCGGGGATCCCTGTAAAATTCTATGCACCCCTTTGCCACTTGGCTTCCAGTCCCTGCCCCAAACAGTTTACAATCTAAGTGTAAGATGAGAGAACAGGTTGCTAGAACAAACAGATGCGGGGAATCACATGGCAAAAGAGGGTCAATGACAGATTGTTCCACCTCTTTGTGACCTTTTGGCATTTCTGTGGCTCCAGTTGCATCCTTGCTAGCTAATAGCACCGGATTCAACAGTTCTTCAAAATGAGTTAAATTGGCTAAGTGGAGTATGTGCTTTTGAATCAAACTCCCTCCAATTCAGCCTCAAAAAGAGATTGTTCATGTGCTTTAAGTGAAGTTTTTCCATTGGCGTAGCACTTCCACCTTCCATCAGCTAGTCACTGTGTGAGGATAGGCATCTCTGATTTCTATTTCCTCAAGGTAAATCCCTTTTGTTTTTTTATTGATTTGGCCAAGTTTAATTTAATCGAGCAGGAATGTAGTATTTTGAACTGTTTGAGGAGTGAAAGTTGGCAGAGTAAGTTCAATTGACTAGAGACCCAATTCTGAGGGTGCTGAGGACCTGCACTTCCCACTGGGCCGAATCCTGAAGATCCGCCTCAATTATATCATAACAACAACACTTGGCATCTTCCTTTCATACCTACTGGACCAACAATTGTAGTGATACATGGATTTGTTCTTTGTAATATTAGAAGTTGAATTGTAAATGTAATGTAAATGAATGACTTGTGCATTGATATAGTGGTTGTCATCCTGTGATCCCTAAGCAATTTACCATGTAACCTTAGGTTTTATTCAGTAATGTATCAAGTATAAATGTAAATAGCTGATTAGATCCTTTTCCAAATCAAGCCCCCTGTCTCCTGCACTGATAAAAGAGGGCACGTACAAAGAACTGAATTGCTTTTGGTTTATTGGAATAAGAAGTTTAAGTGAATCTAAAACATCATCTGTATCTTTTTTGCGAATTAGAGATTAAAAACTCTTGAGCAAAGAATCAGGAAGAAGAGAAAATAAGTGATAGGGAATCAGCAAGAAGCAATCAGTAAGTAGGATCATCACGAGTTCTTTAATGGTGCAGATTTCTGGAATGATGGTGCCTCTTAACACTTTGCCAAGACATTTTGCTGAAACAGAGATTAACAGTGAGTGGAGAGGTCTGGACTCTGCTAACAAGATAGTTCAGTCAAAGTGCCATTCAACCAGCTCAACAGAACATTAGGGAGCTAGTTTTGGAGAATAAAAGCATGTTGATTGGCTGCACAGTCACTTTTGTCATGGCAGCATTAAATCTGGGTATTTTAAAACCATGAGATTTCATCTCTGTAACAGTAGGTTCTGCCATGCAAATTTAATTTTCAATATGTCCAATCAAATTGAAAGGAATCTTGTCAAGACAGGAGCTCTTTTTCACTCTAGAAAGAGGAGTGAAGTGTCTCAAACTGGTTTTTCACCAGTGTACCACTTTGGAGCTGAATCTGCTGTCCCCTAGGGTCTGATACCAAACCACATGAAGTCAATGAGTCAACCGACTTCAGTTTGTTTTGGTTTAGGCCCTTACCGTGGTTTTACAAAATGGTACTTACTTTGACTTCAGTCAAGTTATTCCTGACTTACATCGGTACCCTATGTTTAATAATAACAATAGTAATTAATAGTAATAATTAATATAAAATAAACTTACGAACAATCCCTCCAGGGCTTGTGTATGTTCCAGTGGAAGATTAAGCAGACATCCGTCTAGCTGAGAAGCAGCACTCTTCATTTCATCATTGGTTACAAAAGGAGCAATTGACTCTACGAAGTCCTGACGAGAACCAATGAGTAACTTGTTAACTACATTAATGAATTTTGGACACAGTTCTTCAGTAGCTGGAATGCAAACACATGAAACAGAGTTAAGAAGGATAATATTAAAATATTTTAAATTATTTATTGATAAAGTATTTAGTGCAATTTCCTTACTGTGTCTTAAATCTCACGGTGTCCGTGCCATAGTTGAGGATGTGATGGCTATTCCATTCTACATGTCTGTGATCTTGTGTTTATACCACTATCGATATGTATGTACGACTGAAATTTTTCCTCTTGTTTTCATTGACTGAAGAGTGCTTCTAGAGTAAGGTACTACTCAACATGATTAAGGATATTTGAATTTCTCCTGTTTTGGATGATTTCTTGCCTGGTGATAACTCGAAATCAGATTATGGTTTGAAATTCAAATAGAAAATGTATTTATATTTTTTCTCGATAAGGCCAAGAGCTTTGGATATTTTTGAAGAAATTTGTTTGAATACAGCACACTGGACATATTCACTATGTCACTGTTTTTACTGATCTAAGCAAGACATGGGTGTAGATGTCTCAGTATACACTAGTGCGATATACACATTCAAATGCCATAGAAACAGGAAAAAAATGGACATTATTTATATGGTGAGCCTTTCCACATTTGGTCATCCCCAATTATCTAGCTCACGATTGTGCAACCATTTGGTGATGGTGGTGGTGGTTATTTATTATTTGTATTATGGTAGCACTTAGGAGCACTAGTCATAGACCAGGACCCTATTGCATTGGGCACTGTACAAACAGTAAACAAAAAATGTAAAATAAGGAACCCCAGGTGGACTGGGGAACACAAGGAAACAATGAGACAATACTGGTCAATATGGTAGGCAATGGTTTCTTCATAGCAGCCTTTTAGCCATTGTCAAGTGTTTCAAAGGCATAACAGAATCATAGAAATGTCAGACTGGAAGGGACATCAATAGGTCATGTAGTCCTGTCCATGGCACTGAGGCAGGAGTAAGTTTTATCTAGAGCATCCCTGACAAGTGTTTGTGTAACCTGTTCTTAAAAATCTCTAATGATGGAGATTCCGTAACCTCCCTAGGTAATTCTTCCAGTGCTTAACTATTTTTGCAGTTAGGAATTTTTTCCTGATGTTTTACCTTAATCTCCCTTCCTGACATTTAAGCCAATTCCTTCTTCTCCTGTCCTCAGTGGATGAGGAGAACAATTTATCACCTTCCTCTTCATAACTACCTTGTACATATTTGAAGACTATTATCATGTCTCCCCTCAGTATTCTCTTCTCCAGACTAAACAAGCCCATTTTCCCCAATTTTTCCTTATACGTCATGTTTTCTAGATCTTTAAACATTTTTGTTGCTCTCCTCTTGCAAAGGCGAGTTTAAGGGGGGGACCTCACGGAGGATAATGAGGTAACTTTGTGGATGGTTAGGAGGACCTCCTCCCAAGCATGAGGGGTAGGATGAGAGAAGGCAGAAAGGTGCGTGTTAGGAAATTTCACAGGTTGGTGATGGAGGCTGACATCATGGGCTGAAGGTAGAATGCTAATCTGGGAGAATGTAGGCAGCTGAGAGGAGGGTCTCAGTTATGGTTTCTCCATTGGGTGTAGTGGGATGGGGACGGGAGGGATCCCTGTAGGTTCAGCAGTTATGAGTTTCTTATGTTAGACCAAAGAATTTCAATGCAATAACAGTCATTAATGCAATGTTAAGATTGAGAATTTGGATGTAAAAAGGCATTGAATTTGTAAATTTATATTTGCATAGGAAATAAGCGTAGATACGTGGCAAATTCTGCTGTTACACCTGTGTAAATTCATTTAAGTAATTGGAGTTACTTCTTCACACGTTCTGCATGGATTAGAAAGAGAGTATCAGAAACTCATTTAACCAGTTTAATTTTACAAGACTGAATGTTTTGAATTGTTGTTCTGCTTTGGAGAGACTGTGGGAAAAGGAGCAGAAGATGGGGGGGGACAATGAAAAGATAGGATGACGGTGAGTGAGCAGACAGACTGAAATGCAGATACATAGAGAAAGAGACTGAAAATGAAGATGAGTTAGGGAATAAAAATTGTTCATAATTTCTTTGCGTCGGTTATACTCTACATAGGACAACGACTCATCTCAAGCAAACTTTTGGGAGCATCTGTTCTCTCTAGAACTTGGGTTGTCTCTTAGTACATAACATAGGTTTCCTTCTACCAAATTACCCTCCATTCAGTTTTTTAAAACTGAATCTCATCATCTATGTAGGGAGGGGAGGGGGGACTACCTTGGTTTTGCTTTACCAGAGAAAGTGTTTTGTATGTTCAAATTAATTTTGTGAATCTCAAGAAGAAGAAAAACAACAACTTGAGGACCCTTTAACTTCTCAAAATCCCCCTAAATGAATTCATCCCTATTTTTAATCAAACTCTAATTAACAGCCCTTCCTAACCTAGACTCATAAAATGGAAGGTAGTGTTAAACATTAGGCTTCAATACCCAGTTGATCCAAATGCTGCTCTTTTTATCGACACTGCTTTGGATCCCATATATACTATAGTCAGTGGACCTGATTCTGCACCTAGTTTACCTGGTGTAGATCAGAAGTAGCTCCAATTAAGTCAATGGAGATACATCATTCTAAAGCCATAGTTAGATCAAAATCGCATTGTAGTGCTTCTTAATCAAATTTCATGGAAATTATGCTCTGGTCAGAATAGCGGTGTAGGTAGATTAAATTGCACAGCTGTATAGCTTCCACTATGTGACGTTCAGGGCCAGATTCCACCACCCTTCCTGGTGTTGAGTACTACCTTAGTGATCCTTAAGTATCCTATTTATTTCACAGAGTAAGGTGGCAGAATCCGGTCCTCAATGAGTGCAAAATGAGTGTAACTGACCTGAATTGTTTCAGTCTTTTCAGTCTAGAAACTGTAATACATTCTGTGTGGGAACCTTATAAACTCCTTAATGCTGATTTCTAATAGCTTGATGCTTAAGGCTTCAAGAATTTGAGGTTTCATGTAAAGCATGGTCAATTACATAAGGCACTACTGTGAAACCCCTACATCCACTGGGGAGCACCAACTCATGCAAATCGCCCCACTGAATACAGTCAGTAAATATCCTATGGCCTGGCCTGTAATAAAACTCACCAGAGCAGGAAAGTGCCAGGCTGACCAGCAGAAGGGCAACTGTCAGCTTCATGGTGAAGATGATGATTTAGCACGTCTCACGTCTCAAACTGCAAGAGCAAATGAACTGACTTAGGATCTTTGCATGCAGAGATCCAGTATATATAGGCATGGCAGCAGCATCTGCTCCTGCCAGAAGAGTCTATGCCAGAACACATGGCCTCATGAACACTGGAATCCATGCCATGTTTGCCAATGGAGTGGACACAAGAAAAAACGGTCAACATTACTCTTTATTGTTGTTCTCATGAGAATGGTCTGAAGAGTTAAACAGCTCTAGTTCTTCTTATGTAAAGGTACAGCATGTGCACAGGAGATGAAGAGAAGGGCAGGAAAGAGTCGCATGCTATGTGCATAAGCACAGTAGTTCGGATGGACTAGGTGACCCCACATAATCGATCTCATCCATCTCTAGTTTCTGTGAATTTGCACTATTGGTGTTAATATTTGGTTGGATACAAATAAACATTCCCCTAAGTTACTTGTATCGAGCTCTCTTGACTTAGTCAGAAGACGAAGCAAAGTGAATGTGCAAGCTGAAAAAGACGTACAGTTTCAGAGAGACAAGTGGTCTCATAAGATACCATTTGCCTAGATTCTCTCTCTTTGGTCTTAACTCCTTAGCAGGAGACCAGTGGGACTCCCACAGTTGTTAAAAAATGTTGAACTCTGAGCATAGCTGTAGCATGGTGGGTGGAAGGTGAGTTCAGACCACTACAGGCCTTTGCCCTCCACTCCCTGTATGTATAAATGCTGCCTCTGGACATTTTGAACAGTTCCTTCTTGTCAGTGGAGGAGCTCCCAGTTCGATCTGCTTCTGCCTCACTCCAGCTCTTTCTGTCTCTCTATCCTTTACATGGTTTATGCATCCTTCCAGTCATTTTGGTAGGTTGCATTAATTCTGACACCTTGGCCTCTGCACTTCTGTACGTTTTTGTAGCACATCAGTCCTTGTTTAGCCTGCTGCTCGGGTTTCCACCCCCGAACACCCACTCCCACACTTTTTTCTTCTTCCTCTTAGAGCACTGCTTCCTCTGCATTTTTGGTATGTGCCTCAGTCTCTCTCAGTGCTTTTCCATTTTTTTTTTCTTTTCACATTGTTTCTTTGCTGCAGGTATATTTTTGAATGCGGAAGGGATTCTGCTCAGTGACTTCATACTATGTCCCTGTGGCAGAACTGTGTACAAAGTGGATAACTATGCTTGAAAAGATTAGATTATTATTGGTAAATGTTACTAAACTTCAGTCTCTCTGTACATACACAAACCAATGAAAATATATTCCTGTCAGCAATAATTGTAGTTTACGGATAGGGAAAGTAAGAAAAATGTGATTTGAGATCTTAGTGTTTGATTTCAGGCGATCTGTTGTATATTTAGAAATATGATGTTAACAATTTGTTTTGTAACAGTTATAAGACTAACTTTTTGAATCTCAACATCTACTGTATTTAAATTATTTTCTGATCCTGCCCATTGTCTGACCCCACCCCCTAACTTCCTGCAAGGGTGAAAATTTAAATCCGTAAATATGGGAGGGAAATCCTTAAAACCTATATTTTGGTGTAACTCTGAAAATTTGAATTGAGAAATACAGGGGGAAATTATTAAAAATAAACATTGATATTATCCATCGAAAGTACAAAAAACTAAAAATTGAATTCTGCCAAGCCTACAGATAACCATGCTTGTTGCATAAACTTTTTTATTATCAGCTATGATTTCAAAGGGTGTTAGATTTGTTTGAAGAGTTTACTTCATATACTAGAGAAATTCCCTAGGAATTGTGAACACTCTTTGAGACATAAGGGAGGCAGACACTCCTAAGTCCAGCAGGTGGCCAACTCTGAGTGCTTTGAAGGGTGAACACTTGAAGGTGAAGCCTGAGTCAGCTATAAACAGTGACTGCTGGGACTCAGTGAAGCTTTTGGTCCATGTACTCCCTATACTGTATTCATTCATAGTACCCATTGGCATGTCACCAGATGAGACAATCAGAATGGACCCCAAGAAAGCAGAGATGTACCAGTGAGAATAAATTGCCCAAAAAACAAATGTTCTGGAGGATACAAACAAACATGAGTAGAACCTGAGAAAATGTCTCAGTTCAGATCATCAGTGATGGCGATTGTTCTGTGGGAAAAATAATATTTTCCTGGCAAAAATTCCAACCTGAATGTAGTTTCTGAATAAGATAAGACAGTTGAAAGCCTAAGAAAGGGCATACTGCATCTGACCGATGGTCCGTCTAGCCCAGTATCCTGTCTGAGACAATGGTCAATGACAGATTCTTTAGAGCAAATGATCAGAACAGGGCAATTTCAAGTCAGCTGTCCCCTGTTGTCCAGTCCCAGCTTCTGGTATTCAGAGATTTAGGAACAAAAAGCACGTGAGGTTGTGTCTCTGACCATCTTGACTAATAACCATGGATGGATCTATCCTTTGTGAACTTAACTAATTCTTTTTTGAAGTGTGTTATACTTCACAATGTCTGCCGGTAACAAGCTCTACAGGTTGACTGTACACTGTGCAAAGAAGTACTTCCTTTGGTTTCTTTTAAACCTGCTACATATACATTTCTTTGGGTGTCCTCTGCTGCTTGTGATATGAGAAGGAGTAAATGACACTTCCTTATTCACTTTTCCCACACCATTCACGATTTTATAGACTTCTATCAAATCCCCTCTTAGTCATCTCTTTTCCAAGCTGAATAGACTCAGTCTTTTCATCTCTCTTCATATGGAACCTGTTCCTTACCCCCAATCATTTTTGTTGGCCTTCTCTGTACTTTTTCCAATTCCAATATATACTTTTTGAGACAGGACGACCAGAAGTGCACACAGTTTTCAAGGCATGGACATACCATAGATTTCTGTAGTGGCATTATGATATTTTCTATTTTATTTCCTAAAGGTTCCTAACACTGTTAGCTTTTTTGATTGCCATTGCACATTGAGCACCTGTTGTCAGAGAACAATCCATGATGATTCCAAAATCTCTTTCTTGAGTATTGAAAGCTAATTTATACCCCATTATTTTGCATGTATATTTGGGATTATGTTTTCCAGTGTGTATTACTTTACACTTATCAACATGAAATGTCATCTGCTATTTTATTCCTGAGTCACCCAGTTTTGTGAGATCCCTTTGTAACTCTTTGCCATCAGCTTTGAACTTAACTCTCTTGAGTAATTTTGTATCATTTCAAACTTTGCCACCTCATTGTTTACTGCTTTTCCCAGATCATTTGTGAATATTTTGAAAAGCACAGAGCCAGTAAAGGTCCCTGGGGAACCGCAATATTTACCTCTCTCCTCTCTGAAAACAGAGCATTTATTCTTACTCGTTTTTTCCTGCCTTTTAAGCAGTTACTGATCCATGAGAGATCTTCCTTCTTATCCCATGACTGCTTACTTTGCTTACGAGCCTTTGTAAGAGACCTTGTTCAAGGCTTTCTGAAAGTCTAAGTATACTATATCCACTGGATCATCCTTGTCCATATGATTGCTGACCGCCTCAAAGAATCCTAATAGACAGGTGAGGCAGTATTTCCCTTTACAAAGTCATGCTGATTCTTCTCCAACATATCACCTTTATATATGTGTCTGATAATTTTATTGTTTTTATGCAGTGTAGTTGGAGAGCCATGTTAGTCCCAGATATTAGAGAGATACGGTGGGTGAGGAAATATCTTTTATTGGACCGTTTGTGTTAACTACTTACGCTAAACATTCTGTTCCACCTTGCATTTAGCTGTGACGCTTGGAGTACGATTCCCAGACCTGAAGCAGAGCTCTGTGTGACTCAAAATCCTGTCTCACTCACCAACAGAAGTCGACCCAAGAAAAGAGATTTCCTCATCCATCTTGTCTCTCTGACAATTCTGTTTTTTATTATAGTTTCAACCAATTTGTCTGGTACAGACATCATGTTTACTGGCCTGAAATTGCTAGGATCGCCTCTTGAACCTTTGTTAAAAATCAGGATTACATCAGCTATCCTTCTGTCATCTGCTGCAGAGGCTGATTTAAGCAGTACATTACATGCCATGGTTGAGCAGTTTCATATTCGAATTCCTTCAGGACTCTGGGGGTGAATACCATCTGGTCTTGGTGACTTATTGCTCTTTAATTTATTATCAATTTATTCCGAAACCACCTCAAGTGAGACCTCAATCTGGGAGAGTTTCTCAGATTTGACACCTAAAAAGAATGACTCAGATGTGGGAATCTTCCTCACATCCTCTGCAGTGAAGACTGATGCAAAGAATTCATTTAGCTTCTCCACTATGGCCTTGTCTTCCTTGAGTGCTTCTTTAGCCTCACTTGTCCTGTGACCCCTCTGACTGTTTAGCCGGCTTCCTGCTTCTCATGTACTTTAATAAATTCCTGTTAATCTTTGTGTCCTGAGCTTGTTGTTCTTCAAATTCTTTTTTGGCCTCCCTTATTACACATTTACACTTGAGTTGCCAGAGGTTGTGTAGGCCCTAAAGCAGATTTTTAAAACCAATAATATACAGACCTTAGAGACCTTTTGCCTGTTTTTCGCTTAAGCCATTCCTGAAACATTCTGTGTTTGTTATCTAAAAGGTCTGCGTGCTGATAATGTTTATGCCATACAGTATTTACATTTGTTTGGGAACATCCTGAGAGGCTCTTTTGTTAAATGTAAATTGCCTAATTAAGACCAAGAAATGCTTCTTGTTAGTACTTTGTGTTAATTAACATAAGCTGAACCCATATTGATGGGAAACCCCGTCATAGTATTTACTACTCCTTTAAGAATGCATTTTCTTTCTAAATTGTTTTTTAAGTTTGTATAACCTTTTAGTTTTGTTTTTTTTTAAAGTAGAAGATAATAAGTTAGTTAAAGAATAAATGTGGTAAGTATGTGAGATAAGGAAATGGAAAGGCGGAAATGTCCTCCAAAGTGCTTTCAGCCCTTCCTGGCTTCATGTCATCAGCATGTACATGAGTGGACTCCCCATTCCATCATCCAAGTTGTTAATGAAAACATTTAATAGTATGAGACCCAGGACAGACCCCAAAAGGACACCACCTGATATGTCTTCCAGTTTTAGAGCAAACCATTGATAACTACTCTTTGGGCATCGTTTTTCAACAGGTAGAACATACATCTTCTAGTAATTTCATATAGACTATATGTCCATAGTTTGCTTATAAGAAAGTCATGTGGCACTGCGTCAGATGCTTTATTGATGTCAAGACCTGTCAAATGCAATGCTTCCCGCCATCCACTAAGTCGGTTACCCCATCAAAGAAGAAAATTAGATTGGCTTTGCTTGGGTAGTTCTTGGCAAGTCCATGTTGGCTATTACTTATCACCTTGTTCTCCTCTAGATATTTACTAATTGTTTGTTTAATAATTTGTCCCAGTATCTTTCTGGGTATCAAAAGTTAGGCTGACTGGTCTATAGTTCCCCAGGTCCTCATTCCTCCTAACCTCTTTTGGACCATATTTAATATGTTTGCCATTCTCCAGTACTCTGTGACCTCACCCATCTTCTCTGAGTTCTTGAAGATAATTGCTAATAGTTAAGAGCTTGCTTCAACTAGTTTCTTAAATACTCTCGGGTGAATTCCATCATGCCCTGATGATTAGGGTACATCTAACTTTATCTAAATCTAATTTTTCTAAGTTACTTAAAAAGCTATACATATAGGTCTTTGCACTTAATGCTTATATCTTTCATCAAATGATCTCAAGGCACTTCACAAACATTAATTAAGCTACACAGGTTCTCCGTACAGTAAGTGTTTTTGTTCCTGTTTAAACAGATGGGGAAACTAAAGAGAGATTATATGATTTGTCCAAAGCCCTCAGTAGCAGAGCTGAAAATAGAATCCAGGAGTCCTAATCCGATGTGCTACACTTCACTGTGTTTGCCGGCTTCACGTATTGACCAAATGATTGCTGAATTAAAATATTCAGAAACACTCCATCTTGAATCTTGTGCTTGGCTGCAGTGGCAATACATAAACACACAAGGAGTGAATTACCAGAAGGTTGACAAGGGCCTTGTTTGTTCAGCAGAAAGACCATCAAAACTCTTCTTCAGTGCCACCAAAGCCGCTTTAATAACTTCATCAAGTTTGTACTGGAAAGTAGCCCATCATAAAGCTGTTCAAGAATGCCCTTAAGAAGTGTCCTGAATAAGCCAGGAAGAATCTCTCCAGCAAAAGCTGTCCCTGAAGTGCAAAATACAAAATCAAGGTTAGCAGGGTAACTAACAACTTTTTTAAAGTTATTCATTATTCACTTATTTGATGCAAATTTTCCACATGGTGTGAAACCTACCACTGCCCCCAGAATCTAACTAGATATAGCTTACTTTATATGTAAGCTTTTTCAGCTTCAGTGATTTTCAACTTTCAAAGAGATGCGAAATAATAACACAGACACCAAAGTCTGCTCTCAGTTACAGAAGAAACACCAATGGTTTCAGTACAGTTACTCCAACTTTATGCTGATTTATCTGAGACTCGTGTACAGTCAGGCTTCTTTAGGCCTAATTACACCCACTTAATGACATGCAATAATAAGGGTGTTGAAGATGGTGTAACTTGCTCATTGAGGAGCAATAACAAGTTGGAAGGGAAAGTAGATTGCCTTTATAACATAAACCTTCTCAAACCTCTGCTTACTTCTTTCCTTTGTTTACTTTTGTCTTCTGACCCTTCAGTTTATGTATTATCCCAGTTTAGACTCCTTTCACTCAGTATCTTTGAGATTGGTTTAGAGGCTCATTTGAAGAAGGAAGTTATAAAGTACAAGTTGATAAGTAGATGTTAATGTAAGCAACTAAGGACATGTCTATACTGACGGCGGCAAAGTCGCCGCCATGAGATTGACTAATCTGGATCGATTGAGCTGTCAGTGAAGACCCGCTCAATTGATACAGAAGTTGACACTGTTAATCCACCCCCTCAAATGGTGTAGCGCTGCGTCAATGGGAACGTGGTTCCCGTCGGTGCAGTTCAGTGAAGAAGGCACGCAGAAGGGAAGCACAACAGTCGAAGGGAGTTACTGATAGAGAGTAGCTTGTGTAACTCCCGTCGACTGCTGCTGAATCACCAAGTAAGTGTAGACCAGGCCTAAGTAAATAGTTGAAAGGGAGTTAAAGCAAGTCACAGAGGCTGAGATTCTTACAGGCGTTGTGTAGCTAAATGCCCTAATCTGCTTTGAAAATCTCTGTCAGGGACATTGGGGGGAATTGATGTTGGTGTCATATGTGTTAGCCAGTGGGGGCACCTCTGAATTTGGCCTAGTACTCAGTTGTGTGCCTCATCTTTCAATTACTCTCTAAGGTAACTTCATCAGCCACTTAATAGAGGATCAGAATAGCTTGATAGTTTTCAATTTTAGAAGGTTAGTTTAAAAAAAAAAACCCACCTATGATTTTGGTTAAACTTACCAAAAGAGCAGGGCAATGCCAGGATGATCAGCATCTGTCAGCTTCATAGTGAAGATGGCTGTTTATAGTGTGTTGAGCTTTAAGCTGCAAAATCCAATGAAATTACTTTGCAGCTTTACAGGAATTTATATATTTACCTGGGGCAGTCAGCTGATTATTCCCATAGGATTACATGACAGATCACATGGCCTTATTAGCAGTGTATCCAGGCCTTTCCAGTCCATAGAATAGGCAGATGAGAAATGTAAATTACCTCTCTTCTTTCTTCTCAAGATTTCCATGGGAATGGAACAATGAAGCATTAAGTCTCTCCCTCTCTGTTCGTAAGAGTTTGTTCTGACTTTATGTCTGGGAACCTACAGGTATTTTTAAACTCAACGCAGCTAGTGAGTATCCTATGGACTTGTGTGCCAGAAATACAGAGACAGAGGGGCAGGAATTGATTAAAAGAATTTTCAGTAAATCCCTTTAGTTTGTGATGGATCTGAGCTCCCTTGGTTCAATCTTGCAAGTTGATTTTCAACTAAAAAACTGCTCCTTTTTTCTGTCATTCGTTGTCTCTCTCCTTGTCTTCTCTGCTTCCTACCTATATTCCCTCTCTCACCACTACCTGGGACCTAACAATCCTTTATAGTTGTCATAATGAATGACCCAGATGTACAGAAAAAAAGGGACAAATGCTGATGCCAGACAGTTCTAAGCTGAGTGTGCTCAATCTTCTTTTGTGAAATCTTTTGTCCCATTTCCATGATTCTCAACTTTCCCCCGCTTTTATTATTTTCTGGGGAATTTCATCTGTTCAATTTCTGTGTGTTTTTGGGTGGATGGAATTGTGTAATGTGGAAAGGAAGTAGGCTTAGTATGCTCAGTAGCTCAGATGGCTCAGTTCTGCACAAAGACTGTAGGATCAGGCCCAGAGTAAGCAGAAGTTATAATTCAATATAATTAGTTGGGCTCAAAGAATACCAGGGCATCCTTTTGTGTTTTGTTTTTTGTGAAAGGCACTGAGCATAGTCAGTGCTTAACTAAAACTGAAGTCCCACGTACACGTACAAAAAAAGGCCCGACTCATTGTTGCCCTGCAGCAGTGCAAAGGGGCCGTACAGCAGGTCGAAGGCCTCCCTGATGAGTCCACTTGCACATGGGGTAGCCATTGCAAATCCTCCATTACATAGAGAGCATTGAAATCAGTTAACCAGACTGCGAAGCCATCCATCAATCTGGCTTCATTTCTGTTTTGGGGAATTAAAAATCCTTTCAGGACATATGATTAGCATGTTGTGGTATTTAAGGGAGCAGAATTCTGGTTATTAGACATTAGGCCTTTGGGATAAGAAATTATATGAGGAGGAGGATGGGGAATACACCTTCAGCAAGAATCACTAATCTAGATTTAGTTTATAAGGCACATTTAGGGTTTTATCGGAATGTGTATATTTCTCTTCTTTTCCTACTACTGACAGTAACACCAAGAAGTGGGATGTAAGGGTGGATCATATTAACAGCATAATCATTATTAACATCTCAACCTTAAAGTGTCAAAGGGCTAAAGCCCTGATTCAAAACTCATTGGAGAGGTTTCTGTTGTGTTCCGTGTTGGGTCTACCTCCATATTTTGACGTTCGTACATCATCTCTCCTGGTACGGACTGAGGGATAAAAAGCTGTGTGTCTTGGAAGTGGCCTATAAAAGCGTGTGTGTTGGGGGAGTGCTGTCTTCTGACCCAAAGAAGCCTTTCCTTGGGGGCTTTGCAGGGATCAGAATCCTTGGCTAGTGAAGGGCTGCACCAAAGGTTGCTACCTGGCCATTTTTTGTGGTGCATGATGGCTGCAAGATTTAATGTGCTGGTGCAGTGTGTTTGGTTTTTTTCCCTCTTCCTGCTCCCCCACGCTGAGGGTGATGGGGGAGGAAATGCTCAGCAGAGACTTCCCAGGGGCCTGACCCTTTAAGAGCTGGGACTCCCTTGAAGGAGTGGATTGCCTTCCCTCCTATGCACTTTGCATAGCTGTGAATGACTACACAGCATGGAATCAAACCTGTGGTGATCTGCTTATTTTCCATCCCCAACATAGAGGATCCACGCCCCTGGATTCCTTGTTCCTGGTGCTGATCACAGAACCAAGACTTTATCTTGACTAGCTGGCATCTTAGTGTTCAGATGATAAGTATCCATTGTGAAATATATAGTACTCAATTTACATATAACCCAGCAGAGATATAAGTGTCTCCTGCCTGTCTGAAAGGAACATGTTTGTCACCGCCTGGCTACCTGTTTAACCACAGACTTTCAGAACGTAATTTCCAGTGTAGGTACATAACTCCTTCCATGCTTTTGAAATGGTTATGATGACTAGTGTGGCTCTCGGTAGAGATCTGACATGCCACCCATTAGTGAATTATTATGCATATAAGTGACCCCGGGGATCCCTGTAAAATTCTATGCACTCCTGTTCCCTTTGTCACTTGGCTTCCAGTCTCTGCCCCAGAGTGTTTACAATCTAAGTGTAAGATGAGAGAACAGGTTGCTAGAACAAACAGATGCGGGGAATCACATGGGAAAAGAAAGTCAATGACAGATTGTTCCACTTTGTTGTGACCTTTGGCATTTCTGTGGTTCCAGTTGCATCTTCTGCTAGCTAATAGCGCCAAGTTCAACAGTTCTTCAAAACGAGCTAAATTGGCTAAGTGGTGTAAGTGCTGCAGAGGTGGGCATCTGCTTTTGATTGTAACTCCCTTCAGTTCAGCCTCAAAAAGTGATACTTCATGTGCTCTATGTGAAGTTTTTCCATTGGCGCAGCACTTGTATCTTCCATCAGCTACTGACTGTGTGAGGATGGGCATCTCTGATTTCTATTTCCTCAAGGTAAATCCCTTTTGTTTTTCTATTGATTTGGCCAAGTTACATTTGCTGTAGCAGGAATGTAGCATTTTGAACAGTTTGGGGAGTGAAAGTTGTCAGAGTAAGTTCAATTGACTAGAGACCAAATTCTGAGGGTGCTGAGGACTGGCACTTCCCACTGGGCTGAATCCTGAAGATTATATCATAACGACAACATTTGGCATCTTCCTTTCGTACCTACTGGACCAACAATAGTAGTGATACATTGATTTGTTCTTTGTAATATTAGAAGTTGAATTGTAAATGTAATGTAAATGTATGACGTGTGCATTGATATAGTGGTTGTCATCCTGTGATCTCTAAACAATTTACCATGTAACCTTAGGTTTTATTCAGTAATGTCTCAAGTACAAATTTCAATAGCTGAATAGATCCTTTTCCAAATCAAGCCCCCTGTCTTCTGCACTGATAAAAGAGGACATGAACAAAGAACTGAATTGCTTTTCCTTTATTGAATTAGAAGCTTAAGTGAATCTAAAACATCATCTGTATCTTTTTTGCGAATTAGAGATTAAAAACTCTTGAGCAAAGAATCAGGAAGAAGAGAAAATAAGTGATAGGGAATCAGCAAGAAGCAATCAGTAAGTAGGATCATCACGAGTTCTTTAATGGTGCAGATTTCTGGAATGATGGTGCATCTTAACACTTCTGCCTGAAATTAAGCTGAAACAGAAATTAACAGTGAGTGGAGAGGTCTGGATTCTGCTAACAAGATAGTTCAGTCAAAGTGCCATTCAACCAGCTAAAATGAACATTAGGGAGCTAGTTTTGGAGAATAAAAGCATATTGATTAGCTGCACACTTTTCACTCTAGCTATTTTTCACTCTAGAAAGAGTAATGAAGTCTCTCAAACTGGTTTTCCACCAGTGTACCCCTTTGGAGCTGAATCTGCTGTCACCTAGGTTCTGATACCAAACCCAGTGAAGTCAATGAGAGTCAGCTGACTTCAGTTTGTTTTGGTTTATGCCCTTACACTGGATTGACAAAGTGGTATTTACTTTCGCTTCAATCAAGTTATTCCTGACTTACATTGGTACCCTTTATTTATTATTAATAATAATAATAGGAATAATTAATATAAAATGAACTTACGAAGAAATCCGTAATGGCTTTTGCATCGTTCCTTGGAAGATTAAGCAGACATGACTTTATATCATGCACAGCAGTGTTCATAATATCTCTGGTTATAAAAGGAGCAACTGACTCCCTTAAGGCTGCAATAGTACCAGTGAGGTACTTTTCAAGTAGGTCAGAGATTATTGGACACATGTCAGCAGTAGCTGGAATGCAAACACATGAAACAGAGTTAAGAAAGATAATATTAACATATTTTAAATTATTTATTAATAAAGTATTTAGTGCAATTTCCTTACTGTGTCTTAAATCTCATGGTGTCAATGCCATAGTTGAGGATGTGATGGCTATTCCATTCTAAATGTCTGTGATCTTGTGCGTCTACCACTACCACTATGTATGTACGGCTGAAATTTTTCCACTTGTTTTCATTGACTGAGGAGTGCTCCTAGAGTAAGGTACTACTCAACATGAGTAAGGATATTTGTATTGTCCTGCTGCGGTTGATTTCTTGCCTGGTGATAACTCCAATCAGACTATGGTGTGAAATTCAAAAGAAAATGGATTTATTTTTTTTCTCAATAAGTCCAAGAGCTTTAGATAGTTTTGAAGAAATTTGTTTGAATACAGGACACTGGACGCGTTCACTATGTCACTGTTTTTACTCTTTACATAGGCCAGGACCCTGATGTATTGGGTACTGTACAAACACTAAACGAAAAGTCTCTGTCCCATACACACTTGTACATACTTGAAGACTGTTATCATGTCTCCTTCAGTATTCTCTTCTCCAGGCTAAACGAACCCATTTTTCCCAATTTTTCCTCATACCTCATGTTTCCTAGACCTTTAAACATTTTTGTTTCTCTCCTCTAGCAAAGGCGAGTTTAAGGGGGGGTGTCACGGAGGATAATGAGGTAACTTTGTGAGGGGTAGGATGAGAGAAGGCACAAAGGTGCGTGTTTGGAAATTTCACAGGTGGGTGATGGAGGCTGGCATCATGGGCTGAAGGCAGAATGCTCATCTGGGAGAATTTAGGCAGTTGAGAGGACAGTCTCAGTTAGGGTTTCTCCATTGGGCGAGGTGGGATGGGGAGGGGAGGGATCCCTGTAGGTTCAGCAGTTTTGAGTTTCTTATGTTAGACCAAGGAATTTCAATGCAATAACAGTCACTAATGCAATGTTAAGATTGAGAATTTGGAAGCAAAAAGGCATTGAATTTGTAAATTTATATTTGCACAGAAGATAAGCTTAGACATGTGGCAAATTCCGCTTTGTTACACCTTTATAAATTCATTTAAGTCATTGCAGTTACTTCTTAACATTTGATTAAACTTAGAGGAGAATTAGACCCATTTAGTATTTGAGTGTGAAATCTCACCCTGTGCAGAGGGCCCACGTAAGCTCCCAGTTTTGAGAGGTAATTGGGACGTAAGTGATGAACAGGCCTTGTTTCCCTCCTACCCCACCACCCCACATATGTATGAACCCTCCTGAAGGTATATATTTCACCCCCCGAACAGACAATTGTTTGTAATATAAGCCTGAATTTTTGAATCGCTGTTGCGCTTGGAGAGACTGTGGGAAAAGGAACAGAAGATGGGGGGGGACAATGAAAAGATAGGATGACAATGAGTGAGCAGACAGACTGAAATGCAGATACATAGAGAAAGAGACTGAAAATGAAGATGAGATAGGGAATTAAAAATTGTTTGTAATTTCTTAGCATCGGTTATATTCTGCTTAGGACAATGACTCATCTTAACCAAACTTTTGGGAGCATCTGCTCTCTCTAGAACTTGGGTTGTCTCTTAGTACATAACATAGGCTTCCTTCTACCAAATTACCCTCCATTCAGTTTTTTAAAACTGAATCTCATCATGTGTGGGAGGGAGAAGGGGGACAACCTTGGTTTTACTTTACAGAGAAAAACATTTTGTATGTTCAAACTAATTTTCTGAATCTCAAGAAACAAAACAAAATAAGTCTGAGGATGCTGTAATATTTTAAAATACCCCTAAATTAATTCATCCCTATTTTTAATCAAACTGTAATGAACAGCCCTTCCGAACTTGGACTCATAATATGCTAGGTAGTGTTAAACATTAGGCTATAATGCCAAGTTGATCCTAATGCTGGTCTTTTTATCGACACTGCTTTAGATCCCATTTATACTTAAGTCAGTGGACCTGATTCTTCTCCTAGTTGACCTACTGTAAATCATCAGAAGCTCCAATGAAGTCAATGGAGTTACATCAATCTAAAGCCATTGTTAGATCAAAATCGCATTGTGCTGATTCTTAGTCAAAGGCAGTGGAAGTTATGCACTGGTCAGAATAGCGGTGTAGGTAGATTAAATTGCACAGCTGTATAGCTTCCACCATGTGACTTTCAGGGCCAGATTCCACCACCCTTCCTAGTTTTGAGTACTACTTTACTCCTTAAGTATCCTATTGATTTCACAGAATCTGATCCTCAATGAGTGCAAAATGAGTGTAACTGACCTGAATTGTTTCAGTTTTTTCAGTGTAGTAACTGGAATATATTCTCTGTGGGAACCTGATAAACTCCTTAATGCTGATTTCTAATAGCTTGATGCTTAAGGCTTCAAGAATTTGAGGTTTCATATAAAGCGTGGTCAGTTACATAAGGCACCACTGTGAAACCCCTACATACACTGGGGAGCACCGACTCATGCAAATTGTCCCATTGATTGCAGTCAGTATATATTCTATGGCCTGGCCTGTAATAATACTCACCAGAGTAACAGCAAAGTGCCAGGCTGACCAGCAGAAGGGCAACTGTCAGCTTCATGGTGAAGATGATGATTTAGCACGTCTCACGTCTCAAACTGCAAGAGCAAATGAACTGACTTAGGATCTTTGCATGCAGAGATCCAGTATATATAGGCATGGCAGCAGCATCTGCTCCTGCCAGAAGAGTCTATGCCAGACCACATGGCCTCATGAACACTGAAATCCATGCCATGTTTGCCAGTGGAGTGGACACAAGAAAAAACGGTCAACATTACTCTTTATTGTTGTTCTCATGAGAATGGTCTGAAGAGTTAAACAGCTCTAGTTCTTCTTATGTAAAGGTACAGCATGTGCACAGGAGATGAAGAGAAGGGCAGGAAAGAGTCGCATGCTATGTGCATAAGCACAGTAGTTCAGATGGACTAGGTGACGCCACATAATCGGTCTCATCCATCTCTAGTTTCTGTGAATTTGCACTATTGGTGTTAATATTTGGTTGGATACAAATAAACATTCCCCTCAGTTACTTGTATCGAGCTCCCTTGTCTTAGTCAGAAGACGAAGCAAAGTGCTTGTGCCAGCTGAATAGACTTTTACACTTTCAGAGAGACAAGTGGTCTCAGAAGATACCGTCTGCCTAGATTCTCTCTCTTTGGTCTTAACTCCTTAGCAGGAGACCAGTGGGACTCCCACAGTTGTTAAAAAATGTTGAACTCTGAGCATAGCTGTAGCATGGTGGGTGGAAGGTGAGTTCGGACCACTACAGGCCTTTGCCCTCCACTCCCTGTAGGTATAAATGCTGCCTCTGGACATTTTGAACAGTTCCTTCTTGTCAGTGGAGGAGCTCCCAGTTCGATCTGCTTCTGCTTCACTCCAGCTCTTTCTGTCACTCTGTCCTTTACATGGTTTATGCATCCTTCCAGTCATTTTGGTAGGTTGCATTAATTCTGACACCTTGGCCTCTGCACTCCTGTATATTTTTGTAGCACATCAGTCCTTGTTTAGCCTGCTGCTCTGGTTTCCACCCCCGAACACCTACTCCCACACTTTTTTCTTCTTCCTCTTAGAGCACTGCTTCCTCCTCTGCATTTTTGGTATGTGCCTCAGTCTCTCTCGGTGCTTTTCCATTTTTTTTTTCTTTTCACATTGTTTCTTTGCTGCAGGTATATTTTTGAATGCGGAAGGGATTCTGCTCAGTGACTTCATACTATGTCCCTGTGGCAGAACTGTGTACAAAGTGGATAACTATGCTTGAAAAGATTAGATTATTATTAGTAAATGTTACTAAACTTCAGTCTCTCTGTACATACACAAACCAATGAAAATATATTCCTGTCAGCAATAATTGTAATTTACGGATAGGGAAAGTAAGAAAAATGTGATTTGAGATCTTAGTGTTTGATATAAGGCGATCTGTTTTGTATATTTTGACATATGATGTTAACAATTTGTTTTGTAACAGTTATAAGACTAACTTTTTGAATCTCAACATCTACTGTATTTAAATTATTTTCTGATCCTGCCCATTGTCTGAACCTGCCCCCTACCTTCCTGCAAGGGTGAACATTTAAATCAGTAAATATGGGAGGGAAATCCTTAAAAACTATAATTTGGTGTAACTCTGAAAATTTGAATTGAGAAATACAGGGGGAAATTATTAAAAATAAACATTGATATTATCCATCAAAAGTAAAAAAAAAACCTAAAAATTGAATTCTGCCAGGCCTACAGATAACCATGCTTGTTGCATAAACTTTTTATTATCAGCTATGATTTCATAGGGTATTAGATTTGTTTGAAGAATTTACTTCATATACTAGAGAAATTCCCTAGGAATTTTGAACACTCTTTGAGACATGAGGGAGACAGACACTCCTAAGTCCAGCAGGTGGCCAACTCCGAGTGCTTTGAAGGGTGAACACTTGAAGGTGAAGCCTGAGTCAGCTATAAACAGTGACTGCTGGGACTCAGTGAAGCTTTTGGTCCATGTACTCCCTACACTGTATTCATTCATAGTACCCATTGGCATGTCACTACGTGATGCAATCAGAATGGACCCCAAGAAAGCAGAAATTTACCAGTGAGATTAAATTCCCCAAAAAACAAATGTTCTGGAAGATACAAACAAACATGAGTAGAACCTGAGAAAATGTCTCAGTTCAGATCATCAGTGACGGCGATTGTTCTGTGGGAAAAATAATATTTTCCTGGCAAAAATTCCAACCTGAATGTAGTTTCTGAATAAGATAAGACAGTTGAAAGCCTAAGAAAGGGCATACTGCATCTGACCGATGGTCCGTCTAGCCCAGTATCCTCTCTGAGACAATGGTCAGTGACAGATTCTTTAGAGCAAATGATCAGAACAGGGCAATTTCAAGTCAGCTGTCCCCTGTTGTCCAGTCCCAGCTTCTAGCAGTCAGAGATTTAGGAACAAAAGACACGTGAGGTTGTGTCTCTGACCATCTTGACTAATAACCATGGATGGATCTATCCTTTGTGAACTTAACTAATTCTTTTTTGAAGTGTATTATACTTCACAATGTCTGCCGGTAACAAGCTCTACAGGTTGACTGTACACTGTGCAAAGAAGTACTTCCTTTGGTTTCTTTTAAACCTGCTACATATACATTTCTTTGGGTGTCCTCTGCTGCTTGTGATATGAGAAGGAGTAAATGACACTTCCTTATTCACTTTTCCCACACCATTCACGATTTTATAGACTTCTATCAAATCCCCTCTTTGTCATCTCTCTTCCAAGCTGAATAGACTCAGTCTTTTCATCTCTCTTCATATGGAACCTGTTCCTTATCCCTAATCATTCTTGTTGGCCTTCTCTGTACTTTTTCCAATTCCAATATATACTTTTTGAGACAGGACGACCAGAAGTGCACACAGTTCTCAAGGCATGGACATACCATAGATTTCTGTAGTGGCATTATGATATTTTCTATTTTATTTCCTAAAGGTTCCTAACACTGTTAGCTTTTTTGATTGCCATTGCACATTGAGCACCTGTTGTCAGAGAACAATCCATGATGATTCCAAAATCTTTCTTGAGTATTGAAAGCTAATTTATACCCCATTATTTTGCATGTATATTTGGGATTATGTTTTCCAGTGTGTATTACTTTACACTTATCAACATGAAATGTCATCTGCTATTTTATTCCTGAGTCACCCAGTTTTGTGAGATCCCTTTGTAACTCTTTGCCATCAGCTTTGAACTTAACTCTCTTGAGTAATTTTGTATCATTTCAAACTTTGCCACCTCATTGTTTACTGCTTTTCCCAGATCATTTGTGAATATTTTGAAAAGCACAGAGCCAGTAAAGGTCCCTGGGGAACCGCAATATTTACCTCTCTCCTCTCTGAAAACAGAGCATTTATTCTTACTCGTTTTTTCCTGCCTTTTAAGCTGTTACTGATCCATGAGAGATCTTCCTTCTTATCCCATGACTGCTTACTTTGCTTACGAGCCTTTGGTAAGAGACCTTGTTCAAGGCTTTCTGAAAGTCTAAGTATACTATATCCACTGGATCATCCTTGTCCATATGATTGCTGACTGCCTCAAAGAATCCTAATAGACAGGTGAGGCAGTATTTCCCTTTACAAAGTCATGCTGATTCTTCTCCAACATATCACCTTTATATATGTGTCTGATAATTTTATTGTTTTTATGCAGTGTAGTTGGAGAGCCATGTTAGTCCCAGATATTAGAGAGATACGGTGGGTGAGGAAATATCTTTTATTGGACCATTTGTGTTAACTACTTACGCTAAACATTCTGTTCCACCTTGCATTTAGCTGTGACGCTTGGAGTACGATTCCCAGACCTGAAGCAGAGCTCTGTGTGACTCAAAATCCTGTCTCACTCACCAACAGAAGTCGACCCAAGAAAAGTGATTTCCTCATCCATCTTGTCTCTCTGACAATTCTGTTTTTTATTAACAGTTTCAACCAATTTGTCTGGTACAGACATCATGTTTACTGGCCTGAAATTGCTAGGATCGCCTCTTGAACCTTTGTTAAAAATCAGGATTACATCAGCTATCCTTCTGTCATCTGCTGCAGAGGCTGATTTGAGCAGTACATTACATGCCATGGTTGAGCAGTTTCATATTCGAGTTCCTTCAGAACTCTGAGGGTGAATACCATCTGGTCATGGTGACGTATTGCTGTTTAATTTATCATCAATTTATTCCGAAACCACTCTAGCGAGACCTCAATCTGGGAGAGTTTCTCAGATTTGACACCTAAAAAGAATGACTCAGATGTGGGAATGTCCCCCATATCCTCTGCAGTGAAGACTGATGCAAAGAATTCATTTAGCTTCTCCACTACGGCCTTGTCTTCCTTGAGTGCTTCTTTAGCCTCAATTATCCTGTGACCCCTCTGACTGTTTAGCCAGCTTCCTGCTTCTCATGTACTTTAATAATTTGCTGTTAATCTTTGTGTCCTTAGCTTGTTGTTCTTCAAATTCTTTTTTGGCCTGCCTTATTACACTTTTACACTTGAGTTGCCAGAGGTTGTGTAGGCCCTAAAGCAGATTTTTAAAACCAATAATATACAGACCTTAGAGACCTTTTGCCTGTTTTTCGCTTAAGCCATGCCTGAAACATTCTGTGTTGGTTATCCAAAAGGTCTATGTGCTGATAATGTTTATGTCGTACAGTATTTACATTTGTTTGGGAACATCCCGAGAGGCTCTTTTGTTAAATGCGAATTGCCTAATTAAGACCAAGAAGTGCTTCTTGTTAGTACATTCTGTTAATTAACATAAGCTGAACCCATATTGTTGGGAAATCCCGCCACAGTATTTACTACTTCCTTTAAGAATACATTTTCTTTCTAAATTGTTTTTTAAGTTTGTATAACCTTTTAGTTTTTTTTTATTTAATAGTAGAAGATAATAAATTTAGTTAAAGAATAAATGTGGTATGTATGTGAGATAAGGATATGGAAAGGTGGCAATGCTAAATCTCCCTGACAACGAGAGGGAGTGAAGAGTGCCTAATCAGCCATTCCCCCTTTTTAATATTTGTGCATTTGATTTTTCTCTTTCTAAGTGAAGTGCTCTGAGCTTGTCTTTTTTGAATTTCATGTTATTTATGTCAGACCAATTCCCCAATTTATCTAGATCATTTTGAATTCTAATCCTGTCCTCCAAAATGCTTTCAACCTCTCCTGGCTTCATGTCATCTGCATGTACATGAGTGGACTCTCCATTCCATCATCCAAGTTGTTAATGAAAACATTTAATAGTGTGAGACCCAGGACAGACCCCAAAAGGACACCACCTGATATGTCTTCCAGTTTTAGAGCAAACCATTGATAACTACTCTTTGGGCATCGTTTTTCAACAGGTAGAACATCCAGCTTCTAGTAATTTCATATAGACTATATGTCCATAGTTTGCTTATAAGAAAGTCATGTGGGACTGCGTCAGATGCTTTATTGATGTCAGGACCTGTCAAATTCAATACTTCCTGCCATCCACTAAGCCAGTTACCCCATCAGTGAAGAAGAAAATTAGATTGGCTTTGCTTGGGTAGTTCTTGGCAAGTCCATGTTGGCTATTACTTATCACCTTGTTCTCCTCTAGATATTTACTAATTGATTGTTTAATAATTTATCCCAGTATCTTTCTGGGTATCAAAAGTTAGGCTGACTGGTCTATAGTTCCCCAGGTCCTCATTCCCCGTAACCTCTTTTGGACCATATTTAATATGTTTGCCATTCTCCAGTACTCTGTGACCTCACCCATCTTCCCTGAGTTCTTAAAATAATTGCTAATAGTTAAGAGCTTGCTTCAACTAGTTTCTTAAATATTCTCGGGTGAATTCCATCATGCCCTGATGATTAGGGTACATCTAGCTTTATCTAAATCTAACTTTTCTAAGTTACTTAAAAATCTATACATACAGGTCTTTGCACTTAATGCTTATATCTTTCATCTAATGATGCACTTCACAAATATTAATTAAGTTGCACAGGTTCTCCATACAATAAGTGTTTTTGTCTCTTTTTAAACAGATGGGGAAACTAAAGAGAGATTATATGATTTGTCCAAAGCCCTCAGTGGCAGAACTGAAAATAGAATCCAGGAGTCCTAATCCCATGTGCTAGATTTCACTGTGTTTGCCGGCTTCACATATTGGCCAAATGATTGTTGAAATAAAATATTCAGAAACACACCATCTTGAATTTTGTTCTAGGCTGCAGTAGTTATACATAAACACACAAGGAGTGAACTACCAGAAGATTGACAAGGGCCCTTATATGTTCAGCAGAAAGACCATCAATACTTTCCTTCAGTGCTGCCAAAGCCACTTTAATAACTTCATCAAGTTTGTACTGGGAATGTGGCCCAGCATAAAGCTGTTCAAGAATGCCCTAAGAAGTGTCCTGAGAAAACCAGGAAGAACCTCCCCAGCAAAAGCTGTCCCTGAAGCAGAAAATAAAAAATAAAGGTTAACAGGGTAATTAACAACTATTTTTAAGTTATTCATTATTCACTTATTTGATGCAGATTTTCCACATGGTGTCAAACCTTACGACTGCCCCAGACCAGACTATAAACAGACACAGCTTACTTTATACGTAAGCTTTTTCAGCTTCAGTGATTTTCAACTTTTAAAGAGATGCAAAATAATAACACAGACACCAAAGACTGCCCTCAGTTATAGAAGAAACACCAATGGTTTCAGTACAGTTACTCCAACTTTATGCTGATTTATCTGAGACTCCTGTACAGTCAGGCTTCTTTAGGCCTAATTACACCCACTTAATGACATGAATAATAAGGGCATTGAAGATGGTGTAACTTGCTCATTGAGGAGCAATAAGAACTTGGAAGTGAAAGTAGACTCTCTGTTATAACATAAACATTTTCAAACCTCTCCTTACTTCTTTCCTTTGTTTACTTTTGTCTTCTGACCTTTCAGTTTACATATTATACCAATTTAGACTCCTTTCATTCAGTATCATTGAGACTGGTTTAGAGGCTCATTTAAAGAGGAAAGGTATAAGGTACACGTTGATAAGCAGGTGTGAATGTAACCAACTAAGGGTATGTCTATACTGATGGCGGCAAAGTCGCCACCATCAGATCAACCTATCTGTCGACACTGTTAATCCACTCCCTCAAGTGGTGGTTCCTGTTGGCGCACTGCAGTGAAGGCAGCATGCAGAAGGGAAGCACAGCAGTCGACGGGAGTAACTTCCATAACTCCCGTCAACTGCTGCCGAATCGACAGGTAAGTGTAGACCAGGCCTAAGTAAATAGTTGAAAGGGAGTTAATGCAAGTCATAGAGGTTGAGATTTTTATGGGAGCTGCGTAGCTAAATGCCCTAGTCTGCTCTGAAAATCTCTGTCAGGGATGCTGGAGGGAATTGGTGTCATATGTTTTAGCCAGTGTCAGGTGCCTCTGAATTTGGTCTAGTAATTTTAATTGCAAACTCAGTTGTGTGCCTCATCTTTCAATTACTCTCTAAGGTAACTTCATCAGCTACTTAATAGCGGATCAGAATAGCTTGATATTTATGGGGTTTTCAATTTAAGAAGGTTAGATTAAAAAACAAAAAAAACCCACCTATGATTTTGCTGAAACATACCAAAGGAGCAGGGAAGTGCTAGGGTGACCAGCAGCTGTCAACTTCATAGTGAAGATAGCTGTTTATTGTGTGTTGAGTCCAAAAATCAAAATCCAATGAAATTACCTTGCAGCTTTACAGGAATTCATATATTTACCTGGGGCAGTGAGCTGGTTACTCACATAAGATTACATGACAGGTCACATGGCCTTATTAGCAGTGTATCCAGGCCTTTCTATTCCATAGAATGGGCAGAGAAAAAAGGTAAATTACCTCTTTTCTTTCTTCTCATGATTTCCATGGGAATGGAAGAATGAAGCATTAAGTCTCTCCCTTCCTTTTCGTAAGAGTTTGCTCTGACATTACGTCTGGGAACCTACAGGTATTTTTAAACTCAACA
This sequence comes from Emydura macquarii macquarii, assembly GCF_026122565.2. NCBI lineage: Eukaryota > Metazoa > Chordata > Testudines > Chelidae > Emydura > Emydura macquarii. The sequence continues at coordinate 58,228 of NW_027130807.1, forward strand.
CAGCTAGTGAGTATCCTATGGACTTGTGTGCCAGAAATACAGAGACAGAGGGGCAGGAATTGATTAAAAGAATTTTCAGTAAATCCTTTTACTTAGTGATGGATCTGAGCTCACTTGGTTCAATCCTGCAAGTTGATTTTCAACTAAAGAACTGCTGGGTTTTTTCATCATTCATTGTCTCTCTCCTTCTTTTCCCTGCTTCGTAGCTATATTCCCTCTCTCACCTCTTCCTGCGACCTAACAATCCTTTATAGTCCTCATGAGTAGTGATCCAGATGAAATAAAGGGACAAATGCTGATGCCAGACAGTTCTAAGCTGAGTGTGCATAATCTTCTTTTGTGAAATCTTTTGTCCCATTGCCATGATTCTCAACTTTCCCCCGCTTTTATTATTTTCTGGGGAATCTCATCCGTTCAATTTCTGTGTGTTTTTGGGTGGATGGAATTGTATAATGTGGAAAGAAAGAAAGCTTCTTTTCTTTCTCTCTCTTCCAAACACAGTAGCTCAGATGGCTCAGTTCTGCACAAAGACTGTAGGATCAGGCCCAGAGTAAGCAGAAGTTATAATTCAAAGCTATTAGTTGGGCTCAAAGAATACCAGGGCATCTTTTTGCGTTTTGTTTTTTGTGAAAGGCACTGAGCATAGTCAGTGCTTAACTAAAACTAAAGTCCCACGTACAAGTACAAAAAAGACTCGACTCATTGGTGCCCTGCAGCCGTGCAAAGGGGCCGTACAGCAGGTCGAAGGCCTCCCTGATGAGTCCACTTGCACATGGGGTAGCCATTGCAAGCCTTCCATTACATAGGGAGCATGGAAAGCAGTTACCCTGATTGGGAAGCCAGCCATCAATCTGGCTTCATTTCTGTTTTGGGGAATTAAAAATCTTTTCAGGCCATATGATTAGCATGTTGTGGTATCTAAGGGAGCAGAATTCCGGTTATTAGACATTAGGCCTTTGGGATAAGAAATTATATGAGGGGGAGGATGGGGAATACATCTTCAGCAAGAATCACTAATCTAGATTTAGTTTATAAGGCACATTTAGGGTTTTATCGGAATGTGTTTACTTCTCTTCTTTTCCTACTACTGACAGTAACACCAACAAGTGGGATATAAGCGTGGATCATATTAACAGCATAATCATTATTAACATCTCAACCTTAAAGTGTCAAAGGGCTAAAGCCCTGATTCAAAACTCATTGGAGAGGTTTCTGTTGTGTTCCGTGTTGGATCTAGCTCCATATTTTGACGTTCGTACATCATCTCTCCTGGTTCGGACTGAGTGGACAAGAAACTGTGTGTCTTGGAAGTGGCCTATAAAAGTGTGTGTGTTGGGGAAGTGCTTTCTTCTGACCCAAAAAAGCCTTTGCTTGGGGGCTTTGCAGAGATCAGAATCCTTGGCTAGTGAAGGGCTGGACCAAGGATTGCTACCTGGCCAATTTTTGTGGTGCTTTGATGGCAGCAAGATTTAATGTACTGGTGCAGTGTGTTTGGTTTTTTTCCCTCTTCCTTCTCCCCCACCCTGAGGGTGACGGGGGAGGAAATGTTCAGCAGAGACTTCCCAGGGGCCTGACCCTTTAAGAGCTGGGACTCCCTTGAAGGAGTGTGTTGCCTTCCCCTCCTATGCACTTTGCATAGGTATGAAGGACTACACAGCAGGGAATCAAACTTGTGGTGAGTTCCAGAGAATTAGCCATGTTAACATTGTTGGCACATGATGGCGTATATCACATTAGTAGATGTGCAGGTGAACAAGCTCCTGATGGTGTGGCTGATGTGGTTAGGACCTGTGATGGTGTACTTGAGTAGATATGTGGGCAGAGTTGGCAACTCGGTGTGTTGCAAGGATACCTTCCTGAGTTAGTGTTTCTATTGTATTGTATGCAGTTGCTGGTGAATATTTGCTTCAGGTTGGGGGACTGTCTGTAAGCGAGGACTGGCCTGTCTTACAGGGTTTGTGAGAATGAGGGATCATCTTCCAGGATAGATTGTAGATCCTTGATGATGTGTTGGAGAGGTTTTAGCTGGGGGCTGTAGGTGATGGCCAGTGGCGTTCTGTTGTTTTCCTTATTGTGTCTGTCCTGTAGTAGGTGACTTCTGGGTACCTGTCTGGCTCTGTCAATCTGTTTCTTCACTTCCCTAGGTGGGTAATCTAGTTTTAAGAATGCTTGGTAAAGAACCTGTAAGTGTTTGTCTCTGTCTAAGGGATTGGAGCAGATGCGGTTGTATCTTAGGGTTTGGCTGTAGACAATGGATTGTGTGGCATGTCCTGGGTGGAAGCTGGAGGCATGTAGGTACGTATAGCGGTGGGTTGGTTTTTGGTATAAGGTGATGTTTATGTGGCCATCACTTATTTGCACTGTAGTGTCCAGGAAGTGGATTTCTTGTGTGGACTGGTCCAGGCTAAGGTGGCTGGTAGGGTGAAAATTGTTGAAATCCCAATGAAATTCTTTGAGATACTCTTTTCCGTGGGTCCAGATGATGAAAATGTCATCAATGTAGCGTAGGTAGAGGAGGGGCACTTTGTTGTTCTAAGTCAGCCATGAAAATGTTGGCATACTGTGGGTCCATGCGGGTGCCCATAGCTATACTGCTGATTTGAAGGTATAAATCGTCTCCAAATCTGAAATGGTTATGGTTGAGGACAAAGTCACAAAGTTCAGCTATCAGTGTGCCATGGCATTATCGGGGATACTGTTCCTGATGGCTAGTAGTCCACCTTTGTGTGAAATATTGGTGTAGAGCAGCAGTTCTCAACCGGTGGTTCGCGTACCACCAGTGGTACTTCAAAGAAGGCTGGGTGGTATGCAAGCTGTACCGCGCCGCCGAATCCGCCGCTGAAAGTCCCTCCCGCCTTGCCACCGCGAAACCCCGCTGCCGAAAAGGGGCAAATGGCGGCAGGGTTTTGGTGCAGGGCATTGTTCCCCCCATTTAACCCCGCCGCCACCGAAAGTCCCCCCCCTTTTTTTTCCCGAGTGGTACTCGGGTCAGGTACACTTGACCTGACTGTACCTGACCCGAATGGTACTTGGGGGAAAAAAAGGTTGAGAACCACTGGTGAAGAGAACTTCTACATCCATAGTGGCCAGGAAGGTGTTTTCTGGAAGTGATCAGCTTATTTTCCATCCCCGTCATAGAGAATACATGCCATTGGATTCCTTGTTCCTAGTGCTGATCCCAAACCAAGTCTTAATCTTGGTTAGCTATTGACTTGGTGTGCAGATGATAAGTATCCATTGTGAAATATATAGTACTCAATTTGCATGTAACCCAACAGAGAGATAAGTATCTCCTGTCTGTCTGAAAGGAACATGTTTGTCACCTCCTGGCTACCTGTTTAACCACAGACCATAAGAATGTAATTTCCAGTGTAGGTACGTAACTCCTTACATGCATTTTGAAATGGCTGTGATCACTAGTGTGTTCCTGGCTCTCAGTAGAGACCTGACATGACACCCTTTTGTGAATTATTATGCATATAACTGACCCAGGGGTTCCCTGTAAGACTCTATGCACCCCTCTGCCAGTTGGCTTCCAGTCCCTGCCTCAAAGAGTTTACAATCCAAGTGTAAGATCAGAGAATAGGTTGCTAGAACAAACAGAGGTGGGAAATCACATGGCAAAAGAGAGTCAATGACAGATTTTTCCACTTTCCTGTGACCTTTGATGTGAGGAATTTTTCCCTTCTCCTTTAAAATGTGATAGCAACTAAATTGTCTTTCCCCCCCTCACATGGAAAGTTCTTTCTCGGTGGTGGGGAACCAGTTAGAATAGTTTTCAGTACTTGTTCTGATGTTTCATGCTAACAATCTAGTAGCAGGAGATGATATTTTGCTGTTCCAGAGAAAAGCAGGAGGAATAGCTCCAACTCCTCTTCTCTTGTAGTACACATTCACCTGGGCTGCATTACATCTGTTCGGTAGAAGCAGAGTTGAATATTTGATCTGGATGTCATCACTGGTGTGGTGTTCCTTCCCCCACTCAGTCTATGTGCCAGAAACACAGCTGCATGGCATGGAACATCAGCTCTCTGGTAAACATGACACCAACTAAAAGCCTACTTTGGGGAGAACTACCTGTTGCTGAGGAATAACCTGAAGATGCAGAAAGTGACTTTCAGTGTTGTCCATGTGAGGGCAAGTTGACCTAAGGTGGATTCCACACTCCCAGGACAAGCCCAGAGAGGTAATGTTTGATTTGGATTCAAAATCCTGGGAAAATCTTGCTCTTCTTTACTCCAGGGTAAATCAGGAGTAAGTAAATTGGTATCAATGGAGTTACTCTGATCTTACACTCGTATAACAGAATTTGGCTCGTGGGTTCCATTTTTGCTGTTTTTCTGGGTCACGTTAGCCTGTGTGTTCACTCTGTGGGTTTGGTAAGTATCATGGACTCATTGCAGAAAGTGACTTTCACTGTTGTCCATGTCAGGGCAAGTTGGCCGCACCCAGGACAAGCCCAGAGAGAGAGATAATGTTCAATTTGGATTCAAAATCCTGGGAAAACCTTGCTCTTCTGTACTCCAGCGTAAATCATGAGTAAGTAAATTGAAATCAGTGGAGTTACACTGGTATACCAAGTTACACTCGTATAACAGAATTTGACTCATTGGTTCCATTTTTGCCATTTTTCTGGGTCGTGTTAGCCTGTGTGTGTACTTTGTAGGTTTGGTAAGTATCATGGACTCATTGCTGAACAAGTTACTCCACAGTCCCCAACAATGGGGTGGTCTTCAGTTTGAGATTGGGCTAAAGTGATGTCAATCCAGTGTTTTAGGGCCTGAATCTTTTCTCACTTATGGTGTTATATGTCCAGTTAAGTTCAATGGAATGACTCCTGATCTACACTGTGGTGGGTGGGAGGAGAATCGGGCCTTTTGAATTTACTCTTGATCTTATTTAAAAGCTGGTTTAGCAATGTCCATAGCCTATTACAGAGGCAGGCCTGAGCAACCAAGTTTGGATCTAGATCAACATGTCAATGTTTCCAAAGTTCCAGTGTTCTGGCTTAGGCACATCTCTAGCTTACCAATGAGGAACCAATTACTAACTAAGAAGCAAGAGATCAGGTGGCATATACATGTGTGACACAGACAAAAAGCCCAGGAGTAGCTGGAAAGGTGCAGCACTTGGCAGTATTAATGTAGCTAAAAGCCCTGCCAGACCCCGCATTCTGCATGGATGTCACTGTTACAGATTCCAATACTTGTGAAACACCAAATGCATTATTCACTCCCACTCCTCCTTGTCTTCCCTGGGAGCTTTAATCACACTCCATCAAGCTGCTAGTTAAGTACCTGTTCTGGTTTGAACAATCTTGGTAGAAAAGTCACACATAACTTGTTTTTCTCTGTTGTCTCAGAGCCAGCTAATAACTCAAATAGCATCCTTTCCAAGGGTCTGGTCCAAAGCTCACTGAATCCAATGTGAATCTATCTGTGGTCCTCAATTGGCTGTCGATTAGACCCCATGTTCTCACTGCTTTGGTTTAGCAAAAGGGAGTTCAGACCTCAGCAGTGGTCCGAGTACGTATAAAAGTTTCTCTTTCAAAAACTAAATTTAGGATTCATTCCTACAAAAGAAAATGGGACATGGATTCACCCTCATTGAATCTGTATTGGGATAACAGAAAGTAATGGGAATAGCTTGTTATTGAAACTGCATTGGATAAATCCCTAGCAATGAAAATAAATGACAAGAACCATGCCATAAGGCGCATGTTTCTGGTGTTGGGGGAAAACTGCTACCGTATACTATGATATAAATTCCAAACCCAAATCATCAGAGAGGCTGGTAAGTGTGGAACAGTAATTCAGAAATGTATCTGTCTGACAAGAAGTATCTGATTTAATTAGGGGCTCCTCCTGATGATTTGTGTCAATGCATTTGTTCTTCTTTGTGGGGCCTGACAATTAGAAATTTTTCTGTGGCCAAATGCTACTCTCAGTTACAGTGTAGCACGCAGCAGTGTTACGAGTTGCAGCTGTGGAACAGAGGGCAGAATTTGGCCCTCAGGAACTTCCATGAGTACAAGAGTCCATCTGACAGTGGAACCGGTGTGGTCCTGCTGCTCATCAGGGCAAGTCTGTTCAGTTTAATTAATTCTGCTGCCATAGAGGCTAATTTTCCACTGCTTTCTTGCCTTGTGTAATCACTTACGCCTGGTCAAAGGAGCAAAGTGGATCCAAAATGCTGCCATTCTGATTTTCTAGCACTTTCCATGCACTTAGCATAAGTATGAATGACTACACAGTAGGAAGTCAAACCTGTGGTGATCAGCTTATTTTCCATCCCCATCATAGAGGATCCACGCCACTGGATTCTTTGTTCCTAGTGCTGGTCACGGAACAAAGACTTGATCTGATTACCTGGTGGCTTAATGTGGAGATAAGTATCCATTGTGAAATATATAGTACTCAATTTGCATATAACCCAACAGATAAGTGTCTCCTGTCTGTCTGAAAGGAACATGTTTGTCACCTCCTGGCTACCTGTTGAACCACAGACTTTCAGAATGTAATTTCCAAACATGACTCTTACATGCTTTTTGAAATGGTTATGATGACTAGTGTATTCCTGGCTCTCAGTAGAGACCTCACACGCCACCCTTTAGTGAATTATTATGCATATAAGTGACCCCGGGGATCCCTGTAAAACTCTATGCACCCCTGTGCCCTTTGCCAGTTGGCTTCCAGTCCCTGCCCCAAAGAGTTTACAATCCAAGTGTAAGATGAGAGAACAGGTTGCTAGAACAAACAGATGCGGGGAATCACATGGCAAAAGAGAGTCAATGACGGATTGTTCCACCTCTTTGTGACCTTTTGGCATTTCTGTGGCTCCAGTTGCATCCTTGCTAGCTAATAGCACCGGATTCAACAGTTCTTCAAAACGAGTTAAATTGGCTAAGTGGCGTAACTGCTGCAGAGGTGGGCATCTGCTTTTGAAACAAACTCCCTCCAGTTCAGCCTCCAAAAAGTGATACTTCATGTGCTCTATGTGAAGTGTTTCCATTGGCACAGCACTTCTACCTTTCATAGCTAGTCACTGTGTGAGGATGGGCATCTCTGATTTCTATTTTCTCAAGGTAAATCCCTTTTGTTTTTCTATTGAAGTGGCCAAGTTTCATTTACTCTAGTAGGAATCTACAATTTTGAACTATTTGAGGAGTGAAAGTTGGCAGAGTAAGTTCAACTGACTTGGGACCAAATTCAGAGGGTGCTGAGGACCTCCACTTCCCACTGGACTGAACCCTGAAGGCCTTACTCAGTTTATATGCAACCCAACTCCCATTGAAGTCAGTAAGGACTCAGTAAAAACTGATAGATGACCTCAGTGTATGGCCCTTAGATGTCAATGGAAGCTGTTTACTTTGTGGCAAATCCCCCCTCTCCTCTGCCACTATGGAGTTCTCATTTGCAGCAGAATTTGTGCAATTCTCCTACAAGGGAGGCAATATTTGGAGGATTCACTCAAGGGTTCCCTGCACAAAAGAGTGGGGTGGGGTCTATGACATCTAAGTCTAGCACAGATCCCAAGGAGGCAGGATCAAAGCGTTATGGAAGCAAAGGCTATTTCAGTCATGGCACACCCATCATTTCCTATGACGTTAATGGGATTGGACTGTGCAAGATACCAGAATAGAACCTTCAGTTTGCAAATATCAACACATAGAAAATAAAGATGAAAAAAAGATTCTGGGGCTGGAAATAACATCTGGAGAAACTGAGGAAATGCCAAAATCAGAATGATCTGTGGTGATCTTAGGAGTAAGGAACAGTATTTGAGGGGAAAAGTACATCCTTTCCAAGAACCACTAATCTTGGTTTGGTTTCTAAATCACTTAGGACATGGGGATTTATTTTAATATATTGATTTTTTTCTTTTCCTATTACTGACAGTTACATCATTATTCTTAACAGATAGGCTAACGGCCTGACCCAAAGCCCATGAGAAAGGTTCACGTTGATTCTGTGTGGCTTTGGATCAGGCCCCATAAAGTGCTTACTCACAGAAGGACAGGGCAAATCATCACCTTGCCCTCTATAGACAGAAGGGAGCAAAACTTATGAATCTGTGTCAACACTTTCCTGGAGTCCTCCCATCCGCAATCCTTAGCTAGGGGGATTTGACCAGCAGCTGGCAGGAGAGCCTCTGACAGCATAGCATATGCTGCTGCTATGTGATTTTTTGTTGTTGTTTTGTCATGGCTAACGATTTTTGGTCAAAGAGAAAAAGTGTTTTTTCTTTCATGGAAAGCAGGACCTGTCTGAGGCCTATTTTCCCTCTTTTGTCTGTTTTTTTTTACTGCCTGACTGAGTGAGATCTCACCCATTTTTGCCTTTTTTTAATGCACATTCTACTTGGAGTGATTGCTCATATCCATTCCCATATAGGTGAGTGTACGCCCCGTGCACTGGTTCCCGGAACTTTTTTGCCCTTAGCCAGCCCCGTAGGGCTGGCTCAGGGGCACCCCCTAGAGTGCCGCGCTCATGCCGCAGTATATCAGGCGCCGCCGGCCTTGAGGGCCCTCAGTTCCTTCTTTCCGCCCGTGACGGTCGTTGGAACATTTGCCTCTTGCTAACAGCAAGTAGCTTCCCCGTTCTTCATTGTTCGTTGTTAATTAGTTTATAGTAGTTAAGTATAGCAGTTAAGTTTGAATAGTTAAGTGTTAATGTTAGACAATAGATAGATAGCCCTCAGGGGCTTAAATGTTGGGCCTGGCTCAACCAGTTTTAAGGCCTGTGCCGCTTGCGGCAAGGCTTTTCCAGTGAGTGACCCTCATGACCGCTGCTTCCGTTGTCTCGGGGAGCAGCACTGAAAAGACAAATGTAAAATTTGCAAGGCCTTCAAGCCGCAGACCCAGAAGGAGAGAGATGCCAGCTTGAAGGCCATTCTGATGGAGTCCGTGCTCCCGCCAGATTACGAGCCAGCATGATCCCCTGCAGCACCGAGTGTCTCTTTGGTGTGGAGCACCCCACCGGCACCGGAGTTGTCTCGTCAGCAACCTTTGGTGCCAAGAAAGAAGAAGCGGCAGGAAGCTGCCCACAAGGACTCCCCCGCGCCACCTGTCGGGCCGGGGACCAGTCAGGAGATGCCCCAGCCATGTGCCGTGGAGAGTACTCCGGCACCGGCATCTCCACACAGGGAGCCTCCCCCGACTCCTGGGTGTGGGGGAGTGCCCCTGCAAGGGCCATCGACACCGGAGGTGTTCGCTGCGGCACGCGCCCTGATGGGCATGCCCACGTCTCCTTCACCCCTTCGGCCGAGGTCTCCGGAACCGGTGTCTCGGGATAAACCCGCGCTGGGTTGCCCCAGTGGGTGGTCGAGGCAGGAGTCCAGGTCTCCTCCCAGACGGTCGTGGAGGGTAGAGAGTGCGGGTTCCCCTCCCAGCTCCGACTCCAAGTCGTCGAGCTCCTCGACACCACAGCACCCAGGGCAGTGGAGAGGCTCATGCGCGAGGCGATGTCGCTACAGTTCCACCTCCTGTGGGGATCACACTTCGGGATCTTGCACCCCGACACTGAGTCCAGCATGACGCTGGTCTTGATCCCCGGCACGCAGCATGGCACAGATCCCAGCACCTGGCCTGACCCGACACACTCAGCACCGGTCTTGATCCCCGGCAAGCAGCCCGGTGCGTATCGCGGTGCCAGATGAAACCCAACACTGGTCTCGATCCCTGGCATGCAGCTCGGCGCGGATCCTGATGCCAGACGAAACCGGCACCGATCACAATCCCGGGCCCACAGCCCAGCCTGGATCCCGTCGCCTACGGAGACCAAACATGCTCGGCACCAGTCCAGATCCCCAGCTCTCAGCCTGGCGCAGATCCCGCTGCCTGACGACGCAGACAGGCGATTCCGGTCCAGATCCCCGGTGCCACCGGTCAAGATCCTCAGATTTGGAGCCGGGGCAGAGATGTCACGGCCGGCACTGCTCCCAATCTCCTAGGAGCAAGTGCCAGCGTAAGTCCTTGGCGCCAAGGCGGAGATCCCATTCCAGCTCCTCCAGCTGCTCGCTCCCCCCGGCCGGCACCACAGGCGTCTGCACCGACGTTCCTCCTCGTTGTCTCGGAGCAGGTCGTCGTCGAGGGCTGGCCAGAGCCACAAGTATCATTGGCACCGCTCCAGTGGCTCAGGGTACTGCGCCCATCAGGACACTTCCCAGTCGGCACTGTTGCTAGCACCAGCGTGGCCTCAAGGACTATGGCAGTGGCCCTGCTGGGGGCTCTGGGGTACCCAGATAAGCCAAGGTACGGTTTCGATCCAGTCCTCAGTGGCCCAACCAGAACCGCCCCCTCCAAGCCAGCCGGACAAGGGCCATTCCTCTGAGGATGAATCGGACCCTCAGGAGGGTCCCTCCATGGGACCTCTCCCACAATCCTCCTAGTTTTTCCCTGACGATGCGGCCGCCAGGGACCATAGGGCGCCCCTGCCTGACTTCAAGGCATACCAGGAACTGCTTAAGGGGGTGGCCAGCAACTTGAACCTGGAGCTCAAGGAGCTTTCTGAGGAGGAGGACCCCCTCTTTGGTGTGTCAGGGTCAGTGGGACCATCCATAGTCGCCCTGCCGGTGCATGAGAGGGTTTTGAAGCTGGCCAAGGCCCTCTGGCAAACCCCTGCCTCAGTTGTCCCTATGTCCAAGGGCACCAAGAGGAAATATTATGTTCCCGCGGAGGGGTTTGATTTCCTATACAACCACCCTACTCCAGGGACTCTCGTGGTTGATGCCGCCAACCAACGAGACAGATAGGGGGCCCAGGGCAATACCCCCAAAATCAAGGATAACAAAAAGCTAGACCTTTTCGGCTGCAAGATCTATTCCACGGGGGCCCTGCAGCTGAGGATCACCAACCACCAGGTGCTCCTCAGCTGTTACAATCTGATCCTTTGGTCCTTCTTGCAGAGGTTTGCACAGGGATTGCCACAGGACCAGGCAGAGGACTTCACCACGGTCATTGAAGAAGGCGCTGCAGTGGCAGGGGCGGCCCTACAAACAGCCAGCGACGTGGCAGACGCCGCTAGCAGAGCCATGGCTTCGGGCATTGTGATGCGGCGGTGTTCCTGGCTGCAATCATCAGGACTTTCACAAGAAGTCCAGCAGTCCATCCAGGACCTGCCTTTCGATGGTGCTGGCTTCTTCTCTGAAAAGACCAATGACAAACTGCATGCCCTGAAAGACTCCAGGGCCACATTGACATTGTTAGGGCTATACACCCCTCAGGTCTCGAGGCGAGAGTCTCGGCCGCAAGCCCGACACCAGCCCCAGCCTGCCCCTAGGCTGCCTCCCAGGCCCGCCCAATCCCAGAGGGGTTGGGACAGATACAGGCTGCCTAACCACCACGACCGCCAGGGGCCCTCGGCGGGCACCCAGCAAGGCCCAGCCAAGGGGAATAATAACAAGCGGCAGTTTTGATGGTGCGCCCGAGGGTGGCACTTTTTCTGTCCTACTGGATCTGATCCTACCGTTCACCCACAGACTCAGGCGGTACTACACCGAGTGGCAAAACATCACCTCAGACTGCTGGGTCCTCGGTGTAGTCCTCAGGAGCTACGCCCTTCAACTTACGGCCTTCCCCCTGGACTCTCCCCCTACCCCACCCTCTTCAGGGACCCCTCTCACGAACAACTCCTCATACAGGAGGTAAACTCTCTCCTCCTCCTCGGAGCCGTGGAAGAGGTTCCTCCACAGGAAAGGGAAAAGGGGTTCTACTCACGATATTTCCTCATTCCCAAGGCAAAGGGGGGCCTGAGGCCCATATTAGATCTCCGCCATCTGAACAAATTCATCAGATGCCTCAGGTTCCATATGGTTTCCTTAGCCTCCATCATTCCCGCTCTAGATCCAAGGAACTGATTCACTGCCCTCGACTTAAAGGATGCTTATTTTCATATTACTATCCTTCATGGTCAAAGACGGTTCCTCTGGTTTGTGGTAGCTGACTGCCACTACCAGTTCTCGGCCTTTCCCTTCGGCCTCTCATCCGCCCCCAGGGTATTCACGAAGTGCATGGCGGTGGTGGCGGCACATCTGCACTGCAGAGGGGTTCAGATCTTCCCCTTCCTGGACGACTAGCTGATCCGGGGCAAGTCCAGGGCCCACGTGAGGAACTTGAGGGGCCTGGAACTTACCTGTGTGACATGCACCAGACTGGGGCTGCTCATCAATGAGCAGAAGTCTATTCTCACCCCAGTGCAGCGCATAGACTTCATCGGAGCCACCCTGGATGCCACCCAGGCCAGAACCTTTCTCGCTTCGAGGCGATGGCTGCCATAATAGACAATCTCCACAGGTCCCCCACAATGACAGCTAGGCATTGCCTTCAGCTGTTGGGACACATGACAGCCTGTACATATGTGGTAAGGCTGGCTTGCCTCAAACTCAGGCCTCTCCAGGCATGGCTGGCCTCGGTGTATGCACCAGCCAGGCACTCATTGAACAGAGTGGTCACGGTTCCCACTCAGGTACTGACCTCCCTGGATTGGTGGAGGGACCCAGGGGAGGCACTGAAAGGTGTTCCCTTCAGGGACTTGGCACCATCAATAACTCTTATCACGGATGCCTCGGATGTGGGCTGGGGGGCCCACATCAGCAGCGACCTCAGCACCCAGGGGCTCTGGTCGGCACAGGAGAGGTGTCTCCACATCAACGTCCGGGAGCTCAGGACAGTCCGTCTGGCTTGCAAGGTGTTCTGCAGAATCCTGAGGGGCAGGATGGTGCAGGTCCTCACAGACAACACAGCAGCTATGTTTTACATGAACAAGTGTGGGGGAGGGGGGCGCTCCTCGGCCCTCTGCCAGGAGGCGATTCGACTTTGGGACTTTGCAGTGAGGCACGACTTCCACATATCTGCCTTTCACCTCCCAGGGCTCAGGAACGACAAGGCGGACTGCCTCAGCAGGTTGTTTTTACCCCGCCACGACTGGTCACTGCACCCAGAGGTGGTGACTTCCATTTTCCGCAAGTGGGGTGTTCCCCAACTGGACCTATTCGCGTCATCCTGGAACTGGAAGTGCCCGAGGTTCTGCTCACTCCAGGGTCACGAGCTGGGCTCCGTCTCTGACGCATTCCTCATAGACTGGATGGGGACCCTCATTTATGCGCTTCCCCCCATTCCGCTACTGCCCAAAGTCCTCTTGAAAATCAAGAGGGACAAAGCAGACATGATACTGTTTGCCCTAGCCTGGCTGAGACAGCACTGATTCAGCATATTGCTGGACCTGTCAATCGCCACGCCAATGCCGCTCCCAAGGCATTACAACCTGCTCTCCCAGGACCAGGGTCGCCTGCTGCACCCAGACCCGGACTCCCTCCATCTGACAGCATGGAGACTCCGTGGCTGACAGAGGGAGAGAGAGCCTGCTCGGTGCAGGTCTAGCAGGTTCTGCTGGGTAGCAGAAAACCTTCCACTCAGGTGGTGTACCGGGCCAAGTGACAGCGCTTTACCTGTTGGGTGAAGTCCTGGGGTATCCCACCAAGCTGTTTGCCCATACAGGCAATTTTGGAGTACCTGTTCCATCTGAAGCTGCAGGGTTTAACTCTGGCGTCTCTGAAGGTGCACTTGGCGGACATCTCGGCCTTCCACCAGCCGATGGAAGGGAGGTCATTATTTTCCCACCCCATGTCAGTCAGATTCGGTCCACCACCACGGTGGAGAGGATGTATCCGCAGGTCTGTGACCCGGTGCCTCCCTGGGATTTGAACCTGGTCCTCACCGCTCTGATGGGAATCCCCTTCGAGCCCATGGCTACATGCCTGCTGCTCGTCCTCTCGTGGAAGGTGGTCTTCCTGGTGGCCATTACATCGGCTAGGAGGGTCTCCGAGTTAAGAGCTTTGACCTCGGAGCCCCCCTACACCATCTTTTATAAAGACAAGGTGTGGCTGAGACCCCACCCGGCCTTCCTGCCTAAGGTGGTGTCCCAGTTTCATTATAACCAGGATATCTTCCTCCCCATGTTTTTTCCTAAACCGCACGGGTCGGAGGAGGAGCGGAGATGGCACTCGCTGGACGTGAGACGAGCCTTGGCCTACTACATCGAGCAGACGTGGCCGTTCCGGAAGTCGATGCAGCTGTTTGTGTCAGTGGTGGACCGGATGAAGGGCTCACCTGTCTCCACCCAGCGCATCTCCGCCTGGATCACCGCCTGGATCAGGACCTGCTACGAGCAGGCGAAAGTGCCGCTTCCAGGAGCTGTGTCAGCGCACACAACCAGAGCCCAGGCCTCATCTGCGGCCTTCCTGGAAAGAGTGCCCCTGCAGGACATCTGCAAGGCAGCAACCTGGTCATCAGTCCACACCTTCACGTCCCACTATGCCATCGTGCAGCAGGCGAGAAAGGATGCGGCCTTCGGCAGGGCCGTATTGATGAGAGTAGCTCGATACTGACTCCTACCCACCTCCAAGGTATGGCTATTTAATCACCTATATGGGAATGGATATGAGCAATCACTCGAAGTAGAAAACAGGGTTACTTACCAGTAACTGTTCTTCTTCGAGATGTATTGCTCATATCCATTTCACACCCACCCTCCGTCCCCGCTGTCAGAGTTGGCAGAAAGAAGGGACTGAGGGCCCTCAGGGCTGGCGGCGTCTGATATACCATGGCATGAGCGTGGCACTCCAGGGAGCACCTGAGCCGGCCCTATAGGGCTTGCTAAGGGCAAAAAAGTTCCGGGAACCAGTGCATGGGGTGTGCACTCACCTATGTGGGAATGGATATGAGCAACACATCTTGAAGAACAACAGTTACTTGTAAGTAACCCTGTTTTTCTTTGATAGTAAACCTTTGAAGTCAGTGGATTATTCATGTGAGTAATTGTTCACCAGGCTGAAAATGGGGTTAATTGTCTGTCCCAAATAGGGCCTCAATCCTGCAAAGATACGTATGTGTTTGCCTTTATTCACATGAATAGTCCAATTGACTCCCTGGGGCATTGTGCATGTGCATGAGTCTTTGCACTATCGAAGTCTAAGGCCTGGTCTACACTGGCAATGAAGGTCGATGTAATGCTGCTTACATTGACCCCCTGAAGTATGCATCTTTACTGGCACGTAAGTTCCGCCGATCTAAAGCATGGTAAAATTCAACCTAATAAAACCCACCTCCACAAGTGATGTAGCGCTGAAGTTGAATTCCACGGGTCAAATTTGCATCAGTGTAGGCAGAGCACAATGTAAATCGACACCATTGGCCTCTGGGAGTTATCTGATAATGCTCCATTGTGACTGCTCTGGACATTCGCGCTCTGCTGTAACGTGGCCACGTAAACAGGAAATAACTCCTCCCCTCAAGACCCAGGAAATTTTGAATTCACATTTCCGGTTTGCACAGCATGGAGAGAGCTTTGTAACTGAACTGCTCCTGGTGACTGCACAGCCCAAATGTGCTCCAGCTTGGAGTTGACCGGAGGTCTTAGATCTCATCAGTCTGTGGTGCAAAGAGTCTGTTCTGGCTCAGCTCTGAGCCAGCAAAAGAAATTTAGATATCTATGAGAAGATATCTTGCAGCCTGTTGGAGAAGGGGCACAACAGGGATGTGCAGCAATGCCGTGTTAAGGTCAAAGAGCTGAGGCAGGCTTATCAGAAAACTAGGGAAGCTAACAGTCGTTCTGGCTCCTCGCCCAAAACATGCTGCTTTTATGAGGAGCTGCAGGCAATTCTCAGTGGTGACCCCACTACTGTGCCACCATGTAGCATCAATACCTCCGAAGAATCCCAGTCCAGGGTGAATGAGAAGGATTCTGTGGATGATGAGGATGAAGAGAGCAGGTTACAGGAGAGCAGGGTATCCATTCTCCCTGAGAGCCAGGACCCGTGCATTACTCCAGAGCAGCCCAGCCACACACAGGACAGCGGAACTGATCGAGATGCCGAGGAAGGCACATCTGGTGAGTGTGTGTGGCAAATCTTATTTTTCTGGTTATGTCCCCAGTCCAGTTTCTTAAAAGGAGATTGTGTTTTTGAGGGATGGTCTTCCTGCAAGATGGCAAACTTCAGTGGAGAGTTACTCCTGGAACAGACTACTTATGTGCAGAAGTATGCTCCGAGAATCCTGTGTGGATATCTCAAGGAAACTTTCATGTAGGTAAGGTGTTAACCCTTGCAGAAGATTTCTGGAGAGGGCAGCCTTATTTCTTCCGCCACGGTAGGAGACTTTTCCCCGCCACTCTGCTATTAAATGAGCAGGCATCATCACAGAACACAGCATAGCATAGGTCCAGTCGTGTACCCCAATGCTTGCAGCAAATCTTACCTTTCTGCCTGCGTTATCCTCAGGAGACTGATATCACACATGGTCACCTAGAGAAGATGGCGCAAGTTTAAAGTACCCAACCAATACAGTTACTCTGTATTATTCCTCTGTTGGGGACGGGGACCCTGGGCACCTCCCCAAGACTATTCCTAGTCCTAGTGCTGTTGCAATGGGTGTTATGGGTCAGGACACTGGTTGCCCTATGTTTTCTGCTGCTATAATTCACCTGCAGTGTCCTCTAATCTGTTCTGCCCACCTCCTCCCAAACCAGTCATTGGCATGTTACAGGGGAGCCCGGTGATCCCTTTCCTTGCTCAAGTGTGGATTGTGGATTTTAGTGCCAATGAAGCCTCTCTATAATAGATACAAGGGCCCCTTGCTTACCATGTCTGGAAAGCCACTCCAACCCATCCGATACATACAGTTTGGAATGCGGGTCTGGCTTAGCCTTGTGAACATGAAGGGGGGTTCTTTTTACATTGTAACATTTCTTTTACTACTTTGGGTAACCTAACAATGGCAACTTTGTGCTTTGCTTTTCTTACAGTCGACACTTCGGCCTTCGCTTCCCTCTCCCCCCCAACAGAACGCCTGCTGAAAGACTTTCCCAGATTAGAAAACGGAAAAAAAAAACAAACCACGGGATGACATGTTCAGCGAATTAATGAACACTTCCGTGACTGCTGACACGGAGCTCAGAGCCTGGAGGATGTCCTTGTCTGAAAAACTACGCATGGACTTGGAACACAGAAGATCTGCACAGGAGCAGGAGTGTGATACACAACAGGAGATGTTGCATATTATGAGGGATCAGTCCAACATGCTGAGGCATCTGGTAGAACTCCAGGAAGAGCAGCAGCAGGACAGACTCTCTCTGCAGCCCCTCCAAAATGCTCCGCCACCTACCGCTTTCTTATCAGCCCCCACTCCCAAGCGGTCTAAGAGGAGGCTGAGCAGGGTGCAATATGTGCTGCACTGCACACCGGTGGAGGGGAGCAGAAGGACATGACTGCCCCTTTAAGAACTGCACACAACCACAGTTGCTTGCCCAGTGACACTTTACAATGTGAACTTATCCCCCTTCTCCCCCATTGAAATGGGCCACAAATAAAACTTTGCAGCATTAAAAAAAATCTGTCTTTATTCATTCATAGCTTGGATACAGAAAGAAGAGGAGGGGGCAACTGGTGCAAGGGTTGGGGATGGGAAATAAAGGCACAGCAGAGACATACATTACTGCATTTCTTTGCAAAACCGGTTTTTTAGTGCTTCCCATAGGCAAAGCGCTCTGCAGTTGGCTCTGAGCATAGCGCTGGAATCTGGCTGCTCAAAATTTGCGACCAGCCTATCGGCCTCCACGGCCCAACCCTGGGGGAACTTTTCACCCTTTGTTTCACACACATTATGGAGCACACAGCATGCAGATATAACTGATGGGATGATCTTTTCACTGATGTCAAGCCTAGTAAGCAGACCTCTCCAGCTGGCTTTTAAAAGGCCAAATGCACATTCCACCACTATTCTACACTTGCTGAACCTGTTATTGAAACGCTCCTTCTTGCTGTCCAGGTGCCCAATGTAGGGCTTCATTACC
Organism: Emydura macquarii macquarii; assembly: GCF_026122565.2. NCBI lineage: Eukaryota > Metazoa > Chordata > Testudines > Chelidae > Emydura > Emydura macquarii. The sequence continues at coordinate 76,074 of NW_027130807.1, forward strand.
AAGGGAGCAAGAGGTAGGCAGTATCCCTAGGATCACTATTGGCATTTCAACATCCCCAATATTTATTTTTTGGTCAGGAAAGAAAGTCCCCACCTGCATCTTATTGAGCAGACCTGAGTTTCTAAAGATGCGCGCGTCATGCACCTTTCCAGACCACCCCACGTTGATGTCGGTGAAACGTCCCTTGTGATCCACAAGGGGCCTCCAACACCATTGAGAAGTATCCCTTCTGGTTTATGTACTCTTTGGCAAGGTGGTCAGGTGCTAGGATAGGGATATGCATGCCATCTATTCCCCCTCACAGTTTGGGAACCCCATTGTGGCAAACCTATCTGTCACGCTGGCTGGATTGGGAGGGAGCAGTTATGATATTGTTTGACATCAGTATGTCAGAATCATAATAATTCATGTGAGATATGCCATGTCAGGTACTGTTAGAAAGGCTATAATGTATTAAGTAAGATGAGGATGTTTATGTTCATGTGTTATATGTGTAATGGAAGTTATAGATATGTTTGGTATATCAGTATTTCAAATTGTGCTGTCTGAGTGGCACCTCAGACAGGATGGCTGCAGAACAATAGCCTGCTTAATGGCCCATTGAGACATTCACAGGTGCAAGAGGCCTAGGGGGAGAAGCCAGGGATATACCTGATGAGTCACCAGGACTTGCCCATGTAACTCTGAACTCCATTTTGGTTCCTGTGAAATTCCACAAGCAGCATGGCAAGGGCCAGAGGATATATAAGGCAGAGGCCTGGGAATCCATTTTGTCTTTCAGTCATCAATCCTGTTCAGCTTCAGCCACCTATCTATCTCTGGATGAAGTCATCTTCAACTGAAGCTGTGAAACAAAGGACCGAGACCCATCCAGGTACTGGATGTATACCAGAGGGACTATACAAGCCTGCAAACTCCACGATTCTTCTAGAAGCCTGATGTATATGGACTTTCAAATAATTTGTATGTATCTGATTGCTCTAATCCTTAACATTTCTCTTATGGTTTGTTTCTTCTTATAATAAACCTTTAGTTTTAGTTACTAAAGGACTGGCTGGCAGTGTGGTATTTTGGGTAAGATCCAAACTTATATTGATCTGGTACTGTGGCTGACCCTTTGGGATTGGGAGAAACCTTTTTAGTAAAGAGCATAAAGTTTAAATAGCTGGTCTCTTTACTGGACCTGGTGGCTGATTGGGAGCCAGAGCCTGAAATGCAGTAAAGGGGGCTGTATGTATTTATATACTGGCTTTTTGATAACCGGTTTGGGGGAATCAGAAGCACAGATTGTAACTGGCTGGGAAGTCTGGCTTCAGTGTCATCCGCCAGTGTTGGGAGAATCTGCTCTCCTTTTGCAGCCTTCTCTGACCTTGGCATTTTCAGGTGGCTACCGTAGGCACGGACGGGTCACACTTTCCACTATGTCCTGCACATTTCCCAAAGTCACTACCCTTTGCAGCAGAAGCCTATTGATGGCCCTGCACACTTGCATCACAGCAGCTCCAACAGTGTATTTACCAACTCTGAATTGATTCCCAACTGACCGGTAGCAGTCTGGGGTTGCCAGCTTCCACAGCGCAATGGCCACTCACTTCTCCACTGTCAGAGCTGGTCTCAAGTGAGTATTCACATGCTTCAGGGCTGGGGACAGCTCCACACAAAGTTCAAAGAAAGTGGCCTTTCGCATAAAATGTTCTGCAGCCACTGCTCATCATCCCACACCTTCATAATGATACGATTCCCACCAGTCTGTGCTTGTTTCCTGGGACCAGAACTAGAGCTCCATGGCCTGAAGATAATGCATGACAGCCTGCAGCAAATAGGAATTGTTCCACTCTATGGCTTGTGGCAGGGCGGCCTCAGTATCATCGCAATTTTTCATGCTGCAGCTCCTGTCTTGCTTGCAAGATAAGCCATGAGGTATTTGTGATGCTCATAATGATAGTGCAGAGCTGAGCTGGCTCCATGCCTCTCTGGCAACGATGTGTGCGCGGCATAGAAAAATGGTGCAAAAAAGCATTTGCAGTTTGTTTGGGACAAGAAGGGAGGAGGAGGGAGCATGTTGCATCATGGGAGCATGACAAGCTTCACAGACAAGGTCGGCTCCCAGACTACTGCACTGAGCAGCACAGAAGGGGAGGAGGTGAACCTCCCTTAGTGCTGAAGGAACAGGTTCAGGACTATTTAGAAAGATTGGACATACACAAGTCCATGGGGCCAGATGCAGTGCATCCTAGGGTGCTGAGGGAGTTGGCTAATGTGATTTCAGAGCCATTGGCTATTATCTTTGAAAGCTTGTGGCAATTGGGGGAGGTCCCTGACTATTGGAAAAAGGCAAATATAGTGCCTATCTTCAAGAAAGAGAAGAAAGAGGATCCAGAGAACTACAGACCAGTCAGCCTCACCTCAATCCCTGGAAAAAATCATGGAGCAGGTCCTCAGGGAATCCATTTCAAGGCACTTGGAAGAGAGGAAGGTGATCAGGAACAGTCAACATGGATTCACCAAGGGTAAGTCATGCCTAACCAACCTGATTGCCTTCTATGATGAGGTGACTGGCTCTGTGGATGTGGGGAAAGCAGTGGACGTGATATACCTTAAGTTTAGCAAAGCTTTTGATACAGTCTCCCACAGTATTCTTATCAGCAAGTTAAAGAAGTATGGGTTGGATGAATGGACTATAAAATGGATAGAGAGCTGGCTAGATCATCGGGCTCAGTGGGTAGTGATCAATGGCTCCATGTCTAGCTGGCAGCTGGTAACAAGTGAAGTGCCCCAGGGGTCGGTCCTGGGGCTGGTTTTGTTCAACATCTTCATTAATCATCTAGAGGATGGGGTAGATTGCACCCTCAGCAAGCAGATGACACTAAGCTAGGGGGAGTGGTAGATACCCTGGAAGGTAGAGATAGGATAAAGAGTGACCTAGACAAATGAGAGGATTGGGCCAAAAGAAATCTGATGAGGTTCAACAAGGACAACTGCAGAGTCCTCCAATGAGGATGGAAGAATCCCATGCACAGCTACAGACTGGGGACTGACGGGCTAGGCAGCAGTTCTGCAGAAAAGGACCTGGGGGTTACAGTGGATAAGAAGCTGGATATGAGTCAGCAGTGTGCCCTGTTTGCCAAGACGGCTAATAGCATATTGGGCTGCATTAGTTGGAGCATTGCCAGCAGATCAAGGGAAGTGATTATTCCCCTCTATTTGGCATTAGTGAGATTGCATTTGGAGTATTGTGTCCAGTTTTGGGCCCCCCACTACAAAAAGCCAAGTTGGAGTGAGTCCAGTGGAGGGCAACAAAAATGATTAGGGGGCTGGAGCACAAGACTTATGAGGAGAGACTGAGGGAACTAGGCTTGTTTAGTCTATAAAAGAGAAGAATGAGGGGGGATTTGATAACAACCTTTAACTACCTGAAAGGGGGTTCCAGGGAGGATGGAGCTAGGCTGTTCTCAATGGTAGTAGATGACAGAACAAGGAGCAATGGTCTCAAGTTGCAGTGGGGGAGGTCTAGGTTGGATATTAGGAAAACGTTTCTCACTAGGTGGGTGGTGAAGCACTGGAATGGGTTACCGAGGCAGGTGGTGGAATCTCCATCTTTAGAGGTTTTTAAACTGTGGCTTGACAAAGCCCTGGCTGGGATAATTTAGCTGAGGTTAGTGTTGCTTTGAGCAGGGGGTTGGACTAGATGACCTCCTGAGGTCCCTTCCAACTCTAATATTCTATGATTCTAAGTTTCCAAAAGCCTCTGTGGGTAGTTGCACTGTGGGATAGCTACCCACAGTGCACTACTTTGAATGTCAACCAACCATGGCAAATGGGGATTCAAGAGCCCGGCACAAGGAGCATGGTGTGATCACGCTCCTGGAACTTCTAAAATTCGGCTAGGGAAAGTTGATTTAAAGTAAATCAACCTCAGTCTGCAGTGTAGACATACCCTGCATAAATAAGCAAACTGGAGGATAATTATCCAGAGTTTTCTTTTGAGAAATCAAGCCAAGAGATTAACAAATTCAGACTATGCTCAGTTCTTCCATTAACCTGACATCAGTAAAAACTCAGTCTATAGAGGTTTTGCAGAACTAGATGTCATATCTGAGTTTCATAGTATTTTGAAACCACACGGATCTTAATATGACCTACCAAATGCTCTTTCTGAACTTGTATGTCCCTCATGCTTAATTTCGTCTTCGTTCTCAGTGTTTTTACTGCATTAATATAAAGATATCGGATCCCCTAGTATCCAACACAATACTTGAGCAATCTTATGTTTAGAAGCAAATGGCTCGGTGCTGGGAACTGTTTGATCTCTTCTTGCAAGTGGCTGAATGCTCTCAACTCCCATCCTGAAGCTGAGGGTGCTCATCACTTGAAGGTGGTGCTCAGCACCTCTGTGTGTTGGGCCTAAATGCTGTACAGTCTAGTGGATTAGAAAATGTGTGAGGCTTCCATGCCAGAGGCCTTTGTAAAAAATTCTGCTCTCACCTATACACAAATGTAGCTAAATCTTACAACTCTCACAATATTTAGTGGTGGTCTTGAAGCCCCAATTCCTGGAGTCATATTGCAAAGCACGAAGGATTCTTTCTCCAAGAATCAGGCAGCACAGACAATACTGAAGAGGTTTATTCACGATACCAGGAAGTCTGATAAATCAGCTTCAACTTCATGGTGTTACAGTGGTCAATTATATATACTTTCTTATCAATTACATATTCGTTTTAAATTCTTTATCTATTCACTTACAAATACAGACATTGTCCCATCCAGAGAGAACAACAGTGATAATGGTCGTTACATACATGCAGAGACACTTTAATCGCTCTACTTACATCAATGATGCTAGGGCTACACTTGGGGTGGGGGTAAGGTGGAGGAAGAAAGGTGGCAGATGAGACAGAAATTCTAAAAGCAAATATGCTCTTCTCATTATAATTAGAATCACTAAGAAGACATCTGGCTTCCTGAGCCATCGGATGTTTACACTAGCCATTGTCCTTGAGGATCAAGTATGCTCGTTAACCATTTAAATGAGTTTCGACCTACAACTTGTTAGCGGAAACAACCTCAAGCCTTACAATATGATTACATGGCAATCTCAGCTTTCATTTTTTTCAAAAAGTTTCTAGCCCATGTGACTGTAGAGAAACACATGAAAACATGAAGCGGACATGCACTAAAAGCTCAGAAACAAAAGGCAAATAAAAAGAAACCAAAAATGATTTAATAAAAATCATGAATTTTTAAGTCAATCCCATGATTTTGGGGGGCCCGACTCATGATTTTTGAATGCTTGGGGTTGGCAATATGGTGTGGCTGCTAAATCTTGAATAACTCTGCTGAAGTCAATGAACCAGATCCTCAGTCCCTTTTTTAGACCCTTGCTTATGACAGCTCAGAGGAAGCTGCCTTAACTCTTCCACTGAGGATTTCTAGGGCGTGCAGAAACCTTGACACATCTCCTTTCTTCCAGCCAAGCTCCTACACCAGGAATCTGGGTGGAATAGGTGCCACATTACACCATCAGAGGATTCCCCTATTGCTGTAATGGGATGACTTTCCTGTGGTCAGCTTGAGGGCTGCTTGCCACACTGCAGACCCCGGCTTAATGTGCCTGCAGTAAAAAATGTAAATATCCCTGCATTTTTTCCAATAAGGTAGTATCTCACATCCATAGGATTGCCTGTCCCTTGTTCATTTACCATGAAGTTTTTGTGTCATGGAGTGAGGTAATTTTATCTATCATCTATCAGTACTGTATGTGAGGGAACCTTTGATCCAATGATGATTTTGTGTGGAGGCCTACTAAACACTCCGCCTTTTTTGAAAGCAAGAACTTGTGATTCTGGGTAGTACAGAAAGGATGGTATTTTGGTGTGTGCACTGGACTGGGACTCAGGAGATATGAGTTAAGTTCCTGACACTGTCACAAACTTCCTTTGGGATTTTCTTCAAGTCAGTCTCTCTGAGCCTTACTTCCCCATCTGTGAATAAGTTAATATTTCCTCTCTACCACACTTTGTCAGTCTTGTGTGCTTAGGTTGCAAGCTCTTTGGGCCAGGGATTGTCTTTTACTAGATGTGTACCTAGCTCAATGGGGCACCAATCGTGGTTGGGAACTCTAGGAGACATCATAATACAAACGTATAATAGTAATCATGATTACAGCTAGTCAAAACATAGGGAAATGATTTTGCAAACAAATTCAAAAATTTCACAGGATTCCAAGTGAAACTATTTTCTGGTTTTTTGTAAAATGTTGTGAGATGTGTTACAGACATTTTGATCATAATGGTCAACATTTTTCATTTATCTAAAACATGGTTTTCATTTTTTTTAAAGTGCATTTTTCAGTGGATTACAAGTATCTAGAATGATTTCAAAAAGGATTTCAGTAAAACTTTTCATAAAACTGGGTAAAAATATCATGGAGTACTTAATGAAGAATAGAAAATGTTGTTAATGTCAGCTTTTATTTTGTGAAGTTTCATTTTTTAAACAGGAGAGAAGTTTACTTGCAAAAAAACCACTAGCTCTAATTATAGCAAGTAAATTATGCTTGGAAATATAAAGAGCCTTTTAACCAGCCCCAGTGTTTGCTTTTATGAAAATAATTAAACAGTATGGTGCATTTCTGCTGAAACTGTGGCTGCATCATTTCCAGCATACTCTGCACATGCATTTGCCAATCCAACCCTAGGCTTCAAAGCAACTATCTAGCACCATCTTTTTCAGGTACAAGGTTTAATTAATGTAGTTTAAAGGAAACTGAGGATCTGAGTAAATTTTGCCAATTTGACATAGATCTGCCTTAATTATATCAGAACAACAAGATCTGGCTTCTTCCTTTCATACCTACTGGACCAACAATGGTAGTGATACATGGATTTGTTCTTTGTAATATTAGAAGTTGAATTGTAAATGTAATGTAAATGAATAACTTGTGCATTGATCTGGTGGTTGTCATCCTGTGATCTCTAAGCAATTTACCATGTAACCTTAGGTTTTATTCAGTAATGTCTCAAATACAAATTTAAATAGCTGATTAGATCCTTTTCCAAATCAAGCCCCCTGTCTCCTGCACTAATAAAAGAGGACACAAACAAAGAACTGAATTGCTTTTGGTTTATTGGAATAAGAAGTTTAAGTGAATCTAAAACATCATCTGTGTCTTTTTGCCCATTAGAGATTAAAAACTCTTGAGCAAAGAATCAGGAAGAAGAGAAAATAAGTGATAGGGAATCAGCAAGAAGCAATCAGTAAGTAGGATCATCACGAGTTCTTCAGTGGTGCAGATTTCTGGAATGATGGTGCCTCTTAACACTTTGCCAAGACATTTTGCTGAAACAGAGATTAACAGTGAGTGGAGAGGTCTGGACTCTGCTAACAAGACAGTTCAGGCAAAGTGCCATACAACCAGCTAAACTGAACATTAGGCAGCTAGTGCTACATTTTGGAGTATAAGAGCATGTTGATTGGCTGCACAGTCACTTTTGTCATGGCAATATTAAATCTGGTTTTTCTTAAAACTCTGAGATTTCATCTTTGTATCAGTAGGTTCTGCCAAACAAATTTAATTTTAAATATGTCCAAGCAAAATTGAAAGGAATCTTAGCAATGACTTGTCAAGACAGGAACTCTCTCTTACTCTAAAAAGAGGAGTGCAGTCTCTCAAACTGATTTTTCACCAATGTAACTCTTTGGAGCTGAATCTGCTGTCACTTAGGGTCTGACACCAAACCCAATGAAGTCAATGAGAGTCAACTGACTTCAGTTTGTTTTGTTTTAGGCCCTTACACTGGTTTTATAACGTGGTATTTACTTTGACTTCAATCAAGTTATTCCTGATTTACATTGGTACCCTTTATTTAATAATATAATATAATTAATTAATGAACTTACCATCAATTCCCCCATGGCATCTGAATGTTCCTGTGAAAGATTAAGCACACATCCCTTTAGCTCAGAAGCAGCAATCTTCATAACATCTCTGGTTACAAAAGGAGCAATTGACTGCATGTAATCAAGATGAGAACCAAACAGGTACTTGTTCAGTATGTTAATGAGATTTGGACACAAGTCAGCAGTAGCTGGAATGCAAACATATGAAACAGAGTTAAGAAGGAATTAAGAATTATTTATTGATAATGTATTTAGTGAATTTCTCTACTGTCTTAAATCGCACGTTGTTAATGCCATAGTTGAAGATGTGATTCCTATTCCATTCTAAATGTCTGTGATCTTGTGCTTCTACCACTATCACTATGTCTGTACAGCTGAAATTTTTCCTCTTGTTTTCATTGACTGAGGAGTGCTCCTAGAGTAAGGTACTACTCAACATGAGTAAGGATATTTGAATATGTCCTGCTGCGGTTGATTTCTTGCCTGGTGATAACTCCAATCAGATTATGGTTTGAAATTCAAACAGAAAATGAGATGGATTTATTTTTTTTCTCAATAAGTCCAAGAGCTTTGGATATTTTTGAAGAAATTTGTTTGAATACAGGACACTGGACATGTTCACTATGTCACTGTTTTTACTCTTTACATAGACTGAGACCCTGTTGCACTGGGCACTGTACAAACACTAAAAAAAAGTCTCTGTCCCATAAACACTTGTACATACTTGAAGGCTATTATCATGTGTCCGCCCAGTATTCTCTTCTCCAGGCTAAACAAACATATTTTCCCCAATTTTTCCTCATACCTCATTTTTTCTAGACCTTTAAACATTTTTGTTTCTCTCCTCTAGCAAAGGCGAGTTTAAAGGAGGGCTCTCAAGGAGGATAAAGAGGTAACGTTTTGGATGGTTAGGAGGTCCTCCTCCCAAGCATGGGGGTAGGATGAGAGAAGGCACAAAGGTACGTGTTTGGAAATTTCACAACTGGCTGATGGAGGCTGGCATCATGGGTTGAAGGCAGAATGCTAATCTGGGAGAATTTAGGCAGTTGAGAGGAGGGTCCCAATTAGGGTTTCTCCATTGGGAGAGGCTGTGTCAGGAGAGATACATGTAGGTTCAGCAGTTATGAGTTTCTTATGTTAGACCAAGGAATCTCAATGCAAAGACAGTCATTAATGCAATGTTAAGATGGAGAATTTGGATACAAAATGCATTGAAATTGTAAATTAGTATTTGCACAGCAATTAAGCTTAGTCATGTGGCAAATTCTGCACTGTTACACCTGTGTAAATCCATTTAAGTCATTGGAGTTACTTCTTCACACTGATGAATCTTAGAGAAGAATTTGGCCCACTTAGTATTTGTGTGTAATTCTTGTCCTGTGCAGAGGGCCCACATAAGCTCCCTGTTTTGAGAGTTAATTGGGACTTAAGTGATACACAAGCCTTGTTTTCCCTCCCCCACTCCCCAAATAAGTATGAACTCTCCTGAAGGTATACATTTAACACCAAAAATAGTGGTCAAAAGTGTGATGAATGTTCCATATATCCAAATTAATGTTTCTATAGAAATTAACTTTTCAATTTCCTGATTTAGATGAGTTCAAATTCTCAACATTAAGATTATACTAACTATCTTCCATCTTCCTTTAATTTGGGCTGGACAAACTCATTTAGTGGAAGGTGGTGGGGGGGACACAATGAAAAGATAGGATGACAGTGAGTGAGCAGACAGACTGAAATGCAGATACATAGAGAAAGAGACGGAAAATGAAGATGTTAGGGAATAAAAATTGTTTGTAATTTCTTAGCATCGGTTATACTCTACTTAGGACAACGACTCATCTCAAGCAAACTTTTGGGAGCATCTGCTCTCTCTAGAACTTGGGTTGTCTCTTAGTACATAACATAGGCTTCCTTCTACCAAAGTACCCTGCCATTCAGATTTTTAAAACTGAATCTCAGTGTGTGTGTGTGTGTGTGTGTGTGTGTGTGTGTGTGTGTGTGTGTGTGTTGGGGAGGGACAACCTTGGTTTTACTTTACAGAAAAAAATATTTTGTATGTTCAATTTAATTTTGTGAATCTCAAAAAACAAAAGAAAACAAAACAAAAGTTTGAGGATCCTTTAACCTCTTAAAATTCTCCTAAATTCATTCATCCCTATTTTTAATCAATCTCTAATGAACAGCCCTTATTAATCTAGACTCATAATATGGAAGGTAGTGTTAAACATTAGGCTACAATACCAAGTTGATCCTAATGCTGGTCTTTTTATCGACACTGCTTTGGATCCCATATAAACTTAAGTTAGTGGACCTGATTCTACTTTTAGTTTACCTGTGTAAATCAGGAGTAGCTCTAATGAAGTCAATGGAGGTACATCAATCTAAAGCCACTGTTAGATCAAAATCGCATTGTGCTGAGTCTTAGTCAAAGGCAGTGGAAGTTATGCACTGGTGAGAATAGCGGTGTAGATAGATTAAATTGCACAGCTGTATAGCTTCCACCATGTGACATCCAGGGCCAGATTCCACCACCTTCTTGGTGTTGAGTACTACCTTACTCCTTGAGTGTCCTATTGATTTCACAGAGTAAGGTGGCAGAATCTGCTCCTCAATGAGCGCAAAATGAGTGTAACTGACCTAAATTGTTTCAGTCTTTTCAGTCTAGAAACTGGAATACATTCTCTGTTGGAAGCTTATAAACTCCTTAATGCTGATTTCTAAAAGCTTGATGCTTAAGGCTTCAAGAATTTGAGGTTCCGTATAAAGTGTGGTCAATTACATAAGGCTCGACTGTGAAACCCCTACTTACACTGGGGAGCACCGACTCATACAAATCGTCCCATTGATTGCAGTCAGTAAATATTTTATGGTCTGGCCTGAAAGTAATACTCACCAGAGTAACAGCAAAGTGCCAGGCTGACCAGCAGAAGGGCAACTGTCAGCTTCATGGTGAAGATGATGATTTAGCACGTCTCACACTGCAAGAACAAATGAACTGACTTAGGATCTTTGCATGCAGAGATCCAATATATATATGCATGGTAGCAGCATCTGCTCCTGCCAGAAGAGTCTATGCCAGACCACATGGCCTCATTAATACTGGAATCCATGCCATGTTTGCCAGTGGAGTGGACACAAGAAAAAACGTAAACATTATTCTTTATTGTTCTCATGGGAATGGTCTGAAGAGTTAAACATCTCTAGTTCTTCTTATGCAAAGGTAAAACATGCACACAGGAGATCAAGTTTCTGTGAATTTGCAGTATTAGTGATAATATTTGGCTGGATACAAATAAACATTCCCCTAAGTTACTTGTATCAACCCCCCCTGACTTAGTCAGAAGACTGAGCAAAGTGCATGTGCAAACTGAATAGACTTTTACACTTTCAGAGAGACAAGTGGGATCATAAGATACCATCTACTTAGATTATCTCTCTTGGATCTTAGCTCCTTAGCAGGAGATCAGTGGAACTCCCAAAGCTGTTAAAAAATGTTGACTTCTGAGCATAGCTATATCATGGTTGTTAGGGCGCGCAAGACTTTGTAACGTGAAATCAGTATAGTTTGACAAGAGCAAGGCCCTAAAAGCAATGCTAAGCCAGAAAAGCTAGAGTGAAGACCTCTCAGGAGCAGAACCCAGACGCTGCCCTCTGCCCGACCTTAGGCCAAAGGAGGAAGTGCCTTGGGGTCTGGAGCATCCTGAGACGGCCACAGACATTTGCTAATGCTTGATAAGCTAAAAGGTCCCTATTTTAGTAATAATAAAGGAGAAGTAAGACTATGACTGAGTTCTCTTTGAAGTAAACAACTAACGTCACCTTATTCCAAAAGGTCCCTAGCTAACTACCAATAGACTACTAGCAACTAAGTGTTAAGGCCCAATCCCTACTGGGATTGAGATATACGTCATGTATTACTGGGTAAAGCTTGCTGCAAGGTGAGGGGGAAAAGGGTATATCAATCCCCCGAGAGCCTTCCCAAGCTGAGACTCTCCGTGGATCCGTGGAGGCGCTAGCGGATGCCTCGGGCAGGCGGTTCCCGTACGTCACCCACTTATCAGAACGAAGTATGGGTCTCCCTCGTTCTTGGTGATAAGCGTCCCTGCACACGCTTAAATAAGGCTAGCTTCTTACATCGATGGGCCCCCAGGAGTATATTGCTGCTTGTGCCGGAGCTGCAGTTCCTGTATGGTACAGGACTCCCGCTCCTGTCTGTTTTTCTTATGCTATCTCAGGTAATAAATAAGCACTTTGACATCCTTTTGCCAGTGTGCTTCTATTCCGCCACCAAGATAAAAATACCGAACACTACAATGGTAGAAGGTGATTTGGGATCACTACAGGCCTTTGCCTTCCAGTCCTCATTTTATAGTATTTCCAGAGCTGAGACAGGAGCTGCCATGTGGAACTTTGCATTGTCCTTCAAGCAGCCCTCCTGCAAGCCATAGAACGAAACAATTCCCAGTTGCTGCTGGCAGTCATGCAGCAGCTGAACACCATTTCTGGTCCTGGAAAGCAAGCACTGACTGGTGGGATTACTTCGTTATGCAGTTATGAGATGATGAACAGTGGCTGCAGAACTTTCGAATGCGGAAGACCACTTTCCAGGAACTTTCTGCAGAGTTTTCTCCAGCCCTGAAACACAGCAACACTAAAACGAGACCTGCTTTGACAGTGAAGTGAGTGATGATCACTGTGGAAGCTTGCAATACTAGACTGTTACCAGTCAGTGGAGAATCAATTCAGAGTTGGTAAAATCCACCATGGGAGCTGTTGTAAGCCAAGAGTGCAGGGCAATTAATCGATGTCTGCTAAGAATGGTAGTAACTCTGAATAACATTCAGGACATAGTGGATGGTTTTGTTGCAATGGGGTTCCCTAATTGCGGTGGGGCAATAGATGGCATACTTATCCCTTTGTTGTCACCTGACCACCTTGCCAAAGGGTACATAAACCAAAAGGGATAATTTTTAATGGTGTTGCAAGCACTGGTGGGCATTTCACGAACATCAACGCGGGATGGTCAGGAAAGGTTCATGATGCACGCATCTTTAGGAATATAGGTCTGTTCAGAAAGCTGCAATCAGAGACTTTTCGGATCACAAAATAACCATTGATGATGTTGAACTGCCAGTAGTGAGCCTGGGAGACCCAACCTACCTCTTTCTCCCCTGGCTGATGAAGCCATACATCGGCCAGTGGGAGAGCAGTAAGGAGCAGTTCAACAATAGGCTGAGCAAGTGCAGAATGGTGGTCAAATGTGCCTTTGGATGTTTAAAGAATCGCTGGTGCAGTTTGCTTACTAGTTTAGACCTCAGTGAAAGCAATATCCCCATTGTTATCCCTGCCTGCTGTGTACTCCATAATATCTGTGAGGCAAAGGGTGAGAAGTTTTTGCAGGGGTGGGGCATGGAGGCAGATAGGCTGGCAGGAAATTTTGTGCAGCCAGATATCAGGGTAATAAGAAGAGCCCAGCCAGGAGCTCTGTATTTCCAAGAGGCTTTGAAAACCCATTACAGTAATGAACCACAATAATGTGTGCCTCTTATCTTCATTGTGCTTTCCCATACCATCCCCTCCATTGCATCGGTTTCCCTGTACCTCTCCTTTCCCCACCAAACCCCCATGATTGGAATAAATAAAGAGTTGTTTATTCTCAAAATGTTGACTTTTATTGCACAAACATAAAGAAACTGAAAGACCAGGAAAATAATGTAACCTTGGGCAAATGGTGTGATAAAATTAGGAGGGGAAAAACCAAGTCAGCTTGTCTGTGAAAGCAGCTTCTATCTAGCTTCCCCGGGTGTTAAGTGGAAGGGAAACTACACCTCCCTCCCCCCCGCCTCCTGGAATGTTTGGGGGAGGGGGCTAGGGCAATAGGCTAGGACAATGTTTGCAGGCCATTCTGCAGGGGCTGCACTGCAGAGAGAGTCTAACCTCGAGCTGTTTTTCTTGAAGCTCAACCAGACATCTCAGCATGTCTGATTGCTCCTTCATAACCCGCAGCATCTCATCCTGTGTGCCATGTTCATGCTTCTGGGATGCTCTCCTGCTCTAGATGACCATGTCCATTTTTTCAGACAGTGAAATCCTCCACGCTCTTAGCTCCATGTCAGTTATCCCAGAGGCATTCATTATCTCAATGAACATGTCGTCACATGTTCTCTTTTTCCATCTTCTAATTTGTGAAAGCCTCTCCGCCGATGTGGAGAATGCACCAAAGGCCAAGCTTTCCACTGTAAGTTATGCAAAGCACAAGGCAACCTGGGTCTAAACTAAAGATTTATTGTAAAAAGAAAGAAATAAACCATAAGAGAAATGTTAAAGGATTAAAGTAATCAGATACGTACAAATGATTCAAAAGTCCATATACATCAGGTTTCTAGGAGAATTGTGGAATTTGAAGGCTTGTATAGTCCCTCTGGTATACATCCAGTACTTGGATGGGTCTTAGTCCTTTGTTTCACAGCTTCAGTTCAGTTGTAGATGAGCTGATCCAGAGGTAGGTTGGTAGCTGAAGCTGAATCCCAGCTGAAAGACAGAATGGATTCCCAAGGCTTCTGCCCTCTGTCCTTGCCATGCTGCTTGTGGAATTTTACAGGAACAAAATGGAGTTCAGAGTTACCTAATGAGTCACCAGGACTTGCTCATGTATGTCTCTGGCTTTTCCCCCTGGCCCATTGCATCTGTGGATGTCTCAATGGGCCATTAAGCAGGCTATTGTCCTGCCACCACTCTGTCTAGAGTGTCTCAGATAGTACAATTTGAAATACAGATAAATCAAATATATCCATAACTTCCATTACACACATAATACATGAACATAAACATTATCATCTTACTTAGCACATTATAGCCTTTCTAACAGTACCTGACATGGCATATCTTACATGAATTATTACAATTTTGACATATTGACATCCCCCCCCCGCCTCCCCTCCAAGCCAACCAGAGTGACAACATCCATGAAACTTTTCTAGAGATCTCCATGGAAGATTCCCAGGCCATCACTGTGCACATAAACAGTCTGTTCCAGATATGGACTCTCATTGTCTTTAATGCACGGAGTGACTGCACGATATGATCCAGATTATGTAATTCATTTCAAACATCCAAATTGCTGGCTAAGTGGTAGACTTTGCTGGACTCAAAATATTGCACCACTAGTGCCCTAAGCTTTGGGAAATCACAGTCTCTCCTACAGGCTGTGAAAATGCAGAAAGCAGGGAAGAGGACATACCAGCTCAGATTTTGTCATTCATTTTGGGAGATGAGATCAAAGAGGAAAGATGTAAAAGTAAAGACAGGTCAGAAGTAGATTGGAATTTCCCCCTTTTTAGTTCTCTGGGTCACAGAAACACGAGGCTTCATAAAGAGAGCTGGAGGATAAAACAAAACATAATATTGGGATCCAAGTCAGTCTTTAGACAGGTTAAGGGGCAAAAATTCTGATTGTGTTGTGATATGGATCGTGATTTGATGGGTTTTAGGGGAAGGATGCTTCTGTGGTTAAAGCACAGCACTTGGGTGCAAGATGTCTGGGATAGAATCCCACCTCTGTCACAGACCTTCTGTGTGACCTTGGGTAAGTCGCTTGGGGCCGGATTTGTATAGGTATTTAGGTACCTAAAGATGCAGATGGATTCATTTGAAAATCCTATTGGGCTCCTGTCTGCATCTTTAGGTACCTAAATACTTATACAAATCTGGCCCTTAGTCCCTCTGTGCCTGTTTCATATCTGTAAATGCGGATATTAGCACTTTCTCCTACCCTTTGTGTATTTAGACTGTAAGCTTTTTAGAAGTCGGAAGGTTTTTTCTAATGTATATGTATAGCACCTAGCACAATGAGGCTCTGATCTCACACAGGGCCTCTAAGCACTGTTGAAATTCAAATAATAAATCATCATCCTGGGGAATATAATGCATTACTGTGTATTGAGATATTACTCTCCAGACGCCAAACATTGGATCTATTTTGTTAAATAGTTTTGCATAGATAATCACTCTAACAGCTCTGTAGCAAGGTGCTGTGGCCTTCCTCGGAGCATGGATTTGAGGAAGGGTTGCAATGCCCCTGCTGGGCAGATCAGGGCCCTGCAAGCCAGATACCCCAGGAGCAGAAGGGCGGAGCCAGGACAGGAAGGGGAAGTATAAAAGGCTGGCCTAGCAGCTCAGTTGAGGGGAAGCTGCTGCTGGAGAAGGATGTGCCTTCCCTGAGGCTGTGGTCTGGGCCTGGTTCAGGCCCCACCAACAAGAGCCTCCAAGGCCTGCCCCAGCTACCGAGCCCTAGTGACTGGATAGGGCCTCAGTGACTGGGAAGAGCTACCTGAGACCACTGACTGGGAGAAACTCTCTGAGGCTAGCCCTGATTTAGAGGAGCTG
The DNA here is from genome assembly GCF_026122565.2 of Emydura macquarii macquarii. NCBI lineage: Eukaryota > Metazoa > Chordata > Testudines > Chelidae > Emydura > Emydura macquarii. The sequence goes on from NW_027130807.1 coordinate 92,364, forward strand.
CCTGTTGCTGGGGATCCCCTGGAGTTGCCTGAGCCTGGTGTGCCAGAGGACCCACCAGGACCTTGTGACCTGGAGGAGCTGCTGTCTGCTGACAACCCTGAGGAGTTCCTGGACCTGCTGCTGGCTGATGATGAGGGACTAGTGGGACTCCTGCTAGCTGTCTACCCCAGCGACTTGGAGGAAGAACCTTGGCCCCAGGTACCCGTGTTCATGTCGCTGCTGGAGCCCCACTGACTCAGTGGCAAACAACTTTGCCACTGATAGGGCGCTGGTCTGGGATGCAGTGGGGTCTGGTGGGCCTGTGTCCCTCTCCCACCTTCCCTAGCCACCCCAGGAGTGCTTGGCTCCTCTGAACCTGCCTGCCAGAGGATACCAAGCTTTAACAGCCCTGCCTGCCAGATCGTAGGGGGCTATAGATGACTTTGCCGTCCTTCCCTGCCTGAGGTCCAGGGGCTACAGACTGCCTGGCTAGCCTGACCCACTTGGGGTCCAGGCCTAAAGACTCATAACCCGCTAGCTTTTTCCTCTTAAAGCAAGGTGCTGTGGCCTTCCTCAGAGCCTGGGCCTGAGGAAGGGTTGTGATGCCCCTGCTGGGTCGTGTCACCAGCCTACAAGCACACACAAAAATCATGCTAACAGGTCTCCTATAAATGAAAACATTTGCAGGAAAATTGTAGGAAAATTATTTCCATTTTTTTTTTTTTAAATTGAAGAGCGAAAACTCAGAGGACCAAATCCTGCATCCTTTTGGGAGTCTTGCTATTGGTTTCAGTGAAACCACATGCTGGCCCACTGTCTTAGCTTCAGGAGATATTGCACCAGGGTGGATTTTGGAATCTGCTAGTAAGTGCACTTTGCATTCCATTGTGTTTACATTCGCTGTGTGGTTTAGCTCAGTATTTCTCAATTATGGTTTTATTGTATTTGTAGGGCAACAAGGTCTCCCTCCTTCAGCTAATTTAACACTCACTGGCCAAATTGAGGGGGAGGAGAAAGAGGCTGTAAGTTAGCTTTCAGTGGATGTTGCACCTGTGAAACAAGGCAGAATAAGGTACTTCAGATTCCCTTAAACCTACTTAAACTCAGATAGTCTCTCTCATATCTCACTAAGATGGTGAAACTTGCATAATGTGTGGTCAAAAGAAGGTGTAAGTTAAAATAGGATATGAGCTACTTTAACTTGCAACTTCTTCCTCCTTTTTCCAGCTCCTTGGAATTTAAATTACACTAATATAGACTCCTTTATGCATCAGTAAATATGGGAGTCTAAATCAGAGTAAAGCACTTCAAATTAGTATAAAGTGCTTCACCTCCCCAAACTTATACACCATCTCTGGATTGGGCTACCATGTAAGGTATATGTTGGTAAATGTGTGTCACTCTAAGTAAACCTGAAGGAGTCTAAACAAATCTAAGGTTTTTTTGGCAACAGCTTATTTTCTGCCACAGTCTGATGTTATGGCAGAGCTGAGTGAATAATTTGCAACAAATAATTTGTTAATTTGGCCTATGGACAGAGCTCTGGGAACCTCATTGCCTTTGCTGCAGTTCCATACAGTCATCCCTATATTCTCTTTTATACCTTCCATTTGTTCATCATCTGAGTGAGCCTCATATCCAGGGTACTGGTCAGAAACCCTAACTACTTCCATTATCTGAGAAGATTTTCTGATTTCCAAAGGATAACAAAGCAACACAAATTGTTAATAAAATTCTGACTACAATTGTGTTAGTCAATCCAGCATGCAGAATTCAGATTGTCTTGATCTCGGTTCTCTCTTCCTGTACAGCCCATAGTAGGCAGTGGGGCCAACTGAGAGAAGAAATTGGCCTGCAGTCTAGAATTCTCTTGGATTCACTTGCTATGGACTTCAGAATTCAGGAATATGGCTTGTATTCTTTGTAGTACCCCAAACTCCTATGGAAGTTAGTGGGAATTACTACTGGGCAAATAATGTAGGAATTGGCCCTCAGTCTAAAATTTCAGCCCCTTTCTATAGGTTTTTGTTAAGGTCCTGGGATTTGTGTCCTATCTGAAGATAGTAATATGAAAGTCGGTGCACACCACAGCTTCTACATGCCTATATTCCCTGTTTCATTTCTAGACCAGGCATAACATTGCCCCAATGGAGTTAAATGGCTTCTGTATTTGTATATTACAGTATTTGATGATTCACGAATTTGAATTTTGAAGCTGCCATAGCATCTTGTTTTGTGTCTCACTCAGGTTGGTTATCCAGTTGTACGGCACAGTTTTGCACTTCTCTTACCCTACCGTCTGTTTCTCCCAGCACTTCATAGATGTAAAAATGAAAGCTGTTCTGACTTCTTGCTTTCTGGGAAGCCCTTCTCTTCATTTTCCATTCATTCCAGCTGAAATTTCTTGAGAATGATGGGTGTTTAACTTGCTGTATGGGAAGAATTCCCTGCTTTGATGGTATATTTTACTTGTAGACATTGTTGGACAGAATTAAAAGATCTTGAAGTGAAGCAGACCTTTAGCTTTTGGATTTTTCTTTCCACCTATATCCTCATGAAATATACTATGTAATGTATTAGAGAGGGAAACCACTGGAACTTATTTTTCTGCATGATGTAAGCACCCAAATGGAGATGTAGCAAAGTATTGCACAATGAATCTTCACTGTGCTAACACCTGGCAAGGCAAGGAAAGCTGTGTGCAGCATTCACACATTAGAGTGTAAAATATTCCATTTTTAAGCACAATTCCTGAAAGTGTCTTGGAGTGAGTCTGGGCTGTACTTATGAGCATAGGCTAATGGACACAGTAGGAAGAATAAGCAGAGAGAGAGGGGCCCGAAATTCCACATTGCTATCCTCAATGGATGAGTGTCTTCAGGGCAGTGGCTATCATATTATAGGTGGGGCTGGTAGTCCCACCTATTAATGTTGTCTGACACTTCCCATTATAAGACTTTGACTTAAAATTGCACAGCATTTTGGTTAAGAAACTAGAATGATACAAAATTAACATGGCGTACACATTAAAGGGATTAAAAATTGGCTGATAGGTTTCAAAATGTAATTGTAAATGGGAATCATTATCTAGTGGGTGAGTTTTTAATGGGGGCTCATCGGGATCGATACTTGGCCTAATGCTAATTAACATTCTTACTCAATGATCTAGAAGAAAACATAAAATCGCTACTGTTAAAGTTTGCAGATAACTCAAAAATTAGGGAAGTGGTAAAAATGAAGACGACAGGTCACTGATACAAGAGCGATCTGTACCTCTTGGTACACTGGGCACAGTTAAACAATAGGACTTTCAATACTGCCAAATGTAAAGTCATACCTCTAGGAACAAAGAATGCATGCCATACTTACAGGATGGGGGACTGTATCCTGGGAAGCAGTGAGTGAAAAAGACTTGAGTCATGATGGATAATCAGCTGAACGTGACCTCCCAGTGCGACACTGTGGCCACAAGGGCTAATGTGATCTTTGGATGCACAAAGGGCAATATGGAATAGGAGCGGCGAGGTTATTTTACCTCTGTATTTGGCACTGGTGCGACCATTGCTGGAATACTGTGTCCTGTTCCGGTGTCCACAATTGAAGAAGAATGTTGAAAAATTGGGAGAGGGTTCAGAGAAGAGCCATGAGAATGATCCGAGGATTGGAAAACCTGCCTTATAGTGAAAGATTCAAGGAATAACTTGCTCAGAGTCTATAAGTACTATAGGGGGGATCAAAAATTTGAAGGTAGTGGACTCTTCAGTCTAGCAGACAAAGATGTAACAAGTTCCGAGGGCTGGAAGTTGAAGCCAGAAAATTTGACTAAAAATAAGTTATAAATTTCTCCATTGAGAATCCATCACAACCCAGGGTTGTGATGGATTCTCAATCACCGGAAATCTTTAAATCAAGATTGGATGTTTTTCTAAAATGTACAGTCTAGCTCAACCATGGCTATTGGATTTGAAGCAGGGAAGTCCTCTAACCTGGTAAGCAGGTCAGAGCAAATGATCACAGTAGTCCCTTTTGCCCTTAAAAATCTATGAATCTGTAAGAGGTCTTTATGTGTTTAAAGTAAACTTCCTCAGCCCTGTCAAAAGTTCCTGTCCTCATTGAGTACTAAGGGCCATTTTCTCAGAAGAGCTCAGCATCGTGGGTACACAGCGATTGCTGAGCAATTTTGGAAATCTTGGACCCAGGTCGCCAAGCAGTTTGACGCTCTCAGGTTCAGCTATATGCTATGTATCTGAGCACAAAGAAAGTATGTCAACAAGTATGTGTAACACATTTTCCCCTGTGTTTTTATTTGGTGTTCTACAAAACATAACTAGTGCCTGTCTCCCTTTAACATACAATAAAAAGTCAAATTTAAATAACAAAAATAGATCATTCAAAACAAATGGAATGTTACCACATTTTTCAAACTAAGTCCCCCTTGGGCTGAGAAGCATAAAATATTCAGCCCCCAAAGATTAAATGTTATCAAAGTTGTAAACAACTCAAAACGAAGGCTAAGAATGAAAGTCTCTCCAACATTAAGCTCCATTATCACTGTTCTAATTTATTGTGAGAGAGAGAAGATAGCAGGGAGGGGATGTATAATTGAGGGGCGTGGGGACAGGTTTGGATTTGGCAGGCATACATTGTGTTCCCGCTGCACTTGGACTATCATGTATGAAGCATTCTTTGCAGCCAGTAGTCAGTCTCAGGCAACCCCTCTACAAATAACCTAGCCCGTGATTAGCCAGAAGATTTATACCACTAGCATCCCAGGACATGGAGGATTTTGGGATGGAGTGTGAGGAGAGAGGCTGCCTCCTTCCCACTTGTTCCTGCAATCTGCTGAGTTCCACAGGAGACCAGCTTCCTGAGATGGAGCTCTATGACCGGTGTGGTCATCTATGATAACTAGGCTACAAACCAGCACCACTGAAGTGGAAAGACTTTTACTGACTTCCAACATCTAATGATAGGCCAATGTTGACTTGAAAAAACCCTTGTTAATTAATGGGGAGAGCCACCTTCCTCTTCTGGGGAAGTTCCCAGGTAGTGAACAACTGATGAGATTTTCTTGGACTGTTGCTGCCTCAGTTTCAAGAGCTTCAGCAGTGTGTCCCAGAAGATCCTCAAAACTGCTCATGATCAAGTAGTGGTTAAGCAGTGGTGTCCAATTATCATTCTGGGTGGAAGAAAGAGATGCTCTATAGACAGACACTCCTGATATATAACTGATATTCTAGCAATCAGCACATAAGGAATGACAACACAACCAAAGAACAGGTTCCCAGAATGTAGTATGCAGATTTCTTGCAAAATGGGCACAAAGAAAAGGGACAATCCAGTAAAAAATTGCCAAAAGTGTTCAATTCAAAAAATTCAAATTCAAATAGTGTTCAATGTTTATATTCTGTGTCTTGGTTTTTGCCATTTCAATTAAAGCTCCTGTAGGTAGATGGTGTGTTACAAAGCCCACTTTAACTATGGGGCAGCTATCACACCACTCTTCTAGAATGAATATAGTGCTAGAATTCAGAAGGCGAGAAACGCTAATTGAATTCCGTGAATTTTTGAGAATCAAGCAAATAGTCTGTGTTTTCTCCCTGTCTCTTGCAGTTCTCAGTACAAATCAAAACTTGAAAGAGCTGGACCTGAGAGGCAAGGAACAGGGAGATTCAGGAGTGAAGCTGCTATGGGAAAGACTGAAACATCCAGATCACAACCAACTGGTGTAAGTAGTGGCTAGTTCCCTTTACAATCTTCTAGTAAGTGCTAATCTACTTTGCTCTGCAATCTGTTTATATGTGACTCATTGCAGACAACACGTGGATATTGTGCATTTTTTGGGTTCATTTTATAAATGATGTTAAAGAGCTGAGAAAGTTGCAGAAAGGGAGTGACATACCAGGATACAGTCCAAACTAATGAGCAGCTGTCACCCCTGCCCTGCAACCTTGGGTGCCTTACACTGTCTTGCTGAAGTGGCTTCCACCTGGGCCACTCACAAACAGCCTTCTATCACGCAAGCCACACCCAGAGTCTCTGTGTAGCCTACCAGCCACACTTGAGTTACACTCGTTCTCACCAGCCTTGGTTATACTGCAGGGTGAGCAGAACACCCCCCACTCTTAGTTTTTACCCCAGAAATGTATGTCTTGTACTGCCTAGCCCTCTTCTGGACCATACAAGTTATATTAAGTCTGTTATTCCTTTAGGAGAATAGTATGCACACAATTTGTTACCCCAAATGGAGTTACCCAGACCCTTCAGTTTAAACACACTGGTTTAGATAAACAATAAAAACAAGTTTATTAACTACAAAGAAAGATTTTAAGTGAGTACAAGTAATGAAGCATAAAAGTCAGAAATGGTTACAAGAAAAATAAAAATAAGACACCTAACTTAAACTGTAACAGATTCAAGCAAAATTTCTCACCATATGCTTTCAGCCATCTGACTGACCAAACCCTACAGGTCAGGACCCCTTGTCCCAGAGTTCAATGAACGTTTCCTTTGTTGCTCCAGGTGCAGTGAATGTGATGGGCAGGGAAACAGAGAGGGATGCCTAGAGGTGTTTGTCCCTCCTGTTTATAGATTCAGTCCCTCTCTTGAAAAACATTTCCAACTGGACACTAGGAGACAAAGAATCTATGCAGAAGGATGTTCCCTACTGTTTTTTTTCACCTGTTTGAATTTTCTTTGTCTTTCCTTTCTGCTTGATGACTTTTTTTTTTTTTTTTTTTTTTTAAAATGATTAATTGCAAATTAAGCAGAGCACATATTCCTTTGTTTAGGACAGACCTGTTTGCCAACCTCAGTTTGGTTAGGGTTGTGAGTCTGGAACATGGGTTAATTAAACTATACTGGGAAATCTTACAACTTTACATACAATGTCCTGTATTTTAACAGGACAATACTGACCAGCAAGTTATTGGTTTTCAAATGACACCTTCCAAGACACACTTTGTACAAAGCTCATTACAATAGTGTCTAGGGTGTGAATACAAGGATCTATTCTGTCACAAAGGGTGATTATAGAAATAAGTGGTCTTGGGGGCTGAAACTCTGAGCACAGATCTTCCTGGTTATTGAAGTTGTGGTGACAATCAATAATTCACTCGAAAGGCCTCTCTCCTCACTGCACATCTGAGCATTCGAGACTACTCTCTTAAAGCAGCTGGGAGGTAAAGCAGAGGCGTGGTTGTGGGGATCTCCATGTTATTCTGGACACTATTTAGATTTAGTCCATCCCACCTATAAACAATTCCAAAAACCTATAATATCACATCTATCTTCAGTATCCAGAACCTGATGAGAATCAGCACCACATGGACATTTATTTGTGTGATTTTTTTTTTTTAATAAAGATTTTTGTCTGTAATGTTTGATTATTTGCAATAACAGATACTTGGTTCTGTTTGTCTGAACTAATGTCCCTATAAAAAGTGTATTTTCTTTGCCTGTTTTTCATGTCTCTGCTGTTCACAAGTGATCCCTGGTTCTCTATTGTCCATTTAACATATGACTGTTCTCATTTTCCTTTACAAGAGGGTTTTGCTATGAATTAGGTAACTAAAAGGATGATTTCAAAACCTAACACTCGTCTAAATCTGACGGCTGCAGGTTGTCTTACTGCAAACTCACAGCTGCTTGTGGGGATCTCCCCTGTGTCCTTGGCACCAATCAGACTCTGAGACAGCTGGACCTGAAGAGAAATGAACTGGGAGATTCAGGGATGCAACAGCTTTGTGAAGGATTGAAACACGAAACCAACAAACTGGAGATACTCAGGCAAGTCATGCTAATGACTATTTAGTTCATTACACAACAACCTCCGCTCCGCCCCGGTTGCCTGTCTGCCAGTACCCCATCCCCAACTCCCCACCATGAGAAATAGGATGTGCGTGCACACACACATTATCCTTTCTATGCAATTTTGGAAAGTCACACTCCCTAACGTTTGGGAACTGGAGTGCCTGGAAGACTGCAGTCCTCACTAGGGCCGAGCTAAACCTGGGGATGAGTGTTTTCTCTGGATCTCTGGCTGGAGGATAGGTCCTGTCAAATGCCTTGGCTTTTCATTTCCTTGCTTTTCTGCTAGGTATTTTGTGTATAGTCCAACATGAACTGACACACACCATGCAGTGGTTGTGGATTCATTTCCCAATGTTTGTAGGTTTAGAAAGCATCTCCAGCTCAGCAGCGGTTACATGTACAAAAAACAAGAACATTGTGAAGCTAAACCAGCTGGTGCAGAAGCTCCTATTTCAGGACAGGGCACTTTCACAAAGGTACTTTTCATGAGAGCAAACATTGCTTTGTCAAAGGCCTTCCTCTACAATACAACACTAATGCTGCCCTTAGAAAAATGTATTCGTCTTTGTTCGGTGTGGCCCAGTATTGCAGTAGAGGCCTCTCAGGAATAGGCATCGTTCTGTTCTCCTGAAGATTAGGGGATTTTTGTGCATGAGAGAACTATTTCTCAAAGCATATTTTAAACTATATTAAGAAGAAGTTAGACATTTGGCAATAATGTTCTTCTGTTTCCTCTACGTTGGACACCTGCAATCTCACAACTCTGTCCTAGATTTCGTTGTTAGTATAAACCATTGCCTAGTATGTCATTTATATAAACCATTGTTAGTATATCATTTGTTGTTCATGTAAACCATTGCCTGACATTCCCTAACAACCTTTCCTTTAGTTATTGGTTTGTACAAGGAGCTGAAATGTCACAGAAAGTAATCTAAAGATAAGGATGTAAAAATCATTTGTTCTGAGCAGTGTGAGGGTATTTTCAACTTCCAATCGGTTTCTCATCTTTCAGTGAACTAGTTGAATACACAGAAAGGGGGGTGAAGCTCAGTGGCAGAGCATTTGACTGCAGATCAGTAGGTCCCTGGTTGAAATTCAGGTGCCCCCTTTGGAGTTGTCTAATGAAAATATATTTTCATGGAGGATAGGTCCATCGATGGCTATTAGCCAAGATGGTCAAGAATGCAACCCCATGCTCTGGTTGTCCCTAGCCTCTGACTGCCAGAAGCTGGGAGTGGACAATGGGATGGATCACTCAATTGATTGCCTGTTCTATTCATTCCCTCTGAAGCATCTACCATTGGCCACTGTCGGAAGATAGGATACTGGGCTAGACGGACCCAGTCTAGCTCTTCTTATGAAATGAAGAAAATACTTTGTGTGCCTGTAGCACAGGCTACTACTGCTGACAAAAGCTAGGGAAAGTCACTGGTTTAGCATCTGGAACCAGAGTTTGTTGAAGTGCTAACCCAGCTTTTGTCACCAATAGCCTCTTCTACAGGCAAAGGGAGAACATTTTTCTTCATTTTAGTTTATTCAGGTAGCTCAGTTCAATGACTACGTCATTCAAAATTGAGAAACAGATTGGGAGTGGAAAAAGCAGGAAAGCTTATTTTCCTCTTCCAATCGATGAATAGAAATGAGGTGTGGGAGGATAAGATCTACTAGTTCTGAAATCTTGGAAGAACATGGTGACCACAATCAGTCAGTTCAATTCCCTAACTACAGATAAATAAGGGCAGTAGTAATGAAACAGTTATTTTTAAATGTGAAACATGTTTTGATGCTTTTTCCTTATTTATCCAGCACAGTAGTTCTATTTACTGAATAGAACTATTTTAAAATGCTATTTGTGCATTTTAATTCAATTCCAATTTCCATTCAAATGCAGCTCAACATAAATCATGACTAAAAAATGTAAACCTCCATGTAGTAAATAAATAGATCATTCACCATTTTCTAACCTAATAAAAACCAGAAAAAATAGGAATCTAAGAAAATGTATAGTGAACTATATAAAGTGCTTAAATAAATGTGTGTGGGTACAGCATTGGCTCCTGGTTTGCAGAAAAAAAAAAAAAAAAAAAAAAGAGACCAAATTATACCAACAACTGAGAATCAACCTTTCTTTAGGAAAATGACTAATAAATACAAATTCAAAACAAATTAAAATTAATTTATTTTGATTAGCATGCTAGATACCTTGATTTAAGTCATGATTAATACAGGTGATTTTTAATCAATCCATTCTGTCTGTAGGGTGCTTTGTGAAACTTGTTTTAATGTTGCCAATTTTTCCTTAGAAACTAAGCTTTCATTAAGAAATGTTTCTAGCTATTTTAAGAAAACTTGAACACAAATAGCCACAGTAATAAGGTTTCTACATTACAATATTTTTTTCTGAAATAGTGAAGAGACTCCTAGGTTTAATATAGGTATTACAGAGAAGAAAGGATAGGAACATCTACCCCCACTAAGAGATGTGGAATTGGTTTTAGACCCAGCTTTATCTTTTCTACAAAAATCTGTGTTCATTTTCTAATCCTCTCTGGCTGACCTTGCATGCTGTCATATACGTTCATTCAGATCAGAACACTTTCAGGCTCTACTGCCGAAACTTGCCCTTGTTTAAAAGTGATTTTCTTCTCAAACTACCTTAATTACGGGGCATCCATGACTCCATCCTCATAGCATTAGCATAGTGCTAGAATTCTGGAAAAGATAACCTGTAAAAACACACTGCTGGATACAGACAATATTTGAGAATCAAGCAAACAATTTCCTCTGTCTTTTGCAGGGTGGGATACTGTGGTATCACTGCCTCTGTTTGCAAGTATCTTGCCTCAGTTCTCAGCACAAATCAAACCTCGAAAGAGCTGGATCTAACAGGCAAATTCAGGAGTGAACCTGCTGTATGAAGGACTGAAACATCCAGACTGCAGACACTGGTGTAAGTAATTGCTGATTCCCTGTACAGTTATCCAGTCAGTGCAATTCTACTTTGTTCTCCAATCTGTTTATATGTGGCTCATTATAGATAGATAGCATGTGGAATATTGTGTGTTCTGTATGCCATGTTATAAATGACATTAAAGAACTGAGAAAGGCGCAGAAAGGGTCATTATGGAAATAAGTGGTTTTCAGGGCTGAAACTCTTAGCACAGATATCCCTAGCACTTGAGGGTTGTGGTGACAGCTGATTTTTCTCACCTCACTGCACATCTGAGGGGCACACTGGGGGCCCAAAATTAGTAACAGTTTTGACATCTTGAGTAAATAAAAGGGAGAGCCAATGAGGAGTAAAGTCATATGCAGCAGCACTTGCCAGAACATGGTCAAACTTTGCTTCCTCTCCCTCTTGTAAGTGACCCGCCAAGAGGGAAGACCTAGAAAGCTCTGTGCCCAGAGCTAGGAGCCAACCTACTTTGTGCAGCAGCAACAGTCCAGATACACATTGTATTGACTTGTAAGAGACTGGTCTCGGGGCTTTCCTGATGTGTTCAGCTATACAAATGTTGCCAAAGTTTGAAGTTTTAATAGTCATTGGCTGAAGCAGAAGCAAATCTACTGGCAACAATCCCCACTTTTGTGTATTCAGAAAACATGTTTGCCACCCCTGACCCCACATCAGAATCTCTTCCTTCTAAGGAGCTTTAGAAACGCATTGACTAGCTGCTTGGGTTGAAAAGTAGCAACAGTGTCATTGCTTCATCTTTAGTGTCCAGAACCTGATGGGGAGGCATCACCACATAGATATTTATTTGTGATTTTGTAGATTTTGCTATATGTTGTTCTCATCGATAGATACTTGGTTCACTGTTTGAACTCATGGCCCTATATCAGTTGCATTTTCTTTGCCTATATTTAATGTCTCTTTGCCATTCACAAGTGATCAATGGTTCTCTCTATTGTTCATTTAATATCGGCCAGTTCTCATTTTCCTTTACCAGAGGGTTGCAGTATGATTTCGGGAACTAAAAGGATGATTTCAAACCCTAAGTGTCTGCTGCAGATGGTTTTACTGAGAGCTCACAGATGCTAGTTTAGGGGATCTCTCCTCTCTCTTTTTAGATCCAACCAGACTCTGAGAGAGCTGGACCTGGAGAGAAACAAACTGGGGTACTCAGGGACGAATGGCGCTTTGAAGGATCGAAACGTGCTGCTACAGTAAATGGTTGTGGACTTCTTGTAACAGTTTTTTGAGATGTATTGCATACATCCATTACACTGCAATCTCAACTCTGCCCCAGTAGGGATGCCAGCCTTCAATCCCCATGTCTCTCCTCCCCACCATGACTACAGACTAGGTTCTGCACCCTTCCATATTCCTTCTGTGCAGTTTTGGAAAGTCATGCTTACTAATGTTTGGGAAGTGGGGTGCCTCAAAGGCTGGCACCTTCAATAGAGTTGAGTTAAAGCTGTGTGTTCTGTCTGGAAGGCAGGTCCTGTCAAATGTCTTAGGTTTTTCATTTCCTTGCTTTTCTGCTTGGTATTTTTTGTATAATGCAACTTGAATGGAACCAGTGCAGTCTTTGTAGATTCATTTCCCAGTGAACCCTTTGTAGGATCAGAAAGGATGTCCAGCCTAGCAGTGGTTATTTTCACAAAAATCAAGATCTTTGTAAAGCCCCCCAGCTGCCACAGAAGCTTGCCTTTCAGGACAGGACACTTTCATGATATTTTTCTTCATGAGAATACACACTGCTTTGCCAAAGGCCTTCCTGTAAAACGTAAGACAGAGGCTGGCCTTATAGAAAAACCTGTTCCTTTTCACTAGGTTAGGCCCCAGTTCTACACCAGGAGCTAAAGACCATAGGATTTTTGTGCATAAAATAACTATTTTTCAAAGCATATGAACCTCTATGAAGGGGAAGAGAGACAGTACTATTCTTGTTTTCTCTGGATTGGATGGCTGCAATGTCACAGATGCTTCTATCAGAGACTTAGCGCTTGCTCTTAGTATAAGAGCTGGATCTATGGCAGGGGTTGGCAACCTTTGGGAAGGGGCATGCCAAGTCTTCCTCCTGTGCGCCAGCACCTGGGGAGCCACTATTTGTATTTGTGTCCCCCTGGGGCAGTAGAAGTGGTGGGGTGGGTCTGTAGGCCTGTTCCCTACTCTCCCCTTTTACCACTCCACCTAGCTGCAGGGGTGAGGGGACACGGGCTAGGCCCTCCCCACGGACATCCCCAATGGTCCTTCAGGTGGGAGCGGGAGGGGCAGAAGGCTGCACCAGTGGCGGGGAGGCTGCCTGGGGTTGCCTAGATGTGCCCAGTAGAGGGGCTGGCTTGGTGCACTAGACCTGGCCAAGAGCCTTTCCTGGCCCCAAGCAGTGCCACACAGTGGCCACCGCCATCTGCTTTGTGCTGGGACCTAGGAGCAGCGAGGCTCCCACCAGGGCACTGCTGGGCCCATGTGGAACAAGGGCAGGGCTGGAAGGGGGGAGCAGCCACAGGTTGCTGACCCCTGCTCTACAGTCTAACACCCTCCACTTCCCTGTAGTTCCTCATCTCTATTGCTATGACATTTCAGTTCCTTATCTAAATATAAGGATGTAAAAATTTTATGTTCTGATCCATTTAAGGATTGTGGGAGGCCTAGTAATTTAAGCATATGCAGCAGCTCTTAACATTTGGTGTCATGACTAACAAGTGAAGGCCTAACCTGATTGCCTAATTAAAATGGTTTGATGTACGGGTGGTGTATTTTTTTGTTAGTGTTCCTCAGCTAGCAGCCTGTGGCTCCAGATCTGCAGGGGCCTCTGCCCTTGGCAGCTCCAGACTCTGCACTTCCCTGCTGCTTCCAGTTGCAGCCTCCCCCCTTGACCCTCCTCTGAGCAAGCCCCTTCTCCCCCTCCAGCTAGCACCTAGGATACTCTGCAGCTGGAGAGTGAAAAGGACCATCTGGCAGAGGGGCACAGGGTGAGCTGGGCCAACCTTACACTGGAGACCCTAGCAGGGAGCAAGGAGGAACAGCTGATGCAGGGCAGGCCTTCACCTGTGCACCCCTGCCAGGCAGCCCCTTTCCCTGCTCAGAGGTGGGTCAGTGGGCAGGGATGCTGCAACTGGGTCTAGTGGGAGTACAGGGGCTAAGTAGGAGGGCCATTCTTACAGCAGTCCCCAGCTGGGAGCAGGAGCCAGGCCAAGGCAGGGATGGGTGCTGGAGAGAGTTGCTCCCTATTCCTCTGGGCATCTCCCCTTCCTCCCACTCAAGTAGTAGTAAGGAGGCTCCTGTCACTACTCTGCCTCTCCACCCTTTGGACCAAAAATCCCACTTACCTAACTATGATCAGGATTTTCAGTTCATAGAAATTGGGATAAATGAACTTTACTTGTACATGGCATGATGGTAAATTCAGGGAAAATAATCTGCTGGGAATCCCACAATGTGCCCACATGGACTAGCAGTCTGCATGCCCTTCAGAAATCAACCAATGTCCCCTCTTTGACACATGCCAGAGGTTGCCAATCCCTGCCAGCTAAGTGAAGAATGAGTGTACTTGCATGAGAGAGCAAACACATGCAGAGCCCTCTGGCCGGCCAAGATTGAATACCACTCCAGTACATCTTTGCAGCCAAAGTTTTAAAGTCAAACCACTGAACTCTGGAATTCACTGGCTAATCATGTGGAACAAGTGTGAGGTGCTAAGCCAGCTTTTGTCAGCAATAGCTTCTTTTACAAGAGCAGAGAACTAAATGAAGTACTAATAAATCAGTTTTAAATGCAAAAATGTTAAAATTTTCTGTATTTATCCAGCATATTTAAGGTAGTTTTGTTTAATAAATAGTTTTAAAATTCCAGTTTATCCAACTGCAAAGGGCTTAGTTCTAAACAGGCTGAATCACATGGCTCTAAGAACAGAGTATAAAACTTAGTCTGAGGTCTAGGGAAAAAATACAGAAAGAATCCACAAAGGACATCAGCACGCACCCCATTTAAAATCCCAGGGAGTAAAGGGTTTTCTAACTGGAGGAAACAAATCCATTTCTTTAAAAGGTTTGAACCAATTGGATGAGAAAAAAGTAATCTGAGTGGTGGTGGTGTGGGGTTATGCACAGATGGCTGTTAAATGCACCTTAACAAAACAATTAAAATCCCAAATGTGTCAGGGACAATAGATTTTCCAGAAGAACGTGACTTAGAAGTCAGTAACCTCTGAGTGCCCTCTCAACTTTCCCATTTCTAGGAGACTAGCAAGCACAAGTCTCAGGTGCATAATGCCTGCACAAATGCCAGAACAAGCATCAACTGTGGATAACGTGTCAAAACCTCTCTATCAAATTGGAGAGGAAGAGAATTAGAAAATGCAGATATCTGCATCTTTGTAAAATTCTGTAAGAACAGTGCTAAATCAACCTCAGGGTGCTTCCTGCAGTTAAATACCTTAATCTCTCCAGAGAGTCCAAAGTGTGCAAAAGCGGCTAACATGCACCGGAGGGAATATACCTTCTAGTTTTGGGTCTCCCCCTTCTCCCCCCCCACTGGAGACAATGGAACAAGAATCTCATGCGACAGAGATAGTAATATGCCCCAATAATATCGGACCTTTATTAATCTAAAAATTTGAAAGATTTACAGAGATTGAATATTAAAAAGTCCTTTTTCTTCCATACACAAAAAGACTAAAACCCTACTACTCCACAGGAGAGACATTCCTCCATCCTCAATATTTTTTCAGGCTGAAGGGCAGACCTAGCACAGATTTGGCACCTGGAAAAGGTGGGGAATTCCAGACAGCAGAGCTGGTGCGCTTGAAGTATCGTGGCTTGTTCTTGTAGAAAATGTTCTCCAGCTTAGGGCTTATGATAGCTCCAAAGAGTGTTTTGACATCACGAGGGTTATAGTACTGGTAGATGACAGCTTGACTAAGCTGAGACCCTGGAGAAGTAAGCGTTATTGGTTTATTAGACCAATTGAACTGGCCTTTAATTCCTTCATTGAAACTTAGGAGGGTACCAGCTGCTCTAGAAGCTGTACATTCCCCTCTTGCCTCCAAGGCTGCAGATCCCTGGGGAGAAGCAACTTTGCCTTGGCCCACTAGAAAATCAGAACCCGGGCATGGATATAAGTAGCACAGGGGGTGAATGTGCTAAGCACTGAACTGTACTTATCAAAGGATCTGCAGTAAATCAGGGAAAGTCTCCTCTCCGCCTTCCCTATCTATACACAGAACCCTAGGCCTTCTCTCTTGCAGAGAAAGAATTAAGGTTCTATATCGTTTGTCCTGCTTCAGGTATCCCAAAGAGGGGTGGGGGTGGAGGGTTAGTAAGGTAACAGAGTTAGATAGTGGAAGTGCAAGAACCACAGCCAGCATAGAGCTCAGCTGTAGCATTCACAGCCTTAGAAAGCAGCACTCACAGGGAGTGGGGGGCCTGGATACTAGCATTACCCCTACAAACGAGCACAGGCTCTTTAAGAACAGTCACGGTCGAGCAGATTTAGGCCTAAAATGTAGGTTTAAAAAAATGTACATTAAAATTTATCCTTTCACTGTGTTACTAACTATCTCTAATGCAGCTAGTTTAAAGGAAGTGTTTTTTTAATTTGATACTGTCCCATGTGCTCCAGAGAGACTTAGGGTACATCTTGGTATAACATTCCATCAGCATAGCCCCAGATGAGCACCTTTAACAATACCTCATCTCCCTATCCCATGGGCA
Source organism: Emydura macquarii macquarii (assembly GCF_026122565.2). NCBI lineage: Eukaryota > Metazoa > Chordata > Testudines > Chelidae > Emydura > Emydura macquarii. The sequence goes on from NW_027130807.1 coordinate 108,813, forward strand.
GAGAAAGCTCCCACCACTTCTCAAACAGTCTGAGGGACCCAGCAGGGAGTTTCTGAATGATCAGGGAGAGATTTCACAGTGAGTTTGCACATACCAGAGGCCCAGGCAGGGATGGGTTTGCGAGGCTGGCTCTCATCGTCAGTAGAGTCATCGCTGTTCAGATCCATCCCGTAATTATTGGGATTGATGGTGGGGGCCTTGGGCCGTTTCGGGCCCTGCGGGGTCATTTGATAGGAGTTACAGACAGGGGAATTCTGGAAACAAAGTAAAAAAAAGAACCAACCCTTAGCTGTAATAGCAGTGCCACACTTAGCCCCAGCCGCCCCTAACCTTCCAGCTGGAGCTGTAGAGCAGTTATTTGTATTATCATAATATCCTAAAGTGAAAGTTTTGGTACAACCAAGAGTTTACATTCCCTTCTCTAACTTAAATAAGCATCACATTGGTGAGATAAAGCTAGTGTATCTGATGGATGGTGCAGCAATTCTACACAGTAAAATAGGGTTTAAATCACATATGACCACTCTGCTCTCAAAGCTGGGGGTGATTTTAGGATGCAGATTATCGAAACTGAATATTCATTCTTCATCTCCTCCTCCAGTAAGACTAAAGTTGAAGTCTAAGTAGGTTTACAACTACACCTACTTCATCACAAGCACATTGCAACATTTGTATTATGGACTTTTTAGTCATGTAAAAACAGTTACTGGAATACTGATGGAACAACTAAATTGGGGAAACTGCAGATAAGCTGAAGAAGCCTTAAATTAGACTTGAAAAAAAAGCGTGAACTGAGAGATAAACATTTTTGTCAACCCTTTCCTAGGATGAGGATTGACACCTCATGTTTTAGTCAAAATTCTCACCCCAAGCAAGTGTGAAAAGAGAATTTATTCCATACTTAAAGCCTCAAACTTCATTAACTTTTGTGCATTTAAAATTTGTTTAAAAAACAGCCCCACTTTAGAAAAAATTCAAGTATGTACTTCACTGGTCTCTGTGCTTGTTTTAATGCTTCAGACCCAATCATTCCTCTCAAGGATCAGCCCAGGAGGTAAGTATTCTAGGAAAGTACAGCAACTGAGATGAGTTTTCAGTGGCAGTTTCTTGCTACATAGTTGCAGATGTTACTCTATAGGACAGACACTCAGCACCATAATGTAGGCTTTGGCACTATTACGGGGCCATTTCTCTTATTTAAAGCTTCAGCACTTCACCCTCATTTGATAACAATCCTGCTCTCTGTGGGGCTCAATCTCCTTCAAATAGAGGAACTCGGAGAAGGGTGAGAGAATATCAAGAGACTCCCCCTCTCTCCCCATGGGACTACCAACTGAAGGTCCATGACAAACATTGATATTTTGTCCTTATAAGGCCTTTTAATTTGAGAACCTCAAAGCCATTTATAGAGGTGAGAAGGTGCTTGTGTTCCATGGTGATGAGCATGGTATACAAATCTAGCTCATCATGATAATGATGGAGGGACAGAGATTAAATGAATTGCCCAAGGTCACACAGCAAATCAGTGCTGGCAGCATGAACAGAAACCAGATTCCCCTGCTGTAACCACTACACAGCACCACCTCCCTCATGAAATGAAGGCAGCAGGCCAGCCCCATTCCTCCCTAAATGCTGTGCTCAGGCTTGCATCTGACTGATATCTGCACCCTCACCTGCACATCCACTGTTACATTCAGCTGGTTACAGGGAGCAGCTGTGGCTTTCTTCTCTTGGTCCTGCCGTTCCAGCTCTGCTAGATGCTGCTCCTCCTGCTAACAAGCAGAAATCACCAGTGCATAAGGAATTAAGATTTTAGGAGTAACCAACCCCTTCCATGGCAGGGGCTGAGCTGCCACCTGCTACAGGGAACAAGCACTACTGCCTGCAATGGACAGGATAGCTAGGACTCTCCCATCAATTAAACTCTGACAATTTACTTATTTATCCCAGAAGCACCACAGTCCCACCTCAGACTGGCGGCCAAGTTGCTGCTGCTGGAGACAGCTTTTGATATAATGGCTGCTGCAACCAAATACATGTGGAGTCTCCTTACCCGTTTCTTCTCTTTTTCCTCCATCTCCTTTCGGAGCCGCTCCTTCTCTCTAGCTGCCATCAGCTCCCTCTGCAAGCGAGCCACCTTCTCCTTCTCTTGCCGCTCATGTTCCCTGGGAACCAGTGAAACACACCAGGTCACACTCAGAAAGGAGAAGTGTGCAGACTGCATCTCTCCCATGATGCCGATTGCACGTCCCTTTCACCCCGCCGGTGTCCAGGGCCTTCTACAGTTGCCCAGTGCATACCTCCCAATGTGAGGCCCAGAACTTCTTCCTGTCTGCTCATCACTCATCCCCCTCTTCAGAGCTGTACTGACAGAACATAGGGCTTTGCCAGGCCCTTTCACTAGGCCATTCAGCCCCTGCTCTTCTCTGCAAGATCATGGCAGAAGCTTCAATACATGGGTCATTTTTCACCTCTCTCTCTGGATCCTCTCCTGTTCCTTCTTTTTCTCAAGCTCTCTCTCTGCTGCCAGCTGCTTCTCCCGTTCTTGTTCCACCTGCCTCTGCTCTGCGATCTTCCTTGCTCGTTCTTGCTCTTCCTCCTCCCTCTTCTTCTGCATTCGCTCCTTGTGTTGGCGCTCCTCTTCCTCCTGAGAAGCAAAAGGAAGTAGTCACCTACATCTGGCAAGGAAAGAGCAGGTATGCAGAAAAGCACTAGGGTCAGCTTGCCTGATGCCTTTCCATGGCTCATCACTACAGCATTATCACTAAGGACTTTGAAAGGTGATGGACTGAAGCTCTCAGTGATGCACAATCATTGCTCAGCTCCCCCCATCCCATTGGCACTGGAGAGATACCCCCAATCAGGTCTCAGCCCTGTCTCCCTCCATACAGATGGCCCTCAGCACCAGGATCACAGTGGCTCCTGAGTTCTGGACCTCTGTTAGTTGCAGTTAAGATTCTTTATAGATGACGTGATGTATGAGATCTCCCCACCCACATTCTGCCCGACCCAGGAACTGAGGGACAGATCAACAAGTGCTGACCTCCCCAAAACTCTGACTTATATTTTCATTGAGGATGTAGAGGAGAATGAGGCAGCCAACGGACCATGTGGAAGAAAACAGTTAGGGTATGTCTATATTTATGGCAGCAAAGTCACCGCCATCAGATCAACCTATCTGGATTGATTGAGTGGTCAGTGAAGACCCGCTCACTTGATCCAGAAGTCAACGCTAGTAAACCACTCCCTCAAGTGGTGTAGTGTTGTGTCGACGGGAACTGCAGTGCAGTGAAGATGCCGTGCAGAAGGGAAGCACAGCAGTTGACGGGAGTTACGCAAGCTACTCTGCGTAGTTTGCTTAACTCCCGTCGACTGTTGTCGAATCGCCAGGTAAGTGTAGACCAGGACTAACAGTTAGAAACTCATGAAAAGCACAGAAACTTGTCTGTAGTGAATAGAAGGACTGGGTGGCAACAAGGGGTCCAGAAGGGACCAGAGGGACTTTAGGGAATAGAAACCTGTACTTTTCCCTCCTGTAGCCTAATTCTCCCTCAGCTGCTCACTGTTAATAGTCCTGCCCTCTTCCCCATGTACAGGGACTGTGGCAGATCAGTGCTGCTCTTTCACCGCTGCTATATATGTAGGGCAGAGTGCAGCATTGGCTGTGGGAGTTGGTGTGGTGAACAATCTCTTCCTTCCTCCCTACAGGACCCCAGCACAGCTCACCAGCTGCAGTGCTTTCTGTTTTCGAGCCTCCTCTTCTTGTCTGCGCCGGGCCTCAGCATCTTCTATCTTCTTGGCAGCTACCTTCTTCTTTACCTTTTCTTCAGCCAGCCGCTCCTCCCGCACCTGAGACAGTTACATGTACATCAGGTCTTGACTTTGCCATCTCAGATGGGACACCTCCCCTATATGTATTCTGTCCCCTCTGGTATATCAATCTTAAGGGGAGTGAGGGGCATCTCTACCCAAAAGGGTAGAAGATGCCCATCCCTATACCACAGAGAAAGTCTAGAGGCCCAGTGGAGTCTGCACGTTTCTTAGCATGTAAGCTCTCTGGAGCAGTGACCTTGTCTTCCTCTGGGTTTGACAATAAGGCTTTGATCCCAATCAGAGCCTCTGAGCGCTACCTTTTCTTCAAGGCAGACAGCACCCAGTGCAGTGAATCCAGCAGCACTGGGGACAGTTCACATGAGAAGCTCTTCAGAGCACATAGAGCGTATCTGAAATAGTCCAAACTACTGTCACTTAGCAGAGAAGTTTAGGGTTGTGGCAGCCGGAAGGCAAACCAAAGGCCAAGGATAAGCCCCTTTCCATCTGGTTCAAATTAAGGGTTTCCTGAGTGGGAACATGGCCCAGGATGGAAAAGGGGACATGGAAGGATGGACAGCAGGCTCCACAGAGGAGCCTGCTTTGGCTCTTCATACCTATCTGAATGGTCCTGCCCTATTTGTAGTAGCCCAAGACCCTCAGACACAGGAAGCTGATGGGGGAGATGGTTTATTTGCACATTCTTTGGCTATTAGCTAGTTGGGATACTAACTCATAATGGAGTCTCTGCTGACCTAAATGCCCCCTACCCTGCTCTCCATTCCCTCTCATGATTCTAGCCAACAGAGACTCTTATCAGGGATTAGCTGAAATCCCAAAACATAGCAGCAACCTAATATCCCTTAGCCCCAAGGTTCAAGTCAGACCTTTTAATGAAAGATTTTCCCATTGGTTCCCTGGATCTAAGCAATGTCAATCCCCTCTTCTCCCATACAAGAGGGGACATGACTCAAAGTCAGGTGACCCTTTCCACCCCTACTGGATTCTCTACTCAGTCCCATAAGAAAACTGTATTGCCCCACGAGGCTCTATGGTCAGATTGGGCCCTCTTACCTTCTCACTCTTCTCATCAAACTGAGCAAGTTTCTGCTCAATCCGTCTTTTCTTCTCCTCCTCCATTTGCTCCACCCGCTCCCGAGCCTGCAGCACCTTACGCAGACGCCCTTCCCGTTTCCTGTACGATACATAGATAGCCAGTTAGAAGCAATTCTGAGCTGAGCCACAAAGAGAGCAGCTGGAGGGGCAGCTACTCACAATTTCATCTCCTCCAGGCGCTGTCTCTTTTCCTCCTCCAGCTTTTGTTTTCTCTGTTGCTCGGCCTCGTGCTTCTTCCTCAGGTTCTCCAGCCGCTGCCGCTCCTTCTCCTGCGACGGGTGGGAAGCTCAGATTATACCCGACAGCTGGGGCTCGTTTCTGGCCCAGTCTGGTTGGCCATAGGCCACCAGAAACAACACACCAGGGAAGTTGCAGTTGCAGCCACAGCCAATACAAACCTCCCTGGAAGGGGGCACAAAAGGCCCCAGTGTCTCACTGAGGAGGGCCAGCCCAGCCCTAATTCGCTTTAGAAGCAGCAGCAATGGGAAGAGACAAAGCAGCAGTGCTAATTCAGCCACCCCATCTTCTAAGAGCAGGAGAGGCACTGTGGAGAGTGGGACAGTTCTCATGCATCAGAAGCATCAGCCCCAAGGTCAGTATGGTACTGCATAGGGTGCATTTGGGCAAGCAGCACTGTCCGTGATTTTTAGGCTGCATTCACCACAAAAGAGCAAATATCACTCGCTAGTGTCAGTGCTAAGCTCCCACATGGAGACAAGGGAACAAAGGTGATGTCCTAGGTAATCCTCTGCTCACATCACACCTCCAGATCCCCCATGACCTCTACTTTCCACCCAATGATTCTCTCAAAGCTTTTAATTGTGGCCTCTGAGGCTTCTGCCGAGGCAGACTAGAATGGACAGTATGGCATTGAGCCTCCTGTACCAAGTGAACAAATCAACGCAGAGCACTCAGTTCCCCTGGACACATCCCACATGACCCAGGCTGAACATGCTGCTAATCTGGCGGGCAAGAGTGTCAGCCAATCCATCGGTCCCAGACCATCAGGGAGAACACTAGGTCAATGGCTTGGCCCCCCCTGCAGGGAAGAAAATGGATGAGAGCAGAACTGGGGGTTTATTTAGTAAGCTTAGAAAACTGATCTTTCCCAATAAAGACAGATTCCAAATAAGAGCCCATGAAAACAGAGCAGCTACCAGGATCTGGGAAATGGAGGCAACTAGCTCTACAAGAGCCTCCTCGTTGTATTATGGTCAGAGTCCATCCCAGGATGCTTAGGTAAATCCTCTGAGCCCTCCCTACTCTTAACTGAAGGGAGATATCTTAACCAGACAAAACCCTGTATTGTGCTAAAACAGACCATCTGGTAAAGGAAGGACTCTTTGGACAAGTAACCCATCCTGGGGAGTATTGTTACTGACCGATGGAATCCTGCATCATCTTTGGCTGTCACTAGAACGAAGCATGAAGAACCATATTCCATACAGGGATGACAAAGGATTCACCAAGCAGGTGATTTATAGATTCCCAGAAGGGACCATTGTGATCACTATAATCATTGTATGTATTATGCATACTGTATGATCCTATATAACAACATAGGCCAGAGAACTTCCTCCAAAATAATTCCTAGAGATCTTTTAGAACAACATCCCATCTTAATTTAAAAATGGTCAGTGATGGAGAGTCCACCATAACCCCTGGTAAATGGTCCCAATGGTTAATTATCCTCGCTGTTAGACATTTACACCTTATTTCCTGTCTGAATTTGCCTAACTTCAACTTTGAGCCATTGGATCATATTCTACCTTTCTCTGCTAGATAGGAGAGCCTGGTATTAAATATTTGTTCCTCATCGGTATTCAGACTCTAATGAAGCAACCCTTTAACCTTCTCTTTGTTAAGCTAAATAGATTAATTATTCTCGTGGCTCTTCTCTGAACCCTCTCCAATTTATCAACATCCTCCCTGGACACCAGTACTGGACACAGTATTGGAACAGTGGTTGCACAAGCGCCAAATACAGAGGTAAAATAACCTCGATACTTCTACTCAAGATTCCTGTTCATGCATCTAAGTATGGCATTAACCCTTTTGGCCACAGTGTCAAACTGCGAGCTCATGTTAAGCTGTTTATCAATCTCAACCTCCATATCTTTTTTAGACAGAATCCCACCCTGTAAGTCTGGCCTACATTCTCTGTTCCTAGATGTATCAATTTACATTTAGCTGTACTAAAATGTACATTGTTGGATAAATATTGAGTGATAAATCATTCTCAACCACTGAGGACAGGACAAGAAGCAATGGGCTTAAATTGCAGCAAGGGAGTTCCAGGTTAGACATTAGGAAAAATATCCTAACTGAAGGACTGGAATAAATTCCTGGGCAGGTTTTGGTGGTATTTAAGAACAGGTTAGGCAAACACTTGTCAGGGACGGTCTAGAAAATACTTAGGTTATCTAGTCCTGTTCCCTGGACTGAGGCAGGACTATCGAGGTCCCTTCCAGTCCTATGTTTCTGTGGTTCTATTGTTTGCTTGTGCCCAGTTTACCAAGCAATCCAGATCACTCTGTATCATCGACCTATCCTTTTCATTATTTACCACTCCCCCAATTTTTGGGTCAGCTGCAGACTATCAGTGATGATTTTGAGTTTTCTTCCAGGTCATTGATAAAAAATGTTAACTAGCACAGGGCCAAGAAGGGATCTCTGCGAGATCCCACTAGAAACACATCTGCTCACTGATGATTCCACATTTACAATTACATTGTGAGACCTACCAATTAGCCAGCTTTTAATCCATTTAGTGTGTGCCATTTTAGTTTTATATCATTCTAGTTTTTTAAATCCAAATGTCATGTGGCACCACCACCTGTAGGAGAAACTTGTGAATGTCATCAGCAGGACATCAATTAGGTTAAATCCTTCACTACTTCTGTAGAGAAGTCCACCTTCAGAGTACAGCAGAACTCACTAACTGGTGTAGGCCCAAAGGTTCCCAGCAATACATTAACAGCTCTGTTGTTAGTTACTGGAAACAGGCTGCAGAGGACAGACAAGATTCAGTGGTTTAGGTTTCTGGAAGCAAGACCTGCTTTCATACAATTTAGTACTTTCAATTAATTTTTAGACAACGGAACAACAAGAAACCATCCAAGCAGATCTCGTGTTTACTTTAAAGGCACCATGTGTTAGTGAGCATAAGCAGGAATGTATCTATGGCACACTAGACTCTACTGGGCACTGCAGTGAACCTGGCCCCTTTGTACTTTGACACTTGTTTTGAATAACAACAGTACTTTGGCTGGTTCTGCTGTCCTTTGGATGCGGACCTCTCTTCTCACTATAAAGCAAAAACATTAGGGCTGCATGCAGGTAGTGAGCAAGTTAAAGAGCACCCATTGCCCATTAGTGATGCAAGGAGTGCACCTACAATAAACCCAATCTATGATTAAGGAGAGTCATTACTTACGACAAATTCACCCTGTGTAAACAGAACATTGGGGAAACCAACAGTTATTGCCTTTGGAAGTCACCATATAAATCTAGATTCAGACCTTCCTGGCTCATCTAGGTGGCTGTAGGCATCTGCCTCCACAATGCCGTTGACTTTGTGGGCGGAGAGAGGCTTCACATGGATGCAACTATCCATCTGCAAGGAGCACTTGTAGAATCAGGACCCTAATCCCACCCTTGCCAGTGGCTGGTTAGTTACCACACTCATGGATTCTGACTCCCCCACTCCCAAATTCCAGACACTGCTCTGCTTTCCCATACCAACCCAGCAGTCTGCAGTGCAGAATAGGGGCCTGACTCCTGCCAAGGGGTAGGGCATCCATTAGCCTTTCAAAGGCTTGGCAAACCTAGAATCTGACGAATTTGTGCTTAATGGAGACAGAGCCAATATCTCTGTACTCCTAGAAAAGCTTGACAAGGAGACAAGTCTGCAGACTACATTGCATGTATTTGACATGTACCATTGAGAAATACATCTCGCCTTCATTTTCCCGTGCAATGACTGATACCTGCTCTAGTACCAGTCAGGGCGGAATGCTGCTGCAATAGCACCGTCCACAAAATCCCAAACTCAGGACTTGTCAGGGAGGTGATGTTTGTAAACAGCCAGAGTTTCTCAGTTTGTCATGTTTGGAAGACTTGTACTCTACAACTTTACAGTTAGTCTTTCAACTCGGAGACCCTTGCAGCCACTCTGGCTCTCTCCTCTCCCATCCCACTAACAGAGAAAAGGGCTTTACCTTGGGATCAGTTCGGAGTGGAGTGTTACGTTTGATGAAAGATTTCTTGATACTACTTTGCCCCACAGAAACTGGGGTCATGAGCAGCTGGTTCTTCTGCACAGTGTGTAAAAAGGTCTTGAATGGACGCACAACCTGTGAAGAGGGCACAAAGAGTATTGGTACCTGAAGGAGAAGGGAAGACTCCTAGAGAAAGTGTGTTGGGGCTGGGACTCTGTCTCACTTTGCTGGCTGGGCAGAGTGGCGATGGATTCTTTTTTCTTGGAGGGGAGAGACCCCCATCCTCTGCTTGCTGCCCATCATACAGCTCATCCACTGCTTTCTTGTAACTTGGCTGTCTCCTGCAAGAGTTCATACATATCTATTACACTGAGATGCAGCACAGGAAATTCTTCTCCTAATCTTAGCAGCACTCATGACTCTCACTTTCCCAGTTCTAAGATTAACTGCACCTCTGCCCCCTTTGTGGTCTCCTCAAGAGCAACCCCTGAGGACCCGGGCCTCTAGCCATCTCCTCTCTGGAATAGAATCTGCATTTCTCTTCCTCCACACCAGAGTTTTAGGAGTGCATTTCTTTTGCAATTCACTATGCTTACCCCACCAGATCTGACTTTAGTTTAGCACCTGAAGTTCTCTCTCAGGAACAATGACAGAGTTAATCAGCGACCAGCCAGCTTTCACAAAGCATAAAAAGCTATTTAGAACAAAAGTATTACAGAGAAAACAATGGAACAAACAGTTTATTTGCATGCTAAGCTCTACCAGGTATTATCCATCACCCACATAGGATCCAGAAAAGTCTGTAAACAAGCTTTTCAGTTCTGGGTTCCAGGGTGAGCCAGTTTGAGTCAGACCAGGCTGACTCTTTATACAGTTTTGGGGCCTCCATGTCCCAAGACTCCTGAACCAGCTTAAAATCAGTCAAGGCCATTCTTCCAGGAAGCAAAGCTTCAAGGGCTCAGTATCTGCATAACTAGCATTAGGCATCTGAATTAATTCCTTGAGTGATTTCAGACTCCACGGGAAACTGTCTCAGTGAGAAAGGAACAAAAGCTACTTACAGCTTTTGAATATCCCATTGTAGTGAGGCAGTGTGGCCTCCCTCCAAGACAGAGGGGGAAGGTCCACTCTCTGTGCCCGCATGGACAGAGTCAGGCCAGGCCTGCCCCTCCCACTGGAAGTTGAGAGGCAGGACAAGTAGTATAAAAGGCCAGGCCTCCAGCTCAGTTGAGCCAGAAACAGGGAAAGAGGCAGGTGCGTCTTACTGGCTGCAGGCCTCCGGCTCTGCTACTGAGCTGGGTGAAGCCCTGACCCTGGAGATAGTGTCCGGAGAGGAGCTGCTGAAGCCACCGGCAGATGAGGCAGAGGGCCCCTGGATGATGGAGCTCCTCCCTGGACTGTGGTAGTAAGTAGCCCAGGGAAACTAGACTTTAGGCCAGTTCCTGCTGTGGGCGCTTGCGTCAACATGTTTCAATGGGATCTCTGCTGACACAATGGTTGAGTCCTCTTCCACTGTTAGGGCCCTGGGCTGGGACCTGGTGGAGTAGGGTGGGCCTAGGTTCCCCCCACCCCCTTCTACCACCCTAGCCCTGGGGGTGGCAACCTTCCCACCTGTGGGCAAATGGCTGGTGCTCAGTGCTGTGCCCTGCCTGAGGACCAGAGCCCAACAGACTGCTTGCCAGCTCGGCCCTGCCTGAGGGCTGGGGCTCCCCAGGATAGCTTAGTATTTGGCCCTGCCAAAAGGGTCAATGCCTCAATGCTTGACTGGATAATTCCCTTGTCAATAGACTGATCTGGGCAACATAGTGACGTGGTATGGCCTCCCTCCAAGCCAGAGGGCTGTCAGGTGACCGGCACCATATTACACCCATATACAACGTAAAGTATATTAAATCTTTCAAAAACACAGCCACAAAACTATGTATCAGGGCTTTTAAAAGCAATTGTCTTGTGGTTTGGTACAATTACCTGGATCATGAGGTACTATAATCTACTGTTAGGAGATGTGGATTAAAACCCTTTTTCCAAGAGACAATCAGACAAGCTTTCATTGAAGCCATATAATGCTGAATGAAATCAGTCCAGCCACCCAGACTGTTTCCCTCTGAAGAGAATGTACCTGACACTCGGGAGCTGTTCCTGGGACTCATCACTCTTCTCAGAATGACTTTCTGCAGAGAAATAGTTACAGTTAGTTTGGTCTAAAAGGTTCCCTTCAGGAGAGTCCAAAGCCAGAGTCATCAGACACAGTAGCTGTGCCCCCTGAGTACACAGCAGAAAGGGTTCCAAGCAGTTGAACTGCACAGAGCAGGACCTTCCTGCTTATGCCAGGAAGTGACTTAGCCACGTCCAAATCCCTGCACTCTAGCCACTGTGAAATCCACTACGAAGTGCTATCTTTACAAAATTCAGTAGTGAACAGTACACTAACATGGTCTGTGGTGTACACTATGCTGTGGCCTTCTGCACATAGGCCTTCTGAGATAGCCTGCATTAAACCATCAGAGGTTTCAGATCCTCCTCCCCTACCCATGTAAGATATAACAATCCTCCAGCCTCCTAATGGGAGAGCACATTTACCACCTTTCCTGAAGGAAAACCTGTAACAAGAGTCCAGCATAGCCCAAATGTCACTTGGTTTAAGAGATCAGACCAGTTACTTACAAATGGAACCAGGTCAATAAAATATGGAACCAATTAACCTACCCTCACAGCAGAGTCTTGTCCTTCCCTGAGTCTCAGTCAACAATAGGGCCTCTAGTCTAGAAGAAAATTACCTGTACTGCTCCCTTTCTGCTGCTCAAGGTCGCCAACTGCTGTCTTGGCATTCCTAGAACAAAGGGACATCCTGGGACCATGGGGATCCTACAGAAAAGGCAACTAGATTTTAGTGTGATGCCCCACTGAGAGAAATAAAACCTCAGTCAGCATTTTAAAGCACTCTGTCCTGCCGGGACACAAAGCACTGTGAATACAACAGGCACAGACCCTTTGAGTGAAGTCCCACCGTGCTCTTGTAAGAGAGAGAAAGTCCCACCTGAGTAACAAGCTCAAGCACTAACATAACTAGCAGCTGTTCACATGGAACACAGGAGTGACCACAATGTGCAGAGGTTTATTACTTATACTGAGCTGGCTAGACACAGGCCCTGTGACAACTAAGACAGTCCTGGCTGGATAAACTGTGTTGGTTGCAGCATTTTATGTAAGAGATTTTTTCTGGGCAATGGCAGACAGACACACAGTCACCAAGTGAGATGCTGGTTACTTCAGATACCCAATTCCATAGTAGGAGGTTGTGAGGAACGTAGGAGATCTGTTATTGATAATGTGTACCTCTGATTAGTATCTTGCTGTCTGCTACGTGGGTATGTCACAAGATGGATTGGGCCCTTTAAGAGGGAACTGAGCCAATCCACCTGTGCCTCATTAACAGTCTCTCAATGAAGCCTGACAGAGGGCAGGTGATGTCTATAAAGAGCCAGCAAGGAAGCTGCAGAGAGGTAGCAGGCTCCTGCAGGGAACAGAATGCTTCAGAAGAGTGAGACACACTGGGGAACAAGACTCCAGCTAGGCTGAGCTAGGAGCAGCCTGCTAAAAGCATGGAATTGAGCTGGACTTTATTTCAGGACTTTGTGTTTTATTTGCAAATGGGATATTGATAAATCCAGGCTGTAAGGAAGGGTGTTGGCACAGAGAAGCCTGTGTGTGAATTTTGAGGAGCCTCAGTAAAGGGAAAACAAAGGATGCTGGAGAAACACCCCATGCCACAAAGGAGTGCTTGCGGGGTGGTGACCTTGTTACAGGGTGCAAGGAATTAATTCAGCCCTGTGTGATTTTAATGATACTGACCTCTGTTGAAAAGCATTATGTAAGAGCTAGGCATCACTTTACACATCTGTAGGAAGGCAACAATGGCCCTAGTCTGGCTACTTAAACAACTGAAGTGCCAATTCTTTGGAATGTATCCCCACCAAACTCTGATCAGCAAGCTGACTGGTAACCTCAAAGGGGGAGGGACTGAAACCAGAGGGGTGTTAAAGGCCTCAGCCCTAAAGGTGGGAGGGGGATGTGACCCAGGGACCTCTTGATGCCAACTGGCGGAAGGCATAAATGTTACAAGAATCCTGAGTCTGGTGTTTATATTCTAGTTCACTGAACAAGGTCTGGTAAAGTCTCTAATGAAAGTCTGTGTCACACCGATGGTCATAATCATTGCAAGGTATATGTAGAGAAAACAGGTGACGAGCATGTGCACGCGCTCATTTTTTCACACACACACACACACACACACACACACACACACACACACACACACACACACACACACACACACACACACCCCCCCCCTTTAGATCTGTGAATTAAGACAGGTCACCAAAAGGCTATCCATACATTCCTAGACAGGCCAGGGGGAAAGAGTTCTCTCACTCTAGTTGTTCATAAGCAAATCAAGTATTGTATGGTTCACAGTGGCCATTGACACAAGTCTGAGCCAAACATTAATTAAGGACTGTAAAATCCTCAAAGAGAGGAAATTAACAGAGGCAAAATGCTGGAGTTCTCCTGTTTAGGGGTAAGACAAACTTTTGGAACTATATCTGGAGTACAGATGAACCCCTAGGTATTTCTTCAGTTGTGAGGACAAGCTGTCTGGGAACTTGATCTTATGAGAAGGGGAAAGAGTGCAGGGTAAGCCATCTTGCAGGAGACGGGGACTACTTTGTGAAGTTAGTTTCCAGAAAGTGTATTATTTTATTTTATATGTAACCATTTGTTTCCAATATTCTCACTTTCATTTGAATCTCTGTTCTTTGATGCTAAACTTATTCTTGCTTTTACTATAAACATATCTAAGTGCTCTGTGGTCAGCCAGGCTGTGTTCCCAAGTCTAAAGCTCAGTGTACCATTCCTTTGGGAACAGTGGGCCTGGTAATTCTGTGAGCATCCCGTGGATAAGGAGCTGCACAATCCAGGGAATGCTTGGAGGAACTGGGGATTAATGTGTGCCTACTGCAAACCTGTACAGAGAAAGTGAGAGCTGGAAGATAGTGCTTATGCTACCAGAGGCTGCATGTTTCAGGGAGCTGATCCCCAGCAGGCACAGACAAGACTTCCTCACACTAATTGTAAGTGGTGGTGAGAGGCCTCACAACCCTGGGAAGTGTCCCAGGAAGGCAGGGTCTGCGGAGAAAAACTAACCCAGTCCTCAAAAGAGCAGGGGTATGAGGGATAAGTTAGACTTCCCTGAGAGTTACCTAAAACCTGAGGGAAATGCTAAGACAATGTGTTTGTAGGAATTTTTTGTTAATCTTCTCTGATTCCTATATCCCTATGGCGATTGGACAAATAAATACTTTGTTTTGAAGAGGCTGTTCAGAGTCACTACATTTTCATACTGATCTCAGGCCTTCAAATGCAAGCCTCTGGCAGGTGCTGAACACTGTTGATAAACAGGGATGCTGTAACCTGATGATCCAGTCTAAAAATGGGGCGAATCACAAGATTCCAAAAAGCTGGTGTTGGGCCAAGGATTTGAGAAATTAAGGATAACTGAAGAAAGAGCATGTGATTCTGAAATGAGTGCCCACACAAACTTGGGGCTTTTCCTCATGAGACTAATAGAAGGGAGCACAAATCAGAGGGAGTCCTTTCAGCCTATGTGATAGTTACAATATTCAATAGTTCTCTAATATGCAGATATTAACAAGCCCTTCAATTAGATCCAAACATTATTTAAAGGTCAACAGGAAAGCTCTTAAAGTTGCATTCAGTTTAAATTCCCAATTCAGTAAAAACGTCAATTCAGTCAAAACCCTTTCTACTACCCCGAAAAGTCTAGTTTGTTTGCCTGCCAATGTAAGGGCTCAAGATTGAGTTTTCCCAGCAAATTTCTGATCACCATCAGCACATAAAACTGAACCAGAAAACGGGAGTCAAAAGCATCACACCTCCCCTCCTTCCCCCAGCACCGTGCTGTCACTGGGGGTGACAGTGATGCCATCAATTTACGCAGGGTAAGTTGAACTAAGGAACTGATGGGCAAAAAATAGCTTTTCATATCCAGATCTTACCTCCTTAGCGGGGGTGGTAGATCCCAGCTCAAACCTGAAAGAAAGAGTTAAACGCTTAGTGGCAAAAACACTACCAGCTCTCTCAGAGCTGTCTGTGAGCAGTAATACATTGTATGCCAAGATAGCCATTGACAAAATCCTGCAACCGTAAAATTCAGTTCATGTAATCTGCACCCTTGACCCATCACTTGCACTTTGCATAATAACTCCACTTTCCAAATAGACATTGCTTTTAAAATAAACCACCATAGAAACCTTTCCTTGCCCAAACTCTAGAAGAATGGATCAGGTAAGAGAACAAATGAAGATATTACTCAACATTCTGGGGCATCAGATATTCCTTCCACTAGAACCTTCACAAGTTGATGACTCCTAGCATGCTGGCCAGATGGGTCTGCCAGGTGCCCTGATACAGAGGGCTGATCTGACTGGCCTGGATCTGAGGAGGCCCCTGTCCTTTTTGGGACCCCTAGAATCCACAAAAGCCAGATGTTCTAGGGGGTCCTTTGTCAGGCCCCCTTTTTGCCACCCACCCTCTTGTAACTGAAAGCTGCTTTCCTCAGCTTCAGTCAGATTTCAGGACCTTAGCTGGCAGAACCCATTTTATTGGTTCTTTATGGAGCACCTTTGCTGGAGAACGAACCCTTTTAGCCTGGGGGTCTTCATCAGACTTCAGCATCAATGCAGGCTTAGAGATCACCTTCCTTATGTCCAGAGGCACCCTTTCAGACTTTGCAAACATCACAACTTTTAGCCAAATGCCCTTCTCCAATGCTTAAAAGGAACTTTTCAAGTCCATCTGAAGCAGAGGAACACTGTGGGGCAAGAGGAACATCTTGTCAACCCTATCTTCTTACATGGGTTTGGAACATTGGCCAAGACAAGGCAACAAAATATGAAAAATGTGTTGAAATGGTAAGAAACCCACTACGCTCACATTTAGATTTAATATTCTAAAGTAGCTTAACTATTTACACTGGAATCTAAAAGCTCAAACTTGAGAGAAACGCCTGGTTCTGTAATTACTCCAGCTAGTAAGGAACTGCAAGACCACTTAAGCAGCTCCTAGGGTTGTGACTTGGAGAGCTGGATGGGCCTCAGGAATATTTGGGGGGTGGAAAAGCAACTTTCCAAAGGAACCTTGCATGAGTAGCCTCACCTGACTTGGATAGTTTTTTGTTCATCCTCAAGGCTCTCCTTAGAGATGATAGCTGGAGGGAAAAAGACACAGCAAAAAACAAAAGGTAAATAAACAAGTCCCAGCAAAGACTATTCCTGTCAATCGTGCTCAGAACCTAGGACTTGCACATTCATCAGGCAAGGGTATTTTGAGACATTTACTGCTACAATTTATCATATTTTAATAAATGTAAATATATGCAGGGGTGCAAATTGCTTTTCAAAAGGGCTGAACTAGTTCTAGAAATAAAGTAAGACTGCCCTGCCTTATTACCTCAGGAATGGATATGCTCTCCATATGACTCAGATTTCAGTAGAAGACTCTCCTGAAATCAAGACAACAGCCTGACTTTTACACAGGTTTGAGTAAACTACTGAACAAAATCTTTCTGCCCACTCCAACTGATGTAGTTTTGTTGCTATTTTGAAACACTGATGGGCATTCAGTACTTGCTGACATTCATTTATCTGAATTCAATTCCCACAGTGCAGTTCTCTCTAAAATGGTAAAAGTGATGTACATGAACATAGCTCTTGCTTTGCTGAGCTAATTTAACTGCCAACTCCCCCCGGCCCATCCCCATATTGTGTATTTGCATCAAAGTGTTTACATTTAGACTAAAAATCTTTGTAAGGACCTGTTCAACCTATTTGGATTTTTAAGTCTTTTTACAGATGTGTTAAGAGCATTAATCCCTGCAAGGCGCTTAATCACAGTTTGCTCTAGGAAACTAAACCACAGCTGGCCAAATTGTCAACAATGAGCTCCCATGAGCAGTGATGAGCATAAGCATGAGCAGTGATGACCACTGTTTAAATGCTAGCATAAATTGGACAAAAGTGTTTTCAATCTGGCTCATGAGGATCCACTGCTGAGAAAATTGTCAGCACTGGTTCCATTTCCTAGTCTACAGAGTGCTTTGGGCAGAGTCTATGCTGAAGAAATTTCTACAAAATTCCCCAGATTCTGCTGAGCCATTATCAGGGCCTATGTGAACCACAGTGTAGACAAGGTCACAGTCTCTAGCATGATCCTAAAAAAATTGTTTAATTGAAACAACTTAACCGTTGTGTTAATGGTGCGTGTTAAACTGTTTGTGAAAGCTTTTCTGCTTTGTACTACAGATCTACCTTCAAGAGACATGGAAGTCCTCCACTACAAAACAGATCAGCGGTTCCCAAACTGACAGCCACCAACAGAGTGGGTTGCAACAATCCCTATTGTGTGGAGGACACCACTTTGCTCCGAGCAGCATGCCCTCACATGTGTGGTATGCCTGAGGGACTCCATTTTGCTCTTCATAATTGCATCTTCCACACAGTGTGAACTCACATGCACCATACGTACAAGGTCACAGAATGAAGAGAACACCATTTGGTAGAGCTAAATTGTGTCCACCATGTGGCATGACCTCATGTACAGTGCATGTGACATCACACTGTGTGGAAGACTATTTTGCTCTACAAAACTGCATCTAACATGCCGTCTGGGGTCCTGACAAGAAATTCTTCATTAAAATGGGGTTGTGACAGCAGAACGTTTGGGAACCACTGAGGTAGATCAATAGAACTGAAAGAATGTTCGTGTAATAGCTTCCTTTCTGAGGGTTGGGTATTTGACTAGTCCAATTGTCAAAGTGTTGAATGTTCATTTTTTAAAGCATTATTTTATTAGAACAGTAACTAAAAGAGTAAGAACTTTATAGTTTCCAACAGCCTTAGATACTTAAGCCTAATTACAAAAAACAAGTTATTTAACTGAGTTTTAATTAAAAATTCAAAACACAGTGAAATGAAGCTCTAAATAGTGGAAGACAGGCACTAAGATGCAATCAAAAAGGGAGGTCACTGCCTACATCAGAGCATTTTTGCTGGAATATTTGACTATTTGACCATGGTCAAATTAACAGGCAGTCAGCTGACCAGCCTGCCAAGTCTATTCTTCCTATTTTCCACATTTAAACTATCTTCAACCTTCTTTAGATGCAAAGAAAAGACTGGTGTTTACACTTCAGGAATCTCTGCTCATTCATGTGGTATTTGTTTACTGTTTGCATTTCACTCAGCTCCATAAGGGAGAGAGATTTATCTGAGATAGACAGTGAAACTCCTGCTCTAAAACAATGTTTTCTTCCCAGCATGGTAAAAAGGGATCTTTAAAATCCAATCATTCCCCCACAAAAACAAACACCAGTAGCCATTGAAGTTGAAAAAAAATTCATGAGTTCATTTCTAGTCATACTAGGTTTTGAAAACACCAGCCCTTCCTTGCCCTCCCAAAGAATGGGGGCTCCCCAACTACTTGCCAGTTTCTGTTTAAGTGACTGGGTCACAATAATAGCTACTTTGTTTCCAGAGGAAAGGCACAGACCTTGGCAAGAGCCAACACCACCCTTGATCAGCTACTGGCAGCAGCAGTTAAAAGGGGAATCAGATCCACTGGCTTTTTCTGCAGCTTTACAATGAAGCAGCAAAAAGCCTGAAGAGGAACAGCTATCAAGACTACAGCTTCATAAATCACGCTCACTATCTACACTGATGCTAAATATGTAGGTGGCCAGTTACCAGCTAGAGGTGCTGACTTTTGTGAAGTTAACACTGCACTATAGGTGTCACAGCTCAGCCTCTCTAGAGCTGGTGCTTATTTTTAAGCAAGCCACTTTAAACATATTGACATTTAACTGAAATTTATCTAGCCCAAGTATACCTGCTGCATCCACATCTAAGAATTAACTCTATACTGTAGCTTCCAATGCTAAAGAAAAACAGCAGAGTGCCTGGAAATGGAGCAAAGCAAAACTGCCTTGTAAACCTGAGAAACTTACAGCTCACGTGGTTGGAGGCCAAAGATGACTGATGAGCTGCAATCTTCTTGGACATAGCCCTGGTGACAGACTTCCGGATCATGCTTTCCCTTTTGCTGCTCAGTGAGTACTTCTCTAACAATGAGGTCCTGTGGCTCATGGAAGTTCTGCACATCAGACTTCGACGAACAGAATGACGGCTTGATTTGGAGCCTGTAGGGGTCCCTGTACCATTCTTTATTTCCTGGGAAAGTTCCTTTACTGATCCTTGTTTATCCTCTAGCCCTTGAGCAGAGACATCCATCTCCTCAGCGCCAGGTTCCCTATCTACAGTGGCTTTGGTAGCGGTTGTATTTGCTATTTTTAGTTTAGATACACTCCGGCCTTCTCTTGCCCCTTTTGACTTAGTGGTTTCAGGGATCAACAGCACAGAGGCTGCAGACACAGGCTGAAGTTCTACCATCCCTGCTTTCTTGGGAGAGTCATCATCTGAACTCAGGACAATGACCTGGGAGACCATGGCCTCTGTCTCTGGCAGATTTCTCTTCAGGTGTAACTCAGCACTATTGCGATCATTGACACTGATCTCTACTAAGGGGACAGCTGACTTCTCAGGAAGTGCCATAGAGTATGTATCAGGCACTGCAGCACAAGATCTTGTCACCTGTCGAGGTGGGGAGGCCTCTTCCACCACTTTGCTTCGGAGTCTTCTGGAACATCGCTTAGAAGATGTTCGCTTAATACTCCTCCTCGATAACCTAATAGAAACAGTGAAGCAGACTGGAGACTGATTTAGAAACATTAGAGGCCACATGAAAATGGACCCGATTATATAAAAAAAGCCAACATTCCATTTATTTGCAGCCTAGAGTTGAAGGACTATTTTTCTTTTCACCAAAAAGCACCTTTCAGTGGATCGTTCTATTCTTTACTACCTAGACTTTTATGGAAAAGTTGATCTTGTAATCAACTTTGTGGTGTGATCTATCACTTATCACTTAAAATGTAGCTCTCTAGTTAATACATTTTTTAATCTAAACCAGTGTGTTTGTAAAACTCCATTTGGGAAAACAAGGCTTGTGCATACCATATTCTATTAATAAATGACGGACTTTATATGAGCTTGTATTGTCCAGGAGAGTGCTGGGCAGTACAAGATTCACATTTTGGGAGGCGGGCATCTGAGATAGTTTGCTGGTGTTGCTCTGCAGGGTAATTCATGAGTGGCTGGGTATAGCTCTCATGCAGTGTACCTGGGAGTAATTTACATGCTGGAGGCTTTATGAGAGCAGACCCAAGAGTAGTTGCTCTCACAGTGACGCAGTGTAAAAGGCACCCCAGGATGGAGAACTGAGGGGACACATCTTTTCAATAGTCCAGATTGCACCCTGAATAATGTCACAGAGTGACCTATAAAGAAGGGTTCAGAGGTTAATATGTTGAGCTGAGAAAGATAACTAAGGGGTTGTAACCACCACAGACACAACCTTCTTAAAGAGCAATACTAAGAAGATGGGAATGTAGACATAGCTGGAAAGAAGCCATAGGTGTGCGCACGGGGTGTGCCGGTGTCCCCAGGCAAACCCTAATGCAGGGGTATCAGATACATTTTGTATCCGTGCTGCGTACATTTGTTATGTTGCCTGTGGCACCATCTCTGTCAGTTTCATGCTACCGCCAAAAAAGCAGCGGGTGCGCGGTTTGTCAGTGGATGGAGTGATCTGCCACCAAAATACCCTGTCTTGTGTCATTTCTCAGCAGAGAGTAGTACATTGTGAGAATTCCACTGGCAGGTAATTCAAATGTTGCCCACCAGGGGAGTGGAGTTTGACACCCCTGATTACTTGGGTGCACACCCAAATGAAAATGTGCACACCCTAATGAAAGTGTGCTGCGCACACCTATGAAAGAAGACAAAAGTAAAATAAAGTTGTGTAAAATAAAAGCCTGACTGCTATATAGTAGATTTTCATTTGTAGATCTCAAAGGTGGACAAGTCAAATTTAGGCTGCATCACTGGAAAAATGGATATTTTATAAAAAGCGAGTCTGTCAGATTTGTGAAAGGTCTCTAGTTGTCCTGAGGTAGTCACAACTGATTCTAGGTAGGTAGCAAGCAATGTGATTAAGTGAATTAATAAAGCAAGATCCTGTTTGCATACAAATCCTCATGCAATAGTTAAGACTAGTTGCTTCCCACAGATTCGGAGATTTCTGTAATTGTAAAAGTCTCAACATCTTAGATGCCCTTTGCACAACTCCTTCAGCAGTCTGGCAAGCACTGCTATGTTGCAGAGCACTAGCAGTGCAGGTGTAGTTTGTTTAGGGCTGCTACAGTTAGAAGACATTAAGTGCTCGTGAACAATACTTTCTGTGCAATTCAATGTTGTACTTTAGAGGCACATGTGCATTACATTTTGGGAGCAGCTTTCAAAGGTGCATTTCCATAGTTTGAAGAGCTAATTAATGTATGGCTACGGAACTGACAGACTGACTTCTGGGGTCAATAACTCTGGTGAATGGGGCAGGGCCTCTGCTGTCTGAGGTGCCTTTCTGCATCTTTTAACTCTGCAACTGCACAGGTTTCATTGTAGCCCCAGATTTCATGTGGAATTCCTAAGTTCTAATGAAGAGAAACTGAGGAACTCAGAACAGCAGTAGCTGCCCATGTGCCAGTTACTGTCAGCTGAAGTTACTGTTCTTCTAGCTAATAAGTATCTTGATAGTATACTGTATGTATTGCTGTGGGGAAAAATGAAGGTTGGGGGAGATGGGGAATGAGTTTTTATTTCTTCTCCATTCCTTGTAAAGAACATCACATAAGTGAGCTGTCCCCAAGGGGAATAATTCTCAGGTTTCCCTTTGATGCACAAGCATGGCTGTATAAGCAAATGGCAAATATTTTTTATGCAAAATCTTTTATAAGATTCCAAATCAGGAGAGTCTACTTAAAGGCTGTATCTGCAGGTGTTACTCACCTTTTCCTGACTGGGTCTTTGTTTTCATCCTGAATACTAGAAAATCGCCTCTTTGGACGATTTTTCTGGGACGGCGTTTTTGGCATCAGCTCTGGCTCATTGCTGAAGCTGCTGTTTTAACAAAATGGAAAGCAAAAGCAATCAAAGACACCAGGGCAAGAAAGTACTTGCATCTCGGCACATCCCTCCGGGGCAAGTCTCCAGCTGGCACACAAAGGGGAGGTTGGGAGAGTCCACAAAGTCTTGCCTCTGCAGGCTCTGTCTAGATTTGGGTGTGTGTGGAAGGGTTCTGCATTTGTGTATCTGTCTGTATTTGCGGGTGTGTCTGTCTCTGTGGAGAGGAGGGGGGGGGAGATCCTCTCTCTGCATCCATATGTCTGGGGAGGTCTCTATGCATCTCTGACTGGCTGCAGTCGGAGGAGGGAAGATGGTGTCTCCATTCCCACTGCCTGGCTCGGCAGGATGGGCAGACAGACAGACAGACAAACGGCCAACGTTCACCACCCCCTGCTGGGGCGCCCGCGCTCCCTCCCCCGGCCGGGGCTGGACCGGATTCCCCCCCCCGCGCTTCCTCCGGCCCGCTCCTACCCGCTGAACACCTTGGCGGCCTCCTCGCGGATCTCCTGCAGCCAGACCATGTCGGTGGCGTCCGCCCGCCGCAGGAACTCGGCCAGTTTGCGGTTACAGACCTCGGAGAGGTGCGCGAGGCCCGACGCTGCCGCCATGGCTCCGTCGGTCGGTCGGTCCGTCCGCAACGGGCGCTGGACTCCGAGGCCAAACCTGCTCCGCGGACGCTCCTTTTCCGGCTCTGCTGCCGTGTGAACCCCGCGCCAGCGCAGCGCCGCCCGCCTCTATTTTCAAACCTAACGGCCCCACGCAGACACGCGTGTCGTCACACCCCGGCTGCCCAATCACACAGCGTCCCAGAAGGACGGAGGCCGCTATTGGCCCAGAGACCTATTGCGTCACCGCGAGAGGAGGAAGGGGGAGTATACGGCGCCTACACCGTAGAAATCAAAACGGGCCCTTCTAGCCACTAGAGTCTATGGAAGAGGAGGAGGGGCTCGCTGCTCAGGGGCGGGGGAGGAGACAGGGGGTGTCTGAGGAGGAGACGGGGGCAAGGCCCCTCCTGGTGAGGCGGAGAGTGGCCTGCAGCAAAATCGCCCCTCTGTCTTGGCTGTGACGGACACAGACGTGAGCCAATGGGCATGGCGCTCTGGCGGTGCGCTCTGCTGATTGGTGAAGGCTCGGATGACCTCGGAGGAAAGGGGGTGGGGGAGGGGGACGCGTGTCGGCTTGGCTAACCCGTGAAATCCCTGCCAGCCTGACCCGACTCAATGCGACTTCCTTAAAGTCCTAGGGAGGGAAGCCGCTCTAGCCTCCCTCTCTGTGGTTTGGAGGTCTTCTCTGCGGGGAAATGCCGGGTAGCACTAGTGGGGCTGGGGGACGGTTGGTACCTGGGGGAGGGGAGCTGCTAGGGGCGCCTTGCCCCTGACTGCGCGTGCGCTGTGCTGCTGGCACTGGGTCCCCCAGTGGCGGCGGGGAGGGCAGGGTGCCTGGGTCCTCTCCCTCCCGGGAGGGACGTGAGCAGGTAGCTGCTGGGCTCTGCTCCCCCTGTGAGAACTGGGGCAGAGGAGCCCGGTTGTGGGGTGAGTGGGGAGCCCTGACTGCCTGGCTCCTAGCTCTGTGCCCCAGGGACTGGCAGAGGGAAGTGCGCCCTGTGCCTCCAGTGTGGACTGGGGCCCCATGTCTCATTGCCGCCCTTTGGGGAGCAGCTGGGGCTAACTGCGGGTGCCTTGGAAATCCCAGGTGAATGGTGCTGCATGACGGCGCTCCTGAGCATCTGCTTTGCCTCCCTTCCCTTTTGTGTTTCAGGCAGAGCCATGGCAGAGGGTCCCATGCACCTGCTGAAGGTTTGCAGTCGAAAACTGTCCAAGTTATTGTGCAATGTGCACAAGCACCTGGCGTGGCTGTGGGAAATTGAGCAGGAGGCCATGAAGATGTTTGATAGGTAGGACCAGTGGGGTGGCAGAAGGGATGAACTGTCTCTGATGGGATCATTCAAAGGCTGCCCCTTCTCTCTCAGTCATCAATACTATGGATTCTTCTAATGTGACCTAAGAGTGAGCTTGAGCCCATCTGTGCAAATGGTCCCCTGTGAAAAGCAGCCTTTGCTTGAAGTTTTTCCTTCTGCTGTTTTATAGGATTAGCCAATGGGAACTCTTAACCATCTCAATTGAGAGTTCTCAGGGATTGGTTTATAATGTCTTTGTCAGTGAGATTTCCAACGAAAGGCCACTGGGGAGCCTGGCTTTTCCAGTTGCTACCATAACATTTCTTTTTGTCTCAGCTTATTAGTTATGTACTTTATTGGTATGTTGGGCAGTTCCTTTTAGCCTATAGTGTTCAGTGGCTGTGGTCTTGCTAGAATGTCTTTAACCTGCTGATCAGAAAGACTTATGGCAACTTTTGGCGTTGCCCCCATGTAATGAACAACATGCTGCTGCTAAGAGGCAGATAGCATAGTTGTCAGTCAAGGAAACAAATTCCTTCTTTTGTATTCCATTTGTTGAACAGCAACTTACGTGTTGAGCCTGAGCTGATGCCCAAAACACCATCACAGAAGAAACATCGAAGAAAGAAGCGCTCCTCATCTCTTAAAGATGAGAACAACGAACTGACTAGAAAAAGGTAGGTGGCCTCCTGGGATTTCTTATGGCAACAGACTTTACAGAACTAAACAACCCAGAGGCAAAGGTAAACTTGTCTTTTTTGTTTGTTTGTTTGTTTGTTTTGGGGGGGGAGTTAAATGCCCATATCAATAACTAAATTAATGTGCTAACTTAAAAATTATTAGTTTACTTAATGTGACACTTCCAGATCAAGTTAGTAAAAAATATTGGTTTTGTATAAATAACCTAAGACAAATAGAAATCTTCCTACAGCTTTTTTATCCCAATGAATCCTTTTTTTTTTTTTTTTTAATAATTTATTTTAATCTAATCCTTTGTGATATTGCATGAGAACTTGAAAGTGAAATTTTTAGAAGCTATAAATCAAAAATGAAACTGACTTGTCTATTTTCATTGCCCAAGGTGAGAAAAATGCAGAAAGTATTCAGAGGGCGGCATGAATTTAAATTTAAACTGGATTTCTGAGCACATTTGGCCTTTAAAATGTCATTTCTAAATGGGCTGTGATACTAACAAAATATAGGAAGAAGGGGCTTTATGCATCCTATCCTTCAACATGAAAAATCATTCCTAAGTCAAGAACTATGGAGAAAGCAAACATCTCTTCTCTCCTAAATATTAAACTAAAGGTACACTGCCAATTTCACATAGAAATTGACCTCAACTTTCTTTAACCTAAGGGTTTCTCAGTTTGTTTACATTGTGCTTTTGACAGCATTTGTGTGTAGTCAGTTTCACTGTTATCCTTGTATAATCTGTCAGTTTCTGCTGTTGAATGCTCTGTCAAAAAGAGGCACACAACAGAGGGAAGAAACACTTGAAAATAGGAAAGCAAAACCACAGACTCTGGGCACCTTAGTACTTGAAAATATTTGTCAAACCCACTCTTCTCTTTTCTTTCTTTGCTCAGCAACCACTTTCAAATTGCTTTCTGATGCAAAAATTAAATATGAGGGGTCTAAGGAGGATGTTCAGTGCTTCCATGCTCCTGCCTTGCTGCACCCTTGGAATTCTATACTGACTCTTTTCTCTATCACTTCTTAGGCTTGGAAATCTCAAGGCACATGGGGACGTTACCCCTGAATGCTGAGTCTTTCCATTTAGAAAAAGACCTGATTACATAGTGGGTTTTTTGTGGGTTTTCTCTCAAGTTACACAAGATCACTTCCACGTGCAATCAAGGTCCCATTTCAGAAGTTCATTTGCTTTCACTGATTGCTCTGTACATTGTCAGTTGTGATTAACTTAAGCAATGATGCTGGACACACTTCCTAATCTGACAGACCTCACTCTTCAGGAAAAGCTTTTTAATGATGTGGGTAAAATTCTTTAGACAATTTCATCCTATCTGTGTATATTCCTCCCCATACAAAGTAATGGCCCTTCACATACTGCTACATTATTTTATGTTCCACTTCCCTTCTGAAACTCTACACATTGAATTCTGAAACTGTTCTTGTAGGTTCCTACTCTCTTCCCTCTTTGGAACCTATCCACTTTGCTCCTTTTTAGCAAGCCACCCAGTATTGCAGGGCATCCCCAACAGGGACGACTTTGGATCAAGATCCTATCTTCATGTTAGTATTCCTAGTCTAGAGTGAGGGAATGATCCAGGAAAAGACAGTGAGGTTTTATATGGAATGAGAATTTTTATTACGGGTGGTCTTCAGCCTATAATATCTTTCTAAACACTGATAATAGTACCTAGCTTTTATCATATGTAGATACTTATCACCATTGTAAGGCAATTTAAGATCATTATACCCATTTTACTGATGGGGAAAACTGAGCCAGAGGAAGGCCTTGAAGAGCAAGAAATAGAACCCCGGTCTCCTGAATCCCTGGTCCAGTGTTTTATCCACTTAATCTCATTAAAATAATTGCATCTGGAAAATAAGTATAATTGCATATAAAAAATACCCTGGGTCATGTCTACAGTCAGTGATGTCAGTCTTAGGTTCTGAAATGGCTATAGGGAAAATCCTGCCTCATTTGACTTAAAATATGTCTGTGTTTTAAGGCTATCGAGAAGGAAAAGCAGCATCAAGCCAGCATCCTTGAAGCAAGTGTCCCAAAGGCTCCGAAGCAAAGAGAGACTGGAAAAACCCAGTGATGTGGGAAAAGAAGCATCTATTGGCTGTTGCACAACAAGATTCTGCTCCAAGGCTGCTCCATCGGAGGCAGTGTCTGAGAAACCAGCTATCTTGTTAGTAGAAGGGCGGGTTCCCATGGCGGAAATCAGTGTCAATGACTGCTGTGGTGCTGATTTACATTTGAAGGGGAATAGGCCAGAAATAATAGACCAGGCCTTGGTCATCTGTGCTCAGGGAGATGACCTCCAAGTTCCCCAGAAGCCTGAGGTAACTGAACTGCAACGTGTGTCTGCAGCCTCTGTACTGGTGATCCCTGACACCCCTGAGGCAAAGGGGACAGGAGAAGACCAGAGTGCTCCCAACTTTAGAATAGCAAATACATCCACGCCAAAAGCTGGTGAAAATGGGGATCCCGCAGCTGAGGATGTCTCTGTTCAGGGGCCGGAAAAGGAGCTTTTCCAGGACTTAAAGGACAGCACAGGAACCTCAACAGGCTCCAAATCGAGCTGTCCCTCTGTACGTAGAAGCCAGATGAGTAGGTCCCATAAGCACCGCAGGATCTCACTAGCAGAGAAGTATTCTCTGGCCAGCAAAAGAGAGCGCATGATCCGCAAATCTATCAGCAGGGCCATCTCTAAGAAGGCAGCAGCTCAGGAATCCTCTTCAGCCTCCAGCCAAGTGAGCTGTAAGTTTGTGAAATCTGAAAGGCAATTGTGTGTATCCTTTTGTTCAAAGGCTCTCTGCTGTGTGTGTCCATCATTGTGTTGTTTGACTCAGAGGGGCTCAGACCCATCTCTAGCGCTGCTTGTGCAGGGGGAGTGCAACTGAAATTTTTTAAGCTCACCCTACAGTGTCTTAAAGCTTCAATGGCCAATAGTCCTCTTGTGTCTCCAGCTCAAACTCCAGGCCACCTCTCTCCTGCAGTTTCTGGGCTCTGAAAGTGTCTGCTGAAATTGAGTTCCTCTAACTTGCTTGCTTGTAGAAGCAAAGTGGCTTCCAGTTGGTTCAGTTAAGTGCTGAAGCACATGGATTTTAGCAAACAAAATTAAATGCCATGGCACACTGTCATCATAATGCTAAAAACTGTGTCATTGAACAAAACGAAACCCAACATATGCATGAGACGCTGTGGAGATCTAATTGAAGTCAAAGCCATGTGTAAATTGGTGGGCAAGAGAAACACCAGTCCTGAAACTTCAGTTAGTAGCCACTGAGATCTAACCTACTGAAGTTACTTGTTAACATTACAGAATATTAAATCTACCCCTAAAGAGCAAGTACACTGTTACTAGAAATATAACACACTTGGCTTTGCCCCTAATGAGGATTTAAACCCTTTTCTGTCTGAAATTTGCTACTGCTTCAACTATGGAATTACTAGTGATCTCTTCATAATACAGACTTGCATTCCTCTTGCTGTGTTTCCAGAGTTACTCCAGCTGATGTGGAAGGAAGCTTGAGAGGTAGTGAGGCAGTGTCTGAGTCATTATGGTGCTTCTGAAGTTCATTGCACTATGTAGCAACTTCTAGCTGTAAAAAGTCAAGCAACGGTGCTTAGAGCTCATATGGAAACCTGTGGGTAGAAATACAACGTGTCCTTTGGAGAAAGGGGCTATATTGCACAGGAATAGCTGCTTATAGGATGCATCAGATGAAGACCACTAAGCTAGCTAATGTGTTGCTTTATCCTTCTCTTTCCAGGCCATAGTTCCCTGGAGGTATTTATGGATGAAGATGCAACCAGCAATGTCAGGTGAGGCTGCTCTGTGAAATAATCAGAAGCCATGGGAAATCTTGCAGGAAACTTCATGCTGCATTGGTGTTGTCCTTCCTTAGACCATCTTGCATGCCTCTCTGGCAGCAAGGCGGGTATGATCTCTGTTCTTCCTCTTAGATAGCTATACTAAGTTACCTAGAAAGACTGATCTGTCATTTTCAGCTAGTGCAGAATGTGGCAGTGCACTACAAGATTTTGGCTAGTTTAATTTAGAAACTGTTCCCTTAGGCTTTGTCTGTAAATATTTCAGGTTTGCTGGGTCCCACGTATCTTCTCTAATTTCCAGAACCCTGTGAACTAATTTCGCTTTCCCCACTGCACCATTGGATTGGATAGGAGTGCGGTTTGTGGTCTTCAAGACTTGCAGGGTAGGGCAAGCTCAATCTGTGTGTGCCTCAGGGCTGTGGCATATGCTACTTATTGACCTGAGCAGTGCTTAGACCTTTTACAAGGGGCATAAGTTCACTAGCATATAACTCAGCAATTTAGTGTGCCTCCCCCATCTAGCCTGTTCAAGCAAGGTTATGTCTGAGTCTCATACTGAAGTAAATTCACTCTCTGCCTGAAGCTTGTGGAGTTAGGTTCAGTGCATGAGTCTTTACTCCAGCATGTGTGAACAGTTTCTTCATTGATCAGAATGATTATCTTGTCCCCGTTACACTTAGATAAAATTAATATACTGAAGCAGACTGTCAGATTGTGGTCTTCATCACCTGTGATTTGCTCTTCCAAGGTGCCTAGAGGTCTGTGACAGAGGCACCACAAGAATAAAAACCATAATTTCTTTGTTCCCTCTGGGGGAGCTGATAACTTGTCAAAACACCCTTTCTCTCTTCAGGCTTGAACTGGAACTGAATGCTGAATGTGACAAGGTAAGGCCCGGGTAGGGCTTTCTTGGATAAAGGCAGTAAATTAATTGTGTGGCTTCTTACCTGTCACTCCTGAGCTAGATCTCTCTGCTGAATTGACAGAATCATTGGAGAATGTGTCTGTGGGATTGTTCTATCTCAACTGTCTGAGAAGTCAAAATTTTTGAGGAGATAAAGATCCCTCACCTTGGGTTTTGGTAGATTATGGCACTAGACTATGACTCCAGAGACCTGGCTTCAGATGCCTGCTGTGGCACAGACTTCCTGTATTTCCTTGGGTTAGTCACTTAGAGACACATTTTTAAAGGTATTGTATTTAAAAATCTGGCCCTTACCCTGTGTCTTGGTTTTGAATCTTCTGCTTTTATGTTGTATCCTTTTTTGTCACACTTCTGTGTTGTCTATTTAGAATGTCAGCTCCTTAGGACAGGGACTCTTACTATGTTTTGTACAGAACCTAACACAACTGGGCCCTAGTCTCTACTGGAGTCTCTAGGTGCTACTGTAATACAAATCCATATGTTTACTCATTTGTATCAGTTGGGAACTGAAACTATAAAATTTCTAATCTAAGTCAGCATTATTTTAGAACTTGCTCAGTTAAGCTTCAACAGACCCTTCTGAAGACCTGTGCACCCAGATTGTGTAGGCTTCTGATTGAATCACTTGCTCTCCTCACATGTCGCGATGCAGGGGAGCTGTGTGGCTTGCGTGGTACAGTGCAGTGATTGATCTGTAAGGGGAGATGGGGTGCTAGTACCTATGGGGTGTGTTCCCTTTCTCAACCTTCTGGTGCAGTGAGCTTGTTGCCCATGTAGGTGGCCAAGAATCGCTTGCAGCCTCAATCTAGGGCTGTTTAAAACTGACTCTTAAAGGTGCTTGGCCAAAGCTTTCAAAAGTGACTAGTGATCTTGGGTGTCTCAATTTGTGGGTGTCCAACTAGAAACACCTTGAGGGGAGTTTAAGGGAATATCTTAACACCTTAAGGGATTTCCCCCTTGTCCCCATAAATTGCTGAGCACCCACCCTCTGAAAATCAGGCCTCTCTAAGTTGTCTCAGGTTGGGCACCCAAAACTGCTAGTTACTCTAGAAACATTTTGACCTTTAGAGTCTAGGAAGGAAGAACACATCTGACTGTTCTGCCCTTTGTGGGGGTGGTATCTGTAACACTCCTTCCCTGCTTTGCCTCTGCTCCATGAGCAGAAATCCTGTGTCTGTAGTAGCCAGGACTGCACTTGGTGAGTAGGCCCTCCTGCCATTGCAAAGAGAAAGGAGCAGTCCCTGGCTTGTTAGCAGCAGGACTGCCACCAGTGCAGAGTGCATCCAAAGTCGCTGGCTTTGCACCCCTCCTTCCCAAGACACAGAATGCTCATTGAAGTCCTGTTTCTGTCGGGGAGTCTTGCTAAAGCCTGCTTCCTTCTCCTACAGGCTCCCAAACCTGTGCAGAAATCCTTCATTATTCCAAATGAAGGCTGCCCTGTTGCAGAACAGTCAGCTCAGGCTGAGCAGCCGAATCGGGCAGAGCAGCAGGCGGGGAACAGTAAAGGTAAGTATTGCTGAGACTCAGTGTTGGTGGAGCAGCAAGGAAGGATGTGACTGGGGTATTATTTAGGGGTTTATGGATCTTTGCCACCTACTGGCCAAGCTTATCCTACAAGGGCTCTTTCCAGTCTCCAGAGGGGAGTAAGATTTGTCCTGTGTTGGCTCTTTCAGCACAGTGTATTTAATAAACATGCAAAATATAAATAAGTGATTGGACAGAGTCTGTCCAAACAACTTCAATCTGAGCAACTAAGGGATGGGGAACTGTAGAGGAAAACATCTTAAAGCTTCAGTTTGGTTCAGTGTTTAGGGTTCATGGGCTCCTAACAGTATCTTGAGATGTATGAAACAAACTGAAAGGAGCGAGAAGAGATTGCAGTCCCTTCTGTCTCACTCTGTCTCAGTGAGGAGCTATGAGATGTGATCAGCTTTCACTGTAGGAAATGTGTCATCCCATAAGAGGCAGTGGTTGGAGGATCCTGGTAGAAGCATCTTTTTGGGGTAGGAGTGGGGTATCCAGAGTCCTGTTATGGGCTAAAGTGCTGTCTGTCTCATCAACAGTCTGTGCACAGAGTACGTGATCGTGCAAGGTGCATATTCTAATACTATTCTCTGTGATGTTGGTTAATGCACAGATACAAAACTAGTGTTAAAATAGCTAGTGTACTCCTGTTTGTCTTACTATGACATGGCTTTTAGCAATTGTGTTCTGCAGTATGTTTGTGAGACTTATCTTGGGAGCCAGGAAGACAAAAACCTTTGTCATTGCACCTCTGCTACAGGAAATCTAATTGTAGCTTTCTTTACAGAGAGCCATTTGAAAAAGAGTGGCACACCCCAGAGCAAGGAGCAGCCCCAGAATGCCAAGCCCCTGGAACAGCCCCCAAGTGTCCGGTATGTTCCCTTCTTGGCCTCAGGCTGGGGAGAGAAAAAGGAATAGACTAGTGATCTGGAATGACTAATGTGCTATCTATCAAGTACCTTGGTTGAAAGCTTTGGTTTGATTAGCCAAAGTGGGTTTCAAATCCACACACTCTCCCAAAATGTTGGGGCAATAGATTTTCATATTTTTAATACAAAATGGGGCCTCTTGAAAGGTGACATGGTTAAGTGAATTAGGCACAGATTGGACTAGAACCCAGGTGTGACTCTGAGCAAGTTACTTAACCAGCCTGTCTGCTTCCCATCTTATGGGTGGGGATGGTACCCTCTACTTCCTAAGGATGTAGTAAGGAACTGTTTGTAAACCTCCAAGTGCTGCTTCGAGAAGAGGAGTGGGGTGGGTAAGGATGGCTGCACAGTAACTTCATAGAATAGTTTGAAAAGGCTCTTATCTTAAGTACCTAAAATATCTAACTTGCTTGGCTTTTTCCGTAGCTTCCCAAGTTGCTGATTCTCCCACATACAGAAGAGAATGGTAGCAAAGATCCACCAAAGACAATTTAAATGTAGCTGTGTATAGCTGTGTGTTCTGAATATGTGGTGTGTCCACACAGGCATCACAGATCACTTGATGGTGCTGAATAGACAGGAAGGGTGGCATAATATGAATTAAAGGTTTCAGCAGAGGCCAGAAATGGTCTTTCCTGTGCTGGGTCAGTGTATGTACCCTATATTCTTTCAGGAGACAGAGTTATAAGCAAGCAGTGGATGAGTTGTGTGATGGATTGCTGCTAAATATGATCTCTCCTTCATATGATAAGACCACATCTCCTGCAAACAAGACTCTATCCTCGCCCAGCCCAGCCAGCAAGGTGAGTAGGTGCCATGGCACTGCGTCACTATCCCTCTTCTGGGTCCCCTTCTGTGGTAGGCCTGATGCCCTCTGCTCTCCTCGTAGGTTGTGCGTCCGTTCAAACACTTTTTACAGACGGTGCAGAAGAACCAGCTGCTCGTGAGCCCAGGTTCCACAGGGCACAGTAGTGTCATGAAGAACCTTATCAAACGCAACACTCCTACACGATCTGATCCCAAGGTAGAGAAGACCCCCTTTCCCATAAGGGTTAGAAGGGCAGAGCAAATGGCGGGGGAGGGAAGGGTGGCGGGCAACATTGTCTGGTTTGAAATGCTCATTGCAAATCTGCATCACAAGCTGCTTAAGATCCCAAATGAGGAATGGTATGAAGGAGCAAACTTAACTTACTATTCTTCCCAGTCTAATATGCTGACTGAATGTCAGATTGAGCACCCAAACTCTCCTCTCTATGGTCTTGACAGAGAGGCTAAAAATTGAATGGGTTATGGAGATAGTCTTTCATGTTTCACGTCTGGCGATGCTCTTTCCAGAGTGAGGCTCACTGGTGTTACGGGAAAACAAAGCTCTCTGTCCCCAGCAAGAGTATGGCATAAGGCAATGTCAGGGTAAGATGTGTACAGGCATCTTTCATCAGCAGGAAATTGATTGCCTGCAGTTTTTTAACTGAACCCATTAAAAATCCTTTGGACAGTCTCTTCCCTGCCAAATGCTGGATTAGGATTGTTTCTCCTGTAGCAGTTGTCTTTCTGGCTGCCTGGAATGGTAGAGGTGGCCCTAGGGTAGTGATGGCATCAGCTGTTGCATGGGAGTGAGTGGAAGATCATGCAGGGAAATGAAGGTGGAATGTATTTCTGCATATTTGAAAATGTGCATTTTAATGAGCCCTTCCATGGTATAGGAGCACCTTAAAATCATAATGAATCTGGTTTTGCACTATCCCTGTGAGTTACTGAATATCAAAGTCTCAACACATAATTGTGACCTTGAGCACCAACTCCTTAAAGCTGTCATGTGCATGTAGAGAAATTCTGGCTACTCTGTCTCATTCAAATTCATGGCATCCTGGGATTGCCAAACCCTAGGAAGGTCAGTGGATTTGAAATCTGGTCTCTGCCACCCAACTGGCTGCTGGACAGTTACAAGACAAGCCATGCAGAATCTGGAGTTGAGAATCAATGCAGTTTGATCATCGTAACTAACTGCTGGGCAAGATGAGACTAGAGTCCAAAGGGTGTAGTTCTAGGTTTACTTGATTAATTGCAAAGACAAGTAATCCTTATTTCTCTTCTCTATCTGTCGAAACAGGGGGATTTTGTTGTAAGTATTGGCTCCTTAATCACAGGGTCTGTGGGCTCGTAGTGGGCATGTTTGTTACCTCACTAATGGGCACTGGTAGCTTTCTAACCTCATCACTAACCTGCATATGACCTAATATGTCTTCCAAGTCTCATCTGAGAGAGAAATGGTGATGTGTTGGGCAGCATGTGGAGGGTGTATACACCAGGAAGTGAGTAGAATTGTTCAGAATGGCCCAAAGGGAATCTAATAGTAACTGGATATAACTTTGCCATGGCATATACACACTCAGAATCCCAGGTGAAGGAGATCGCCATTGGACATCTCATGGTGTGTAAAATGGTTTCTAAGAAGTGGTGGAAGTGAATATTATTTGTGTCACTCAAACTAGGCTGACCAAAGCCCTGGAAAATATACTGTAGGGAACAATCCTGCTTTGCCCACTGGGAATAACTAGATGACTTAGAAAGTCTCAAGTTCTATTTTATACACTTAAAAACCTCAAAACACACAGTTTAGTGTCTTGGGAAGAATCATTACCCGACTGCTCCACTTGGCTGTGTGACTGGCTTTGCTGATCATGTTAAAGAGCCTCCCAGGGAATAAGGTGCCTTGTGTAATGTTGAACTGAGAGCTGCAAAACCAGCTTGTTCCCAGAAGCTAACACCCAGTGCTAGTACTGCACCTGTGGGGAGTCCTTGGTCTTGCACCAGTTAAGTGGCTTCTGCTGTACTCTTGAGTCGGAGTCTCCCAAACGCAGCAGCGAAGGGGTTAACCAGTAGCTTGCAGAGAGAGCAGGCAGCCAGGGCCCCACTGTGGGCACCTTTGTTCTGACTGAAGGAGAGACGGTCCTGATGTGGTGAATCCATAGCTACTGCATGGAACATTCAGTGTGGCAGAAGACACCACAAGAAGAACAATGCAGGATCTGGCATCTAGAGGACAATACCTTCCACTGCAGCTCTCTTTCCAGCAGAGAACAGCATTTACAACTGAAAGGAGGTTAACCATATGCTGCTCACCTTATCCACTTTGTGCCAATGCAGGGTCCCTTGTGGCCACAAAATACCCCTCCAGTTAGGAGCGAGAATGAGACAGTGTGCTTTATCTAGACATCCTAGGGTTGCTTGCTTCTGTTTCTTGTCCCTGGCTGGTGTTTTGGTATCACAGGCTCTTGGTTGACATCTGTAACCCTTGTTATTGGGGATGTTAACTTCAGTCTCTTACCAAATATAAAAACACTGCTCCTTTCCTCTTCCCCTTCAGCTCCCCCACCTGTAGGACCAAAGTAGAACCACGCAGGAGGTTTGGTATGGATTTCCTGATGAGGTCTCTTGCCTTCTGGGTTGGTAAGAGCTCAACTTCTAAGGTGCCCCTAGCTTGAGTCAGTAGAAGATCCCACCCAGTTCTCTCTGCCACCTGTGCATGACCATGTGTCTAAAAAGGACATAGAGGGGTCTCTTCAGGTATCTGAAAAGAATAGAGGATTCTTCATGTTTGTAGTACTAATATTGATTAGTAGCATTAGGCAGTTCGTGGTGAATGTAGCAGCACAGTCACTGATGGTGTCTTGATCTGAACGTGGCTTCTGCAGTAACTGTTTCTGCTTGGCTGTTAGGCCTGAGGTGTCTCATGCGCAGGAACTGCCCCACTAGCTCTCCAAGCACTTTTTCTGCTCCAGGAAATGGAGTGGTTGAATAGGAAAGGAGCAG
Organism: Emydura macquarii macquarii; assembly: GCF_026122565.2. NCBI lineage: Eukaryota > Metazoa > Chordata > Testudines > Chelidae > Emydura > Emydura macquarii. The sequence goes on from NW_027130807.1 coordinate 144,732, forward strand.
TGCTGCCAGAACAGCATTGTCTCTTTTTCCTAGCTCATGTGCCTGTTCGGGAGGGAGTGTGAATGTGTCTCTGACTGAAGCTGCAGGTCCCTGGTGCGTTGTCTCTGGCTACCTGAGCCCAGCAGCCTGATGCAGAAACAAGTCCTAGCAGCAGCTGGGTATAATCTGAGCTTCCCACCCACCCCAGGAGAAGGAGCGGCAGCGACTGGAGAGCTTGAGGAAGAAGCAGGAGGCCGAACAACAGAGAAAACAGAAAGTGGAGGAGGAAAAGAGACGGCGCCTGGAGGAGATGAAATTGTGAGTGGCTGCCCCTCCTGTTGCTTCTTTTCTGGCTTGGCTCTGAATCACTTCAAGGTCTTGTCTACACTGATGACTTGCCCTGATTACCGCCATTAGTAGCTAGCTACAGCTATGTAGTTGTGAACAGCTAGTGCAGATGGGCAAAGTTGCTGTTGTTGCCAATGGAGCTTATCCCAGTTTGAAGCAAGGATAGGCTGAGCCGAAGCAAGACTCTTACGCTCTGCATTGGGGGTTTGCACCGGGGCACTAGCTACTCCAATGGTGGGGCACCGATAGCTGTAACCGGGACAAATCCCCAGTGCAGCCAAAGCTAATCGTCCCCACTTGTCTCCCAGGAAGCGTGAGGAGCGTCTGAGGAAGGCACTGCAGGCTCGGGAACGGGTGGAGCAGATGGAGGAGGAGAAGAAAAAGCGGATGGAACAGAAACTCTCTCAAACTGAGGAGAAGAGCGAGAAGGTAAGAGGCTCAATCTGGAAATGGAGCCCCTTGGGCCAGCTAGATTTTTCTCATGGCAATGAGCAGTGAACCCCATAGGAGTAGCGACAGGTTGCTTTACTGTGTGATAAACATATTGCCAGTTGCTAAAATCCTCAATGCTAGTGACACTGACCACAGGGGCCATCAGTGGGTAATGAGGCCACTTGGAATTAGAGCAAAAAGTCACTTCAGGGTCTATCTGTAGGCCTCTGTCTGAGAAAAGGCTCTCCTCTGTCAAGTCCATGCAACTGTGTTCATTATTCATATCTCAGATGTCAGTGCGTATGGTACTCTAAGCTCTCTGAGGACTATTAGCCCTGATCTACACTTACCTGGAGATTCAGCGGCAGTGGACAGGAGTTACGCAAACTACGCAGAGTAGCTTGCGTAACTCCCATTGATTGCTGTGCTTCCCTTCTGTGTGCTGTCTACACTGCGCTGTGCCGTTCCCGTCGACGCAGTGCTACGCTGCTTGAGGGGGTGGTTTACCAGCATCGACTTCCTGATCGATTGAGCGGGTCTACACTGACCTCTCAGTCCATCCAAAAAGATCGATCTGGCGGCGGCGAATTTGCCACCGTCAGTATAGACATGGCCTTAGTGGTGTCTCGTGTTCTGCTGATCTCAAGCCTCATGCCCTGCAGCCCAACTACAAGTGTTGGGTCTAGGTTGAGTGGGAAAACAACAAGACTCTCAGGTTTGGGTTGGTTCTCTTCTCGTCCTCCTGCCCATGGGGTCGGCCCAGTGACAGCTGCGTGCCCTGCGCCTGACAGCTGCCACCACCTCACAGCACTGTGTGTGTGCAACACACTCACTCCATAGCACATGCTCAGCGCACGAGAGGGGCATGCAGCCACGGGTGCCCTCAGCCACCGCCGTGCTGACCCTACAGGCAGTAGGAAGAGGTGGCGGTGCTGATTCAGTTTCGTGGAAAGGGTTGGGTTTGGGTTGGAGAACATCTCGACTCTTGAGCTTGGGTCAGGTGGGCTGGTTTTCGGTCCTGGTCGGGCCTAAAATTAGGTCCAAGCACACCTGTACTTGGAAGAGGGAAGTCACTCTGTTCACACTGCACTAAAGCATGTGGGCGACTCCTAAAATCTACTTTCAAGGCAAGACCACAGCCCCTGCATCTAGATGCAACAGTTCCTAGTGGAAGAGCTGCTTTCTTTGATTCCAGACTATTGACAACCACGCACGGCTGTGCTGACAGGTGGGTACATGTGTGACAGATGTCTCTGTTTATACCACTGACATAAGGTACACTGTCACAGACTGTGTTCATGTCACAAATACCAGGGAGAATATGCAGAGTACTCCAGAGTTGGCTGTTGCATGCATCTTGGGTATTGCTGCTGCCTCCTACATGTCATCAGTAAGTGCTGCAGTTAGAGATGTGCTGTGTGTGGTTGACCTGGTGTTCTAGGGGCAGCCCAAGAGTCTCGAGATCAAGCTTGGTCAGTCTGTCTTAAGCTCTGGGAGAAAGACGACATTCTCTTCCTCCTTCCAACTCATGATGAAAACTCAACAGGCTATATCGCTATTTCTCATTCTGGGCAATGGGGCATGAAGCAGATGTTTTCAGGATCCATCCTCCAAGGTTAGGGGGGAAAGACTAAAGGACTGCATCTTTCCCCTGTAGCTATCAGCCAGAAACACATACAGTCCTCACTACTCGTTTCTCAACCACATGTTCCTTTGCCCATGTTCTTGCGTTATTGCTAGGCTACTCAGCTAAGGTTAAGGAATCTCGCATTTGGGGCCTTCTCATCTCCATGTTCCCTGTTCATATTGCACATCAGTTTGCCTGCTAGAAAACTGACCTCAAGCAAAAGAAAAATCAATCTTCCCTCTGGCTTTCCCTTGTTCTGATGAAGGTCACAGAGCAATATGGCATCCTGTCATTTGAATTTTGTGTAACTGTATTTCATGTACTCTTTCCAGTTATTCCTGGTGATGGGCTTCTCTTCCTTTGAACTCTGCTGGGGCTGAACTTGCTGCACTGGATGTCATCTGCCTTTAAACTATGTACACTCTTCACTGGAGTTTTGGACGTTCTCTCCACTCCATGGGGTGTGATGGGCCCCAGACTCCTGAAGAGCTCCTGACACTTCTTTCTATGGTAGATAAGCATGTGAAGAACATTCAGTATGAGGCTGGGCAGGGTCCAGACCTGATGTGTGTGATTCTCTCAGGTGCGACAAGAGAAGGTGGTAGAAGAAAAGACCAAGAAAAAAATAGCTAAGAAGACTGAGGATGTGGAGGCCCGAAAACAGAGAGTGCTGCAGAAGGTAAGAGTAAGGTCAGGTCCCATCTGTAAGAAGAAGAGTTTGCAGGGGGAAGTAGAATGATGGGGAACCTGCATGCTGTGCTGCATGAGGGAAAGAGGGCAGAACAATAGCCAGTAAATAGCTTTGGGAGAACAGGCCAATGGGTACATCAGAATAGATTTACCTGCTGCCGCCCCCTTCTCACTCCTCCTCCCCTCCACTCAAACTCTCTCTCCAATTTGGTACTCCTTTTGTGAATGAGGCACCTTATCTTCCAGTGAGGTCACTCTCCAGGCCTGTTCTAATGCTTCTCACCATTGTGAATTGCATAGCGCCATAAATGTGCACGGTGCTTTTACAGACTTCTGATTCATATAAACTTTTCCATGGGGCTTAACTTCTCAGTTAGATGTAGGTATTAGTTCCCAACCACTCAGCCCTCCATTTCCTGTAAGGGACTAGGAAGGCTCAGGTGCATAAATCCATCCCAGACTTCCTAGCAGTTCCATGACCAAACGAATTCTGGAGATGAGTAACTCTGTGCTGTGTCACCTATACCCCAGTGCAATAGGTGCTGTAACCTTGAGGGGGTAGTGATGTCCCTCTTTGGATGGGACAGGAGGTGGGCTGCACAACTAAGGTCCAAGACACTAGTGGTGGTGATGAGGATGGGTCAGACTAGGTAGCATTAAGGCTAGAAAAGGGCACTTGAGCCATAAATTGCCCACCGCCCCACTTACCGCAGAAGAAGTGGACTTGCTTTGCTTTCCCAGGAAGAGGATGAACACAAGCAGCAGGAGCTACTGCAGAAGAGGATAGAGGATGAACAGCGGGACAAAGGGAGGAAGATTGCGGAGCTGAAGAGATTGCCAGTTCCACCTGTCGCTGCCCTCCCAAGGGAGAGGTGAGAGCTGGCCTGTTTCCACACTCCTGGGAAAAGGGGTGGAGGGAAAAGCACGGCAAAGCAGATCTTTTCGGTTCTAAGAGAAGGGTGTGAGGGATGGGCGGTAGTGGAGGGTTCTGGGCGCAGAAGGCAGGTATCTGAGGATCCTGGCTTGGAGAGAACCTATGTCCTTCCTGTCTCACTTGGTTATGCTTTGATTTGCCAGGGATCTCAAACAGCAAGAGAAGGGGAAATCCCTTCATCTGCAGATGGAGCTGGCAGTGGTTACGGAGGAGGAGGAAAACCAAAAGAAGGTGAGGAGTTGAGATTCTGTATCATACAGTGGATTTTATTCTATTTATGTATCTGGTCTTGAGCATTCCTTTACCTTTACCAACTGCCTTCTCCAAGAGCAGGGCAGTAGTGAGGCCTGTCTGGTTTCCTCCAAATCAGCAAGAGGCTGCCTTGGAGTCTAACAAAGAATTTCTGTCTATCCTCCATTGTGGAGAGAGTCTGTCCACTTCATTTAGTAGTCTCCCACCCTGCTAAGGGCGGGGATGAGTGCGAGACTAGGTCGTATCATAGGACAAGCTGGGTTCAATGGCAGTGAAAGCAAGGTGATCGGTTTATTATTTTGACTTCTTAACAGGAGGAACAGAACCCAGAAGGGCAGGAACAGCAGCAACCACAGGAAAATAAAACCAAGCCACCAGAATCTGTTGCCATTATTCCCTGTAAATTGCTGAATATAACAGTGAAGGTGAGTTAGCCAAGAGGCTGAGCAAAAAAGGGGGTTCCAGTCTCTACTGGGCTCTAATTTTCTAGGTCCATAGAGGCCTTTCTGCTTTTGAAGGAGAACGTCCCATACGGAGGGCAGGAATGTCTCTTATCTCATCAGAACAGCCATAAGAAACTTGGCTCAACACAGAAACAATGGAGAGAAGAATTCTTTTCTTTGAAATTTAAAACAAGTGATAGGAAATGGCCACATGATGGCGCTAGATCCTGAGGGATCCTGGAAGTCAGTGCTGTATTGTAGCATCTCACTAGTGACACCATGTAGCTGAGAAACTTCGTGTATCTTTAGTTGCTTTGAACTCTCCTAACTACCACCATTGGGGTTGAAACTTCTCCCCATGTGTTTATAGCCTAGATGTTTTTGGTGACTCAAACTAGCCTTGGGGCACAATGGGATCAGCTTGGCTTTTTCAAGAAGCTGGCTACCACCTCTTCCATAACTTCTGGTGGTTGTCTGATGCCACATACCACCCGACACTTGACTTGTTTTGTACTCTTGTATTCTGTGACGGTATTTAATAACTCACTGGAAAAATGAGGGAATCTTTATGGGATTCACATAGGAAATGTCCCTGCAGCGGGTGGTGGGTCTTTTGATACACTGCCCCTGCTCAACTGTGCTGGAACAAAGCCATTTTTTTCTGCTCTCAGCAAAGCTCTCTCTGCATTGAAATTGGCCTAAGCGTTGGTCTCATGAGTTCTTACGCTTATTTCTAAAAATGATTAGGGGTTGCACTTACCAGAATTCGTAAACTGAATGTTAAAAATCTCTTCTTATGGCTTGTATTATGGCTATTCTGAGAAGTCCCTGTGATGGTCCCACAGTACTAGAAACTATATAGACAAGTCCCTGCTCCAAAGAGCTTACAGTCCAGGTGTCCAATGGGCTGTGACAAGCAAATGGACAAATGTAGAGGGTGACTGGAATGAAATTGTGCAATGAACAGAGATTATCAGAAAAATGGAAATCTCCTAGCATTTGTCTCCTCTATGCCAGATGGAAATGACTTGTAGGCATCACAGCAGAGAGAGACTTTAAGAGGGGATTCGAAGGTGGATAAGTGGGTGGCTTCTCAAATGTTGACTTTTGTCCCCTATGCATATTGTCTGACAACTAAAGCAAGATGCTTACATTCTCTTTGGGTGGGGAAGATGTGTAACACTGAATCAGTGGCTCCTTCCTGTAGTTGGTAAAAGGTCTGACTCCTGAAACAGCTTGAGGTTGTAAGAAACCCTTTGGGTATATATGCTTTCAGGACATTTTGTTGTAGAACTGGAGTACCAAGCAGGCTCTGATAAATAGCTTCCTTGCCTCTGCTGCTGTGGGGAGGGAGTGAGATGGAAGGAACAAGTCCTGTGACTGTTGATATCCTAATAACTATCAAACACGTCTAATGGTGCTCAGTCCTGTACAGGTCACTGCATAGACAAGCATCAGTGAGCTTACGATTGAAGAGTAATTGCTGTTGCTGCTCTTACTATGGCTCGAAAGTACAATTATTCCTGTTGCATGAAGGATGGCACTGCTGAGCACCTACAGGGTGAAAAAAGTAGGACAATTTAGTTGCTGCTGTTACGAGAATGACGTAGTTGTTGCCCTTTTGGTTGTATACAGCTCATTGTAAAAAAAATTTACCAGCAACACAAGGGTTTAGATGAGTCTCTACACTTAGTTTGGTTTTTTTTTTCCCCAGGTTAATTATAGAACAGCAAATGTCTGACATCAAATATGACTCAGATAAACTGAGTAAACAGTATTGTAGACAGCAGTCCTGTAGCTTAAAATGCTACACTACAGCACAGCCTGGTAGCTTACTAGGTGAGAGATCCACATTCAAATCTTAATCTCCCCCTCCACCTCCACACACCCTCTCCATTGGCATGGGTTGGAAGTACAGCCAAAGAAGCCTGCTTTAGCTCCAAAGGATGTGAGGAGAGAAGAGTGCGGTTTTGTTAATACACAAGGATCCCAGCCAGCACATGGAGTGACTTTCTGTGCTCCAACATGTAGCTTAAGACTAGAGCTAAGCTTGTAAGACTTTTCTGAGTGGCTATAGAGTCTGCCCTCTGCAGTTACAGGAAAGCCACAATGTCTGTAGGTGATTGCCCTATAGCAATGGCATTTACATCCCAGAAATGCTCTGCCCTATGCTGTTGTTATAATACAGTTTCCTGCCATATGGCTTTCGGAGCATGTGGATGCCAGTCTAGCTTAATTTTAAAGAAAATCAGCTTTGACAAGGAATCCAAGGAAGTTGGGCTCATTTGAAAATCTCAGTCCAAATTATTTAACCAGTATATTCCTTTTGAATTATTCCTGTGTGGCTATTACTGCCTTCCCATAAACAGACAGACATGCTCTCTGCCTCTGGTGTTTTTGAAGTGGGATTGAAAATTGGGTATGAACGTGATGTTGACTGCCAGAGTCACATCACTGTCACTTCCTGTCTCCCTTGGCTCACCTTTGTTTCCTCCAGGGCAGAGTATCTATTTCATTCTCCTGCCCCTGGAGACTCATGGCAGAGCAGTAATATGTGACTCAACGTAGTGTTGTATGGATGGCAGCAATGCTGTATATATTAATAACTTGATGCTGACATTAGCTGTCCTAATACCTGCTGTTGGCACCAGGTCTTGGAATAGACCATGTAAATCTCCTGCTCCTAGAACCTGGGATATTTCTATGAAAATAACTAATAGACTGAAGAACCTCAACATCGGGTTCTTTCTGGCAACCCACACTGGCTTATTAGCACCCTTAAATGGAAGTATCACTAGAAGGTAATTAATTTCTTTTTAAGGCTATATAGCTAACTTTTTCTATATGGTTTCAGAAATATCCTATCTCAGACTCCTATCCAGGGCCCCCTTCAGGCCCAAAAGAACCCAGATCCACCAAGGTAAATCCAAATAATTATGGACTGGATCTGAACAGTGATGACTCCACAGATGATGAAAGCCAGCCCCGCAAGCCCATCCCTGTCTGGGCCACTGGTACGTGCAGATCTTGTTCTACCCACTGAAACTTCATCCATGAGTATTTGGAATACCCCAGATTTCTCAGTGAGGCTTAGATGTTGAGGAAGCCATGATCTAAGGCAGAAGTGCCTGAGACTTCAGCTTACTGCAGTACCACATGGTATTAACATTGAGTGGTGGTGGTGGGAGCAGGACTGTACGTTTGCAGGTGCTATCATTTGAATTTTAATTCAGGGTCCCTTGTGCCCATCCCTAGAGCTGAAGTGGTCTTGCACTGTCTGAAAACAGAAGGCTAGGGAGTTCACCAGCATCCATGCAATCCTTTCAGTGATTGGTTTAGCAGAGTGCTTGGGATACCTGGAATGTGAAAGGTGCCTTAAAAACCAATTATAGTCTCTGCATGAGGGTGGGTGTAGGATTCTGCATGAAGCCAGGCAAAACCCTACCTTGATCCAGTACTGAGAATTCAGTATCTGCCAGGCCCACCCCTAGTGTCTTCCAGGAATGGCTCTCTGGAGCTCTTCTGCAGGGCAAAAGAGCCTGGAGGGTTGCTCTTAGATCTTGGCATTCATGCACTGACTCTCAGTAATCGAGACACCAAGGAAGTGAGATTTAAGTGGAGTACTAAGATGCTATTTGTAAGACTGCTCATGTAACGTGGTGGCTATTTTCCCAGGGACTCAGCTTAATCAAGCTGTTATATACCAGTATTACAACCCTCCAAATATCAACTCACTCTTCGGGGTCATCGTGAGCCCTAAACTGGAGGACATTTTCTACAAGAACAAGCCGCGATATTTCAAACGCACCAGCTCTGCTGTCTGGCACTCGCCACCCCTTCCCAGTGCCAAATCTATGCTGGGCCTGCCCTCCAACCTGAAAAAGTACTGAGGATGGAGAATGTCCCACTCCTGTCCACCTGCCATTTCAACTTTGTCCTGATTTTTGGGTAAAGAAGAAATCTTTTTTAAGATCTGTATTTTTAATATTTTTGCATAGAATAAAGGTGTCACTAAATAAATAAAGTCACATTAAAATAATCAGGGCCACTTTCTTTCCTGTCATGGGTGGACTTTTGTTGAAACTTTGAATTTTGCTGTGAGGAGGAGCAGAGGCGTACTAAACTACAGCACTGCCTCTGCAGTATCACTTCCCTTTTCCTTCTATCCCCCCTCCTTTACACACACACCACACACACTCACTCCACCTCTGCCTCTGCCGTGTGGCACTTCTAAACAGCTCCAATTCACTTACTTTGAAAACCACTATCTGAGGGTGTGTCTGCAGATGGAAGTTCAGATGTTCCTAAGCGACAACTGATTGCATTACATAGCTTACTTTAGTGGGGTAACATGAAATGTCCAAATCAAAGAGTGGCATGGAGGATTATATCTCCGATGAGTATGACGTGCTGTGCCTTCATTCCCTGAGCTCTTCACTTGCTCCTTAGTAGTTACAATGTAGGGCCTTGCATTCCAGACTCTTCTAGTGCCTTCTGACTTTTACCTGAAATCTTCATGCTTGGTCTTAGGCTGGAAGTGACTTTTATTTGGACTGTTTGATAGGCCTGAATGCATTTTATCACCAGTGGGGGTTTTGGGTTTTTTTTTGTATTTTTTTTTTTTTTTTAATCTAAAACTAAACTAAATCAAATTTGGGATGCTGCTTTTGCACTCAACTCAAAAGCAGTTCTAACCATCTGTATATATCAAGGGGGAGGCTTTCTATTTGACTTCTTTCCACTTCATAATGTCTGAAGGAGTGTCTGCAGAGTTACTCTTCTTACTGATTGTTCAAATCCAATACCAAAGTGAGATGTCCCAGGTGTGTGGCAATTCATGCTGTTAGTCTCATCAGTTAGTCCTGTCTGGTATACTGGAAGAAGAGGGGGTGGACTGAACCTGTCAACTTCTTCATATGCCTTCTCAACGCTGTACAGTAGCAGCCCTTACCTCTTCGACTTGTCACCTGCACCCTGGCTGGATCTATATCACTAAAGGTCACAGCAGATGAATAAAGTACTGGAGAAGCTATGAGTAAAGACACCATAGCTGGAGGCTGTGAAAGGACAGAACAGTGCTGCTCTGAATATAGCAGGGCTTTTGAAAGCTCTGTAATACTGAGCCAGGTTCTAACTTGGTTGATGGATCTCTGAGCAAAAATCTTTCTGCAACATACAAACTTGTGTCTACCAGCTTGTTGCTTCTATAGTAGCTGGGGCTAGAAAAATGCGTTCTCTGTCAGTAGCCAAACTGCTTTGGGCTGCAGAGATTACTAGTCTTATTGGAAATCCTGCGGAAGCTTTCACTGCCACTGCCTGTGCTTTCCCTGGAGAGTAGGTGGAGGACAGTTTATTCTGTGCTTAAGAGGATACTGAACAAAATGGCCACACGTGCACTATAACCTTTGGGCTCCATCTGTTCACAGCTCCTCTCCCAGTCCCCTGTACTGCACAGAGGTAATTAAGAGCTGGGAACTGTCAAGATGGATATTTAGTTCTGTTTCAGAATCTCACGCTGTCAGCTCAGATTTGAGCGAGATGAATGGCAGAGCCAGAGGGAAGGGAAGGGTGGTTCAGTCATGTTACTGAGGCTGGCTTCATTGCTCAGCATCACTTTCCTCTGCCTAAGGTACCTTGACATGTGGCTCAGAGGCACAATGCTTTAATGGCCTTCTGTTTGAATGCTGGCTGAATGTTTCATTAATAGATCAGAGAGCGTATGGCATGGGAACTTACAGCTTATCTAACCCAGTTGCCAGCTTACACAGTCATGAACTAGATCATTGAGTTGGGGGTCATAGACTGTCATGTGGTGGGGGAGAAGATGACCTTCTACTACAGGGAGCCTTGGGCAGTCAAGTTAAATGAAAGAAGTATTTTAAATCTATTCTGCTGGGGGAGTGGAGGGAAGACAGAAGAACAAGTAAGAAGAAGAACTCAGTAAGGAGATAATGTGCTTAAACTTTAGCAAAGCAGAGGGTGTCTCTGGAAACAAAGATCTTTGCTTTACAAAAGCCTTGTCTATGCTAGGGAAATACAGCAGTGGTGGACAAATCTGTAAATACTACTTCACCCAACACCGCTGCTGGCAGTGGAGGAGCTGTAGTCTAGGTCTACTTCAACTTATTTTCTTAAATCCATGCCTTCTAATCCTGCTCCAAATAAACCTAATCACCGATGGGGGAAAATGCTGGCAGCTGCAGGAGCTTTGTCTACACTGGAGTTCCTAGCATTGGTGGCACTAGTGAAGCTCAGCAAGTGTTCGTGATAGTAGGAAAGTATTGGTAGGAAATTTCTATAAAACTGTCCCTAGGGGAGAGAAGGTTATGGTGCATTTTTGGAGGTGTGGGAGTTCTAAAGAGCAGTCATGCCTTGAGCTCTGTAATGCAAACTAAGTGCTTTTCTACATCAAATGGAAATCTCATAATGTGAAGAGTTGGATAGTCCTTGTCTATGTGGGATGAAGCAACTGCTTCGAAGGGGGAGAACAAGGGCTAATCTGAGTGACTATGCCTAAGAATGAAACAGTCTCTCCTCTTGAAGGAGGAAGAGAAAACAGCAGCACTTCATTGGCTTCCTGGTGCACAAGTCAGAAAAAAAGAGGTGGGAGGTGGCTGCTGTCTCATCCCCAAGATCTGCCCTGGTCTGTCAAAAGCCCTTTGATTCTGAAGGAACCAGGATGTGCATGACCTCAACTTATTGTCGTAGAGATGATTACATTATCTGTCAATAGTGCCTTCATGACTGAATAAAAGAAAAATTGGCCAGGAAAAAGAGAGACACTTAAAACTGCATCTCTTTACAAACAAATCTAGCCCCATAATGCTACCCATCAGCTCAGCGATGTGACTAGCACACAGGGCAGCACCATTGATTCTGTTGCTTTTTTGGCCAGTCTCAATTCATTGCAGTGAAGTTGACTCCTTTCGGGTTTCTCAACTCCAAAATAGGTTTAGCAAAGAGATTAAGCAATTTTTTCCCCATGTTTTGAATTGAAAAGAGTAAAATTATAGGTGTGTGATGTGGAGAGGGTTTGGGCAAGTATGTATGAGGTTGTGATGGTGGGCTGGAGTGGCCAAACTTCCCTCAGTGTTTCATCATAATAATGGTGGTACCACCTAGATGAAGAATAGAGGTCATAACTCCTGGGCTTGGGCAGGGTTCTTCTTGCTCAGTGAAATCTCTGTCATGTATATGTCCATTTTCTCCGGCAGACAGTTTCTTGAGCTAGCCATTTTGTGGTTCCAGTAGGTGCTGAAGGCTAGTTATTTTGTGTAGTCATGCTGAGAATTGCAACTGCTTCTGGTAATGGATTTTGCTGACAACTCCTCTGAGTTAAGAAATAATGCTGCAATTCTGGTTTGTTTTTATGTGATTGATTAATTGCAGAAGTCTCATCTACTTTCACATTGTGTCCTGAGCAACACTGCGTCAGCTAAGAGACTGATTCACTCCCCACCTCCTGTTACTTCAGTTGATGTCAGTTCTTACCCAACTGGCGCCTTGTGACTGAGAAAAATACTTTTTTAAGAGTGCCCCATTTTCACTACAGTTGCTTCAGGGCATAGGCAATTAAGATTTGAAGTGAGGGTGGTTTTAAACAGTATCCCTAGTATTGCTTTGGGTTCATGAATGCTGAAGGCTCTATGGAGGGGCTAACTCAAGAGATTGCAGATCTTTTTACCAGCCTGAGTTAGTAGAAACAGAAATGTATTGAATGGCTTTTCAGTGGTCAATGGGAAACTGGAGTTTCAGTCCAAGTCTTGGTGGACAGCTGTCTACCCTCATCAACAGTTCCCTTCAGGGCAGCTGTGAGGCTCACTGTCTGAGAAGGTGCCACTACTTGTGCTATTCCTGTTCTGGGGATAAGGACTTCAGGCTCATGGGCTAGCATTCCAAGCATTTGGCATGGAAGGGTTCTGTCATGGGAGATCTCCTTGTGGTGGGATTGTCCTCAGCCATGGGTGGTTGATGGCTGTCTTATCTCCCTTTGAATATCTCCATTGGTGGGGACTCAAAGTTCCTGTGGCAGATTTTTCATTTCCAAGTTTTCCCCAGCCCCGTCATATTTATCCTGCACTATTCCTGCTCTAGTTTGAGCCTGCTACTCTTTGTGCTGTCCTTGATGACCAATGGAAAATTGATCCCTTTCCTTTTAAATGTGCTTTATGTAAGCATAGTAGAAGAGGTTAAAGGTGCTAAAGTTATGTGCTGAATGTTTAACTGTTGCAGGAGAGTGACATGAACACACCCTAATCAGTCCTCTGAGGCAAGGCCATTGCCTCCTTCTGCAATCTTTCTGCTCATTTGGATGCATTTTGAAAACATTGACAGCGCATTCTGGGGGGAGTGCTAGCAAAGCAGCTGAGGACAAGAGGAAGGCATCATGGATGCTAACCCTGCCCTAACTACTAGGGCTTTGGTAACAGCTTTCAGAATCTGTTTCAACATAGCAATGGTGACAATAAAAGGCAAAGATACAGACTACGGTGATGCTACCACTCATGTTGTTTACTGCAATATTCAAGGGTGTGTTTGATAAGTAGGGAATGCAAGGCTTTTTCCTGATGAACTAGAAAGTTACTGATTAACTGTTTTCAGCCTTAGTCACTGTTGCTCAGTTAGATTATCTTCTGCATAGTCATGAAATAGTCATGGTCCTTGAGCCTACACCTAACCACTAAGGTGGGGAGGGTGAGGAGGGAGCATCAGATTCTTCAGCCCTGACAGAAAAGTTGACATTCCTGATGAGCTGAAGCTAGGCTGGCTACTATCTAGGAGCCCAGAAAGATAAGAGGACAAATCTGACAGTCCAGCTGTTTGCCCATTGTTTTCTGCCCCAGGATCCTGTCTGATAACAAAGACTTTTGGGTGGAGACCAGAAAGAGACATTCCTGCCATCTGACCATAACCATACAGTTAGCATCTAACTAACAAAGGGTCCAGCTCCAGCCAAGATTTAAGGTACTAAGGCCAAACCCTACTCTTGCTCCCTTCCTGGCTGTGAGTGGCTGCCCTGCAGAGCAGAGATTACTACCAAAATACCAAATAGCCATCAGCTATTACTTCTTGTAGACTAAGATTCATAATCATGCTGCTACAGAAGAATTGGCTCTTGTAGTTGTAGTCATGTATATCTTGGGTTGACTAGGTGCCTGCTATGTTAATTATTTTGGAAATGCTCTACTGCTTGCAGTAGTTGCTGAAATGTTGCTATGTATGGGTCTGGTCTAATATACATTACAGTTGATGGAAAGATTCCTATTGGCTGCAGTGAGTTTTGGATAAGACCCTTGCGTGCTTGAGCAAAAGCCTGTTGGAGCTAATGGAAGTCTTTCAGTTGACTTGAGTGGCCTTTAGTCCAGGGTACAGGACAAGGGTCACTTGCTTATGAGCCTTTGCTCAACAGAGGTGGGGACATCTCACTATGAGCCCTCCTTTCCCTCCACCCTTCCTTCATAGACACTTCACCCAAAAGGAAACAACTTTCACACTATACCTAGCACCATGGGCACCTACTCATGGCCTTTCAGCTCTAGTGAAATAAAAATGTTGTTAATCTCCACAACACACACCCTTCCCCCTAAGGATGCTGAAGCCTGGGTTGGAAGAGGGTGAGATTATTGGTAATAAAGGAGAATTTAGCCCAAGCTCCACACTGGGAAGTGGGAGAATACTGCTTAATGTGTGTTTTGTTTTTTAAATTTAACAGCAGCCTGCTGCCAAACTGAGAACTTCAGGATTTTCTGACCTTAAATTTTATGTGACACGTGTAGATTCTGCCCTGTTGGTTTGTACACATGTCTAGTTCAGGCTGGAGGAAAGACATGGGAGAGACCATCGTTTCTAGTGCACATTAAATTGATGCTTGAAATTTGTCATTTGCTGCATCTTTTAGTGACTCTTGCCACCTCTAATGCCTTTGGTGGACATACTGGATGGAGGCATCAGAGAGATGGTTGGAGATGTGTCAGAGACGGAAAAAAGATTCTAGTGCTTTTGTCAAATCTCCACAAGCTGACAGAGTATGCATGGCTGCCCTGCCCTAGAGATGAAAATGGGAACAGACAGTGTGAGGGAGAGGGGGGAATTGCTGGGAGATGCCTGGGGCCAAGACACCACCCTCTTGATGCAGCTGCTGCCAGCATGACACTAGTTAAGAGTGATTTGTGTAATGAGTGGGATGTGATTTCTTCTGACAACAGCTGCAGGTAAACAATGCGGAGGCAGCCTGCAGCCTTGGCTAGCCTCACCCTTCTCCAGTCCTCACTAATGGGCTCTTTCTAATTACAGACATTAACTCCACCTCTAAACATCTATCACTTAGAGGAGTGCTGGAAAATTAGGGTTTACCAGCCACCATGACCAGACTACAGGCCGGTTCCACCAAAGCAAATTGATGCTAATCCAATAGTGGGATGAATGGCCCGCACTTACGGATATGAAAACTGAATTTAGTGGGTATGTTTTAAGATAGGTGCATGTTAATAATCTGTAAGCATAACAATGGAAATGAATCTTAGGGCCCTTTGCCCTCTCTATGGAGATATGCATGTTCAGGATTCAAGTGGAGTGAGTCTGGCGCTCTTCATTTCACATCACAAACCTGCTGCAAATTCCAGTGTGGTGGCAGCTCTGTCAGCTTGGGATGCACGTAGAACCAGAATAGCAGGGTGTGCTTCAGGGTCTTACCCATGTGAGTCTTCTTTAAACCCCTGCAGGTCTGTGCTTGGGATGCACCTAGGAGTCAGAACTGCAGGGTGTGCTTCACAGTCTTCCCCATGTCAGTCTTCTTAAAACCCCTGCTTTGTCACCACTGTCTCTGTGTCTTGTTTGAGACTTTTCCATTCTCCAAACACCAGCCTCCTGTTGAGGGAAACTGGAGAAAAGTGATGCTTTAGAATGCAGTTGCTCTTTTATTCACCCCAGGAGCTGATAGTCCTTAATTATCGGCTGTTGTGTCTGATCTGGAAGGGACATGTTAAATGCTTGTTAGCAATAGTGGACACAGTTAAAGTCATTCTGTAATACATCAATTTTCATAATCATTTCTTAACAACCAGAATTCATACTTTACACAGACAGATTCCTCAAATCATCATACATCCCAAGAGTTAAATAAATATAGACAAACGGGTTGACTTTCCCTTGGGCATTTTCAGAAACTCCTGTTTGTCATAGCAGGAGCCAGCCTGGCCCACAGGGGACTGGAAACCCCCTCGAACTTCTGCAGAGTAAGATGAGGAAAATCCCTCCAGCTCTCTTATCTTCTACCCCATAAGGATAACCAAACAACGGAGTAGATTTAATCTTTGTGTTTCCTCTAAATTTGACATGCACTGTGTGCTCAAAGAGAAACTGTGCAGGGGCAGTGATTTGGAAGTTCATATAAGAAACATTTCTTGCCCCAGAGAAACTGTGACATGGATTTAGAAATTGTAACATGAGCTGAAGTTCTTTATTCATTGGGCTGATGTTTGTAAGAAGGAGGACAGTTGTTCTTTGTGCTGGTGTTTGCTGTCAGTTCCATGAATAAACTTGTTTTCTTCAACATGCTTCAGAGTAGATCTACATTTAAGAATACACAGCACCTACTTCCCACAGGTTTAGTGATATATTTATATATCCTGTCATGGGACTACAGCCCATTAAAATACAATCTTAATAATAAACAATAATGATAAATATATCTGTGGTGTAGGAGACTGGCTGGCTCAGGAGTTTTACTTTTACAGAGTTACTAGATCACAGCTCAGATCTACTCCAAGGCAGCAGTGACTGAGTGTTGTGAAATGAATTAGGGGTCTAAGTTCATTTCCTAATGGACAGGACTCCCATATTCACATTCACCGCTGGAGTCTTTGGGCCCCACCTGCGTCTTTGTGTATTCAAACTCCAGTACCTTAGGTCATGTTTGGGGTATGAAGGAATGCTTGAGCAGGTGCTATAGTCAGTCTCAGCAGAAAGTCTGAGGACTGAATGGCCATGGAGGTTTAATTTTTCCCTCCCAGTTAGAAGCAGCTCCACCAGGTTAGAGGTGAGGCATGTTAGGGGAACTGATGTGAGGAAACTTACCCTGCTGCAGCGCATGCTTTATCTGGTCTATCAGTAAACAAAGGAATTGAGGCTCTGGATCTGTTATTCAGACCATGTCACAAGCACTGGGTTTACTAAAGTTAAAAGATAATCACACAAAGGAAGTGAATGATTCTAGGGCCATGTCTATACTACAAAATGAAGTTGACCTAACTTATGTCAACATACCGCCACAACAGTAATTACATCATTTGTGCGTGTCTACACTGTGCTCTTTGTTTCAGCAGTGTGCATCCTCACCAGGAGTGCTCGTATCGATTGTACTGTCAGTGGGGGGCACTTTGGGATGGCTCCTGAAAGCCAGCAACAGTCAACATAAGCAATGCAGCATCTACCGTGACACCATGTTGGCCTAACTACATCAGCCTTGACTCTATGCCACTCGTGGAAGTGGAGTTAATAAGTCGGCGTAGCAGGGCAGTTTCGTCAGTGGGAGCAAGATTTAAGTGTAGATGCTTCCAAAGCAGCTAGGTCAATGTTTAGCTGCTTTGCGTCGCCCTAACTTTGTAGTGTAGACCAGTCCGAGAAGGTAATTTATTACACATATCTTGGACCTGCGCTCAATCTAAATTCATACAGAAATATCTTCATTTAGTATTAGTTAAGGTTACACTTTAATAACATTTTACTCACATGTTGAAAAGTTAATACATAAACAATGAAGGTCATCAGCCATGCATCTTTCTCTCATCTACACTAATGTAAAACTGTATCAACAATCCCAAGCTTCAAAAACTTCCAGACAGCTTTAACTGATATACATACAATAAGGACATGTACGTTTAAAGTTCTCTTTTTCTCAGAAATCCAGAAAGAAAACCATACCTTAAAAGAAGGTGTTACATCTTTAACATGTGTGTCCTTATATACATATGTTGGAATTAAGGCTGTGCAGTAGTTTATACAAGGAGATATGTTAATTTCTCTCCCTTTTGTTCAAAGAAATCCCAAAACAAAAGCCTATCTGAAAAGAAGGACCTTCTTGTATGTATGTTGCACTTAAGGCTGCGTTGTAATTTCTGAAGTCTTGGAGGTTAAAAGAATGAGTAGGAAGAATGTAGAAGGAGACTGTAGAAGGAAGATAGTAATGGATAAGAGTTAATCAGTTTTATACAGGGAGAGAAACAGAAGTGTGGTTGTTTACCTTAACTTTCGTTCCTAGATTTTCAGCATGTGAGGAAAATGATTTTAGAGTAGAACTAACATTAAACAGAGTTTTTCTGTGTGAATTTCCCTTGTTTTTAAAGAAATTGATGTGATGTTCCATCGCCCCCTTCCCCCCGCAATCTAGACTGGTGTGTAGCTATGTCACCCAATTCCTCACTCCTGGGCCCCAACTTACCCTGTTTTGCTGTGTGAACCACCCGCTCCTGGATCAGCCCACACCCAGCCTCCTGCGAATAATCAGTCCCTAACCTAGTGAAAGAGCGCTTCTGATCAGCCACTCATGGGATAGACCCCCAGCAAACACCCCCAGTCCCAGATGCAACCCTGGAAACGACCATTTTGCAGGGTTCAGTGCTGTACACTGCACCCTGCAAGCTCATTTACACTTGTCTGTCAATTTATCAAAGAAATTGATATGCATCAGCTTTGTTACGCCAAGTAAAGGCTCTACACACACTCAATCCACATGCACTGTTTTAGATAAAACTAACAAATAAGTTTATTGACTACAACAAGATTTTAAGTGAATCTAAGTCAAATTAATGTAAAGCAAAAGATTATTAATGTGTCAAGGAGTTAGTCACAATCAACTAAAAGATAAATTGCCTCCTAAACTATGATTAATATTTCAGTCTGTATTCAGCTTACCACACAGGCTGGTTGAGATGTCTCTAGCAACCACGTTCCCCCCCACTGTGAGTAGATTCTCACTTTGGTGTTGTTTAGAAGATGCATTCCAGGGAAGCCATGAGACTAAGATGCCTCAGCTTTTAACAAGTTTCCCCAACACTCCTGGGGTCAGGTGATTGGCCCTGTCCGGCAATGGGCATGATTTCTTCCACTTGAGCCAAAGCGCTCACAGGTGCTTAGGCCAGTCTTTATTCCTGTATGCATGCCTCTGCTGGGCATGGAAGCACATCTTTGTGTTCGTCTGCATCTATTCAAGCCACGTGAGAGACACATTTGGGGATATGACTTAGCAGATATGTACATATGTATGACATAGCAGGAAACATGATACCATAACAACAATGTTCAGTGTGTCATGAGCATTCCAAAAACACCTTATATGGCATACTTTGCACCAGACAATACACAGTTACACTGTAAGGGTGTATATGGGGTACAGCGTGTCACAACTGGGTAATATGAAGATGAAAAATAAAAAGCAAATAACAAACAGACTTACAAACAATGACAATATAGGAAACACAGTGGCTGCAATGCATGTTTGGTTTTGAAGAAACATCAACATTAAATTAAATGTGGCCACTGCAACTTAGCGAATCTGCTGTTATGTGAAAAACATGTGGGCCACTACCTAGCACAGAATGTCATCATACTTAAAGTAATGCTTTCAAATGAGTGAGGCTAAAGTCAAAGTCAACATTAGATTAAATGGGGCTGTTGGAATTTAATGAATTCACTACCATGTATCCACATAGACCACTGTGTAGTAAACAACTACATCATATCGTTACTGTGGCACTTTAAAATTGGCGTAGCTCTGATCAGTTATGAAATAAAATCTATTTTTGCCTCAGGAACTCCAAAATGGAAAAATAAAAAAGTGGTATTTGTGTGAACTACGCATATACAATAACCTACACTGGAAATTAGTATAAAATCTCCACAAGCTTCTTTGCAAAAAGGTTCAGAAGAAAAGTGAGACTCCAGGGACTCAGTTTCAAAAACTGTCTGTTTTTAATTTACAAAATATTTTTCTTTACATTACTCCCCTACAGATTCCAACTGCACAGAAAATGTGAAGTCCTCCTATACCCTATTTTGCATGTTCGGGAATTTTTTCTGTAATAAATCATTTAGTAGATATTCCTGTTCTATTCCCTGCCAGTTCCCCAATGTAACTTTAAATACTGCTCCACCATAGTACGTTTCGATTTTGAGGCTTAAGACATTTTCCCGGAACTAGAAATCCTGCCTGATCCAACCTTCCATACTCAGCATATTTAATAAGTATTCAGTGAAATGTATTGCCCAAAACCTGGATTCCCTGATGTGGAAATCTGCCACCTTGGAGAAATGGCTGAAGAACTTACACAATATGCCTCCTCTGGAAAAATCCACATATAAAACTGGTGTGGTGAAAGGGGGGATGTTAGAGTACAGCCGGGTTTATGAACTAGCTTAAAGAACAAACACAAGCCCCAGATGTTCTTCATAAATGGCTTTTAAATCTGTCAGTCAAGATTGGTTTCAAATTTCCACAGTCTTGTGACCAACCTGTGAGCCAAGGTAAGGTTTGGTTTTGTGTTTACATAACCTTTGTAAACTGAATTGAATGGTGTTTATGGAAAGGATGCAATTCTCCTACGGGATATTCAGCTGGAAATACCTTTCACCTTGTTTACAATACTCTTGGTCTCATCCGTAAAAAATCTCCCTGTATTTCATAACCAGGGCACCCATATAGCATACCATTTTCTATTCCTGACTGGACTTGGACCAATATTTTGCGTGTTGCTTCAAGATCAGACTCTCCCAATCTGTTGTTGTTGTTCTATCCACTCAGCCAATGAAAAACTTATTTTAAAGCAAGAAAGGAAGTTCTTCATTAAACAAGGATTTGAAGCAGCTGTTGGTGGGTGACATTTCATGAAGAAGTGATTTTGATGGGGATAACTTTTATCAGTGCAGGATCTAATCCCATCTCAACTCTCTGCCAGCAGAGGCCAGATTGGCACATTGTCAGAGAAAGTAACCGCTGTACAGAATGTCAGCTGAGAGAATGCACCTCTGAACTTATTTATTTACTAAATGTATTTGATCCATTTATCCTATTTCACAAATTGTTCTTTAGCAGCTTGTGAGTTTCTCACATTTATATGTTGCTTGCAATTATTCACAGGATAATTTCTGATGATTGTGCATCAGCAGTTCAGTGAGTCTTTGAAATAAGCCCTGTAGTTTCTCTCTTGGGTCCTGATCCTGAAATGAGTTCTGTGCAGGCACAGGGATCTGCCCACACTGGTGTTGTTGCAGGAGTGGGGACTTTTCATGGTCACATGGTATGTTTCAGTTCCCTGACTGGATCCAATAAGACCAACTCTTTGCATCTGGTTTACAAGTTCAAAACTCACTTTCTGCAAGTAATTTCCTGTATTGGCTTAAAATGCACAATTCCAGGCAACATTCCTGCCCCCAAATTTATTCACTGAGATACTCATATCAAAGGGGGCATAGACACAGTCAAAATGAATTAGATCACATTAAAAACTGATTTAATATTCACAGAAGCTTTTTTTAGTGTTGAGCCAGGCCCAACCCTATGTGCAGTTGCTTGCCCATAAAACTTGCTGAACTCTGCCCTGAGCCAAACAGATGTGGCTTCTCTTTCATAACCCTACATTCCAGAGTCCAAAACACACTCCAGAGCAGCCAGTTATCTGTATTCCCTACAGATACAGGAGGACAAAGCTCTGCACAGAGAGGGCCCCCAGCTGCTTTATAGTGGATACAGGTAAATTCTGCCTCCATCCATCCAATCTCATAACATAACAGCACTTTGCGTTTCTGTAGCACCATTTATCAGAGAACCTCAATGTATTTTACATACATAATTAATTCCCTCTCCCCTCCAACAACCCTGTGAGGAAGTTGGTGATATTGTCCTCAGAATTCCTGATGCCAAGTCCTGTGCTCTAACCACTAGATCACATTTCCTTCTGTGCAAAATGATTGAGCTATAAATAACAAAGGAGCTGGCTACACTGTTTTGGATGGGCTCTTGTCCCAAGGTACACAGGGATTCAACAATCTGGAGCTTGTGTAGACAGACAACATATTGATTTTGGCCTGTCAGCAGCATGGGAAATGGCGTCAGATCAGGCCAATGAGGCAATGGCATCTGCTTGCAGATGCGGCCCAGAGCCAGGGTGGACACAAATGGATGAAGCTCTGGTACTCTCCTGAGAAGTTAACTCAGTCTCTGGGCTGTTGTGCGCTAACCAGGTATTTATGTGAGTAACGACAAGGTTACTGACTCCCTAGACAGAATATGTTTGCACTATCAGGTTCTTTCTCCATGTGCACTCAGTAAAACACAACAGATCTATGTGGAAATTAAAAAAGAAATGCTGGCAATTGTTCTGACTGTGAGCAGTTTCATGAATACATTTATGAGACATAATCAGCTGAGGTAGAAACAGACTATAAACCACTGGAAACCTTATTATAGAAAGCATTATGTTAAGAACGAAAATGATCATGAAATTGCAGAAGTATTCATTAAATGTGAAACAAAGGCTGGGTTAGAACCTTTTTAGAGCACACTTGTTTTCAAGAGCGTTCATGAGCAAAGAGCTTCTGGAAGAAGAGCCTGAAGTAAATCTGACTCAAATACTACCCAGTTCTAGAACCAAATTGAGCTAACACAAATGAGAAACACAACACTACAACAGTTCGAAAGAATAATTCGAGATGGATGGCCTAAATGGAAAAAGCCTACAAACCAGCAAGCATCAAATCTACTGGGATTATAAATATGAAATTGCTGAATATGAAAGGATTCTGGACAAAAGACTTCATATAATAAAAACCATACAGCATGAGGTTAGAAATGCTATGCTTACTTCATCGTGTCCACCCAGACATTGAGAAATGTAAGAGCAGAGCCCAAGATGTCTTATTATGTCCAGGCATGAATGTTGTCATAAAGAGAAAGTTTACAATTGTGAAATCTACAATCAATACAGAACCAACACATGACATTCCTGATCACCATTAGTCATTAATTTTGGCAATTCTCTGTTATGTTAGTTCAAATACACTATGTCACACACAGTCAAAAGGGTTAGCAGGAAAGTCAGTACAAACAGCAAATAATTTGATTCAAGAGAACTACCCCTTGGTAGGTTCAACATTAGCATTGCTAGAAGGTTGCAATACACTACCCAATTATTTGTTTAGGCTCATCAGTTTAGAAACCCTGGGCAAAAGAAGAACTTTCATGTCAACATCTGGCAAGCTTCTTGAGCCAAATATAATAATAAAAAAACTGAGGTAGTGGCAAAGGGAGCAATATGCCAGGAAACTGAAACAGGAAAATTCTAGGACAAGAATATCAGAAAGTTACTTTTTTTACCAGTGGAGGAAAACGTAAGATTTCAAACAAAGAATGGCTGGCAAACTGCCAAAGTAATTGATATATCATCCACACTAAGGTCATATGTGATAACCACATCTGATGGTCAGTCCTACAGGAGGGACAGAAGACATCTAAACAAAATCAAACAAGACATTGGCTGTTTCCTTAGGACATCCAAAATGTCTTTGATGGTATTTCTGTGCTGACAGAGGTAATACACACACTTGTCCAGTCACTGACAATGAAAAACATGAACCATCATAAAAGCTCAGTGAGTGAACAGGTCACTGCAACAGGAACCGTTGCAAGAACAAGAACTAGAAAACTGCTGAGTATAGGTGATTTTATCATGAGTCTCATGATATATGGTGTTTTTCATAAAGTCCCAGCTTCCACAGTCATGAGATTACCTGAGAATCTTAGCTTTCATTTGACGCAAAAGGAAGTTTCTAGTTCTCTTGGTTGTGTCCAAGAGCACCTTAAAGGCTCAGAAACCAGAAAACAAAGAAATAAAAACCAAGATTTATTATTTTTTTTAAATCTCATGCTTTTGGGGGCCTGGTTCATGATATTTGAACACGGCAATACTGAATAAGAAGCAAAATATTCCTCTCATCTGCCAGAGCATTGTCTACCCTGACCTTCATCCGTGACTTCTCAATTACTATTTTACTAACTGGCTCTCTTAGTTAGTTTGTGGTTTTTATTATAAATGGCACTATGTTTTTCTTTGCATTTAATTTAAATAAGGAAAAGAATATACCACTGGAGTTAATGATTACTGACTCCTGTCATATAACAAAGGTATTAACCTTTCTCACACTGACGTAGGTCAAGTGACTGGAGCCAGAAAATAACATTTAGTTTCTTACCAGGACTCGTGCGTGTCAGATCATTTTTACATCAGTGGTCATATTTAGCAGCTTGCTATCCTCTTCCTCCTCCTAATCGTTAACATATAAAATCATGTGTCCCAATACGGATCACTGCAGACCCTACCAAAGAATTCCTTCCACTTTGAGGAGTAGAAATTTCCTACAACTCAGTTAATTCCCTATTGTTTGACTAATTTGTAAGACCCACTGGGATTTTGACTTAAATGTGATGGTTATTTATTTTCCTTAAAATCCTTTTCTGGAAGATTCTGTTAAAAATGTTTTAAAACCGAAGTAATCTTCATTCATAAATAGTCTTCTGTGGTTACGTAGATTTGCCTCATAGTTTGAAATCTTCCCTTTAAAGTTCATTGTCATTGTGTTAAATCCGTGAAATTACTGTCTGTTACAATATCAAACGTAAATGAGCAGCAGTTACCCAATGAAGTTTTTACACTCATTTCCTGTACAACTCAAGTCATCTTCAAAATAAACTGACAGAAAAACAATGGTTAAGTATGGGATCAAGAAAATAGTTCTCCCAAAAATACCCTAATTAATAAGTACTTTAGACAGTCCATATTAGAGTAGTTAAAAGAGTCTATTATTATTGTTGTTCTTGGAGAATATGCATCTACCTTTCAACACACTCAGGGCCAAATTCTGCCTTCAGTTTACTACTTGGTAACCCTGCTAATTTCATTGGGATTGTATAGCTATACATAAGGACTAATTGAGGTTCAAGACCATTATTATTATGGACTAAGGAGATTCTGGCCATTCTGGCTCCCCTATGGGTTTTATTACTGAACAGAGTCAATCCTGAAACAGATGTCATCAGCGCAACACCCATTTGTCTTACACCAGGAAACAAAAGTAATATCTGGGAAATGACAAATTAAATCTAAGATTAAAGTATTAAAAGGGTTTATTGTTTATATCTTTAAACCAGCTCTCAGTAAGGTGCTAGTGAGGTAAAGTGATGATACCAATCCAACACGTTTGTAAAGCAGTTTCTGATTCTTGTAGCTGAGGCATTATAGAAGTGCAAAGTATTATTATTACACAGTGCCATGGGTGTGGAAGGTCCTTTATGATATTTACATAGCTGAGCCAGGCCATCTTCCCAAGAAAGCTACAATCTCAATGGGATGTATCTGTGTGCATCACTGTTCCCTAGAAAAAGAAATCAGAACTGCTCAACTGGGCATCAGAGGCTTTGTAGCACTGATCTCTAACAGCCCCATTAAACTGAAGAGGTGTGGGCTGGGAGCAAGAGTGGGGCTCTGTCTGCACTGAAGTTGACGTTTTGTGTGTGTGTGTGTGTGTGTGTGCACGCGCGTATTTTGCAGGGACACACGAGGGCCTAGGGATGCGGAGGTGCATCCCCAGTGCCAGGATGCTGGGTGGGCTGGGGACAATGGGTGCTGGGCGGGTTAGATAGTCACAGCTGGGGCCCCCTGTCCTTGCGGTGGGGGTGAGGCAGACACACACCCCTACACTGAGCACGCCCAGCAGTGGAATCTGCCGAGTCACGATGAGCCAGAACCTGCGTGACCAGAGCGGGTCCGTAAACTCGCTCAGAGCAGCTGCTTCCCGCCCCTCCTCCCCCCCCCCCCCGCGCGGTGGGCGTGGCCTCCCCGCGCGCTCTGTGACGTGGCTATATAAGGCGGCCGCGCAGGGGGCAGCGTTCAGAGCGCGCGAGGAGACAGACCCGAGCTCGGAGGTTCCTGCTTCAACAGTGTTTGGACGGAACCGCCGCTCGGACCCCCCCCCCCTCCCCTTCCGACTTCTGTGTTCTCTCGGCTCCCGTAGCAGCAGCACCCGCCGCCATCATCACCATGTCTTCGACTCCGTCTCAGGTGCGGCAGAACTACCACCAGGACTGCGAGGCGGCCGTTAACCGCCAGATCAACCTGGAGCTCTACGCCTCCTACGTGTACCTCAGCATGGTGAGCGCGCGTCACGCTCGGTCTCTTACAGGCACCGCCGCACGCGGGGCGCCGGGGGGGGGGGATGGGACGGGACGACTTCAGCGCCGCGTGGGAACGGGCCGGGCCGGGCCCCATGGCCTGCGGGAGCGAGGGGCTGCGCCTCTGCCAGCGAGCTGAGCGGTGGGGGGCGGGGTAGGAAAGCGCCCGCCGAAGGGCCGGGCCTGGGGGCGCGGGGCCCGCGCGCTCTCCCCGCCTTTGTTGCCCGGCCCGGGGGGGAGGCAGCGCCGCCAACGCCCCGCGCCGCCTCTCCTGGGGGCGGGTCCCTCTGTGCCCGCGGCGGGGGGAGGGGAGGACTCGGCACCGACTGACGCAGCTGGGCCGGGCTGGGCCGCTCCCCAGGGGGCTGCGCAAGCGCGCGCGGCGTCTCGGTGCCAGGCCGGCGGAGGCGGCTGGGGGGGAGGGAGGTCCCTGGCTGAGCCGGGCCGCGCCTACAGCGGCCCCGACCCGTGTTTATCTGCGCCGTGACAGAGCCGCTGTTATCGGGGCAGGGCGCCGGCCAGTCGTGGGGCTGAGGCAGTTACACACACACACACACCCGCGCTGGGTCCTTCGCCCGAGGCCTCTTTCTTCGCGGGGGGAGGGAGGGTCGGATCCTCTTTTTAGAGGCAGCTGGGACTGTCTTTAAGAAAAGGGTTTTCTCCCAGCCGAGGAGGCCCACCGCTGAGCTTTGCGATATGGTGGGATCACGCCTGGGAATGGAAACGGACATTCCCCGGTTGTGAGTTGCCGCAACAGCACTGGAAGTTGTCAGATGTCTTAATCCAAGTAGCAAGGTTCAGGCTTGCTTGGAATTTGGAATCAGAAAAGAGCAGGCTCTCCTCCTCCTTCTCTCGCCCTTCCCTTGTAAATTGAACTCAACTAGGTTGGTGCCCACTGTTCTGTGGGAACATTGTAAACCGCCAGCCCTTGACCTAAAGAGATCCTGAATGCTCACTTCTGTCATCTGCAGTGGCATCAAAGGTCTATTATGTTTTGATAGTAGAACGAGAAGTTCTATTAAAGCTTAGCTTTATCACCTGCCCAGTGGCTTACAAAACTAATGTGGCTGTTGAGGGGGGGGGAAAACCAAATGTCTAATTTGCAGAGTGGCCCTTAAAAGAGCTGCTAAATCAACTCTGAAGTTGGTCAGACTCTGGTAGCTTTCCAAATGGTTCCACTGGTGTTCATAGGTGCAGACTTTGAAAAGATGCACCAGTGTGTGTTTGGCAAGTTTAAGAACAGCATGTGCCTTGTTGCCTCTTTAACATCTGACCTAAAAAACCAAGATGCTTCAGAGAAGAACATAGCACTAGGTTCTATATAGGGCCCAAAATGTACCCCCATTTATGGCTTCCACCCCAAGAACAATATTAAAATGGCACTAGTTTATCCTTTAGACATGCTCATTTATCTAAAAGTGAGATCATAACTTTCTACAGCTCCTAAAAAGCTAAGCAAGGCATAAAAACTTCAGCCCAAAAATACATTCAGAAAGTTCTTGGCCACCATGTTCTGGCTAGAGTTTCATGACTAGCCAAGCACAGTACTGAGCAACTGTATCATAAGCTGTGGATGCTGATTCATGACAGTAGGGGTGTACAACGTGCTTCGTACTTCGTACTGATCTCTTTAGCTTCTCTTCCTTTCTACTGTCAAGTTTTTAAAGTATGGTGCTCAGGAGGGACACAATTCAGCCTTGAATTCAGAGCTTTGAACTATGACTTTGTGAGTTAGCAGAAATCTCCAAGTGGCTTCATATCACAAGTGGGGTGAGTGCAGGGGTGACATGGCTGGGCATGTGGTGAGTGTGCCAGTCACTCTTAAGAGCACAGCTATGTAGCTGCAACATCCTGTTGAGCCTGCTAACTTGACAGTGCTACTATATCCAGAGTGAATACAGCAGTAAGAATGACACAATTCACTTGATTGAGATCTGCATTCCTAGGCTGAAGTTTTGATTGTAGTACTGAATTTTGTTTTCAGTCTTACTATTTTGACCGGGATGATGTGGCTTTGAAGAACTTTGCCAAGTATTTCCTGCACCAGTCCCATGAGGAGCGTGAGCATGCTGAGAAACTGATGAAGCTGCAGAACCAGAGGGGTGGTCGCATCTTTCTGCAGGACATTAAGGTTAGCAGCAGTGCCAAGGAGACACCTCAAGGGCACAAAGTGCAGAATAATAACATCCTCTTCTGGTCTGCACCCAGGGTGGAAGAGGAGTTATGAAAGCCAACACGGACAGTCTCCTCAAATGTTGGTTAACAAGTCACTAGTAGTGTTAATCCAACAGTAGACCCTTAGTTGACTCAATAGAAAACCTCTCATGAATAGGGTACTATGTTTTTTTTAACCACAAAAGACTTGCAGTGCACAGATATGGGAAATGCAGACCAACCGTGATAGTTTGATACTGGTACTAAAGTTTAGTTAAGTCTCATAGTATGTAAATCTTCCCTGTGACACACCACACCTCTTTAAGATGAGGTACTTAAAGCTGGTTCCACACTATAAAAGAAATAACCACATTCCCTGCCAGTCTCTTGCAGATCATACAAACTGTAGCCCTTTCTCAGCCCAACTTGTTTTGTCTTGCAAGTGATGTAAGTCCTCTTAAATTCATGGGTGCCAAGGAAACATGAATAATATGGTGTTTTCAATGGCATGGCATGTCATGCCTTCATTGCAGAATCCCATTGGAGTAGATGAGCTGTGAGTTGCTAATCAATATATCACCAAGTCACTCTGGATAATCTATCAGTCATGTGATCTGAAATGACTTTTTAAAGTGCATTGAAATTTTTCCTCATTGAATCTCAAATTTAAAGTAAATATAATAAAAGGTGTTGAGGAGAATCCTTCTAGAAGCAACTAAACTGTTCTGTTTTTGTACATATCCCCAGTACTGTAACAGGTACTCTTGAGCATCAGTCTCTTCAGAAGGAGGCATATTTTGCTTGCAAGACCTTTCAGAACACAATAATTATTTAGCACTACCTTCACTTCCTGAATAAAATCAGGGGTCAGGAGCACTGGCTCTTGCATAACAAATATTCTGGTTCTCACTTCCTCACCCCCTTCTTTTGGAGACCTGGTTTGGCTTGAAGTAGTTGCTTATTTGTCTGAAGACCAGTTTTCCCTGCAGCACTGAGCTGCTGATGAGTCTTCTCACACTTAATTTTCAGGCTGCACCCTAAGTTACTGTTGCCCAGGTATAGGCTGACATTTCTTGAAGTCTCTCTGGAGGATCAATCCTGTACCTAAGAGTAGGAAAAAATATTGTTCTGGATAATAGAGCTGACATATGTAAAAACATAGCCTTACGTTAGCAGCTGTCACTAATGTCAGACCTTCTCAAGAGTGAGACACCAGTAAGATCACTTTTGAGATGCTTAAATAATGTTAGTGCTACTAAGAACCTGGATAGATTTGGGACTTTTAAAACCAGGTGCACACTACTAGAGCAGTCTGTGCAGAGTGTTCAGTGAGTACCAGGCCTGCTGTAAGTTTATATAGATTCTTGAATTCCACCTTCACACTGCCACTATGGCAAAATCCTTCCTAATCACTCTGGGGTAAGATGGGCCATAATACATAAAGGTAACTTGCCAGACTTAGACCTTTGAAGTCCAGGGTCTTGGTTCCGGTGAGAACTATTGAACTAAGTGTCTGTGTTCTTGCTGCCCTGCTGTTGTGTGGCCTCTGATGGCAGCTAAGTTGTAGTTGTGTACTTTCTTCTTTCTACATTAGAAACCAGATCGTGATGATTGGGAGAATGGGCTGACAGCAATGGAGTGTGCCTTGCACCTGGAAAAGAATGTGAACCAGTCACTCCTGGAACTGCACAAGCTGGCAACTGACAAGAATGACCCTCATGTAAGTGGAAGCTGTGATTAGAATGTGATTATGCAAGCCTTTAATGAGGGAAAGTTTCAAGGGGTCTAACCATGCAGCCTCTGCACCACAAGCTGGGACTTGAGCTCTTTAATTGTCTCCTTTTCCAAACATGAGCAAAGGGTAGCATTCAAAGTGGAGTGGGCAGCCTGAATCTTAGCCCCTTTCAGAGTTAATGTAAACACCCATTCACCAGCCTATGAAAAAGACTCACTGTATTGATGGGTTGTTGAATTGGCTGATGGAGCATGGTGTGCACATGAGTGGCATTAAGCTGTCTTGCAACCTTTTACTCCAGCTGTGTCTTGAGCTGGCCTGTTCAACAGCAGAGAACATCCATCTGAACACATTTCTGGAAAGCTGACTGAAGCTAATGCTTAGCTCCAGTGATATGAAGAAAGAGCTTGCATTTACTTCTGTCAGTAGCCTAGTGGGAGATTCATTTGGCTTCTCAGCTTAATATCAATCCAATAGCTCTCTCTAAGATGCTGATGGTGCTTTGGGCTCCTCTTACACAGAGATGGTAAAAATAGCTGTGAATTCTGAATGAATGTCTAAACCTGCAGGTCTGTGAACACTACAACTTTATGGAGGCTCCTCAAAGCTAGAAACTTAGACAGAACTGGGAGGGAAGTGGAAAGAGGTGGATGACTTAGTGATGCAGGCACATTCATTGTAAAATTCTTCAGAAATTGTAGAAATTCAGGGGTGAGCAAGATCATGAGATTCAGTAAATTCTTCTAAATGTATCTAGTTTTCTTAGACTGTTCAGTAGCCCTTAGTTTAACATATTCAAAGCATGTAAATAATAAAGGTTTAGAAATTAAAATACTACAAAGGGAGGCTTCCATAGCTAGAACTACTCATTAAGGTATATACAAAGAGCTCAAAAGACCTTGAAACTTTAGAGACCCAACTCAACTTACTAAAATGCTGAAAATTAAATTTACCACCCTTGGAAAAGCAGCAGCCCTAGCAGTATACTACAGGGCACTGGAACATTGGAAGGTATAGATGACCTGGGATCTTCCACATGGAATAATTTGAGGTGTTTTGGTGTCATTCTGATGAATCAAGGCTTCTCTCCTCTGGTAGTTTCAAGGCTTAGGGAAGGGAGAGGTGCAGTTCTAATTCTCTTCCTCAGAAAGAATCATGTAGTAGAAAATCAAACCCCCATGCCTAACAAACTGGTTTAGGAGGTAGTGCCATACTTCCTTCCAAATCATGCGCTCTCTGAGGGAAAGGACTATTAAGCTGGAAAGTGCCAGAACCCAAGATCTGTTCCTTGATTCTGATATGACCAGCTTAGTGTCCCCTTTGGCTGAATAAATGATACTCAGACGTGAGTTAAAACTCTCTTCTCACCTCTTTCAGTTGTGTGACTTCATTGAAACCCACTACCTGGATGAGCAGGTGAAGGCCATCAAAGAGCTGGGTGACCATGTGACCAACCTGCGCAAGATGGGGGCACCCAAATACGGGATGGCAGAATACCTCTTTGACAAGCATACCCTGGGGGACAGTGACAACGAGAGCTAAAGCCTCGGCATAAGGCCACCCATGGGTTTCAGTAGAGCTCCTAGCTTGCTGCCCAGCAGTGCATGCATCTTCTGTTTATCTAGAGAATGTCATTCTTACCAAAAATCATACCTTTTTCTTTGTGTTGTAACACCTTACATCAATAAAGTGACTTGTTTCAAGTATGTTGCAATTGCCTTGCACTGCAGTGTTGGTGTGAATCCTACATTTTGGAGGCTTCACCGCATATCCCTGACTTATCCTGAAATGACCCGTCTCAGGAAGGGGGGCAGTTGTGTGAATACATTATAATGGGGGCAGATGTTGCATCACTGGCAGCACTATTCCTTTGCATTCACCACACCACAGGCTATGATGTAAGGGAGGCGTTCCCTGCCCCTAGGACCTACTGTAGGGATTAATTTGAGTATATGCATCTGGTATATAGACAGCTTAGCCAATAAGATTTGCAGATAATGGAGGCTCTTGGAAGGCCTGAAAACTACAGTGGGGAAGCTAATCAGAGGATGCAAATGAAGAACAAAAATCACTGCTGCATAAGTGGTTTCCTGCTGTGAAGCAGTCAAATGTCTATCCCCATAGCTACCTCTTTCTAGATCAGGGTTGGGGAACCTTTTTTATGTCAAGGGCCTGATGGTGGCCCTGGCAGTGGGGGAGAATTCGGTGGCGGTGCAGTTTCGCTGCGGGATTCCGTGGGGGGCGGGGGGCAGTGCCTGCTGCCGAAGTCCCCCCTGCCGCCGAAAAGGGACAAACCGCAGCAGGGTTTTCGGCAGCAGGGTTTCGGCAGTGGGCACTGTTCCATGCGCCCCCACGGAACCCCGCCGCTGCTGTGAAACTGCGCTGCTGCCAAATTCTCCCCCGTGGCCGAATTCCCCCCTGCTGCCAGGTCCAGAACAAATCATTTCGCGGGCGTGGGCCAGACGTTCCCCACCCCTGTTCTAGATAGAACCTCCAGGAAGAAAGGCTTGTGCTCTGAGAATCCGTCTCAGGAAGGGGGGCAGTTGTGTGAATACATTATAATGTATAATGACTTTAGCAAAGCTTTTGATACTGTCTCACACAGTATTCTTATCAGCAAGTTAAAGAAGTATGGGTTGGATGAATGGACTATAAAATGGATAGAGAACTGGCTACAGCATAGGGCTCAACGAGTAGTGATCAATGGCTCCATCTCTAGCTGGCAACCGGTCACAAGCGGAGTTCCCCAGGGGTCGGTCCTGGGGCTGGTTCTGTTCAACATCTTTATTAATGATCTGGAGGATGGGGTAGATTGCACCCTCAGCAAGTTTGCGGATGACACTAAGCTGGGGGGAGTGGTAGATACCCTGGAGGGCAGAGATAGGATACAGAATGATCTAAACAAACTGGAGGATTGGTCCAAAAGAAATCTAATGAGGTTCAACAAGGACAAGTGCAGAGTCCTCCACTTAGGAAAGAAGAATCCCATGCACAGCTATAGACTGGGGACCGACGAGCTGGGCAGCAGCTCTGCAGAAAAGGACCTGGGGGTAACAGTGGATAAAAAGCTGGATATGAGTCAGCAGTGTGCCCTGGTTGTCAAGAAGGCTAATAGCATATTGAGCTGCATTAGGAGGGGCATTGCCAGCAGGTCATGGGAAGTGATTATTCCCCTCTATTCGGCATTGGTGAGGCCGCATTTAGAATATTGTGTCCAGTTTTGGGCCCCCCACTACAAAAAGGATGTGGACAAGTTGGAGAGAGTGCAGCGGAGGGCAACCAAAATGATTAGGGGGCTGGAGCACAGGACTTATAAGGAGAGGCTGAGGGAACTGGGCTTGTTTAGTCTGCAAAAGAGAAGAGTGAGGGGGATTTGATAGTGGCCTTTAACTACCTGAAAGGGGGTTCCAGGGAGGATGGGGCTAGGCTGTTCTCGGTGGTAGCAGATGACAGAACAAGGAGCAACGGTCTCAAGTTGCAGGGCGGGAGGTCTAGGTTGGACATTAGGAAAAAGTTTTTTACTAGGAGGGTGGTGGAATCTCCATCCTTAGAGGTTTTTAAGCTGAGGCTTGACAAAGCCCTGGTTGGGATGATATAGCTGAGGTTAGTCCTGCTTTGAGCAGGGGGTTGGACTAGATGATCTCCTGAGGTCCCTTCCAACTCTAATATTCTATGATTCTATGAACCACCTGCTTGGATGAAATGCACAGATTTTTTCCACCCTACCTTCTCAGCACAAGGCTTACGGAGCAAACAGTCCATACTTAGTCTAACATCCCTTCATTAGAGGGGTCCTCAGGCTGCCCCCAAGGCGTGCCATATGTCAGTTTAGTTTGGTTGAAGAGCAAGTAAGTCAGTGAAAGCTCCTGAAGCCTTGACTACACCAGAAAATTACCTCTAATTAAGTGAGGTCAATGTACAGTCATTACTGTGGTTTTTTGTGTCCACACTAGCTTCTGGAGGTGTATCCTCACCAAGAGTGCTTCCATTGAAGTGTGGCACTGACAGCTGGGCTCAGCTGGAGCCACTCCTGCCTTGGGGCTGACACTATTGCTGCTTTTCAAACAGCTTACTAGGATACAGGAGAGCATTGGCATAATGTTGATCTTGTTCTGTTCATTGCTATTTCAAGAAACCACAGCAGTGAGGAAGTGGAGCACCTGTTGTGCTTGACCTCAAATTGTTTTCTTTGTTAGTGTGCTTTAGAACAGGATTCTGACTAAGATTTTTTTCATCCAGAATTTTAAAAATTAATCTACTGTACCATGTAAACTACTTTTCCTTTTTTTATGTGAGTTAACAGACTCAAAGCACTTGGATGAAGGGGTGGGGAGAGGTAGAGAAGGGGCACAGTACTGGAGGGTGGAGAAACACTTGGGTTGTGCAAGCAATACCATAGCTCTTTGTTTTGCTTGTCCCCATTTTTAGTCAAATCCTAGACAGTCAGCTACATACAGTTGTTATGCTAATACACCTTGCGTTTGTAATACAAGTCAGCTGTACCTTGGTTATTCCAGTCCTTTCCTCCCCAAACTTTACGGCATTTTTAATGTTTACATATATCCTCTGCACTTGTTTCTGTGGGGGCAGGAGGGTCTCATGCAACAGCAATCAGGAAGACTGAGTGGTGGTATGGTTTTGTAAGATGCGTCAACATTCCAGGCACATTTAGCAAACTAGCTGCTTTTGATTTAATCTGTATCTGCACTCAAGTTGCCAGAAGGCTGGTGTCCTATGTGCTGCATTCTCAGGTGCTTGCAATGTATGAAAAATTTTATTAATCCTGTAAAGTATTTTTTGCTTTAATTGTATAGGTGTTCCTAATGTGATTCTGAAGTTTCATGAACTGTTCTTGTACACTCCTGCACCAGGTTCATTGCTGGTAAATCTCTAGTGCTGGGTATGAGTCTATGCCATCATTTATCAGGTATGGAAGCTCTCCACCCTTTAGCAGTACAGGGTATAGTTGTATTGCCTCTTTGTAGAAGCTTTATAAGTCTAGAGCATCACTGTTTGGTGTAAAGTACTGCAGTATTATCAATATGGTGGGTATCTCAGCGTCAGAATGAACTAAATGGTCTCTTCATTTAGCTGAATCTATCCACTTTCCCTTCATCAGACGTGGTCTCACTGGCTTCCATGATCACCTCCATCAGCCCTACATAGTCCCCTTCTGCTAAGGAGATACCAGAGTCATTAGGTGACGGACTCTCTGCTCTCCTCTGCTCCTCTGTGTGATGAGTACTATCATTTCCACTTCCTTCTCTCCCAGTCCCAGAAACTTCTATGGAAGCCTGGTCTGGGGCACTGGATGCATCATCTGCACTTGGGCTAGCAGTGCCTGACTTCCCCAGGCGTGATCTCTCAAGCACTGGGGATGTCAGGGGGGTGAATGAAAAGAAAAGGGGCCCACTGCTGCCAGGTGTTTTCATGCTGGGGGTATGAAAGGAACTGGGATTATCTGAGTTTGGGGTGGCTGCTGGTGTCATATTCTCCAGTGTTAGCCAGGGATGTCGGTGGCCTTTCAGACTCTTCAAGCTCTTGAAGCTGCCCTGTTTTTCATAGTCTGGGGACTCTGCGGGAAAGGAAAACTTGGGGCTTTCCGTAGCTGCTGATTGAGACCCTGGGCTCCTAATAGGGGCAACCTCATTCATTTTATTGTTCAAAGTAGCATTCTCTTCTTGCTCTACTGTCACCACCAGGGAGGCTGGGGCTTTGTCTCGCTCTCCTGGCCAAAGAAAAGTTTCTTTAACTGCAGAACTAAGGGAGTTCTGGCTTTTGTCCACATCACTAGCGCAGGAAGGTGATAGACTGGCAAAGTTGTCTCTCACTGAAGTTGAACAGGCCATGATGCTGGAGAGAGCAGGGGGCTTCTTGCGTCCTGGGCGCTTGGATGGGAAGATCATAGGGATGGAGCTGATTGGTGTCTGTGGAGCACTATAAAAGCCAGGTCTCTCATAGAAGGGGGTTGACATGAAGGCATCAAATTCTCTCTGTTTTCTATCTTCATTGTCCCATTGCTCCTGTGAGCTGGAGCCTGGGTGGGAGGAGTCGCCCCTTTGCTGATTGGCAATGCAGGGGCTTCCAGGTTTCCCCACATCCTGGTACAAGTAATGAGGGAAGGGGGACAAGGGGTCATTCTTCCTGCGTGGCAGGTTCATTCGTGAGGATGACCTGGAGAAACTAGGTGATTGGACACCCAGCAGGCGGCCCAGATGTCCCAGCAGTGGCGTGGAGTGGTTCGCCTCCTCGTTCTCTTTAATTTGTTCCAGCGGCTGGAATTCCATCTCTTCTTTCTGCATGCTGGGGAGAAGCAAAACAGGCTGTTATGTATGGGAATTTTCCTCCAGACTGTGTTGGAACGGACCTTTCGCCTTCCACCAGAATACTGAGTAGAGATCAGTGAAGATCAGGTGGGAGGATTGCAGCACAGGGCAAGAACTGGCAAACCTCAGCCCCTGATATCTTCCTCTATATTGCTATGGGGTCCAATATCAGGCACACAGTTGGGGACACTCACGTTGAAGGCAGGCAGAGGCATCATTGCACACACACAGATGCAAACACAAATACGTTTTGACTGAGGAAGTCAAGTCTCTCGATATGTAGCCACAATCTCTTATGATTTCACATGCAAAAGAGAAGATTTGAGAAACATTGAACTCCAGAGCAGGGACATTTGTGGCAGGGGAAGAGCTGCTGCCCTTACAGAAGAGCATTTGTAAAGTCCAGAGATAATTCAACAAGTGGCCCTGGTCTGGAGTGTAAATCTGGCCTTCACTGATAATTTCATGTGTCAGGAAAGGGTACTGTCGATGCTGTAGCCTTTAGCTTCACTCACCTGATGTCAAAGGTTGAGCCAAGAAATGATGTCCGCTTATACTCAGCCGTGGCTGCTGTGTAGGGTGGCTGGGGGTATGACTCATTCCAGTACAGGTCCTTCTCCATGAGGGGCAGATCCTGGTGCATATCATCCACAGCTAGAAGGGACACCTGCAGGGGACAATGGAATATCAGACTCAAAGGGGTAAAATTATCATTCTGCATGGCGCAGTACTTTCATTTAAGAGAACAAATTCTCTTCCCCAAAGAGCTTGCAATCTGACAAGGCCTAGGAGTGGGGAAGGGATGCAAAAGGAAAGCACCCAAAGAATAAGCAGCTGGGTTTGGTACATGGATTTTAAGTTACTAGGGTTGTTCTTTATATATACAATGTTGTTTAAATTGGAATGAAGGGGAAAGTGAGGGAGTGGGAATATAGTGAGATGTAGACAAGTGAGATATCACATAAAGCCTTAAATGTGAGCACAGGCTGCATGGACTTGATAGAGAATGACACAGGAGGAACATGTGAGGGGACAGCCCCTCATGCACGTATGCTAGCTGTCATGCAACTGGAGCAGCATACACAGCAAGTCACATGCTCCCTGGAGTGGTGTGGGTCCTGTAGGGGCAGATCTTGTCCTATAGTCTTCCATGCATGTGGGCTGGTTCCTCAGTTACTGAGGGAATAAGGAGTGGCGCTTCTTCATCCCACATGCAGAAAGTCCTTTTTATCCCCCCTGCTTACTCCATCCTGTCTGACCCCTTTGTCTCCCACCCGAGACTCAGGGCCCGTCCCTAATGTTATGCTGCCTGCAGTGCAGAGAAGGAACCAAGTCACATGCAGTGTGAGTGCACCCCTGACCTCTCCCAGTGTTTGGAGACCTGGAGCCATGAGCCTACTCAGTCCTCGGATGCTGCCCTACCACAGCTCTCATCTCCAAGGGCCATGCTGTGTCGGATCAGGTCCCACCATTACCTGCAGATTCCTGTCAATGAGCCAGTTGGTTTCAAAATCGTCATCGTCCTCTCCGAATGGGTTGATGAGCTGTTCAGCCACCTACGCATTCAGAGCACATGGCAAGGGTTCAGATCCCCTCCCCTCCAAGAGAGCGACCTGCAGTGCCACTGGGACTCTCAGCGCCCCAGAACTAGGCCTGGGAAGTAAATTTCAGCTACATTTCTTCTTCCAACCAGCAGCCATGAGGGGATTAAAAAAGGAAGAGTAGCAGCCATGTGGCTCCTGGGACAATTAGTGCTAATGTATACCTTTGCTGCTTACTACTTTACACTCTAATAGCCTTACAGTTGAGGAAGAGGAAACCAGGCCTCCCATCAGTCAGTCACTGCAACTCCTGGACTCAGCCAGAGGGATGGACACAGAGCTCTGCAGAGCCAGGGAAGCCAACTGCCTCAGAGCACTCAGCAGCTGATCAGGCCCAGATGGTAGGACCCTGGGCCTAGGATGTGAATCCAGATCTCCTGCAAGGTGGTGCACTCAGGTACAGGGAAGACTCTGGCAGTGCCATCAGCTTCCGCTGGCCTAGACAGAGAAAGTTAAGCACTGGGACTTGAATGTGGGCCTGTTGCATGGCAGTGTAGGGCCCTGATCACTCAGACAGTGGGATGTCCCACAGAGCGATCTGAAAAACTCCTGCCTGGGTCTGGAATCAATTCCAGGAAAGGAGTCTCCCAAAAGGTCAGGGCTTGTTTCCTTTGACTCACCTTTAACCAGCCAGCATAGAAAAAGAACTGCAGGAGAGTGAAGACAGGCACAAAAAGATCCAGCTCATGGCCAGGATACCCCTTCATTGGGTCTAAGAACTGCCGGCCAATCAGGCAGGCCAGGAAGAAGCTGTAAACAGCCACCGTGACCACCTGAGGAAGGGCAGGAGGATGCATTCAGAAACAACTCCATTTCTAGCTTGCTTTCCCTGTCATTCTTTCTCAGATTCCCCTCCGACCCCTCCAGACTACCATAGGCAGCTGAGAAGTTCTACGGGGCTGATCACTCTGTGACCTTTCTAAGATGGTGTTTAAGAATGCAAAGGTGGGTGCTTCTCTGGATGGGCACTGCCCCATTCCATCCCCTTCCCCTTGCCACTCTTAGCAGGAAGGTTTCTTTCTGCTGCAGCCATTTTAAAAGGTAACCTCCCCCCTCCCCCAATTATTGTGCACTTTGCATTTCATACCAGTGCCGTTCCCTCAATGACCATGTAATTATGGGGACAAGCTATACCCAGGGTCAGCACTGCTAACGCTTTGCCTTTCTCCTGCACCTTCTATTTGCAAAGCACATGTCTTTAGAGACATTAGGCAGTGAAGCCTCACAACACTCCCATGTGGGCCAATGGGGAAATTAAGGCACAGAGAGGTTACGTGACCTGCCGGAAGCTGCACAGCAAGACAGCAGCAGAGCTGGGAAGTGCAATCTGTTGTCCCACTCCTGCCCCCAGAAAATGTCCCTGAGTGGCCAGTGTCTCAGCTGGGGTGAGTCTTGCCAGCTCTGCTACAGATGCAGAGAGACCATCAGCTGGGTGGCAAAATACTGTCTTCCCTACCAGAGCAATGGGTCTGTTGGGCTGCTGGTTCTTGGGCTGACTCTCAATTGAAACTAAGAGATTCCAGTGTGGACAAAATGCTGGCGTTTGCTAGTGCTGGTGGCACTTCCTGTCACCCTGGTCTGGACAAACCCCATGGCCTGTAGCAAAGCATCTGAGCTGGCATGGCAAAGCTTCTGCAATCTTGAGGGGCACTTGTGGACACATATGGCTCACAATGCATGGGGAGTAGGGCCCTGGGTCAGGGGACTGTGGCTGGCTGGCTATATCTGGCAGAACTGCCATTTCAGGTGACTAGAAGTAGAGAGAAAATGTTTCCATTATCAAGATTGAGGCTCCTGCATGGGCAGACTTTTCCTCCTTGAGCGCTTGACCTTCCTCCCACCCAGGCAGTGCAGCTTCAGCAGGCTGGTCTTGCTCTGCATTCTGGCCTGGAGCCAAGGATCCATGGCTAATTAACTCCTGACCCATTATTAGCTGAATCCCCACTCTGTGCCCCCGGGACATGGCTTCAGCAGTACAGTTCCCTGTTGTCTGTGGACGGCTAGTCACCTCAAAGCGCTGAATACTGTGAGGAGCCGACATTGCTAGTGCAAGGCATTAGTGCACAGTGTGTGTGCCCATGAGGGTGTGAGCAGAGGCGGTGTAGCACAGTGCCGTGCTTTCCAGGAAAGCAGCTTATGACCACCCATAGTGACCGAGTTCCTGAGGAACCCATTGTGACTAGCTGTGGCCTTGACATTCTCTTGCCTTTGATCCTGGTGTGCAGGAGAATCTGATCTGCACAGGGCTCTAAATAACACCCCCACACCCAACCTTTGCAGCCATCTGGAACAGGAGGTGTTCCTCTTTCACAGCAGACCACA
The DNA here is from genome assembly GCF_026122565.2 of Emydura macquarii macquarii. Lineage (NCBI taxonomy): Eukaryota > Metazoa > Chordata > Testudines > Chelidae > Emydura > Emydura macquarii. The sequence continues at coordinate 184,792 of NW_027130807.1, forward strand.
TTTGTGTGAGCGAGCATTACCTAAGCAGCTGCACTGTACAAGCCAAAGAGGGGTCTGGCGCCAAGCTGTCTATCCCTGGGTCGAAGCCAGAGAGCTATTGAACGGTTAGAGCGCCTTGTGTCTAATGCAGATAAACAGCTTTCTCTGCACACAGGGAGTGTCAATGGCACCTCCCACTCAGACCTACGCTGCATTCTCCAGTGCCTCTAGAGCAGTGTCTCTATAGGCTGAGGAGCAGGTTTTAGGGTGCATATGTGCAGGGGGTATGTGTGGGTTGTGTGTGCGTGTCTGGAGTAATTCGTGAGTATGGTGTATATAGGGACACGAGTCACCTGTCATCATTTTGTCTGTGTATATATGAGGAATGTGGGTGTGTATGCCTGGGACTGGAACGTGTGTGCTGGGATACATGTGTCTGCTGCATAGGTGGGTGTTTGTGTGTGGGGGGAAGCCTGTGTATGTAGGGTGTGCATTTGTGGATATGGGGTATATCTGGAGCTCCCTGTGTGTATGCAGAGGTCCATGTGCGTGGAGGTCCACATGTGTATTAAAGAGCCTTGACTGTGTCCCAGCACATGGTTTCTCTGGTTGCAGTGCTTCTCCTTGCCTAGGCCATCGGGTGGGGGCAGGGGCTACAGAGGGCCTCCTGCACTCACCTGAGTGTAGACCAGCGGGATGCTGATCCAGTCGTACCCGTAGAGTCGCCCACACTGGCTGCGCAAGGTGTTCAGTTCCTGGAGTGGGAAACAACAGAGAAAAAGGAATGGCCCCTTCAACACAGAGCCCCTCGCTCCCCCCCCCCATAGAGATGCTATCTCCTACTAACACCGTCTCATGCTCCTTTCCCTCCAGACTGCTCCACCAAGGGGCCCTTAACCCCACGCAGGGCACACCTCCCAGGTAGGGCAGGGAATTCACTGTATATGGTCATTCACTCCTGGGCTTCACCCATCCTCAAATAGTGAGCTTCCCACCCTCCCCATCACCACAGTAGAGCACTAGTGGGATCTCAGGCTTGTCCCAAAGGGACCCTTTTTCTACTGGAGTCAGGAGGGGATTCAGGGCCTGATTCTCCTCTCACACTGGCGCACACTAGAAGTAACTCCTCTGGAGCCAATGGCATTAGATTATAAAGCAGTGAGAGAAGACCCACAGTCTCCTTGTCTAGAGACCTGGGCTGTCTCACACAGTTGCTGTGCTAGTGAATTCCACATTCCCATTTTTCTCCCCTCCATTCTGGCATAGATATGAGTGGGCACATTTCCCATTGAAGTTAATGGAGTTACACCAGGGATGTGATTGGCGCATTGTCTTTGAGCGCCACCTCACTCTCCCTACTCCCCTGGGCGACTAGCAGCAAGTCCCTCTGCTCCACCCAGAGAGGAGGGCAGGGCTAGTTCGTTCTCGACGTGCTCTCTGGCTGTCTCCAGAACTCACGTTCAGGATGCCCTGGAGGAGCACGCTATCCCGGATCCTGCCCTCGTTCCGCGCTTTCACGGCCAGGTTTGAGAACCACACGCATGGGATCCAGAACTTGTTGTGGGGAGAGTTCAGGCTCTCAAACTTCTTGTGCTCTTCTGGGGTCATGAGGCCTAAATGGACAAAAGGAGATGGGGGAGGGAAGACATCAGAGAGCCCCAGCCCCACGTTTCCAGTCTTTCATTGACACATGAAAAACCCACAGGCTCCTTTGAAAGGGAAGCCAGGGTGGTGTCCCCCAGCAAAGCAAATTGACTGACACAGAAGGAGATCCCATGGTGTCAGGGAAGTTCTGCAGCTCACAGGCTGGCCCAATCTCTTGTGGAAACTCATATGCCTGTTGCCCATGCCTCTGGCCCTATAAATCATCAGGCCAGCCTTGGACCAAGGAGAGAGAGAGAGAGAGAGGATCCTGGTGCAGAGCCCTACCTAAGGCAGCAGAACCTGACTGGAGTTCTGACTGGTTGGCGATTGTGCCTCTCACAAAGTATTGACATGCAACTCCACGCTCTTCACTGCCAGGCCATCCCCCACTGGTTGTATTACACCTTCCCTGTGTAGGGGTCAGAACAGCACATCCTGGGCTTGTCTTAAGATTTCTCTTAGTGTAGAGAATCAGTGTTCAAAGGGCAGGGCTCTGACTGTCTGTCTGACAGAGAGGAGCTGATTTCTGTCGTCCCATCCCTTGCGCATCTGATCCGGTAGCTCTTTACACCTACATTGTACCCAGATCCCTGGGCCTGAGTGAGCTGTGATCAGTGCAGGATCAGAGATGGAGAAGGCGAAAAGCTCAAAGTCTAAGCCATCTTTCTGCTCCCCTGGTCTTTGGCCAAACCAGTCCTGGTGTAACTTTGGGTAGTCTAAGTAGTTCTAAATTATGCAAGCAGGAGTAGTTCCAAAGGGCAAGATATCTGTGGGGTAGGTGCCAATTAGAGGCAAGGCATTTGGAGTTAATTACCCTAGAAGGGCAGGTTACCTCCACGGTAATTGCCCAGTAGGAGCAGAGGATTGGTAGGATGGGACCCACGGGTCAGGGTTTTCCAGCAAAAGCATCTTTAAGCACCAGGTAGCGCATGAGGTGTTTAGAACAGAGGAGCAGGATATTTATAGAGTCATTGCGGTGTAATTACAGAGTCCTCTGGAGGAGCCGGCAATTACCCTGTTTACCTAGTGAAGCCTGGCTAGCACTCACAGGCTATTCAGGCCCTGAAACCTGGCATCCTCCCCCTTTGTTCTCAATGCTGGTGCTCACTGTTGCTTTGTAAGAAGAGGCTTTCATGGAAACCCCCTGGGGACAAATGTGTGATGCATTAGCTCTAGAATGTGTTACTCAGGACAGGCAGGCCTGCCTTTTGAAGAGGAATAAGAGATGTCCCACCCACGAAGCAACCCATAACAATACTGACACATCCCACACAACCAAATAACCTTCCCGGCACTCCTGATAAGAACTATTGTCATTCCTTTTGGTAAATAGAGGGAATTGTAGATGCGGTAAACTGAAGCACAGGAGAGCTGTGGCTTGCTCAAGGTCACCCAGTCAGTATAAGAGCTGAAACAACCAAACTGCTGACTTCCAAACTGCTGCTCAGAACATGCCTCTGACCATGAATCCGATTTGGTCTAGATCAATATCACCAAACGGATTTAAAGAGATGACTAGATCACTGCTGTCCGGGGGTTATCTACAGCTAAGCTGCTGTCAGAATTCTCCTTGCAATGAATTGCTCTATGTTTGAAGTAAACCCCGACATTCAAGGTGCTGATTTTTTCTGGCTGTCAAAGACGAACCATATTTAACAAAACCAGAGAAAACAAGGTGAAAAAATAGGAAGTTGAATGAAAAGCAATGGCCTCCAATGACCACCAGAGAGTGCCATAACCTGAGAAACAGGTCAAGAACGCTTAGGAGACTTGCTGCTCAGAAAAGACTCAACTTCTCTTTCTGAAGAGACTCAACATCTTTGTCTTTATGTGTGTGTTTCTTTCATCTGTGTTATTCTCTTAATGTGTACTGCCCCCTTCCCTTCCTACACTGTCAGTAGCCACCAGCCCCATGCGCGTAGCTTACAATGCGTAATCATGCACAGCAATTACTGACCAGGGGGGGCAAAATTCACCCAGTGCTGGAGGCCCACTCAAGTCCCACCACTCATGCCATGTCTACACTACCACTTATGTCAGTATAACTTATGTTGCTCAGGGGTGTGAATAAGCCACTCCCCTGACTACCATAAGTTACACCGACCTCAGCGCCGGTGTGGACCACGCTATATTGGCAGGGGAGCTTCTCCTGCCCACATAGCTACCACCACTTATTGGCTGGATCAATTAAGTTGACGGGAGAGCTGTAACTCAGCTGCACTGCTATAAGCTCTCTAGTGTAGCCATGGCCTTAGATTCATGCCGAAGGCACAAGCAGTACAGAGGACTCAGCTAGCACTTTTCGGGGGGGGGGAGGGGGGCATTTCTTCATGTCAGCACAGCTCATGAGCGAATGTACAATAACAAAGTGAGGCTTGAGACCATGAAGGTTAATGAGAGTTTAGGCTGTTGCCTTCAATGGGAGCAAGAATGAAAACAATCCTGTTCTCCTCAGTGACCCTACAGTAACAAACCAGAGCATGCAACTACATCTTTTTGACGAACCCTGCAGTAAAGAGCACGTGTATACAGCCCGGTCTTCAGAAACAGCCCTGCAATAACAAATCAGTGTACACAACCCCCAATCTGCAATGTGTGTGTGTGCAGAGTGGAGGAAAAATTCATTGGTATTAGAAGCTAGCTTTCAATTGCAGTATTTTGAAGTTCAAACAACAGGAAAAAAACCTGATTTGCTAGAACTGGGCCCTTCTCAAAGATACATGCTCTCCTTGGTAGCAGTAGCCAGGGGGTTATGGACATAGGGCTCAAGCTTAAGCAATTCCTGGATGTGCTGAGAGCCTTCAGTTCCCCAACAATCCCAGTGGAAGGTGGTCAGCACCTCCAGCAGTCACTTAGCACCTTACAGGATTGTGTCCATCATGAGCATTGCCTGGCCTCTGAGCTTCTTGTTTGGGACAGAGAGACTTGTGTGGATTTCACAGATTGTCACCCTCTCCCTGGTGTCCTGAGCCATGAAGATTCCAGTGGATATCTCTGTATCATGATGTTATGCAGTTGTTTCCACCCCACCTTGATCCAGCCAACCCTCCGAGGACTGTAGTGGCCTCTGGCTTAGGTTTAGCAACTGCACTAAGGATCGTGAGGGTACCTACCTGCTCTCACGATGTGCTCCGTGCTGGGGAAGCGCTTGTAGACGGCGGTGCTGACTGAGCGAAGGATCAACACGCTGCAAAGGTTGCTGTAGCGCATCAGCGTGCGCCGCAGGAGGCGCCCATACTCATCCTGTCCATCCACATTACTGGAGACCAGGTTCATGATGCGGTCAGGCCATGGGATGCTCTCGTACTGACCCCACCAGCGAGATACCACCAGGGTCACGTAGAAACCTGGGGCAGAATTAACCAAATTAGCCCAGCCAGATATCTGTCTGACATAACAGGGTCTGCGGGGAGGATTATCCCCAGTGCATCCCACTGGCTCGCAGATCAGTGTCTGGATTGGAAGAGGATGCACCATCCCATTCCCCCAGCCCACACTCCTTACCCAGAACGAAGGACACAGGGATCAACTCAGCATACTTGTCGCAATACAGAGCCAGCTTCTCAAACATCACCCTTTGGCTTGCATTCAGGATCAGTCTGAAAAGGAAACACAGAGGCACATTCTCACTATCAACCTCACAGAAGAGACTTCACTCTTCCCAGCTCTGCGGAAATGGGAGTCCACGAGCAAAGCCAATGAAACCACTACATTCTCTGACCTAGGAGATGTTCCATGGGAAACACCTTGCTTGTCAACCCAGGAGATGTGTCCAAGGGAGCTCCATTCTGTCCAGGAGACACACCACATGAAACATGTTGCCATCCCATAGAATCATAGAAGTGTAGGACTGAAAGGGACTTCGAAGGGTCTTCTAGTCCAGTCCCCTGCAATCAAGTGAGGACTAAGTATTATCTAGACCATCCCTGACAGGTGTTTGTCTGACCTGCTCTTAAAAAATCTCCAATGATGGAGATTCCACAAGCTCCCTAGGTAATTTATTCCAGTGTTTAACTACCCTGACAGTTAGGAAGTTTTTCCTAATGTCCAACCTAAACCTCCCTTGCTGCAATTTAAGCCCATTGCTTCTATCCTCTGAGGTTAAGGAAAACAATTTTTCTCCTTCCTCCTTTCGCCCTCCTCCTTAGGTAACAACCGTTTATGTACTTGAAAACTGTTATTTTGTTCCCCCTCAGTCTTCTTTTCTTTACACTAAACAAACACAATTTTTCCAATCTTCCTCATAGGTCATGTTTTCTAGACCTTTAATCATTTTTGTTGCTCTTCTCTGGACTTTCTCCAAATTGTCCACATCTTTCCTGAAATGTGGCGCCCAGAACTGGACACAATATGCCAGCTGAGGCCTAATCAGCACGGAGTAGAGCAGAAGAATCACTTCTTATGTCTTGCTTGCAACACACCTGCTAATACATCCCAGAATGATGTTCACTTTTTTGGCAACAGTGTTACACTGTTGACTCATATTTAGCTTGTGGTCCACTATGACCCCAGATCCCTTTCCTTAGTACTCTTTCCTAGGCAGTCATTTCCCATTTTGTATGCATGCAACTGATTGTTCCTTCCTAAGTGGAGTACTTTGCATTTGTCCTTATTGAATTTCATCCTATTTACTTCAGATCATTTCTCCAGTTTGTCCAGATCATTTTGAATTTTAATCCCATCCTCCAAAGCACCTGCAACCCCTCCCAGCTTGGTATCATCTGCAAACTTATTTGAACTCTCTATGCCGCTCTGTCCTGCCCATCTAGGAGATGCCTGTGCTAAAGGAAATGACACAATGGCCAACTCAGGAGATACTGAATCCTTGCCTGCGGTGAGGCAAACTCACAGCCACACCAGAGCTGCTGGCGCAGGTGCTGCAGGGAGCGAGTCAATCCTCAGGCATACAGTAGCAACATACCACCAGGCAGAGCCTGGGTCAGATGACCCCAGGCTCAGGTATTTCCATAACCCCAGCAGAGCTGCTGCAGACCAGTCTGAGCAATGGTGCTACCCAGCCAGGAGCTCTCCTGCTGCCTTGCAATCCCCGGACCCAGCCTTATCTGAGCCCTGTCTTTGCCCTTCAGTAGCCTCACTCCAGCCTCGTCACTGACCTGCTCCAGCCTTGCCTCTGCCTTCTGGTCACCCCCAAACCCTTAGACACTGACTCTCCGGTTTCGACCTTCCGTGTGTATCTGGACTCCAGCGTTGGTATCAGCTTGTCTTGTCTCTGGACTCTGATCACCTGGCTTTGTTCTCTGACCTGCACCTGGATGCTGGCTATGGTTCTGAGCCTGGTTTGTCTATGGACTTTGATCTCGGTTTTGACCCCAGTCTGTCTCTGGACCTTGATTCCAGGACCACCCTTGGTCCAAGCCCAACTCTATGCCTTGCTGTGACCCATGCTGCAGTCATGAGGCCTGATTATCAGAAGCAATGCCTGACACCTGCTTTCTGATTCAATTGGCAATACACAAATGTCCAACCCAGGAAAGGCATAGTGGCCAATACAGAGATGTACAATACCAGATATGTGCCATTGAGCTGAATTTAGCGCCACAGAGAATTTAAAACAATTTTAATCTCTATCCTGGTGCCTGCCATTCAGTCTCTAATAGTAGCCAACTGGGAAGGAGCCGCTTCTGCTTTTATATAGAGCTGCTTTCCTGCCTCAGGCTCAGTGCCTCATAGATACGTCTTAACTAAGCGATGTAAGCTGAGTGACTTTCCCTCCAAGAAACAGAGGAGTCACAGAACACATGACCCCTGTGACGCTGGCTGAATTAGGGGAACCATTTGTGATATTATTTAACATCAATATGTCAAAATCATAACAATAATTCATGTAAGATATGCCATGTCAGGTACTGTTAGAAAGGCTATAATGTGCCAAGTAAGATAATGATGTTTATGTTCATGTGATTTATGTGTAATGGAAGTTATGAATATATTTGTATCTGTATTTCAGCTTGTGCTGTGTTTCTGGGCGACACCCCGGACAAGATGGCTGCAGCATTAGCCTGCTTAATGGCCCATTAAGGAAACTCACAGGTACAACAATGGGCCCAGGGGGAGAAGCCAGGGATATACCTAATGAGTCGCCATGACTTACTCATGTGATCCTGGACTTCATTTTATTCCTGTAAATTTCCACAAGCAGCATGACAAAGGCCAAGGAACATAAAAGGCAGCTGCTGCTGCACCACATCCATTTAGTCTTCAGTCTTCACCTACCTCTGGATCAACTCATCTACAACTGCAGCTGTGAAACAAAGGACTGAGACCCATCCAGGTACTGGATGTATACCAGAGGGACTGGGCAAGCCTGCAAACGCCACAATTCTATTGGAAACCTGATATATATGGACTTTCAAACCATTTGTATGTATCTGATTGCTTTAATCCTTTAACATTTCTCTTATGGTTTGGTTCTTTCCTTTTATAATAAACCTTTCATTTTAGTTACTAAAGGATTGGCTGGCAGTGTGGTGTTTCGGGTAAGATCCAGACTTATATTGATCTGGTGCTGTGGCTGACCCTTTGGGGTCAGGAAAACCTTTTTGGTAAAGAGCAGAGAGTTTTAAATAACTAATCTCTTTAGTGGACGTAGTGGCTGATTGGAAGGCAGAGACTGAAATGCAGTAAAGGGGGCTGTGTATGTTTATTTTAGCTTCTTGATAACCAGTGTGGGGAATCAGAAGCATTGTTTGTGGCTGGTTGGGAAGTCTGACTTCAGTGTCACCCACCAGTGCTGGGAGAATCTGCTCTCCTGTTGCAGCCTGCCCTGACCTTGGCATTTTCAGGTGGCTACCCTGGGCACGGACAGGTCACAACCCCTCCCTCCCAGACTCCACAACAAACCAGTAACCCCAGTCATGCTGTCTGCTCCATAAGAGACACCAGCGGAAGTGCCATGCTATGCAGTCTGAGGGATCTCTTTTCAAAAGCACCCTTCAAGGGGTTATCCTCTGTACATCCATAACCTAAGCGCAGAGAAACTGTCCCCCTAAGGGATGGGGATGTCCCCTGTGTATGCACATCCAGCTTATCTGCGTTCATTTAACCATACACTGCTCTTTTCTGGAAGGACGGGTATCCCTCAGACATAATTTACTGTCCTTCCAAGGAGAAACCATGCTTCTTCTAAGAAGGATGATCACCCTGTGTATATTTCATTCATGACCTGGGAGAAATTCTACACCCATTTATAAGGAAAAGCTGTCAGCTACTAAACTATATTGGATCAGTGGGGAAGGAGCTTTCCTCTCATCACACCTCAATGGCTCCAAGGAGCAAGTCTCTGCTATCCTTGGGAAATGGAGTAGCTGCAATGCACCATCACTAACACTGCTGCACAAAGCAAGGACCTGTACTGAACATTTCTTGCCCAGTTCCTTTTTCCCAGTTGCCAGTATCATTGTCTCCAAACCTACACGGCCCAATCACCCATGGTAACAATGGGCAGAATCTGGATGGGTCTCTCGGGGCCCCGGGTGAAAGAGGAAGCTTACCTATAAGTGAGGCTGATGCTGAAGTAGAAAGTGATGAAGATGAAGAACTCACAGTAGAGGAGTTTGTAGATACTCCCTTTCCATCGGAGCAGAAGCTGCGAGAAGGTGCCCAGGCGGGCATCAGCTACGCGATTTGTGTATGTCACCGTCATCACAGAGCCTGTGAGAAACAAAACATGGAGACACCGAGGCCATCAGGAAACCTGCTAAGAATGTGGAAGGAGTCAGGCCTGGAGTGTTACTGAAAAGGGAACATGGACTGGGCTAGGAAGGAATTTCTGCGGAGTGTGGGGACACTTTCCAGAAATGGCGACATGAGGAGTCCATCCCAGCTGTGCACAGAGACGCAGGTTCTTCTCTTCCTGGGGCTACACTCAATGTCCATTTCGGGTAGACACAGAAATCCTATTCAGAGAATCATGTCAAGACCCATTTATCAAAAGCTAACGCAGTTCAGAAACTCAAGAAATAGTTGGCCCATATGTGTTGGATGGAGGTGGGCCTGTTGAATTTCCGAAAGTTTAGCTTGGAGCTGAGCCCTGGTACTTTAATGAAACATCTGGACTGATGGCCTCTGGCTATGGACGACTCAAAAGGATATACCTCTACTTTCACGTTATCTATCTATGTAGGTGTTTATACCATGCCTGTCACCTCAATACCTGGCTGCCTGTAGCACATGTAGATTTGCTGTCTCAGGAAAGATGAATCTTGCTACAACATACCATGTTTTTCATAGTTTTTTCTAAGGAATCCTCAAAAAGCAAAAGCCTGGATCAAACTGGTCACGTATAAAAGATCCATATCCAGCAACTTAACCCATAACAGCTGCCTTCTATAGCAGAGCAAACTTTGTTGCAAGTAAGAAGTCTGGCAGTGTCCCAGGGAGAGCAGAAGGCATTGGTGTTGTGGGGGAAGCTGATGGTGTGTTCAAGTCTCTTTGAAGGCAGTGCTCAGGCCTTTTTCTCTGTCAAATCTTTACACTTGTAATGGGTACATACATTCCCTCTGTGGTTACCAGTACAATCCAATCTGCTGCAGGGATGGGGAAGGGTTTGCCAGCTCTACTCTTCCTTCCTTCCCAAAACAGTGCATTGTGAAGATTGTTTTATGTTAGGATTGGCATTTGGTTGTCGCCAATGAGCTGTCCTGATCAGGCACAGGAATGGGGCTTTGTCTTTATTGTTGTTTCAGGGCTCATGAAAAGTGCTGGACTGCCAGCCCTGGTGACTGAAGTTTTCTGCCCACTGTTCTAGCTGCCCCTTCCAAAGCACCTCTGTCCTGACCTGTAGAGGCATGAAGGGAGCACAGTCTCCATTCAGTCCTGGGTCTTTCTTCAGACACAGCTGACAAGGAAGCAGATTTGAGCCAGCTGTGATGGTGGATGTTGACCTTTTACCTGAGATCTGGGCTGGGAGCACTAACTCATGTCACATAAACCTCAAAGCAGCCACTCAGTGATATCAATATTCAGCCACACACTGGCCTGGGCTGGGTTTAAACTGTGACCTAGTAGCGAAAGGCTCCCTATCCATTGCCAATTCTTTGAGCTCTGTGGTCCCTTTGGATTGGCGGCAGAACCAGCTTAAAATATTTGAAGGCAGGAATGAGAGAGAGGAAAGAGTCCCACCTGCTGCACCAGCATCATCGAAGTGACTGGGACACAGACCTGGAGCCTGGGTGATGGGCAGCTGTGGTTGGAAGGGGAAAAAGTCTGAAAGCAGGCTCCAGAGACATGGTGTACAGGCTGCAAGGAATGATGGGAAAGAAAGAAAAGAAAGAAAGAAAGAAAGAAAAAGCTATGAGAGGAGAGAGGTAAAGGTGGAGATAGGAGAAGGAAATGTGGAAGGGATAGGTTGGTGGAGAAGGGGAGGGTGAAAAGAGAGGAAGAGGGAGGAGAAGATGGGGGGGGGGGCAGTTTGTTAAGAAATGTTTTAAATCAAGCTTGGGCACATATCCAGGACTAAGCAGAGATAGTTTAAACACAGTAGAGAACAGCAAAGCATGTAGATCCTCAGAAGTGCACTCCCACCCACAAACGAATCCTCTGGCTTGAACTGCAGCTCTTTGATAAGCGCAAGTAGGGGGCTCGGGGTGGGGGATGGCAGTGGGGTTGGCTACGGTGTGGAAGGAAGAAGCCCTCCACATCTTCCTGCCCATCCTGCTCTATTCACGTCAGCTTTGGGGGAGTCCTTCTCCTACGGTGTGGCTTGTCCAAGGAGAAAGTGTAAAGGTTGGAAGACAAAGGAAAGCTTCCTGTGGTTGAATTCTCCTCAGACTGTAGGTTTCCCAGCCTCTCGGGTGGGGGACCCCTCCTTTGAAAGATTGCCCTTCCTTACAGTTACAGCTTGCAGGTTCTCAACAAGATGGTTCCGGTGTTTATCTTATTATATGTTTCACTCTGCATGTCTGCTGAGGAAGGTTTCAAGATCAAGACCTCTCTGAAGTATGCTCCAAAGCAGAAGAAGATTGGCCCCTTGTTGACAGCCTCAGCACGGGTCCTAGGCCTTCGGTCCACTGACTTCAAAGGGCACTGGATCAGGCCCTAGAAATGGTCCCTGCTGCACAGAGCTGCTGGTTAGTCAACTTTCACCAGCACTAAGTACACTGAGGAAAGATTCCCCTTGCCTTCAGTGGGCTTTGCATCAGGGCTCTAGGAAATTAAGGACAAATGAGAGCAATGATCAAACAGGGGAGAAAAGCGTGCATCCCCCCATGGGTCTAGGTTGTGAAGGACAGCGCTGGCAACAGCACAGCATCCGTCCTCTTTATGTCGGTCTTGGAAGCAGGTGCATGTCCACATTCTGAAGGACGGTACCTCCAGCGATGCCATGACCCTGACACCACACTATGAGAGTAGGAGAATTGTTATTAAAGACAGCACCTCCTGTAATAATGTGCCCCAATGCCATGCTGAGGATTTGGATGATGGAGTATGTCCAGGTTGTGAAAGCAAGTGACTCCAGCAGTACAGTGGAGAGATGAGTGAATAGCTTATGGCAAATAACCCATTTAACGAGTGTTGCCTCTTTTTTTCTGACCATGAATTGCTTGTGAGCTGGTTACAATGTTCCAGAATTTATTTGCTATTCAACGTATTCACTGAACCCTTTCCAGGAAGCGGTCTTATTAGGACTATATGAGAGTCAAAATTCAAGCCAAGTTAGACTGGACATAGATCCTGTGTGGGGTTGTTTCTGTTCCCTGATTGGATGACCCTAACTCCTAAAATCAGGTGTTTATTATGAATACTCAGGTTAGTGAATTCAAATTTTGCTTCCCATGAATATTTTCTAATATTTGCTTAAAACTGGCTTTTTTTGTAAACATGCCTGCCAGAAAGCTTGTTTCCAGAATATTCTTGGAAAATGAACACACAAGGTGCAAGAACACAGGCAGAGTGATGTCTTTCACAGATTCAGACAATTTTCTGCAGTATTGGCCCAGCACTAGCTAGTCACAGCTCCTCCTAATACTGAGCTGGGCGTTGGGTGGATGTATCTGTCCCATTTTGAAAGACAGTACAGCACAACATCCCTTAACACCATGCTCGAGTGCTGGGAGACAGAGCATGCCCAGGGTCGGAAGAATAGCAATTCTAGCAGAACCTCTCCAACCATAAATTAAATCATAATAGTTCATAATGAACCATTTTGGGGGAGGAAATGTGTTCAGCATATGAGATCAGCCCTTCCAGTAGCACAGTGTCTGCTAATGGCATTATGATGCTTAATGACTAGGTTTCTAGCACAACTTTGAGTGCATAATGATAATAATAATTAATAATAAGAGTTACACCACCATAAATCTGATATAATGAAATATCAATTCAGGCCCTGTAGATCTTTATTGGACAAACTAATACAAGTTATACAGTTAAATGTGTGATTCTTTTTTTCAAATTCATGCATATTTGTTCAAATCTGAAGCTGCTAGCTTTTGTCTATTTGTGAATTTGTTACCCCCCAAATTAGGTTCAGTGCACACACAGATATACATTCTTAAATACAAGATAGTGTGCACTCCCAGCGGATGCTCCCAAACTACAAATGCACTGGAAAGCAAGAAACCACCAATCCCTCTGGGAAGTGGACCTGGGAAGCTGGGAAATCTGCATTGCTGACAAAGACCAACTAGACCCCCCCATCCCAAAAGGAATGCACACACATCCAATGTTATTACTCTTCCTGAAGATGCTACTGCTTTGGTAGGATATTTTGTATTGTATTTTCAGTGACAATTAGCTGAGTCTCAGCCCACATGGTTATACCAGAAACCTGCAGAGCAGGGACCTTTGTCTGCTAAATAGATAACTCCTCTTGTAATGCCCATTATATGCGTATGTTTTCATATATGTTTCTAGGACTTAGAAGGCTGGTTGCAACTTTAAATGCTCCATAACCTGTACATATATAGCCTATATACCAGAAAGGTACGCACACTTACAAAGTTATCTTGGGGACCTATTACAGAGAGCTGGCTGGGTTGTGTGTGTTGCAGACGCTTCCTTCATGTCTCAATGCGCCCAGGGAAACTCTTCCTTACATAACTCAAATGAAGAATAAATTTTTACCAAACATGGAAAACTTCAGCTCTTCTCTGTGTAAATAATGGCTCTTTCCCACCTCCGTCTAATTCCTCTGCTGCAGGCACAAGGCACGGGCCATTTCCCATGCCTTTTCCTTTCAATCTGAATGGTTAAGGTAGTTTCCTTGCCATCTTGCCCGTTGGGGTGGAAATATTGCAGAATGAGGCTGATTGGTGGCTTTCTCCGCTGTTTGGGGCTGGGAGATACAGTGCAAGGTGAGTGTTGCGACTGGCACATCGGGGGCTGGGATAGACAAGTAGAAAGAGACAAAAATACTTGCACATCATATACACTGAATCTGTATAGCCAGATACACGACTGCCCGACATTCTGCACAAGTGAGGTCTGTTCTCCCGGCATGTGCACATCCTCTGCCTGGTTACTCACAGAATAGTTCTGGTCTTTCCATTTGGAATAAGCATCGCATCCAACAATGGATGGACATTAATCGGCTCTAACAGCCCTTACATAGACAGACAGATCCAATCAAGAGTTCACAACAGAAAGTCAGACACTAATATACCATGGTGATGGGCATAGTATAATACGCTAGATAAACAGATAGATAGATAGATTGATCAAGCTGGCAGTCCCTGAGTCTTTTCACCCATGTGATAAAGCCCCTGGGGTTTGGGTACTTACCGACACAGGCTTCCGGACTGCACTGGAGACTTGGGAAGTTTGGTCCTGCATGCGTCCTTGCTGGGTCCTTTGTCGGCACACGCCACCCCCCTCCTCCCACCGCCCCCTCGGCTCATGGGGGATTGAACCTGACAGAGACTGGGTGCTCTAAGGAGCCTGAAACCCACTTGGGAGCTGCAGCCGGTCACTTGATTCTTTAATCCCACTCCCATTACAAAAGAGACTCTTGTCTTTTGCGCCCCGTTCCCTTCTAATCTTCCGAGTAAGCCTTGTGTGTTTACAGAGGCAGCTGGGGGAGGGGGAGGCAGGGCTGGCCGTTTGACGGCTGCTGCTAACTCCTGGCACAGACATGGTGGCCACAAGAAGAGAGGCATTTTCCTCTAATTCTTTCCTGTTTGGTTCCTTCCTGCGTGTCACGGTTTTTCAGGAGCGCCAGGGATTAAGAGGGGCTGGAATTTTCCACAAATACTGTAAAATGCCTCTCCCTCATGACCTGCATGGCCCACCGTGGCCCAGCTCAGACCTTGGCGCGAGCTGGCAGGCGGTCTTGTCCCTGTGGCCAGAGAGCTGTATCGATGCCCCCACCCAATACTCTGTCTGCCCCACCCACCCAGGTTCTCATCTGGCCTGTGATTCCTCCCCTTCTACACTTCCCAGCACCACTGGGGAAAGTCCAGGGTACTTGGGCTTGCCCTACGGCAAAGCCATTCTCTCCCTGGCTGAATCCTGCTCTTCCAGCCCACAGGGGGGCTCCTCTGCCATCCACACTCCTCTCAAAGCCTCTTCCCATCCCTGCCCAGGACCTTGCCACTGTCTCCTTCCTAGTGCCCACCTCTAACCCCTCATCCCTATTCCCTCCTAATGTCTGATTCCTCTCAGTCCCTTTCTCTCTCCCCTAGCTACCCTTCTGCAGCCTCATATAGAATCTGGTAACATCAGCCATCCCAGAAAACCACTTTCAACCCTATTTGCCTGCCCCACTGATGCCCTGTTTCCCTCTTCCCTTTTCCTCTAAATTCCTTGGGTGCATTCACTGTTCCCACTGTCTCGATTTCCTCTCCTCTAGTTCTCATGGTTCCCTGAAATCTGGCCTCCGCTTCTTCTGCTATGCTGAAACCATTCTTGGTCACCGATAATGTCTTCCTGACCAAGCCTAAGGGCCTGTCCCGCCTCCAACTATCTGCTACATCGCGTCTTTCTTTTCTTTCTTCTTCCCTTGCTCTCCCTGTGTTTCCCTGGCTCTTCTGGTTCTAATAGCTCACCAACCACTCATTCCGTGTTTTCTTCAGTAGCTCCTCCTCCCCTTATCTGCTCTCACTGATATTTCTCCTGAGTCCCCTCCTACTCTCTTCAACTTATCCTCTCTTCCTGGGTGACCTTGTCTGCTCTGCCATCTACTATCTCGGTGCTGATGACTTTCATAGACTTATAGACATTAAGGTCATAAGAGACCATTATGATCATCTTGTCTGATCTCCTGCACAACACGGGACAGAGAACCTCACCCACCCACTCCTGTAATAGACCCCTAACCCATGACTGTGTTATTGAAGTCCTCAAATCATGGTTTAAAGACTTCAAGGGGCAGAGAATCCACCAGCAAGTGACCCGTGCCCCATGCTACAGAGGAAAACAAAAAAACCCCAGGGCCTCTGCCAATCTGCCCTAGGGGAAAATTCCTTCCAAACCACAATATGGCGATCAGCTAAACCCTGAGCATGTGGGCAAGACTCACTTGCCAGACACCCAGAAAGAATTCTCTTTTGTAGCTCAGAACCCACCCCATCTAACATCCCTTCACAGGCCATTGGGCATATTTACCACTAGTAGTCAAAGATCAGTCAATTGGTAAATTAGGCTGTCCCAGCATACCATCCCCTCCATAAACTTATCAAGCTCAGTCTTGAAGCCAGCTAGGTTTCTCACCCCCACTGCTCCCCTTGGAAGGCTGTTCCAGAACTTCACTCCTCTGATGGTTAGAAACCTTCATCTAAATTTCAACTTCCAACCTCTTCCCCTTTGCTCAGTCTTTCTTCTCTGCCTGCCTTTCCAACAGCCCAACCACTACCTTAAACTCTGCATGGTAACCTGAGCTCCTCCTCTTCAGTCCCAAGCCCTCCATTCTCTCTGCCTTGTTCATCACCCAGGAGGTCCTCTTCTCCTTCTCTCCCAGATTTGCAACCACAATATTATTCTCAACTCTTCAGTCTCCTTCCTCCCACCCCACATCTAGGTGGGCCCATGCCAAATCCTGCTGCTGCATCTTCTGCAGGATCTCTAAACCTCTCTCTATCCCAGCCATGCTTTGATCAGCTCAAACCTTGGCTACTCCAACCTACACCTCTCTGGGCTTCCTAGAGCTCACCTTGCTGTCCTCTTTCCTCCCACGGCTCTATCCAAAATGTTGGTGCTAGAGCAAACTCACTGCTTGGGCTTGATCATACCCAAATTCCCTTTCAATTTCCACCTCAAGTCCAAGCTTCCCATGCTTACCTTCAAAATGGTGCACAACTTCCTGGCTTGGCAACTCTATTCCTCTCAAACCCATCTTCCCTCCTGACCACCCACTTTGTGCCTTTCTCACATTCTTGTGTTCACACCTTTTTGCAAACTGCCCCTCAGGCTCAGACCTTTTTCTCTTCTCTCATGTGCCAAATCACCTCCCTCTCTTTCTTCAAGTCCCTCTGTAAAACTCTCTTCTCCCATGAACGCTTCCAAGAGGGATAGTCCTGGACATCTCTACTTCTTTTGTGGCTCTATCTATGGAAAGGGGTGGCTGGGGCAAAGTGTTTTAGTAGCATCAGCTAATAAAGCCCTGGGTCATTCTCATTCTCTGCATTGTACAAATGAGCAAACCCAGGGCACACAAGAGGCTGTGACTGGCCCAGAGTTCCCCACGGATGGAAAATGGACTACAAGGGGCAAATTCATGCTCAGACACAAATGCGATGGTTTATATACCCCACACTGGCACTGAAAGGGTTAACTGGAGTTAGCAAGCTCAGTGAAGGCACATGGTTGCACCTGGAGGGTGGGCCAGGGCCAGGTGAAAATGATGCCCAGCTGGGGGAGGAACTGGGTGGTGAGCATAAAGGGAGGTAGCCCTCATGAGAAGGAGGTTCCAGGGAAGTGGAAGAACTCTGCAGTCCTCCTCTGGTTGCTAGAGAGTGAAGGAACACAGGGGAGGGTCTAGAGAAGCAGTTGTTTGGTAACCACAAGGAGGAGCTGAAAGAAGACCAGTGAAGGGAGGAGTCTGAGGGACAAGATCTTAGTTGCTTGTCACTGGGTCCCTGGACTAGAACCCAATGGAGTGGAAGGGCCTGGGCTCCCCTACCAATCCACTGGGAAAGGGGATGCAGAAACACGCTGAGACAAGGGGGGAAACGACTATTGAGTTTGGAGCTAGACCATCAGGCAGAAAGCCCTGGGAGGTAGGGTTGCCAACATTTTATTTAAAAAATAAGGGACTGTTTTCTCAGCACCCCCATCTCCCAATATTAATAATATGCAGTACCAGGGGTATTTCTTGCTGCTTTTTGCAGCTCTCAGCAATTCCTAATCTTGTTGTACAGAGATGAAAAAATAAGAGCTGCCCTTGTAATAAGGGACTGTTGGCAATTCTACTGGGAGGTGTCATTCCACACAAAAGTGGGAGGACAACCCTGCAAAACACAGGTAAGGGTGAAGAGTCTGCAGAGGAGTGAGGCTGGGTAGGGGCAAAGAGTTATGTTTATTTGAATTTTGTTTATTGGACTCCATGTTTACTCCGGAAGGGGAGAGGCTCTAAAGTGATGTGGTCAGAGGGCCAAGAAGCAAGACGATGGCAGGACTGGAATGACCATCAGCAGGGGGTGCTAGACAGGAAAGAGCTGCAACACCACATCCAGCCCTGAGAGAGCACTCCAGCAGTGTGTGAACTATTTTACAATAAACAGCTCTGAACAATGACAAGCACTTGAAATCTGTTTTGTTTTCTTCAGACAGGGGTTTTGAGCAGAAGAAGATTGCCTACTACAGAAGAAGCAGTATTGTCTAGTGGGCAGGGATCCAGAGCACCTAGGTTCTATTCCCAGCTCTGGCCATGAGGTGCTATGTGATCTTGGGTAAGTCTTTCCCCTCTCCCTGTGGTGGTACAACTCCTAGCACAGTGGGATCTTGATCCTACTTGTGGCCTCTAGATGCTGCTGTCATACTACTAGTAGTAATGGAAGTTATTAATTGCCAGCTGTTACTACTGCCACCTATTCCCTGTAAAGAGGGTGTTGTGATAACCTGGGCCTGGTTTATACAACAGAGTTAGGTCGATGCAAGGCAGCTTATGTTGACTTAACTATGGAAGTGTCTACACTTAAATTTCGTTCCTGCCAACGTAAACTGCCCAGCTACGCCGACTTAATAACACTATCTCCACAAGCAGCATAGAGCCAAGGTCGATGTAGTTAAGTCAACCCAGTGTCAGTGTAGAGTGCACTGCATCGTTCATTTCAACAGTTACAGGCTTTAGGAGGCTTCCCACAATGCCCTACACTCACAGTGCAATCGATACAAGCACTCCTGATGAGGGGACACACCGCTGACACAAGAGGCAAAGTGTAGACACGCACGAACGATGTAATTTCTACGGCAATTGTATGTAATGTATGTAATTTTGTCATGTAGACATGACCTCAGCTACCACTGGAGACAAATAGGGATCTTTATATGTAACCATCACTGCTTGGGCCAGCAGAAGGGATTGATCCTGGGACCTCCAGCACTTAAAGCAGGAGCTGCCGCTGCTTTAACAAAGATTAACTCCTCTAATTAGCTGCTGTAATAGATTCATAATCCCCTTATGAAGCACTAGAAGAGATCAAAGACCAACATTTTTCTAGGGAGGATTTCACGTGCAGTCATGAAATAGATCCTTTCTTTGTATTCGCCAGTAGACAGGAAACAATGCCTGAAAATAAAATCGTATGAGACAGACACCCTGGCTCTGATAATAGCCCATCTTTCCTTGTGCAGTTCCCACAGTTAGTCGCCCTTGCTCCAGGTTTATATCCTGAGAACATGGATCTTCCTTGGCACCTTCCCTAGTTGACTGCCTGTTTCGGGGTTGAATTTGCCAGGGGGGTGACAGGACCCTGACTATTAGTGTGGATGAGGCTAGCAGAAGGGAAGGTGGCTATTTCATTGTTTTAAAGGTTCAAAGGAGGCTGCCCACGTTTTGTGTCCAAACTGGAATGACTGTGTTCTTCCTTGTAAAATAAGGTAATTGTTTCTGTGGTAAGAGGAAGGCTGGTCTTGGAGCTAAGTCATTAGGTTGGGATTCAAGACATTTATGTTCAGTGCTGTGTTCTGCCGCAGACTCTCTGTGCAACCAGTCGAGTTGTTTAATCTCTTTGTGCTCAATTCTTTTTTCTGCAAAATGAGATAAATAAGCATTCCTTTCTCCCATACTGAGGCCTGGTCTACTCTTAACTTAGGTTGACATAGCTCTGGTGCTCAAAATCCACTTCATTGGGCACTGTAGCTATGCGAATGTAACCCCCAGTGTAGATGCAAGGTAGGTTGATGGAAGAATGCTTCTGTCAGCCTAGCTACTGCTGTTCAAGTAAGTGGAGTTCCTACAATGATCGAAAATCCCTTCTGTTGCTGTAGTCTGCATCTACACTAGGAGGTTACAGTGGCTATTGTGCTTGTAGTGTAGACATGGCCTAATAAGTCTGCTTAGATTGTAGTCTTTGGGACAAGGATTGTCTCTGATTTTGTGTTTCTATAGTATCTAGCAAATTGGGCCCTGATCTTGGTTGGTATCTCTAGGTGCTATAATAGTTGAGCTTTAAAAAGACCCCCCTCAGATCCTTTAAGTATTCTTTTTAAATGATACCAGTCGATGGCAGCAGTCTATCCTCCTCCAGCAGCCAACAAACCCAAGGATGCAAACCTACCCATACAGGCAGCCCTACAATGATAAAACCCACCTCTGGAGCCCTACACCTCATGAGTGACCCTACGATAACAAACAAATATGTGCAGTCCTAGCTATCTGCAAATCAGCATGTGAAACCAAGCACTTAGAAGTGACCCTACCATAACCAAACAGGGCATGTGGCCCCAGAGTAAATGAGGAAAATGAAATGTGAGTAAACTAAACTAACCTCCATCCCAATTCAATGGGCCATCCACAGCTGTTGTCAGAGAAGCAGCTGTGCGGTGGGTTTGCCACCAGGGGGCTCCAAAGCAGCAGCTACTCCAAGAATAATTGTAGGGGCGCTCTGGCAAGTCACTGAGCAGGGGGGCAGCCGCCAAACAGGTCTGGGGGCAGTTCTAGTATCTTCAGTCACTGAGGACAAGTGGTGCTAGGAGGTGAGACGGCCTCAGATCCAGTGTGGTGACCCTACACTAACAAGCCAGCGCACGCAGCTTCGAGTCCCTACTGCAAGCGACACAGGAGTAAGAAAATGGTCTATAGAGGAGTGACTGTAACAAACCAGACAAGCAAGGCATCTGGCCAGCTCAGCGAGGGGGCACAGAGGATGTCACGATGTCTGCCCCCTCCCTCCCAAGGGACAGCCATAATCAGAGCAGGCTGATATCCAAGCACAGACTACATCTCCCTTAAGAGAGGGACACCACAGTACAGGGAAGCGTACTGAGCATTATCCCTTCCTCAGGGATTGAGCTGCTACTGTCTGATGGGTATGGATGGGGCGGGGCTCCCTGCGGTATGGCTGCTAATGTCATAAAGGGTAGGGCCAGTATCTGCTTTCCCCAGGGCTGCCAAAGCCCTGAAAGGAGCTTCCTAGAAGGGTTCTGTGGAGTACAGAAAGTGGGGCAGATGTATAGAAATTGGGGCAGGCCATTAGTGCTGTGGGTGGGAAGGAGTCCCACCCCTCCCCCCATAGAACCCGTGGTAGCTCAGCAGCTGTTATCACTGGAACTGGAGTCAGTGGGCCCATGGTCCGTGCAGGCCTGTCAGTGAGAGGGGGCAGCAGGAAAACAGGGGATGCCAGGAGGAGTGGGGCTGGAACTGCAGTGCAGCCACCTGGACAAAGCAGTGCACGAGGTTTAGTCAGCTTCCATTGTTCATCCTAACCTACCTTCAGCATCGCTCTTTGCTAAGGAAACAGCCTCGACAAGCATTTTAAACTCCATGAGCTGGCACTTGGCCCTTAGTGAAGGGTTACGTTCTGCCCTATTCCCTAGTGCTTTGGGGGGGCAGCCTCAGATTTAGCCCATCGCTCTCTTTGCTCGCTCAGCCAAGGGGGAGTGCAGGGGTAACCCACCCACAGTGAGGGAGTAGGACAGGCAATAGACTCTACTCCCACCAGTGCAAATAACGGGAACACGAAACAAAGGCTGGGTGTTTGTCTCTCTTCATACAGGATATGTTGGACTCCAGGGGACTCTGCTGCCCCCATCTGAGAGAAATTTAACAGGCAACCTGCTGTTCTGACCTGCTGTGCGGACAGCATACAACTATGTAGTATTTAGTATCAAAGTAAATAACACTGGGGCTACTAGCATGCTGGCTGCATTATTCACTATTCTCTTCTCCCAACCCCAGCTGGCCTCAGAACTTCCAGCCATTGCTGGTCCAGAGCAAACAGCCAAGCTGATATTTGGCCATACACGGGAGTGTGTGCTCCCAGGAGAAACTGGGCTGGCCTTTATTTTATTGTTTAATGAAAACCCTCCACGTTTAACATCCATAGATCTCAAAGCACTTCACAAAGGAGGTCAGGTTCAATATCCCCATTTTACAAGTGGGGAACTGAGCCCTGAGAAAGGAAATGACCTCTGCATACCCTGGCAAACTTGGGAAAAGAGACCAGGTATCCTGACTCCCAGCTCTTTGTGCAATTCATGAGACCAAAGCGGTCTTTGTTAAGGCAGCAGCTTCTCTTTCTCAATCTGCCAATGAACAAGCAGGGGTTTTTTTTAGTAATAATGACACCATAAGTTGTGAAACACAACACAGTCCATTCAGTTTAGTTTACAGTCATTTCATTCACTTCAGTGCTGTCATGCTTGGGATGCAAAGGCCGCAGAAAAATATTTATATGTTTTAAAATGACAGTCTGCTATGAGATCGGATATAAACAGTAGTGTCAGAAACTTTGCTAGGGTGATGTTA
The DNA here is from genome assembly GCF_026122565.2 of Emydura macquarii macquarii. Classification (NCBI taxonomy): domain Eukaryota; kingdom Metazoa; phylum Chordata; order Testudines; family Chelidae; genus Emydura; species Emydura macquarii. The sequence goes on from NW_027130807.1 coordinate 207,278, forward strand.
AAGGTGGATTTATCAGACCTGCCTTTGGAATCTGAATTGGCAGTGACCCCGTCTGTAAAGGATGCAACTGCTTTGCATGCCTTTTAGCCAAAGCCCAAACTGCTCCCAGGTTGCAGGCTTCACTACAAGTTCAGAGCTTGACCCAGGTTCAGTGGAATCTCACAGGGAGACACCGGGCTTAGCTTTGAGTGCAACCTGGTGTCTGGCTTTTGATTCTACTTTCTAATCAGGTGACATTCAGGAGTTTTGTACTAGGATTTCTGTTACAGCTGCTCTCCCTTGGTAAGGATGGGGAGCTCTCTGTTTTAGCAGAGACGAGAGAGCTGTGCTTCTCCCCACCCAGCCTTACTTCTCCTTGCTTTAGTCCCCATCTGAACCTTTCTTTGAGTTGTCATTCATGGGAACTCACAGCTTCCACTCTCCCAGAAAGTTTGCTTTGAATTTCAGCTCCTGCAAGGGCAAGAGGGAGGAAGGATGGTGTGGGTGAGGCACGGGATGGTGAATCAGGAAATCAGAGTTCAAGTTCTGTATGAGCCACAGACGCCCCTTTTGACCCAGGGCAAATCACTTAATCTCTTTGTGCCTCAATTCCCAATCTGTAAAATTGAGATAATAATCCTTCATAGATTCTAAGGCCAGGAGGAACCTCAGATCATCTAGTCTGACCACCTGTATATTAAGGCCATTAAATTTCACCCAGTTACCTCTGCAGGGAGTTCAATAAACTTTGGTCGAGGTGCCAGAGTAAACTGTACTTTTGACCTCTCTTTCCATGGGCACCATTCCAAGCACCAGGCCCAGCGCCTGCAGGTCTCTCACAGTGGAATCCTGTGATTCACCCCACTTTTAGACTGTGTTTCCCAGCTACAGCACCTCAGTTTACCATCCCTGTTTCCTTAGCAGGCCCAGCTGGGGGTTTGGATCTGCTTTAGATGTTCCCGAGGGAGCTGTGAAGAGTATGAAAATGCTGTGACTCCCACCAGCTTGTTCAAAACATCCATGGGAACACCACAATCAGAGAGAAAAGGGTTAAAACAACACAGAGCCTGCACACCCATTGTCTTACTTAGAACTTCTGGGGACTGGGTTACAGTCTATCCCCCTGCTGACCCCTCCCAGCTTCAGGGCTGAGGCAGTTAACTGTATCCCAGTTCTTTGCTATAAGGGCTCCCTGCTTGGATTCCCCCCCTGGGGGTTGCTAGCCAGCCTGTTGACTGTTTGGGGGGGATACCTTCAAAGCAACTGACATCTGTATTATTTAAATAACTGTCACTGGGATTATCCAAAGCCATTGTTTACCTTCCTGCAGATATGCAGTGCTGAATTTCCTGCAGATACATAAATCCACCCAAGACCGAGTTAACTCCTTGCACCCCTGTAGCAGACAGAATGGTGGTAATCAGACAGACAGAGGTACACATCACATTAATCAAAAGTACTATCGATACCTCCTACATTCTTCACATCTTGTGTTGGGCTCAGGGACATCTTCCAGAAAGACCTCCAGTTTTGATCTGAAGACATGAACCAACTCATAGTAAGAGATCCTCCCTCATGCCAGGAGCTTACAGTCCAAACAGACTGACAAACAAAGGAAGCATTATTATCTCCTTTTACAGATGGGGCATTGAGACACAGAGTGGCTAAGGCCTGGTTTACATTAGAAACTTTACATCAGTATAGTTATGTCTCTCAGGGGTATAAAAAACCCATACCCCTGAGAGATGTGGCTATACTGACCTAACCCCCGGTGTTGACAACACTAAGTCAATGAAAGAATTTTTCCGTTGAATTATACCTGACCTACACTAGGAATAACTTGGAACACTAGGAACACTTGGAATAACTGCACCGCTCCGGGGTGTGAAAAATCCACACCCCCTGAGTGACGCAATTAAACCGACTTATCCCCTAGTGTAGACAGCACTAGATCGATGAGAGAATTCTCTCGTTGACCTAGCTACTGCCTCTCTGGGAGGTGGAGTAGCTACCCCAAAGGAAGAACCCCTCCCGTTGGCATAGGTAGAATGTACTGAAGTGATAAAGTAGTGAAGGTGCATTGCGGTAGCATTTTAAGTGTAGACCTACCCTAAGGGCCAGATTTGTAAAGGTGTTTAGGCACCTAACCCCCACTGAAATCAAAAGGAATTAGATGTCTACATAGCTGGACCAAAGCAACTTGCCCAGGGGGTCTGTGGCAGAGCTGGAAAATGAACCTAGATCTCTTACCACCCAGCTCTGTTCCTTACTAGAAATCCAACCCTCTTCTCTTCCACCTTTGTGTGAACCTAAAACCAAAGGAAAGGTTCAGACGGGGATTACGTTAACAGGGGTATGTGTGGAAGGTAGTGCAGCTCTCTCTCCTTCTCCCCAGATTTGGTAAGCAATGCTTCCTCTCAGCTCCCCTTCCTCTTTCAATCAAAGTTCAGGCTGATCCCTGCAAAGTAAAAACATCCACATGGCTCTGCGACCAAGAACCTAGTTCTCTCCCTGAAGCCACTGCACAGCTGTGAGCTGGCAGGAACTACCAGCTCTTTGGTAGGTCTCTCTTCAGTTCCAAGACAAGGCAGTCTCTGGCCAGCATCCACATTAACAATGTGGCACTGGTGTCACAACTGCGTCAATCCCCTGCTCTTCTGGCAACTTCATTTGGGGCTTTTGCTCTTGAACTCTGTCTCTGTCATCCCAGATTAACTCTTTCATTCTGACGCCATGGACAGGGCAGCAGTTGTTTTGTAGTGAAAGCAGATTCCTTATTGCTGGCCTCCCTTCTTTCGTTCCTCTGAAATCTGAGATCCAGATCCAGGAATCCCAAGGGGATTCTCACAGAAAAACATTCCAGCCAGTTGTGCAAACATTCCACACAGCTGGCTGAGGCAGGGAGGGAGGGAGGGAGGGAGTGAGTGGGTGGCTGGAGTCTGGATTTCCAGAGCTTTGTTTTCATTCTCTTATTTCCATGGCACTAACATCCTGTCTGGGTTTGTCGGTTCAGGGCTGCCTTTAGTTCCCCAGCCTGGTACCCATGCCCCTTTACTGGGGTTTCTGGGACCTGGGTCCCTCTTGGCCTGATCTGGGAGGATAAAACTGAGCCAGGGATGGCAGGATCAATTATGACAACCACACACTTCTTACTACCGCTGGGTTGGGCTGCATGTTGGATCCTGGTGCCCTGGAAGTGAAGGGTCTGGCTGGTGCTGGGCAGCATGTCCTGGCTCGTATAGCTACTGTTGCTACCAAGGACAGAGTCGCACCTTGATTACAGCAAACATTGAATTCCCTTCATAGGCAGGGGAGTGTGTGTCTGTGTGGGTGACGGGAAACAGAGCATTGGAATGGAGGAAGATACATAACCACAGATCAGGAACCAGGGAAGATATTGTCCTGCTTTACTTGGCACTGGTGAGACCTCAGATGGAGTACTGCGCCCAGTTCTGGGCACCAGACTTTAGGAAAGATGTGGATAAATTAGAGAGAATCCAGGGGAGAGCAACAAAAATGATTCAATGTTTAGAAAACCTGACCTTCTGAGGAAACGTTAATAAAACTGGGCGTGTTTAGTTTTGAGAATGGAAGTCTGAAGGGGGACCTGATAATGATTTTCAAATAGGTTAAGGGTTGTTATAAAGAGGCTGATGATCAATTGTTTTCCATGTCCGCTGCAAGTAGGACAAGAAGTAATGGGTTTAGTCTGCAGCAAGGGAGAATTAGGTTAGTTATTAGGAAAACTTTCTAACTATATGGGTAGTTAAACTGTGGAATAGGCTTCCAAAGGAGGTTGTGAAATCCCTGTCATTGGATGTTTTTAAAAACAGATTGGAAAAACATCAACCAGAGATGGTCTAACCTTATTTGATCCTGTCTTAGTACTTGATGACCTCTTGAGGTCCCTTCTAGCCCTACATTTCTGTGATTTTATGATTATGGTTTAGGGGCTGAAATCCAGGGCAGCAATTCTCAAGCTTTTTCTTTCTGAGGCTCCCCCAACACGTTATAAAAATTCCACAGCCCATCTGTGCCACAACTGTTTTTCTGCATATCCAGTAGAGTATGAGCCAGGACCAGCATTAGGGGGTAGAAGCAGGTCAATTGCCTGGGGCCTCACACATATAAATTGCTCAGACTTCAGCTTCAACCCCAGATGGTGGGGCTCAGACTTTGGCTTTCTGCCCTAGGCCCCAGTGAGTCTAATGCCGGCCCTGCTCACTCTGGTTTATTTTGGCAGACCCCCTGAAACCTGCTTGTGGCCCCAGGTCCCTGGTTGAGAACCACTGATCTAGACACAAGAAACTGAACTAAAAAGGGGATGGGAGCCTTCACTTTTCATCTGCAGTTTCCACTGGTCTCCTGGTGTTTGTATGTCAGGTTACCGCACAGTCTGTGCTGCGGGGAAGTCACCTGATGAATGTATGTCAGGGTCACCTCAATGCTTAGACTCCTGTATGCAATCAGGCTAGATAGCCTGGGTGTGGGAGACAGGTCCAGTCCTGCCCACACTGAATTTAGGAACAGTGTTGTGACCTGCTCCTAGAATGGGCTATCTGTATTGGGCGGATGTGGTGGAACTAGACATTTACTACAGTTATAGAGGCAGTGCAGGAGGAGAGAAAGAATGAGAAGGTTTCAGGGCATGAAGCAAAAAGGTGGATTTGAGTGTTTTAGTCGAGAAATTATTGGAAGCATCCAGCCAGGGCAGAGCCACAGTAAAAAGGGTAAATAAGGTGCAGTGCAGTGTTAGCGGAAGGATAATAAAACACAAAACGAGTACCTGATTCTCCAGCCACTGCAGATGGGCCATAGGGTCAGTGGGAGCTGCTCCTGGGTAGTGGCTGAGGAATTAGGGCCAGATTTTCAAAGGTATTTGGAATCTAAAGATCTCAGTGGAACGTGGGCATCTAACCTGCTTAGGCACTATTGCAAATTCAGTTAGGCACCTGCAAATCTGCATCTTTAGACTCCGAAATACCTCTGAAAATCTGGCCCTTGGGATCCAAAAGCAGTGATAATATTATTGTTTCGGGCACCTGTTGGGCCCGATCTGGGATACTGTGTGTGGAGCTGGGGCCATGGGACATGCCTACATTGCAGGGGCTACACACTGGCATAGTAACGGTGCTGTAGCGAGGCCAGAATAACTCCATAGTGGAGAGATATCCTACAATGATGGAAGGGGTTTTTCCATTGCTGTAGGAACACCACCTCCCTGAACAATGGTAGCTAGGTTGACAGAAGCATTGTTCCATCCACCAAGCTATGTCTACCCTACATAGCTACAGTATTCAGGGGTGTGGATTCTTCCTGAGCACCATAGCTGTGTCGACTTACATTGTAAGTGTAGACCAGGCCTCAGATCCCCCAATGATGGTCACAGGCTGCATTAGAAATACCGAGCATGATGGGGGAGATTATTAAATGGCAGCAAAGGTGTGAATGGGTCTAAAGAATCAAAGGGAAAGTTTAGTGATTTGGGTTTTGTCCCACTGAGAAAGAAGAACAGGAGGTGGGGTGTGGCTGATGGAGGCTTCAGGCATTCTGGAGAGGACTGCTGTAGCTGGAAAGATGGGCTCTTCTCCTGAGAGCTGGTGAGAGGTTCAGAAACACAAGGAGACAAGGCACTTGCAGAACTCTCTCCCACTAAAGAGAATGAGCCTATGGAATAATACAAGTTACAGGGAGGAGCAGGTGGTGATGGAAGCCAAGAGTAACTGAGCTCAGCAGAGATCTTGGATTGATTGGAGAGGAGGGGGATGTGGTTGGGAGTGGTTAGTAGGAAGGTGGGCCGGTGAAGATAAGATACAAAAGAAGAGGTGGTGGGACAGGAATGTGGGAATCGGAGATACTATGATGGGGCTTTCTGAAGGGGTTGGTACTGAAACACTTGGATGAAGTTATGTGGTTTTTCCATGTTGGTAACTTTTCTTGTGTACTTAGAGCTGCCCAGAAATGTTCTTAAGTTATTTTTCAATGAAAAAATGAGGAGGAGGAGAGGAAAATGTATCCCGTTTTTCTGTTTTCCAGTCAACTTCACCTGTGACCCGAAACCCAGGAGTATCTGCATATGACCTATTGATCTTTGCTCTCCACTGTGCATTCCTTGCTGTTTCCCCACCCTCACCCTCCAACTTGTTTGGGTGCTTAGGGCTCCAGTGTTTTGTCCTATTGCTTCTCTCCTGTGCTGCCCGTCCTTGGAAGCTGGGGGCACAATGACAGCACCAGCAACTGTGTGGGAGCAGAACACCCAGCAAGGTGTCCCCTAACTCGTTTTTTTCTAATGCTCCCTTCCCCTCTTTTCTTGTCTTTGCCAGTTTCCTGGAAGCATTTTCCCTTGCAAGTCCCAGGATTCTTCATTCTGCCAGCTGGCCCTTGGAGTTAATTATTACATGGAGTTAGTTGTAAGTTAAAGTGCTGCCTGGCTGAGCTGAAGATACTTTCCCCTCCTCCCAGCTGCTTCTTGGAGGTAGCAAAGGTTAGAGCCACAGTGTCCCATGCTGTTGCTGCTAGGCTTGGGAGACTGGCAGGGCTTTGGGGCTTCCAGGCCACTGTTGAAGAAGTGCTTAGTGATGCCCTGCTGTCTGTTCACAGATCTTGGCCTGTGGATCCGGAAAATATAGTGGCACAGGGCTGCCCGCTGACCCGCATCTCCTCCCCTCCTGCATGGATGGCATGGACTCCTATGCAGGTCTCCGTGGTGTGATCACCCCTCTCACTCACCACATGCCGTCACCAGCTGCACTTGGCCATCGATACAGGGACCACTGCTTACAGTCCATCTGCCTTCTGCTACCCGTCCAGGAGTGAGACAGGGAATGGGGCCGCTGAGACCTGGGAGAGCTGCTGCCCTCACATCTGAATGCCCTGTGTGTGTGCCACGGGGTCAAGAGGAGCCCATGGCAGTGGAGAGGTAGGATGCAATGGTGAGGGGAGAGGAGGCTGGTAATGAAACAACTCTGAGCGGGGTTAGCAAGTCTGAGGGTGGAGCTGACACTGGCTAGGTGCATTGTCCTTGTCTGAGGGCTGGCAAAAGGGGGCTGAAAGGGCATTAAAGGGAGGGGCTGATGGTAGGCATATGCTATGGGGGCAGCGGCAGAGTGCGAGGGTGGGGATAGCCCATACCTTTATAGTCTGCCTGTTCTCACCTGTTGTATTTTCCCATAGTCCAGTTGTTTCAGAGCCCATTGTCCCTCCTCTATTATGCCATACAAGACTTTGGAGATGTCTTTAGCTCGCATCCAAACGTGGGGAGTGCTGGGGGACACTTCAAGTCCTTGCTGCTTTAGAGGAAGAAGTTATGCTGGGCTACCTTTGGTGATATTCTACACTGGGAGCCAGCTGCGCCCCCAGGGCTGGTCTGACAGTCCTGCCATCCCATCACACCAGGGAGGTGGATTCTCAGGGTCTTGTGAACCTGCGGAATCCTTTGGATCCAGAGTTTCCCCCCTGATCTGTGTGTAACTTACTGGAGACCCACCTCTAGTACGGAGCTAATTCACTAGAACATCTGTTAGACTCTTCATTTATTTTAATTTGGTGAATTGCGGGCCACATTCTAGATCAGTCCTCAGCAAATACTGTAGCTATCAACCGCTGGATTCTGGGCTGATTCTCCTACTGTTCCTTTGTGCTGCTTTGTTGGTGGAAAGGGGATGGATACAGTTCCTGGGTAATATCCCCCATGTAAGGGGACTTTTCCATTGATGCAGAACTGCCAGCGCTCCTGAAAGCACGCCAGGGTGAGGTGGGACAGAGATTTACAGCATGTAAAACACTGGGAGGGAAGAGATGGCCAAAATACACTGTCCTTTGGAAGGGAAAGGGTGGTCTGACTGCATTGTCCTCTGGCTATTCTCTGATTCCTATGCCTTTAGGGGACCTTGGGAGACAGAATGTAAATCAGAGCAGCCTTAGGGTTGCTCTCATTGACACCTGGGGTTGCATTGGTCTTGCAGTGCCCCAGAATACAGGGAGCACAAAGATGCCTTTCTCCCTACCCTCCTCGTTAATGGAATGAGCACAATGATGGACTAGCTGATAATTGGGACCATGGTCTCCAGCAGAGGACCAAGCACATCAACCGCAGTGCAGTCCATTGGAGCCCTCATGAAATAGTTCTGCATATGGGGCCCTCTCTCTTCTAGGGGAACCTGTCCTTGCAATACGAATACAAGCATCACATTTTCTGCATCACTTTTCCACCTCTTACCTGCATCATGCTCAATAATGATTCTTACTTAGCTCAGCAGAGGTTTTTGTAACCCCAGAATGCACAGAGGTTTTTAAGTCATGGCATAATCTTAGTTCCTCCTTTATCAAAGTCTCTGACCTATCCAGTTGATACCTGTACCCAGCTGTTGCTTGCTGTTTTTTCAATTTCCTGTACATTATTGCATCATTGACTTCCAGACTTCCCGCTGTGACCATAAAGTTGTTTCAGCAGGCACTGCAGGAGATCCTACACTCCAGCTGGAGTCGTGTATTTTACTTAAGGAGAGAGGTTGCAGAATTGCTGGTGCCAATTTAAATTCCCAGCCGTACATTATTTTAATCTCCAGGCCCCTCCAGCAGCAGTTTGTAACTGCTCTGGGGTCCACTCTTGCAAACCTGCTTCCATGGCAGAACAGGAATGATCTGAACTTCTGCAGATCTTGACTGTAGGAGAAGGTGCTGTCCTTTCATTAGTCCAAGTAACGGCAACCCCAAACACTCAGACATCAGGAGTCAGGACCCCAAACAGCAGGAGATTGGTTTAAAAAACACTTTTTAAAAAACAATAATAAACCTTGGAGGGGATTCTGCAGAGGGGGAATCCTACTTATCTTCTGACTTCTGAGCCTTTAGGGTGCCCTTCTTCTCCTTTTCAAGCTTTTTTTCTGTATGAGGGCTAGGAACTTAATTATTTTAAATGAGAGCCAAGAGTCTCATGCAATCTCTTGATTTCAGCAACTGGAGTTTTAAGAAAAACACCAAATATCGCAAGACTCATGATAAAATTGCAAGAGTTGACAACATTGCACTCCTTCCCCTCAGCAATCAATGCCCTGTTCTCCACTATAGGACAGATCTGTTTCTATATGTTGTATCTAAGTAACCTGTCCTGGGTATTCCAGTGAGGATAGTCACGTGGTTAAGGCACTATACTGGGACTCAGGAAGTCTGGATTAAGTGACTTGCTCTGCCACAGACCCCGTGTGACCTGGGCAAATCACTTAATGTCTGTGCCTCAGTTTCCCATCTGTAAAATGAGGATGATAGCACTGACTGTGCGTCTTGTCTATTCAAATTGCAAGCTTTTTGAAGTAGGGCTTGCCTTTTGCTATGTGCTTGCATAATGCAACCTGACGTTGGTTGCAATACATATAATCATGTATATATACAGCGTTGGTTGTAGTACCTAGGCATTGAATAATTGCAATAACATAATTTAAACACAATTTAACTCTTCTTCTGGACTTTAAATACAAATGCCAGCTTTGCAGGCTTAAATGAGCAGAAAACTTGTAGGAGGAACATAAACCTTGATTCCATATGACCTTGCCACATCACAGGGTGCAGCTTTTGGTAATTTTGCCTGAGTGAGGACTACAGGAACAGGCCTTCAGACAAGCAGAAATGTTTCAGCCCACTCTGGGATTGGAGCACCCAATCCAACAACAGTGGGAGGGAAAATTTGGTCAAGGACATGAATCAACTACCTGCTGCTTACAACAGTGTCACCTACTGTTTCTGTGCGTATTACACCTCCCTTCTTCCGGGAGTGATCTACACAACATAACCACCAGTCACTGAGAGGAAGGATAGCCTAGTAGTTGGATGGTTGAACATTATTCTGGGCGGTAGGTGACCTGGAATCAATTCCTGCTCTGCCACAGGCATCCTATATGAGCTTGGGCAAGCCCCTTAGTCTTTCTGGGGTTGTCTACATGGCAAAAAAACCAAAACCCTGTGGCAGTGCCCTCCCCACCTGGGCTTCAGAGCCCAAGCCTGAACATCTATCTACACAGCTATTTTTAGCACTGTAGTGCAAGCCCCCTGAGCCTGAGTCTGTAGACTTGGGCTCTGAGATTCTCAGCGGCTGTTTTGTTTTGCCATGTAGACATACCCTCTGTGCATCAGTTCCCCATCTGTCAGATGGGGATAATAACACTGCACTATCTCACAGGGGTGTTGTGAGGATAAATATGTTAAAGATAGCGGGATGCTCATTTGGTACAGTGATGGGCATCATATAAGTACCACAGACAGATAGCCCACCAGGCACCAGCTCACTAATGGTGCTTTTGCTCAAGCATTAGATCATGCTTTTAGTGCTGAAGGATCCTGAGTTCAAAGTCTGCTAATGACCTGTAGGGGGGTGGGATCAGTTACACCACAGGACTTCGACTGTCCAGGCAAAGCAGACAAGCTCTTGATTTTTAAAGTTTCCTCCCTAAAGGCACTAAACTCCAGGGAATTCAATGTGTCAATAGTACAGCTCAGAGAGGTGGATTTGGACTGACCCTTCAGGGGGTCTTATCTCTAGGTCTGGGACATATGGGTGGTTTAGACCAGATTCTAGGGCTACTAAACTGTCCAGTTTGGCCCTGGCAATGGGTGTGGAGAAACCTGAGCTATTAAGAAATATATCTCTATAAAGTAACTATCATGGAATTATGGGCCTGCTTCTGCAGGTGCTTCACTTGCAGAATTCCCACAGAGGTCAATGGAAGTTTCATGTACAGATTAGCCGGAGAATCGAGCCCAAAACTGGGGGGAGAAGACGCACACAATTCTGCTTTAATGCCTGCCATTTGCATGTGCAACTGGGTCCCAACAGGGAGGTCTGGACGAAGCATCAGCGTTTTCCAGGCTCCTGGTTTAAAATCTCCCCAACCAAAGCGCAGGGATGAAGTCAAAATGCACAGGCCCCTGGGGGAGGAGGGGGGCTGCTGTCAGCTAGGCTTCCCCATTGATCTTCCTCCTCTCAGCATCCTTCTGTGCCGGAGCCCGAGGAAACTGCGCTGTCAGCGTTTGTGCTGGGTGCAGTGAAGTTCCTGCAGGCTGCGTAAGCCCAGCCCCTTCCCAGACAATTCGGTAGCCGGGATCTTTCTCTTCCATCCTGCACGGGCGGATCTCAGTCTCCAGTCACGGCTCTTGCCGTGATTTCTGTACAGCCCTGTTGGTTCCCCCCTCCCGCTTTGAGTCTAGGGAGGGAGGGAGGGGAGAGGCTGGAGGATGCCCCGAGCGTGGCTGGAGCGGGCCTGGGGTGGGGAGAGCTCCGGGCCGGCTCAGTCACATGAGGCGGGGGGTGGGTGGGGGTGAGGGACGTGCATGCTGCAATGGGAGCCGCCCCGAGGCCATGTGACCTCCGGACCCGGGGCCCCCTCCCGTCCTGTCCCCCGACTCCAGCTCGGGGCCGAGCCACTCGGCTCTCAGGCTGCTGAGCTGCCTGGGCTGTGGCGCGCCGCTGGGGCCGCCGGCGTCCCGGGATTGCCGCAGCGCTCGGGGGAGGCGCCGCCGCCGCCGCCTCTGCGAGCGCCGCGCCCGGAGGCGGGATGGCTGGAGGGCCCCCGCCGTGAGGGGCTGTGGGCAGCGCGGCGCCGGAGCCAGCATGTGGAGCGGGTAGGTCTGGAGCCGGCTTCCTCCTTGGACCTTGCGGGCTGCCGGAAAAAAAACAACAACTTTCCAGCGCCCGCAGGGGAGCAGAGCGGAGCGGGGGCGAGGGGATCCCCGAGCGCGCCCCGGCCCCTGCAGTCCCAATGGGGTCGGCGCCCTGAGCCTGCGCTCCCGGCTCCCGGCTCCCCTCCCCTGGGCGCTCCGCCGGGGGGGCCGCGGGCTGGCGGAGCCCCGGCGTGCAGCGCTCTGCGGGCCTGTGGCTGAAAAGGAGCGAACCTCCCGGCAGGGTGGAAAAGGAAGAGCGGAAAGTGGGGCCGTGCCTCTGGTCTGGGGAAGGGGCCGGGCGAGGGCGGGAACCCCCTGCTGGGGGTTGCGCGGGTCCTCCCAGCCCTGGGGCGCTGCAGGTTGAAGTGCTGGCCCTGAGTGAACGCTCAGGGTCTGCTCCGGAGCAGCTGGGGGATGGCTCTGTCCTCGGGGCTTGGACGGGAGCGCGGTGGGGTGGTGCCATACTTTCTGGGGACAGGCTGCCTTTTGGAAAAGAAGGAGGCCTCCAGTTCCCCCAACTTCTTGTCCCCTCGTGATCCCAGACACCCGCTTTCCTGGGTCGTCTATCCCGGGTCCCGTCTGTATGCGTGTGCATAGAGGGCTGGATGGACAGACGGCAGAGACCTGTGATTGTGTGGGAAGGGACTGTGTTTCCCCTGGAGTCTGAGTTTTAGATCTGGTGAGAGACCCAAGGGAAGGAGCATGTTAGAACAGCACAAGAGGGAGCAGGGAGAGACCTGAGGTTAGTTTCTACTGTTCATAAAGTTTCTAGAACCTCAAATCCAGGAGGCTGCATTCTCCTGATCACTGCTGCCATCGGGTGTGCCTCCAGGGAGCAGCCAGCATGTGTCAGAACCAGGTGTGCAGCATGGAGAGATGCCCTCTGTAGTGTTTCTTCTTACTCCACCATGAAACCATGTTTATTCCTCAGAGATTTTTTCTTTCTCAGAAACTCGGCTTCAGCTGCACAGTCATGTGGCTGCTTGAGAGGCAGGGGAAGGTGAAAGGCAGAATCCACAAAGCAGGAGAAAGCCACCAGCATGAACAGAAGAAAGTGAGGGAGACGAGAGATGAGAAACTGGTGGGCCACAGGAATAAAGAGAAACCCAGGGGAGAGGGAGAGAATGCTAAAGGGCAGAGAGAGATGGAGTTAAAAGCTGAAAGGATCAGAGAGAGTTAATGGTGATGCGAAAAGGAGTTGGGATGGTGGGAGAAGAGTCATCCTTGGAATTTTGGGTCTGATTCTGGATCCCAATGAAGTCAGTGTAACATTTCCCCTGACTCCAATGGGGGCAGGATTGGGTACCTAATGAGGAAATAGTTTCCTACTATGAAAACTGCCCCTATTTGTTTGTATTAATTAAAGTGTGATCTACAGACATTGCATTGTTCATTACAGTTGCCCCAGAAAAAGTAAAATATGGGGGAATTTACAACTTCCAAGCAACTAAAACGGTACCATTGCTAATAGAGGCATCTTCAGGAGCCACTCTAGTTAAGGTTGCCCAAGCATTTCCAATCTACCCACTGGTTTTGAGTTTCTAATAACTTTTACCAGGTGGACTGAAATTTTTGAGGTCCATCTCTTCTAAAGTGTGTGTGGGGTGTGTGCGTATAATATAGAATCTGAATAAGGTAATGTACCAAACAAAGAGCCAGTAGAGTGTGTTTATGTGCAGCATCTTTCATATAAAAATACTGGAAGTTACTTAATTAACATTAAATACAAGAACACCCCAGACTGCTTGCTGGCTGTTTGGTGCCTGTACAGACAAATGCAAGAAAGATGAATGGAATGCTACAGTATAGTGGGCAGGAGGCATCTGTTGTTTGGCAGGGCATAAACCTTTTAGAGGTAGGTTAGTGAGTGCCTGAGTGAGGCAGGTGTGTGTCTGAGGAGGGATGTGGATGGAAGCTAGTTGGCTGCACAGTGGTAAATCAGTAGGAGCAATGCTCTGCTTTCGAATCTGCACAGTGAACTCTTACTCCCGCCTCCTCCTGTTTCTTCATGTGTGGCTTTCAGGCTCATCTGTGACAGGAGATCAGAATAGAAGAGCCAGGATCCACTGTGTGAACCCAAGTGTCGAGGTTAACCTGAGAGACACGCAGACAGTTCGTACAGGAAATAACAGTGTCAGATCAGCTCCACAGGAAATGAGCGGGGCCTGCTGGAAAAAGTGCGGATCCTGCACATTTTTCTCTCTTTCTACAGAATCCAACTGAAAAAAGTTCCTAGCTAGCACTTCCTATTGTGAAGAGCCTTTCAAATAATCCACATCATTTTGCAGAGCACAGTCTCCAGCCAGACTGACAATAGCAACAGCAAAAGGTGTGAACCTGCATCACCCTCTCTTTGACTTCAAAGCCCCACCAGGACAATGTAGATAAAGGCTTGGCTGCCTAGTTGCCTGGGTACTTTATGATCCTATCTACATTGTAGCAATGGCTGTGCTGGGGAGCTAGTTACTGCAGGGCAATCCCACGACATAGGGAACACACTATCCTTCTTGCAGTGGAGCTAGGGTCGAACTGTGTTAGGTGATTGCAAGGTTCCTTAGCAATGTAGTTACAGTATAGGCAGGACCAAAAATGTCCATCATGACACTAGTTTGTTCATTCTGCACGGCATCCCTGCATTCCAGGCTAGGAAGGGAGGGGTTCTCCCAACTCTTTTCATCGTTTGCTCCTTCATTTAACACCTGCCCATATTACTTGTAGGGGAACCAGGGTGCTGGTTGGTCCCAAGGTCTGCCCCCTGTTCCTGGATAGTCAGCCCTGTGCTATCCAGACTAGCAGCCCTGGGGACAAAAGCTAGATTGTAGAGCTCTGCTACATGGTATTGCATCCCTGGAATTGCTTGGGAATCCCGTGTAGGTATAAAGTGCCAGGGAGGCAGCATGGCTTAGCAGTCAGAGCTCAGGACTGAGAATCACAAGATGTGGGTTCTTACCCATTTGTGATACCCTCTGACACAAAGCATGACATGGCTGCCAGATGTGGCTGTTAGTGCAGCAGCAGCCTGGTCGCTAGTAAATGGGCTCTGGTACTCTGCACACCTTTTGTCCTAGTCCTCATTTTGCCCTTGAGTCACTGTGTGACTTGGAGGAAACCAGCTACCCTCTCTGTGCCTCAGTCTGCCTGTCTGTGGAATGGGGGCTACTCCCCCCACCAGGGACGGTGTGAGCGTTATTTAGTTCCAGTTGGTAAGGAACTCTGAGACCTCTGATAAAACATGGCACTACAGGGCATGCAGTGACCTGGGCTGGAACCAAGTTCCCTAGCGTGGTTCTGCAAGTATGGTGTCCTGTCCATAGAACATAGGTGCCCTGAACAATGCCAGACAACCCTTCATGTGCCTTTATCTGCAATGTATCTGGATGCAGCTGTAGTCTAGGGGATTACTAAAATACCCATGTTGATGGCACACCTCTAAACTATGGTATGTCCCTCACATAGCTGTCACTGGGGACATGTTAAATGATTTGCCATTAGGATAACTGTTGTTACTTACTTCTTCCTTGCTTCCCTCACCTCATTTGTCTCTGAATTTGCTTTTCCTCCATCCTATGAAAAAGGAGAAATAAAGAAAAGCAAAGGAGGCTTATATGAAAAGACTTATTATGTCCCCTCTAGTCCGTTTCCTGGCTGGTGAAGGATTGTCCCAGCAATATATTCTCCAGGACTCTATCCAGTCTAATTTTAAATTTTTGAATTCCATCACAACACTTAGCAGACTGTTAAAAGCTGAATAGACTGCCCCGTTAGGACAGTTTTCCTGGTTTCTGCCATATTTATCCTTGGTGCAGCTCCATTGATTTCTTCATCGGTATGCTGGGGTGGGTTTGTCTCATATAGTCTAAATGTTCCTTTGATTAGCTTCATCCCATTCCTCCTAGTCATACCCTGTTAGATCACCCTGACTAATTCTTCTCCTTCCTTGGTGTTTATACCCTTCAAAGACTTTTTTCCCATTTTCCATGTCATTGTTTAGGCAAATTATACATATTTAGGTTTGCTCATCCTCTCTCATATATTAATGCAGCCAAACCATTAAATTATTTCTCTTGCTGTCTTCCGAATCCTCTTTGATTTGAGCAGGCCAGAGCTCATGTAATATATATGTGATGTGGTCTTGCCAGCACTGTATAGAGAGAAGCCATCATCTCCTTGATTGGTCATGTAATACTTCTATGAGCTAGATTGTAATTGTCTAATTTTGTGAGCTTCTCTCTAGGTTTGAGTTCACTCTGGATTCGCAATGGGAAGAGTCTTGTTGATTACACTGGGCTTTGGAGGAGGCCCTGTTGTTGCTTCCATAGTGCCTCCGACCCACTGAATATCTCTGTATGAATTAGTTTTGCTCAGTGGTATTAGCTTTCATTTTTTCTGGCTGAAGCTCATTTCATTTCTTGCCCATTCTTTCTCCCCCTCCCTTCTCTTGCTGCTGTTTTCAGCACTTCCCAATTTAGTATAATCTGCACGTTAAAATAGTGGGTGGTTTATCTCCTCTTCCACATCATTACTGAGGCTATTTGGTAACATCATGCCTAACATGCTGATCTCTGCAATGTTCCGCTGGACACCAGTCTGTCTCTCTTGCCAAGCTGCCATTTATCATTCATGATGCCAGTGGGAATGAGATCTGCCTTGTAACGTTTTGTGTGACACTCTCATCAAATGCTTTGCTAAAGCCCGGCTGTACATTCTGCATTCCCCCTGGTTTTGTAAGTCAATCAAAAATGCCATCCAGTTTGCCTGGCATGATTTGTTCTTAATGACCCTTGCCCTATATCTTCTTGATGCTTAAAGACTTCTTTCTCTGTGTATTTTTTATGTTATTTTATATGGCACTTTGGCTGGATTTATCAGATAGTAATTGCCAGGGTCACACTTTTTTCCTTTTTAGAAGATCAGTCCCACATTTGCTTTCCCATCCAATCCTATGGTATCTCTCCCTGTTCTCCCAGGATTCTCAAATATAATTGTCAGTTGTTATCTAGTTCCGTCAGCATCTTGGGATTCAAGTCATCCACACCATGTGTGTTTATATATTCTGCCACTCTTCCCTGTCACCCCCTTCCCCTGCCTCCCAAGTATGTATCTGCTTTTTATCAATAGTAGAGAGCAGGATCTTCAAACCAGCTTGTAAGGAACCTCACTCACTTGGGCGCTGATCCAATGCCTATTCAAGTCCGTGAGAATCTTTCTGTGCACTTTAGGAAGATGTGGATCAGGCCCTTGGTGCTATATGAACAATAATCACCATAGAATCTTCAGTACAGCCTGATTGGCCCAGCCTCTTTCTCTTGGTTTTCTTCCTTAATGTTTTTAAAGAGGAATTTGGCTTCTCAGTCTTTTAGTTTTAATCATTAATTTTAGCCCCCTTCTCATTGATTAATGCCCTTCCCCTCTCTCCCCAGTAAAGTAGCTCTGTGGGTCCAATCCTGCTCATTTAGAAGTCAATGGAAGCCAGTCCCTGTGCTTTCAGGTTCGCTGCTGCTCTTATCTTTTCCTTCCACTCTCTGTGTTGATGGCTGGTGGCCGCTCCACTTTCCCTGAATGGTGCCTCTCCTCTTTTAATCAGGGGCTCTAACCTGTACTAGCTGCTGCTTGTCCTTTGCTGTCTTCTATCCTAAAGCATTTGTGATCTGTTGGGCCTCATCTCATCTGAGCTTTTCCCTTCACTCTGCCTCTCTCCTTTTCTGTCTTCTCTTTATTCTTGCTCCTGATTTTGGTTTGCTTCTTTATCTTTCTTTTGCCTTTTGTGTTTGGATCTTGCTCCAAATCCATCCTCTATGCTACTCCACCTCCCCATTACCTTCATCTCTGTTGCCCCCTTCCATGATATACAGTCCGTGGAGTGGCACAGCAGAGTGTAGACCAAATGCTAGGCTGATATTCTCTCCCACATTCAACTCTGAAATGGACAAAGCCTGCACAAGGGGCTATTGACAATGATTATTGATTGACAGCTAGGTTGGCTGTTTCACTGCACCTGGAAGGCATATTTACCTGTGATGGCATGTTGTATCTGTGGCCATGTTGTCTGACAACAGTGTTGGGTTGCTGTCTTCCTTGCTGGAAATCCCTGACAGATTCCCCTTTAGAGCTGTGACATTCCCCAGCTCCTCAAGGACCCTGTCCACTGGAGCAGTGCCCCCTCACCATTCATTGACTTCTCCTGACAGCTGGGTACCGATCATACTGCAGCATTTCCCTCACCTTCCCCTGGCAACACGGGAGTCATCGGTACCCAAGTCCCTTGGGAAGTCCCAGCTCCACACATCACCTCCTGCCAGAGCCCCTCTTCCTCCAGCAGCCCAGAAGCTAAACAAGGATACTGCCTCTGGAGCCTGAGACAATCTCCTGACAAGGATCCGCTGAGGTCTCTCTTCAGTGGGAACTCAGCTTGGTTTCTGGGCCCCTCTGTCTGCTCTGGATGTACTTGCCAGCCTCTGAAACCAATTAAGAGGAAAAATAGGGACTCCTCTGTTAGCTCAATGGAAATACACTGGATGGGGCAGCTTTCTGGAGCGGCCTTGTGGGAAGATGGTAAATATTTGGTTAAAAATAGTACCTGCCCCTCCTCAGTCGGCAGGGTGGTTGCTGTGTGTGTGGGAAGTATGGGTTTGCAGTGAACGAGGGTGAGGATTTGCTCCTCGCAATGAAATTTTGGATCAGGTGGGAGCCAGTGTCCCTAATTTTAGGCCCACTGTGTACTTGCCTGTATCCCTTAGAGACCTGCTAGTGTCTCACTTTTATTATTGTAAGTTATGTTCATCAGAGATGCTGGATCAGGGTACTGATGTTCAGTGTGGGGCAGAGGCCACTTCACAAACATCGGGGCTCCCTGGAGTTACAGGATTGAATCCTGCTGTGGTCAGCTTTATCCTTCGTCCCTCAGAGTGAGGTAACGGGAGCTCTGTGCAGTTCACTCTGTGTGTGGGTCTTGCATGAGATCTTAAAAATCAAAGCCATGGCTTTGAAAAGTGACCACACCCCTTCCTTGTGGATTCTTATTTCATATAGAAATGTATCGGGAACTGTAACTTTGCACTTATAGCACCTTCCATTCAGTGTTCTCAAAGACAGGAATGAGTCAATTACCCTTGCAACACCCCTGTCAGCTAGAGGCATATTATCTGCATTTTAAAGGTGGGGAAACTGAGGCACAAAGGGGTGAAGTGACTCGCCCAAAGCCACAGAGTAAGTCAGTGCTGGGGCTGGGCTTTGATCCTAGGACTCTCAGCACAGTGCTGCAACCACAATACCATCCTTCCCCTTGTAAGGACACATTGCTCATGTCATTTTAAAGCAACCTGCACTGTGTCTTCAGCGTGTCTCACCCTTGGGCCCTGGTAGTGGATGTCTTGCTGATACACACAGCTTCTCTTTCCAGTCTTTATTCTCCCGAGGGCTCAGCTGGGCAGAGTCTGGGTTTGGAGAATGCCCTTGCTGTGAATAACGGAGACTTTTATTCCTCCCTAGGAGCACTGATCTCTCCCTTGACTGTTTAGTTCTCCCTGGCTGCGTGCCAGTTGGGGGCAGCGTGACAGCAGAGATACAGGGGGTGGGGGTGGCCTCTCTGCTGTCCCCTCCCTGGCGTTAACCCTAATCTCCCTTTGACAATAACCTGGTCCTTGTAATGGGCTCCTGGCCCAGGGGATGCCCTGGTGATTCTGTCCCAGTCCCTGTTGGAAGAGCTGAATGGGAGGAAGTGGCTTGTTTAGGGTTTTCCCTTCCTAGAACTCCCTCCACTGAGGGAGAGCAAACCCAGCCCTGCCACCCACAGTGCAGAAGCAGCTCCTCTGAGCTAATCCTGCCTGACGCCCCTTGCGTCACCCCTCCACTCTTTAGAGAGACTCTAGCACTGAGGGAGTCTCTGTTTCTTTCACACATTCCAAGGCACCTGGGATTGGGATGGCGAGAGATGAAGGCTATGAATTGTCCCTCCTCCCCCGCTTCCTGATTTTACCCCGGAGAGGCAAGGTGGATTATGCTTCTGCAGTGGGGGTTTAGCTCCTGAACTCCAGGTCCCTTAAGCATGGAGTCCCAGCAGTCTCTTGGCTGGCCCTGAGTGCCATTAATGCCCTCTCAGCCCTTCATCCTGTCTGCAACTAACCTCTTGCTTGGCTGTACTGTACCCCTGGGCAGCGGACCGGATGTGTGCTCTGCCCAATGCTACAGGACTCCTTTGTGGCTCACCAAGCCAAGGGAAGAGCTGTGCAGTGTGTATGCAGCGGGGTGAGACACCAGCATGATGCGCTCGTGCCTGCCTGCAGATGTTGTCAGACACCCCCCGGCTCTGCAGTGACGTTCTAAACCAAGCTGTGGATTAGCCTGCCCGGTGTCATGATCTCAAATGGCATGTCAACCCCACGTCTCCCCACCTCCAGCCCTTCCACACTCCTTAGACCTTATACGCGCTTGCCTGCAGCATTATCATTTCCCTTGGTATAACGATCCCTCGCTGTGCTGGCCATTAGCAGAAGGATCGTTTTCATTGGGGTTAGTTTTCTGCCAAGACCTCCTTATAATGACGAGATCTGGGTGGGCCTCTAAGCTGCTTGGATCCTGGTGCAGCTGTCCGTCCACACGCTGGATCCCTGACCCAGCAGGCCATATGCTATGATCCCCTTGGCTCCCGTTTCACACGCTTGTGTCCCCCAGCCAGGCCCAGTTCAAGGAAGGCAGCCAGCAGCTCCAGAAGCTGCCAGTGGTGGGACAATGGAAGTCGGCAGCATCATCCAGCAGTGGGGAGGAGCTGCCGCAGCTGGAACCTCTCTGCAGGGATGCAGGAGGGGAGGACTGCGACCAATCCACAGCTCAGCTCAATGTCTCCCGCCTGCGCAGCTCCTCGGTGGAGATCCGTGAGAAGGGATCGGAGTTCCTGAAGGAGGAGCTCCACAGAGCACAGAAGGTAAAGCCTGGGGCTTGGGCGGGCGGGTGCGTGCGGATAAGCACACCCTGGGGCAGGGGCATAGACCTGGTGTGCCATGGCAGTGACGTTGGCACTGAGCTGAGAGTGGGAGGCTGCAGTGGAATTTGTACAGAGCAGACAATGGAAGGGTGGAAGGGGTAAGGTGGGAGCATGCCCTGGGGTACCCGAACAGTGAGCGCAGCATGCGCACCTGGAGTGATTGGGCGTGGTTGGGGAAGGCGGGCCTGGAATCTGCCCAGATGTGGGGTGGGCGGTGGGGCAGTGTCCATGTGTGCAGAGTGGGGGGCAACGGGACACAGCAGGAGAGAACAGGGCACGTGAGAGAAGTTGGCGCTGTCTCCGGAGTGCACTGGGGCCTGGCACGCGCTTCGGTCCAGCGTGCCCAAGTCCCTGGGCATCCCCTCTGCAGGAGCTGAAGCTGAAGGATGAGGAGTGTGAGAGGCTGTCGAAGGTCAGAGAGCAACTGGAGCAGGAGCTGGAGGAGCTAACAGCCAGCCTGTTTGAGGTACCACCCTCCTCCCCTGTCCCCAGTTACTCCCTAAACTGAGGTCACTCACTATCCCCCTTGGGTCAGGCCATCTCCTCACTTTCCCCACGCCTCGGGGTTTCCTGCCTCTATGGCCAGCTCTTCCCACTCTGAACAGGAGAGCTGGTCGATTGTGTGTGCAGGATGGCAGAGCATGATGCTGGCTGGAAGCTGTGTTACTGGGGAGGGGCAGCAGGCTGGGCACTTATATGGGGAACAGGCTTTCTTCTTCTCCTTCCTCCCTGCCCCCCCGCCCCTCCCCCCCCGGCTTCCAATTGCCCCAGCCACTCTGGCAGGAGACGTCAGACGAAGCGGCACATATGTTCATCGCACTTGACCCGTTCTAGGAGTCTGGCTGTCCTGGGTGTCTGTGTGTGTGTCTCCCCCCTGTCCTCCAGCAGCCGGTCCACATCACAGGTTTGTCTGTCTGTTGCTGAAGCTAGGCAGCTTAGTCCTTTCTCTGGTGCCCTAGCCCTGCGCCGTGCTTGCTGCAGCTGTTCTCATGTGGCCCATTCTCCAGGCTGCCTGCTGCTCCCCAGCCTTCTCCC
Organism: Emydura macquarii macquarii; assembly: GCF_026122565.2. Taxonomy (NCBI): domain Eukaryota; kingdom Metazoa; phylum Chordata; order Testudines; family Chelidae; genus Emydura; species Emydura macquarii. Next base: position 228,924 of record NW_027130807.1, read on the forward strand.
AGTGGCCAGCACGGGCCCACCCAGCCCTTGCCTGGAGGGAGGCACCACAATGCCCTCAGCGTGCTGCACCCCAGAGAACCCTGGGAGCTGCTTTACTGCATTCTGCTGGAGAGAGTGACTATAGAAGAACCTACGTTCTGGTGCCATGGCTCATGATGAGTTCACAGGCTAGTAAAATCCTGTCTTCCAGCAGCCCAGGACAGGCAAACACCTAGCACCGGACCTGGGATGGTTAGAACCTTATTGTGTCAGTCAGACATAGGTCGGCACCGGGGACACAGCCCTGGGGCTGTGGTGATGTGTATTGTGCTCTGAGCTTCCCACTGTCCTTGGGAAAGGTGCCATGCTCATGACTGGGACCTTTGATTTCTCTGCCCCCCCCAGGAGAACTGCTGAGCTGCACGTAAAGCCCCAGGGTGCAGGGTAAGAATGTGTTGCTCGGCTTTGTGGGATTGTGCATTGCAGGGGCTGTGTGTAGCTGGGACTCTGGCCACGACAGGCAGGAGGTTACATGCTCTCTCTCTGCTGTAGGAAGCGCACAAGATGGTGAGAGAGGCTAACACCAAGCAGGCAGCGTCAGAGAAACAGCTGAGGGAGGCACGAGGGAAGGTGAGGACAGGGCTTTCTGTGGCTCCGCTTCTTTACTCTCACATCCCACCTCCTTTCTGTATGGACACGATGCTCCCTTTGGGCAGGGGGACAGCAAAGTGGTTGAGGGTCACATCCTACCCCGTCTCCTCCCAATAGGACCTCCAGACTACTGGCCTCTAGACATTCAGCCAATCTCTTAGCTCACTGCACAGCAGACACTGAATATGGGGAACCATGCCATTGAAACCAGCAGCAGATCCAACTCTCCTATGAAAAACAGGGCCCAGAATTTCCCCCAAGCCCACACAAGCACAGAACTGACCAGCATTTCCCCCAGCTGCGGTTTGATTCCCAGCAAACGCGAGGACAAGCAGCTGCTTAGAGGCATCACAGATAAGGGAGTTTGGGGAGATAGGAGTTAAGGATGCGATACCCTGATCAAGATGTTCCATGGGGGTATGGAGCTGTATCTGCTGCTGACTCCTCCTCAGGGAAGAGAGGTGAAAGGGCCTCTGGGCTATAAGACTTAAATATGACATGCCTGCATAGCCTGGGTGGTTGGGGGATGTGGACTGGGAGGAGCAGGGAAGGCTCTGCAAGTAGTTTTCTGATCTGCACAGAAAACTGATTTACACCTGCTCCCTGGTTTGGGATTCTGGGGTGGGGAGAGGGTGGAAGAGCTGGGCAGATGATCTGGATGGATCAGGAGATGACTTCTAGGCTGAGCGTGTGGCTGGGTGGTGCCCCTGGGTCCTGTGTGGGATGTGCATTCCTTGGGCAGTGCAGGGGACGCTGCTGGGTGGAGGTGGGTGGCGTTGCTGACTCTCTTTTGTCTCCCAGATTGACATGCTGCAGGCAGAGGTGACTGCCTTGAAGACTCTGGTGATCACGTCCACGCCTTCCTCTCCAAACCGGGAGCTGCACCCCCAGCTCCTAAGCCCTTCCAAAGCTGTCTTCAGGAAGGGGCATGGTCGGAACAAGAGCACCAGCAGTGCAGTAGTCACAGCCACCGGCCACAGCCTGCCCTTGGAGTTGGAGGAGTTGAAAGAGGTGACTGAAACTTGAGCCCCCGTGCAAGGGAGGAGCTGGATAGGGAGCTGGTGGAGGGATCTTCTCAGGGATTTTCTCTTGAGGTCTGCAGAGCCCCACGGCCTTTCCCCTGCTCTGTGGGACACTGCCAGTGATGTTCACAGTAATGCCATTCATGCATTAGGAGTCCTCTGAGTTTTGCTCTGCTGGGAGCTTCTTGGCAAAATCCCAGACTATGAGGATTTCCCCTTACAGGACTCACTGCAGTCTGGGTTCAGGAGAGCACCCCAGGAAACAACCTGTGGGCCTTTGAAGGATTTTCCTGGCTGTATGGATAAGGGTGTTAGTTGCTCTGACATCGGAGTGTAAGCACCTACTAAGAACTGGCTTTCCTGATCTGTCTCTGCAGTCTAACGGCTGCTCTAGCTAATGCTGCTTGCTTTGGTTTCCTGTCTGTCTAGTGTGGCCTAGTGGTTAGAGTCTGGACTTCTGCTTTCTGTTCCTTGGCTCTGCCACTGATTTACTACATGACCTTGGGCAAGTCACCTTCCCCGCCGCCCCATCTCAGTTTCTCTATGTGCAAAGCAGGTATTGCCTGCCTCCTGAATAGAGCTGGGCAAACAAATGCAAACCACTTTTGTGGATATTCTTTCAACTAAAGTCCTATTAATTTCCTTCACTGAGTTTTGTGGCCCCTTTCCTTTGCTCTCCCTGGACGCTGATGTGAGTACAATGTGAGTCTGCCAGAATTTCTCATTCTGCAAATGGTTGTGACTAGTTGTGTGAACACACCTTTGCACGAGTGTTTGCATGGCCTCTGGAAAGCTCTTCATGGGTTTGTGGGGGCACGAGGAAGTAAGTTTTGGCATTTGGATGGGAAGAACAAACATATGCAATAAGGTGGTGGTGGGGGGGGGGGGGGGGTGCATGGGCTTTGCCTCCACCAACAGGAGCATTAGTGTCTGCAGCATGGAAGCATTTCAAGAGTAGGGAGGCACTTGTACCTAGAATGCAGCCAGGAAGTGAGGCAGCTAATCAGACCAGAGAGAGGTGGCTACGCCCTGCCAAAGAGGACTGGACTCGTGTCGTGGATGGCTAAGTTATCTGACAGTGACTTCAGTGAATGGTGATAACGGATGGTGAATTCAATCAGTGCACTTCAGCAGCTGCTAATATCACTGTGTACGGGATTAGAATTACACACACGGAGTCTGTGTGTGTGAACGTGAGGAGAGAATCAAAGGAAGGTTCTGGTAAATAGCCATGAAGTCTTACATCCGTGGTTTACATCTACTTCTCTCTTGATCCAGTAGGGAAGAACCCAGATATGCTGAAATTTGAAGTCCAAGTATGTAGCCAAATAGAAGGATCCTTCTTATGGCAATCAGGAAAGAGGTTTGTGGTTATACCCGGCTACCTCTCCCTACGTGAATCAAAACTCCCGTGATCTGCTAAACAAGGTGGTCCAGTCAGGGACCAGAAGCAATAGCACATAACTCAAGTGTCCAGTCAGGCAGCTGGACTGTTGATTCACTGATAACAAACAGCTGAAAGGCTAGTGCAGCAAGGAGTATGGAGTGCCAAGCGTTCGCTGAACAATTGTGACTTGGGAACAAACTTGTAAAAGTCCTGTTCTGTTTGCATACACTTCATAAACAACAAAGGCCTGTGTTTGCTGATGCTGTCAATCGTTTGCTCTAGTTGTGAGGGTCAATCAATGAAGGTCTATAATAGATGAGAAATCCTTGGATGGAAGAGCTTATAGAATGTCAAAGATTGTAATTATTTTCCCTTTCTTGTTCACTAAGTGCCTAATCCTGGCAAGGTCCCTATGCCATTCTGGTGTAAACAGTGTCCACACAAGGGATTTCCATTGGTGCAGCTAGCCTGCTGCCTAAAATCCTGGGCCTACGTTTTCAAAAGCGACTAGGGCTTTTGGATGCCTCTGTTTTCAGGTGTCTGACTTGAGACACTCTTATGGGGCTTCAGAGGTGCTCAGCATTTTGGGAAAATCAGTTTTCTTTAAGGCATCTCAAGCTGGGCACCCAAAAATTGAGCAACTCTCGGTCACTAGCCACTTCTGAAAACTTAGACCAAGGAGATGCTGAGGATGCTGTGACCTTTTGAGAGGCACTCAGCAGGCTGACTTGAGTTTTCTGTATCTTCTGTCTCACATTTTTGCCTGCCTTTCTCTGCCTGCCCCTCTGAACTATTTCCTTCTCTGTTTGTCTGTCTCTCTTATCTCCTCTCGTCCTTCAAAGTCTGGGGTGCCCACTCTCCTCTCTCTGCTACTCTGTATCGTCCCAGGGAAGGCCATCCACATCACCTGTGAGCCAGGCTGGCAGTCCCTGGTGGCGGATTCTTCCTCGTCGTCCTCCTTGCGGCAGGTAACCTCTGGAGCTAGAACAGATGTGGCACAGAGGACAGGCTAGTGGGAGGGTGGGATTCATCCACCTCTCACACCTCCAGCCTTTCAGCTCTCTCTTTCTTTGACACTAACATCCATTTTTTAATGTTTCTGTAATTGATGTCCGTATTGTGGCTCTGGAGTTGTCTCCTGGCACCAGGTGAGCAGCCTCTGTAGCATAGAGCTAGTGTGCTGTCAGCACAGACTGGGGCCTGGGCTGTTTTGTTCACTTACATTCTTCTCATGCTGGGCTTGTTTTGGTTTTTTTCCTCCCATGTATTCCTTTAACAAATTGGAACAGGGTCTGCTAGTCCTTTAAGGACAGGCCCAGGGCCAGCCTGGTCCCGTCACTGCTGAAGTCTGGAGCCGAGGCATTCTGAGATTTGGCATTGGACTGATGGGAATTGTAGGGCATGCTGAGAGGGAAGCAAGGTATAAAATGAGAGAGATTAGGGAAGAGGCAAGATTTGCCATGGGTCCCTCACTGCAGCAAATTTGAGTCCCTCTGCAAAGGGGAATGGGTGGAACAGCTCCTATGCCCTGGAAAGCTGCTCCCTCTCTGCAGAAAGCCCCATAACAGATCTAATCGCTCAGTGCTCTGAAGGAAGGCTGCTTCTTATACCCTGCATTCCTTTCTGTGCATGCTCTGCTGCCTACAATCTCCATCACTTCTGGGAACTACAACTCCCAGAATGTTGCAATTCTGGATTGCAGCTGCTCCAAGACTTCTGGGTTTGGACCTGTCTTTAAAGGGCCAGCACACCCTGCTGCACAAACACACTGAGGATAGAAATGGTGATGACTGTTCACTGAAAGCTTTTCCCTGACTCAACGCTTACTGTAATGACTGCTTTCTCCTAGGGGTTTCTGCCTTCATGTCCTGGCCTTCTTTGCCATCTCAGACTAGCCCTGCCTATCTCGTGGGATGAGTGGGGAATCCATTCACTTGATCCATTCACTTGCTCTGTGGCTGCCTCCTCCAGTGGGGACTGTGCCTTGGAACTCGGGCATTTCATGGGCCTCAGACTGAACTATCCCTTCTTGGCCATGTTACTCTGTCACAGAGATGCTGATGAGGTTGGCAGAGAAGGCAGATGCAGAGGTTTGCCCTGGGGGGTGATCCTGCTTTTCTCTGCCATTCCTGCATTGGTTCCAAGGCACCCTTGTAGTTGGGGGAATAGATGTGCTAACTGCTGCCCTCTTACGCTGTCTTCCCCACCCCCCCCCACCCCCCCCGTCCCTAACTGCACAACTTCTCTCTTCCCGTGTCTCCCCTGACACTCACTGCAGGTCGACTCCATTTTGTTCGCCGAGTTCCAGGCCTGGAAGGAGTCTCCAACTGTGGAAAACTCCTGCCCCTTCCTGGAGAGGATTTACCGGGAAGACGTAGGGCCCTGCCTGGACTTCACCAAACAGGAGGTGAGCGCTGGAGCAGAAGCCAGGACTTGGGGGATCATTCTGCTCTCCCAGTCAGATTGCACTGAGGCTGAGGAGGGCCGTGCAGTCGCCACCTCCCTGGAAGTGAGCTTTGCTGATCTGAATCCGGGTTTGTGTTTCTCGCTGTAGCTGTCGGAGCTGGTGCGGGAGGCCGTGGAGCAGAACACGCTCACCATAGAGCCTGTGGCTACCCAGGCACTGCCTGTGGTGAAGGTGTCGGCGATGGAATGTGGCGGACCAAAGTAAGGAATCTCTCAGGTGCTCCCTCAACTATCACTGACTCCCATCCAGCCTCCTCCAATGCTACTGTAGCTTCCCTCCCACATATCCGCTCAGCCTTCTTCTGTGTCTCTGGAGCTCTGTCTCCGATATCCCTAGGGGGCTCATCACCTCAGCATCTGAGCAATGCTGGGTAGTAGCTGAGTAGTCTGTGGTAGAAATGCCTTTCTACCTAGTATTTTATAGTGTTTTCCCATCCCAAACCAAGGCCAGCAGTGGTCCTTGATCCAGGTGTTTATCACCAGGGATTGGTTGAGCCACATGGAGTTTGAGGCTTTGGGCTCCTCCTGAATCGTTTTGGGAGGATGGAAAAACTATATGGAGTTCACAAACATATCAAATGATTTCCTCCTTATATTTCACCCACACCCCTCCTGAGAGCTGCATCGACCGATTTCAGGATCACTACTATGACAACTTGGAAATCATTTGTCTGTCTGTCTGTGCTCCTGATCCAGGGCATCAGTTCCCCAAAGAAGGGCTGTGGCAGGAAATGGTTCAATCCAACGTCACTGCAAACAGACAGGGGTTTACATTTCTTGACCAAGAGAAAGGATTTCATTTAGCTGTTGTGTCTAGGTCAGCTTGTTTTGTTTTTTCTGCCTCTGGCAACAACTTCTTCCAAAGCAAAGGTCATCTGTCATGTCATGTGGCAATGACCTGATCGACATGCAGACTCCATGGCAAGCTGTTCCACATGCTCTCTCTTCTCAAAACAAATCACTCTGTGAGTGTTAGTCCCCATGCCAAAAACAGCCCATCCCGACTGATTGTATACCGACTGATTGCCTTCTGTTCTTGAATCTTCTCACAGCGGGTTCCGGTCACAAATTGTAACGTAAGTGATTTTTAGCCAATGATTAAAGATCTCTGATCCATTAACAAGTTACTAACTCACCTGGTTACTAATGGCTTTGAGGCTGGAGGTTAGCCAGTAATTTTTTAATTCTGTTAATCACAGCCTGGAAGGTGAATTGAAGGCCCCACTTACAACATTCTTTGCAACAAATGGCCTAAAAGTGACTAGTGATTTTGGGCCCAACTTGAGATGCCATAAAGTGGCCTGGTTTCCGGAGGGTGGGTGCTCAGCACTTCTCTGAAAATCCTGTCCCTTTAATAGGTCTCAAAAACAACGTAGCACAAATCACTCCTCACTTCAGAAAACATAGGCCAGTGCTTCTGCGTTTGTTCTTTAGCCAATGTTTGTCTGTTTAAATCCTTGATATTGGGGGAGAAAGCTAATGACACAGGCTCACAAGTTCTGATCATTTGGTGCCACGTTCCCATTCTCACTGATTCTTCTTGCCTGATCCATGGCCATCCTAGCAACTGTCACAGCTGACAAGTGATACCAGTGTCCATGATGTCAGAAGCATGGGGACTTGAAAGGGATGTAACGATGTTAAATGCCAACAAATACCAGGAAATCCCTACTGGGCTGCATGGAGTGATGCTGGAAATGCCCCTGGAATGTTTCAGCAAATTTTGGAAACTGGAATTCTCCTTACAGACAGTGAAAAAGAGTCCAAGAAGATCAAGACACCCCAATATCTCTTAGCCTTTGATCTGGAAAGACTCCCATCAGTTTCAGCGGCCTTTGGATCAGGCCTCATTTGATTATAAGGGACTCTGCGGAAACTATAACTTCACTGCCTCCAAGATACCAACTCCAAGTGAGATGCTTAGTGGAGCATAATCAGTGGATATAATCAGAGATGACCCCCAGTGTACAGTCCATGTCATCATTCTGTGAAGATGCCAAACCACAAGGGCATTAATTCCACTTTTGTTGCAGTTAGGATTTAATTTTTAAGCCTTTTCTTTTTCAAGTTCGTGTTTGAAGTTACAAGTTAATGTTTGAACTTGGTCTTTGTGTGACATCAGCACAGGTTATAAGTGACTGATTCTGTGCTATGGGTTCCCAGCAGAATAAACCTCTCGGAAAAACACTGTGTCAAAGGACAATTAAAACATGATACAATGATTGGAAGAGAAGACACACACAAGGGGAGATTGAAGGAGCCATATAGTAGCATGCTGGCAGTGTGTGTTATATATCCCCTGTGTGGCTCGACAGTATCAGAGGCTATTGGCCTATGGCTGTCTCCAGATAATGGAGCTAGTCCTTTTTAGCTCAAATGCTAGAGGTCTGTGTTTTGGCCCTGAGTTCAATTCCCACGGACAACCCTCCAATGAGTGGTCATGTACATAGAGCCAGGTGTTGAGAAACACCAGTGTGACTGAGCTCAGGATTTGGCCTTTGGTTTAGAAATACCTTCAGAGTAACAATATAAACTGAGGAAGCGGAATATTCCCAGTCTCAGAAGATGGTAGGACAAAGAGCAATGACTAAAGCTAAGGAAAAAGAAGATCTAAGAGGGAGGCTCGGAGTAACTGAATAGTGAAGGGGATGGCCAAGGCACCATCACTACAGAGTTCAGGACAAGGATGGAGACTAGGGTAATGAGAATGAAGTAGTGAGAGATTCTGCAAAATGCAGCGGTCAGACTGGGTGGTCCAACAGCTCTGGTCCATCAGGAAATCTGTATTATGGAGAGAGTCTGTCCTAAACAACCACCACTCCTACTGCGATAATAATAGTGTGGAATGTGTGGTGCCATGCCTGTGCCTGGAGAAACTGTGAACCACAATTTACTGACCATGTGCCTGCAGTGTTGCAGCCCTGCTGATGTGCACTAGACCAGGTCTCAGGGTCGGTGTGGATAGCTGCCATACGGCACTCTGACCAAACAGATCCAGCCCTGAGGGTGAGAAAGGAACAGCCCCCTCCTCTCACAGAACATAAAACCCTTTTTCCTAAGGCTGAGTAACCTCCAGTGCATGTATGATGGAGAGGGTGCAGAGAACAAACATAAATCATTACACCCATTACATTGCTTTATCCTAACGTCTAACAGCTTTTCTGCTGGCCTGTAGCCAGCATTGCATGCCCTTCTAGTGTCACACCATGCAGGGGTACCCTGGAGTGCAGGGCCCTGTATCAGTTTACCTGGGGATTGCATAGCTCCTGGTGCCTCCTGTGCAAATCTAGGATCAGAATTCTCTTGTACCTGCCCTTTCCTGCAGCTTCTATTGAATTGTTCCTGGCAGCAGAGAACTCAAATCCCACTTTCCTTTTTCCTCTCCTGAGTTCTGACTGTGACTCAGTCTTGGCCTCTGGGGTTTGGGTTGAGGAAGCTGCGCGCTGCCATGCTCTGTTCCTCCGTGGAGCTATCTATCATTCACTGAAATGTTGTTTTCCTTTCTCCCTGCAGGAAGTGTGCTCTGAGTGGCCTGTCCCGAGCCTGCAAACACCGCATCAGGCTGGGGGATTCTGGGAACTATTATTACATCTCGCCATCCTGCAGGGCCAGGGTGAGTCGTCCAGCATCCCAGGGGCCATCCCTCCTTCCCAGCTCCTTCCAGGAACTGAAACAGATTGACCTGTGGTATAGCTCCATGGACATCAGTCGGCATGAATTTGGCTCATAGAGTTGAGTTAGCTCTCAGTCAGTCAGCAGTGATCGCTGCTACCCAGGCCTGTTTCTCAGGGTATGCTACTGTGCAGTGGCCTGAGTTGTGTCACTCAGTTCAGGCAACAGTAGCTTTCAGAATATGTCTTTACTTCTCTCTTCTCTATGATTTGATTTTTCAGTGAAGCTTTGATTTCCTTTGTCAAACACTATAATTCACTATTCCTTGAATGCTGGGTTTCGTTACTGTGCAGTGGAGAGGAGTGACTATGGCTATTTTGGAAACAGACTCTCCTTTTACTCTGGAGAGCACTGGCAAAGTAAAGTATTCAGTAGTATTATGGCCCTGAGTTAGCCAAATACTTAAGTAAATGCTTATGCTCAGCTCTGTTCAGCAAAGCTGTCAAGCATTTGCCTAAAAGGTAAGCATGTGTTTAAGTGCTTTGCTGACTTGGGGCCTAAAGGAGCAAATCATTCCTTACAGCAATCACTGTCTGGGGCAGGGCTGTGGTGGATATTTACAATAGAGCTCAAACTTCGTCACTTTAACAAAAACAGTCCAATTTAGCACAGGCCCTCCTTGCACAAACAGTGGACAATAGAACTTCAGAATTACGAACACCTCGGGAATGGAGGTTGTTCGTAACTCTGAAATGTTTGTAACAGGACAGAACATTATAGTCATTCTTTCAAAAGTTTATAACTGAACATTGACTTAATACAGCTTTGAAACTTTACTATGCAGAAGAAAAATGCTGCTTTTAACCATCTCAATTTAAATGAAACAAGCACAGAAACAGTTTCCTTGCCTTGTCAAACCCTTTTTTAAACTTTCCCTTTATTTATTTTAGTAGTTTATATTTAACACAGTAGTGTGCTGTACAGTATTTGGGTTTTTTTTAGTCTCTGCTGCCTGATTGCGTGCCTCTGGTTCCAAAAGAGGTGTGTGGTTGATTGATCAGTTCGTAACTCTGGTGTATGTAACTTTGACTTTCTACTGTAGTTTTTCACTCGGGCTGTTTTCAAACAAAAGAAATTCACATGTTGTAAAACTTCTTTCAGCAAAGCTCAGTTGTTGCTTTCAAGTCTGAATTTTCACAAAGTGCAAATGTTCTAAGTCATTGTAATTTTGTCCCAGGATGTTTTAGTTACAATTATTTTAGTGAAACTTTGCCAGCCCCCTGCTCGTTTTCACACAGCATTAATTTCTGGTACTGAATACACATAAAACATCTGCCTCTCTCCCAGCTCTCATCCCCTGCTTAAAATACACAGGACTTAGAAAGCTCTTTTCATCCATAATTCTCTCAAGTACTACAGTATTGCTGCAGATGAGGAAATAGGGGCACAGAGAGGTGAAGTGACTTGCTTACGGTCACACAGTGCCTCAGTGGCAGAGCAGAGATTAGACCCCACAGCTCTTTACTCCCAGTCTAGCCCCCTATCTCAACTTCCCCTGCCTATCCCACTTTACTCTCCGTCGCCTGCCAGGGAGAGTCCCATGGGTTGGCGCCAGGATTTCCGAAGGCCACAGTGACAGTAGCGCTGAGTGCCCACTGCTCCCATTGGCTCCAGCTGAAGTGGCGGGTACTCTGCACTTGTGAAAATCAGCCCTGTGAGCATTGAGCATGACGCCAAAGGACTGGGCTGGGTGACGGTGATGCCAAAGCCTGCAGCCTTAAGGAAGAAGGGTCCTCTGGCCAATGAATCTGCATTTGCTTTGGCTAGCCTCCACTGTGCCTGCCCATTCCCTAGGGGAGGCCATTTTATAGCAGTGTCTCTCTCTTTCTCTCTCCTAGATCACAGCCGTGTGCAACTTCTTCACCTACATTCGCTACATCCAGCAGGGCTTGGTGAGACAGGATGGTAAGAGGCAGTGGGGTGGACATCAGCAGAGGGTTGGCTGCAGTTGCCCTCTGCTGGTCAGTGAGAGCTATTGCGAGGGTTGCTCCCTCTCTCGGGTGGGTCTGGGCTCCCTGAAATTCAGAGATGGGAAGCAAGAGGTCGGGAGGGACTTTTCCTCAGCCTAGGAAACGCTCTGGAGGAATGGGAGGGCCCCAGTCTAGCTGAGTGGGAGGGAGTTATGGAGAGCTCTAGAAGGGGTTGAGGGAGAGAGGTCAGTAAAGGGGCAGGGAAGCAAGGGAGGGAGACAAGAGGCCTGAGGCGTGGGGAGGGCAGAAGGAAAGGAGGTGTCCCATGCTCCGTGTTGGGATGCTGCGCCCTATGCTGCAGGGCTGGCTGGCTGAGCAGTGTGGCCCTACTCCTATGGGTCACTCCAGTCCGTGTGTACCCTGTGTGTGGAGCTGTGTCCCACTCCAACGGGGAGGGGGCTGAGCCAGGTGGCTTGTGCAGTGTCTAGCGTGCGGCTTGCCAACCCTTCTGCCCCTTTGCTTTGCAGTGGAGCTGATGTACTGGGAAATCATGCGGCTCCGGAGGGAAATGTCCATGGCCAAGTTGGGCTTCTACCCCGGCGCGATGTAGGCTGGTCCTCACAGTCTGCAGGGAACTTCCCCAGCATGAACGTCATGTACTCCAGCCGCCGGATAGACTGAGGTGGTGCGTCTACGCCAATGGGTTGTCCTCCTTCTCCCGGCCTGACGTGAACCACGGACGGGAGGAGCATGAGTTTCCCCTCGCCAAAGGTCTCCTTGCTGCCGTTCCCATAGGGACTATGAGATGCAGACACTCCCCCCTCAGAGATGGGCTGGTCCTTTGTGCTCTGGGGGTCGCCAGCTCTAAGTTTTGTACATAATGGACCCTTTTCTCGATGCTGCCTATAGCCAGTTTTTTTTAGTTTTATATACGATCCTGCTTCTGCAGATTCTCCGAGACCTGCCCTGCACGAGGCGGGTCCTGGGCTCCCCTCTTTGGCAGTGGGTCGCTCGGCACTGAACTGCGGCTGGGCATTCCCACATCCGTGCCTCTGCCTGAGCGAGGCAGTGGTGCATTATTGCCCGGCTGTGTCCCCAGCCCTCACCGGTGCCTCCTGCAAATGCCAGCACTGCACAATGACCTCACTGAGAGCCATGCAAAGCATGTTTTTCAAGTGCTTCCTGGCTCCTCTGGCAGGAGCCACTTTCCATTTGCCCAGTCATAAAGAGGGGTTTGATGATCTTTCCAGCTCAGGGTTTGGTTTTGTAATCCAGCTCAGAGCCGTCGCTGGGAGAGCTACAGTGCAGGCCAAAGCTCAGGGCCTCGGGCCTGGGTCGCAATGCAAATGGAAATTAACCATCAGAAACCTGGCCACAGCTATGCCGAGGTTGGCTGTGGTTGGCTGCAGACAGTGTCTCCTCATATCCTCGTGAGGCAGCGATGCCCTGCCATGGTCACTGCAGGAATGAGCATCTCCCTGTTGCTTTGCTATAAACCCCAGCCTTGTGCATTCCCTCCCCTGTGCACCATTATGGTATAAACCCCAGCCAGGGACAGATGCCTCCTAGCCACTCCTCTTTCTATGCAGCGGCCTCAGGAATTCACCTTCCTGCTGTCCCAGCATAAGCTCCAGCCTGGGGCTGACTCCTCTCTGGCTCTCCTTATAGACCCCAACTCAGGCAGTCACCTACTCAGTGGCCCATTATAGACTCTGGTCCTGAGCATTCACTTCTGTGATGCTCCATTATAGATTAAGGCCAGAAAGGACCATTAGATCATCTAGTCTGACCTCCTGTATAACAGAGGCAGTAGAATTTCATCCAGTTACTCCTGTATTGGACCCTAGACTTGCCAGTGCTTCTTTCATCATGTCCCAGCTCTCCAGCAGGGAGCCCTGAGACCCCAACTGCACGTGTGTGACAGTGGCTGGGGCAACCATCTCCTAGGCCCCCACTACAACTCACCTCTCCCCTCCCACCGTCGTTAATATAGGAGTATCTGCAATAGTGCTGGGAGGGCCTGATCCAAAACTCATTGAATCCTTGCACTCCCAGCAGCTTTGGATCAGATCTTAAATGCACATGGTGCTTTACAGAACCTTGCAAAGCCATGATCCTTGCCTTGGAGTGTTTTTATCATTGAATCATTAACCTCATCCACTGTTTCATCGTCTCGGCCGCCATCTTGCGCTGTCACATCATCTCGCGTGGTGCTTCTGGGCCGCGTTTCTCTGTGATGCAACTCCACTGCCATCAGCAGACCCCAGATTCGGCCCATCGGCATCCAGACTCAGATCATCTCCATTGACTCTGTGACGTCACAGTCTCTCCCAGGAGGAGCTGCTACACAAGTAACGTTCTGATAACCTGGGAAGGAAAATGCTGTTCCCCAGCTGCCTTCCATTCTGCTTTGGCTTTGGCTGGGGTGGGGGTGAAGCAGTAAAACCTCTGTGCTGTTTGCAGGTCAGCAGACACCTTATTGCGTAAGAGCCTCTTGGATGTGGGGCAGCAGTTCTGGGAGAGACACTTCTTCCATCACACAAACGTTGGCTGCCCCCTACTGCTCTGTGGGATGCTCTGCGTGGTGGACTTTGGTGCCACCCGGGTTGCACACAGTGGCACTTGCATGCAAAGTATTGTTCCATATGTGAAACCCAAGTCCTGCTCCTCAGAGAGTTAGTTGGGAGAATTATACTGGCAATGGTACCTGCCTCTTCCTGCTTAGAATGGGGCTGGCCTGAAACACAAGCATCCAGCTGTGGCCCCACAGCTTGGCTCTGCCTCACCAACCACGAGCAGTGGGATTGCCAGATTTAATTCCTCTTCAGCAACGGGGTGCCCTGGCAATCCTAGCCCTGACCCTAGCTGAAAAGATATTGGATGTTTTCTGCAAGAGAAGATATTTACACTGTGAATTACAGGCCTGGAGAGAGCGCGTTTAGGGAAGAAGTAGGCTGGGTGCCAGAGTTTGAGCTGGTGTGAATCAGCACCTCTAGGAGTCCAGTGGAGCTATTCTGATTTACACCACCTGGGATTTTTCTAGAAGGAAAGCTGAGAATGCCCTCCCCAGCTGCAGATTTCAGCTCTTTCCTTGCAGTTCCACCTGGATCCATTTTTCTTTGGTTCCTGTTCTAAATTGCTATGTAATGTTGCTGTGTGCTGCTAACCAGCCGCCATGTTCCAGCCCAGAAGTCACTCCATTTCAGCAGTGGGTGAGATGATCCCTCTGTCTAGATTTTCATATCAGTGTGTAAAGTGCTTTGGGATGAAAGGAGCTAGAGAAATGCAAGCTGTTGGTCTAGATACTTTGTTTTAAATGTAAGACAAAAACAATGTGCTAATTACTCTGAAATTGCTCAATTTAAACAGCAGGATTGCTGCACTCTGCTCTTTATAAAGGAAAATAAACCTTTGCAATTAACCTGCCTGAAGGAAGAATTACAATTCCGGACTCTATATTTGGCTTGGCCACACCAAGTAGAGAAGGGAAGCCAAATCCAAAATCCTCTGTGGTGAGTAGCTGAACTAAGGCTCTTCAGAATGAGTTTACGTAGGGGTTCAGGGAGTGGTATGGAGTTGCTGCCCATCATGCACCACCTTGGGTTCCTGCACTGCTTAGCCTAGGAGATGTCCTGGTACCATTGGCTATATGAACCAGCAAATCAGAGATACTGGAACCACAGTATTGCAACAGGAGATACCACAATATTGTTACCGAAAGAATAGAATGGCAGTGATTGTGTAGCCAGTTTAGGAGAATGTGGCCTCCCTCTAGTGCTTATGAGTAGCTAAACCCTCCAACCAGGAGAGTTAACTCTTTAGCTTCAGGGCTAGATGCTGGTGCTGAAGGTTGCTGGATCTAAACACCACTGTCGTCAGATGGGGGTGGGTTGGTTATAATTGTTTTACTAGAAGGGCAAATGCTGAGTTTTGAGGGGTTTGAATTATTACACTTCTCCATGTGGAACCTCGTGACTGGGAAAGGAACTCGGCAAGTCAAAAGTGAATAAGGTGCAGGGTGAGATGAGACCAGAAATGTGCTATGTTAGAGTCTAAATCATCTGCAGTGTTAGGGTCACCCTCAGCCTCCAGTAGGGACCAGCTGCAAGAGGTCGCCTCAGATGAGTTTACAGAATAGCCAAATGCCATTCCCCTTCACTGCTGAATGAAAAGTGTCTCCTGCTCTGTGACCTGGCTTGTTTCTCCTTGTTCTAGCAGGAACCAAGCACGGGACCCTTCGTGGTGTTACAGCCTGACAGCGGATATTGCTCTTCATTTTGTGGAGGCAGCATAACCACCAGGAACCCCACTGCTATGGGAGTGGTGTCTCCTAACACCTAGCTATTTGCAGGATCCCCACTCACAGGGCTCCACTGGCTGGACTGTCTGCCCCAGAAACCCAGCAGTTCAATGACTTTCTTTCCCCAACTACATCATTTCCCCAGCAGGACAAATGCACCTAGTGTTCTACCTTCAGTAGACTAGAGCTGGGGCCAGGGCATATCAATGATGACCTTTGAAATGGGGCCCCCAGTGATAGGGGGTGGGGGTCCCCAGCATTCAGCCTCCTTTCTCCTGTGTCAATACAGCAAGACAGGTTCTCCTGCGCTAAAGCAATGGATGATCCCAGCCCATGACTTTGGTATCCAGTGGGACTCTAGGAAATCACTCTGGCAGGGCCTGTCTTACCTTTCAGCAGCCCACGGGAAGGGGTGGATGAGACTGTTCTTCTGGGTGCATTATCATCTCCTTACTGGTATTATCCTATTTAAACAGCCTGAGAGCAGGGTGGCCTTTCTCACCTCCACCCTGTTTTATTCCTCCTAAGCCTGCCTCCCCTCCTGCGGCAAAAGAAATGATACCTTTCCAATTCGGAGCTTCTGTGCATTTGCCTTCCCTACTAGGGCATGATTTGCCCTAATGCCATGGCAATTTAGCTTCCTACAGGGCTCAGGAAAGTGCCAAGACTGAACTCGACAGCTGGGTGCATCTAGATCTCTGCTGTGGTCAAACTTACCCAGCAGCTGGGGCTTGATTTGATTAACTAGGGTAAGTAAGTAACTGGAGGAAGAGACCTCGCACACACAGGCTGGGAACAGAGGAGCAGGCTCCATCTCATGCCAGCACAGGAACAGAGGGAAATCATTCAGAGGCTGTGGGGGGTGGTTCCGTCTTCAGCACAGCCCTTAGGACTGCCTTAAACTGTGCCCCAGTGTCTGGCTGCCATGAGCCATTGCAGGGACGCAGGATCACTGGGGTGCAGATTCATCATGGCCCTTCTCTCCCTGACCGGCCTGTGCTGCCTCACCATGCCCTCTGTGCCTGGTGCTCATGTGAAGTCACTGTAGGGCTGGTGCAGCTGGATTCTGAGCCTTTTCTGCCATTTATTCCTTGGTGGGGGTGGGGATGAAGTCTCATACTGATTCTATGGCCTCTTTGTGCCAGCTGGGCTAGTGCAAAGGGGCTCTGGGAAAGGATGAATTGAGCCCTTACTCTACCAAGAGGGAACTGAGGCTAAGCACCAAGAGGTTTCCAGGGGACAGACACTAGCCAGAGGCAGGTGGGCTGTGCCTGCTCCTTCCATCCCAAAGTATCCCTTTGATTTCAAAGGAAGCTTGACTGAAGATGCTTCTTTTCTCCCGAGCAGAAATGAAATCGGATGCAGCCCTCTTGAGCCCCGTTCATGATGGTTCCTCCTAGAAGAGCAAGGACTGTTGGCTGGTGCATCCATTGCCCTCCCCAGATTGCCTGTGTGTTCCTGGAGAGACTATGGCAGCTTCCTGCCAGCAAGTGGCAATCTCACACTGGACATGATTATTGCCTACCGAAGGGCCAACAATGTACCGTGTGCGCCACTGGAGGGCCTGGCTGGAAAGGCCAATATAAGTCACAGCCAGCAGATGCGTTAGATCATCTGTTCCATGTCCCTGGGCCCAGCACAGAGATGTTTCCTGCAGAGTATCACCTGGCGATTGGTCCAGTCTAGTGTGAGACATCCCATGCGCTGAGTCTCCCTCCATTTCCCTCAGGAGTCTCACAGCTTAATCTGTTATCCCAAACTTGTGCATCTTCGCAGCCCTAGAGTTTCACCTGGGCTCAGATTGGCACAAAACAACTACTCAGAAGGAAAATCCCATCTAAACTGGTTGCTCTTCAGCCTTCCCTTCCTCCTCCGCTGGCATTGCCCAACAGGGAGGACACAGGAAGTTTGCAACTCCTTCCACCCCACCCCCAGCTTGCCTTACACAATGCAGTGTTTCCACGGGGAAGTTACCAGTGTGCCTTAGAACGCTTTTAATCAGTCAAAATACAGTTCAGAGTCCAGGGCAGCATGAAGATTGAGCCGTCAGGATTCCCCTTTGGGAAAGGAAATAAAACAGGGACTTAAATAAACACTGGCCTAGAGGGGTTTTGGTGTGAAGGGTGGAAGGCTCATTCTGGTCCCACAACAGAGATAATAGAGGGTCCAATACCCACCTTAGGCCTAACTGTGCCCACAGTCACATCCCTGGGCTCCTACATCTACAGGCTTGCATTGGGTGTAAGGCAGGGCCCTGAGCTTGTCAAGGTCCAGTTCCACCCTTGTAATCACATTGATTCCTAGCCCCCTTGCTTTGTCTCTCTCCCTGTAGCCCTCTCTCGCACATCTGTGGCAGTTGCTATGTTCACGGCAGCCCTGAGGGAAATCAAATGGCATCAGATTCATGAATTTCTTCCTGTATTCAAAATGGCCACCATTTCCCCTGACTTTCCATAGGGCTGAAGAAATAGGCTGCCTTCAGTCAAGCTGGCTGCCATTTCCCTCAATCTTTTGGATACGGAGGCTGGGCTGCAGTAAAGATGGCTGCCAGCCATTGCTGGGTTTTTTCAGTCATTGTCCTTTTTCCTTGTGACCTGCCTGAGTCCCTCAGACTTCATCCATTCTTATTGCTGTCAAGGTGACTACTAGTTATGGAGCAAACAGGGATGGTGCAGGGCAGCTGGGAAGTTACTCCAGCGGGTTGGGATGGATGTTGTCTCTGGCAGACCTTTGCTATTAGACAATTCTGGGCTGAGTTTGTGGGTGATCTCCCCAGATCGTATGACATCTGCACTTGGTAACCCTAGTGGTGTCTGTGGGACTAAAGGAAATCTGGATTCTGCTCTTGCATAGTTCATTTGTCCAGGATGCTTTGGGAATTCTGTACTGTAGTCAGGCTGGTGCCAGAGTGGCTGCAGGCATTCCTGAGATGAGGGGTAGAGGAGGAGGTGGTTTGAGTTCATAGCACTATGTCTTCTGGGCTTTACTGGGGCAGCCATGGGGACAGCTGGTACCTCCAGTCCTTCCCTCTCTGGAAATGTCTGGGAAGGAAATCAGAAGGAAAACTGTCAGCAGCTGTGCAGGAGCTTGTGGTTAAATGAGCAAACAGGCAGGGAGGCTACCAGGGCTGTACTGATTCCTGTGACAACAGTAAGACAGTGAGAGCTCGGTTCTGGTCTTTCATCAGCCTTACAGCTGTGTCTCTCCAATGGTGGATTTCCACCCATGTAACTGGGAGGAGAATCAGCCCTTGGGACTCTTCTGTCACTGAAGGGATCTAAAACAAGCTGCTGGACCTCCCTTGTGTCATTCCCTCACCTGGGGACACAGGCTATGAAGAAAGCACAGGGGCGAGGTTAAGCTAAGCAGCAAACTGACTTTCTGTGCAATGTCACAGTTACAGCGAACAGGGAAATTGCTCCAACTCCAGCAGTGGGAGCCAGTGAGGTGGTGCTGAAGGCCTGAGTCCCCGGATCAGAGAACAGGAATAATATTAGAATGGGTCGAACAGACTTTTTCTGGGCATGGAGAGCAGGAACGCAAGGGCCTCCTATGCGACAGGCCTAGCAACAAGCTTAGAGTACATCTGGAGCTGCTCCACTGAAGGCCATGGAATTACTCTAGATTTATACCTGTGTAGGTGAGACCAGAACTGGGCCCTTTGGCCTGTAATGTGGAGCTGAGAATAAATCACTCATGCCTCCCAGCACAGAGGACTGAGTCTGGAAACATCACCCCCTGCCAAGTGATGTATCCATGCAGAGCTGGCCATTGGGGCCAATGTCCTCTTTGAGTTTGCTTTTCCCAGGGTGCTCTCCACACAGGGTCCATCATCCTCTGTGCTTTGTACTCACTCCTCAGATGAACTGTGTGAGTGGAATTCTCTTTGCGGCCTGCTGGCAGCACTTAAGCAATGGAGTGATGTATAGCTCTCCTTCTGTGGGAGCAGAGACCACTGCGCTCCCATACCCTGCCAGCAAGGGGTATGGGTGCTAGACCAGTAATTGGACATGCATCTGCTGCAGAGGTGGCGGCATTTCAGTAAACCAACTGACCCCCTGTTTACAGAGCTTTTTGTAGAGTGCTTGGAGATCCTTCAGGTACTGTGTACATGGAAGATTATTTATTAGTCTGAATTTTTTGTGATAGATTGTAACCTCTCCTGAGCAAGGATTGTCGCTCATGCTCTATACAGCACCTGGCACAATGGGGCCTCTTAGTATGATATGTAGTAATAATAATAGTGCTGTTATTTTCCATTCCCCCATTAGGTGGCACTATAGATGAAGCAGTCACATCTACAGGCAGCTTGATTAAGTTAGGGTGTGTTATAGAATGATCCCTTTAGGGAGCTAGTTATAAATTTCAAGAAGTTGTAAATTAAGTCTCTTAACTCCATTTCTGTCTCTGAAAACGCTTCACATTTGATAAGGTGTTTCCCACTGACATTTTACAGATATCACAAAGCTATCTCTCATATTTTTCAGTATCTATCTTGGCTTAATAGTGCTAAGGTGGCAATTAATGATCAATATTTGCATGGTGGATGCATGCTATTCACTGTCCCCAGGTTACTGACAGGTTGGATACTGGGCTGCCATGCATGTACGTGTGTAGTGAGAGTCCTCTGTCTTTGATTACTGTGGAAAGATTTTGACAAACTGGTGAGTTTTGCAGTGTGATCTGGAGCCTTGCAACATGTCCTGCCAGTAAACAAACATGGGCTCTGCTGGGCCTAGAAGGAAGGGAGTTCCAGATTGGGGGTCCTTCAAGGATAGCGTGCAACCTCAGTTCTACACACCAGGGTTCTCCAGATGATCTCACTCAGCGGTATGGAGCATGAGGAGGGTCCGTGCCCTGGGATCAGAGAGTTTTCTAAATCAAAATCAACCTTTGGAACAAATGGGAAGCCTGTGTAGCAGTGCAGTGTATGGAATGGCAGAGGTGCACTATTTTCCAAGCAGGAAACATGACTAAAGTGGCAGCTGCACCCTACGCTAGCTGAAGAATGTGAGGTTCTGCCTACACGAGCTGGGGGTGTAATTTCCAAGCTGGGTAAGAAATACCCCTCCTAGCTCTGATTGAACTAGCACATACAAGTAAGAGTGCAGCTGTGGTAGGAAGGACTATTCAGGTGTGGTGGGGACTGGTGTGGCCTCTGGTATAGGTGAGAAGAAACCTGAAGGCTGCCCTAAGTTGCGCTGCTGTTGCAATGTCTGCTATGAGGCTTTGCAGGAGCACAGAATTGCTGGGATGCAGGTCTGCCCCAGGCAAGCCTTTTCCCAGTCCTCATCCTCCAACACCGCCCCATCGCACCCTGGAACTAGGCTGCTGCCTCAGAGTGGTGCTGACATTTGGTTTTGCAGGTGGGTGCCCTATCCTGCCCCCCCTAGGTCCTGCCCCCACTCCATCCTACCACCACTCCACCCAGGAGCTAGTGGTTAGAGTGAGGGTCTGGGAGCCTGGACACTTGGGTTCTTGTCAGGCTTTGGGAGGGGAGTGGAGCCCCTTCTCCCACCCAGCCACCAGGTCAACCCAAGTTTAAAAAAAGGTCTGGGCCAGGGCTTCCCCTTTTCCCCCCATGTGCCTTCTGACATGGGTCTCTGGGTCTTAGTTCCCCCCTGCCCTCCCAGGAGTCCAGTCTGGCCCCCCTCCCTGCATGGGGCTTCCTCAGGCAGCAGAGCTTTTCCCTTCACCTGCCTGTCTTCTGCCCAGGATTCTGTCCCCTCTTGGGCTTCTCCTGACGTGGTGGGGCTCCCCTCCCCACAGGCAGAGGGGATTCCCCCCACCATGCCCTTCTTCTGCGGGGCTCCCATCTAGGGCTTCCCTTCCCACCCCACCGTGCCTAGCAGATCCCTAGGCTAGCCTTGCAGGTCTGTTGCTGAGGGAGCCCAATTTTCTAGGGACCCCAATGGCCACCACTGGCCCCCCTCCCAGCTGTAGCCTAGCTGGGCTCTTTCTGCCAGGAGTCAGGACTCACCTGCTGCCTGGGTTCATAGCCTGGCTGGGAGTTGCAGCCAGCCAGATGCCATCACTGTCACTGTCTGCCCACATGTGCTGGTAGGAGGGACACAGCTAATCGTTCCGGTGGGTGCTGAGAACCCATTAAGTTTTTCTGTGGGTGCCTTAGCCCCTCAGTACCCACAGAGTTGGCACCGCATGAGGAAAGTGTCTTGTTCAGGTCCTGGCTACCCAAGAAACAGCCTCTCCTCCTGCTCCATCTCATTGGGGTTTTTCCAGCTATACCTTTAGCACAGCTCAGAGAATGGTTCCTGGTACTGGCTTTCTGGGTGCCTCACCTTGGCACACAGGCAGAGGGGTCTCTACTCGCTGCTAGCAAGACTGCAGGGTAGGGACAAAGGCACCTCCAGGACATAGCCAGGCTGGCACTCAACACTGAGTATTTACAGGGAACAAAGCAGCTCCTTCCACAGTGGGGACTGGAAAGAGGGACAAAGAGACAGTGAAGGGAATTGGCCACTGACTTGATAGCAAAGGATATTGGGTTGAAGACTGTATAATATATGGACAAGCTCCCATATGTGGTCACGGCAATATGCAAAATGCCCTGAAATCTGTGTCGGGGCAGCAGTACAGCCTGGATTTTAACCCTCCTAAAAGCAGAATACCAACACAGCCTTAACTCTGACCCCTGATGCAGCTGCATTACAACAAGGTCTATTATTCTGTGGTCACACAACATACAGGCCAAATTCTCTGCTCCCGTAGACCAGTGTCAGTCAGAGGTAACCACTGCAATCCATGGGTTTACATCTGTGTAGAACTGACCTAAGTGAAAAGCGAATCAGGCTCCCAGCATGGTGACTGTCACAGGAGTGCTCTGTAAGGAGGAGGTTATTAATAGAGAAGGTGACAATTCAGGAATGCACCACATAGATCTTGGGCTTTGGGGACTAATAAAGCTGCATGCTGTTGAGTGCTGCACCTCTTTACATACATCTATAGTTAACAGTCACTCATTGTCCCCAGTTACTACACACTGGTACTGAAGACAACACATTTTCTAGGCCTAGAGTACAAAATAGCTTTCTCTCTGACACGGTGGAATGGGCTGTATTGATAAATGATGACTGTCCCTAGCGAATCTGTCTGCTGATTGTCATGGTTTTTCAGGCACGAAGTGCAAATGGAATGTCCTGAGAGCGACCAAACAAGAAAGGGACATAGGGTGTGTGTGTGTGATATGAGACCTTGCACTGAGCTGAATGCCACATGGCTGCTAATCTGCAGATTTAGAAATAGCAAGGTCATCCCAGTTACAAAGATACAGTGTAGGTGCCTTATCTGTCACATCACCCGCTATCAGAGCCCACTGCAAGATGGTTCTTGGGTGAACATTTTTTATTGTTGTGTTGCCTGGGGTCTTTCCATATCTGACAGCCGGATGTTCCCAGTTTTACCTGTCAGATCCTGTCACCATGCAGCCAGATCCACCCTGGAAATCAGGCAGGGATTTCCCTAGACTGAATTTCCCCATTACCCTCCCACCCCCAGTGATCAACTAGTTACATCATGTAGTTGCCAGTTTAGTTGTTGGTTGGAAATCTGAGTTGAAATTGAAATATTAATACATACTTTAAAAGCATATACAGTATATGATAAAATATTTGTACCAGAAAAAGCATAATAAGTTTGAAAAGTATGAACAAAGACTAGCTTCCACACACAGCTGTTGTTTTTTATGACAATGTTGGCGCACGTGTTTCAGTGATGTTGGACAACCTAATAATTTCAAATTATGATTTGTAAGCAAGGTCTGAATCAACTGCACTCGCTAAGCAGGAGGAATTGGATTCCAGATCCCACTGGAGAGAGAAAGAGAGAGAGAGGATGGGGACCAGTGTCTAGCTTGGTGGTGTGGGCTCTGCCTAAGAATCACAGGCACTATTTGACCTGCTGCTTGCCCCTGTTAAAAGATAGAGCTGATTAGGCTCCATAGAGAGTCTTTTGTTTCTTTAAGTGCCCACTAGAGCTGAAATCACTGATAATGAGGTCTAAGTGCTTAGACCTGCAGCTGCTGCGGGACAGTGCCTTTCTGCGGAAGAGACTGCCCAGCCTGCACTAGCAATGAGGTTCCCCCACTGAGAGCTGAAATCACTGAGAGTCGGGTGCAACCTCAAGAGACCGACTCGCAGAGGTCACGGTGGCAGGTGTCAGCAGAAGGTGATGGCGCAGGGCCATCGGCAACAGAGCTCTGGAGTGAATGGTGGCACGACAAACAAAAGCAGCCAGAGCGGCTGGAGGAACAAGCAAGGTGCCTTCTCACACAAAAACACCTCTGAACTATTTGTCTCCACTAACCAAGGACAACTACTATGAGTGGCGTGCGCTGGAGGAAGAAGGGAGGGGCATGTTAAAGGAACATTGTTTGCTGGACTATGTTTTAGTGACTTTGCTCCAGAATGCTAGATTTGTGACTGTGAAACTTATATAAATATATATTTCCTAGTAGGCCAAGATTTTTTAAATGCATTGTTTACCAAGACTGTTATCTCAGGATGCTATCTCAAGAGATCATTATCTTGGACAGTTCCTGTACTAACATTTTTATTATTATATTATAATTAATTTTTACATAAGAATGGACATACTGGGTCAGACCAATGGTCCATCTAGCCCAGTATCCTGTCTTCCAACAGTTGCCAATGCTAGGTGCTTCAGAGGAAATGAACAGAACAGGCAATCATCAAGTGATCCATCCCCTGTCATCCATTCCCAGCTTCTGAGGCTAGAGACACACAGCCAGGATTGGCAAAAATGCAACCCCATGCTCTGATAGCCACTGATGGACCTATCCTCCATGAACTTATCTAGTTCTTTTTTGAACCTGGTTAGAGTTTTGGTCTTCACAACACCCTGTGGCAAAAAGTTCCACAGGTTAACTGTGTGTTGTGTGAAGAAATACTTCCTGTTGTTTGTTTTAAACTTACTACCTATTAATTCCATTGGGTGACCCCTAATTCTTGTGTTATGTGAAAGAGTAAATAATACTTCTTTATTCACTTTCCTGCATCATTCATGATTTTATATATAGACATCTATCATATCCCCTCTTAGTCTTCTCTTTTCCATTCTGAAAAGTACCAATCATTTTAATCTCGCCTCATATGAATTCTGCTCCATACCCCTAATCATTTTAGTTGCTCTTTTCTGTACCCTTTCCAATTTCAATATATCTTTTTTGAAATGGGACTACCAGAACTGCATACAGTATTCAAGATGTAGGCATATCATGGATTTATATAGTAAAAGTGGAGAAGCTTAGTTTGCCAGACCACTCAGCAAAGCCAATGTGAAAAAGCTTCAAAACACCAATCCTCTGGATTGCATTGACATACAGAAAGCCTTATAAGCCAGTCACTGTCAAACCCAATTTCAGAAGTACTTAATGAGGCTGTTAAGAGTGCTGGAGACACAATACATTTAATGGAACAAACATGGCTGTTGCATCACTTTCTATTTAAGCAAGAGACACCACACACTACAAATAGGAGGCCAATGTTAAGTGCATTGTCACTTGTTAATTCTGAAGTTGGACACTAGTTGCAAACAAGATGAGCAAATGTTTGCTATCTTTCTGCAAGAAATTAAACTGACTGATTAGAAGCATGTGGTGCAACAGTGAAAGACAGCAGTTGAAAAAGTGAAGAACTTTCTCATCACATTCAAAAAATGTACATACATGGCTGATGAATGTACTGATGCAAATGGGCATCAAGTATTAAGTGCCTGTGTACATTATCTTGATGTCAGTGTTGAGCCAATAGATGCATTTCTAGATGTTCAGGCTATAGAAGTCACATTGGCTGCATCTGTGACAACCCACATCTTAAGACTTAAATGCTTGTAAATTGAACCCCCAGACAGATGGCTACTTGTGCATTTGATGGAGCTGCAAACGTCTCTGGAAAACATAATGGAGTACAAGCTTTGCTCAGAGAAATGTGTAACCCTAATCTCTCCTATACACGCTGCAGAGGCCATTTACTCCAACTAGCACTAGTAAAAGCTGCAGAATTTTCAAAAGACATTAAAAAAAACATAAATTTAATGTCTTCAGTATACTTTTTTTTCAGCAAGAGTCCAAAAGGACTTGGAAAAAATAGAAGATTCACTGGGACTGAAGTTCAAATTAATCCAACTTGGGAAAACCTGCTGGCTTTCTTATGAATGATTCTTGGCTGTTATCTTAAAATTATTGCAACTGTTATTACTGGCTTTGGAAAGTGTCTACCGAGATGGGACAGATCTAAGTAGTGAAGCTGGTGGACTGCTTTTGCTACTAATTTCAGAGAAAATTATTGCCATTCTGTCTCTTGTAAGTCTACTGTTGAAACCACTTTGGTCATTAAACAATGCCATCCAGGCATCTGCCACAACAGTAATAGATCTTTGTCCAGCAATAGAAGCTACACTTGGATCAATCAGAGAGATATCCATTGAAAACATACTGAAAGATGCAAAGACTTCAGTCCAGAAGTTGACTAATGAAGGCACTTATATTGAATTCTTAAGTGAAGAGGACAAGAAGTGTTTGTTAAGGCATCTGAAAAAGTACAGAGACTTGATTCTTACAAATCTATAACAGTGACTTCTCGATTCTACTCAACCTGTATGTAGCTTTCACAGTTGCCTGTCTTATAAGCAGTGACAGTTGAGTGGAATGAGGATCTACCAGCAATGGGGCTGCTACGTGGTAAGGGCAGAATAGAAAATTTGAACACAGAATGGAATGTCATATATTGAATGAATGAAGATTTGACTTCAACTTCTTTATCATCACTAGTGGTTTGACCCAATCTTTGTGCTATGTTTTCTGGGATGAAAGAAGTAAGAATTTATCTCTGGCTACTCCC
Organism: Emydura macquarii macquarii; assembly: GCF_026122565.2. Lineage (NCBI taxonomy): Eukaryota > Metazoa > Chordata > Testudines > Chelidae > Emydura > Emydura macquarii. Next base: position 255,188 of record NW_027130807.1, read on the forward strand.
AGTCACCACAGCTACATCCCAGCATTCTTTTTCCTCATTGAATAGAATTTTGTGTTCTGAAAGAAGTCACGTTTTGCCTGATCATGAGCATATCATGAAGGACTGAAAGTACTGGACACATGAGAAGTCACCAAAGATGAACGCACTGCATTCAAGAAGTTCCTTAACAGAGTTGTGCAAAATTACAATAAGAAACCAAGAAGGATATAGATTTAGTGGTTCACAGCAGGCTTGAGTAGCCAACTTTAATTTGTGTGATGATTTTAAAACATGAGTTAAATCTAGTAAAATGATTATGAAAAATTTTTCAGTTTTTACAGTGGTGCAATACAGCCCACCTTCACCCTCATGGTTTCACCTTTCGTTGGCCCTCATCCCCCTGTAAATTTTGAGCAGCACCCCTAATTTCAATTCTTGGAGAAAACACTGGAATCAGGAGACTGTTGCAGGGGACAAAGTCATCTGGGAAGTGGCTGCTAGAGAAGACGTCTGTAGGGAACTGGCAGATATGGGTGTTCTCGCACAGTTTCCAAAAGACAGTCACTTTTGCCAGCTCTTCTCTCTGATGAAAGGAGAACACCCCATCAATCTCCCATTAAAACTGGTAACAGAAAGGAGGGAATCGCAGATTTTGGCCAGGACTTCTGGTGGATCGGGGGCAGCTCCATCTCAGACTCTGAAGCCTTTGAGCAGGTAGTTGGGGGTCTTGGCTCTGTCCCTCCTACATGACAGCCAGATTAGCAGAGTCAGCCTGAGGGGATAGGAATTTGTTGGTATAGTCCAGCAGGAAATTGCTCCCCCTGCTCCCTAGAGAGCAAGAAGGAAGCAGGGAGAGAACTGTAACTCAGAGAGATATGTCTAAAGCATATGCCTACTGGGGCTATGGGGCGGGGGCAGTTTATGCTCAGAGATGAGACTAGAGGGGCTCAATCTAGCCCTAAACAGACAGTGTTATATGGATAATCTTGTTCAGTGCAAGCTAATGTGTAGGGCCCAGCTAAGTAATTCTGATGTAAGCATTCCTGCGATAAATCCTGGGAGGTCTGAGGAGTCTGCCAACCTCTACTAGCACTGGGCTAATGGTTAGCACCTGGTGCTGGGGCTGGCATTCAGGGGCTGAATGTCAAGTGCTGCCCTGTCACAAGACCTCTCACCTGCCTGCATCACTGGGAGCCTAGAACTGCTTCCCTAGCAGGTGGGTCAGGAGCTCACCAACTCATCACATGTGGATGGCTATGCCATTGCTCCCTCCCATGTCCAGCATTAAAGGTTTGATTTTCAGAGGTACTGAGCACCTACACCTACCACTGAAGTGAGTTAGAGTGCTGGAAACCCCATGTTTTCCAGGCTTAGGGCCATTCTGTGCCCCTGCCAGCTGCAATTTCATCCTACCTTCGTTTCTGTTTGCTGTATAGCTTTATCAGAGGTTTCCCCAGGTTAGGGCTGCTCTTATATAAATCTACATGTGCATTAACTTTGTTTAGTGAGTAGCATTCTCAGCCCTTCTCTGATAAGATCAGGGTCTGCAGAGCAGGAAGGTGCAAGACAGCAGCTGAGAAATATGTGGTGGCAAATTTGGGCCCAGTGCAGCTCACTGAAGTCAGGGCAAGTCTGTCCCCTGGCCTCAGTATGAGATGGGTGTGATCCTGTATGAGGGATGCCATGCCATGGATTGGGCAGTTCCAAGCTGTTGCCCAGATTTAGAGATATGCTCTGATGATCTTGCAGGTCTCCTGGTAGCAGCTGTCCCCACTCCAGTAGGGACTGAGCTGGTGGAAGGCTGCAGCGACTGTCTTATTCACCTTCAGGAACACAGCATGCAGGACCTGTATTCCTAAATGCTCATCAGATCTCGAGTCCCCTGGGGAGGCAAGAAGCCACTAAAACAGAAATTCTGACATCACTTCAGGGAAATCCTCAGTGCTGAAAGCCAAGTTCCTCCCATGTGCTTCTGACAGGAGCAGCAGCTAGACCAAGACTGCACTCTGCAGGCCATTTCACAAATAGAATAGATCACCCGTTTTGGGGTCACATGTTCCATCACAAAATATGCTGTGGAGAGAAACCTAACTAGGGCCAACAGGAGGAGAGGGAACCCCGTGGAAAAGCCAAACTGGAAAGGAAAGAGCAGGTGGGAACAGAAAGCAGCCCAAAAACAGGATAGAAAGTGCTCCATGGGGCACTCACTCAGACTCAGACCCGGTCTACACTTACCCGGTGATTTGGCGGCAGTTGTCAGGAGTTACACAAGCTACACAGAGTAGTTTGCATAACTCTTGTTGAGTGCTGTACTTCTGTTCTGCGTGGTGTCTTCACTGCACTGCGCCGATGGGAACTGTGTTCCCGTCGACGCAGCGCTACGCCACTTGAGGAGGTGGTTTACTAACGTCGACTTCCTGATCAATTGAGTGGGTCTACACTGACTGCTCGGTCGATCCAGATAAGTCAATCTGACGGTGATGACTTTGCCACCGTCAGTGTAGACATAGCCTCAAAATGTGCTCCGAAAGGCCCCCTAAGACAGTCATGGGGTGGAGCACTGAGGGACCTCTAGAGGGCAAGCATTACATCAGAGAGGCTATTTGAGAGTCCCAGTTAGAAGCACAGATGGAGCACGTGGGAGAGGGACATTGCTTAGAAGAGGAGGAAGAACTCCAGGATCAGGGAGAATTTGGGGAATTTTCATTCAAAAAGGGACTCTATATTTATTTAAACTGTGTGATGGAACTAGGGTGACCAGGTAGCAAGTGTGAAAAATCAGAACGGGGTGAGGGATAATAGGCACCTGTATACGACAAAGCCCAGAATATGGGGACAGTTCCTATAAAATCAGGACATCTGGTCACCCTACTTGGACGAGCAACCAAAATGGACATGTGCTGCTCTCCTGAGTGTCTTCTACCTGCAAAGCAGAGACTGTCAGACATGTTGGTGGCACAGGGGGTCCTAGTCAAGGCAGAGGAATTAGGGGATTTCTTCTCAGTGAAGGGCAGGAGGGGGAGTCCCCACATCAGAGTACTCCACGTTCACAGCTGGCACCCCCAGTTTCATGGATGAAGTTGCAGAGTTTCCTGGCCAGCGAGGCCATGCTGCTGTACACCATGATGCCAGCCGCAAAGGAGGTGATGCTGTTCAGCTGCTCTTGAGACTGCAGCTCTCTTAGGTGGAAGCTAGATTCACCACTGCTGCTGGCAGGTGAGGAGCAGATAAAGGGTGTGCACTCTATCCTGCCCCCACAGATCTGCTGGGATCTGACAGGGGAAACACAGCAGTAAATACCCTATGGTCCAGAGACACAGCAGCAGCACTGGTAAGGTATCAGTGCTAGGGGAGTATTCCCTCTGGCGATTCCAGGGGAGAGAGAGCACAGATTCACAGAACCTAGAGGTGGCACTGTGTCAATTTGCATTATCATTACTGTTATCATACTGTTCTTTCTGTTATTGAGCCCACTCTGTCCCTGACCTCCAGCCATTTGTCTGAGCACAATGCCTGCCTGTTACCTGGCTAGGGAAGCATGGGTTAAAGTTCGTGCAGACTTGGGAACAATCTGTTCTATCCACAAAACAGGTGGTGCTGGCACTTTGGGGAGTTAGATCCAAGTCATGGTCAGTTCACTAGCCTCACTCCACTAGCATGTGAGCGTAGCTGCTATCCAGAGAGACGTTCTCAGTCAGCGTAGGCAGGACCTTGTGGGAGACTTGATGCCCCTTGCAGGAGCTGGGGGTGTCCAGTTAATAATGGGCAACAAACTGGTTGGTGGTTAGATACCCAACTCCAAATTTGGAGCAATTTTAATTTCACCTGAAACAGGGTGGCTTGTGGGGCTGGAGAGCCTAGGGCTACTTTTGCCCTGGCCTGATTGCAAGATGAGTCCCATGACCTGAGAGGAATCAGGTGATTCCAATATAAAAGGCAGCAGGACGCAGCACTGAGGGGTATGGTAGCCTCTGGTAGTAAGGTGGGGAAGCTCTGGAGACTGTGTGAAGTGGCAGCAGCTGCTGTTAGGAGCAAGTCTGGCCCCTGCAGAGCCCTAGCCAGGTAAAACCTGTGATGAGGAGTTAAAGAAGGGAAGATGAACTGTTGATATACTATTGTTCCCAGCCTGAGGAGAACTGGTGAAGAGTGAATTGAAGGATTTGAGCTTAGAAGATTGCTGGAGACTGAGTTTTTAAAGGGGCCTGGATGAAGGGAAAATAGAGGGGGGATGGCCACAAAGACAACCCTCACCATAAGGGGGTCCTCAGGAGCCAGTAAGTGGCCACTGTGCCACATAACACAGCTGTCTGTAGTTCCCTGGCTTGGTTCGCTTCAGTCAGATAAAAACACAGGAGAAGCAGCAACCTAACGATGCCACTCTGAATAGCATGTGTGGCATTTAATCATGTTACAGCAGTGCCTCAGGGTAACCCAAGAATGGGGCCCCTTGTGCAAGGTGTTCACTAGAGCTGGGTGAAGGAGTCTCAGGCAGGCACAGATATGACAAATGTTGCCTCTTTTCCTGTGTGTCTTGTCTGCAAGCCACTTCAGATTGTCTCTGATGAATTTGTTATATGAAATCGCCACCCAAATGCTTTCAGACAATTGCCAGTTGGTCTCCCTGTGAGCCATTCACTGTGCATATGTAATAGTTGAAATTCAAGCTTTACTCATTTGATTGGATGGGGAGGGGAGGCACATGGCATATTTCTGTTCCCTGACTGAATTAGTGGGACTGTAAGAATCAGGTTTCAGGGATCACTACTCATGCCTACTGTTATGTTGAATTCCTTTTAATTGCTTGTATTCAGAGAGAGAAATCAGCACAAGATCATAGAAAGATGCAACACAGGGAGCTTCTTTATTGAACTAACACTAAAACCAGCCAGGACCAGCTGAGCAATCCCCTAATAGTCTAACTCTATTGCTATGGCAACAAGCTAAACTCTGTTGCTACAGCAACCTAGGCAATTAGGCAAGACACAAAATACACAACACCTATTAATTCAAGATTTTGCTTTTGTGAACATTCTCCAGAGTTCAGTTAAAGCTCACTAGGGCCAGACCTTGTCCTGCTGGTGAACTAGCTGCTGGAGAAATCACAGGAAGCACAAACAGGCCAAAGATAGTCAAAACAAATTCATTTAGATGGTCTAATGAGGCTTTTTTAATGCTATTTGCCCAGCTCTAATACAAATCCAGTGACCTGCCCACTGACCTGAACAAGCCTATGCATTCCCAATATACCTGTATACACAGCATAACATGCACAAACACACACTGAGGTGCTCTTACATAGAGACAACCACTCCCCCCCCCACCATCATACATACTCCTACTTGTAGACTACACTTCCTCATTCTCCTCATTGAACATCCACCCGTAACTTCATATAGCTACACAATCACGTGCACACAGACAACCTCACACACATACCCCCATATAAACTCTTGTATGAATGAGCCGCTCTCCCTCACGTGCCATTTCTATACAGTGCAAAGCATGTCTGTGTGGGGGAATACAGAGGAGAGGAGCTAAGGGGTGGGGGCTGTGGGGTCGTGGGAAGGAGATGGTTACATGACCAGCAGGTCTTCCTTGCTCACACAGTTGGCTGTCTGTAAGATACCTCTGCCCATTCCTATGCACACAGGGATGTCTCTCTCCTTACCCACTTTCACATGCTAGTGGCAGTAGGAAGCCGTTAGGGGTCCATCCCAGCTGTAGACACATCTTCACAATCTTCAGTGAGCCAACAGGCATAGGCCGTTTGCTCCTCCCTAGAGAGGGTTCTTCTTGCCAGGGAGGATGTAAATAACCTCACAATGTGAATGAATCATAGTCACCAGCGTAAAGAAGCAGGTGCATATGTACAGAAGAGAAGAAAGCCTGTCTCCAGGTATTGCGCAGGCCTATGGATTAGTGCATTGGAATGGGGTCAAGGCCCCAGTTCTAGTCTTGGCCACTGATCTAATGTGTGACTTTGGGTCTGTCACTTCCCCTCTCTGTGCCTCTGTTTCCTCTTTCCCTCTTTGTGTCTTTAGGGTGTATGCTCTTTGGGGCAGGGGCTGTCTCTTTTGTGTATGTACAGTGCCTAGCACAATGGGACCCCAACATTTGTGTCACAGGGTAGTTGTGCCTTAGGGGAGATGGCCCAGTCCACTTGTGACACTACAGCCTGTTTGCCTCCCCGGGTGAAGGGAATGAATTGAATTATGTGACTAAACCAGGCCTCTGGGGGTTAGACAGAGAAAAGCCTGGAGAGAAAGCAGCAGCAGAGAACAGACCTCTTGGGAAGGAGGGGCTGGGCCCAGCTGGAAACTGATGTGAAGATACAACAAAGAGTGAGGGGCAGGTCTCCTGCAGGGACCTGGAGAAGCCAGGGGAGGAGGAAAGGGTGGGGTTTGCCTGCTGGTCTCGTGAGTGAAGCCAGAGAGAGTTGGACATGGCAGGCAGAAACCTGTGGAAGGACTCCAGATAGCAGAGGCCTAGGAGTGGCTGCTCTTAGTTCTGCTTTTCTGCGGTTTCTAGAGATCCTCTGTATTCTGCACTAGCAGAGTGCCTTTTGATGACCTCAATGTTAGTCATAAAGACCACAGGCTGAGTTTGGTGGCAAGGCACACAGGCCATGTGTGCCTGTGATAAGGGATCAATTCAATCAACATATCAGGATGCTGTGCCCTAGACCAGTACAAAGGTGCATCTCCTTGCTTGCACTCTCCTTTTATGCATTCATACAAACAAATTACATATTACACTTCATATGCTTTTGGTTGTTATCCTGTATGTTGTACCTATCAGTTGGAACAAAACCTCCTCAGCCATTAACCTGTCATTCCATCCTCTTATGAGGGATCGGTGGGTCCCTGGACCATGTCTTGAGAATTTGTTTGTGTAGATACTTGAGAACTCTGGGTGCTCTTGTTCTATTATCACAAGTCAGAAATGTGCTTACTTGGTTAGCTAATACCTGGTGTGTTGCTGTTCTGCCAAGGCCAGGCCTACTCTGGTTCACTCTTTCAGCTATGCCTATGGTTCCAGTACCACCTACAGCTGCTTAAATTATTTGGGGACTTTGAGGACAACATGGATTAATAAACCAGATTCCAAGAAGGACTGTTATTGGACTCGTGAAAGTCTTTTCTGATTTACTGAGGAGTCTAAGAAGGGAAACTGAGGCACGGTGCTGCAGAGCCACCCTTGGCCATGAGGGGGCAGTTGAGAGGCAGCTGATCCTTTCACAGTTTGCATCTAGGTGCCATTGCAAAACCGATGTTTCCCCAAACAACACTAGGCTTCCCTACCAGTGGGGGCTAAAAATGATCTTAAGAGAGTAATGTGGGAGGATTGTGCATTACGCTTTGTGTGTTACTAATGTAAGCTGCCAGTCCTATTTACCTGTTGTTACATGTCCCGTCTATGGATCTGTACTTGTCAGTCAAGCAGGAGTCAAAGCACTTTATGGACCGGAGCTGGGCAGCCCACACAGTGACTTTCACCAAGGTTGAGAGATCACCACTGCTCAGCACAGCTTGAAAAAGAAGAGGGGGATGGGAGCCTCTAGAAACCAGCTAGAGTCCTGGGAAAAGAAAAACAGCTTTCACTAGTGATGTACCAGTAGGTGGGGGCCAAGATTCATAGCCAGGGCAGTGGGAGGGAGTTCCCAGTACCAGGTGGGGGAGCACTTAGCAGGATGGGGTTTGAGGTGTATTGACAGTGCCCTGGGGGACCTGAGAATGTGAAGAATGGGCATGTCTAGAAAGGAGGCCCTCCCACCAGGCTGGGATTATGGGGATGGAGTTCACTGAGTTCTCAGGAGGAGAGAGATCCCCAACCCCACACTTCCTCCTGCAAGGGAAAGCATGGAGAGTTCCATGTCTCCCAGCTACCAGCAGGGCTGGGGCACTCATCCAGTTGGCACTGTGGGGATCTGAAAACACACTGGGAGAGGAGTTCCCAGTACCAAGATTAGAGAATAAAATGATCTCCCTGTTACCAGCAATGTGAGCTTTCACCTGAGTGGAGCTGGGTGCACTGACAACACAGAAGAATAGTTTCCAGAACTTGTGTAGGAGAAAAGAAATATCTCCCAGCAGGTTCTAGGACGGACCATTCTTACTGTACCCGAGACTGCTCTGCCTGTGCATCCCAATGGGGTGCTGAGCTTGTGGGGAAGTAGAAAGGCCATGCTGGTATCTGCAGAGGGTGATCTTGAGGTGAGGAGTTCTGAGGAGTCCTCAGAACTTTGTGCAGGAGACTGGAAATGTTCCCTGAATATCACTGGGTGATGCTCTCACCATGATGGATTTTAGTTGCCTAGCCAGAGTGAGTGGAAATGTAGATTTCTATGCATTTTATCCCAGCAGGATCTGTGAATGTTACTGTGAATGTGTTACTGTCCACCAGCTGGAATAATTACCGCAGCCATTAACAGCATTTTTACCCTGACTCAGCCCTATAGATTTGCTGCAGGCCCGTGTAGCTGGCTTTGTATCAGAAAGTGCAACTCCAGCTGGCAGACTGACTGCCAAGAGAAGGTTTCTTAAGTACAGGTGAGGACAGCTCAGCCAGTGACAGCAGGTTTGAAGAAGCAGAACATGCTGGTAAAACATGGCCTGAATACCTGGGCTGAATCCAGATTAAAAGGGGAGAGGCCATTTTTTGCAGGCCTTTTCCAACAAATAGCAAGAAGAGCAGGTGCTAGAAGCCGAAGCAGCATCAAGCCCATTCCATGGCTGCACGAGACTGTGTGTGGAGAAGGGAGACATTCTTCCTGCGCCCTCCTCTCAGCACCTGAAGGGAGCACTCTGCCTGGATAAGGAGTCAGGTCCATTGTTGGAAGAGGAGTCCTGTGTGGAGAAAGAGATGTCTCTCAGGTAGCAGCAGGGGGCACTCTCACCAGAAAGAGATGATGCTTTAACAGCACCATGGAGAGGGAAATCCCTGGGGCTGGATGGGGGAGAATTGGAATGTCCCTCTGTGGCCAACCAGGAGTGCTTGTTCAGGTTCATTCCCTCCCTCTGTCATTCTGCTTTGTTCAGTATTAGCTTTGTGGCATTTCTAACTGAGATGGAACAGAAAGAGCCACATTTCTTTCTGTCTATCTCAGAAACTTATCTATCTGGTCTCCATTGCCATCGCATCTGAGTGCCTCTAAGTCTTTAATGTATTTATCTGCCCAGCACCCCTGTGAGGTAGGGCAGTGCTGTTATCCCCTTTTACAGATGGAGAACTGCAGCGCAGAGAGGCTAACAGACTTACTCAAAATCACACAGTGACAGGAACTCTGGCAGGGGAATGAACCCAGGTCTCTGGCTAGCTCCCTACCTCTGGGCAGTTCTTCCTCTTATTTGTGTATCTTAGAGAAATGCAGGGCCTGAACTCCTGTGATGCCACTTTTGCTGGAGCTCAGTACCAACTGTACCAGAGTTCACTGGGGCTGGGCAAAGGTACCTTACCCATGTTGTTAATGAACCAGGTCCTGTCCCACTGCTCCTGCTCATGCAGGGGCAGAGTGTGCCCACCCCATCTCATTCTGTTTTCAGTTGCTGGTTCTGCTGACACACTAGCATAGCGCTCTGCTGGCTCTGCTCCACTGTGGCCAGCTGTATACAAAGGGGTAAAGGAAAGGGAAAGGCTCCTTGAACACTCTCCCACACTTCAGAAGGGCCAGCCACAGTCAGCCAACATGCTATATCTCTGCATTCGACCTCTCTCTCTCCCTCCATGTTGCTGTCACCCACTGTCCAACCAGCTCCTCCCCATCAGCCTTCCTCTCTGATTTTTATTCCTGACTTTCTCTCTTCTTTTCCTCATAGTCTCCCACACTCATCCTCAGTGATTTCAGCTTCCATGCCAATGACTCATCTGACCTCTCAGTTGTACATTTCCTCACCCTCACTTCTTCATTTGACCTGCACCTGACCATTTCATGCCACTCTTGGAATCCTTCCTTTGGCTCCTCCTTTCTCTAACATCAAATGTAAGCTATTTGCTTTCACTTTCAAGGCCAATCAGGGTTATTGTCAAGATATCAGTTCCCACCTCCAATCAGTACATGATGCCAGCTTCCATCGCCCACTTTTGCATTTTCAAACAAGGACTTTTGTGCTTTCTTTAATACTGCCCTCATGCTTGTGAGACGCTCCCCATAAACAGCCACAAAGCTGCCTTGCTATCCTCCTTTAGATCCTTCCTTAAACCTCTCCTTTGCTGGGATTCCTACAAAACCTTGACAACACCTAAGCTATTGGTATGCTGAGACCACTGTCTGTCATTCATAGTGACCAACATTCTCATTGTTCACTTGTTCTCCCTCATCTGTCTTTATCCTTCTATTCTTTCTTGTCTTAGAGCATGGGCTCTTTGGGATGGGGACTTTTTTTTTTTTTTTTTTTTTTTCCCAGTGTTTGTATAGCACCTACTGCAATGGAATCTTGGTCCATGACTGGACTCCTATGACAATACAAATATAATGTTTCTTCCCTCTCCCAGCAAGAGTTAGAGGGGCCGTGGGCTCTGGATTAGTCGTTAACAGGCCAGATTCATCACTGTTGTAACTCCATTGCAGTCAATGGAGTTATACCAGGAAGGTAAATGCCCCTTGGTCTATTTGCTTTTCTTTGTGCCCTTTCCCCACTATTGTCCTTTCCCTTGAGAATCCAGCAGGTGGCAAGTCAGCCTTCTGCAGCAGAGAGAGGCACATGTACACGCACTAAAACTTGGATCCTCCAGTCTGCAGTTTGGCAGAATCTCTCATTTCTGTATGTGCGAGTCATTGCTCCCAATCTACTTGGCTTGTGTTGCATCTGCCCCTTTGAAACTCTGACCACATTTCACAAGGCTAAGCACCTGCCCTTTGTGGATAAAAATTTCCCAAACAGAATAACTTGTTTGTTTGCGTGTTTTATGATACAAAGCCTTGCAGGGAATGGAGGAGGTGTTCTTGTGCAGAATGTTTGGCTGCTTGCTGGTCTGGAGGGGGTAGGGTGTAATGTGTGTGCATGCCTAGTTGTATACAAGGATGAGTTAAGGCAAGATCCCCAGACGCAGGCACCAGATTGGAGGGGGGGAGGGCCATTGGAGATCCAAAAACTTGAATCTGTGGATGCATGTGGCTGAAGGCTGCTACTAGAGAGATTTGGGAACTGCTATTGGGACTAGGGAGCAGGAATGAGCTATGGGAGAGCAGAGGACCCTACCTGAAAGCTGATTCCCATTCCTTCCTCCTCCCTCCTCCTCCAGCTGATTTTATTGCTGGATCTGGTCCCTCCGGCTCCCAGCTGGCCAGTGGCTGCTGCCTGCCCCTGAGTGCTGGCTGCAGATATGGACTTGGGGGATTTCCTAAATGTTAGTATGTCTGGATGAATGAGTTGATCATTATGCATGCACACGCACTAAAACTTGGATCCTCCAGCCTGCAGTTTGGCAGAATCTCTCATTTCTTCATTCCAACAAATGCCTCCCCTAACCTATTCTGTAATGGTCAGATGCACATACATGTGCATGCGTATTAACATGCCTGTATGGACATAGGCTTAGCTATACCCATCTATACATGCACACCACCTGGAGAAGGTACTCAGAGCCTCTTGAGTATGTACATGGGCATGTGTATATATCCGAGGGCTCATGGCCATGCATGTATGTTTGGCCAAAGCACCACCATTGTAGAAATTCAAGAGCAGGCTAGGGAAGCCATTTGTAGGAATGAGGGAATGAGAAATCCTGCAAAATTGCACATGAGGGGATGCAAATTGTCTGTTCTTGCCCTATAATTCTGTGTCTTAGAAGATTGTGACATCAAGAATCACACCAAACCTTTCGTGTACCAGGACATTCTTATCCCTGCTCTCTTGTATGGTGCTGAAACCTGCATCACTTACAGTAGACACCTCAAGGTTATTGAACAATCCCATCGGCAGTGCCTCCTCAAGATCCTCTGAATCAAGTGAGATGATTGACGCACCAACATCAGTGTTCTGTCCCAAGCCAAAACCTCCAGCATTGAAGCTATCACCAACTTGTTGAGCTGGTCATGTTCTTCAAATGCCAGAAAATCGACTCCCAAAGCCGGTCATGTTCTCACAATTGAGCCATGGACAATGGATGAGGGGTGGGCAAAGAAAGTGCTTCAAAGACTCCCTCAAAGCCAACGTGAAATAGTACAATAGTTGACATAAACTCTTGGGAAACCCAACCCCTCAACCAACTAAAATGGAAAAGAACCTTGTGGCAAGGATCCCAGTATTTTGAGATCCAACAGAGACAACAGGAAATGGAGAGATGGGAAAGGAGGAAAGAATCCTCAACAATTCAGATGATCTGCCTCTTCCATTGGGAAATGTCTGCTCCAATTGTGGCAAGATCTGTGGATCCTAGATGGATCTCATTAGACACCTGTGGATCCACCAGGAATAACTTGCTATCCTTTTCTGGATGACAATCATCCTCAGACTCTGAGGGATTACTGCTGATGATCATTCTGTGTGCATGTTTTAGGGCATGTTTGTGACAAAACATGTTTGTGGATGGCTCTGGGCCATCTTTTCATATGTGCCTCCTTGTATGCGCATGAATAATATGGATTTGTTTAGGTAAAATTATCTCTTATTTTGTCTGTGATGTAAATCTCTTCAGGGCAGCCATTTCCCTCTCAATGCCTCAGGGGCTCTCAGAGCCCTGCTGCTGGCTTTATTAAAGTGATTAAGGTGAGATCAATGCCAACCATATTCCCTGATGCTTCTGGGGGAACAAGAAAAGCACACTATTAATTCACCTGAATCTTCAGGCTACCTGCAACTCCCAATAACCTTAATCCCTCTGGAGAGAGGTGCCGCAGGATCCCAAGCCAGCCTGGGACATGAGAGAAGCATTGGATTTCCCAAATGTGGTTCCACCCTTAAGAACAAAGACCTCACCTTCAGCAAATGGGAGGAGTCAAACGAACACAGGTCATCTTAATGTTTTGGGACAATGAAAAATAAAAGAAGAAAGGGAGTGGGTCTGAGGTTCAAACTAAGGGAAGTGAAAGGGGACAGTGAACAGAAAAGGCTGGATGGTCCCCTTTGCTCTGAAATCAAGGGATTTACTGGGTGGCATCCAGAGGGACTGTGCCCAGATCCATGAATGCAGATGTGCCAGGAAATGGAGCCCACAGTCATGGAGAATGTCGTCAGCCAGCTTCCTCCTCCAGGACTAGTATGTTGCCATTTTGGCCAGTCCCTTGAAGATGTTGATGATGAGATCCCTGGGCTCATTGGGGATGGGATGTGAATAAACAAAAAGGATGTGAGGAACAGTGCAGCCAGAACCTCAAGAAGAAGTTGTAGAGGGGACAGAAGAGGGGTTGTATCCTGATTGCAGATAGACATGTACCAATATCTTTCTCTGAGAAGGTGCTGTTAGCAGCTATAAATAAAGCCCTTTTGGGGAACCAGCCCCCTGGTCACTTAGAAGACTCAGGCCCTGTTTGTAGTAAGAATAGGAGGGAATAAGGTAGTCTGGATTTGAAAAGTTACTGAGAGTCACTCGCACCTGTAGGGAGTCTGATGAGATAATGAGATAACTAGCTCAATAGCTAGAAAGCCCAGAGAAGAAAACAAGCAGTCTAAAAGACTGAGCCAGGGATCAGGAAGGAGGCCCCTTCCATCTGTTGCTAAGTTGTGTTGTACCTGGAGCATAAGGCAAGAAATAATAAAGATGCATTTGGTGACGGTACCCTGGTAGAGTGTGTGTACTCTTTAAACAGCTGGAGGGCTTACCAGCCAGGATTTCCAGAGATGAAAGGGGAACCCATTTACACTTCCTCTCGGTGCAGAAAGGGCAGGTGTCAGAGTATCAGTGAACCATGCCAGCAACATGCTTGGGCTGATGGCTTCATGAAGGAGCTACCAATTTATATGCCTGGTGGTCTGTGGAACCAGGGTGGAATATAGGCCAGCCCATCTTACAGCGCTAGGAGCAGAAATCCACTCTTCATCTCCAGAAAGGCACAGCACAGAATTGACAAATTCAACCCCTCCAGTGCTCTGCAAATGTACCTCAGCCCTGACATGAAGGAGCCACTGAATACCAGTTGTGTTGTAGATACTGGCCTCACTAGGAAATGGACCAAAGCCCATCATCTTGTTCCACTTAGGCCACTAAACAGCCATCGGACAATAGCAACTTCAGTCATGAGGCTTCTGTGTTGGAGTCGAATTGCAATCCTAGAGGTGAAAGTCTTTGTGTCCTCTTCCCAACCCTTGGAGCTCACATTCCCTTCATAGCTCTAAATGGTAGGGAACCCTGTAGATAGAGACAACCCAAGTCTGCTCTGATTTACCTGGCTGACATGAATTTAATGGGAGTTTTACCCATGTACCTGAGGGCAGCAGAGAATTTGAGGTGACTTTTAACCATGTGGGTATGTCTGTGCTGCTGTTGGTGGGGAGGGGGTGGTGATTCCCAGCACAGGTCAGCTTGATCTCAGCTAGCTCAGCTTGATCTCGTGCTAAAAATAACAGTGTGTACACTACTACTCAGGTGGTGGCTTAGGCTAGCCACCTGATCTTGCACCCAGATGGTCAGGTAGGCTTGGGCTTGGCATGTCGCAACATCCACACTGCTGTTTTTAGTGCGGTGGCTTGAGCTGAGTTAGAGTGAGTGTCTACCTGCACTGGGAATCACACCTCCCAGCCACAGTGCAGACATATCTTGCTGTGCTCAGGGCTATGAGCATTTCTTTCCTGTTCACACTCAACTACCCATTAGCTGAGGGGAATGTATGAAAAAGGGGGGCACTCCTTACTGGACTGTACAAAGTCTAATGAGCCCCTCGTAGATGTGAGTTCAAATATCTCTATCTTCACATTTGTGTTTACCTGGTTCTAAAGCCAGCAGGCAACATCAAGAGAATTGACTCCTTTGTTTCCCCCCTCCTCTCGCTCACCAATCCTCTTTTCCTGCCAGAACATTCTTATCAAGATTTTGTATTAAGTTAGGGGATATTGCTCCATAAATCAGGTTTTACTCTACCACTTCAGCTCCCAGGAGCCTTTTAAGCAGAAAAGCATCCACATGTGACTTTAACCTATTCTTTCCAGGACAATTCTTTCCTTTTGAACTCTTTTCCCCGGTAGAAGTCTGTAATCCAAGTAACGACCACACCTAGCATCACTGCAAGATCAGAGTGGTCTTGAGTAAAAAATGAGTGGTCTTGCAGTTAAGGCAGAAGGGACTAGGAATCAGTTAATCTGTATTTTATTTCCAACCTACTACACATTTTCCTTTATCACCTTGGGCAAGTCCCTTACCTCTCTGCGCTTGAGTTTCTTTATCTGCAAAATGGAGACAGTAATACTTCCCAACCTCATGCCATAGTGAGATACTCTCAGACTGTGACTACTGCATGTTATATCAAATGTGATAATTTCACTGTCATCTGGGCCTCCCCATGCCCTTGTTTCTTATCACCACCTGTTGTATCTCATCATATTGTAAGGTCTTTGGGGCTGGGATTATCTTATTATTCCGTGTGTACAATATCTAGCACAGTGGGACCCTGATTACTGATTGGAGCCTCTAGGCACTATTGTTATACATTACTAGAATTTATGCTAATTAATAATCACAGTAGAAATACCACTAACTCCTGTATAACTTGGCCACATTTGTATTTGGTGTGATTATTTGCTATGTTGTTATATTTATTCTGCATTTTCAAAGTGGTGGAACGAATGGTGCAGTGAGAACATTAACTTTGGACTTACCTGATGCTTTGCATTTACATTTTCAATTTTCTGTTGCATTCGTGTATTTTATTTAATTATTTTTACTTTGAATCTCTTGGTTTGTTTTTTAAAAACTTGTTCCATTGTGAGTTGAAAGGAACCCCTAGATCAGGGAACTAACTTTGTCAACATTATGGCAAAGCATTTTGCCACAAGTGGCCATCTTTTTCCTTCACTCAGCAGGTCCCAATGCTCTGAAGCAATCCTTTCCTCCCCCACACATGCTGCTTAATGCGCTGAGCTCACACTTGCAATGTTGCTGCTTTGAAAGACTTCGGTAATGAAGATCCAGGTAAATTTCCTTAAAATAGCATTAGGATTCAAATGTGATTTCCAACACAAGTAAAATGAGTTTTTTGTTGGGGTTTGGCTTATCCTAGCCTGGAAATCTTTTTGTTCATATTAGCAATCTGTTACACAATTCATAGAAAAGTCTCCGTCTAAAGAGCTCCAGGATTGATTTAATAGGTGGTGCTGAGGCTGAGATGTTAGAATGGTGAGGGATGCAGGTCAGAATTGAGATGCACTGGCATAGCAGTGTGGGGAGCCAAGAACAGGAATAGCAGGAAGGCTGTCGGTCAGGACTGATGTATTAACTGAGTTGTGTGGGAAGCTCAGAAATGGATTAATTATATTATATTTTCATCCATAGATCTCCAAGTGCTTTACAAAGGAAGTCAGTATCCGTAGCCCATTTTTACAGATGGGGACACTGAGGCACAGCAAGGCAGTGGTGGAGCTGGGACTAGCACCCAAGTATCCTGACCCCCAGTCTAGTGGACCACTGTGTATCCTATATAGCTGTGGGGTGAGTGGGCTGGCTTCAGGTTAAGACTGATATGCACTGACAGACTGAGTGGGAACTCAGGATTGGATTAGCAGGGAATATTGCACATAAGGACGGAATTGCACTGTCTAAAATGACCTGGTTGTTGAGGCTCCACTACATTCAGGTGCTTGAATGGGGTTAATGTGCTTGCATTTGTTTCTGTGGTGGCTGTGTGCCCATGTGTGGGATTTTGAGTAACAGGAAGAGAGAAAGTGGGATTACGAGACTAAAGATGCTAGCTGGCCAGTGACCGTAATTCCTCAAGACTGCCCTTCCTGTCGATTTCTCCTCCCCTCATGTCACCAAAGATTTGTACAGACTCTAAAGCAGGCAGACTTTGCAAAGTAGGTCAGGTCATCCCTAGAGACGCAAAGGAGAGATCTGTGTTACTGGGAATCAACAGATGCAAGTTTAAGTTTCAGATCCAGACAAAGAGAGGGTAGGAGGGGCAGAGCGAGAGCTTATATCATGTTGAGAGTATAAGAGGCAGCTACTTCACAAAATTTCCAACATGACTGCTATGTATAAACCCTTCAAATGTGAGGAGATGACCCTCAGTTTAGCTGAAATTCAGAAACAGTGGGGATCACTGCAGAACATATAGCAATGTATCATCATAGCATCAGGCAAAGCAGATAGCCTGGCACCAGACACTACCCACCAGGACCTGGCTTTGTTCCTTAAAGGGTCAATGTCAAGTTAGAAGTCCTGGGCTAGATTGTCTGCAGTGGACACTGCGCTTTTTTGGGGGGTAGGAGGGAGCACAAGGGACTGGGAAAGGGTTCCCTGATCCGGGGGCTGGTTCTGTGATGGCCCAATATAGATTAGAGCAGACAAGAAAACTAGTCTGTGTTGGATAGCTATGCCCCCCAAGGGGCAACTGGCTACTGCCTATGCTTCCTCCCCATCTTGTTACACCCCCAGTGCTGGGGGCTTCTGCTTCCACAGGGTGCAGAGGAGCTGTCTCAGTGTCACCATCACTCGCACAACAGTCAGCTGTTGGACAAGTGTTTCAGTGTTTACTTGTTTAAATGAGGGCTACTGGGCTATCAACCAGGCTGATAACAGCTAAAACAGAGACTTCACCCCAGCTGTCAAGGCAGCCGGACTTTGTCCTGTATGACTTCATAATTGTCAGAATTTCATGGGGGTTAAAGTGAGCTGTAACATATGTAAATGGACAGTCACCCCACCGAAGTCACATAACGTCCTTGGTAGGTCAGAGAGACTGTTTGTTGCATAAACATCCAGATAACCTTCAGGTCTCAGCAATCAATGGAGCCACATTGTTAAGGGTCTTTGAATGCTGAAAAAGAAGTCTGGGATTAGAAAGGGAGTGCAAGACTGATCAGCCCTTAGTTACAGATGATCTAGCACTGGGTTACTTTTGTGTTGCAGTACAGCCCAGTCAAGATTGGGGCCCCATTGTGCTGGGCATTATATAAACACATAGGAGGACTTGGACCTTGCTCTGAAGAGTTCACAAGCCAGCAGTTAGAGGGTAATTAACTGTCGGTGACAAACAGTTTTGCACTTGGACAGCAGGCACAGAGGACTCATCTGCACTAGGAAATGTTTGCTAAAATCCCTCACTGTTGCTACTTCTGATTCCTCTCCAGTCATGATAGCAATGGTGGAAGCCCTTGTGTAGACAAGGTGCCATTAGCTTCTGGCATTTTAAGCACTGTGCCATGTAGTCCTGCTCTAATCAGGCTTAGATGACACACACTATATGCCTCAAGTCTGGTCTATATTGCCCCTGATGGTAGGAGTAAGTAAACAAATTCCAATATAGATACAGCCATGGAGATTGTCCCTGATTTAAGTCTAATTTGGCACTGAAACCATGGCCTCTGAGTGATTTGGCCTCAACCACAGCTAGTCTGGGATGGAGGGAGTGCAAAGGAAAAATCTCAGGAAGATTAGCTCCCAGTCACAGATATCCAGGAGTGGAAAGGGTACACTCAAAAGAGATTAGCCCTAGATCACACAGAGAAGTAAAGATGGAAGCTGAGTGGTATAGCACTGGATACATCCACATGCTTTGTCATGACTAAGGGTTTGATCCAATGCCTGATGAAGTATATAGAAAAATGCCCACTGACTGTAATGAGTATTGAATGTGGCCCTCAGAACCTGATTCTGCCATCCCTACTCATGCTGAGTAGTACTTTATTCTGCAAGTAGTCCCAGTGGTTTCATACATGGACACAGCATGGGAAAAGACACAGAGATGAGAGTGGGAAAAGGAAATGAAGAGGGTACTGAAACAAGCAACACTGGCAAAGCAGAGTAGGCCCATTAAGGTATGTTGTGAAAGGAGACCAGGTCAGAGATACAAACTGGGGCTGAGTGACACAGGAACTTGGAAGGGAGAAGAAGCATCTTGATCTTGATATGCAACACAATGGGAGCCAGCGGAGGGATTCAAAGGTCAAAACAATAAGCTAGGAAGATAATTTTATTAGTGGCATATTGGACAGATGGTGTGTATCCAAAAGACCAGAGAAGAGAGGGCTGCAGAGATTGAGGGGGAAGATGATTATAACATGAACAAGTAAGTTAGGCAGAAGGGAAGAGGTAGATTTTTTTTTTTTTTAAAGCTTTGAAGAAAGAAATGACTGGATTTAGTCATAGGTTGAATGTGAGGAGTGAAGAAGAGGTAGGAGTTGAAGATGGTCGCCTGGTTTGTGTCTGGGAGATTAGGAGAATGGTGGAGTTTTCAACAACACTGGAGAAGAAAGGTAGCAGAGAAGTTTGGGAGGAAAAGTTATAAGCTCACTCTTGGCCATGTTAAGTTGGAGATAGGTCCTGGTGAAGAAGAAAAATTGGAGAATCATCATCATTGAGTTGATTGTTTAACCCAAATGATTGAGTGAGGTTATCCAGTGATATGTGTAGAGGAAGAAGAGGAGGGGGCCAAGAACCCCTGAGGGACCAAGAGACAAGTGCAGTAGCGTGTAGGAACTGCTAAAAGAGAGGCAGAGAGGTAGTCTCTGGAGAGCTATTGAGAATGTGCCTAGTCCCTGGAGAGCTCATGAAGGTATCTGTAGGCTCTAGAAAACACTCAGTTGTTCATGGTCTCTAGAGCAAATGTGCACAGTAGCTGGAGAGCTTTGGAATACTCACTCAAACTCTCCAGAAGCTTTGCATACCCTTGTATGTGCCTAGCCATGGGTGCTCCTTTAATATTTCCTGTTTGTGTCTCTACTTATACTCCATGACTATAAGCATTCTTCTAGCAGGGGAGACATATGGCAATGTGGTTCAGAGACAGCCTCCTTCTGTACTCAGCTCCTTTAGCTCAATGTGCTAATCTCATTACTTAATCGCCTTAGAGAGTCACCTTGAGAATCCTTTTCAGTTGCTATTTAGCCAAATCTGTTATCTCATCCCACTGCAAAACTGGAGAAAACCCTCCAGTAACTCTAATGACCTTCCAAGTCACCAGGCCAAGTGATTGATTACTGCAAAAGGCCATCTGGCAAAGTGATAGGAATTAAGCTAGATCCAATTTCCAATGAAGTTATCGACAATTCAATGGCAATGACAGCTGATGTTGATTTCATTGAGGATTGGATCAGGAGGTAAATAAATCCAGTCTTTCACACCAACCCTGCTAATGAAGAATGTGAGAAGTGCTAGTAGGTGCATTGGCAGAGCTGTGTGGGAAACCTTGCCTGTACTTTGCCTAAACAGTCCTTTCCTTCCATGAACACTAACTGAGGGGACAAATAGTAACTTGAGGGCCAAATCTTACCTAGATACACAGCTCCATTGAAATCAGTGCCCTCTTGACTGACCAGTCTCCCTAATGAAATTATCTTCTGTAATTAACTCATCTGTACCTCAGGGGACCATATCTTTCAAGGATACCTTAGGATCCTATCTTCTGATGGGTGCCATCTCAGGTATTACTCAGTTTTCATCTCAGAAAACCCCAACCCCCTTTTGTTAGGAAAGGTGGAACTTTGTTTCAAACAAGTGCTGGATTGTTGACTAAACAAAATCCAGGTGGCTAACACCTTGTGAACTGAGTAAAAACATGTAGATCTTTCCCCTGTTGCTTTTGTTCCAAAGGTACTTCCTTTGTTCTCTCATCTAATTACCAAAGATGCTTTGGAAACACTGACTTTAAGATTATAAAGAGGGAAGCAATCCCACTAGCAAGTGTGCTTCAAGACTGAGAAATCATTCCAGACACAGAACTGTCATCTCACCCAGCTTTCTTCTAGGACTATGGATCCAAGCTCTTGGAGAAGCTGTCAAGAATTGAAACCACTGCCTCTTGCCTGCATTAGTGAGGAAAACTGCTTTTGCAGCTAATATATATTGGACTTTTGGTTTGGGGGTTCAGTTTATAAGTGTAGTAATTAAAGCCTTTCTGTCATTATTAAATGAGTGTTGTGTCAGTTCCTGAATGCACTAATATCAGATCCCATTACCTGACCAACTGGGGATACAGAATAAATGAATTAGAAGATTGGGGAGAAGGCAGAAGCTGGAAGCTCTGCACTCACACAGTCTGTGAGAGCTCCTTCAGTGGGGACCATTCCACTTCATTCTATACATTTGGGGGGAGCTGACAAACCCGATTGTTCTATACACACACACACACTGGGGGTAGGCAGGGGAGTTAGAATAATAGAATATTAGAGTTGGAAGGGACCTCAGGAGGACATCTAGTCCAACCCCCTGATCAAAGCAGCACTAACCTCAGCTAAATCATCGCAGCCAGGGCTTTGTGAAGCCGTAGCTTAAAAACCTCTAAAGATGGAGATTCCACCACCTCCCTAGGTAACCCGTTCCAGTGATTCACCACCCTCCTAGTGAAAAACTTTTTCCTAATAGCCAACATAGACCTCCCCCACTGCAACTTGAAACCATTGCTCCTTGTTCTGTCATCCACTACCATTGAGAATAGCCTAGCTCCATCCTCCCAGGAACCCCCTTTCAGGTAGTTAAAGGCTGCTATCAAATCCCCCTCATTCTTCTCTTTTACAGACTAAACATGCCTAGTTCTCTCAGTGTCTCCTCATAAGTCTTGTGCTCCAGCCCCCTAATCATTTTTGTTGCCCTCCGCTGGACTCTCTCCAACTTGTCCACATCTTTTTTGTAGTGGGGGGCCCAAAACTGGACACAATACTCCAAATGCGGCCTCATCAATGCCGGATAGAGGGGAATAATCACTTCCCTCGATCTGCTCCTACTAATGCAGCCCAATATGCTATTAGCCTTCTTGGCAACCAGGGCACACTGCTGACTCATATCCATCTTCTTATCCACTGTAACCCCTAGGTCCTTTTCTGCAGAACTGCTACCTAGCCCGTCAGTCCCCTGAGTTCAGGACTCAGAAGACAGACAATGAAACACAATATAATTTAAAACAAAATCTCATGATTTTTATGACAATCATGATTTCTGAGCTTTTGGTGTCATCAATACCGTTAACGCTCCAGATCTGATTTGCTGCAAGTGCAGGTTAAGTGTGTGGTTGGGGGCATCAGTGTGCAAACACTTAGCACCAGGCTTCTCATTTGTAAGACTTGTTTTACGCACTCAGTTTTGTGTACTTTTGTGTTTTAAGGGATTTGGATTCTAAGTGCTCTGACATTTTGGAATGAAAATTACACCCATAGGGCCAGATTCTGCTTTCATTTATGTATGTATGTATTTGTATGTATTTCAGCATATGTATGGAGTAATTTTACTGATGTCAGTGGAGTTACTCCAGTTGTACACTGGTGTAACTGAGAGAAGAATCTGGCCATAACTGTTCAAAATCCACACATACACTTAAATAGATGGTACTGACCAGGCCCCCCATTCCCTCATGTGTTTACCTTCTATTGGATGTGCAGTAGTTTTTACCCACCTATGTGTGTAATTGAGACTGGATCTGGCCTCACAGTCACAGCTACATATTTTACATACAGTTTGGACAAACAGATTTAGCCCTAAGAGTACTTCTAACAGTCAGGTTCCATTTATAAAATATTTGACTCAAACTCCACAAAACTATCCTGACCTTTTTGTCTATTCGCTTCCTATTATAGCTGGTTACCAGGACAGGTATGGACAAAACCAGCCAGAGGAGCTTTCTCCTTAATAAACACTCTCCTACTCCTCCCTCCTATGTGACTCACTCCCAGATGTCGCCAGTAGAACTACTTTTGTTTTGTGTATACTCCACTGTGCAAACAGAAATGTTAGCCAAACTCAAAATTGCAAAATGTTTCTGACACCCTGTCTTCCTTTCTAGCAACCAAAGAATAACAGGAAAGAGTCTAGGTTTGTTGTTCTTTATTTCTATTGTTTCAGTGCCTAGGGGAACCTACTGAAATTGGTGCCTCGTGCTAGGCACTATACATACAGAGTCAGTCCCTCCCACAAAGAGCTTACAGTCTAAATAAGATAAAGTGGGAGGAAAGAATACAACATAGAAGCAGAAGATTGGGGTTTAGAGGCACACAAAGATTAAGTGACTTGCCCAAGGTCACCGGGGGAGGCTGTAGCACAGCCAGGAATTGAATCCACATCTATACCCCAGACCAATGCCTTAACCATAAGACCATATGTCTACCCCCTTTAGGCCTTATATGGGGGGGAGTCATGATGTTGGGACACTGCACCACAAACTGAACAATGTTGCAACAAGACAGTTCTGAGGCTCTATTGCAATGTAATAACATTGAATTGCTGCATCACAATCCAGTCATAACATGTGCAGAAGAGCTTTTTTCCCAACCCACATTGAATTAGAGATCTATTTTTGTTGGCAAACTCAGGGTTTCCTATAAGCTTCAGCAGGACTTAGACATGAATGAGCAAGGGATTGGAGTAGAAGGATATCTACATACCATATACTTGAGCCAGACTAGCTTTTTGAGGGGTTAGTCTACCTCAGAGCAAACATTCACATCCATAGAATTATTGAAAGGTAGTGTTGGGAGGGACCTTGAGAAGTCATCTGAGGCAGGACCAAGTATGGACCATCCCTGCCAAGGGTTTGTCCAACCTTTTCTGATAAACCTCCAAAGAAGTGGGAACATGTGAACCTTCATCTGGGAATATGCATGTGGACCTGGTGGTCACTACTCTGCCAAGGGTTAAGACTTGAACACTGAATTTTGTATAGCTCTGAGTGTGAAATTTCTGAATGATTCAGGAAAGAGATGGCCATTAAGGAGAATACCCTTGCTGATATAAAAATGTCATCTAATATACTTCTGTATGCTTTGCTGCATCACCAGAAACATGAATTTTTGCTGAGCTTCCCAAGGATGTGGTCCTGGTGTTGCAAACCTTGATGAGAGACAGTATCAAAGAATGAATGGGGGAAGAGGCATAGGCTAAATACCCAGTTTATTCCTCATGCGGATGCTTCCTACTGAGTTGAAAGTTCACTAGTGCCTACAGAATTTGCACTTTCACCTTGCAAATTCAGGGAGTCTGTTGTCAGAAATCAAGTGAATTGGTTCAGCAGAGATCAAGAGAGAAGTCCAGGCATTAAGATGAATGGGAGTTTCTGGGTGCTCAGCACTTTTGAAAATCAGGTAATATATTTTAGAGGTTAACTTTAGAGTTCCATATTGGAACCTTTTTCCCTACATGTCTTCCTCAACCAATTTCAGGACCCTTTATGACCAATTGAAAATTCATGTGTCTCTTTGGTTGTCTGAAGATGCATCTTGAGTCATACTTTGATGCTTCAGTTACCATTTCTGAAAAATGGGCTCAATGGCTGATATTTCCTAATAGATTTGAACCTCTCTGAAACTCTCACAGCTAGCTATGGCTAAATCAATTGTAACTGGTCACCCTGGGGTGCAACATGGAATTGGGGTGCCGCTGTGTCCCCTTAACTCCTTAGACTGGGTTCGATTACTTTGCTAATGACAAGCAGCAAACCTTCCAGCTGCTGTTATCATTCAGCCCAACTATAGGTGGAGCACTATGCTCAGCTAGATTACATGAATCCCCCAGAAAAAGGCATTAGCCCAGTCACTCCAGCTCCCTGCCCTGCATCCTGAAGTTGCCCTGTCCTGCCCTGGTCAGAAGTCTGATCAGTAAGTTTATCATCCAGTTTGCCCTTGTCTCAGTGTGGAGAAGACACACCAACTTTTTTTAACAGAGTGGGGATTTTTCCAAATACTTCACTGAAACACACAGTTTTAGTCGAGAAATATAAAATAGGTTGATTAATTACAGAAAGGAGGACTTTGGGTATAAGTGGTAGGTATAAGAGATTAGAGATAGGTACCAAAGAAAATAAAGATAAACACGCAATCTAGTTTTTAAACCTCTAACATTAGGCAGTATCTAAATTAAGCAGTTTTCTCACCCTACTTGGATGTTCCAGTTCTCAGTAGACAGGCTTCTCTAAAGCTTGGATCCAGCCTCTTAATCTTTCATTGTTTCTGTTGCTTTCAGTGGAGATGGGGAGGAGAAAGGACAAAGCATGCAGCCTCTGTACCATCCTTCTTTTATATCTTCTGACCATGTGGCCACTAGACATTAGTCCAGGCATGTGCAGGTAGGCCCTGTTGAGCCACCAGGTTGTTCAATCCTGCCCGTACAAGTGAGTCATAGAGTTGAGCAACCTCTATTGTATAGTCTTGTGCAACTGTATTGTATTGTAAATCCTTTGTTTACAACTCCTTTGTTGGCTGATGGCTGCTGAGCCCCTCCTGGGGGGAGATGCCTTCTCTGCTGTTACTAGCAAGCCTATAACATTTTCCAGTAACAGCAAAATCTCATAACTCGTTATATACTAGCGATGCACATATTTTGACCAAACAGTGGGTTTTAGCAGATTATGAACTTCAATTAGATATCTTACATGGCATGCTTAATATGAATTATTACAACTATACAGAAATGATGAATATGGGGTTTACAGTGTGCTGCTTTGGGGTACAGTGTGTCACACCAATATAAATTCTTCACATAAAGAGGAATATGTCTAAACATACACAACTTTACTAGATTTTCTAGGTTAATTCTAATGATGAAATTGTTAGAATAGATACGTTGCCAAATATAATCTAGTGTTTCCCTCAGTACTACACAATTCCATATTAAACACATATTTCCAGTTGTTTCTAACTGTCTCTGAAGTGACCCTTTAGGTTAAAACTTCTCATGCTTTGCTTGAGCCCAAAATGAATATTCCTGGCAAATTTTGAAGTAAAAACATCCAGATACTTTTGAGTGGTCCAGCATCAATAAACAGCAGTTTCTGCCAGCCAGAAAATTGTTCATTTGCTTTTTTTTATGTGGGCTACTCAAAAAATAGTTCAGTTGGGTGGACTGGGTGACACAGGTGTATTCACAGATTAATAGATTTTAAGACCAAAAAGCAAAGTTATGATCATCCAGCCTGGCCTCTTGCATAACAGGGGCTAGAGATACTCACCCAGAACAATAGCATATCCTTTAGAAAGACAGCCAGTCTTGATTTAAAGACATCCCTTGGCAATGGTTGATTACTCTCACTTTTCAAAACATGCATTTTATTTCTTGTTTGAATTTTTCTAGTATCAACTTCCAGCCGTTGGATCTCATTATGCCTTTGCCTGCTAGAATACAGAGACCTCTGCTATCAGAAATTTTGTCCCTGTGTGGATAAGTATAGACCATGTTCAAGTCTCCTCTTAACCTTCTCTTCAATAAACTGAATAGAGTGAAGTCATATTTTTCTCTTCTTAAATCTTTGAGAAATTTATAAGAACATCCTCCCTTTTTCTCTAATAAAAATTATATATTTTATAATTATAAATAAAATACTTTATGAGCCAAATTCTCAGCTGATGTAAATCAGCATTTCTGTATTAACTTCAAAGGACTAAATTGAATGTATAGCACCTGTGGATCCATCTCTATATATTTAAAAACAATATTTTCAACAATATAAATTTAGCAGTGCAGTTTTACTCAATATCAGTAGATTTCTCACACTGCAGAGAGCAACAAGATGAGGGATAACTGAACTTATCATACAGAAATTGCCTGAGGCATTCATTGCCATCAACATTTGTAACACAATGACCATGCTCATGATGAATCTACCAACCAATCATGTCTCTAGTGGATTTGTGAAAAGGGAAAATGTACAGTTTGTGACATGTACAAACAGGAGCTTTCTCTTTAATAACCTCCTTCCTGACACATTCATCATTGTCCTTATGGTCCCGATCCTACAAAGTGCTGGGCAACAGTCTTCAGAATCTTTACTTCCCATTAATTTCAAGGGAGAGCAGTATCTCCTAGGATTGTGCCCTGTGGGAGCTGTACACAATCTATAGTTTGGCTTTGTGATGAAAGCAGAGATTATAGCCACACTGCAAAAGGCTGCTTCTGTGACATTGCCTCTTTATCCACAGCCAGCCTAGAAATTATTCAAGAAAATGCCTCATATTGGGCTGCCTTCAGGAAGTTTACCTGCAGGGACTACATCTATTTTTTCTGTCCTAATTTGAATTAGAATTCTTTGTTTAGTGTACTTGAAAAATGTGCCCTGACACATATGGCCCAGGCTGGGTGCCTTTGCAGACTTGTAATGGGGAGTAAAGGCTACTTGGATCTTTGGTTAGTGTGGGCAGATGTAAGGGGCATTACACACCTGTGTCTTTATTGGTGGAGAGAGGGGTTGAGTGGAGATTGCATTTAGACCCCACCCCCTCCAAACACTGTCCTGGAGAGCAGAACTGGTGCAGAGGTGGAGGTTAGTAATTTGCTGTTGGCAACAAATTGCTTTTGCCTGGGACAAATGAGGAACAGCGGGAAGATTGTGACTTCCTGAGCCACAATTCCTTCCCTGCATTGTTCTTGGACTGTGCAGTAATGTACCAGCCCTCACTATGGGTTCTGTCCTTGGGACACAGTCTAGCTCACATTTATGAAGACTTGGAACAATTTTGCTCTCTGTCCCCAGGTTTATACTGTGGGGCCAAATGGCAGGGGATTCTCAAAGGGGAAATTCACCTCTGAAACTTGCTCCTGTTTGAAATTTGCTTAACTAATTAGGATGAAGTGCAAGAAGCACCTGTTTGGTCTGGCTTGTTAGTCAGCAGGGCATTTGTAGTTACTGAGTAGGATGGTATAAGTGAGGTTTGATGTTAAAAGTGTTAATATGGGGTTGAGAGGCCAAATGTGCTTTCTGACTGCCCCTGAATCTTAATTAAAGATGAAACCCAGCTGGGCAAGGAGTTGAGTGGTCACTTTAAAGAAGGAAAGTACAGATTGGAAGAGGGCTGTAGAGAGAAATTATGCACTCTCTAGGAATTAGAAAGACCAGGAGTCAGCCCAGAGGGAGAGCTGACCCTGGGATCCTCTCCTTTGTAGCAAAATGTGGCAAGAGGTTAGAAGAAACATGGAGCAGCCACTTAGGGTGGAAAAGGCTCCAGTGAGGATAAAAGGGCAGGGTCTTGACTTTCAGGAAGAGAGCTCTGTGACACGTTCAGTGGAGGAACAGAGCAAGAGGAGCAGAGGTATGAAAGGTCAAGTCTGAGGAGGATAGATGTTGGTTAAAGTTTATACTTTGCTTTGAGGTTTATTGGGGGAGTTCAGGGAAGATCCCTCCAATTCCTGGCCCTGAAAGGAGAGTGAACTTGGAGAGGCTGTAGAAGAAACATGCTGACAGGCTTGGTAGGAAGAAGTCCAGGAGGTGGCAGGAAGGAGTTTAGCAGTGAACCTTGGCGCACTGTTTTAGGGTCCCTGGACTGGAACCCGGTGCACTGGTAAGGCAGCAGGGAGCTCCTGAGAAAGGGACAAGGATGACAGAATCTTGAGAGAAGAGGCCAGAGTCAGGACCTTTTGTAAAGACATTGGACTGTGTTTCCTGAACATTCTGTTACCCCCAAAGTGGTGGGAGTACAATGTGGCTTGGCTGGAGGGCTGAACCACAAGAAATGGGGATCATTGTAGGGTTGGAGTGGCTGTTGGTAGGGGACTCTAGATGAGGAGAGCCTGCTAAATCACACACAGCCACAAGGGGCACTCCAGCAATGATCCACCTCTTCCACTAGAGAGAGGCAAGATGAGTGATGTAATATATTTTATTGGACCAACTTCTGTTGGTGAGAGACCAAAATTTTGAACTACACAGAGCTGTTCTGCAGGTCTCCAAGTGTCACAGCTAAATACAAGGTGTAGAAGATTAACCACTTATTCTAAACATACATTTCAAGGGACTATTCAAGGTGAAGTGACCCATTAACATCTTTCCAGTGATGGGTGGGGGTGAAGGGGGGTGGGGAAAAAAGCTGGGGGGTGGGTTGCTAATGGGTTATAGATTGTTGTAATAAGCCATAAATCCAGTGTCTTTATATAGTCCATGATTTTTAGTATCTAGTAACATAAAGAATTTAAGCTCCCAGGTTCATCTTTTGAAGGTGTTGTGCAGGTTTCCTTTGAGGATGAGCACTGAGAGGTCAGATATGGAGTGATCCCTTTGTGAAAAGTTTTCACCCACAGTGACAGGGTGTTTTTTGTCTCTTATTATTTTGCTGTGTGAATTCATTCAAATGCATAGTGATTGTCTAGTTTCACCCATATAGTTATTGGGGCATTTAGTGCACGGGATGAGATAGATCATATGTTGTGATAGGTATGTGTAGGACCCATGGATCTTGAAAGATGTGTTGTGGGGTTGGTGGGGTGCTGAACATTGTAACAGTGGGGAGATGTTTACAGGTTTGGTTTCTTTTGTTCTGGAAAGTTCTGGTGCTACTCAACTTCCACATGAGGTCAAAAGTATATTGTTTAACCTTTGCTGCTTTTAGTTTAATTACATTTCAGTGCCTGGAGTGAATGAGCCAAGCACGTTACATAAGTCAATTAAACATGTTCCCTTTTTCTTTTAAATTTTGGCCAAACTCATTGACCATGAAGCTATGCTGACTTTCACTGGCTGAGGATCTGACCCAGCCTTGTTATAAAATAATATGTAAATTAAATGTAAAACCAGCATTAATATGTTGTTAAGAGTGAGAAGAACTGCTGCTTAATTTGGGGGAGGTCCCACAGAAAAAATATTTTTTGGGTCAATAAATCAAAATTAAAACGTTTTCAGCTGAAAACTGAAGATGTCAATTTGGAAATGTTACTCTGTTGCTTGATGGGAGTTGTCATTTGGGTGCCACAGGCCCATATTGTCCTCTATGAGCCAGTTTCCCTGACTGGCCTACATCTCCTGTGGTGCACTAGTCTCCCCTATTTTGCTGAGTTAATGCAGTGAGTCATGGGATTCCCATGGCATCATGGTGCTTTTGAAAATTTTACCCATTATTTTCAATAGTAAGTGTTTTCAGGATAGCCAGCAAACTATGCAATCTAATATAATGGAAAGGAACTCTGTACTGCTTCTTCAAGATGACACTGTAAATACTGTAATTTGTGCAATGTTTCATGTTTTAATTGCACCTTATTCTATAAATGTAAGTAATACTATGCAGCATTTTGTATTAACATATGCATGTTTTTGAGAAGGGGCGGCCTGCCACATTGGGTATGTCTACACTGCACTTAAAATCCTCTGGCTGGCCCATGCCAGTTGATGGGCTCAAAGGGCTTGGGCTAAGGGGTTGTTTAATTGTGGTGTAGACACTCAGGTTAGAGCCTGGACTCTAGGACCCGTGAGTGGAGAGGGTCCTAGAGTTTGAGCTCAATCCCAAACCCATGCAATTAAACAGCCCCTGAGCCTGAGTTGGCTGGCATGGGCCACACACGGGTGTCCAATTGCAATGTAGACATACCCCATAAGGCCTAGTATACCTGATGCCAGCCAGGCCTGTTCAATTAGTCCACCCTGGCACACCTGAGCTGGGTGTGTGACTTAAAAGAAAAAAAGCCCAGTAGTAGAGGGCTGGCTAGGGGAACAATATGGACTGAGTGCTCCTTCCTGAGGGTCAAAGCCTTTGTAGAGGGTTGGCTGGGAAAGAGACCCTCAGCCAGGAGAGAGTAGGGAGTCTTTCCATTGAAAGACCCGAGGGCTTGTGGCTGTTAGGTCTCTTTTGGCAAGGGCCTGTGAAAGGAGTCTTAGGGAGCCTATGGCCAGAGGCCATTGAGAGGACGAGGGTTTGCCTGGGACTATTGTGGACTCCTGGAGCTAAGATGGGAGTGAAGAGAACCATTCACAGACCCTGGTGAGAGGATTGTGGAGGGCCCCTGGAGTCAAGGGAAAGAAGGAAGGTGGTGTGCCCTGATGCAGGAGAGGAAGAAGTATTTACAGGCCCAACTGTAAAACCTATGGACCTTGGTACCCTGGAAGAGATGGGACTAAATGTGACTTAGCTGAAGGGCTGAGTCACAAAAGCAGCTCAGAAAGCATTGGCAACTGGATGGAATCGTGAAAGATCAAGGCGCATTTGAGGTCCAGCTGCTGCAACCAGGGCCCCCACATGGGGGGGGGGGAAGGGTACACTTTACTGGGGCCAGGAGGTCCTGGGGGGCCCGGCCCAGCTGCAACCCCCATGGGTATGTGTGCGCGAGGGGGCCCGTGTTACAAGTTTGTACTGGGCCCGAAAAAATGCTTGGGACCTGGCTGAAACTCCCCAATATATCATGAAGGGGCAATCTGGGACACTGAATTTTGTGACAATTGTGTAACTGAGATCTTGTAATACTGAATGTGTGGACCAGGGGCAGAGTTAAAGTTGTTATGGTGAAATTACTCATTTTAACTTCTGAGTCATTAAATTTTTCATCTTAATGTTCTCTCAAAATACTTTTTAAAAAATGAATGCACTGTATTCACAGCTTTCAGGTTGAAGAGAGTCTTGGTTTGTGAATGTGACTGAAATGTCCTTACAAGAGCACAGCAATTTTAGTATTAATTTTTAATATTAGAATAGCACATAGTCTATCAAAAACCCCTGTGGTACTAGGCAATGTATTCACACATAGTAAGATACAGTTCATGCTGGAAAGACTTTATAATCTGAGTAGTCAAGACAGACAAGGTGTGGGAGAAAAGTACTATAATTCCTTTTTCACAGATTGGGAATTAAGGCACAAAGAGATTAAGTGACTTGCCTGATTTAACACAGGAGGATGATGGAGACATGAGTCCCAGTCCGGTAGTTTAACCACAAGGTATGTTTCTTCAAAGACTAAACTTTTTATGTAAAATACCATTAGGAACAGATTTTCAAAGTCCCTTGCAATGGGAGAGCCAAGTGAGAATGCACATTCTCCCACTGAAATGGCAACATCTCAGCATTGTGCATGCAAAGTCAGATAACTGCACTCACAGATGGGTGTTGTAAAATGCCTGGTGCATAGAAATGCAGTATTCTGGGTGTAGACAAGGCCAGATCTAGGGTGGGCAAGCAGGGCAGTCACCCTGGGCACCAATTTCTGGGGGATTCAGTGCTGCTGGGCTTTCTTTATTTTTTCCCATCACTTATTGGCCAGCTCTGTGTGCATTTTTTTTTTTTTTTTTTTTTTTTTTTTTTTTTGCACTCAGCCACTCATGCTGGGGATGTGCTGAAAACACTTTCTGTCCTGGCTGGCAAAACTGCTATTGTTTCTGGGTGTACATTTAATTTGACTCCTATTGCATTGTCTTTGGAAATTAACCCTTAAAATTTTATGTCCAGATTAAAGTTCACTAGGAGGGGATTATTGAAACACTATTGTAGCAAGATGGAGACTGCTTTACATCCTATGCCAGTGTTACAAAGACTTCTCTCTTTGTACCAAAGATGGCTGTTGCCATTAAGTGGCTTAGAAATAACAATTGTAGCTAAAAAGCTGTATGTTAAATATACATAACATTATAGTTTAGTCCTGATGAGAATTGATTCCTTTCACACTAGCAGATTCTATATATTGACTATATTATTTGATTTTAAAACCAGTATTGAGAATTATGCAAGGGGGAGGTCCCCTTCACATTTAACTCCATGGAGTCCAATAGGACTTTTTCTATGCTGCACTAGTTTACCGTGGAAGAGTTTAGATTCTGTGGTTATGGGCACTATAAAGGGATCCCCTACCAGAATTGTTAGCACAACAGAAGATGGAACTGTTTGAAAAATCCATCCCCGATTTTGTGGAGGGGGCGGCGGGAGAGGGGGTGACAACAGGGCTTTGAGCACTTAATCAGTGCTGTGTGGATACCCATAAGGTGCAGGCATGTTCAGTAAAGTTCATAGTTTCTTATGTTATACTTGTAAAAGAAAAGACTGCAGGATTTTATTTAGGGGGATAAGGCAATATGCCGTGTTTATTGTAAATATAAATTTTTAAAAAGCTATTATATTTATATATTAAGAGTTTTGTAAATTGGTATAATTAGTTTTTATTATGTGTTTGAGTTAGCTTATTGGCTAAGTAGGCTGCGCACGAGGGGGAAAAATTATTTACATTTTTATTTTACTTAGGCAATTAAACAAGAAATCTGATTTGCCTATACAATTCATAGTGAACCAGGAATGTGATTTGCTTAAACAATTCTTAGGGTGGCTCACACTCTTGTATTAGGAACATAAGAATATTTCATGGCTCCAGCTTCATTCACTGATGAAGGAACACTCCTGCTCTTCAAGGTTTAAATCCTCTAATACAAAGGTGTGCAGAGATGTCTATTTTCAATGGCTTAAATAGTCACCATTCTAACTCATCATCCCCCTCCCCAAACCGGGAGGACTGGGACTATCCTAGAACAGAGGGTTTTCCCTAGATGGTCACAAAAGTCACATCTGCTAAATATGGCTAGTTAAAAAGTTGTAATTTGGAATAAGCAGAGAGAGACCATAACTGGAACCTTAAATCCTAACCCCTCTGAGGTCCAGGTGGATCTGGACCTTAGCAGATCCTGTTGCTTGGGAGTCTGGTTTTGGGATTCAAAACAGGAAAGAGCATCTTCTCTGGATCAGAATTGGAAGCAGTCAAAAAGAACAGCACTAACAAAACTGACCCTGAACCATATACCTGATTCAGCCTTAAATCATAAGGGTTGTCTGCATAAGTAAGGCTGAAAGAGTACTGTGTAAAAACGCACTGGGAACCTTTTGGTGTGCACCAGCAGGGTCTACACAGACCAGTTAACATGCAACATAGTGTACTTTAGAAATCATACCTCATGGTGCACATTAATCTCCTGAATAGACAAGTCCTAAATCCAAGCCAGTTCTGGATTTGAACATGCATCCTTGACCCAACTCCAGACATAAGGAATGGCATGCTGCCCTGGTGTTCAGATAATAATTCAATGATGGATATCCTAGAAATGCCCTAGCTAGGTTAAATAGCTCTTGCTTGTTGCATGCCTTGAGTGTGTTTGTATATCTGCAGCTGCTCAAGATGCATACACATCCACAGGTTTCACTATGTATAGCAATGAATTTGAATGTGAGTGAATAAACCACATTAAACATTTTTATAGTCAACAAACAGTTATGAATTTATTGAGAAGTAGATACACTAGAAAAAATAGTTCTTTTGATTTACTGAAATATTTGACGAATGATACAATCAGGAGCTTTTCTATGATTTTTTAATTGATGCTTTTTTTTTTTTTTTTTTTAACTACCTCTAGATGCACTCTAAATTTTAGGGCTCTGTTAGGGTGGCTTTTAGAAAAGCATCTGTTGGAAGAGGCCATGGCTGGTGTAGAGCAGCTTGTTACAGAAAGGACACAGACCTCTATTGATGTGGGTGGTGGTATGATGCTGAATCCCCTAATCCATGATACACAAAGCCTCAGCACTAGTAGATCCCCAGACCCTTTTTTACCCCTCACCAAAACTGACTGACTACCATCAGGATTTACTCAGAAGGCTAAATCCCCAGCTGCTGCAAACTGGCCCAGATCTATTCACAGCAATGGAGCGACACAGATTTACACTTGCTGAGAATCTAGCCCACAGCTTTTAGAAGGTTTCCTAGCTGGCTCACCCAGCATGACTCCCAGAGCGCTAGGGAAGCACACACACCTTAGAGAGAACTAAAACACCCCTTTTAAGGATGCCATGTGTGTTTTCTCCCTGTACTGGTCCTGCTCTATTAACTAGGTGGGAGTAGCATGGATCCAAAACCCAGCTCCCTTTGGGTTGTCTAGTATTGCTGCTTGCATTAGACGTGCCCCGTCTTTACTCAGAGAAATCAAGGACTGAGAGTTTGCCTTCTCCTTCCTTGTGAAAGGGAGTGCTGTCCTCCCCCCTCATGCACCCGTGCAGGGCTAGCCACAATCCAGTCTTGAAGCCATTATCTGGTCAGGTAACAATGAGATGAGAGAGGAGGCGGGACAGTTGATCTCAGCCTGGCTTCCTCTTCCTTTCTTTCCCCTGCTGGTTTTTTCTCCCCCTCATGCTCACATCCCTGACCATGTTTCCCTCACACATCCCCTAGCTCCCGCTTACCTCCCCCTTCCCCCACATACTCCCCATCTCTCCCCCCTCCCCCCACGCCCAGGGCTCCTGCTGCACCTTCTGCAGTTCACTCCTTCCCCCTCCAACTGCCACGGAACCATCTCGCCCCCAACATTCCATCCCACTCCTTGCTAACTGGAGGGAAGCAAAGATTGTCCCTCCATGTCTACCCATTTAATTGTCCTGTCTGAAACAAGCTGCTTAGCTCCAACCCAGGGCCCCTGGAAATGGCCTGTGTGCTGCCAAATGCCGAGTCACCAGTGGCATGGCTCAGGTTTGTTTCTTGAAAGCTCCAAACAGGTTCCCTGCATGTCCTAGAGTTTATGGTGTGCTTGTTTCTCATTCAAAAGCAATAAATAATCAAGAGAAAACACATTAGAGATTTCCCCTGCTTGCTCTTGGGGGGGGGGGGGGGGGGGGGGGGGGAGGCTGATTGATTGATTGTTCTCTGGGGATTTGGGCAAACTAGGTTTTAAGTTTCCATGTTTGCACCCCTGAATTTCACTTTGAGTGTCAAGTTCAAACCTGCAAACACAAAGTTGAATTCAGCTAAAATCACTGAGTGTAGGCTGGTTTGGGGCCAAAGCCATGCAACGCTACTTCAGTGTACTTGGCTTTCTTTCCAAAGTCTTCAATAAAGCCAGGATCACTCTATTCTGCCCAGAGTTGCAAATTTCACTGAATCTTTCAGGCTACCTGGCTAGAATTTCAAGTTTCATCATGAAAAGTTCCAGAGTGGTAGCCCCGACGAACTGGGTTGCATCTGACGAAGTGGGTTGCAGCCCATGAAAGCTTATGCCTGCAGAAATTTGTTAATCTTTAAGGTGCTACAGGACTCTCGAAGTTTCATCATGAAAACTTTTCACTTCCCTAAATACACTGAGCCTGATTCAACCCTTTACACCAGGGATCAGTCTGACTCATTCCAATGTATACATGGAGACCTTATCAGTGTATTGAATTGCTGCATCTGAACACACGTTTGTCCAAATAGAAGACTTTCTGGAGTTGGGGAAGGGAGAGAGAGGCCTCAGTTCCAGTGAGAGAGAGAAGTTTTGTGAAGAACACTGCTTCTTTGAGAAGGTGACTAATTGGAACTGGCCTCCGAGGCAAAACTGACAGATAATACATCTGACATTGTTCCCAACATGCACAGTTTCATGACAGGAATTTGGTTTCTATGTTTTTACATAGAGTAAGATAAAAACACCTGCAAGTTATTGTGGACTCAGTTATCGGTGGAGAGAGGACTTTCATCTTCCAATAGATGTAACAATACAACACTCAAATCTCTCCCAACTGTAAAATGACAGTTTTTATTTTGCAGGTTATAGTGACTCAGTTTTCTGTGAACAAGAATGTTTCTATGGTTTGATCAAAAGTACCCAGCTGGCTAGGGTGAGGGGGAAGAGCCAATATCAGGCATTTGCCTGTCTCCACTTGTTCCCTTATGATTTTGTAGTTGTTCAGGATAAATGAAACAATCGCTCTGTTTAAGGACTGACCCATCCTTCTGCAGAGTGCCCCAGCCTCAATGTTCTTCTAAAATGTTTCAAGAATCTACAGCTGTCAGTAGTGATAGCTGCCATCTCCCAAGCATTGCCAATGCAGGGTGCCCTATTGGAATTGCATTATTCTTTTAATAAAACATGAGTCCCTCAAGTAAGCTGATCAATAAGTGCAAAAGCAAGTGATTGGAATAAGGCTACTGGTTTGGGATGGGTCTGTTGGGCCACCAGTCTCCTGAGGTTCCTCTGGATGTTTACCAAGCAAATGGACAACATTCCAACAAGACAGACAGCAAAGAGAAAGGAACCAGAGCCAAGGAGGAAGCAGCAATTGGACTCAGAAAGTGTTTGTGTTGTAAACAAGAACTGGAGAAGCAAAGAACCTTCAGGGAAAGCAAGCTGCTGGTTTGGAAGGTGTCACAGTACGTTTGTGCTCATCTTGACTGGAGTAGAGAAAGTGAGATACATTCATTGAATCAGCAGGAGACAGAAATTAAGGCAGTTTCAATGGTGTTATCAACAATCCCATGCTAACTCATTACTACTTTGTTCAAGGTGGCTACACAATACAGAAGGATACTATTCCTTATGCTAGTAGAGATTGGAACCCTACTGACCACAATATAAAAGATGTGCAAGGTCTGGTTGAAACTGAAACTCACCAGGACAATAAAACTTCATTATAACCACCCTTAGTGATATATAAGTATTGCAATTTGTAGGGTGTGTAAGATCACCCAAATTTTTAGAGTCCCCAACAAACTTCAGGCATCAGTGGATTGATTAAATTATAATCTCTGCTATGAATTTCTTAGCTTTAGTGCAGTAAAATCTGATCTTCAGGGAGACATTTTCTAAAATGGGTTAAACTTTCTCAGGTGTCAAGCCCCAAAAATGCAGCTGCCTCCATTCAGGCAGAGCCCTGTTGATTTTAGTGGTGCACCTTCTGGTGACAGAAACTGCCTGTGGGAATATAGTTGTGGGAGTGGGACCTAACGATGTGCTTGCAAACTTGCCATTAGGTAACCATGACTAAATACCCATTTTGCACAAAGAAATGTGGGTTTTGAACAAGCAAAGAGGGATGGGCTGAAGTTTAGAGGACTTTTTGGAAACCTTGGCCCTTACTGTAGGAATGTCACATTTGTCTTGCTTTCAACTGTATTAAATTAAAATCTCTAGGCCTACTCTAAAGCCAACTGCTGTCAATAGAAGACTTTCTATTAATACCAATGGGCTTTGGATCAGGCCCTGTGTCATAGAAGCAACGGAATGTTGCCCACTACCCTCCATTAGAGCCATTAATTGTTTTTGGGTAACTATGTATCTGACAGAAAATAGGTCTAGACAATTTTAAGATGTTTCTCATAGACTTTCAGGTCAGAAGGGACCATCATGATCATCTAGTCTGACCTTCTGCACATTGCAGCCCACGGAACCTCATCCACCCACTCCTGAAATAGATCCCTAACCTCTGGTTAAGTTACTGAAGTCCTCAAATCATGGTTTAAAGACGTCAAGTTACAGAGAATTCATCATTTACACTAGTTTAAACCTACAAGTGACCTATGCCCCATGCTGCAGGGGAAGAGGAAAACCCGCCAGGTTTTCTGCCAATCTGACCCCAGGAACAATTCCTTCCTGACACCAGGGCTCTATTGAAAGTTTCACACCAAATGTAACCAGCTTGGTTCTAAGCTGTATTTGTGTTAAGCACCTGCACCCCCCTTCCCACAATAAAAGGCAGTTTATGAACTGTATAGGAGCACAATAAGGCATCTGGAATGGGCCTGTCAATTTGTTATACACAATAATATTATTGTTAGTTACTGGACGTCTTAGCCTGCTAATAGGCCACATAGAAAGAAAACCTGACCATTATTAAACCTGACCTGATTATTAAATCATTCTCACTGTTTCAGGCCACAGCTCAGTTGCAGAACCCTGAAAAAGGGGGCTAGCAATAAAAACATGCACATGGAGAATGATCCAGCACTGAGGTCCATGCAGTTGGATACCTGTGCCTGTGTTGAGTCCCAGCAAAGCTAATGGGGGAGTTGAGCACAGGACTGGTGCTGTGGCCTTTACTAAAGGAGGACTACAATCAGAGAGAGAAAGAGGCTGAGAGAGAGACAAAGCCACAGCAGGGCTCTGAGTGAGGCAGACAGACTCATAATACAACACCTGCTGCTCACAGCTGCGCCTCCCAATTCTTTAGGTAGAATGCAGGAGGCAGTGCAGCTCAGGAGAATTTGCCATTGCGTGGGTGATCAGACAGGTTTTGGGGGTTTTTTTTTGTTTTTAAAATACAAACCAATCCTGTTCCTCCTCTGCAGCAGAAGGTGGGGTGGGGGGAGAAGGGTGTAAACTGATTGAGATTGTAAATGTTGGAACAGATGCAGAAGCTCTCTGAAGTTGGCCTAATCGTGTGTATGAATCAAGTACCTGTGTGTCTGGGCTAGGACTGGGGCTGGAATGAATGGCTCAGGAAGAGGAAGGGGAGGGAAGAAATTGCTCCTCTGCTTACCCACCCCGCCCTCTCATCCTCCACCCCTAAAACAGAAAACCCCACTCTGCTTGGACATTTTCCAGCCAGGTAGTGTGAGAGAGATCTTTTGACTTGTCTTCTGAAGATTGTGCCAAATACATTTTAAAAGGTCTCCTGAATCTCCCTCCCACCCACCCACCCCTGTAGCATTTCACAAGACAGGAAATTCCCCCTAAACTGTGCACGCAGATACAGACTGAAATCTGACAGTAAAAAAACCCAAAAAACCCCACATTCATTCACTCGCACCTCCCCCCTATGATCCAATTTCATTTATGGAGGTAGGCATCCAACCAGAGATCTCCAGATTTCTTTAAGGACCTACAGAAAGAGAAGAGAGGCATTAGGAAGCAAGACTCATAGGTCTACCTTGACAGAGATTGTGCAACGAGTTGCCCACTTCTGAATCCAGCCATTGTTCCTTCCCACACCTTGGAACTATAAAGTGAAAAGAGGTGCCAATCTCAGTCCATACACAACTTGATTTAAAACACCATGGACAAAATCATCAGCTGGTGACAATCAGATTAACTCCACAGATTTCACTGGCATTACACTGATTTACACCCACTGAGGATCTGACTCAAAAGAAAATAAATGGTAACTCCATAAACTGGAACTATCACTACCTAACCATGCAGCACAAGCTGCACATATACAAGAATTTTCCCCCTTTTCCCTCTGCATCACCTCTCAAAGAATTCCCTTCCACATCAGCTCTCTGAAGGCAATCAGACATGTAGAATGTAACGGAGTTGGGCTATTCTGGATCAAAAATTCCTATCAATGAGATGAGGTAGCTGGGAATGCCATGCATGGCCTGGAAGTGACATGTGTGAATGTGAGGGACTTCCGGAGAGTGGATTGTTGGTTCTTACTCTCCCAAACGAGGACCACCCATACTTCCTCACTGTATACGGGTGGTTGCTGCTGCCACATTTGGTTGGGCTGACATTATGGACCAGATTCTGATACTCTTACTGACATTGAATCTCAGTCCCTTACTCTACAGTTCGGCTCATTGACTTCAAGTTGGGGAATGAAGCTACCTGAATCTGTCTTTCTCTGAGCGTGTGAAGGGTTCTGGAAAGGGTATTATGTACTCTCCTGGCCCTTTGCAGTAGGTGGACTTTATACAGTGTCAGAAAGTAGCTCAATATGTCTTGCAGCAGGATCTCCCTCTAGTTAGAGTTCAGACAACACCCATGTTTCATGGTTTCGGAGAATTTGTATTTATAGCCATGTGACCACAGTCCTGAGAAATAGCTAGCAGAATCCCCCTGTGTATCAGATCAGTACTTGATGCATCTGAAGGCAAGTGGGGAAGAGCAAAGATGGTTTTCTGCCACTTCTCCACCCCTGTAAAGGTTGTTCTAACTTGTGTTGTTTTGGATTGGTTTCTTAGAGACTGTTACAGTAGTGGGGATCATTGGACTGCAGCACGCTGTTCCCACATCCCCTCCTACTCCCAAAAGACCCCCATGGCACAGGGGCTGCAGAACCAGTGATGCTAACTCTTTGCCAGCCAAGGATTTTGCAGTGGTGGACTAATCCTCAACTGCTCCTTTAGCACATAAATGCTGAGCATATTAATGCTTTAAAGTCCCCTCTGCTGCTAGAGAGGCACAATCAGGACTCAGTGTGGCTCATGATCTCACCCATTTGTCTTAAAGTCCATCCATTTCCCCCATCCTGAGGATATGCCACTTCTTTTGGAATGTCAGCTGAGCAACAGAGAGGTGCTGTCTGCAATAGCCAGTGCAAAATGGCTACTTTAGGCCTGTAGCTACTTGATTTAAAGGGTTAGTTACCACAATAGCATGATACGAAAGGTGCTAGAAAGGGGTGAATCTCTCTTCAGGGAATTCAGTACTGACTTGGTAATCACAGAGTAAGTCATTCCTGATTTCCCCTTGTCTGAGGACCAGGATGGAAAGCACTCTGTGGGTTATAGATCTGGAGCCTGCTGTTTTTGAGATAGTTTTGTCCTTTTCTTCTCTATGACATTACATCAACTGAGAATCTGGCTCATAAATTGTTGTCACTCCACTGAAGTCAATGGAGCTATTTCATTTCTATAATAAAAATGTGAGTGCCTTTTGGATTGGTGCAAAAAGGCTATCACTCCTATATCAATCAAACATTTTACAGCTCTAATGCTACTGCTCTAGGCACAGGGACTATGAAGCAAAGCTTTTTCTATTAAAATAGAGAAACGATTACTGGAAGGCTGGCACTGGCATTACAGCCTGAATTCACCCATGAGTAGTACTGAAGGCCCCTTACCCAACAATGTCTATGAATGCCTTCCCGAGAGGTTTCTCTTCATAGTGGACTCCGTACTTGGTGCACAATGACTTCACCAGTGGGGCAATCTTGCAGTAATTATGGCGTGGCATCGTGGGAAACAGGCTTGAATAAAGAAATAGAGAGAGCCTGAGAAAAATCTAGCGACTGATCTCTGGGAACAGACACTTCTTTCTGTTTTCTCTTAGGGTTAATTACTGCCTCCTTTTCGCCAAGCAATACAGGCAGACAGAACACAGAGAGAGGGAGAAATCCAAGCTTTGAAGTACACCCTTTAAAGAAATGTTCTTGAAAACTGAATATATTGATTCCCATTCCTGATGTGTCATGCCCCAAAAAAAAAAATTTACTTAGAAAGAATGAAAGATTAAGCTAGAAAAGAGAGGGAGAGCTGCATTTACAGAAAGGGGGAATGCTAGGAAAATGAGGAGTGAGGAAATCTCACTTTATCTACTGAGATAGCTGTCCATTCCCTTTGGACAACAACTAATTGTCTACTGACAAGCTGAATTGTCTGGAAGCTCATAGACCAGACAAACAGATGAAGAATCTGTGGTCTCGTTATCGTCTACTGCTCAGTAGGGTTCTCTTTCATTGCCTAAATCAACATCCAGGTCCTTCAGTCTTACCCCATAGGACTTCCCCTCTAATTTTTGTATTATCATGGAAAGCACGTTGCATAATTGATCTTATTTTTTGACATCTTTGGTGAACTAGGGTACTCAGAATTGAAAATAGTTAGTCTTACCCATTTGCACAAAGGCTACATAAATCAGAGGCTGGGAAGAGACAGAGGGAATTAGTGAAATGAGTAGAAACACTCCAAACAAAATGAGCCTAAGGACCTGATTCTTGGCCATTTTAATCAGTGAGCCCTGGATTAGACTCTAAATTAAGATTGTGAAGGTGAAAGGGGAATTTACTGTTGGCAACAGGTGAAAGATATTTGTGTTTAGTGGTGAAATGAGACGATTAATGCAGTAGTTTCTTCTGATTTCATGATGTTCCTGGGTTCCTCTTCCTTCCCTGTTCACTGCCACCCCATAGCACTCGTACTCCTCCCCCAAACCCTGCCTTGACTGGTCGCCCATATCCCTGGGTCCATACTCACTGGTGCTCGATTTGGAAGTTGAGATGCCCAGTGAACCAGTCATTGAAAAAGGACTGCTCAATATTACAGGTAGCTGCCAACTGCAAAGACAAGATGCCAACAGTGAATTTTTAATGAAGCCTTGGCCTAAAAACAATTGGTGCAGGGCTCCTCCTGCAAGATACAAAAGGCAGAGGTGATACTTTAAATCAAGCAGTCATGTACACCATACTGCACTACCGAGCTGTCAGATGAAATATTCTCTCATGCAGCTTCTCCTGCACTGGCTGTATCCGCTGTATTCCTCAACCAATCCCATCTGGCCACTGCTGATCTGCTATATATTCCCCTGATGCACCATAGGGCTCAAGACCTGGAAGACTACCTCAGTAACTGGCAAGGAGGCTAATGGTGCCAGGCCAGTTAAACTACTTGGGTGTTCATAGGCTGAGATTATCTTGGAAATGGCTCCTAGCTACAAGGTATGAAGAATACCACATTCCAAGTTGTGGTGTGATCCTTCATGATAACAGGGCTGATGTGAGGATGTTCCCACTCATTTAGATCCCTATCTGTTCTTATTTTAGTTATAGTAATGAAATAGCAAGTTGCTCCTGAGACCTACATCTTTCTGAACCACAGGCTGATTGACAGAGAGGGCTAGGAGCACTAAAAAAAGAGTGACCAACTCCCCTGATCCTTAGGGAATAACCACATTCTCTTTCATGGCTCCACTACCTTAGGAAGGAGAGACGGCTGTAAGGTGTCAAACCCAGGTCGTTGTCATCAGAGAAGCTTGATCAGGGATTCTCTCAAGTTTCAGAAAGTGGACTGCCCATGTGAGGCAGCACAGGAGCTGCCATACTGCCTCAGACCAAAGGTTCATCTAGTTGGTATCCTGCCTTCAGCATGGCCTATACCAGAGGTTCTCAACCGGTGGTACGCATGAGAAGGCTGGGTGATACACGAGCCGTACCGCACCGCCGAATCCACCGCCAGAAGTGCCCTCCCACCCGCCCCTGCAAAACCTTGCCGCCGAAAAGGGGCAAATGGCGGAAGGGTTTTGGCGGAGGGCATTATTTCTCCCATGTAACCTGCCACAAGTCTCTCCCTGCCGCCGCGGCGAAACCCCGCCGCAAGTCCCTCCCCGCCGCGAAACCTCGCCACCGCCGCAAGTCCCCCCCCTTTCTTTCCCGAGTGGTACTCGGGTCGGGTACAGTCAAGTCAAGTGGTACTTGACCTGACTGTACCTGGCCCGAGTGGTACTCGGGGAAAAAAAGGTTGAGAACTGCTGGCCTATACCCAATGTTTCAGAGCGAGGCCAAACAAAAGGCCATTATGTATCTAGACAGCTGTGTAATACTATGACTTTGTGGAAGGTGGGGCTGGAAGGGAGAAGGGGATCAAAAGATTACCTTCCCAGCCCCACACAGGTCATCATTCAAACCCTGAAGCATGAGGTATGAACGCCCGCAGCCTATGCCAGCTAAGCAAATGTTCCATGTATTTTTATGCTTCATACCAAAGGCAGCTTTCTTAAAATCCTCTTACGTTCTTTTCCTTGCTAAGCTATGGCAGTGAATTCTGCATGGTGACTGCAGGAGAAGTAGGTGTTTCCAAAGAACTCCGTGTAAAACCACACCAGCGTCAGAGAGGTTTACCTTGCTCTTTCTCCAGATCCCCCAGCCAACAAAGCATGTACGCATGTGCTTCACTTCATACACATGAGTAGTTGACTACAGTGCGACTAT
Organism: Emydura macquarii macquarii; assembly: GCF_026122565.2. Lineage (NCBI taxonomy): Eukaryota > Metazoa > Chordata > Testudines > Chelidae > Emydura > Emydura macquarii. Next base: position 299,347 of record NW_027130807.1, read on the forward strand.
TTACATGCTTAAAGTTAAGTAAATGCTTAAGTGTTTTACTGGATCAGGGCCTGAGAGAGAGAAGGTGACTGCCAGACTTTTAAAGCTATTCCTTGAGGCCTCATTAGATACTGTAACCTAATGTAGAAGGCAGATTCTCCACTCAACTCAGTTATACCGCTTCCTACTGATGCCATTGGAGTTATTCCTGATTTACACCAGTGTAAGTGAGAGAAGACACACGCCAAGTGAGAACTGAATTAGGCTCAGAACACTGCATTGTATCTCTTTCCCTGGGTGCATATGTTTGGAGAGTCTGTGAAAGGCATTTTGAGCCATTGCAGCTGCTATGACTGGTTTTCACAAGATGTGTTCAGAATTCATTATTCCTGAACAGTAAAAGTTAGAAAGGCATTGGGCCAAGTCCTCAGCTGGTCTGGTATATCTTCACTGAAGTAAAAGAACTAATTTACACCTATGGCCCGTTGACTTCCATGGTGTCACTCCTAATTTACATACATGTGTGCCAACACACCTTATGCAGGAAGGTTGTTGTGTCACCCCTGGAACCTTACACTCCCCCAGACCTGAATGAGGAATACTTTATCTTCCTGTCAAAATGTAACAATTCAGGGGCCAAATTCAGCAGACAGATTTGGATTTCCATCTCTTCATAGTCATCTTGACTTCCTATAGGGAGAGTGTCGGGGGAAGGGCCCTGGACAAATACCCCAGGCTATTATGTTATAAAAGTGCTAAACTGGGCTCAGACTAAATTTTGGGGTGAGATCAATGGGACAATGATAATCCATTCTCTGATGGGCAAATGACTTTCTAATCCATTATGGGACATTAATACCCCTGCCATTACCTGAGCACTGAGCCAGTCTCTGTGCTTCTCACAGTCAATTTCCATTGGAATATGGTTCATCTGCGTGACCCACACAAACCAGTGACTCTCCACAAACCTTCAGAAGGAAGCATAACAATTCACAGCCAGGTCAGGATATAATCCATGCAGATCACCATCCTGGTCCAGGAGAGTACAGATAAAGCCAACAGCGATAGTAAAGGGAGTGGGGGAAGAGGGATATGCAGGCAGCAGCCACCTTGTACACAGAGGATGCATAGGATACTAAAGGAGTATTTCCCAAGATGAGGTAGAAGCCAGCTTTCTGATTCTGGACAATGGATCTGCTCTGTGGTTAAGGTGACCAGATAGCAAGTGTGAAAAATCAGGACAGGGGGTGGGGGCAATAGGTGCCTATATAAGACAAAGCCCCGAATATCAGGACTGTCCCTCAATACAATCTTATGGTCTGGAACATCAGTCCAGTCAGTGATAGCACTATCTCTGTACTAGGCTGTAAAACAAATGACCTGTGAGTACATGAGCTAGGGTCCATCCAGTAAAATATGCTGCATGCTGGGGATCTAAGTGGGGGGACAGCATTTGACTTCTCGCTCCCAGAACTAGTAGGAGCTGGACGTAATGTGGAGAAAGCACATTCAGTCCCTGGAGGGAGGGAGCACCCTGCATCATTCCTGAGTTACATCCCAGTTGACCTGGGAGGAAGCTACACTGACGGGCTCTGGAAGGAACCACATCCAGAATTCCTCGGGTGACTTAGACCCAGTGTGGGAACTTTACATGGTTGGGGATGAGTGAGGAAGGGAGGTGGGAATGGAGATTCCCAACTCCGCCTGCCATCACTATCACTAGGGATTTCCTGGTAATGAAAGAGATTAAACCCCAGAATCAAATCAACTGGAGGGGGGTGAAAAAGAGAATACAAAGGGGAGTGAGACTTGGGGAGATTGAGACAAGAAAAGCTAGTCAAGGCAGTGGGATGCAGCACAGACTGGGGTAGGTAAATGGAGAGAATCTTGATTTAATAAGGGAGAATGGCATGGGGTAAATGAGTTAACTTGACATCACTCGGGATGTATGGTGCCCATGTCTGGAGGGAGGGGAGAGCAGTGTCTCCTACCTGACAAAGGTGAGGAGAAACAGGGATCCCAGAACTCCATAGAAAGGGATGTATGTGATGAAATAGCGCATGTAATAACTGAAGGCCCAGGCCAGGTCCTAGGGAGAGAAAGAAGAGATAATGCAGTACCGGCAACGTACCTCCCCCACCAACACCCTCTCCTTAGGCCAGATCTCTTTGAAGAGTGGACAGAATCCTCTTCTTTCCCTCCTCAGATAAGGTTCTCTCCACCATCCACATGGGTCATGGTTTGACACACACAGCAGAGATAATCTTTCACTCACCGCCCAGAACCTGCGTCTGATCATGGTCATCATGATTTGCATTTGGAAGTACACGGGGATGAGGAGAGGTGGGAAAACTGAAAGGCAAACAAAAGACAGCAAATGAGGAAGACAGGTGAGTATCATGAAGTGAACAGACATGTTGGAGGCCTGAAAATAATAGCTGAAGCAAGGGCTGGTAATGGAGAAAAGCTGTGCTCTGCCACTGTTGCTCGGCAAAGAGAGGAGGCATCTCCTCCATGTCCTGCTCACCTCCAGGTATGGAAGTATCTAGACTAACCATGAACAAGCCCAGGACTTCTGCTGACATGTTCATCTACTGAGGGCTTTCTCCTAGACTTAGACATTTGCCTTACTTTATTTAATCTTGCTGGTGGTGTTAAGGATCCATGGATCTCAGCGATGATTGCATGAAGAAACTGGGGTGTCTGCTTCTATCGCAATTAAGATGTGAAAGGGATAGTGGGCCCTGGACAGGGAGGGATGAAGTAGGAAGTGAATAGCTCTGCTCAGGCAAAAGGGAGCTGAAAGATAAAGATGCATTCCCTCCTTCTCAGCATATAGGGAAGCGTTGGGGGCTGGGGCATACTCACCTAGGAAGAAGTACTCATGCTGGTGGTTGTAAGGCAGGTATTTCAGCTTCTTCTTGCCATACTGGAGGGGGAGACAAATGACAGAGAACTGTCTCCGCTCATTATGCCCATGGATGGGAGAAAATGCTCAATGGGAGGAGACTCTCAATAACACCTCTTTATTTTGTTAATTCTCTTTTGTCGGAACTGGGGATTTTACAGCCTAATCCTACCCTACTGAAGTCAGTTAGGGTTCTACCATTGCTTTACATGGGAGCAGGAGCAAGCCCTTAGAAAACTGTCTTAGCATACTTTCTTCTCCAAAGCTATGTCTAGGCTAGGAAAATAGGTCATGTTTTAAGATGTGTTAACTGGCTTCCCTGTTTACACTAGGTGCAAGTTCCCATTTAAAATCTATCTTGGATACTTATTTGGCTCCTATTACCATAGTACCTGAGCACCTCACAGTCTCTCATGTACTGTGAGGTAGGGAAGTGCTATTATCCTTCTGTTACAGAGAGGGAACTGAGGCACAGAGATTGAGGCCCAGAATTGTAAAGGTATTTAGGTGTTGCTCCACTCAGCGTTGCAATGCCTAACTGACTTAGGAGCCTAAGTCTCATTTTCAAAAGTGACATAGGCACTTAGGAGCCTGAGTCTCATTGAAAGGCAAGTTGTCTAAAAATGGCTGGATTTTAGCTTCCAATTTTCATTAAAGAAATGGAAAATTATGACCACACTGAAAAGGTACTATGAAAATTTTAGTCAAAAAGCCACATTTCACCAAATAAAATATTTTGAGGAAAAAAATATCAACCAGCTCTAATAAACATGCATGAGTGTCAGAGGAAAGATGGTTTGATGGGTAAGGCACTGGAGTGGGACTCAGGATAACTGGGGCTCATTCTCAGCTCTATACAACTTTCCTGTGTGACCTCAAGCAAGTCATTTAATTTCCTTGTGCTTCAGTCCTCATCTGAAAAACATGGATGATAATTCCTCCTTTCTCATCCTCCTCCCCTTTGTTGGTATTCTCTATTTGGGTTGTATATGTCTCAGGGTAGGGACAGTCGCTCACTATTTGTACAGTGCCTAGCACAATGGGGGCCTGATCTCAATCTCTGCCTCTAAGCACTGCTAACATATTAATAAGAGAGGTCACAGGATGCAGTAATTGCAACTAAAGTAATTTAGGGTACGTCTATATAGCAAAAACATCCTGTGGCAGTGAGTCCCTGAGCTTGGTCAACTGACTCGGACTTGAACAGCTTGTGAGGCTAAAGATAACAGTGTAGATGGTGAGGGTCTAAGACCCAGGTCTTGGAGGCTGAGCTCCAGCCCAAGCCTGAACATCTACACGGCTATTTTTAGCCCCATAGCCATTGATGAACCCATTCTCCATGAACTTCTCTAATTCTTTTTTGAATCCAGTTATAATTTTGGCCTTCACAGCATCCCCTGGCAATGAGTTCCCTAAGTTGACTGTGCGCTGTGTGAGGAAGTACTTCTTTACACAACGATGGCTTGGGCTGCTGCTGCCTGTTCTGTGGGCAGGGGAGAGTTTCCTGTGCTATCAATCCAATACTCATCACCAGTTGTCTGGGGTTCTCAGCTCAGTGACCCCATCTGGTTTCCTTGTTTTAAACCTTTGACCTGCACTCTCATTCTTATTTCCTTTTTTTGTTGTCCCAAGTAATCAGTTGACATCTGGGTCCTCTGTCCCCCTCCCTCATCTGAGGGGGTGTTCCTTTAGTTCCTGGTGGGCTCCACCTGCCACCTCCAGACTTAGAAATAGTCTAGTCCCTGTCACCAGTTCTCTGGGGTTCTTTGCTTAGTGTTCCCACACTGGTTCTCCTCTCTTCCTTGTTTATCTCACCATTTCCTCCCACTCCCTGGTTCATTTCCATCTTGATTGACCCCAACTCCATTTTGTTCCCTTCCCTTTGACTGAGGGGCATTTTCCAGATGAGGTCTCTTCCAGGGGCCTGGTCCATATCTTCAACTGAGTTCATATCTTCAACTGAGTTCAAACAAACTAACGCCTTTCAGCGGTAATCAATTCACATGGCCTGTGGGGCACTAGTGATTTCAGGAATTACAGATTTATGATAAGGGAATTAAGTGTGGTCCAAGTCCTGCAAGGCTGCATCAAGATAAAGTTTCAATATACAAGAATTTAAGTACATCCAAGTACTGATACAATGCTCATACTTCAGATGCTCCTCTTGGAAGACAGAATCAATTCCTTTATTGCTATAAGCACCCATATTCTGCTCAGCTATTTGCGCAGTGATGGGACCTGCATCCTTTTACAAAACCCAGCTATCAGTGGCCAGCTCTTCAAATGGTATAAATTGGCATAGCTCATTGATCTCAGTGGAGTGGCACTGATTTACACCAGCTGAAGATCTGACCCCAGATATTTAGCTACCATAGAGTTATGGTTAGTTAGTGGTTTGTGATAGTCCACTGAGGTCACTCATTTCAGTGACATGGTTAGACATTTCTAGGGTGAACAGATGTCCTGATTTTATAGAGACAATCCCGATATTCGAGGCGTTGTCTTATATAGGTGCCTATTACCCCCAAACCCTGTCCTAATCTTTCACATTTGCAATCTGGTCACATTAGACCTTTCTGTCTTTTTAAAAGTTCTGTATTCATAGAAGACTCCCAGTACTGGTGCAGGTAGCGCACCTTTTAGGCACCCTCTCTAACATGTATCTGGAATTAGCTTCTTTGTGTCTCCCTGCATTCTGTTTGTTACAAATGCCTTTGTGGCGGTGTTTCAGATCCATACATTGGCTTTCTAGGCTTTTTTTTCTGCAAATCCTTATGCTGGTACGTCATATACCACTATTGATCTTTATATCCTTCCCTTAGGTTTTTGTACAATACAGATAGTAAATATTGTGGCCCCAGAGAGCTGGATTTAATTGCACTACCTTAATAGATACAGTTACTTGTGCACTGTGGCTGACTCATAGTTGCTGTGGGAACCATGGCTCAGAACCTGAGCTATTGTAAATCAATATTCTCCCGTTGATTTAATGAATTTACATAGTTGAGAACCCGGCCCTCTGTCTTTGAATTTACGGATTTTTGTAGGGCTAGCTGAAGCTGAATTGCCACAGGAAGTAATTACATCTCGGCCACAATTCCCTCCACATTCCCTGCTTGCTTCAGGTGTATAATATATCAGCAGTAAATTACCGTTCACCCTGCCATGCTGGCTCAGCTCTGCTAGCTGGTGGATTGGGAAATGCAGGCAAAGCTTCTTTGCCCCATCTCTACTTGCTCCAGTGGGGAAGTAGTTGAGCATGCAGCGGCTCTTACCCCTGCATGCCCAGACCCAAAGCCTGGACTGCCCATGCAGAGGCACATGTGGGGGATTCCTCTCTCCTATGTCCCTATATGGGCGTTCAGTACAACCAAGCCTTTGGTATTCAACACATCATCACTGCAATTGCTTTAGTGTAGGTTTTCCCCCCTATACAGTTTCTTCATGTTTTTCCCCAAGCAGAAAACACAAGAGAAAACCAGTGTGCTGATGTAACCATGCAATCTGCTCTAAACAGAATTTGCAAAGGCACTAATTAAGTGAGTAGCTAATTAAGTGTTCATACACAAATATCATAAGGCACTTCTTTGAATCAACTTTTGATCAACTTTTTAAATGAATTTTTTTTGACTATTCACAAGAGGGTGCCTGTCCTCACAGAAGTAATAAACCCATGCATGACAAGTTGTAAATGTCAGAAAGAAGGCCTGTTTGGGCTAAGTCAGTAAGGAGTGTCTGAAGTATTTCTGCACCATTTGTTCCACACTTGGATATTTCAGAACAACTGAATGAAAATTTACTATATTTCTATGTTCTCTTCACTCTTGTTCCCACCCATTCCTCCAAGCTGCCTAAAAATATAATCACCTTTGGACTGAAAACATGCCTGAGAAATTCTATTGGCCACTGAACTTTCTGGCTCTCACATCCTCTCAAATTTTGATCTAAACTCCTGTCAGAAAATATAGATGCAGGGGACTGGAGCATTTCCCTTCAACATTTCCTCAAAGATTAAGTCTTACCAGCTGAGGTCTGGTCCTCCAAACACTGATCAACCCCTGTTCTCACCAAAAACATTCTCTGAAGCCCACCAGAAGTCACCACTTCCTTGTTTTACCTCAACAGGCTGAGAATCTCCCAGGACAAAAAGATGCAGCATGTTCACATCTGGGTCCTTCTTGAAGATGTTGGGCTTGGCATGATGTTGGAAGTGACGGTGATTCCACCAGTTTGCTGAGGCACCCTGGGGAGAAAAGAGGGGAAGTATTTAGTCCATGAAGGGGCATGGTTCCCACAAATGTAGAGATGATCGCCGTGCTGTGATATCCATTCACTTGTATAATCTAAACTGCCCATGTCATATAGTTCATGTCCAAACTCTTAACTACCTTTGAAATTGTTGTAAGAGTTAAGGGGCTAAAAAATCTTCTGCTCTGACAAACTGATTGTCACCAGCTGACAATCTGTCCCAAGGAGTATCCTCTGGATTATTATATTGTTTTTAAAAAATGCCAGTCACTTTGAGGGGAAAAAAAATTAGCCCTGCTTACATGTAACCCCTAATATTTATATTCTGCAAAGACAGGCAGACAAACATCCCACCAGCAGGGAAGCATATGATAAACAGCATCCTTTACCCAGACCTCTGTTGTCATCAGTGTCATCACCCATGTCATTGATGATGCCAATAATGATGTAATGAAGGCAAAGGCACGCTGGCTTGCACAGTGGAAGAAAGAAGGTGAAAAGAATCACTCTTTGCCCAATGAAAAAAAGACACAACTGGTCAAGGAAGAAATATTATTTTCCAATTTCTAAGAAGGAGCGTATTTAAAAACAAAACCAAACCAAAAGAACTGGACAATGTCCCATAAGGGTCCTATATCCTCATTTTTCCTCTGGCACTTGTGAAACAGCACTAAGCTATCCCACCAAGCTGCCAAGGAGGCTCAGGCAGAAGGCCAGCAAAGCACTTGCCTTGTGACTAATGATAAGCATTGTGGGCTGCTGGCAGCTTCCAAGAATTCAGAGTGGCCAGATAGCCTCCATCTCATAAAGCTGCCTTCAGTCCAGTCATGTTAATGAGCATTCAGAGGTTAGTTCCTCCCTCCCCTGCTTACACATGTTGGAAACTGGCTGTCCCAGAACTAGGCGATCTGAGGGCAGTGGCTGTGACGAATAATGGGGCATTGTTGGGAAATTGGCACTGAGGGAGTAGCCACCCCAAAGTGGGAGCCCTTGTTTTTAGATAGCTGCAATAAACTGCTTTGTGGCTTTTTTTTGGTGGTCCCTGTACAGGACCTGCAAGTGATCATCTATAAAGTGAAAAAAGAGGAACAGAGAGAATTGTGAGAAGTGCAAAAGTCCAGCAATCCCTCCCCCCACCCCTAAATCAAATGAAATGTATCATGTAGGCTATGCCCATCTAATCCTAAAAGATTATCCCTGGTCAGTGCTCTAGAGGAAGGTAAATCCTGCCTCCTCACCCCAGATCCCTGCCAACTTCGTTCTCTCTCTGAGATATCATCTCTTTACTCTGATATTTTGCCTGCCTCCTGCCTTGTTTTTTCTATACTGCCAAATATGGCGTGGAGGAGAAATATCTTCAAGACCACAAACTTGGCAACTTGTTTCTCATTTGCATGAACAAGGTTAATCTCCATGTTTAATCCCTTTGTATGCTCCAAGAAGAATGGGCTTCTTTTGCTAGGACTCCCTACTTCCTCTCCTTGCATTAAAGCATGTTGGGTAGCAATTGAGCATTATTTGTGCTGCTTGCAAATTAGAAAATTTCTGGCCGATACCACTCAAGATGGGCATCAAGAAAGAGGGGTGGAGGGACACAGTCACAAGCTGAGAACAGAGTTGTGGCAAAGGAGATTCGTTGTTGCTGTGGTTTTCAGTAGATGAAGCCCCACCTTGGGAATGAATACAGTGTTGTCTTACTGCTCTCTTTTACTACTTTTTATTGCTAGTGGGGTCATTCCATACCTGTGGTTAAAATGGCCAAGGCTAAACTAAATAGGCATCTAATAATGCCTACCATTTCATCCCTTCCTACAAGATTCCCCACTGTAAGTGGATTCTCTTGCCAGCCGTATTGTATAGGTCCCTTATGTGGGACCTTATCCTGGATTGAAGTTCTAAAATTGTCCAGAGTGGATGAGAAATGGCAGGATGGTCATTTTAATCAATAAACACGTTACTCGTGTTTTATGCAGAGAAAGTGGTGGGAAGAGGCGTAAAGGAGATTGTATAATGCTTCATTTTAACAATCCTATGGGCCAGATCCCCAGCTGGTATAAATCAGCATAGTTCCATTGGCGTTGCTGGAGCTATGATGATTTATATCAGTTGAAGATTTGGCTCCCCTATCTGAGCCTCACAAGAATTCCAATGGAATCTGTCACTAATTCTTCCTCCCTTCATCTGCTTCCTCTGAAAGGGTGAGATCAGACTGGAGGGCTGGGGTTTACAGCTTTTATATCTACAGTATGTGAAATGGGATGGAGTGGGATCCCCAGTCTCCTCTGCTGCAATTATTTCCTTTCTATACAGTGTGTGTTGGCATCCAGCACATGACCTTTACCTTCAGGTGCCCAATGACAAACTTATGGACGATATGGTTCCATCTAGACTTCTTAAAGACAGAGAGGTGTCCAAAGTCATGCTGTAGCCACCCAGCCTGGGCCTGCAGAGGAAAAAGGAATCGGGGTGACAGGGCTGCCTGAAATCAAAGGTAAGTAAGAAAGGATACACAGAGTGGAAGGCAATTATTGTGTGTGTGCGTCTGTGTCTGTATGAAATGTATACAGACCTATCCACGGCAACAGTGTGGAAAGGGGAGAGTTTTGTATTCATTTCAGTGGTATTGCATCTATGGAAGGGGGATGAGAGACAGGCAGTGGGCTCAATGCATCTGAGTGCAAGGCAGTGAGTAGGCTCACTATGTGTAAGAGCAAGGCAGTGAGGGGGCTGTGGGGTGCATGCGTTCATCAGTGTTCTTCCAAAGTGAGCTTGTGATAGTCCCAGCATGAGGTTCTCTGAATGACTGGGTGCACTGACAGGTCACCTGTCATGGAAGCACATGCATCCCAGTTACTCCGTGCTCACTATTTCTCACCTGGGAGGTTGCAAGGATGCAGGAAAGGATCAAGGTTGTGATCCAGCCGGTGCCGAAGTATGAAACCATTAACCAAGCCAAAGCTTCCATCACAATGATATGACCCAGGTAAAGGGAGAAAAACAAGGGATCTGCTTTGAACAAGTTCATATCCTCTGCTGTCTTTCTCAGGGCCCGGAAATCGTCCACCAGCTGGGGCTGCAAAATGGAAATGCAGGACTTAAGGTGCACCTTCTTTATATGTGTTCATTCAAGTTTGGGCTTCCACACTAATAATCCCTGCCTGTCTTGGAGCCATCAGCTTCCCCAGAATGAGAGAAGAATTAGTCTCCATACTCATGCAGTCTTCCAAATTTCTACACTGCCCTGCCCCTTCCCCCTGAACCCGATCCTATTCCCTACTTCACTTTCTGACCTACTTCCTTGCAGTGGGAAAGCAATTAATGTCCAGATCCTCACCTGGTGTAAGTCACCTGAGACGCAATATAGCTATGGCAATTTACTCTAGCTGAGAATCTGGCCCAATATCTCTCTATCTCAACTCTCAGTGCTCCATAATTCATTAGGCTATAAAGGGACATCTCTCCTTTCCTTGGGGAATAGAGAATTCAGTTTCCTCACTTATGCATAGCCATGAACCTCTGCTGATGAAAGAATATAGTGCCAAAGCAGTTCCATTCTTTTTTGGGATAGGTTCAGATAGCATGCAGTCACACAAGAAAACAGGTCAAGAGGTAATGCAGGTTAATGTAGTCACTTCTATTATGTATGAAACAGGCATATCGTAAACTCTATTGACTAAAGAACAATAAGAAAGAGAAAGAGTTTTACTTTAGCAGTCAGTCGTGCAGTGTACAAGGTCTGAATAATGAATGAATGGAACATTTGGGTCTTGTGTAGTGCTGGACACACCAACATGGGGTGGATAAAGGGCCTTGCTATGTTACAGCTTCAGAAGCAGAGCACTCAGATCGAGCAGTTTGTTTCATCTCATACACTGGTGTTATTGCTACCTATTCCACAAACATGGCCATTTTCATGGACTTCTACATCACTGACAGTTAAGCAGGATAAGCCCATATGAATTTCTGAGTGGAGTTTGCTTGGACTGAGTTGTCAAAGGGGGGGTATGGAGCAGAAGGTGGAAGAGAGTTCAAATCTGATTTAGATGGCAAGCAGGCTCATTTTGGTGCCCTCATGGCCTTTTGTCCATTGTACAAAACTGACATGCATTATGGAACAATGAGCAGACTCAGGCCAAGAGAACTTGAGCAGCAGGGTTGTTGCTAGAGATGAAGACTGGATCTAGAACTTTATCCATGTTTCCTCAAAGTTTGCAAGTGTTCAAATCTGTGAGTTTGGACTAGACTCATGTTTACTTGTCACAGATCAGGATTGAGCTGGACAGGCAGAGCTGTGGAAGACCTGCAGGAGGGGAATAACAGGGGATACTGCAGGTCAGGAGAAGTTTATTTAAGTGCACCAGTCAATACTGGGACATACACATGGCCACACAAAGCTGTCTGAGTGTGTGTGTCTTTTCCTGTAGTTTCTTGTACTTGCTAGAACTGCCTATAGTGAAGAGGGTTTGGTGCATTGTCTGTAGTGGCTTTTCACTCAGGAACCTGGAGGACAGCCTGATAGATAAACTGTGGAATGAACAGATCATTAGACTCCTGTTCAGAAACAGAGCCCACAGAAAGGGATTTGCAGCTACTCACGTTTTTGCCTCGGTCCTGGCTAGGTTCCCCTGGGGCGAGCTCTCCAATCAGTAATGGCTTGAGAAACTTCTGCACAAAACTGGGGTTGAGGTGGAAGGCCTGGAAAGCATCCTGGAGTGGAAACACAGGCAGACAGATAGGATTCAATAAAAACAATTGCTCACTGCACATGGGTCCTTTTCTATCTTTCCCCAATAATGGCTTGTCCTCCGGGTTCCCCCGTATTACCCCAACAGTTTCCCCAACTCTGGTGTCGGCTTGCTGTCAGTACCCACAGACTGGTATGCAACTTTTTCCGTGCAGTGCTCCTGATTCTAGCAGATGCTGCTAGAAGTAGATGAATGAATATGCAGTTTATGGATTAAGGGCCAGATTTTTTAAGGTATTTAGGTGCCTAAAGATGCAGATAGGTGCCTAGTGAGCTTTTCATAAGCTCCTAGGTGCCTAATTCCCATTGATTTCAATGGGAGTTAGGCAACTAGGCAAAAAGAAGTCCAATATATCTTTCACCCCAATTAGAAGAAGTGAATTTGTGTGCCTTATGTATCAGAAATACATCTCTCTATATGCAGATGATCAATCTCATTCTTTCAATATAATATCTCTTGTAAGCCCTAAAGAATATGTAAAGAAAGATATTAGATATAATCAAAGAATGTGTGGATGATGTCCACTAAATTTAGAGGAACAATTAAAAGATTTTGATGGGCTTTCTTTCTAAGTGTTGTATTACCAACAATATAAAAAAATAATAAAATATGATCCCATTGCATTAGGTGCTGTACAAACACAAGAACAAAGAGACAATCCCTGCCCAAGGAATTTATCAGCAAAGTATAAGAAAGAGAAAACAGATGCATATAGTACTTGTATACTATGGCCAGCTTGCCAGATTTTAGTACAAGTAAGCGATGTACAACTACAAGTAAGCAATGGGACAATATTGGTCACCATGATAGGCAGTGGTCTCTGCATACCAACAGCCTTTGTAACTCTAAAAGTGATATGAATTGTACAGCTGCAGAAAGAAAAAGAATATTGACAGGTATCAGCCCCCTGACCTATGTATAGCCCGACAATATTCAATGAAAATGCTTAAAAGGGGGGAATTGTAACTCCAGGCTTGAAAACCTGAACCCCCAAGCCTGAGCTCCAGCCCAAGTTGCAACATCAAAACACAGTCTACACAGCTATTTCTAATGTGCTAGTTTGAGTCCCGCTAACACAAGTGTGTGGACCCGAGCTGGGAGGCTCACTCCCAGTGTAGACATGCCCTAAAACATCCTTGTACTGAAACAATGGTATATCAAAGCACACTATGGAACTTTTAATGCGCAATAGCAGGATCCACATAGCCAGTTAGTGCATGGCAAGCTAGCATGCTGTAGATTAACACACTGTCTTACCACATACTAAGTCTCTGTGTAAGCACACCCTAAGCAGTCTGCTCTGAGAAACACTGTCCAGGGTAAAAGCTGACCTGAGAAAAACCTTGTGTTAAAACTAGTAAGCGAACGCTCCCTGGACTCAATAAAAAAGGGTTATCCAAATTAAATTCTATTCAGATACAGGCTGTAATAGTAATCCAATTGGCAAATCTTATGATTTATTAAATCTTATATTTCAGCTTTAAAATCTGACTGGAATCTCAGCAAATTCCTAAAATTAACCCCCACTTATGCACACAGAACATGCCTGCTCCCACACAGTGCACTGGAGATGATAACTCCATTTGTCAGAGATGTTTTCTTCAGAGTTTTCAAGGTCTGGATAGTTTCCTCTTTACAATATGCAAAGTTCTGGCTCTGCTACCTTGAGACCCTGGGTGAGGTGCACAGGCCAAGTTGCTGAGTCAGCCAGAATTCTGCATGGGTCTTCCCCATGGGTTCACACTGCATGTGTGTGGTAAATGCCCCTCTCTATGCTTCACCAGTTCCATTGGTGACTCCTCCTTCATCCTACCCTTTCCTGCTCACTTTCAAGTACCTAGCTCCCACAGGGTGCTGGCAGAGAGAAGAGACTGTACTGCTAATGGGATTCTGCCTGGCACTTTAGTGTTACACACTCCTCCTTCCGCAGGATCTGGCTAGAATCTGGCCCAAAGTGGCAGTGGGGTGGGGAGTTTCTCAATGGCAAGGATTCCTCCTTCCAGCTGAGCCATTTCTGTTACTGTAAAATTCTAGGATTCACTCCAGAATCTTCACAGAACTCCCACCCAGGGAATTTCAACAGTTCCACATGCTACTGAGATCTACTGTCACAAAAGCCACCGCTAGAAACCTGCTTATCTGTTTAAATTGCCAAATTCCTAATCTATGACATTTCCCTTTGCTTGACCGATCACAAGGGAACTCAGGACTTTATTTTCTTTTGCCCTAGATGCTGCCCATTGCCTAGTGATCTAGCCTATTGCCAATGTGTGAGCTTTCACTAATCACACAATGAGACTGCTAATGTGGTCACTGTGTCACCCAAGGAAATAAGGCTAAGATTTTCAAAGGAGCCAAGGTATTTGCCAAGGTCTCAGAGCCAAGAATAGAACCCGGAGTGTTAAGTCCCATCTATTGAAAGGGGCCTAGTGAACAGCAGACAGAAAACAGGAGAGTTTGTAGGAGGGAGTTTGGGGGCTTTTCATCCTTTCTTCTTTAAAAATGAGGGACTAGGAGAGAAGACATTGAGGTAGCACTAGAAGTGACCGGTGAAGTGGAGACAAAGACAATCACTGGAAATAGAAGCTGTGGGTTGTATAGTATCCCTGAGTGGGTACCTGATGGAAGCTATTTATGTATGAAATGTCACCTGATAGACTCATGGCAGAAAAGATCTGAGCATTAGATATCCATCTGGGGATGATGATGGAGTTCAGATGTGGATTTGAAGGTGTGACAGAGGAAAGGAGGGACTGTGAAGACACAAGAAGTGATAACACGGTTTGGGTCAAAATCACTTTGGCGAAGGATTGTAAAAGACATTTTACTGGGATGGTGTAGGGATCAGATATAGACCCTCAGGATTGGATTTGGATATGAATAGAGAACTTTAATATCATTAGAGATTATCATTAAATACTATTGGACATTGTGACATTATGGGAGACTTTAATTTCCCAAATATAGATTAGAGAACAAATGCTACCAATAATGGTAAGACCCACTTACTCCTGAATGTGGTAGCTGACAGATTTCTTCACCAAACAGTCACTGAACCCACATGAATTGATGTTATTTTAGTGTTGGCTTTGGTAAGTGGTGAGGACATTATAGAAGAGCTGGTCGTAGGAAAAAACTTTGGATCAACTGATCACAAGTTGATTCGGTTTAAATTAAATGGAAGGATAATCAAAACAGGTTGGCATCTATGTTTTTTTATTTCAAAAGAGCAGTTTCTGGGAAATTAAGGGAACTAGTCGACTGGACCAAAGAGCTCAAGGTCTTAAATGTGAAGGAGGCTTGGAATTTCTTTAATTATCAGGAATTTGCATCCCAAGCAAGGGGAAAAATCTTGTAGGGAAGGGCTCCTGACTTAACTGGATGAACAATCACCTCATAAAGGAGATGAGGAGTAAGCAGATAGCCTACAAGGAATAGAAGAAGGGATTAATCAGATCAAAAAGCTATGTTGTGGAGATCAGAAAGTGTGGGGAGAAGGTGGAAATTGCCAAAAATCAAGCTGAGTTGGACTTTGCCAATAAATTAAAACAAACAGTAAAAGGTTATTTAGCCATGTAACTGAAAAGAGAATAAGAAAAGAAAAGTAGAGCTGCTACGCAGTGAAGATGGGGTAGAGATTAAAGATAATCTAGCTATTCCCCAAAACTAAATTAGTACTTTGCCTCAGCTCTCAAATCAAGAGGACAAAGGTTGGAGGCATTGTGAATGCAGAGGAGGATTGGAATATCATACTGGAAGAAAAGGACGATCTCGAGGACTGGAGTAATGGAAATGGGATGAAATTTAATAGTATAAAAGTGCAAGGTCATGCATGTAGGGATTGAACACAGGAATTTCTGCTATAAACTCAGGCCTCATCAGCTAGAAACGAGAGAGGAGGAAAAAGACCTGGGAGTATTAGTTGATCACAAGATGGCTATGAGCCACCAATGTGGTGTTGCTCTGAAAAAGGCAAATGCAATCCTAAAATGTATTAGGTAAAGTATTTCTAGTAAAGATAGGGAAGTATTAATGCCATTGTACAAGGCACTGGTAAGAATGCTGTGTGTAATTATGATCAGCTATGTTCAAGAAAAATGAATTCAAATTGGAATAGGTGCAGAGAAGGGCTGGAAATTAGAAGGCTTCTTATCCCCAGAGTGAGGTTTGGGATCAGCCTTCCAATAGGAGTAGAGTGGGCCAACAACCTAGCTAGTTTTAAGATGGAGCTTGAAACATTAATGAATGGGATTATATGATGGGGTTGCCTATGATAGCAGGGGACTTGGCTCTGTAACCTAGGAGGTCCCTTCCAGTCCTGTGTTCCTGTTGCTCTAAACACTAAGGGTCAGATTTTCAAGTGCTCACTATCTACAACTGACCTGTATGAGAGATGAGCTCTTTTGAAAAATCTGTCCTAAATTTTGGGTTCTGACCCCTTCTGAATATACTGGCCTAAGAGCCTGATTCAAAGCTCCTTGGTGTCAGACAGTCTTTCCACTTACTCCAACAAGCTTTGGATCAGGCCTAAAACTGCTCTGTCCACATCAGTTTTGCTGAAGAAAGTGGATGAGAAAGGAGGAAGAAAGGGGAACGTCAACCTGAGATATTTAATTTGGCGCTAGAGAAACACAGAGCGGGGATATTAGCTGGAGCTGTGGGAGGGAGGAAAGCCAGCTACAGGCATGAAAGAAAAAGAAAGTCCATGGAAATAAGGTAGAGATTAGGAAGGCTATAAAATACCAGAGTCTCAGCAGGGGGAGAGGCAGAATGTGCAGCCTAATAGCACAGATTAAAGCAAGCCAAAAAACAAAAAAATCTGACCTGCATACTGTACATTTTACATGGAGTCAGGACTTCCCCATTAGCTCTGAGAGCAATTTGATCCCTTTCCACCTCAACCAGGGAGAGGGAAAGCTTTTTTTTATTGGGTTTGTGTGTACCAACATGTCTAAACAATCCCTTTTTGGAATCAAGTGAGGAGTAAAGTGAAAGTCTCTTCCCACAAGAGATGATTTGCAGTCAGATAGGTTCAGTTTGTGCCTTTATTACGTTTTGAGATTGGCCCTGATTTCAGTCACCAGCTGCACCAGTGCAAACCCCCAATGTGGACAAGGAGAGTCATGATTTGCACAAGCACATTCAAGCATGGGTGAGCCCCACTGGTTCCCATTGTAGCTTGCCTTGTGTACTCTAAGGGTTGGCACCAATACAGCTACAGCTGGGATAAAACCCGTGTCAACAGGCCTTCAGCACAAGCTTACATTGGGTACAGTTTGGAACTCTTTCTATTTAGTCCTCTGACCCATCCCAAGCAAACTTTGTCCTGAGTCACTAGTTCTAGCTATGTATCTTAGATATTTATATGGCCTTCATTACTGTAGTATCTGAGCACCTCACAATATCTATTGTATTTGTGTTCACAACCTCCCTGTGAAGTAGGGAAGTGCTATTATTCCTATTTTACAGATGGGGAAGTGAGACATAGGAAGCCTGAGTGACCTGCCCAAGGTCAAACAAGAAGTCTGTGGCAGAACAGGAACTTAAAACCAGCGCTCCCAAGCCCTAGGCTAATGCCCTAACCCCTGGACCATCCTTCCTCTGATATGACAACAACCCTCCCCGGGTATTCCCCCAAAATGTTAATTCTGGTCACTAGACTCCTTCCTCCTCACTTCCCTTTTGGGACTGAAATCAGCTTTAGAAGATGTCCCAGAAGGAAAGTAAGGGAGGAGGGGATAACCAGAATTAATGTTTGGGGGTGAATATCCAATGACCTTTGCTGCTAGGTCATGGAGAATCAGCCACTCTGAGCAAAGGTTCTGAGGAAAAAGGAAAGCCTGAACCACAAAGGAAATGATAAAGAATATCTGATTAGCATCATTTAGTTCATGGCAAAAATGAGTTTTCTAGGGGCTGGCTCGCTCTCATGATGATTGCAGACAGGGAGCTGTCTCTTTTTGATCCATGTGGTGTTACTGGAGAGCAGCTCAAAGAAGCATCTTCTGCCTGCTACTCAGGTTTTTTCACCCACCTAGGGTTACCCTTCCACTACTCCCTCCACTTTCTTAGAATGTGCTTCCCAATTACACTACGTGCATTTCACAATGCTTCCTGGGAAAGAGCTTGCCCTGGATCCTTCCTTCAGTCCATTTCCTTTGTGGACCTTAATAGTCTCACGTTTCTATGGGAAAAGACAAAAGATGGAATGGTTTAGAAACCTGAACACACACAAAATGTCAGAGCCAAAAGGTTGCTCTTGAGATCCCTGAGGCTTTCGCACCTTACTCCCATCCTAGCATGTTTCTTAAAGGAGATCCCATGAGAGGAGGAAGGTGAGGGTGTAGATTCCCTCCATCTGTGCATGGCTGAGATACAGTATGTATGCCACTGACTTATGCAAAGAGGTAAATGTTTCAATATACTCCTCTAATGGCCTAGAGAACACCAGCTCCTGAATATTTAATACCAAGTTCATCTTTTGCCATCAGAAAAGAGAAAGAGACAATGACAGACAAGTTCTCGTGTCATCAGCTACACCTCTTGTATCTGCAATTTCTCTTGGCCAGCAGGTCATCGGTTCAAGTCTCACATTGGGAGTTAGAATAAGCCTCTGTGCTGTACCAGTAGATGGGCTATGAAATACTTGGCTATGTTACATTCTGGACTTTTCTGCCTGTCTCCAGTGGGACATTGTCCAGATAAGCTGAAAATTCCTTGGCAGTGTTAACATGTCAGTGGAAGGGGTTGTCCAGGCCTCTCCCAGTAAAATAGTTTTTCATCTCCAGAGGTGCATGAGTTGTAGCTGTGCACCAAAATGGGTGCCCTATTTGCCATCACAGTCACTGCATTATGGTGTCCAGGCTCTTGCTTTGTGAAGCCTTTGGGGCACTCAACAGTCCAAAAGGCACCATGAAACGCACCCTAAATCTAGCCCATTTTCTCAAGATCTAAGGCAGGATGCCAGCCGTCCATGAAACGATGCATAAAAAGAATGCTGCAGGCACCAACAGTGAGAACACAGTGAGATGTGGCCTGTTTAGGATGAACTCTGAGCACTGTCAGTGACTTTAGGGGCAAACCATGATAGATGACCAGGTTGGCATGAGCACTCTTGGTATGAACCTCTTCAGAGGTGGGCCCATGCTGAATGAATGGGTTGTCATAGGAATTGTCAATGTCAGCAGCTTCAGGGACATCCTGTGATGAGTGAACATGTGATCACACATCATCAGTGTGGGTGTCCATAGGAGGTGGCCCAGGAGAGATGTTGAAAGGGTCAGTGTGGTAGCAATGGCATGAGCTGTCTTAGGGGTGGTCTGTGACAGATGAACAGGCGCTGCTGGTGTCAATTCCCTTGGGAGTTGGTTCATGACAAGTGAACAAGCTGATGTGGGTCCTTAGGGGTAGCCTATAATGGATGTACAGGCATTGTTGGTGAGTGTTGCCATGAGGCAGCCCATGACAGATTTACAAGCTCTGTTGGTGATAGTTGCCATGGAGCAGCCTGGGATGGATGTTCAGGCGCTGATGGTGTGTGTTGCCACAAGGCAGCCTGTGACTGATGTACAGACACTACTGGTGTGTTCCCAAGGGATAGCCCATGACGATGTACAGGTGCTGTTGGTGAGTGTTGCCATGGGGTTGCCCGGGATGGATGTGCAGATGCTGATTGTGTGATCACCAGTAAGGCTGGGGACCTTAAGACTCAGGAATGTAAATTACATTGCAGAGTTATGTTTTTGTCACTACCTCCTTCCCCTGAGTGCTCCCAGTTTATAATTTACTGAAACAGTAAGTTAACTACATCAGTTTAGTTCTGGCATCATTTTACAGCTGCATGAGTGGGGCATTTTGTGGCTGATGATTTTAGGTACATAGAAAAGTTGTGAGCCTGATGCATGATCAAGTCCCTTTCACTGACGTGGCTTGGGGGCAAGTGCTTGAATCTGGAACTACACTAAGATCATTCTGCCTCCTACAGCAGTGGTTCTCAACCAGGGGTACGCAGAGGTCTTCCAGGGGATACATCAGCTCATCTAGATATTTACAACAGGCTACATAAAAAGCACTAGCAAAGTCAGTACAAACTAAAATTTCATACAGACAATGACTTGTTTCTACTGCTCTATATATTATACACTGAAATACAAGTACAATATTTATATTCCAATTGATTTATTGTATAATCATATGGCAAAAATGAGAAAGGCAGCAATTTCTCAGTAGTAGTGTGCTCTGACACTTTTGTATTTTTATGGCTTATTTTGTAAGCAAGTAGTTTTTAAGTGAGGTGAACCTTGGGGGTACGCAAGGCAAATCAGACTCCTGAAAGGGTTACAGTAATCTAGAAAGGTTGAGAACCACTGTCCTATAGGACGTGTTGCACTGAGGACTATGGAGTGGGATGTAGCTGGAGAAGCTACACAGCGCTAGAACCACAAATCCGGGTCACAATCCTCGCAAAGACAAGCCGAAAGTGAGACCAAGACCAAATGCTGATTGATTTACAAATTGGAGACATCTGAGCCGAAGTCTTCTCTCATTTGTACCCATCTAGTTCCAGTGAGTTTGTGCTAATGCAACTGAAAGAAGAATGTCGTTCATTGCTTCCTTCAGCAATGGAAAGCCCATTCAGAGGCTTTGTTCCCAAGGGTACAGAGGCAGCAAAGCAAATCATTGCACTTGAAGGAGAATGCCTGGAAATAACCTCACAGCCAGGGACCTGCAGCAAACGCAGACTTTGGGGAAAGCCAGCTGCTAGTAATTCCTACCAGTTCATGATGTCAGACCCGAGGAGCGACAGCCACGGTAGAAAAATGGTTAGTTCAGCCAGGAGCAGGTGGTTTGGGAACCCGCCGCCAGCAAGCCACAGGGCGATCCTGGTTCAGCTCGCCTTTTGCTGGAAGCCATTGAAACGGGAGACGGCGCGGAGGCAAACCAACTGCTAACTGAGGCAGCAGCTGTGGCAGCAGCCTCGGATAAATGGATCCGTTTCTTTCTTTCTTATTTTTCCCCAAAACCGGTGGCAGAACCCGCTAGAGAATTGCCTCCTGGGGAGAGAGCCAAGCGGCTCCCTTTGCTGCCCCCTCAAGCCCACCCTCCAGCAAAAGCCACTTGGGAGCCTGCACCGGTCCCTCCTGCTTCCCCCTTTCTTGGGGGCTGGCTGGTGGGACTCCACATGCAATTGCAACCTGTTAGGCAGGGAGATAACTGGGTCTGGCTTGATCACAAAATGCAAGGGCCTGGGCTGTTCCAAACCAGAGACAGACAAACACCGGGAAGGAGGAGATACCTGCTCGGATTTCAGTCAGCCCAGGAGCTGGCTGGCCCCCAGGCTCTCTGCTCTCCCGGCTGCCGGGGAGGGGAAATGCCCACGGCTCCGCAGGTGGGAGCTCGGAGGCAGCGTGCGCGGCTGCGTTCCTTACCGTGGCATCTTCGCCGGCGTAGTGGCTGATCACGCGGGGCCCGCCCGGGTGCCTGGCTGCCCACTTGGTGATGTTGTACACCTTCCGCTCGATCACCAGCCACTTGTCCGTCCGCAGGTTGTGCTTCTGGATCTCCTCCCAGCTGTAGAGCCGGCTCTGCGCCTCGCGCTCCCCTGCCTCCTCACCTTTCTCCCCGCCTTTCCCCATGGGCGAGCCTCGCTCCTTTGTCCTCCTGGCCGAACGGCTCGCTGTCTGTCTCCCCCGCCCCCTTTGCTCCCCGCGCCTCCTTGAGGGTGGCTGGAAGGAAAGAGCTTTTCCCTCCTGGTTGAATTCAGCTGATCCCCTGTTCTCTCGCCTTCCCGCCTCTCATGTTCTTTCTTCTCTTTGTCTTTCCTTCCCTCTCCCCCTCTGCTGCCAGAGTGCCAGTCCCTTTGCAGTCACCCAGCCCCGCTGCCTGCTCTGAAGTGCCCCCTAGGTTGCTCTTCCCGGCACCGGGAGAGACTTTCCCCTCTCCTATAACAACCCTGGTCTGTGGGAACTTCAGCCGCTGCCCTTCCACCTTCTCCCTCCTCCTTCCTTCCCCCCCGCATCCCCCTCCATTCATCACTGATGTGTTTGCCACAGTGATCAGCAGAGCTCCTACACCAATCCCAGCTCTCCTCCGGCAGAGCTGGAGCCTGCCATTGGCTGGGGCTGATCTTGCGAAGGAGAAAGAAGCCGGCTGAATTCCAACATAAACCCGAAGAAGCCGTCCTTGACATTGTATCCCCCTGGCTGGGACTGAGGCCAGCTCCCTCCAGAGAGAGGCAACAAGAAGGGGCTACTTAGTAAAGGGATGGGTGGAAGTCTAAAATGTAATTTCTAGGGCTCTTGTACATTTTTTTTATTTGTATTTTGGCTTGAATTTTAAAAAGCTGTATCAGGGCTGGCATCTCACTGGTCGTTAGTGTCGGTTTAAGGAAGGAGACATTTGGACTGTGACTGAAATTAGCATGACATGGTCCCTTTGATCATGCTGAATTATAGCCAGGATCGCTATCGTGCATTGCAGTTACACCCATAGCCAAGACTATTCATCTCTTTGCATGATAGTTCACTGCCTTGGGCCATGTTTTTGTGTCAATTTCATTAATGGGTAGGAGTATTCCCTTCTTCTTTAGAGTAATGGCACTTCTTTATAAAATAACCCCCATATCTTAGTTGCCAGGGTTTGCAGCTTACAGGCAAAAAGAATGTCACAGCAGCTACACTACCTGCCCCCAGGGGTCTGAGGACATTTATGACAACTCTCCAGGACAATCCAATCCTGACCCGCCACATACCCTTCTCTTCCTGACCTGCCTATTTCTGCCAATATACTTCACTCCTCACTTGCAACAGCCCTATCATTTCATTCTTATTCCCCTCTGTGACCAGTCCATGCCTAGGGTAGCCACCTGAAAATGCCAAGATCAGGGCAGGCTATAAAAGGAGAGCAGATTCTTCCAACACTGGTGGCTAACATTGCAGTAAATTCACCAACCAGTCACAAACGGTGCTTCTGATCCCCCACACTGGTTATCAAGAAGTAAAAACAAGAAGCTGTACAGCCCCCTTATTGCATTTCAATTGCAGGCTCCCAATCAGCCAATAGGTCCAGTAAAGGGATAAGTTATTAAATTCTATTCCCTTTACCAGAGAGGTTCTCCTGATTCCCAAAGGATCAGCCACATTACCAGATCAATATAAATTTGGATCTTACCCCAAATATCACACTGCCAGCCAATCCTTCAGTAACTAAAACTAAAGGTTTATTATAAAAGGAAAGAAATTAACAAGGTGAGAGGTGTTGTATGATCAAAGCAATTAGATACAGACAAGTGATTTGAATGTACATATATATCAGGTTTTCAGGAGAACTGTGGAGTTTGCAGGTCTGTATAGTCCCTGTGGTGTACGTCCAGTACCTGGATGGGTCTACTCTCCGTCCTTTGTTTCACAGCTTCAGTTGCAGATGAATTGATCCAGAGTAGGAAACAGGAAAGAACCGAAGACAACATGTGTGATGGAGATCTCGGAGCAGCTACTTTTTATGTCCCTTCTTAGCCATGTGCAGCTTGTGGAATGGAAAGGAAATTCACAGAAACTAGATGGAGACCAGGGTCACCTGGGTAAATCCTGGTGACTCATAAGGTGTAGCCTCTGGGTGAGTTCCTTTAATGAGCCATTAAGCAGGCTTATTGCTGCTGCCATCCTGTATGGGGTGTCTGAGAAACACAGCATAAATTGAAATACAGATATATGACATATCCATAACTTACAGTACAGATATAACACATACTCCTCAATAATATCATCATACTTAGCAAATTATAACCTTTCTAATGGTACAGGTACCATTAGACATGGCCTATTTTGTACAAATTATTGTAATTTTGAAAGATTGATGTTAAATATTATAAAAGGTCCCCCAATCCATACAGCATTACACCCCCCCCTCCCCCCCCCCCGTGCAAAATGGATGCAGAAAGGAGTATTCCTAGGCACTGCTGAATGCATCACAAACATTTTCTGTTCTTGGTTTTGTATTATTATAAATTCTAACATTTTTCAAAGGTCTTTCAAAAGATCATTCACATGGTACATTTTTACAGTTCTTGGCATTGGCAACAAATTAATTACAAGAGTTAACATCAGCATTAAATTTAACATCAGAATCATACTTGGTTAAAACAGGCTTTTTCTTTGTAAGCTTAATTATGGAGGTAACAATGTTACTGAATCTTTTTACAAACATTACATTGGGTTTAGTTAGATCAATAGTGGATTGGATCTGCTCTTGCTACAGGATGATTTATGTGATCTTGTAAGGTGTGTCCTCTGTGCTAACAGCCATGAGCAAATCTTCCCCCTGTTCAGTCAGGTAAATTACATCACCACACACACTAACTTGTTTACTAACTTGTTTCAAATTTTCAACCATGAGTCCTGAGACCAATTTCCAGGTTGGACTCTGTTTTAAAGAGATACCAATCATTTTTACTAGCATGTTAGAACTAGGGTTTTGATGTCCGTTCATCACCAACTTTTGCTTCCACATGGAGTCAGATGTACCTGAGTCCACTAAGAGACTGAAAGACACATTCGAAGTGTTTAGAGGTGAGAGTTTACCTGCCACCCCCGTATTCCTGAGAGATCA
The DNA here is from genome assembly GCF_026122565.2 of Emydura macquarii macquarii. Classification (NCBI taxonomy): domain Eukaryota; kingdom Metazoa; phylum Chordata; order Testudines; family Chelidae; genus Emydura; species Emydura macquarii. Next base: position 323,833 of record NW_027130807.1, read on the forward strand.
GCTTCACAGCTGTTCTGCTCTGTAGATTCAGCTACCCAGTTTTCCTTCTGAACCTGAGACACTATCCATTTACTTAAAGAGTCAGCATGGAGACAGTCATGCTCCAACAACACTGTCTCCCCAATATACTGACCAAACAGCCTTTGGTTACAGGGCTGTTCAAACCTCCAATAATTTTCATTTTATAAGAAATCTTCTCCAAGTTATCCACACTGGATCCTTTTGAAGGAAGGCTATATACATTTGAAAGACTCTGCCAGTTAGAAAGATAACCAAGTCTCTCAACATATAAACTGTTGCTTGCTACTGGCAGTGCTTCATCTTTAGCTAATTTCAACACCCTTCTATACATATTGCCCCCACTGTCAAAGTCTTTTTCATCAGGTTCTTTACCATCTGTATAGACCTTTCCACCAGTCCATTTGATTGGAGGTAATTTGGACTGGAGGTTTTTTGATGAAAATCCCAGTTTGAGGCGAATTGCCTAAACTCTGCACTGGAAAATTGTGGCCTATTATCACTAAAGACCTCATTTGGAATTCCATGTCTGGAAAAAATTCCTTTCATGCCAGCAATTAGCTAAATATCTAAGATACCTAAAAGCTCCTTCTCAGTCTGTGCATATCTAGTTTCTGCGTCAGTCAGTGATTTGGATGCATATGCCACAGGTTGCCAGCAATCCTCATGCTTCTGTAAGATCATGCACCCAATCAAGACTATGATGCATCCGCTGAAATTTTAATAGGCCTTCTTGATGCATAGAACTTCAATACTGGTTCTTGTATCAGGTGTTGTTTTAAATCTTCCCATTATTCCTCCTGTTCAGCACCCCAACACTTTTCATTTTTGTCCTCGAGGAGTTGTCTCAATGCTGCTGCTTTGGCAGAAAGATTGGGTATGAATTTTCCAAGATAATTAACCATTCCTAGGAACCGTTGGACATCTTTCTTTAACTGGGGATGTGGCATCATTTCAATGGCTGAAATCTTCCTCTTATCGGGTTTTAAACCTTCATGAGAAGTAATGTCCCCTACAAAAGTCAGTTCTCTAACTCCTAAGACACATTTATTCCTATTTAGTTTTAGGTTTGCAGCTCTAGTTGTATCCAAGACTTGCCAAAGTCAACGATCATGCTCCTCTTTTGTTGAGCCCCAGATGATGAGGTCATCCATGGAGGTGTTCACACCATTAATATTCCCCTTTGTGACCTGTCCATGTAGGCTAGTCACCTGAAAATGCCAAGGTCAAGGCAGGCTACAAAAGGAGAGCAGAGTCTCCCAAACTGGTGGCTAACACTGCAATAAATTCACCAACCAGTCACAAACAGTGCTTCTAATCCCCCACACTGGTTATGAAGAAGGTAAAAACAAGAAGCTGCACAGCCCCCTTATTGCATTTCAGTCGCAGGCTCCCAATCAGCCACAAGGTCCAGTAAAGGGATAAATTATTAAATTATATTCCCTTTACCAAAAAGGTTATCTTGATCCCCAAAGGGTCAGCCACAGCACCAGACCAATCTCAGTTTGAATCTTACCCAAAATGTCAGACTGCCAGCCAATCCTTCAGTAACTGACACTAAACGTTTATTATAAAGCTTGTTACAAGCTTTATTATTTATTTATTATTATTATTTTATTATTACAAGCTTAGAGGTTGGGGAAACAGTTAGTTAGTTCAAAGTTCCATTGGCAAAACAGCTCCCTACCACTTCTGCTGGTGTTGGGTGGGCACACATAAAGGGGCAGACCCACCTCCCTTTGAAAGCTGTCCTGGCAGGAGTGGTGGCTTGGGGGGAGCTGTGTGGCTGCAGTGGCACCTAGCCCTGCTGCTGCTGCACTGTTTTGTGGGAGCAGCAACCCGGGAAAATTCAGCTGCCTATAAGATCTATCCCTAACATCAGCCCTGATGCCATCTAAGAATGAGTATGGTTCCAATACTCTAGTCTGCTCTGCTTTTAGTGTATAGCAATCCATTCATACTTAGGCCATGCTTACACTACCACTTTTGTCAGTATAACTTATGTCGGTCGGGGGGGGTGAAAAAACACCCCTTTGAGCAACATAAGTTACACCAACAGATGCATCGGTGTGGACAGCGCAATGGCAGCGGGGCAGCTTCTTCTCCCGACTGCTTGTGAAGGTGGCTTTATTATGACAACAGGAGAACTCTATGCCATTGGCTACATGTACGATCTTACAGCGGTGCAGCTGTGTCAGTACAGCTGCACTGTTGTAAGCTCTCTAGTGTAGACGTGGCCTTACTTGTGTCACTCTGTTCAGTAGTTGCCTCTTTAATACTAGTTATTTTCAGTCTACTTGCACGTATATTTCAGAATGACATGTACCCACATGCCATTCCCTGACTGCTACCAGTGAATGCAATTCTTGACTGAGCATCACACTCTAGGATACTTCTTCCTCGGCACTAAAGAATGTGAGTCTTGTATTTCTGTAAATGGAGAACCAAGCTCTGTAGTCTGTTTAGTGATGCAAAGAATGGTTTCTCAATAATTGATTCAAGTGGTTTATAGTCCCATTCAAGTGTAGTATAATAATACTGATAAAAATGCCTGCACTCAAATGCAATTGACTTTAGCTCCTTTTCTGTCTGAGCATAATATTCCTTGCTTGGTATGGATAATTTTGATTTGCACAATAGCAGTCAACCTTCCTGGAGGAGAACTGCAGCAGGTCCATTGTCAGATGCATCTGCACTCTATGAGCTGTTGGACTGAGATTGACTTACTCAGAAGAGTATTAAGGCAAAACACTCGGCAAGTGGTAATTAGTTGCTTATAAGTAGGACCTCATCAGGATGATCTCTTCATAATTGCCTCCAGCACCAGACAATACTGCTTCAACCTTACTTTGTCACACAAACTTATTTGTAACTTCTTGTTATCTTTTCTTATATGTATATATTAGTCTTTTATTTCCATGTTAACTCTCCTCCCCTGTCAGTATAGCTTTAGTGTTAGTTCAAACTGGACTTTTCTAGCTTTTTATTTACTTTCTTTTTTCTCACAGACACGATTACCCTGCAATTTCTTACACATGTGCAGTTCTACATATGCTTACACTGTTAAATGTTATCAGAACTGACTCAAAATTCACAGCAGGCTTCTATCAGGCCTAAATATTCTTTCGCTTCCAACACGAGCCCAATTCTGCTCCTACTCAGGTTGATGGCAAAATTCCATATCATTTTAATGGAAGCAGAGTTAAAAAGGCAAGCAATGGACTCTGTTTTTTTTGTGATAAGGAGTTTCATGTTCAAAGCAATGTCTTGTGGCTTATCCTGAATTAACTCAATATCCCCCTGTAGAAGTCACCACAATGCTGCATTGATTTTATACACGCTGGGCTGATTCGTCTTGCAGTAACTCCACTGACTTCCTGGAGACATTCCTGATTTACCCTAGTCTATTCTATTTAGCTCAGCATGAAAGAAAATAGACTGCCCACAAGTATAATAATATTCCTTGACAAAAATGAGATTAAGGTGGAGTTAAGTTTGAGCTTATAGATCAGTAACATAAGGATAAAAAACACTACAGAGATGTTGTAATTGTCCCCAACTCAAGCATTACAAATCCAGGGAATTCAGAGTTAATGTTATACTTAAAGAAATCCAAACACGTTAAGGTAAGAAATGCCACCCAAACAACCTTAACTCTGCTCTATAGTGATGTCACGCAATAAATATTAACTCTTTCATTTATTTCATGTCAGTGTTTCTCCAGCTTTTGTATTCTGGGGGTGCATTCTTTCATGAGGATGTAGGGGAATCTCCAGGTGGAATAAAGTTAGCATAATCAACTGCACACCACCCAATTCTGGCCCAACCAAAGAAGAGACGTGGGTAGAGTGTATTGTGCTGTGGTGATCCTGGATCAGTGAAATGTCCCTTGGCTGCCTCCAGGATTGCACAATGCAGAAAGGTGGTAGGAACCTGCCTATGCTCGTCCCTACTGCTCCAGTGCATCTGAGGATTTGACTTGCTGCTTCTAATCTGATTTACATGATGTCTGTGGGCTGATATGAACTACTCCTGTTTTATGTTTTCCACAGCTGTCCATAACAAAGTCCTGAAAGACTCTGCATGCATTATTTTGCCAAAGTATTACGGCCAGATCCTCAGAATGTGTAAAATGATGTAGCTCCATTGGCGTCATTCAATACTCTGCCAGTTCATGCCAACGGAAGATCTGGTCCTTTGTGTTTTGTGGCAGCATTGAGAGGGCCTGGCTATAAATGGACACCAGTTAATGCAATGGGGAAACAAAGACCACATCAGTGTTAGAGTGATGAAAGCATTATGTGAACTGAGTTGAAGTCAACTGTGTATTGTACTGTTGTACTTTGTGTTTGTGAGAAGCACTTCCTATTTTGGAGTCCAAAATGAGCCATGAGTAGATCAAATGTGTTGTCACATCAGCATCAATAGGGGGTGTTAGAGTCTGTGTATAGACTCAACATCATTGCAACTTTTGCAGATAGAGAGGCTTTTTCTGGATGACTTCCTGCTTTAGATAAACCAGTCCAGCAAGATGCTGAGCATAATAGCATGAAGCTTCCTGTATCTATGATAGGACCTAATCTTTGTTGTCGGTCTGCCAGTGATGTTGAGGGCCATATAACCACCTAGATAAATACACATGGCATGTCTGTGTTGTTACAAGCTGAAATAGTAAGGAATAAAATACTAGTTAATCAGTGTCTATGGGCTGAGGCTAACTGCTAATGTTCCTACCATTCTGAGAGGCTATCCGCTATAAGGCCATGATCCAGATTATAATGGGTGGTGTCCATTGGTTTTCTAAAACAGAGTATTTTGGAAGAGTATTTTGAAAAGAAGGGGCTGGCTGTGCATGACATAACCAGTGTGGATCTGTGCCACCTGTTGGTCAATAGCATGCACAGCTTTGTGTAAGTCAGATCCCTTTGTAAAGTGAGCTCCATTTATTGCATTTTCCATTGAGACAACATTTTTGCTGGGCAAATTTCTATCCTCATATGTCTTTCTGTATAGCACAAAAGCCCTTTCTGTGGCTTTGGCTGCTGCTTCCCTGTGCCCACTTCCATGTGCCCCACTGTTTTCTTTTCCCTGCTGGATATGTAGGCATGTGATCAATTTGCATATCAACAACCACTATTCCTAGCTGCTGTTGAGCTAGTTTATGGATTCTGGCTATATTGGCTTCTTTCTCTAAGGAAAACCCAGTTCCTTCATTGAGCAGATTGTCTCTAATCTATGGAGAGTTTGTACGAAAAGCTACAGACCTGATTCTCCTCTAAAACAAATCTGACACGTGTCACTCCATTGACTTCAATGGAGTTATTCCTGGTTACTATGTAAGGGCCTGATCCCAGGGACTTCAATGGGCTTTGGATTATTAGGCCATAAATAAGAGGTGAAGTAGGCCCTCTATATCTTCAAGATGGCAGGTTGAGGAGCATGGCTGAGCATCTGCAGAGGAAGCCTCTTTGGTGGAGTCACATGGCAGGTAAGGACCATAAACTGTAAATAAGATATTCCAGCTTTGCCAGCTAAAATTTATACATCAATTCTATGCAAATGGAGATTCAAATACAAGGGAAATGTCTGTGTGTTTGTATAGTCTCCTTGTCATGGCTAAATCTATTCAGATGCATCTTGATATCTTACCTATTTCAACAAAATTCGCTCAGGTTGGATTTTTGAGTGTTTTGTAACTGAGAAGCTGGGGATGGGGGTGAGGGTGGAGAGGGCGGGTAAGGGCAATGTTGGGCCTACAGAATATCTCAAGTTATCATAATTAATGACAACAAAAATTATGGAAAGGATATTAAACTTTGCACGTTAGGGTTAAAACAATCTCTAACTATTTGAGACTGGAGTGAGATCTATGTGGAGGGCAGATTATCCCACGTCTGCTTACTGTTGCGTTCTCACACTATTCTCTGCAGCATCTGATTCTGGCCACTGTTGGAGCCTGGATATACTCTTGGGGGAATTCTGCACCAAAAAGTTAAAAATTCTGTGCCAAAAAATTAAAAATTCTGTTTACAATATTTTAAAATTCTGCATATCTTATGTGTCAAAATAACATAATATAATCATGCCCGTTTCAATTATTTTGGTAATGTATTTCAAAACTCCTGTCTATAACAATACAGACAACAAAAAAGATTCAGGAAATGTTTTTTGACAAATAGATTCCTTACTAGGCATATTAATACAGAACTTTGAGTAATAATTCCTTTAAACTACAATACAGAAATGTATTTTTCACACCCCTCAGTAATAGTGCAAAGGCTTGAGGGAGACAGAGATAATAGAGAAGCTGAGAGACAGGGAAGTAATTGCTGGGCAAGAGCCTGGGAGTGAACCTGAAGAGTTTTTGGGTGTGGTTGGGAGACCACACTTTTTTTGTGGGGGGAGGGGTGGATTGTTAGGGAGTTGAGGATCTTCCCCCATTAAGACCCTGGCTGATCCCTAGCCTCTCCCATTCAGTCAAGCACATCTGCCCCTGTCCCTGTGTGCCCCTGCACCCCCCTCCCGTCTGCATGTCTCCCCACACCCACACTCAGTCACCTCTCCTCCCCCTGCCCTATGTGTCCTTTCACCCCCCTCCTCCCTTTCCCCATGTGGTCTTGCATCTCCTCCCTCTGTCTCCATGTGTCCCTGCACCTGCCCCATTCCCATATGTCCCTGCACCTCCACTCCCATTCAGCCTCTTCCCTCACTAGTCCTTCTGAACCGCCCAGCAGCCATATGTGCTATTCATCCCCCACATCCCATGCTTCCTCACTTGGCCCCTGGGCTTGGACCGGGCACTCTGAGGAAACAGCCTCTCATCCTCCTTCTCCGTGGCTAGCTGCCCTATCTTCTGGCACCACAGCAGCCCACTTTCAGCGAAAGGTGTAATTGCAGCGCCTCCCCAGCAGAATCTATTTTCTGCAGGGGACATGAATCCTGCATGTGTGCAGTGGTGCAGAATTCCCCCAGGAATAAGGATATTAAACTAGATGCACCTTGATTCTGATCCAGCATGGCAATCTCTGTGTTCCTGTAGCTTACAGAGCTGAATCCATGATCTCTCTTCCTACTTTCCTGGTTTGCAGTATTTCATCTTTCCTTTTCTCTGATGATGTTTCAGAGGACATGTAAGGAAATTGTCAGATATCTCATGTGAGTGGTCTTCTCAGGCTATTTAGAGCTGGATCGCCCCCTCTGCTTCTGTAAGCATTGGTAGCCCAGGTCCAGTGACTCTCCCCCGAAGTGCATGGGAATGAGGGACTAGTGCTCTGCACCACCTTCCCACAATGCCACAGAAGCTCGGTCCTAAGCCATGCAGATCAAGTTCCCTCTTTCTCTCTAGGGACAAGCTAAGCATGAGGGAATAGCCATTCCCACAACTTTGTCCCCCACTAGAGGCTGATCTGCATAAATGGTTTGAGTGTTATTTCTTCCAACTAGTGGACTTAGTCTGGGGTGGTTCCACTTTCTAGTGTCAAAAGCCCTCAGTTCAAACGTGCTGACAGTCCAAGCGGGGCTGGTTACATATTTAATCTCTGAGCCTCAGGCCTCTTCTGCATGAGCAGATCTTCTCTTGAAATAAACAAGCTGATGAGAAAGCAGATATAGTAGCTGTAGCACCTGTGCACATACCTGTCCATTTGTCATGATGGATGATTTACAGTGGTGGCTACTTAATTTAATCAGAAATAATTGAAAGGTGCCTAGCTGTCTGGCAGTAACTGCCAGAGGAACAGCATTATCATCATTATACAAATCAGCCCTCTGGCACTGTCAGGAAGCATTGCATCCCTCTCCAACATCAAGGCTTTGACATGAGTTGGTTTGGTTCAATCAGCAGAAAGCAGTCAGGGGAGAGGTGGAAATCAACTGCCTATTTATTCTGACAACAGGTTCAGCAGCCAACTAGATGAAAGGCTGCTCTAATTGTTGCTGCAACTTGGGAGCTGGGCACAGTGTAGCTTTAATTACACACAAGATCCTGTGTATTGGAGGGCAGGAGAAAGACATAGAGATGGGGGAGGACATGAGCATGGAGAGGAAAGAGCAAAAGAAAGAAAGAGTGAGGTTATTTTTTAAATCTCATCTATAGAATTTTTTATTCCTGCTCTAGCATTTGGTAGAATTGTTTAAAAAAATGAGAAAGGATTTCACTCTCTTTTAAAGTTTGTAGGATAATTTCTGCAGAATCCTATTAAACTTCAGTAAAACCCCATAGATGTCATTCTGATGAAATTTGATAAAACTTTTCCAGATGGATGAAAATGAGAGGAGCGAGGGAGATTCAGAGATGATTCTATGGCGTTCAAACTGGTGGAACTTATACCTTCTAGGACTCCTCACTCAGCATCTCAGATTCTTAGACTCACGCATACCCATCAGTAAGCAGGTGTCACTTATGCAACCTTACACATCACCTAGGAATATGGCTCAGTGAGTCTAGAGGAGTCTAAATTGGTGTATCACCAGGCTAAGGGATCAGAAGAGTGTGGCAAAAACACAACTAATAGGAGGAAGTAAACATGTGTAAATTAAACTAGGGGGTAGCAAAGACATGCAACAAACATTGTCCTAAAGTCCTGGAGTGCAATGTACCTAATGTTCTCCCTGCAACCTTGGAGAATGTAAAGTGTGCTGTGCTCAAGCAGCATCGATAGGGGACAGCAGGTGTGTGGCCTGAGCTATAACTGGACCAACTGGGGTTTCCTACAGTGCTGTGAAATAAACAGCACAGCTCCAGAAAAACTGGACTAGGGGAGCAACTATGTACATAGCCTATGAGTGTATCCATGGTTACTGGCTTTGTTAAATCACATTCCTCACAGTCCATTACACCAAGGTGAAATCCCACCCAGTATGTGAGTAGCTGGTATGAGTGTGTGAGGGCGTGACATGTCCCCTCCCTCTAGCCGCTCAAACAGGTGGCGGCATGTTCTGCGTGATGCCCCGTTAGCCGAGGATGGGGCAGAACGTTGGGGCCAGAAGGTTCCCTGGCAGTTGGGAGTGGCAGTTGGAGGGGGGAACATGAAGACAGTATTGGGAGGGCCACAGGATGGAGACATGGGAATGGGGAGAGGGATGTGGAGGGAATAAGGAGCTGGGGCATGTGTGTGGGGGGGTGGGCAGGGATATGAGGAATGGGGAAGGAGAATAAGGGAAACCATCAATCCCAGGGAGAAAGTGGGAGAAACGCAGATTGAAGGCTAGATTCTTAAAGGTGTTTAGGCGCCTACCGATGCAGAGAGGCACCTAGTGGGATTTTCAAAAGGGCCATGGCACTTATCGGCATCTTCAGGCATCCAAACACTTTTAAAAAATCTAGCCCTGAGAAACCCACCTGGGAAAGAGGTGCTGGGTTATTGCCTCTCCCTGCAATTGGAGGGGAAGGGCTTTGAAGGGCTGCTGACCCTGGGACTAAGGGGAGTTGAATGGTTAATTGGGACAGGTGGGAGGGGCTGGAATGGCCGCCTGACCCAGGAGGGTTGGGGGTTGGAATGGTTGCCCGATCCTGGATTGAGAGTTTTTGAATGATCTCCTGACCTATCTTGTGGTTTTTACTAGCATGAATATTATAATTGAAATGCAATACTTCCTCCCACTTTGAGTACATTCCTCTCTCTCAGGCAGTGAATTGCGCTGACAAGACAAATGGGCTTGAGAGTCAATGCTATAGTCCAGAGGAGTATGTGTAGCATGCTGTGGGGAATTCAGAGCCAGGTAGCCATCAGGATAAGTCACCCAGAAAGGCACCCAAGAAATTTAGGTGCAGGTCAGCAGTTGTACTGAGAGTAGGCAGTAATTACCAAGCATTTCACTTGTCTGGACTGGATCATTGTTTGGCTGGGCTGCCAGATTGGCTTTATTTAGGCCAAAGAAAGGAAAATAATAATTTGTGCTGGGATGATATTAGAGCCCTTCAAAGGGGCAGGGTGAGACAGCACCTGCCGGAAATATTTCATAACTGTATATAGGGCCAAAGGAGAGGTTCAGCTCCCTTTTAAGAAGGTCCAAGGGGAGGGGCTTTTGCTTATGTGAATGTTTAATGATCCCACTGCATGTTACCATGAGATCTCCTTTCAGCTTCCTTTCCACCTGGAGCATGGCTTGGCAATTCTATTGAGTATTAACAAAGTTATTTAGGCACATTAAGCCACTCCCCATGTAGCTTTTGTTTCAATAAAAAGTCCACAGGAAACTCAGCCTGCTAAAACTTGTCTTTATTAACTCCTATGTTGGTCCATTTAAAGTTTGAATATATTTGATTAGAACTAGAACCAAGACCATTACCAGGATTGCCTCATTGTTCACTTGTACCCTCTCCCACATCTGTCAATATCCATCTGTTGTCTCTTGTCTTATACTTAGATCACAAGCTCTTTGGGGCAGGAACTGTCTTTTTGTTCTGTTTTTGTGCAGCACTTAGCCCAGTGGGGGTCCCGCTCCATGACTAGGGCTCCTAGGCAGTACAGTAATACAAATAATAAATTATAAAAGTACATACTAATAACTAGAGAGAAGGCTGAATCAAAATTCCAGATCTAAAACAATGACATTTTCTACACTTTGGGGTGCTACAGTGTTTGAAAATCAGCCCTGTTTGAACCCTGGCTGGCCACCTTACTTCTGTACATCTATCTTCCTGAGACCTCATTTGATTTTATTGTGAATATGTGATTATTACATTGCATATTAATTTCTGTTCTTGTACTGTTTTGCACATTGGGGCTGTGAGCGCCCGAATGAAGTGTGTCCAGAGAGCATGTGAAATTTGAAAACTGGGATGTGAGGAGCCTAGAAAAAAGGCTGCCAGTGCCAAAGTAGTTGAATCTGTTCTAATGCCATCTGTAATCTGCTTATCTGATCAAAACCCCAAAGGTGACTTGATTATGATATTTAAATGGTATGGTATAAGTACCTTCGCATGGAGAAAGTACCAGGTACTAAAAGGCTGTTACTCCGTCAGAGAAGTGCAAAACAAGAACCAATGGCTAGAAGTTAAAGCCAGATAAATTCAAATTAGAAATCAGGCACAGATTTTTAACAGTGAAGGTGATTAACCACTGAAACACACTGTCACACTGGCTGGATTGGGGGGGAGGGGAATGGGGAGCATTTATGATATTGTTTGACATCAGTTTGTCAAAATCATAATAATTCATGTAAGATATGCCATGTCAGGTACTGTTAGAAAGGCTATAACGTGCTAAGTAAGATGAGGATGTTTATGTTCATGTGTTATATGTGTAATGGAAGTTATGGATATGTTTGAGATATCTGTATTTCAAATTGTGCTGTCTGGAACACAGCCCAGACAGGATGGCTGCAGAACAATAGTCTGCTTAATGGCCCATTAAGACATTCCCAAATGCAAGGGGCCCAGGGGGAGAAGCCAGAGATATACCTGATGAGTCACCAGGACTTGCCCATGTGACTCTGGACTCCATTTTGGTTCCTGTAAAATTCCACAAGCAGCATGGCAAGGGCCAGAGGATATATAAGGCAGAAGCCTTGGAATCCATTTTGTCTTCAATCCTGTTCAGTTTCAGCCACCTATCTACCTCTGGATCAAGTCATCTGCAACTGAAGCTGTGAAACAAAGGACTTAGGCCCATCCAGTTCATTATGGTTCTCCGTAACATATTTATATTTTTAAATTATTTTATATAAAATACACTCAGTTTGCAAATAAAAATGATTTGTTTAACTGCTGGAAACTCAGTTAAAGATCTGAAAAGTCAAGTGTTCCTTTTCTGCTTTTGGCATATTCATGATAACAAAGATTCTGTAGTAAGATTTTAGCTCATAAAATGATTCATCAGACATAATAGAATGCAATTACCACCTCCATGGCTATGTTATTTCTGTAGCTCCAAGAGTAGTAAAACTTTTATAAAGTAAGTAAATGTGATTTGACACACAGGAGGCAGACATGAGTAAGAAGGTGTTGTAATTACATAGTCACTTATATGACTATAACCATTTAAAAGTGTGGTTTTACCCTGTCAAAATGGCATCAGGAAGCTCCATGATTACTGTCTCTCAGTGACTCCAGAATAAATTAACTTGGTTAAAAGTAAAAAGCTGGGATTTTTTTGTCACAGTCAGCCATAGAAACTCACCCTAGGAGCTGAAAATCAAGCTGGGTTCTTTTTAGGTTGTGTATCATGACTGGTAATAAAGGTTCTGCAGGCCAAACTACCCTCAGTTACACCAGTGCTGCCTGAGTGGAAACAATGTGGTTGCATGAGTGGGAAAAATCCTTGCAACTTCAATATTTAAGAGTTCTGTTGATGAGAAACATGGCATGAAACAGTTAGCACTCATTGAAATAAACTCTGATTCACACCTGTGTTGTAAGTGAGAGAAGAATGGGGCCAAGGCTCAGTTCTGTTCCCAGAAGACCTATAAATAATATATATATTACTTAAAATATCCACATGCAATACGCATTGATTGTAGCAGAGTTTCACAAGAATATCTGATTTCAGAACTGGGCCTTTGTATTCTAAAATGTACCTGTTCAGCAGTTGATTCCAATAGCCAATTACAAATGTATCATCAGAGTTTCAAGGAAAACTGCTGCTGTATTTCCCTTTGGTGGTCCACTCCAGGAGTCTCCAGTCAGGTCTCTGCTCTTCAGCTGTCACCCTGTCTCTGGGTAGGGACCTTTGTTTCACTCCCTTCAGACAGAGGATTTTAAGGCTGCAGAGCTCTTTGCCTTAGCATGTCACAGTGACGTGACTTGAACCTTGTATTCCCAGCGTTACTTACATCAGGACAGATGACTGTTTCTGTGTACATTTAGTTGTCTTTTTCTTTCTCCAAGAAACTCAGACCAGACAGAGATGGAGAAAAAAGAGTGGATCTGAAAGAGAGATAAATATAGAAAAAGTGAGGAGAGAGCAAGAGAACAAAAGGAAAAGAGTGACAGAGACCGGAGAGGAAAGCAAGGTCTGAGTGTCTGAGTAAAGGGGGCACATTATTTGCATGGGCTTGGTATCTGCATGAGTACAATTAAGTACTTAGCATAATTTACCTAGGTGTGGAGCATAATGGGAAATGGTTAGCATGGCTGGGTTTGGGTTACAAACCACTTTTGTGTTAACTGCTGGGGTAATGAAATGTTGTCCTTCAATTGTATGAACAGATGTCAGCAAAACTGTGTTTAGTCTGTTATGATAGAACACTTCACCCTAAACTAAACAGAGCTCCCCAAGGGTGGCAGGCCGATGTTTCAGCCTGGAAAAAGAGAGGTAGAGGAGTCTCCCATGGGGATTGCAGGGGCCAAGTGAAAGGGCTGCCCCAGGCAGGGAGTGACTCTCACCTCCCATTGTTAAAAGGTAGACTTAATAACTCACCTTGGAGTCTTTTGTCTCTTGAAAGCAGGGACATTTCCTGTATGACAGCAGAAGGTTTACCTATGAGCTGAAATCATTAGGAGCTGAAATCACTAAGAGCTGAACTTTGCCTGACCACTAACAGAACTGAGTGGGTAACAGGCAACTCTGGTGGGAGGCTAGCACAGTCGGTGCCAGCCCAGTCAACAAGGGGGATCGGCACAGTCGGTGCCAGCCCAGCCAGTGGTCAGCAGGAGCCAGGTGCGGTTGGTGCCCGCAGTCGGTGGGAGATCGGCGTGGTCATTGCCAACAGTGGGGGACTCCGTGAGGCCCACAGGCGCTAGGAGACGGCAGCAGAGGGGGCCTGGACAGGCCTGTGTTGGACTGGTGCGGCATACGGGGTGGAGCCACACCTGAGAGGTGGATATTGCAACTACGACGGTCAGTACAGGGGCAAGAAGGAAGGGAGAGGCGCAGGACACGCCCTGTACTCTGGGATGGGTTTGGGCTCATTGAGTTCATGAACTCTGTTTGCACTGTTTCCCAAACCAGTGCGGTGTTATCTCTGTTTTGCTATTAAAAGGTTTCTTTCTACACTCAGACTCTGTGCTTGCGAGAGGGGAAGTATTGCCCTTTGGAAGGTGCCCAGGGGATAGTGTGTAATTTCCCAGGTGACTGGGTGGGGGCTCGAGCCAGTTTGGTGTTGTATCATTGAGAGGGACCCCTAGATATAGAACCCGGCCCTTGCTGCTGCCGACTTGGTCTGGCAGAAGGGTTACATACAGAAAAAGTGGGGAGAGAGCAAGAGAACAAAAGGAAAAGAGTGACAGAGACCGGAGAGGAAAAGGCATCCAGTGAGATATATATGCTGTGTCTGGTTTGTGAAGGGATGCTTCTTCCATTCCTGGTGAAACCACATGTTCAGAAGTTTGGCAATGATGACTTATCTCTGGGAGGTAGTCACAGGGATTCATGTTGCTGTGATGAAATGTACTTGTATAATCTGTTATGGGGAATTTGAAATATACAAGTGAGAAATGAAAGAAATTGAAGGCATAGATTAGTCTGTTTTTGGAGGGAAAGTATTGAGGCATGTTGGTATCTTTGTCAGTAGGTAAATAGACTGGCTTTTTAAAAGGATTGGTTCTAAAAACGTTAGAAAGCAAGAGATTGGGGGACTGAGGCCAAGACAGAGCGAATGGACATGGGAGAGAGAATGGAGATGAAGAGCTACATTTCCATTTAACTCAATCAAGGGACGTCATTTCAGTGAAAAGCAAAGGAAGTATCTTATTTAAACATACCAATTCTTAACAATGTCTTACATGTCACAGGAGAAAGTGCCTCAGTTGCCCTCCATCTCCTCATTCCAAACACATTATTACAGACTCTGTTTCCAGTGCCCAGGTACTGGGTCTAGTCTGGATACTTAGCACACACCCTGAATAGCAACTCTCGCATGATAGCTACTTCTGTGTTACTATCAGATCAGACCAATGGTCCATCCAGTCCTGTCTCTGACAGTTGCCAGTTTAAGATTCTTCACAAGAAACTTTAATCCCTCCATACTAGGCAATTACACAATAACATTTCAAGGGGTAAAATTTCTCCTAGTCACAGGGATTTAATGGTTGGAGCTTAACAGTTAGACACACAAGAATTTATATCTAATATTCACCCCAGACTGGGTATTGTGGTAGTGCTTGTAAATGGCACTGATCACATATATAGCCTTCACCCTGGATTCCGGCTCTGACTGGATATCTAGCGCTTACCCATGGTGCTGTCTCTGGATTGTTACCTAGCACTTACCCAGGTACTGGTTCTGGCTCATTATCGGTCTCTAGGCTGATGTATTTTTATACTTTTTGTTGCTTGATTTGAGGACAAAACTAAATCCAAACTATGTGTGGTGCCAACTAGTGACATATTCCAGCCCTTTGTAGAAATCTTGTTGAGTTGGCACTGCTTTTCTCAGCCATGAGACATTGGGCTGGAACTGACTGGCTATACAAGCCCAACAAACAGAAGACAAAGTCCCATTGTGTTTTCACTGCTGGCCTGAGTTTTACATTCCAGAATGGGCATTGGATAAGCCATGCGGATTACCAAGGTCAAAGTGCAGGCTGCCTTGGATGCCAAGAAAGCAGAGTTTAGTCCCCTATTTCCCACACATCTATTTTAATGTTTCTTTGTGCAGAGTCCTTCCCTTCTTTGACCCTTAGAAGAGGCTCTGAAAAAGACAGAAAATGTTTGTCTTACCAACTCAAAACATATCTTTTGTCAGAAATGGTATTAATTAGAATAATTATAATTGCTTTATTTATAAAGTCACACCTCCACCAAGACATCCAACATTATTATTATTTATTTAGTATTTCTGAAGATGTAATACATCAAATGGCCATAATAGTAAGAAACAAACTTGGAAGGGAATCCTACACAGGGAACATCACAAATTGATGCCCTCTTTAGACAAGATATTTTACCAAGCTGGGACACCATGTTATAATTACAGTATTGCCCAGTTGTGTTATGATCCATCTTAGCTAGTTGTGTAGGTGAGACCAATCTTTGGTATAACCTTGATACTGAAACATTTTAAAGCCCTATAAAGACCCAGATGCCTTTGATTGGAAACAGTCAACATAGCAACAGCTCAGGAAAGGTAGATAGGATAAGAACATCTATAAAAGCCCCTCATGAGTACAGGTCTTTAATGTGAACTCGTGCTCCCTCTGTTTTGTCTCAGATGAATGCCAAGTATCGAAGAATACTGGGAAATTTTTGTATGGTAGAAGACAAGTGCTACAAAATGACAAAACTCTGATATTAATTTTTCAGAGGCCAGGGTATGGATATTTGCTATTTGGGGAACCAGGAACACTGGTGCAGTCACTAAGGGAGGCCACTGTCCCCTAACTCTTCACTATCCTGGGGACTTCCCCTTCAGTTCAGTTCAGTTGCATGATTAATACGTTCTCACTCCTGGTCTCTCCAACTTTTTCTATGTGGTTGTATCACTAGTCAGGGGAATGTCCACTCTCTGTGGGACTGGGGAAATGTACTCTTTCTGTTTAAAAGATTCTGACATTAAGACTATTTGGATTATTTTCCTTAACTATGGAATTACAGACTACGTCATTATTTCTGTGAAGAAAAGCCCTGGTTACTGGCAACTGCATTAGATAAAGGTCAGTACTGATGTAAATATAGACTAATTTGTTAATGAGAACTTCATCTTCCTTACGTTCTGTGAGTATCAACAGCTGTAACATGTTCCCCTTCCAACCTTCAAACTTTGCTTTGAAATCTGAACAATTTAGCAAAATGACTCCTTGCTGCTCAACTTGGCAAAGTGTTAATGCTATACTTAGAACCTCAAGGACATGAACCAAAGTGAAGTATGATACTCATCCTCAGAACCGTCTCCCCCCAAGACTTGCAGTGTGGATGTCTCCTGGCTGATGAGCCACTCCTCTGCTTCTCTCCAAAAGATCTGACTCCCTTGAAATTCACTAACTTTCCTACAATATCCTACTCTCTAACTGATTTCCTCTCTCCTCTTTCCAGCTGTCCACCTGATGTCAGCTCAGATGATTGCCTTACAAAGCCTTGCTGACATGTTCGTGAATGAGGTCAGGAACTGCCATCAGGCCAGGTAGGCTGTGTCAAGCTCTCCAGTGGTGGTTCAAAGGCGTGAGTATCAGCCTCGGGGCAGACTATCAAGAACCAGAGCACAAACCTCAAATTGGTTGTGAGTTCTATACTTAAATTTCAACAACCAATTATCAAGTGTAAACTCCTCAGGCGTTATAACAGCCTTACTGTGGAGCCACAGACAGTCCCTTGGTTATGCCAATTTGTCTTGCCATCCAGGTAAGCCTACCTTTGTGATAGATGGTCCCTAACACCAAGGATCACAGCAATATTCAGGTTACTCCCAGTCTTAAAGGACCAGACACTTACCACAGTTCAAGTGCACTTTAGATTTCATACTAAAGACAATGCTTATAGTCAATCATATAATAAACTATCTGAAGATACATGAAAAAGGAAACAAGAAAGTTATTTACAAGCTTAAAGCAGATAATAAACACATATAAATACAAATGAGTTCCAATCTTAAGTTTCAGAAAGTAATAGAATAGAAGCTTCTGTAATACGCGAGTTCTAGATGTCCTTTAGGGCTAATCCAGGCTAAGTACTGGGTATCTTTTGCATATGCCTAGTAATCCTTGCCCCTCAAAGTCCAAGCAGCATAAAGATTACAGTTCCTTCTTGTAAGAAATTAACAATGATGTAGACACCTGGGCCTGATTTCTCCCATCTCTGCATAAGAGTGCCTCCCTGCCCTGAAATTGCTACCACAGAAGAATAAGACTTCATACTTTAAAAAACATTGTCACCTTCTGGAAAGAAGAGAGGAAAAAGCATAACAAGTCAGTGTAGGTGGTTATCTATCCCTGCACAGAAGACTCACACTAGCAGATATCAGGTCCAATGCACACACTGATGATTGTGTCATTCATGTGATCATTGTGCTGCAGAAATCCCCAGGTCGGCAGATCAAATGGCTTTTCAGCTCCTTTGCACTGCCAGAGTAATGAAAAAGGGCTGGACCATGGGAAACAATATGGTCCTTTTGGTTTGGTCCTACTTTAAGTAAAGTCAACAGCAAAATTCCCACTGAATTCAATAGAAGCAGGATTGTACCTTTAATATATTGTATGAAATCTGTATGTAATGTATTGTATGAAATCTAGGACTGCACAGATGCCACTTGCAATATACTATGACCACTGGGAACTTCAATGAGATAGTGAGAGTAAAACTCCAATTCTTCTGCTCCAAAATCGTAAGTCCCTAGTGCTCGAGTTGAAGGAGGCTCTCCACTAGATAGCTATTAGCAGTACAGGGTCTGTGACACTTTGAGTCATTCTGATTCCATCCCAGAGGAGAAACTAGCAGTATATAGTGTACGATGGTGAAGGGAGGGACCCAGCTGGGGGTACATCATTAATTTTACTTTAGCCATGGAGAAAACAGAATTATTTTTGTCTTGATTTGCATTTTGGGGGTGGAAAGTACAACTTAAACAGGAATTTCAATAAGAAGTGTAAGAGAGTCATACTCAAATGATTTAATTATCTTGTGATTTTGCTGAAAGACTTTCAGGAAACAATTAATACCATCCAGATAACAAAAATAGTATGGGCTAGCACATTATTTTTATACATGAAGATATGATCAGACCTAGACAGCTTCTCACCAAATATAGAGTCAAGGATCACAATGTGAAACTGGGAACTGAGCGGTATACAGTCTATTGAAAGCCCAAGAAGGTGAGATTTGGTAACCCGTATGACTGAAGAAAAATGGAATCTGAGAGACACTTTCACATCTACAGCCCAAAATATAAAGACAGACCTAGAAATTTCTCAGCCTTCCAGGAGTAGTAAACAGCTTCCTGCTAAAGGGGAGGAAGGGAAACTACAATTTTGGGAGAAAGGAAAGAGACTGGAGCAATTGCCTTAAAGTATGTTGACTCCTGCCAGTGAATCAGAAAAAAACAGTAATGCCAAATGGACACTGTGTATAAAACCTACCCACCCCATTCTCACTGGGAAAACTTCCCTATGAACATATACTGGATGTACTAATGCTGGCTACATTTTATATATTTTGTTAGGTCAATGAAGTTATCAAAATGAAAACTGAGAGAAGTGGGGGAAGGACAACTGAACAGAGAGACAGAGACCTAGAAAGTTAAAAATGTTGGAAAAGCAGAGGCCATCTCATCACAGATAAACTCTCTGCTAATGCAGATGGTCACAGCTGGATGTAGGATGCTAGTGTGTGTGTGTAATGGCACTGGCAGCCGTTTTTTCTCTTGCTGCTTCCATCACAAAGGTCTCATTCTTGCCTTGTGAGGCCCTTTGAAACATTGTATGACAAGTGCAGGAAGATCTACCATTATTGACAGACTGTAGTTTGTTATGAAGTCTGTAATCTGTATCTGGCCCCCAAATCTTTCCGTGCTCAGAGTGGGATGAATTGTCTAGTCTCCATGAAATACCTCTTTTTTTTTGAACTGCTCTTGTAATCCAAAGTAGCAGTAGATGACAAGCATTACATACTTTGTTAAAGGGGTTTTAACAACATAGAAACGTACTACACTCCCTCCAGTAGCCTCAAAGAGGAGGGCAATGAGAGTGTTTGTATTTCACTGGGGCTCAGCTTTCACAGACTCACGTGTTGAACCACAGAAAAGCAGAGAGAGAGAGATTCAAACCCAGTGCGGTTCATTTCCTGAACAACCAGATTCCCATGATTCAGCTTTTCAAATATTTAGTCTGCTAAGGAGAAGAGTTAGAGTGGGTTTTGTTGAAACATGGTATGTAAGACAATGAAAACTAGTTATTTCCTCTGTTTAACCCATAATGTGATATCCCAGGGCCACTCCGTGAAATTTAATATTGTCTACATTTAGAATAAATGCTCTTTCACACAGTGGGTGATCAACCCATGGAATTTTGCTTTTTCAGGAGGTCAGCAGTTTAAATACTGTGGCTGGATATTAAAAGGAGCTGCTAAATTTTATTATTAACCTATTTGTTAAGAGAAGGTAGCTCTCAAAAGCTATGAGGCATATGAGGCAACAGTTGACTGGCACAGAGGTCAGGAAAGAAGCTTTTCCTGTCATTCCAGCAGAGAAGGGCTCTACTGTTACGACAGCTCTGGTCAAGTGCCTACCTGTGCCCACCCCCCTTGTTGCTTCCCTGCATGTGTATCAACTACAGCTGTGTAAGACTGAGACCACTGTCAGGCAAACATATTAAGTGATATCCCTGGAATGATACCTTCCCTCCTTCCTACAGTTCTTATTTCAGCAGGGCCAGTAATTCCAGGGACATTCACATGGCCAAGAGCCACAGGACCAAGGATTTATTCCAGTCCCTCCTTCTCTGACATGATTCCTGGGGCTGGACCTGCAGCTCTTACCTCAGAAGAGCTAGTGATTCCAGTGACACATATGGCCAAGGACCACAGGACTGAGTCCTGCATCAGAAACAAGGTTTTATCCTAGCTCCTCCCTCTCAAACCTTCCCCTCCTTTGAAGAAGGTTCCCTCCTGCCAGCTTCGCTCCCTCTCTCTGCCTGTGGTGCTCACCTGTTGACAGCCTGGCTCTCCAACTCTCCTTCCTCCACTCATCCTTATCCTGGGTGACTTCAGTTTCCAGGCTGCTGCCCCACCTGATTGCATGGCCCTTCACTTCCTTTCCCTGTCCTATTCGATTGACCAGTGATCCCGGGTCAGCAGCCTTGGCGCTTCTCTCCACCTCATCGTGCCACGCACTGCTCAGCGCTGATCTTTCTGTAGCTGATTTTCCATTTCTGTACACCATTACATCTCCTTTAACATTGTACACCATCCCCTGTTGTCCTCTCCATATCTAGTGCTCACAACCTGGGTATTGTATTCACCCATTCACTCTCCTTTCCCCACACTACCTATTACCAAACCAGCTGGCTCTTCCTTCATATATCTGTAAACCCTGCAGAATTAGCCATGTGCCTTTGTCCTGAAGTGGAGCATGAGAAGCAACAGGTTGAATGGAGCCAGAGAAAGCCAAGGAGTAGGAGACTTGGGAAACTAACCATCTGTTTCTTCTGCACTATGTTGGCCTTTAGAGAGAAGCAGAAGAGACACTTCAGTTTCTATTCTCGACCCTCAGGGGGGGGGTGTCATGCAATGCTTAATTTGTAATGAAAGAGATGCTGGGGCTCAAGCAATTTTTTTTTTAAACTTTCATAACAAACCAGCTAGCCAGCCAGTGGGGGGGAGAGATTCCAGCCCCAGCAGGACGCAGCTCTTCTGCTTTCTCCTCTGTTACTATCCCATCTCCCGCCGTCTGACTGGGATGGGGGAACCATCCAGCTGCAGCCCCTATCACGGGCTCACTGGATCCAGCTTCTAAACTACCACAGAAGCATCTGAGACCCAACATCCTGACCCCTGCTTAATGGGCATCATCCAAACTCTGCCTGTTTGAGTGGCTGAAGAGAGGGAGTGTCTCTTACCCCAGATGTTAGCCTGTCACCAGTGCTTAATCTGTGCCAGGTCTCAGCCTCTAGCTGTTCTTATCTCTGGCACATAAAACCTAGCGGGTTCCTTTCAGAGCTAATAGGAAGGAAGCCTGGGCGGGTGTTTGGTACGATAGACAATCAAATAAGCCAATAAAATGGCAAAGACAAGCTACGGGTGGGCCGGAGTGACGCAAGAACCAATGATGTTGCGGACCTCTGCAGAGGCGGGACCCAGGGTTTGCGGCACCGAATGTGCCGGGATGCAGCCAATGAGCTCTCGGCGGGGCGGCTGTGGGGGCGAGGTTAGGGAACGGATTACCCAATGCGCTCTCGAGCGGACGGGCTGAATGAGTGAGCTAGCCAATGAGCTATCAGGGGGCGTGTCCTGGGTCCGGGCGGGGCGCTCGCGCGCCGCTGCTGACAAAGGGCTGCTGCTGGGTGAATGGGCTGGACAGAGCAGGTTGCCTGCAGTCCGCCCGGGAGCGCTGGGCTGAGCGCGGAGGCAGCAGCCAGCGGGGATGGGGGAGCCGGAGCCGGGTGCGGGCTCCTCCCCGCAGCGCTTCACCTGGGAGGAGATCGGGCAGCGCACGGGCCGGGGGCACCCGCAGCAGGAGCGGTGGCTGGTGATCGACCGGAAGGTCTATGATATCAGCCAGTTCTACCGGCGGCACCCGGGGGGCCCCCGAGTCATCAGCCACTACGCAGGCCAGGACGCCACGGTGAGGGCCGGGCCTGGGGGGTGCCCGTTATCTCCTCCCCCGGGGCGCCGAACTCCGCACTGAATTGGGATCGCACCAGTGCTGGGCCTTGCTTTGTGGCGCGGGTGGCGCCCCGGTGTGACGCCGCGGGCAGGGATGGGCCGTGCCTTCTGACAAGCCACGGACGCCCTGGGGAGACTTTTGTGTGTGGCAAGGGTTGGGGAGATGGAAGATAGCAGAGCCTGGGGGATGAGCGCACGGGAGAGACAGTACCAGGCACAAGCAAAATGTTAAGAGGGCAAGAAGGGATCCAGCTGGTAGTGGAGGAGTGTATCTAGAGGCAATGCCTGGAAATGAGGGGAATGGAAGGAGCAAACCAGGAGAGGAAGGAGCAGCATGGAGTGTGTATGGGGCAGAGATGGTGGAACACCTGAGTTAGTCCTGGTTATCAGCTGTTAACCTTAGTGCCAGGTCTATTTTCATGCTCTGGAAATTTCTTTTCAGTCAGTTCCCGGTATCTTGTGACTCCAAATGGGCACCTGCCAGGGGCACCATTTCAGATTTTGGTGGTGGTGGAGGGAGGCAACTTTAACAACGATTCCAGGGGCTATTTAGGCACTTGAAAACTGTAGGGTTTTTTTTTTCTTTCTTTCTTTCTTTTTTTTTTTTCCTGTAGATATGAATTTAGAAATTAGCTGACAGGAGCCCTGTGTCCAATTCCTATATAAGAAAAGAAACTTAAATAAATATTAGATACATTCAGCTCTAATATGAACATGTTCTGACATCTTGGGTCAAGTCACTTAAGTGACACTGGTTAAGTTTAAAATTTTAATGTATATTCTTACTCTTGAATACAACAATTGAAACAATTGTAGAAAAATCTGAATTACTTTCTATCATTTAGGCTACTTACTTTTTGCAGTTCACCAAGCCTGGAATAGATCATTTGACTTTTAGAAACATTCTACTAGGGCAAGAACCCCTGAGTTTATCCTATACTTGCCTGAGGCTGTGGGGTGGTGTTACCATACTACAAATATTAGACTAGAAAGTGACTTTGAACAGGAGTGAAACTGACACTTTCAGTATTGCCAAGCCCAAATGTTCAAAAATCCCAAATCAGGTTCACCAAAAATCATGAGACTACATACAAATAATGGATTTGGTGTTCTTCTCTTTGCCTTCTGCTTTTTGAGCCTTTAGGGTGCACTGGGGTCACATTTTGAAGCTTTCTCTACTGCCATGAGGGCTAGAAACTTACTTTTTCTTTAAGAATGAAAGTTGAATCATCCCATATTCATTTGATTCCAGGAGCTGGGGCTTTAAGGAAAGCAATAATTATTATGAGA
Source organism: Emydura macquarii macquarii (assembly GCF_026122565.2). Classification (NCBI taxonomy): domain Eukaryota; kingdom Metazoa; phylum Chordata; order Testudines; family Chelidae; genus Emydura; species Emydura macquarii. The sequence goes on from NW_027130807.1 coordinate 347,331, forward strand.
TTCATGAGAGTTGGCAACATTGCATTTCTACTTACTGTCTGGTTACTTTCCAGAAAGTTCTAAAATACAACACTACAGTGACTGAGTTGCAGTTCTCACAAGAGAATATTTAAAACCAAACACCAAAAAAAATTCCACATTTTAAAGTTGAGGGAAAAAAATTGAGTCTTTCTGAGGTATATCAGGGCCATTACGAGCAGGAAAGGAAAATAAACAGGCATAGGAGCTCTGGGCAACTCTTCTTGAAAAAAAGTTGGAGGGTCAAATCTTTCCAGTCTTTAATCAGGTAAAACTTCAATTGCCATCAGCACTGCCATTCATAGATATTAACATGTGCTCAATAATTATACACTTCATACTTCACTATCTGAGCCATGTTATCTGGGGCTACATATTTATTATGCATTGGCACTGTATTTTTTGGCATATTCTGAACAGTGCTGAGCACACAGATGGTGCCCAGTAAAAATACAAATCATGACAATAATCATTGACTTTATGGACTCTTTGTATGCAGTTTCTGTTCTTTGTTCTGGAATTGGCCTGAATACAGCTGAAACCCTAAGAATTTGAGGCATAAAAACATCTGATGCTCAAACAACAGTTTCTCATTCCTTCATTTTCTCAAATGGAGAACAAAAAATGACCAAACAAAGTGGTTTTGAGTTGAAGTGTAAAATTGTACAGCAGCTATTGGAACCCAGCATGAGGCAGAACCTGCCACCCCTTGGGAGTTAAGTGATCTCCTTTCATCTGATTCTTGTTCTCTCTTTCTTCATCTTTCCTGACCTCTGTGCAGCTTTTCATGCTGTCAACGATGACCTCCTTCCCAACCATCTGAGACCGTTTGCTGGAGTCTCAGAGAACTGGCCTTCTTAGTTTTGCTCCCATCTACCAGACTCCTTTTTTTTGCAGCAGAGAGAGAGGCTGGTCCAGTGGACTGGGAGCTAGCCTTCAGAGACCTGGGTTCTACTTTCCCTATGGACTTCCTGTGTGACCTCAGGCCAGTAGCTTAGGGACAGAGTTTCAAAGATGTTTAGGCATCCAAAGATACAGCTAGGTATCTAGTGGGGTTTACAAAGCACCTAACCTTCTAAGCCACAGGTTCCCAACCTGGAGCCCATGGGGTCTTTCAAAGTGGCCTGTCACTCCCCTCCCGCTGGCTGCGGAAAAGAGCTGCTGCCTAAGGACCCAGTTGGAGTGCATTGCCATGGGGCTACAAGACCAGTACAGGCTCCTTGCTGCACCCAAAGGGATGGGAAATCAGCGCTCCCCTCCCCTGACTCCAGCAGGGAGCATGGTAAAGCGCTCTGCCTGGGACTGTAGGCACTAGGGTCCCTGCTGGAGCCCCAGGGAGGGGAGCATTGATCTCCCATCCCCCTGCCTGCAGAAGGGAGGCACTGCCTAGGGATCCAGGTGGAGCACACGGGGCTACAGGATGTGTGAGGTTTCTCTCCTGCAGCCAGGGGGGTGAGAGATCAGCAAGGAGGCAGCCTCCTTGTTAAACTTCTGTCTGGCTACAGTGAGAGGAGCCAGGAGGAGGGGCTGCTGGCAGAGCAGCCAGGACCCACCATGCTTGATGAGAGGGGCAGGACTCTAAAAATCCATGCCTTCCTGTTTGGCCTGCACGTAGCAGGCCACCGCAGCCACCCACCGTGACTTAGCTGCCAGGCCATGTGCTTCAGTGTGTAATGACAGTCACTCATCTGCACTAGTGCTTTGTCTGTGAGTGTGTGTCATACTGTGAGTAATTTGTAGGAATAAAATAGTGAATAAAAATGAGCACAGTAGCATCAAATTGTTTTGCTTTAAATATATAATGATTTGTAGTCCTTAACGGTGTATAAGTCAATACTACTTCATGAGTTGACAGACTGGTGGCTCTTCAGAGTTTTTGTGGTTTACTGGAGAGCAGATAAATGCTTACATTGTTAAAGCATGGTACATGTTTTTGCATTTACACTCTGGCTACCTGCACCCCAACTGTCAGCTGTGTATTGTCCCATGGCATCTCAATGGGGGGAGCTGAAATCAGAGGGTAGGGACTTGAGCTGGGTAAAAATGCAAAATGATTTTCACACCCAAGTTTTTTCACCAGTTCACTTTGTGTGGTTGTTGCAGACCCCCCAACTGTGAGGTTTGTAAAGATTTCAGAAGACCTTTTTTTTTTTTTTTTTGGTGTAATGAGATGTGAGAAAACTCAAAAAGCAATTTTAATTGTCCGCTCCATGCCTGATCCAGTAGACTACAACATGCCCAGCCCAATAATGCAATGTACCTCTTTGGATTTGAGATTCCTCATTTGTACAATGGGGTGAGGGGCAATGAGAACTTTATCTGTAGAGAACAATCTGAAAAAATACCACATTAAAAATCTTCATGGCCACGTGTGGGTATTACATTTTACGTATTTGGAAACTGAGGCTTAAAAAGGCCAACATTTTTGACTGGGGGTGCCTAATGGTATCCCTTTGTTTAAGTTGTCTTCAAATTAGGCACCCAAAATTAGTGAACACTTTTGAAAATTATGGCCCTGAACTTGTAAACACTTCTGTACAGATTTAATTTTATTCACCTGAGTAGTCCCACTGAAGTAAGTGTTTGCACAGTCAAGGCCTTAGGCCTTAACCTCTTAGCTGCAGTTTCCCTGTCTCTAACAAAGGTATTATGAAAAATGCCTAATACTTCATAACTAATACATAGCATAAGAGTACGTCACGTGTCAGTCGTTTTAGATAACATCAGTATTTGCAGTGTTACTAGGTATTGTCTGTACTAAGCACAAGATACTGTGGTGGGTATGAGCAGCTGCTCATAGGAGGTAAAACTATGTAAGGCAATACTGGAAGATTTTCAAATGCGATCTCCGTAATGGGCCAGGTTTTCAAGTTAGATGCCAACTCTTGCACACATGCATTCAAACACGGTCAGCCAGCCCCATCTGCACACAAATACCTGACTTGTACACATCCAATATTTGCCTGAGTAAATTAAACATATGCAAATGTGTGTGAACCTATATTCCTCTAACATTGAAAATCTATTATTAAAGGGTACTATCAACTTAAAAATCACACTGATGTCTGAAAATGTTTTACCTACTACTTTTACAAGAATTAAGATGACTAGAACTGGAAGAATATGTGCATTTGTTAGCACCCATGTGGGTAGTCGCATCGTATTGACTCTTTCCCCATATAGTCAGTTTCTCTCTGTTGGCTGCCTGGGTCTTTCACACAGTAACATTAGGAAAAGCATTTAAAAAAATTAGGACAATGTCATTGTAAAGCACAAAATTTGGCACATGGACTCAAGGGCAAACATGGTACCTGAAATGATTCTTAATTTATTGTGATTGACTACATTTCAATTTCATTATGTCCCTTTTAATCCCAGACACTGATAGGGGTAGGAATAGAATTTGAGAGTGCCTTCTAGAGCTGTACAATATGGGCGTAGCCAGCAGCCCAAGGCAATGTGCAGACCTTCACAACCTCTGCAAGATCATGACAATTCCATCCATTTTAATCTCTGTTCCAGTGAGGGATCTCTGAGAAATGAGTCAGTCATAAGGGCAATGGGTATCTAATGTTGGATTTATGTGATATCAAGTATTAACTGACCCTGGGGGGCAAACTGTGACTGATATATCCTGCAATATGCTGGACAAACCTTATTGACCTGAGTTAAACCTTACTTTATTGAATTGTGTTTAATATATTTGGAGTCCATTGTATTAGATGAATGGCTTATATAGCTTTGTAGGCCAGGTATTGTATGTATTTCCATGGGAAGAGGTAAACACAGCTCCTTCAGGAACTGAGAAAATAGGGAAGGGGTGATTAGTCAAAGGCATTCAGACTGTAGCAACTCCAGAGAAGCACCACTCTCTGGTGAGGTTTGCATAAACTGGATTCTCCAGGGACCAACATCCAAAGAGAGAATTTTGCTTAAATAGCCTGACTTAAAACTGACTCAGGCCTTCTTTCTGATCCAGCAAACAGCCAGGACCTCTTCTCCAAAGGAGACCCCAATCCTAAGGAAAAGGTTGGGAGATGTAGGTGCCTGTAGGTGCTTTGCCCTTTAGAATAAAAGTGCTTGCTTAGAAAGAGCTGTGTGGTAACTCTCAACTATTGACAATCACCTTGTTAATCTCTGAAGAGAAAGCAAAGCATAGATCTTGGCGTGTTGAGACAGTCTGCCTTGCTGGGGAATAACACAGTGGAGGCAGGGAACTGTTCAGCCTGGAAATACCTCATTCAGAAGGGAGAGAGACATGGGTTTCCACTCAAGAGAGGCAATGGCTGGGGAGCCAGAAACCTAGAGTGGGATGCCCTTGCTGGACCGTAGAGGAGGGAATATGGGAGCAGTTGCCCTGAACTGTGACATACATGGCAAGCTTTACACTCTGTTACTCTCTGAAGATACAACTGGGTGAAACTGAACTGCTGACTTTGAAGTGGCTGAGCTGGAGTGAATCCCAGCTTTTTGGATATTTCTATATTGGAAATCTAAAATCAGACTCATAGAAAAAACAGAAAGGAAAAGCACTTCCCCTTTAATTGTGTGGCTTGCTGCCTCAGTACCATGATTCCCAGAAGGTGCATTAGAAGAAGCCCCATTGTAATTCCATAACCTCCCCACCCCCCATCCCACTTGAGACTTTACTGCCAGATTGTACAACCACCATTGTAATGATTGGTCTAAAACTTGTGGTACCACCATCTCCTGGTCTGCCCATGTACCACCCCTTTTTTTTTCCTCTCTTCCAATTGGAGAACAGAGATGAAAATACCCCTCTCCCTCCCAGGTTTATCTAAACGGGGAGAGGGCATCCTCTCCACCCCTATCCCCTCCCTGATGAAATACAACAAGGCTGAGCTGGAATTGGCTGCATCAGCCACAGTTGAAAACTGTTTGTTTCCCAGGTAGGGGCCATTTAAAGGGCCAGCACTTTGTAAAAGAACACACAGCCATGTGGGCATGTGCAGTGCGGAGCAATGTGCTGGAAACAAAGAAAACCAGGGGGGCAGGGATTCCTTCAAAAAGAGAAAGCTATGTTAGTGCTGGGAAGACTGTGACTGCAGTGATAGGGCAGACACAGGGAGAGGAAATGTAACATGGGACAAAGTGGGAGACTTTCAATGGGAGTAGAGCATCAAACTAATGTGTGCCCCCACCAGAGGGTTTGGAATCTAAAGCAAGGTGGACTTTGAATATAGTGATATAGGTTTATAAACCCTGACTTGCTTGGTTGAGGCCACACTTTTCCAGAGAGTGCCCAGGGAAATAAAGCTGCAAAGTGATGGACACGTTTTCCAAGTGACAAGAAGTCACTGATTTCCTTCCCTTGCAGGGCTCTCCCAAGCAGTGCATGCAGGTGTTGGGGCTGTCAGGAGCTAATTACTCAGACTGCTCAGGAATATAGGGGGTGGCATTTGGAGGAACCAAAGGCAGCTGGAGGGGGAACAGTAGTAAGCAGGGAAGCTAGGGGATGGGATGATGGGAGATTGTCAGCAGGGACGCGCCTGGAACAGCCTGAGGGTTTTGTTTGCTGAGAGTGACAGAATTTGGGGGAAAGGTGGAGAAATATCCTCCACGCTGTTCATCCCCTGATTGACCTTTTCTATTCAGTCAGCTCAGTCCTGTCCCTACCCTCCAATTGCCCCAGTCCCTATCCTGTCTCCACATTTGCTCCCGTCCGCCCATTCTCCAGGTCACTGAGGCAGCACCCATTGCCTCTAGCCCTTTGTGGTGGATGAACCAGGAGGAAGAATACAGTACTGTACAGAGCATCCCAAGCAGCAATGCCTGCTGAAGGTGCCACATGATCCTATAGTCAGGGAGCGCAATTTCAGCATAAGCTTTGCTGGCTGCCCTTAGCTCTGCTGAAAGTGTGGGAAATGGAGGGAATGGGAGTAAACCATTGCTTGAAATTTGTAGAGGCAAAAGGATGGGGGAAATTGAGTGTTGGAGAATCAGGTGGAATACAGAAGAGGGCACATAAGTTCATATTTTGAAAGTGGAGGGGTTGGAGCCAGAAGAGGGAATGGCTGGCGCCAAATGAAGAGAGAGGAATGAGAGGAAAAGGAGGCAGAAGAGAATGGGATCAAGAGACATGTTATGGGTTGAACAGGAAAAGAAAGACTTCTGATTCCGGGTAGAGAGGAAGAGTGCCTAGATGCCATGGTGACATGCATTAGAAATGTCTAGCTAGAAAGTGGCAGAGAACTCTTGTTGCAAGATACCCATTTTGGGTTTGAAGATATAGTCAAGATCTTGGGCAGGGAAAGAAGAAGGTTCCAGTAGCTCCACCATGGGATTATTTCTCAGTGGGCTGGAGATAGACATGTAGCAACTTATCTGCTCCTCTGCCCCAATGTGTGATTTATCTCAACCTATTACCTTGTGTGTATTTCAGGATCCCTTCACAGCGTTCCACCTTGACAAAGCTCTTGTGAGAAAGTACATGAGCTCACTCCTGATTGGGGAACTGGCATCAGATCAACCCAGCTTTGAGCCCAGCAAAAATGTGAGTGTTGTAAAAGCCGGACTTTGAAATGGGATTGTGGCAGCAGTGGGGATGTGCTGATATCCCTCATTTACCGGCAGCCAGAGCTCCCAGTAAATAGTAAAGCACGTTGCATCTTGGAATCATGCCTGTTTGAGGCTTCCCTTTGGTGTCGCAGCAATACCAGCCTGGAAAAACGGGGTCCATTGGTCACAGGTTCCCTCCTGTGTACAGCATTACATGTGGAGTGGGGAGCAGAACATGTTAGCTGCAGGCTCACCTCAGTGATACAGAGACAGACCTGAGAAGGCAGCTCCTATTGACCAGGAGATCACTTTGGTGTCATAGTGACCCTCACTTGAGGGTGGAAGTGAGGAGGGCAGAGCCAGTAAGCCATGGGCTCTCCCCAGTGTCACAGAGACCCTTCTCCCACCCACGGGTCATAGCATGTCAGCCGCATGCTTTCCCTGATGTCACAGCTGCTGCCTCTGAGGGGACCCCAGATTTCCACGGCTGTTGTAGTGACCCCTTTGGAGCTCCCGGTGTTCCTGAAGCTGTAGGGCTGCACACCCAGGGCAGAGTGCTGAATTTTGGGTCTCCCTGCAGAAATTGCTGGTGGAGGACTTCCGTAAGCTGCGCACCACTGTCGAGAAGATGGGACTCCTCAACTCCAACCATCTCTTCTTCGTCCTGCTTCTCTTTCACATCCTGCTGCTGGATGCTGCTGCCTGGCTCATCATCTGGTATTTTGGGTCATCCTTCCTGCCTTTCCTCTTCTCTTCATTGCTGCTAGGCACTGTCCAGGTAAACTGCTTAAGGACCATCCTGTCCTTCCACAAACGCAGGACCAGTGATGTATTCCTACTCCTTAATCATCCCCTGGTGCATCTGTCAATACCTGTGATGCTCTCTTACTTGGTGATCTAGGGAAAGATAAACATGAGATGCTTCAGGAATGCTGGGAGTGGGGAGCTGAGAGTGACTGCATTTTTGGTCTCTCCCAACTGGAGGCACTGTGAAGCGCACTGTAGGAGTTCTGGATGTGGAGAGCTCACAGCTTCTCTATTCCTTGCCTGCCTTAACAGGAGGGACTGTAGGAGATGAGGGTGGGAGCAGTGATTTGTGGGAAGCTCCCAGCTATTTTAGACTCAGCCTCTCTTAGGAGGAGGTACTGTTGGAAATTCAGCAGAAGCTCTGGATGTGGCAGGCTCACAAGAATTCCAGTCCCCTCCTTCCCAGCTTCTGGTTCAGGGGAGGGAATATAGCCCCTTGACACATGCTTTTTGAGTGAGTGGCGTTAGAACTGTTATCCTACGTATCTCCTCCCCATAGTCTGCTAGAGCACTTCCTTCATCCCAGACTTCTTGCTACAGTGGAAACGGGGCTATACTTCTCTGTGCTCTTGCGTGTGAACTTTGAGAGGCACTATGCAGTAGCCACGCCTTCCTAGTGTTCCCATGGGAACACTAGTGCAGTGGAGCTGAGGACATAGCAGCTCTGAAAGCCCCAGCTGTTCCTCCTCTGCCCAGGTGGTCCCTCTGGAATTACAAACGCTCAGAGGAGGCAGGCTTCTCCTTCAAAGGCTACTTTGTTACAGCGCTCCGACCATTTTGGAAGAGAATAAATGCCCTGATTCTTGTTCCATAGCCTTTTCTTCATGGCCCTCCTTCTCCACGTAAACAACTATCCAGTGCTCTGTTACCTCACCCGGTCTGGGCTGGAGTCTAGTAGTGGCAGTACGGGTGAGGGAGCGATGTCTGGGATTGTGTGGAGAATGGAAATATCTCTTTGTGACCAGCAGAGGGTTCTCTCGCCTGCTTGAGGTGAACAGTCGTTGGAAAGTAGGCGTGTTGTCCCTACAGCTGTATGTGTGAAGAATGAACACGGTTGCAGAAGCTCACGGAGCTTCGACTGTTTTCTCAGTGATCCCTTTTGTCTTCCAGGCCCAGGCTGGATGGCTCCAGCACGATTTTGGGCACCTTTCAGTGTTCAGCAAGTCCAAATGGAACCATTTGGTTCACAAGTTTGTGATTGGCCATCTGAAGGTAAGTGTTCAGTGCTGAGAGCAGTTACCAGAATTTCAACAGGACTCCTAAGCAAGGGAGCCCCATCAGTTCAAGAAGCATCTCATTCCCTAAACATGACAGGGAGGGGAATGTGGTGCAGCTCTTGGGGAGGGGTGAATAACTGGTGGAGGATTTGACTTATTTTTGGCAGCCTTGCAGTTTGAATCCTCTGGTCTCATTTGTTCCTGCAGGGTGCGCCAGCCAGCTGGTGGAATCACCTGCACTTCCAGCATCATGCCAAACCCAACTGCTTCCGCAAGGACCCTGATATTAACATGCACCCCTTGTTTTTTGCTTTGGGAAAGACGCTGTCTGTGGAGGTGAGTCTGAGGGATGTCTGGGGTCAGGTTGGGTCACTGGAAGGATGTGGTGCTAAAAGATCCAAAATCAGTAAGTTGGGGAGAACGTTGACTATCATTCAGAGCTTCAGATCAGCTGGGCTGCCTCTGTATTTCAGGCATCTGAGGAAGGAGTTCGGGGGGAATGGACCTTTTGCTTACAATCTAATCTCCTGTGGGAGAGAGGAAGAGAAATGAAAAATCATGGAGTGGCAGTAGCCTCCCTGTAGCTGAGGTTGCAACCAGCTCCCATTATTTTTTGTCTGGTATAACTTTGACTTGGAAAATTGGTTTGGCCTGAAAATTTCCAGATTAAACTGGTTTTGAATCACTGTAAAAGCTACCCAGATTTGAAATGTTTTCTTATATCTAACATTACTTTGTTTCCCTCAGCTCCAAACAGCTTGTTACACCTTCTTCAAACTTTCCATTACAAGTTGCTTTTTTTTGGGCTATGTTTTAGAATGTGTTAAAGATTGTTTCATGATTGAGTCTGTATTTGTTTTCTCAGCTGAAGGAGGGCTGTGATGAGATACGAATTTGGATACAAGTTGTTTGTTTTGTTAATTTTTAGATTAGCTTGACTAATTTTAGTGCTTCAGCAAGTGAAGCAAGAGCTAGCAAATGAGTGATTCAAGATTTCTATGCATTTCAGCCAAAACACTAGCTAATTCAGTGCTGGCCCACTGAAATCAATGGAAGCCTGACAGTCAATTTCAATGAGACTTGGAATGGGTCCCAGCTGGAGTGCAAATGCATCCCTGGTATAAAATCTCTGAAATCAATGGTGTTATACCAGGAATAGTTTTGACCTTTTGGATTTTTTAAAATATGAACTCAAATGACTATAGCTAACTGGCTCAGACTTTCTAACTTTCAGTGAAACTAAGGAATTGTTGGTCTAGTTGATGCAGGGAAGCAGTAGATGTGATATATCTGGACTTCAATAAGTTTTTTAACATAGTCCCACCATGATATTCTCATAAGCAAACTAGGGAAATAATGGTCTTGATGCAGTTACTGTAAGATGGGTGCAGAACTGGTTGAAAGACCAGTCTCAAAAACTAGTTAGCAATGGGTCACTGTCAAACTGGTAGGGCATATCCAGTGGAGTCCTGCAGGGGTTTTTACTGGTACCATTCAATATTTTCATTAACGACTAGAATAATGGAATGGAGAATATGCTTATAAAATTTGCGGATGACACCAGGCTGGGAGAGGTTACAAGCGCTTTGGAGGACAGGATTAGAATTCAAAATTATCTTGATAAATTGGAGAATTGGTCTGAAATCAGTAAGATGAAATTCAGTAAAGACAAGTATAAAGTACTACACTTAGGAAGGAAAAATTTAAATGCACAAATACAAAATGGGAAAAGTAGCTAGGCAGTAGCACTGGAGGAAAGGATCTGGAGGTTATAGTGGATCACAGATTGAATATGCATCAACAGTGTGGTGCTGTTGGGGGGGGGGGGGGAAGCAAATATAATTCTGGGATGTATTAACAGGAGTGTCATATGTAAGACATGGGAGGTAAGTGTTCCGCTCGGCACTGGTGAGGCCTCAGTTGGAGTATTGTGTCCCGATTTATGCTCTACACTTTAAGAAAGATGTAGACAAATTGGAGAGAGTCCAGAGGAGAGCAAGGAAAAATAAGAGGTTTAGAAAATCTGACCTTTGAAGAAAGGTTAAAAAAAACCCTGGGCATGTGGAATCTAAAGAAGGGAAGGCTGAGGGGGAACATAAGTCTTCAAATATGTTAAGGGCTGTTATAGAGAGACTGTGGTCAATTGTTCTCCATGTCCTCCAAAGGTAGGACAAGAAGTAACTAGCTTAGTTTGGAGCAAGGGAGATTTAAGTTAGATATGAGGAAAAGCTCTATAGTTAAGCACTGGAACAGATTATCTCAGAAGGTCATGGAATCCCCATAATTGGAGGTTTTTAAGCACAGGTTAGACAAACACCTGTCAGGGATAGTCTAGGTACACTTGGTCCAATCTTCCTATGAGGGGCTGGACTAGATGACCTCTCGAAGTTCCTTCCAACCTTACATTTCTATGATTCTGTGTACAGGGAGCTAGTGGAATTGTTTGAGGATGGCAGTGATATAGTCTCACTTATCTGTACATAGGGCACTGAAAATCAGGTGTCTCTGAGGTAGGAAAATCTATTCACCCTTGTTTCCATGGAGACAGTCTACAGTTTAGGTGATTATGCTTTGGAGGCTAATCTGATGTAAGTGGGCGTTCTAAACACTGCCACATATATTAATAGCATCGTGTTTTATTTTGGTTTCTGTATTTTTACGTAGGATACAAATTATGCTTTGTACCACATGCATTTTTCCAGTTCTAGGAACTACATTAAGTAGTTGTACTAGAAGGCTATGTGCCTACCAATAGTAAGTTACAGTGGAGAGTAATGCCCCAGTCCATGAGTAGTCCCATTGGCTTTCCATGGGACTACTCACATAAGTATTGTTGGAGGTGAAGATGAACACATCTCAGATCCAAGGACCCCTCCTGCTCTCTGGTTTATTCCAGAACCTTATTGAAGGCAAAATTCAGCTGCCATTCAGTCTGTGCTTTATCTGCAGTACCCAGATAAGCACTCTCCCATGACCATGTGGTGGGACCTTTTGTGTATGTCAGAATGAAGGGAGCTTTCTGGATTAAAATCATCCACATAGAACCATTTTGTTGATCTTCATACCTTCAGTGAGGGAAGATAGATCAGAGTAGTTCCCTTCTCTACAAAGCTGACAGCTCTAATCCAAGCCTGCTGCAGATCTGTCTTAATAATTTAGAGACAAGGTGGGGGAGATCATAACTTTTATTGGACCAACTTCTGTTGGTGAAAGAAAATCTTTTGAGCCACACCAGAGCTCTTCTTCAGGTCCCTTTTGACACTGGAGAGGTTTGGGGGGGTGTTTTGTTTCCCATCTTGGCTATCTTCTCCTTTTGGTTAACAGGCTGGTGTGAGTTAATCCTGACAACACAGAGAAACTTGATGATAGGGCCTTCCGTTGGATGTATTATTTAGTAGCGAGTGCCATTATTTGTCAGTGAGGCTCTTATCAGCTCTGCAGTCTCTTGAGAGCACTTGTGATAAGACAAAACCTTGGCAGTGGTCATAGTAATAAATGGAATCACATTTGTGATGTGGCTCCAGCACCTCCTGCTGGGGCAGAGCTTGTTGTTGTGCATGTCAGCATTCACACTTCAAGGGCCTAGACTAGGCAGTTGTGCATCAGAGGCAGGGTGGGGAGGGGTCTCTTTAGAAGATATAACATGGATATAAAATAGAATGAAGTAGTGCTGGGGGGGACATAGGCATGAATAGACAACTGGCGGGTGCCTGATACGGCCTCTCTCTGGGAGGTATCTAAGCAGGCATTTGTCCTGATGGAGTTGGTAGGGGGGGTGTGAGTATTTCTCTCAAGTAGGGCGATGGACGTATGTACTTATATTGGTGTCTCTATAGCCCAGATAACCTGCCGTGATCCTTTTTTTCCTTTCCCAGCTCGGGATAAAGAAAAAGAAGTTCATGCCTTACAATCACCAGCACAAGTACTTCTTCATCGGTGAGTATCTCCACTCCCTCGCAGTGCCAGCAATGGCCCGAACCCTCAAAATTAATTCCTTTGGGATAAGATTACCTGCTTCATTTCTCTGCATTCTCATTTTTCTCTCCTCTAGTCGGACCCCCAGCCCTGGTGCCTCTTTACTTCCAGTGGTACATATTCTACTTCGCAGTACAGCGCAGACAGTGGGTGGTGAGTATGTCCAGCTTTGCCAGACCCCACAGGGCCTCCGCTTAATTTTATGGATAAGGTTTGGTGTGGCAAGTTGGGACTGAAATGTCAGAGGAAGGGGTCCTGAGCCGGGAGTGGATGGTCACCATAACTCTGTGACACAGAGGGTGGGTGCATCACTGGTGCCGTATCCTCTGTCAAAGGATGAGAGTGGGTGTCTTCCACCTGATTCATGTGCTGCTCTGTCTGTGAGGGATCAGCACCCACTATGGTCACAAACTGAACTGTCTGGGCTCTGCTGCTGTGCAATGATGTGGTCAGTTGATGAGGGTTTCTGGAGCCATCTTCTCGTGTTGTGGAGTTGGTGCAGCTCTATGGAGCCTGATCATCAAATGGCACAAGGGGCTGATTTGGGGCAGGAAGCGAGACAGTGCTTACCCTTCCGTGGCTGCCTGAGGGGAAAAACCATTGAAAGCTGAGGGGAATGGGAAGGAAAGCAGTAGAAATGAGAGGGGCTGAGAATGGGATTCAATGCTCAGTCTTCCTGGGATAGCTACACAGGAAAAAAAAAAAAAAAAGGTAGATTTTCTCATTGAAGGGGAAAGGCCCCTTTCTCCCAGTTCCTTCATCCAGGTTCAGTGGTGTGGCCTCCAGTCTGTACTCTACAGCCTAGCATGAAAGAGCCCCCAGAGTAGCATGCCAGGCTCCTGTAGCAAAGATCTGGCCTCACCTGTCACTTCTTCCTGCCTCCAGAAGCTATCTTGCTATCCCCCCTTTTCACTGTTGGGCCTTCCAAATGGCCTAGATCCCAGTCCTCCAGCAGCATAGAATGGATCAGACAAAGAAGAATATGGGTGGCGGGGAGGATTCAGGAGCTGGTAAGGAGAGTGCATGGTAGGAGGGGATGCTGGGACAGAGGGATAATGGGGGTTTGGAGGCAAATGCAGAAAAGGAAGAGCTCTAATCTGAGATTTGGGTGCAGTGTCTGATTCTTGACTGGGAAGAGGAGTGACTGAGAGAAGATGAATGTAGGAAAGGGAATAAGTACCAGAGAAAAGCCTGCAGGAACAGTGAAGAGAAACAAGAAAAGGTGTGAGGGAAATGTGGCAGAACAAAGTCGACTATAGCTGCTGCTGCTTTTTTCCTTCCACTTCCTGAGTCTCTCCTTTCTGCTGTCCCTGCCCATCCTGTCTTCAGAGGTGAACGAGATACAGCCCTTCAGCATGCGCCTTTCTTTTGGCCCGTGGCCCAGGTCAGGCTAATTATGTGCTGGCTAGTGGAAGAGAACTAATGCCTATGGGCAATAAAAACAGGGACGCGTCTGTAGGACTGCATTTCAGATGGTGCGTGTTGGGGGGAGATAGAGATTGGGGATTACAGTGGTGGTTTCTGGCCTGCGGGGGTCTACATTCTTGATGCAGATTTCTTTCTCTCTTCTCTGGCAGGACCTGGTCTGGATGCTAACCTTCTACATCCGATTCGTCCTCACCTACTTGCCTTTACTGGGGGTAAAAGGACTCCTAGGGCTCTTCCTCCTGGTCAGGTATCACTTACCCTACTACCCCCTATGACTGCTTCAGCTCATAGCTGTCTCTTATCAATCCCTCTGTTCTGCCCCTCCCTAGTCCTCTAGCCCCCTTTCCCATCTCTTCTATTCTTATCTGCCCCTAATCTTCTGTACATTGTGACTTTCTATCACCTGAGTGGGGAGATGGTTTTCCCTATGGCATCATCACCTGTGTGGGCCCTTTGCTGTCTGATTGGTTGGAGGCCATGGGGGAGGCTTTATCAAGCAGTGACTAATTTGGCCCAGTGCAAGTGACTGTTCCTGGGCTGTCACAGGCTTAGGCGGGCATGTGGTGAGTGACTGCTTTGTGTGTATTTGTCTGGACAGGTTCATAGAAAGCAACTGGTTTGTCTGGGTGACGCAAATGAACCACATCCCCATGCACATCGATTATGATAAGAACGTGGACTGGTTCTCTACCCAGGTATGACCCTCTCCTCTCCTGGGAGCTGTGGGTGTAAACTCCAGACCAGATAGCACTTTGCCGTAGATACTAGGGTTTCGCAGGGAGCTCATAGAGCGTCACAGCATTCAGTAGGGAAGGGCCTTGTGATCATTCTGAAATTTGTGGTAATGGGATGCAAGCCTGCACTCACTGGGGGTGACACAGAGATTGCAGAGTGATCTGGGGTTTTACATAGAGCTCTCCCAGTGCAAGAGACTTCTATGTCCTTCTCTTTTCTTATGCCTTGACCCTGTGCCCATTTCTGTAAGTGTGCGGAGGTCTCCACAGAGGAGTGTCGGGGCAGTTTTGGCCTAATCCTGCTGGTGAGACCAGTTCAGGACTGGTTAAGACTATGATTCCCATATCCCAGCATGTTGTTCTCACCAAGGCCTGGCCTCAGGAATGAGCGCTGTCATCCCCATCCTCAGATGAATCTGTTCCGTCTAGAGGAGAGTGAGGATGAGACAATAGCACCAACTTATCCTGCTGTCCAGGCAAATGAGAGATGAAGCATTCATGGAACAACACTCACTGCTCCCCTTCCTTCCCCAGCTCCAGGCAACGTGTAATGTTCACCAGTCTCTGTTCAATGACTGGTTTAGCGGGCACTTGAACTTCCAGATCGAGCACCAGTGAGTATGGGCCATGGGGTGAGGGAAGAAATCTTAAGGAACATGAGAGACTATGGGCAATAGGGGAGGGCCAGGGACCCTGTGAGGCATCAGTGAAAACAGGCACAAAGGAAAGAGCAGGAAATCTATGGGGCACAAGACATGGAGGAGGAGTGGGAACTATATTGGGCATCAGATGGAAGGACACCAATGACTACATCCATTGGGGTATACAGAGTGGGAACCATGTAAGTATCAGTGAGTGTACACATTGAATATAGTGAGATGGAAACACTATAGGGCACCGGTTGATCTCAAGCACAAGGTGAGAATAAGGCACCTGTGAGGTTGGCTCCTCGAGGGGAGGCAGGAAGCCTGTGAAGCACTAAGTGAAAGACCAGATCTCTTGCAGGTTTAAATGAATGTAAATGGTGGATTCTCTGTAATTTGGTAGTCTTTAAATCATGATTTGAGGACTTCAGTAACTGAGCCAGAGGTTATGGGTCTATTACAGGAATAGGTGGATGAGGTTCTGTGGCCTGCCATGTGCAGGAAGTCAGACTCAGACTTTAAGGCTAAAAGGGACCATCATGATCATCTAGTCTGAGATCTCACTGAAACAGCCTCCTACTCTCTCCACAGCCTTTTCCCCACAATGCCTCGACACAACTACTGGAAAGTGGCCCCCTTGGTGAAGTCCCTGTGTGCCAAGCATGGCATCGAGTACCAGTCCAAACCCCTGTTCACTGCCTTTGCAGACATTGTGCAGTAGGTATCAGTCAATGTAAAAATGTGGTGCAGTAGCCTTTGACAAGATGGGGACGCTGGGCCTTGTGGGAAGACAGTGACCATTGTGGGAGAACAGGTTAGCTAGGGATGTGGGGTGGGAGGGCTGCATCTAGAACAGAAGAGATGCGGTAGAAATAGGATGGGATGGTTCAGGGGACTGAGGATGGAATATGGACTCTTTTTTTTTTATATCCAGTCACTGATTTCAATCAGCTGCAGATAGCTAGTGTGGACACTCTCTAATGGAGAACACACTGCCAGCAGCCTCTTCTCCCAATGAAGCCCTGGTTCTGGTGCCCCGACTACTGACTCTTTTTAGGATTATGTTGGTGGGAGGAGTCAGGGGTGTGGGAGGGTGTTTCCTAGACAGATCTGTCCCAAACCTCATTGATTCTTTCTTTTTTTGTAGCCTTTATTTGTGGCCTTGAAGCCTTACTTGACCATGTCCTCTCCTTTGCATGCCTCCTTCCTTTTGTCTCCTGTTGGGTTGTTTGTTTTTTAACTCTTGGATCAGAGAGCATTCCCTTGTGACTCCATAGTGACTTTCTTGTCCTATGCCTTTACCAGGATCTGTAGCCTGAATTGCTGTGTCTTTGAGGATCTTCTTGATGTGTTCCATACAAGGGGATTTGAATACTACACTAGATTTTATTCCCTCCCTTCTCCCAGACTTGCTTTCTTGATCTTTAATTTGCTGCTATATTTCATCATTTTGTTTCTAAACTAATCAGACTCCCTCTCTCTCTATCCCTGCAGCTCTCTGAAGGATTCGGGGGAGCTCTGGCTTGATGCCTATCTACATAAATAAGCAGCAGCAGCTCCACACTGAAATATTCCCTATCCTCGCTGCCTCCCACTGTGGTTACCATGAAGATACCGCACAGAGGGCAGAGAGCTGGCTGAGCCAGGGGTGTGGAGCTGGGCAAGCTTACTTCCAGTAATGAGTGGTGGGGTTTTTTTTTTTTTTTTTTTTTTTTTTTTTTTTTAAATGTTTATTCTTAGTCCTTCTCATGCTTCTCCTATTCTGGTACTGAATAATCGAGGATAAGAATGGAGAAAACCACCCGCCAGGAAGGAGGAGCCTGAAGGTCTGGGAATTAACACCCTTCTGTCTGGTGATATTTCATTTGCAGTGTCTATAGGAGAGATCTTATCTAACATAGATATTTTTGTGATGCCTAGCACCTTGGTATCTAACCCCTGCCCTGCTCCTTCCTCAAGGAAGTTAGGACTGTCTGAGGTCAGTGAAGACAGGTGTGCATTTAAGGACTGTAAACCAAATGTCCAAACCTTGAGGGAGTGAGGTAGAGAAGAGAGGCTAAGCCACCAGGTAGAGGGCTAGACTGCTTTGTAGGGATGAGTGTGAGGAGAAGAGAGACCAAACCACAGTGTGGGCACAGGTGGGATGCCAAAGCTGTTCCCTGGATGTGGGGTGCTTGGCATGCTGTGCCCAATGGGAGTGCTGCTACATACATTCCTTGAGTGCTTTTTTTTTGTAGAGCCAGGACAGTGAGCCGCAGGATTTCTGGGTTAATCACCAGCTTTCAACTTCCACTGGAGATGGCATCAGTAGCTTCCACAGTGCCATACTCCTACAAATGAAAGAGGTGATGGACCAGTTATTGATATTTGATTGAGTTTGGTATTGATTTTTGATACACTGTAGTGCAAGTGGAAACTCTAGTCCCTCAGATTAGCTGCTACTATGCCTCCAGCAGTTTATATTAGGAAGAAAAAGACACTATAACCAATCCTTGGCCCCTTGGGAGTGTACACTCATTATACTGCACCCCTGGGCTACTGAGAACTTTGTAAATAGGGAGAGAACTCAGGATTTTCTGCATCTAAAGCACAGTATACTCCCATGTGAGCAACAGGCAAATCTGCTGCTGTTGAGGCCTAAGGGTTCAGGACACCACTTGAACATGTCCAGCACTCCTGCCAGCAGAGGCGTACACGCATTGCACGCAGGCCAGTATGGTGCACCGCTGGTTCTCTGTGAGTAAGTATGGCTACACTACAATAAAAACCCATGGCACTGAGTCAGCTGACTTGGGTTTGGGGGGCTTGGGCTTTGGAGATAAAGATAGCAGTGTAGCTGTAAGGGTTCAGGCAGGAGCCCAGGCTCCAAGATCCCCCTAAGGGTCTTTGATTGCTGTGTAGATGTAACCTATTAGGTAATGTGCCTCCAAGACATGCTATGGAAGGGTATGCTCTTCATTGTAACATGGCCAGAATGTTAATGAGCCGTACAGCGTTTGCTGACACTACTTACAAGGCCCAACTGCCAAAGTAGAAGTAGCACCTCGTGACCTTTCTAAAGGCTGCAGTTTGATCACTCTCACCCTCCCCACCCATCACTTCTTTGTGTTTGAGCCTCCCCTCTCCAAGTTTTGGGTCCAAGCTCTTTCCTTCTCTCTCTCTGGGGCTCTCACATGGACAAGTGTGACACAAGTACACTCCCCATCTTCCCTGCCTTCCCCTCACTCCTGTGGTGCCTACTGCAGCCAGCCAACATAGTGACCACTTTGCTAAACTAAGGTAACAGATGATTTAGGCCATGTTTACACCACAGACTTCTGCTGGCACAGCTATGTCAGGGGCGAGAAGAGGTGTGATCTCTGACCAGCATATCTGTGCCAGCAAAAGCCCCTAGTGCAGACAGAGCTATGCTAGCATAACTGTGCTATTCCTTAGATAGCTGGTTTCACCCTTGTAGTGTGGCTGAAATAAGTTCTACCATTACAAAGTGCAGTTTTGCTGGTATAGCTGTGTCCACACTTGGCAAGCTTTGCCAGTAGAGTATACAACTGGTAGAGTATGTCAGTATATGCCAGCCCCTGGTGTAGACGTGGCCATAGTGTCCCCAGGGGACTGGGAAAGAAAGGTAACTACTTCTGCGAGTGCTTGCTCATGTCGATTCCAAGTAGGTGTGTGCATGCCATGTGCACAGTTGTCAGAAGGTTTTTCCCCTGGTGGTATCTATAGGGATGACTCTGGTGCCCCCTGGAGTCGCGTGGGCCCTGCCGACCCCTGCCTCTTCAGTTCCTTCTTACCGCCCGTGACGGTCGCTGGAACGTTCATTTTCTCCTGCTTTGCAAGTCTCTCTCCAGTGGCTTTTTGGACTGTTACCTCTAAATAGTGTATAGTTATTGTTAGTTTAGTTAGTTAGGATCCTGCTTATCAGGGTCAATTTTTTCCATCCTGGTTTTTCCATCCTCGTTCCCCCCAGCTTCAAACTGTGCAGGGCCTGTAAAAGGCCCATGTCTGGGAGCAATCCCCACACCACTTGCCTTAAGTGTCTCGGGGACACCTATCAGAGGGATTGCTGTAAGATCTTCAGGGATTTCTGCCCAAGGACAAGGGAGGAGAGGAGCAAGAGATTGAAGTTTATCCTTATAGAAGCGGCTCTCCGACCAACATCTGGCCTGGCTGAGTTGACACCCAGTATGTCGGCTTCGATGCGAAGCACACCGGCATCTGTGAGAGAGACTGCGCCAAGGAAGGACTCTGTGACTAAAGAACCTTGGCATCATCACAGATCACAGGCACCAAGGGATTCCTCATGGGTGTGGCACTGCTCCCATTCCCCTATACTGAACAAGAAGCAGAGGAAAACAGATGGGGGGTGCTCACCAACACCCAAATCAGCAGATCAGAAAGGCTTGAGCGGAGTGCAACCCACATTGGGCCACTCAAGCGCCACATCCGTGGCTGCAGTACTGTTGATTCCAGCCTGGGAAAGTCCGGTGCCTCTGGCTTCCCCAGCCAGGGAGATTCACGAGGAGGACCTGCAGCTTCCCTCGATGCCAGAAACCTTCAAAGTGGCCATGGACCTTAGAGCGCGTGGCGCCGTCATTCCCTCCCAAGCACAAGAGTGCTCTGGACACCAGACCACCAGTGTCGAAGAAGCACCTGATGCTGTCGGTGTACTCAAGGTCTACCTGGTCGCAATGTTGGCGTTCCATCCTTGGGTGGCAGGCCTCTCAGTCTTTGTCAACACCATGGTGTTGTGTTTCCTTAAGGGTCTAGACAGGCTATCCCCTCAAACACGTCAGCTGATTCCACTGTGGGATTTTAACCTTGTACTATCGAGACTGATGGGTCCTCCGGTTCAAATCGCTAGCGACATGCCCCCTCCTTTATCTGTCATGGAAGGTAGCCTTTCTGGTGGCCATAACTTTGGCCAGAAGAGTTTCAGAACTCAGGTCCTTCACGTCTGAGCCTCCTTATACTGTTTTCTTCAAAGATAAGGTTCAGCTGTGCCCTCACCTAGTTTTCCTTCCAAAGATGGTGTCACAATTCCATGCAAACCAGGACATATTCTTTCCAGTTTTCTACCCAAAGTCATACTCCAACAACCAAGAGCAGAGGCTGCACACGCGGGATGTTAGATGGGCTATGGCTTTTTACATCAAAAGGACTAAACTCTTTAGGAAAACAATGCAGCTCTTGTAGCAGTAGCAGACAGAATGAAAGGCCTTCCAGTTTAGTCACAAAGGGTCTCCTCCCGGATCATGTTGTGCATCAGGACATGTTATGAACTGGCAAAAATACTGGACCCAGTGCTGACAGCTCACTCGCCCTTGTAGAGTTCCTCACTCAAATCCTGATCCAGGACATCTGTAAAGCCGCGACTATTCACACCTTCGTGGCGCACTATGCCATTACCCAGCAAGCCAGAGACGACGCTGCTTTTGGGTGAACGGTACTGCAATGGGCAGGTCATTAAGCTCAAGCACCTCCTCCTCTAGATCTGCTTGCGAGTCACCTACTTGGAATTGACATGAGCAAGCACTCGAAGCAGAAAAAATGGTTAACCTTACGTAACTGCTGTTTGTTGAGATGTGTTGCTCATGTCCATTCCAAGACCCTCTCACCTTCCCCTCTGTCAGTGCCAGCTAGCAAGAAGGAACTGAAGAGGCAGAGGGTTGGCAGGGCCCTACATATGGTACCATGAAGGTGCGACTCCAGGGGGCTCTGGAGCCAAACCTACAGATACCATTCGGGGAAAAGCCTTCCAGTGACTGTGTACCCGGCGTGTGCACACCTATTTGGAATGGACATGAGCAAGACATCTCAAAGAACAACAGTTAGGGAAGATTAGTAACTGTTTTTCCCCCTCTCTGGCTACCATCCAAAAGAGTGGAGGGCGTGTGAAATGGGCAGTGTTATCCGTCCCTCCACAACAGCTGGAATGGGAATTCATTTTTGTTTAATGGAAATAATTAAATTGCCATTCAATCATACATTCAAAGTGTTGAATAAAGAATATAAATAAAATCAAATCCTCTTGGCTCCTGTGGTTGTTGTCCCCTGCTCTGTCCCTTTTTTTCCCCATCATTATCTTTGATTGAGGGATTAGTAAGTATACCTCCTGCCCTCCGCAATCCTTCCACTTTAAGGGTAAATCACATCTGTGCAGGAGACATGGCTTTTGGGGGGATTGTCTGCAATTGTGGAATGAGCTCCCATAGGAGCTAAGGACCATCACAAACTTTGTCACCGTCTGCTCCAACTTCAAGGCATACTTCTTCAATCTTGCCCTCACTATCATAAACAAAGCATGTACATTTTACACAAACAGACAAAATCCTACCAAAACAAAGTACTACCCTTCACATCCCATTCTCCCCATCGGGTGAGAATGAGAGGGGAAATGGACTATGTCTGACAGAAGTTAGTCACATCACTGAATGCAGGCCTGAAAGGTGCTGAGATAATCTGGAGATGAGGGCAGTATAAGAACCTATGAAGATTAGGATAGAATCCATCAAGTGAAAGGAGTTTTCAGGAGAACAACTATTTGTCCATGCTGCAGCAGCAGTGGCTGCTCTACCCTGGTCATCTACTCCCTAGGCAGGTTTCTCAGGTTCTGGAAAAATCTTTCCACATCTATGCAAGGAATTCTCTCATCTGTTGGGCTATGGGCAGTTTATCCAAGGAAGGCTCTCTTCCCACTTTATATTATTTCAAGACACTTAACATTTCATCCATGAACATCTTCCAAGCTCGACACTATCCAGAACTTTTCTTGAAACTCACATTTTCTCCTTCTGTCTCACTGGAAAAAGAAACATCTACAGTGCAGTGACCCAGTCATCCAGTTCACCAAGAAAGGTAGCATGTACTAAAATAGCAATCGGGGTAAAAAAAAATTGAGGGGAAGCCTTAATGTACAAAACATAAGGAAGAATGAGTAAAGGCCGGAAATGCTGCATGTGCTGACTCTGATCCAAGTCACCCAGCTATAGGAGAATCCTAGAGCAGAAATAAATTCTAATAATCTTACCTTTCTGTAGCAGCTTTCTTCATTCTGGGCTGTTCAGTTACCACAAAAGCAGGTAATGGTGAGACTTTCAGTATCACTGTTCAGACAAAGCCACAGTTTTAAAAGATCTCATCTAAAACTTACAATTTTAACAAAAAATTTTTCCTCTTTGTGAAAATCCACTGGCTCTTTCATATTCTTTAAAGATGCCCTAGGACGTGTTATCCTCCAGTGCCACACATTCCAGAAGAGTCCTGGAGATTTCTGGTATCACAGACATCCCAGAAGTATTGCAGTGTTATTGTTGCTGTATTGGTCCTAGGATATAAAACACAAGGTGGGTGAGGTATTATCTTTTACTGTGCCAACTTCTCTTGGTGAAATAGACAAACTTTCAAGATGAGCCAGAGCTCAGCTCAAAAGCTTCTCTCTTTCACCAACAGAAGTTGGTCTAATAAAAGATATTACCTCACCCACCTTGTCTATCCCAGAATAATGCATTCTGGGACTTTTCTAGTGAATCCAGAAGAGCCACTGAACTTTCAGAGTCTGAAATTTCCACTTGCACTGAACTACCACATGGTTTCTTCTGTATGTACTGGAGATGGTTCAAAAGGTAAATTAAAATGTATTCCTCAGTTGATTACCCTGACAGTGTAGTTTAAAGGAGCATTTAGTACTCATTTTCTTACGAACGGTGTAGATCACCTTTAACATAATTAATGTAGCCTTATATGAATGACATGAAATGACCACCCAGTGATAGCAGAGAGGAGAGGAATTTGGAAGGCTGAAAAGCTTTACTGGATATTTGAGAAACACTGATGAATATTTAAAAGGTCAGAACTTTGTTCAAGAAAGCAGCAATCAATGCACAGTTCAAAGCCTGTTTTTGCTAATGTGAGAGAGAAGGCTTCCTGAAACTTACTGACCATTATTAAGTGGGAGAGATCAGAACATGTATGAATACATTAAAACAGTGGTTTTCAACTTTTTTTCATTTGCGGACCCCTAAGTAATTTCAAATTGCGGAACAGACCCTTTTGGACTTCCTCCTCCATCTATCCACTCACTGTGACTGAGCATTGCTAAGATCTTGCTGTTCTAAGATATTGTAGTCAAGAAACATGGTCAAAAAAGAGAGACATTTTCTGGGAAGTTTTAAAGTTTTGAAGGCATTTCCACTCTGTACTTTTTCAAAATCAACTGATTTCTCTCTTTTTGAAAATTTCCATGGAGTTATTTTATCAAAAAGTTTTTTCTGTTTCAAAACTGGTAATATTTTAACATGAAAATTCATTTTTACAAGAAAGTCCCATCCAATGATTCATCAAAATTGTGATCTCAGAAAACAAACACTGACTACTATCAGTGAGTGCTGACAAACAGCTGCTCCTAAAGGCCCAAGGCCAAAGCCAATGACTAACCACAAGAAGATGGTGATGACCAAACACAGAAAGGATGAAGATGCATAACAATATTATACCTGGTTCTTATATAGCATTACTCTGTAATCTCCAAGCACTCTAAAAAGGAGGTCACATCATCTCCGTTTTTACAGATGGGGAAAGTGAGGCACAAAGAAGAGATGTCCAAGATCACCCAGCAGGCCAATAGTGAAACCAGGAAGAGAAACCTTGGGTTCCTGTATCCTGGCTCAGTGCAGGTGTTTAATTGCTGTGTAGACATACCTTCTGTGGTCCCTTGAGGGCACCCACTTAAGGATTCTATCTCCCAGCCTTAGGTGGAGATATGCAACTCACTCCCTTCTGATGGGAGGTTTTAAGTCTGCACAGCTCCCTGCTTTACCTTGTGATATCCCCAGCAAGCCAGTTTGCCTAAAAGCCAGGGCTGGTGTGACAGATATTGCAGCTGCATGTAGTATCTTTAAGGGGAAATATTGTATTAAGTTTATGTATCGCTGTGGGCCAGGGATCAGGGACTGTAGTAATGATTGTGTTCTGATCCTTGGGGGAGGGTTACCACAGCTCCTTCAGGAACTAAAATAGTGGGGATTGATCAGGGTTACAATCACTCACATTATAAACACCTCTAGAGAGAGAGCACCCCCTGGGGAGGTTTGCATATACTGCTTCAAGCTGGGTTTCTAGAGACTAGGAAAATGAAGGAAGGGCTTGTGGTTTAAAAAGGCTGCAATTAAATGGTCAGGGCCTTTTTTCTGATCCAACAAAGAGAGAGGACCTTCTATCCAAGAGGGACCTCAAACCTTGTGGCAGGATTGGTAAGACTTTGACCTACTAGGGCCTCATAAGGCTGATGGGTGACCTCTGGTAAGCTCTGAGCATGTGTATAGGAATTTACTGGGTTTTTTAATGTTTTCTCTGTAATGCTTTTACCTTTAGGATAAATGTGTTTGCTTAGAAAGAGCTGTGTGGTCACTTGTAACTGCTGACAATACACTGGCCATAGCCCTCCACTGTCCGGCACCTTGGGAGGAGCAAGAGCTCAGTGAATGCTTTCCACAACTTTTCACTTGGGAGTTGGTCAGGCTTTGCTCAGGCTGGGGATGGGGGCACTCAGATCAGAAGCAGTTTGTGTGATTCCCCCTTTTAGAAGTGCAGCCTTAAGTCTGTGTTTTCTGATTTTCTGACATTTGAGGTTCGTTTTGTTTGTCTGGTTTGAGCAGTCATTTTAACCCCACATTTTCCAGGTAGAAGGTAGAAGAGCAGGTATGATTTTTATGGGGATTTTTTTTTTAAAAGCGTATGTTAATGAAGGACAGGAGGCCATGGAGCAGAGGACCATTTGTAGGCCTGTTTGCATCAGCAGCAAAGACCCAGCTCCCAAAGCACTACAGTCAGCCCTACCAGAAGCCAACAGAGATGCCATTTAAATCGTGTGCGCCATGGGGCCTTTAGCCTGTGTTTCCTCTGTTGCCTCTGCAACACAGCATGAGAGATTTCGTAAATGCTCCGGACTTCCTTCAAAGAGAGTTTCATTCACTGACTTGCTTCCACTGTCAGACCACACCCACTGACTGGGGCTGCTGACTGGAGCCCTGTAAGTGGAACTATGCTGAAAGATGAATCAGATGAAAGAGATTTTGTTTACAGACATTATTTCTCTGAATTGTTTTATGTTCATCCACACACCTCTCCAGGGTGTTTGGGGGACTCATGATCTATATCTGAAAAAGCTCCTCCTTTCATGTGTCCTCCACTGGAATCACTAGGCTGCGTTACAGCTGTGATGCACCCATATGCATTAGCAGATCACCACTCAGGTTTTTCATTTATGATTATGATTTTATATTATGAGCCCTGGGAAGAGGGACATTGCAGAGGGAAAGAAGGGGAGCTGGGATGAGGACAGAAGACATAGATGTGTGAGGGAAGGTTGAAGTGGAAAATAGTGTGTGCAAGGGGGCAGGAGATACTCCAAACGTGGATGTGAAGCAAATATTTTTTTATTAGCTTTCTCCTTTCCGAAGGTTAATGCAGATGCCTTCTCCCCCCTCTCATTCTTTAAATTAACACTGAATTTCACTTCTCAGTTCTATGGCAGCAGCTGCTAGGGAGTGGCAGGAGAAAGGTCAGTGCCTCGAGGCATTAAAAAACACCTGCAGTTTCATTGGTGTTCCTGTCTGCTTGTTTTATGAGGTGGGCAAAAGCCCAGGAAGTGTTGAATCTGAAGCAATTCAGGGAAATAGCATCTGCAGGTTAAATTGTCTTTTTGCTGGTTTCTTTCCTTGCCCCACTCTCCCTAAATCATGGTCAGTGGCTCCTGAGCTCCCTCACATTGGGCACATCTGCTGTGTGGGTCTCATTGGCTGAGCTATGGCCTTTTGGACCATTTTCAATCAATAAACATCAGGAATGCAATGGAACTGAGGGGGTGGTTTGGACAGGGTGGTATTGCTTTCTTCTTGGAGCCTGTGATCTGAGGACACTTGCATGACAGCCCTTTCTCTACTAACACTTGGGCAGGCAGCTTGAGGAAATATGAGCTCAAACACCCTCCACAAGATTGTCATCTGTTCCCTGGTTCAATGGAAGGAGAAGCACTTACACAGTGTAGGTGCCCAGAGCTGGAGGTGGGTAATATAATGTTGTCACACGTATAGAGCTAGACACATCTGGGCAGCTGCCCGTCAGAGGAGCTGAGGTGGAGTGAATGTTGCCTTCTCACAATTCGCTCTCCATCCTGGGAATTCAGGTCTAGTAAAAGTAATCCAAGATCCTGTAGCTCTTAGCTCTGCAGCCTCAGTAATATGACTGCTAAAAGGTGCATTAGAGTCTAAATCCCAAACTCTCAACCAGGGCTGAATTTTATTTATATGGGGCCTCCCTGTGGCTCTCCTCCCTTTGGGAGGAGCATGAATGCAGCAAGGGGTTATGGTATGGGAGACTGTGCCTTTAAGGACTGAGCTTCCCAGACAGAGATCCAAGGTGGGTTGCTGTGAAGCTCTCATTAATGTACAGCCACTTGGTGGAACCAGACACAGAATAGAGCTGATCTCTTGCAAGCACTGAGTGATCAGGATGGTGCAAGAAGTATCCAACTTGCAAAATCTTGTCGGTATAATGTAAGTTTCTGCTGTGACAGGGTAATTTTGAAAAAAATAGTAATGGTGCCTTATAAAGTTATAGATTACAAAAAACAACTAAAAAAAAGTCTTTTGTTAAACAGAAACTGAATTAGATAAGAGAAAAAGATGGAAAACATGTTCCTTCAGTGGCCTATATATAATAAATAAATACAATTATGATTGTACAGAAACAAAAGAAAACTAACTATGATTACAAATGAAACCTAAAAGCAACACAGAGCAATTTGATGAGAAATTACAGTGTAATTCCCAGCAAAGAAGAAACAGTCACTTACACTAATTGGGACTTCAGAAATGAAAAGGAACAGTTCTAGATGGTAGACAGCCTGGGTCAATCTGTGCTGCCTTCACTTAATATATTGAATTGAGTGTTTCTTATTGTCCAGCTGATTCAAGACTTAGTAGTAATACAGAGAGTGCTTTGATCTTACTAATCAATGATCTCCTCCTGGCAATGGAGAAAGTCTAAAATATCCACTAATTAGTACTGGATGATTCTTCTCGTCAGAGTTGTATCAAGTGGGATGCTGCAAATTTATTTTGTCACTCTTCATTTTGCTCATGGAAGTGGTGGATTCTCCATCTCTTAATGTCTTCAAATCAAGATTGGATGGCTTTCTGGAAAATATGCTTTAGCCAAACACAAATTATTGGGCTCATTATGTGGGTATCTAGGTGAACTTTAGTGGCCTGTTATGCACAGAGGGTCAGACTAGATAATCTAATCGTCCCTTCTGGCCTTAAACTCTATGAATATATAATGTGAAATTGCTGAGGGAAACAGCGACATAGTTTTGGCTGCAATTCTGTCAGTATGCTAATAACACTCCTCTTTTTGATCAAATTTTGAAAAGATAGTCACTTAGCTTGCTTAATATCTTGCCAAGATTGGTGTCTTGAGGGTTACCTAAGTAAGGAAGAGATGCTGCTGACAGGCTAGGGGGAATGACTTTTAAAAGAGTGGTGAATAGTGAGACAGCAAAATTTGTAGAGAACACAAAATTATGTAGGTTAGTCAAAATTGGAGAAGACTGGGGAATTTCAGAAGGATCTAACCATAGTAAATGGGGATCTTTTTCATCCCCCAACCATCATAAGTTAAGGGTTGGCTTATGCTTTGACTCTTGAGGGTTCATGTTCTTAATATATTTGGTTGCTATTCTGCCTAATGTAACTGATATTGTAGTTAACCGTATAAATGTCCACTCTTCTTTTAAATTCTGCTAAGCTCTTAGCCTCAATGGTGTGTAGTGGCCATGTGTTCCAAACATTTATTATGTTGTGTGTGGGAGGGGGAGATTTTCTTTGATCAACTTTAAATTCCCTTGTCTTTCAATTTAATTATATGTTCTCTTCTCATAAGAGAAAAGATGTACCCAAATTATTCTCTGCATACCATTCATTATTTTGTATAACTATTATGTTCTCTTGTATGACTCCTGTCTGTACTAAACAGTCACAATATTTTCAATCTGTCTTCAAATGGAAGTCTTTCCATGCATCTACTCATTTTGATTATCCATATCTGGATCCCTTCAACTTCTGCTGTACGTTTTTGACATAAGTTAAGCAGAACTGCAAACAGCATTTCGAGTAAGGCTTGACCAGTGATTGAAATAATGAACTACAACACTTTCTTTATACATTGTGTAGAAGTTTTCAATGAGCAGTCCACAGTGAAATCCTGGTCTTTTCCTGAGTGTTTACAGTTAATTAAAATTAGCAATATGTATAAATAGGCTTACAGATTTTCCACTCTTTCAATATCACTTTATTTTTTAAAGCTATCTCTCAGATGCCTTGTCTGATTCACTTCAAATCTGGGAGGAAAAAAAATCTGTGTCAAGGAATTGAAACAGAAAATGTCATGCAGATTAGATATAATTTGAGGAATGTAGAAGAGGTGTTTAAATCAGGATTATAATGGAGAGCTCATTACAGCTTTAACTATGGAAAGACTATGTATTGTCTCTGCATAAAGGTAAATAAAAACAATTAAAAATACACACTTGTGTGGTTAGGTTGTTTATCTGTGAGCAAACTGTTATGAACTGGACATACACTGCCAAGATCTGTCTGGTTCTCAGCCTGAAAACAGATAGAATATGGCTTCCAGGAAACTGTATCTCCTGTCTGCAACCAATGGATTTTAGGATAATCAACATATTAAACATTCTACTATCAAATAATTGCTACAGCTGGTCAAAAATCTGAAAGAAAAATATGAAAATTTAAACCATTTTTATTCCATTTATTTTTTAAACAGGCCAATTTAAAAAAAATTCTGTAGAATTTTTATCAAAATGTTTGTTTTTGTTTAGAAATAGGTAACTTTCAAAAATGAAATGTTATGATTTTTTAAATTGGTTTTGCAAAACATTGCACTATGTCACTAACCTATCTAAATAAGCAATGCAAAAGACAAATGAACACTAGAAAACAAGCAAATCCCAGGCCACCATTAGCCCACCATCCCCAATCACACCAATCCTCCTGAACACCCCCCCCCCCCCCCACTTAGGCCACCTCGCCTACATGGCCAGGATGATGACCTAATGAAAAAGACAGATAACCTGTCATGAAGATCAATGATGATTGATTGAATACAAAGAACATTGAATATGGAGAACACTAATGACAAAGACAGTGATGACCAAAAAGAAAGATGACAACAAAGAAGTCCAGGGGTAAAATTTTCAAAAGTATCTGAGGCTACATCTTCAGTACACATCACTTTTGGCAGAATGTTGCATATGTGTAATGTGACTGCATGCCGCAGTGAAAAGCACACCATGTTCATGCTGCGGTGTGTAGCTCCATGTCAATGAAAGTCTATGGCAGAGGTGAGGCAGCGTGGAAAGGCATCAGCAGTTCTTTGCTGCACCTTTCACTGTGGTGGTGAAAGGCTTTAGCTGGGAAGAGGCAGAGGAGAAAGGTTCTAGCAGCAGGGAGGCAGGGGATGCTATGCAGCTAAAATAGCAGTATAGATGGAGAGGCACAGCTTGGGCAAGCAGAGAGCCACATAGGGTAAATACTCAAGTACATACTCATGCCCTTCAGTCGTGTCTTTACTCTGTTGAGCCATGCCTCACCATCTAAACCGCTATTTATGCCCTTGCTAGGGGAGCTACATGGGTATGTATACTACATGCTGCTGAAAGAAGCCTGCAGTGTAGTAGTACCTTAAGTAAATTTAGGAGCCCGCATTCCAGATTTTTAAAGATATTTAGGCACTTAAAAATGGAGATAGGTGGCCAGTGAGATTTTCAAAAGCATACATTTAAATGAGATTAAATATGCATGTAGGCTGTTTGTTGATTTTAAATCCCTTTTTCATTAATGCTTTGCTAAATAAAACTACTTTGTTTTAAGGAGGGCATGGGTTAATGGATCACTGAAATGAAACAAACATAGAAACAGTTTCCTTACCTTGTCAAATCTTTTTTTTTACAACTTTCATTTTTTTTTAGTAGTTTATGTTCAACTCACCACTGTACTGTATTTGCTTTTTATTTATTTATTTATTTATTTTTGGTCTCTGCAGCTGCCTGATTGCCTACTTCCGGTTCCAAATAGGTATGTGGTTGACCGGTCAGTTCGTAACTCTGGTTTCATATCTCTGAGGTTGTTCTGTATAAGCAGATCCTGGTTTAGGAGTGGAAAAATGACAAGATTCCACCTCAAGACAGGTAAGGGCAAGAAGCACAAGGCCTGAGCCGGGTGCTAAAAGAGAAACCAGAAACAAGGCAGTTGTGCAGCCTAGCCTTGTAACAGAGATAGAACTTAAAGTAGAAGTGGATTGGAGGAATCTAATGCCCCTTAAAGTAAATAGGACTCTTTTCACTTACTTCAGTGGGCATTGGCTCAGGTTCCAAATGTCCAAAGTAAAGTTCATGTTAAATCCAACTCTGGTGCTTTTGCAACCCAATAAATGGGCTGGGATTGGAAGCAGCAGTTTTCCTGGGAAGTTCCACTTACAGCACGACTTCAATCATTTCCATCTCTCAGCCCTGATGTTGTGCTAAAAAGAATCAGTTGGGTAGCGTTTAACCTGAAAAGTACTTTAATTTCCTGAATTAGGAGCAAGTTTAAATCTTCACCAATCAAAGCCTGGAACATTTGAAGTGGGAAATCCACTAAATACATTGGTCCTTTTTCTCCTCTCACTTACACTTGTGCTAAATCAGAAATAGCTCCACTCCAGTTAAGAATAATACTGAAATGGGTGAAAGAGGAGATTCAGCCCCATTGTGTTACGGGGAGACGGTTTTGAAGAGAGAGTGTGGGGAAATTATGCCAATGGGCAATAACACTTCTAATTACGAACTATGAAGAACAGAGTAGAAGTACGAATGTATGGACAACATACAAGCCTTGATGCCAGGAGGTGAGTGAGAAGAACTGATAGTAGTTAGCATGCCACGCACTGACTTTTTATAACCTGATTATTTTCCTACATGTGCAAACAGAGCAGCAGCTCAGTACTCTCACTTTATGTATTTCCATCCTTGCTTTCCAAGCTAATTGTGAGGTGGTAGTGAGCAAAAATCATGTTTCTCTCCTTCACCGTACAATTTTAATGGAGCTATGCTCTGTAGAGGTTTTTCTCTATTTGTTTCCTTCTCCCCAGCATGGCTGAGCAGACTATATAGAGTATGCCAGTGGCCAGAAGAGGCTCCATCTGTGAGGAGGCCATCTCAGAAGCCTCGGAAGGGAACCTTTGTTATCAATTACTCCAAATCATGGCCCCTCAGGCTATCAGGGAGATGGATTCAGAGTCTGGATGGCATGTAAGAGTTCTGCATCCCCTCATACCAGCTAAGACTCCTCTGAAAACACCTCTGTAAAGATAAATAAATCCTCTCTAATATGGGGGCTCAAAAATCCAGTATTATATATTTTCCTTTAACCCCAGGGCCATTCTATGAGGAAAAGCTAGAGGATCCTGTCTCATGTGCTTAAATCACCTTCCATCTGACTCCCCTTCTTCTCAAGAGAAGGAGCTGAGCCTGTACAGGGATATCCCCTACCCTTTCAGGTACATATGCAGATGAGGAACAAAGGCCCTGGGGCTAAGAAATGGAACCAAACCCTGCCATAGAGGAAAATCTCTCTCCATAACAGCCAAAGGAAATTAAGAAAGTCAGAAAGGCCTGGAACCACACCAGGACCTAAAAAGCATCCCACCACCTTTTCCTTTTCCATCTGTTCCATCTCTTCCCCTGAGGAAGAACACTCTCCTCAAACCACAAAGATTTCCATATCCACCCCTTCTTGGGCAGCAGTCTTTCACCTCAGTTTCCCCACCTTGCAGTGGGCAAATGTCCTTTTAACACACTGTGGCAGGGCCCACTCACTCCTGCCTCTGCTTGAGTCCACAAACAGCTTGGAGACCTTTATGATGGTGAAACCCTCAGTGCAATTTATTTACAATGTAGGTTCCCACCATCTTTGTTCAATATTCAGCCTTACTCCTACAGCCTTAGGGAGCCTTCAGCTCCTGAGGCAAGCAGGGAAGAGCAATCTCTCTCCCTTCCTCTTGCTGTCTGTTTCCCCCTCCTACTTCCTTCCTGTGTCTTTTTGTACTTCTGCCTAGGGTGATCATATTTCCCAAAGGGTATATGGGACACAGCATTGGGCTAGCCTGAGCCCTCCTCCACCCCACACAGGGCTGGCCTGAGCTGCTTGTCACCTCCCCTCACCCCCATCCGGCAAAGGCATGGTCATTGATCACTTGATCCATGCATGCCCCCTGTGCGGGGCTAAGGCTAGGGTTGGCGCTGGCATTGCTGCTCACTGAGCCCTACCTGCCCCCTGCATGAGCCCTACCTTCCCCGGCATCACTGCTCACCTTCTCCCTTGCACATTCCTCCACACCCCATATTTTTGGACAAAGGTGGGCATTTGTCCCATTTGCTCTTGCCAACTTGATCAATTGTCAAGAGCAAACGGGACAAATGACCACTTTTGCCCAAAAAATCAGGACAGCCAGGACAGGGCTTAAAAAAGGGCCTGTCCCAGCCAAAATGGGACATATGGTCCCCCTACTTCTGCCTAATGGCTTAATTAGCCTTCCACCTCTCCTCCTCCCACCAGTTAGGCACAGTTCTTCTCAACAAGGTCTGTTCTGCCGTGTTTAATTGGAGCTGCAGCGACCACAGGGCTGGCTCCACTGTTATTGCCCAGCACTCTGTCACACACACCTCTTCCCTCCGCTCCACCCCACTTATGGTTTGTTGGCAGACATTACGGAAATCCCAGTATCCAGGGGCGCATTAAAGGGAGTTCAACTCCAGCACCAGATGGGGAAAGGAGTGCTGTCTGGCTGCCGTGAGGAGAGGCCTTTTGTTGCTCGTCTCACCACTGCTGCCTCCCACTGTACTGCTGCCTCTCCAGTTGTCCTATCCGACACGCAGCACTGTGACCACCTAGCCCAGCAATGATCACAGTGCTAGGATTGCTGGGCAGAGGGCGCCTTGCTGCCGCAGCATCTCTCACCACCAGGCTGCCTGCGGCTCTCAGGCCAAGGATGTGTTTTGAGGCTCCACCACCTCGCCTAGTTCTTCGTGATAACAGTTCTAGTGATTTCACGGGGCTGGAGGGAGAGAGGGGAACTAGCGGCTCCTGCCTCCTAGTCAGTCTGCATGTGATGGTAATGCCTGGGGTGAAACATCCCCTCCCTCCGGCCATTCAAACAGATGGGGTGGAATGTTGGGGCTGGAAGGTTCCGTGGCAGTTGGGATTGGCAGTTGGAGGGGTAGTAGCCACCTGAAGTAAGTGCAAAAGCCGGGCAGGGGGAGAGTGACAGACCCACCTGCCCTGGGGGAAAGGAGAGCAAGGAAGGAGAGAAAGAAACGGACTGAGGAAGCGGCATGGGGGAGACATGGCTCCCGGCTGTGCCTCAGTGCGGTGCTGCTGGGGGCGGGAAGGGACAGGGCACGAGTGGTTGCCTCGCCCAGCTCGTGTTCACTAAACATCCCCCCCGCCAGGTGGGCCAGTTCGGTATTTATAATATGAGCAGCAGGGTGTGCCGCCCTTTGAGGATGGGCCTCAGGTCCAGCCCCGCCTATCCCAGTGTCAGCCCAGAAGCCAGGTGCATCCTGGGAGTGGTTGTTGCCAGAGGGACCAGGGAGGCTGCAGCAAGGAATCCTGGGAAAGGGGGCAGGGATATAAATACCTTCCAGAGAGAGAGACTGACTGGCACTAACCCCCCAGCCAGCTCACTGAAGGACCAACCTCTCACTTGGGAGAAACTGAGGCAGCAGCTGCATTAGCTCAGCCGCAAGGTAAGAAAGAGCCTCTCACCAGAGCCCAGCTGCCTGTGTCTGGGTGCTCTCTGGGCCAGGGGGGGTCCAGGCTGCTCTGGCTGAACTCAAGAGCCCTGCGTGACTTGTCTACGAGCAGCTGTTGGTGCCTCTGACCACAGGGTGTTACCGATTCTCCTGAAAATCTGTCAGGGGTGGATGTTGGTCAGTGCCTCAAATCTTTCTTTTCTGAGATGTCTTAGAGGTGGGTGTGGAGCCGGTCACAGTCTTTGTTCCATGGTGGGTTGATTTAAATCACCAACTAGAAAGCCTTGATTCAAATCACTGATTTTAATCAACTTTTCCAGTTGTGCTTCAGTCATTTTCTAAAGAATGGTGTCATTCTCATTGGTGGTCATTAAGACGTTAAATAGAGCCTTTAAACTAGATCTGGTAAATTTTTTTGCTTCCTAGGAGAGTACACTATATGTACATTTATTTAAGCAATTATATAGCTTAATATTTTCAGATTAACTGTATATTTTTAGTATTTTACAAAATGGTGAATGACATTTCTTATTTACTATGTAATTAACTTTTTGCTCATGACTTGTCAAGCTTCATTAGATTGGTAACTGGAACTTAATTAAACACAAAGCAGTATATAAGACTTATTTTTATTAAACATTTATTAAATGTTTTGGATAAATAAACTTCTCAAAAATATTTCATATTTATAACTAAATGATTTATTCAACAGAGGGATTACATATTAGGTACAGAAAAGGGGACGGGGTTGGACTAGAGATGACCTCCTGAGGTCCCTTCCAACCCTAAACTATGATTCTATCTTGTCATTCCTATATCTCACCTTGTCTAACTAGCCCTGTATGTGAAAATGGAAGGTTTTAAAAATAAAGGTACGCTACAGGATGTGAATTTTAAACTCTTTTTAGTAATATAAAACTAACTTCTGAGATTCTCACTTAACCATATGTTTGGTACCAATATGTACCATGATGAACTTTCCCCATTTCAAAGAGATACAGCAGAAATGGGAAAATCCAGAGAACAGCAACAAAAATCATAAGTCATGAAAAGCTTCATGCATCAGGACAAAAGCCAACCAGTAAAAACCTGGTTTATCCCATGGGGAGAAGTTATTGTATAAATGTTTGGCTGTCATGATTTTACACCTTCCTTTGAAGCCTGTGATACTGGGCCTGCCAGAGGCAGGATACCATAGTAGATGCACTGCTGGTCTGATGCAGCATGACAATTCCTATGGTCCTGTGGAATATCTCTGTGAATTTCCTGAAATTGGAGTTTTTACAGTCTTTGTTAGTGCAGTGTCTACAGAGGTGAGATCAAATGCAGGGGTACTGGAACAATTTTTATAGTGGGGGTGCTGAGAGCGATTGAACTAAACAGTAATAAGCCCTTATATAATGGAAAAACGAGAGTTCTGTAGCACTTTAAAAACTAACAAATTTAATTTCTGCAGGCATAAGCTTTCGTGGGCTGTAACCCATTTTGTCAGATGTAAGGAATAGAAATCAGATTGGGGGTCTATATATACATCTAAGGTTAAGGAACAACAATGGGGAAGTTAGGTATAAGCAAAGTCCATTCAGTTAGAGTAGTTGAGGCCTATTCACAGCCATTGATTAGGAAGTGAGAATGTGTGAACAGTGACAATTACTTCTTGTAATGAGAGAACCATTCCAAGTCCCTATTTAGACCCAGTTTGATTGTGCCAAGTTTGCAGATAAGTTCCAATTCTGCAGTTTCTCTTTGAAGTCTGTTTTTGAAGCTTTTTTGTAGAAGTATAGTATATAATGGAAGTATATAATGGAAACCACTTCAAGCCAGGGGGTCCAGCAGCACCCCCAGCATCTCTTGTTCTAGCACTTATGATCAAATATGAGCAGAAACTCCCATTGCTCACAAGTATGAGCAGGAAGTAGGAGCGATGTCCCTTTTAATAAGTGTTTATCATTTAAACCCCTAATCAAGGCTCATCTAAACATATTTGTCCCCCAGCTATTTATCTCTGAGAGTTACTGACAGGGACTGGCTGCACTTCTCTGTCCATCCTCCTCCCCAGAAGGAAAAGAAATGCTCTCTCACAGACCATCATCCCTCTGCAGTACTAGAAAGCTTACTCATTGTGGGCTATTGGTGTAAAACGTTACATGCAATTGGCCTCACTCCAATAATATAATTTGGTGCTCATTGGATCCTGGATCTTTCCATTCCACTGTAGAGCACCTTACAGATAGTCCCAGATTAGGTTCTTTTCTCTGGGGTAGAACTGCTAGAGAAAATTAATTCTTGCTCTGAATGTAGTTGTTAATTCTTGCTTTTAAAATATATTGTGGACCTGATTCAGTGTAATGCTAAAGGAGAGTGAGTTATGTTGAGTTTAAATGTAGAGGAGAGGTGATCTTGCTTGTATTGCCCAGGTAAGTCAGAGTTCCTTGATTCTGTGAAGGTAAACCACAGTTGTTAGGAATATATCAGTGAGTATATATCAGATACAGATTCTATTGTAACTAAGCTGCCATCTTTAGATGAGTCAAAGTACACTAATAGTGAGACTTACACTGGGAGTAGAAGCAACCACTCCAATTGTTGCTGCATTCAAAGGGGCTATGTACCCAGCAGATCCCAGCATTGTGGGCAGAACAGTGGCAGATTGCTTATCCTTTTGCCAAGTGGGGAGCCAGAGATAGAATTGGGATTCTGACTCTCAGTTCCCCAACTGATCTGCTCCTAGGGCAATTAAGCTATATGTTGTGCCTTACCCAAGGCAGTCTGTGAACTCACAATTTTTCTGCAACCTCAGTCTAGGTTGAATGACTTTTGTTATTTGAGAAATAGTATATGCTCATGGAAGTACAGACTGTATTTTAATTTATATGCACAAGGAAGCAAGTAACCTTAACTTTTCTTTACTTTTGAATGCCTATTAGTTCAACTTTAATTTTCTCTTAATGTAGTCTTTTTAATGGAATATAATTAAGTTAATTACCCTTAAAATCTAAAGACAAAAGGTGATAATTATTTCTTAGAATCAGCACTGTGGGTCAAGCAGAAAGCCTCAATGACAAGAATATATTCAGGCCAAAATTGTATAATTCAAAAAGTGCAAATCCAGCCCAAGTGATGTCAACAGAAAGAAATATAAACTACAATGTGAGGTAAAATGGGAAGTAGGAGACTTAAGGGGGAGTGTGAAGAGCAAGTAGCCAAGCCTAATAACAGGTGGAATGCAGGCATAGTGGATGGGTACATATTTCCCTTGGGTTCAGTGAGTACATTGGGAAGCAGCAGAGGAACAGTGTGGAAAGCCCTGAAGAATGGAGAGCAAATAAGAACTAGCACAAAATTCTTCCATGTTCCCTGTAGGGGATGTATACATGGGACATGTATAATACTACCTGAGAAGAGGCCCAAAGTGATTTCTAGGAATGCTGCAGTAGTGGTTGCCCATCAGTTCCCATCCATTTCCTCAATGGAACAACTATCAGAAGCTTTCATGCTGAACGCAAACAGGTGTGAATCTAGATCCTTCCTATTGGTGCACTGAAATGTGGATTCAGATACAGCCCCTCTGTCCTACAACAGGATCCCCAGTCATGAGTCTGGATGCAGCCTCACTCCTACTGCAACACAGCCAGCTGTGATTCTGGATGCTACCTACTGCAACACACCACCATGACTCATCTGACTCTGAGTTTGGCTCCCGCCAGTTCTGTCACTGGTAAATGACTCTACGGGTCTGGATCCTACCTCCTTCTCCCACTTTAGTGCAGGCAGTTGTGGCTCCAAATCCCACCACTGTGTTTTAATAATTCCAGTCTCCTGCTGGGGCCTTATTCTCCCATTTTAGGATATGAGTTTTTCCTATTCTATGGGGGGACCTGGTGCTCCTACCTTGCATTTCAGATCCAAGATGTGGTCCTGGTTCCTTTCTCTCTCTCCTTCCCACTATCACATCACTATTCACTATGGGATCTTCTTCCTTTCTGTGCTCCCTCACATGATATTATTTGCACACACTATAGGCACTCTCAGCTGCACCCTTTCTCACTGTGCAAAGTGCTACACTACAAAGCAGGACTGAGACTGTTGACATTTTAGGCCCAGATTAAGTTACATACAGGTGGGGAATTGCCTGTCCTCTTATACCTAGTTGGGAAATCTTGATCCACAAGCAGATAAACTTGACAGCTCCTTATTTTAACTTATAGTGGAATCTGTTACCTCAGTTTGTGTATGTCTACACTTGGAGCTGGGGATGTGATTCCCAGCTTGAGTAAATATACTTATCCTAGCATGCTAAAAATAGTGTTGCTGCAGTGGCATGGGCTTAGCTGTCCTGAGTACAAACCTTCCTGGACCCTGTTAACTCACAGACTGGGATCTGCTATTAGTGTGCTCAGGAATTGACATGACTCTTGTTCAATAATGACAGAAAGGCTTTAATTACTATACTTATAAACATATAAAATAGCCCCCAAACCAAAAGTCCAGTATATTTTAGCTGCAAAAGCAATTATCCTCACCAGTGCAGGCAAGAGGTGGTGATGGTTTCTTAGCAGCTTCCCCCAAGAGCCTGGATCCCTGGTCTCAGAAGACAGCTGGGCAAGATGGCACTTCTTGTCAGTTTCTTGTCGAGAGTGATTCTTTTTCTCTTGAAGCTTGCCTGCTTGCTTATTTCCATTGCTTCTCTTTTATATTCTTAAATCCAATGTTTTTCAAAGCATTTTGGTAATTTACATGAGTAAACACAGGAATTTCAGAAAACAATACAAGAGGGAGAGACCCATGTACTTTACTTAGTGAAAAGGGTGCTAGCCACCTAGATGTGGTGTTTAGTTTCAGTGTTCCACCCTTCAAACAAAGGGGTATTGGGGTTGTTGTGATTAAATTGAGCAATACCTGGGGTGGCATCCAGCCATTAGCTTTGATCCTAAGGTATTTTGAGAGGTCTGGAGCCATGGAGGTCTAGCACACCCTGCATTTAACACATTTTTGTTTACTGCATAGATGAGTTACTCCCAGAGGATAAGTTCATTAGGGAAAATGGTCCAGACAGAGAGGCAATTAATAAAGTTATCTTAATGAAATATCAGATGTACTTTGAGAATAGAAAGACAGCATGGGTGTGTTGCAATGAGAAACAATCCCCCCTTTTCAAAAGGGACTCCAGCCAGCATTTCACATACTCTGCAATATGCAATTTATTAATTTGGTAGCTTAATTTTATAAGTAGGCCCAGCCTAGCTGAAATTTCATGGTCTACAGACCCCATGCTCCAAATGCAGATGTAGCCTCAATCCTGAAAAGTTTCCCTGTAGGGTTCCCTTCCTCACACCTAGAATTGAATGATGAAACAATAAATAATATTTATTTTGCAGTAATGGCCCCTGCAGGGTGTCCTAAGACACTTCTGCCTGTAAGTACTTGCATGTTGGGGGTGGGATCCCTTGAAAGGTGCTTTATGGGATTCTTTTTGGTGCTGGGAACATACATAGTCAGTGGTTAGTCTTAGGTCTTTTTCCTATTGTGATTCTTCTTGTTATCCCTCTTTTCCAAGTCCTCCTTACTCTGCTTTTATGATCCCGCAAAGAATTACTGGATGGAAATGAAGAATTGGATTCAAATAGCTGAGATAGGTTTAATGCTTCCAGGAGAAGAGGCAAAGAATACTGAAAGGCTGGGAAGGAGGTTAAACTTTTCAAAAGCACAAGTGCCATTGAAAGTCAATAGCATTTTGAAAATTGCACCTGGACTCTGCCCTTATAGCCTCTTCCTTTCTCTTTTCTATGCTTCCCGGTCGATGGCTACAGAGCAGTGATTTGTCCCTCATTTCATATTTGGTGGACAAAGACAATGACACCACCAGTAATGATTTTTTCAAACCCTTTCACAGTGGTGGTGGTTAGAGAGCTGGTTGCTAGGTTTAGGTGAGTCTGTATTGTCATAAATAGAAATCTCAGAT
Organism: Emydura macquarii macquarii; assembly: GCF_026122565.2. Lineage (NCBI taxonomy): Eukaryota > Metazoa > Chordata > Testudines > Chelidae > Emydura > Emydura macquarii. The sequence continues at coordinate 387,506 of NW_027130807.1, forward strand.
ATAAAGCATGAGATGCAGATGCTGAGCATTGACATTCAAGCCTGTCCCCTTACCCAGTGGCTTGGCCTCCATGGTCTTATGCTCAGGAGCCATGACTAGTTTGGACTCTCCAATCAAATGCATGTGCCAGGTGGATGGATGGGTATTTAAATTTCAGGCATGTAGTTGCTTGATGAGCTAGCCTTTTAAAGTCCCTTCCCTTACATAGGACCTGTTTCTCCATATTTCCTCCTCTTCCCCCCTCCCCTTTATTACCCCTATTATAATTATGTATTCTGGCAACACTCACAACATGCAAAGTCCTGTCCACAGATACAGGAAGGCATACTCCTTGCCCCAGCGAGCTTAAATTATTGGTTCTTTGGGATTAAGACTCTTTTTCATTGTTTTTTTTGTTATGCATAGCACAATGGGTTTGATCCAGGCATTGATTCTTGACTTTAGAAATGTTTTGAGGTGTATCAGTTGACAAGGAATTGTCATCAAGCGGATGTGTTTCCATTGGGGTTCTGCAGAGAATGGTTCATGGCCCTATACTATTTAACATTTTTATCAATGACCTGGAAGACAACATAAAATCATCACTGGATGTTTGCAGATGACACACAGAGAGGGGAATATGTAGAGAAAGGCTCACTAATTCAGAGTGCTCTGGATCACTTAGTAAACTGGGTGCAAGCAAACACTATGCATTTTAATATGGCTAAATGAAAATATATACATCTAGGAACAAGGAGGAATGTAAGTCATACTCACATGATGGGAGAGTCTACCCTGGGAAGCAGTGACTCTGAAAAAGATTTGTGGGTCATGGTGGACAATCTGCTGAACAGGAGCTCCCAGTGTGAGGCAGTGGCTGAAAGAGCGAATGCTATCCTGTGATACATAAACAGGGCAATCTCAAGTAGGAGCAGAGAGAGGTTATTTTTCCTTTGTTATTGGCACAACTGTGACCGCAGCTGGAATACTGTGTCCAGTTCTGGTGCCAACAATTCAAGAAGGATGTCGATAAATTGGAAAGGGTTCAAAGAAGAGCCACAAGTATGATTAAAGCATTAGAAAACATGCCTTAATTATAGACTCAAAGCTCAATGTATTTAGCTTAACAAAGAAAAAGTTGAATGCTTACTGCTGCCCTGGTCACACCAGCTGCCAGCAGCAGAGAACAGACAGACATCATCTTCAGCTCTGCCATTGTTCCCTTACACACTTCCCTGTCTCAATGGCAGGCTACTGTGACCTCATGAGATATTATACTATAGTCCCCTACTTGGTAGATCTCATACTCTGAAATTTGCTGGAAAGCATTTGTTGCAGTGATTGTAAATCTCACAACACCACAATCAGAGGGCAGTTGCAGGCTTTATCAAAGTTCCCAATCTTAACACTTTTATAACAAAACATTTTGTTTACAATGGTACATGCAGTGGTTTGAAGATGTATATCACTAAATTATGGCAGAATGGTGAGTTCTTCATAGGGAAGATTGTAATTAGATTTAATTTTAAAGCACAATTCTGACACCCTCCCCACAAAATTTCTCATTTGTCATGTAAGTTGTTCTAGTAACTGCACCAACTCCTTGTTTGTTACCTTCCATAAAGCTTTGAATGGGTGGGAGCTGAGTGTCTCTGTGACAGTCTCTCACACTATACCAGGGTCATGGCATTTTCATTCTCATGATATGCCCTCCCATCTATACCCAGTGTTGAACTCCACAGAAGGTAAGAAGTGAGTAGCAGGGCATCCTCAGTAGAGAACCTTCAGCTTTGGAATTCACTCCCTTCAAGGGTCTGCCTAAGCCCAAGTTTGGCACCTTGTAGGACATAATACAAGAAGCATGTGTTCACTCTATGTTCACAGTGCAAGAAGCATGTATTCCTTATCCTGGGCCTGTAGCCAGAGAACACTGATTCTAACACTAGGTCTGGGTACGAGGTCTCCCTTACTGGTGTTTGTTTGCCAACATTGGGTAAGAGGCCCTGGGAAGAGCCAAAGTTTGAGAGGAAAGAGGCTGCTCATTCCTGAGAACACCTTTATGGTGGTAACGATCCCATTATCCCTAAAAGAGCTGAGTTGAGACCTTCAGTTGATTAATGTGGACAGGCATAGGAAATCCAATATCTCCTGTCTACTCCAGGCAGGAACAGAGCTGGAGGCTGTAGCTGGGCAGTTACACTCAACAGTGGAGAGCTGCTAGGTGTGTTCACCAAGCCAGACAACCAGGAAAAGGAATTTCAAAAATTCTTGGGGCTTTAAAGGGGAGCGGGGACTTCCTGTCTACCTGAACCCTGGGCAGCAGAGTTCACAACAGGGACCAGAGCGATCCATGTGGAGTGTTGTGAGACAGCTGCTGGAGCCAGTAGGGTTGCCAATTTTGGTTGGACATATTCCTGGAGGATTTATCACATGACAATCTTTAATTAAAGATTCATTTTAATCCCTGGAGACCCCAGGACAATCCCAATGTAAGTAATGCAGTGTCTACACTCTCACTGCACTGACCTAACTACATCAATCATGACTCTACAGTGCTTGTGGAAGTGGTGTTGTTAAGCCACCGTAGCGAGGTACTTATGTCAGTAGGAGCCAAATTTAAGTGATGACACATCCACAGTTAGGTCAATATAAGCTGCCTTGTGTCAATTTGACCACGTAGTGTAGACCAGGACGAACTCTGCAGAATCCTCTGCCTCCAAGCAGCATTTGGAAGACTCCAGGCGTCCCTTTGTAGCAGAACTTTCACAGTATTTTAAAAAGAATTTAAACTAAGTTTCTCTGTATCTTCATTGGCTTGCAGGCTCTCCCTTCTCAAAACCACTAAACAAAAAGAAAAAAATCCTTTTATCTTTATGAGGAAGGTTTGAAGGACAGCCCTTCTCATTCCCTCCCTGCTTAGGAATAGAAGATACACAGCAGCCTGCAGGCACCCAGCTCCCAACTGGCATGTGGGCAAAAGAGTCAAGCAGCTTTCAGGGAAACCTATCTGTTCCCAGCACATGGGCGAGGTCCACACCAAGAAAAACAGCCCATTTTCAGGGAAGCCTGTCAGCCAGTTTTCAAGAAAACCTGGCTGGTGCCAGTACATGGGTGAGGGTCATGCCTAGACAGGTGAGCAGCCTGTAGGGACACCTGGTTTTTGCCAGCATCCGTGCAAGGTACACACCAAGTCAGCTGAAGAGGCCACATGGAAGCGCCTTCACTGAGACTAGGCCAGAATCTGTGTTATTACTCCTGAGGGAATTCTGTGCCAAAAAAATAATTCTACGCACAATATTGCAAAATTCTGTAATTTTTATTTGTCAATAAATAAATTTGGATGCTCCAGCATGGCAGGAGGGAGCACAGGCCACTGGCTGCACAGAGGTTGGATATCCCCCTGCAATCACCCTCCCTCCCCTGGGCAGGCAGACTCAGCCCAGCAGGATCCAAGTATGAAGGGGCTTAGTGTGCAGTGAGAGTGTTCTGTGTGGGGCAATCTGGATGCGGATGGCTCAGTGGGGGTTCCACGTCTGTGGGGGATCTGATTGCAATCTGAATGGAACTCTACCGTGGGGTCCAGGTGAAAGTGGTTGGGGCTGAGCAGGGGTGGTGTGGGTGTGTGTAGGGGGAGCTCAGCAGGGGGTCCAGGTGCTGGGGGAGTGGGACTTGGTGGGGTGGGAGTCCGGGGTCGGATGGGCTTGTTGGGGTTGTCTAGATGCAGGGGGGAAGGAGGCTTGGCGGAGGGGGGTGTGGGTGCAAGGGGCCTCAGAATGCACAGGGGTTGGGTGTATAGAGGAGCAACTCCCCGTAAAGTGATCCCCCTCCCTCCCCCCATGGCTGAGGAGTGATGGGGGCAGGAAGCTTCCTGCAGGTAGGGGAGGTTTCTGGGAATGGGTTTGGGCCTGGCCGCTTCTTGCAGGGGAAGAGGAAAACCCATTCTCCTTAGCCCAGCCGGGACTAGCAGCTGAACCCAGCACAGGGTAGGAGCCACTGGCCGGGGCATTCCGAGCCTTGCAACCACCACTCCAACGAGGGTGATTTACCTCTCCACTAGCAGCTCCAGGTGCCTGCAATGATGCACCTGTAGTGCTCGGGAGGGGCACATGACCACTCTTATGGCTTCCCTTTGCTTTCCCATCATTTTCTGCAGGGAAGCAAAGAAATCTGCAGGGGTCATGAATTTTGTGTGTGCACAGTGGCACAGAATTCCCCCAGCTCCTACAATTTCTCTGATACACACGAGTGATTTGTCTCCAGTGACTCTAGCTTACTGCTCATTCTGTATGATTGGTCCACACTCAGCCCAGACACAACAGCAGGGAGCATGGGGGAAGTGATTTAGATTCCCTTCCCTTGGGAAATGGATCTACCTCCTTTCCTGTCCCATCCCCTCTCCTTCCAGCCTCCAGGGGTCTCAGAGAAGGTCATGAAGTGGCTGCTGTTTTCCTCACTGAGACATATAGGATATGTGCCTGTAGCCTGTCCTTTAAATCTTTCTGGCAACATGTTTTCCCTCTTACAGGACCCTACCCCACTTCTCTTCAGGGTAGGACCCAGGGATGTGTGAAAAAATTGTGAATTTGTGCTGCTCCTTTAAGAGCAGCTTGTGAGCAAAGTCTTGAAACCTCTTATGAGAGAGTCTCTCCTCTACAGCCTAAAGAGCATACATTTCTAAAACCAGGAGTTTGAATGAGATTCCTGAGACTTTCAGCTAAGCTTCCCAGAATTAAATGAGTAAGTATGAATCCAGCTCTAACTTCATGGATGCTTATGTTTTTAGAAAATGAAACAACCCCTCTCTCCACCACTCCTCCAGCAAATCCCAAAACAAACCAACCTTGTGAAGATGAAGAGCTATGTAACTTTTTCTCGCCTGATCTATCAGATTGCAATTACAGTGAAATGGAAATTTCTATCCAGACATTTGTACCTAAGGACTAAAAGGTCTTCATTAATCTGCCTAAGATTAAGCCTGTGCAGTCTCCTTAGTAAAGGTATAGTCAAATCAGTTTAGGGAGTATTCCTGCCAAACCCACAGACAAGAGATCACTCAGATTAACTTGGATACAGCAGCTTCAGCCCTGAGAGTATCAGCGGCAATTTCTTATTGTGCATATCTGTGCCCAGCTGAGACGCTATTGTGAGCATGCACAAACACATTACAAAATCTACTTTTAAATTAGATTTCTTTAGAACTTTTCAGGACTGATGCATCACCTGATTGATTTGCTGTACATTCAAAACCTCCAAACATGTCCCAGAGGCAGTTTTGATTCAATTTGAAAGAATTGGAATTGCAAGGGTAATCTGAATTCTGGTGTTTCCTAACTTCCAGTAGCTTGACTTTGCAACCTTATCTTTCTTTTAATGGATTTTTTTTAAAAAGGGAAACTGAAAAAAGAAAAATCCCATTCTGTGAAACTGTATTGACCCCCCACATGGGTCATCTTCAGGGCTGAGACATACAGATCTCTACCAGAGCTAACAGAATAACTGGTACTGCCCAGCTGTTATTTTCCATATGGATCACTACTAAAGAGGGACAAGATGCACTTTGTGTCCCTGTAAATGATACAACACCAAACTGGCTCGAGCCCCCACCCAGTCACCTGGGAAATTACACACTAACCCCTGGGCGCCCTCCAAAGGGCAATACTTCCCCTCTCGCAAGCACAGAGTCTGAGTGTAGAAGAAACCTTTTAATAGCAAAACAGAGATAACACCGCACTGGTTTGGGAAACAGTGCAACAGAGTTCATGAACTCAATGAGCCCAAACCCATCCCAGAGTACAGGGCATGTCCTTCGCCTCTCCCTTCCTTCTTGCCCCTGTACTGACCGTCGTAGTTGCAATATCCACCTCTCAGGTGTGGCTCCGCCCCGTATGCCGCACCAGTCCAACACAGTCTTGTCCAGGCCGCCTCTGCTGCTGTCTCCCGCCGACCGCTGGCCGCCCTGGGCTGGCACCCTGTGCCGGCCCCCCACCGCTGGCCGCCCTGGGCTGGCACCGACTGTGCCGGCCCCTCCGCCGACCGACTGGCCGCCCTGGGCTGGCACCGACTGTGCCGGCCCCTCCGCCGACCGCTGGCCGCCCTGGGCTGGCACCGACTGTGCCGGCCCCTCCGCCTGGCACCGACTGGCCGCCCTGGGCTGGCACCGACTGTGCCCGGCCCCTCCGCCGACCGCTGGCCGCCCTGGGCTGGCACCGACTGTGCCGGCCCCTCCGCCGACCGCTGGCCGCCCTGGGCTGGCACCGACTGTGCCGGCCCCTCCGCCAACCGCTGGCCGCCCTGGGCTGGCACCGACTGTGCCGGCCCCGGCCGCCCTGGGCTGGCACCGACTGTGCCGGCCCCTCCGCCGACCGCCTTGGGCTGGCACCGACTGTGCCCAGCCCCTCCGCCGCCCGCCTTAGGCTGGCACTGACTGTGCCGGCCCCTCCATCAACCACTGGCCGCCCTGGGCTGGCACCAACTGTGCTAGCCTCCCACCAGAGTTGCCTGTTGCCCACTCAGCTCTGTTAGTGGTCAGGCAAAGTTCAGCTCTCAGTGATTTCAGCTCCTAATGATTTCAGCTCTTAGTGATTTCAGCTCATAGGTAAACCTTCTGCTGTCATACAGAGAATGTTCCTGCTTTCAAGAGACAAAAGACTCCAAGGTGAGTCATTAAGTCTACCTTTTAACAATGGGAGGTGAGAGTCACTCCCTGCCTGGGGCAGCCCTTTCGCTTGGCCCCTGCAATCCCAATAGGAGACTCCTCCACCCCCCTTTTCCAGGCTGGAACATCGGCCTGCCACCTTTGTGGAGCTCTGTCTAGTTTGGGGTGAAGTGTTCTATCATAACAGACTAAGCACAGTTTTGCTGACATCTGTTCATACAATTGAAGGACAACATTTCATTACCCCAGCAGTTAACACAAAAGTGGTTTGTAACCCAAACCCAGCCCTGCTAACCATCTCCCATTATGCTCCACACCTAGGTAAATTATGCTAAGTACTTAATTGTACTCATGCAGATACCAAGCCCATGCAAATAATGTGCCCCCCTTTACTCAGACACTCAGACCTTGCTTACATCCTCCCCCCAGTCGAGAATTTGTCGTCCCGGCAAATCATGCTCCAGATTGTACCTTCCACATGAGTTCTCCTCAAAGGGTCTAAGGAAACCTACTATAGCTGCCACAAGTCTGTGGGCCAGGTGTATTACTTCCTCACTATTTACTCCAGGTGCATCATACGTCAACCTGTTGACTGGCTTTATAATCCTGTCACGCCTATGGAGCGTGGGTCTGTCAGGGGCCGGGGGAGCTTCTTCTTGGTCTGAGAGTGGTGAGGGTTCCATGGAGGGTCCCTTGGGTGCAGGCACAGGCCCCTGCATCTCTTGCTCCAACCTGAGCAGATCCAGGACTTCAGGGACACCTCTGACCTGTGTCCCCCCACGGTCCAACAGCCTAGCCATGTCATCACTGGTCTGTTGTGCTTCCTCTGGCTCTGAGAATGTTGGGGGGACAAGCTCATTATCCCAACCTGGTCTTGCTGTCAATGTGGGTGCATCAGGAACAGGCCTAAATGCTTCTGCCATGGGGTTCAGAGCTGACGAATTGGCGCTCTGGCTGGGTTCCTCGGCTAGAGGGCGGTATCTGGTCTCCACCCTGGGATACACTATGGGAATATCCTCCTCTTCCGACTCACTCTCAGATGCTCTTAGTAGAGGTTGGTTAGTCCCTGGGGACCTACGGCACGGGTTGGGTGGTGGATTTGGTCCAGTGTCTCTGCTGCACCCCAGTCCCAAGTCATAGTCCAGTCCATTAGGGGCACCTACTAACTCTCCCACAGGTAGCAAAAGGTTCCTATGTACCGTCTTCATTGGTCCTGACCCTGCTTCAGGTTTAATCTTGTAAACCGGCAGATCTCCCAGTTTTTCCTCCACTAGGTAAGGTATTGCTTTCCATCGGTCAGCTATCTTGTGTTTGCCAGCAACCCCCAGGTTACGTAGCAGGACTCTGTCTCCTGGCTGAAGGTCTTGAGACCGCACCCTGGTGTCATATCTGTGCTTGTTTCTATCTGAGTTCTTGCGGGCAGCAGCTGTGGCTAAGCGGTACGCATCCTGCAGCTTTTCTCTTAGTCGTGAAACATATTGCTGATGTGTCTCATAGCTATCTCCATCCTGAGATACACCGAAACACAAATCTATGGGTAATCTTGGTTCTCGTCCAAACATTAAAAGATAAGGGGTGACGCCAGTAGCATCATTCTTTGTGGCATTGTAGGCGTGCACCAAAAATGCTACATGCTGGCTCCAGGTTGCCTTTTGCTCTGGCCGTAAAGTCCCCAGCATATCCAACAAAGTTCGATTAAACCGCTCTGGCTGAGGGTCACCTTGTGGATGGTAGGGTGTCGTTCTGGACTTCTTAATTCCGGCCATCCTCAGTACTTCCTTCAGAAGGCGACTCTCAAAGTCCCGTCCTTGATCAGAGTGTATCCGAGCCGGGAATCCATACACTGAAAAATATTTTTCCCACAACACTCGAGCAACAGTAGTAGCCTTTTGGTCACGTGTGGGGTAGGCCTGTGCATAACGCGTAAAATGGTCTGTTACCACTAAGATGTTTCCCATATTCTTCCTGTCCACTTCCAAAGACAAGAAGTCGATGCATACCAGCTCCAATGGTTTGCTGCTGGTGATATTCTTCAAATATGCTGCTCTGGTGGGCAGGGTTTTCCTTTGAACACACCGAGCACAGGTCTCACATTTCTGGCGGACATCCTCAGCCATCCGGGGCCAATAGAACCTACTACGAATGAGCTCTAAGGTTCTTTCCATTCCCAGATGCCCAAAATCATCATGAAGAGCCCTCATGGCCAGGGCTCTGAACGTTTTTGGTAGCACTAGTTGCGTTCTTTGCTTTTGCAAAGGGTCTGTGGTGACCCGGTGCAGCACACCCTGAATCAGTCTTAGTTTGCTCCATTCTCTCAATAGGAGTCTGCCCTCAGGGGTAGCTGGAATCACTGTGCCTGGGTTTTGCCCATCCCTTTTGGCACGCATTATGTCGCAAATGTCAACATCTTGCAGCTGGGCTTTTTCCCAGTCGGCAGCACTGAGCATGGGCAGCGGGGACTGGTCTAAAACAATATAGTTCACTGAGGCAAGTGGCACACTTTCAGAAGGCAGCCCCAGAGTTTCTGCCACACAACCATTAGGGCTCTTCTGGTCCTCTGGCTCTTGACAGTTCCCACTGCAAATAGCTCTCACTCCATCCACAGGGATCACAGCATGGTCTGATGCTTGTGGGCGCCGGGACAACGCATCCGCATCCACATTGCTTCTCCCTGATCGGTACTGAATGCTGAACTCATAGTCGGCCAAGGCAGCCACCCATCTTTGCCCAGTAGCATCCAACTTAGCACTTGTTAACACATAAGTCAATGGATTGTTGTCTGTCCATACTTGAAATTGAGCACCATACAAGTAGTCCCGAAATTTCTCAGTAATGGCCCATTTCAAGGCCAAGAATTCCAGTTTATGGGCAGGGTAGCGGGTTTCACTATCTGATAGCCCTCGGCTGGCAAAGGCCACAGGTTTTCGTGTGTCTCCAACTTCCTGGTATAGTACGGCTCCTAGACCCTCCAAACTAGCATCTGTGTGTAGGATAAATGGTTTGCCTGGGTCAGCAAAGACCAGGACTGGAGCATGAGTTAGGCAATTTATGATTTCTCGAAAGGCCCTTTCACAGTTCTCATCCCATCGTGATCCAAAAGGCTCTAGGGGACCATAGAGTCTCGCCACAGGGGGCTTTGAGGACCCCCTTTTACTCTTGGTCTTTGATTTGTTCTTGCTGGATGGGCATCCCCTGGTAAGATCATTCAGAGGCTTTACAATGGCAGCGTAATTCTTCACAAACCTGCGATAGTAACCACTAAACCCAAGAAAAGTCTTGAGCTCTCTGTAATTTCTTGGGCACGGCCAAGTAGTGAGTGCGTCTATTTTATCCGGATCAGTACTCACACCTTCCTGGGACACAATGTGGCCCACATACTTCACTGAGGTTCTACAGAATTGACATTTGTCAATTGAGAGTTTCAGTCCGTAAGCCTCCAACCTGTCTAACACTTTTAGAAGTCTTTCTTCATGCTCTTCCAAGGTTCTCCCAAACACGATCAGGTCATCCAGGTAAACTAAGACTTGCAGTAAATTCATGTCTCCCACAACTCTCTCCATGAGACGTTGAAATGTGGCAGGTGCCCCCGAGATCCCTTGAGGCATGCGTTCAAATTGATAGAAGCCCAGTGGACATATGAAGGCTGTCTTCTCTTTATCTTCTTCTCGCAAAGGGATCTGGTAGTATCCACTTCGAAGATCCAATACTGAGAACCACTGGCTCCCCAGTAAACAGTCTAATGCATCTTGGATTCGAGGCATGGTGTACTGGTCAATTACAGTGCGTCGGTTTAAGGTACGATAGTCAATACACATCCGGATTTTTCCACTTTTTTTACGGACCACCACAATAGGAGAGGCATACGGGCTGTGGGACTCTGTAATGATGCCATTTGCAAGCAGCTCCTGGAGATGGTGTCGCACATCTTCCATTTCTGATATAGCAATTTTCCTAGATCTTTCCCTGAATGGTCGGGAGTCTTGAAGCCTGATGTTGTGTTCCACTCCTTTGGCGCATCCGACATCCCACTCATCTAATGAGAATACCCTGGATCTTTCACAAAGCTTCCTCCTCAGGCGATCCTTCCACTCTTCCGACAATGGCGAGTCTCCGAAGTCAAACCTTGCAGGATCTATTGGCGGAACCCCGGTCTCATTTTCGGGTCTTACAATAGTTTCGGGCTCAAAGAGGTCTGCTATCTTCTGCCCTTGCTTCACGATGACATCACGGCTTGTTTCATTAGTCATCAATATAACCACCTTTTCGTGGGCTTCAGTGGGTAGAGTTATGATTCCACTGGGGACCAGCACTCCTTCAGGGAGTCCTCCTTCAGCTGGCTGCTCTACCATTGCTATTGTTCCCTTACTGCCGTTTAAACAGGTACTCACGACAGGCACTTCTTGCTCCCCCCTTGCAGGCACTACTAGGGGGGTCACATCTGCGTACTTCAGAGCTCCCACAGGTAGCTCAGACATCTCCATCTTAGTGCTCTCAATTTTCCTATAAGCTTCAGCACAAAGCGTATGGATCATCAGGGTGTTTATGTACTGATCCCCAGCTCGTTGTCTGCAGTAGTCAGCGAGTACCTTGAAGAGACTGGAGTTAGTCCCTATCAGCACAGACACCTCGGAAATCCCTTTAGGGTCAGGGCATATCAAGGCAGCAGTGTCCACCTCTTCCCTCACCCCAGCAACCTCCTCTGGAAATTCCAGATGCACTATAACATACCCTTGGTAGGGGTATTCATCCATGCTAAGACCACACAGGCCAAGCCCTGTCAGGGGCTGTATAGGTATGTGTGCAAGTCTCTGTTGGTAGAATGACTGAAATATAATAGTCACTTGAGACCCAGTGTCAAGTACTGCCCTGCATTCCGTCCCTTCAATCCTCACCATGACCTCTGCTCTGGGACCTATCAGCCCTGGTGGGATCCCGGCTGGACAGTTATTTCCAGGAGAGTCTTCAAATCCCATGGGCCTGGGTGACCTCCTATGCAAGCTCCTCTGGAAGCTCCTTGAACCTCCCCAATGGTCCATCAGTTTTCCATGCATCAAGGAGGGATTTTCTTCATTACGACACTTAGCTGCAATGTGTCCATCCTGGCCACACCGGTAGCAGAAGGATGGTCCCTTCTTCCTCCGCTCGGGTGGGACAGCAGCTCTAACTGCTGACTTCTCCTTCACCACAGCCAGGGGCTCTCCAGGCCTGACCGTCTTAGCTCGGTCCCTGGTACCACGTAGCTCAGCTAACTCTTCTGTCAATACCTGCATTTGCTGGACAAGTTCCTCTCTGCTGCTTACCATCGACACATTTGCTGTCCGCAGGAGTGCTGTGCTGTCTGGTTTAGCTGGGTGGGCTTCCCACAGCTCACTGGCGGCCAGTCTTTCTTCCTCCTCTCTGATCTCTTTCATCAGCTGGGAGAAACTGGGGGGATTTTCCAGTCGTCCTCTTAAACGCAGATGAGGCAGAATTGGGCTCTGAGACCAAACCCCTCGCACAATTTGGACCAATCTAGTCCGGTCCATTTGCTCAGCAGTCACTGCTCTCCTCAGGACAGCCCTCTGCAATGGTTTCTCCAACCTCTGTACATAGGCTGAAACTTTCTCACCCTTTTGCTGTCTGGTGTTAAGGAACTTACAGTAGATGTCCTCAGAGCCCTCTGCGCTCCCAAAGGTGAGATTTAGGGCCTCTAGACAGTCCTTCACACTGGCTTCAGGATTAGTGATTCTCAGGGTGCGAATCACATCTAACGCTGGGCCCCTGAGACTCTCCAATAGACATCTTCGCTTCTCTGCCTCTGGTGCTGCCCACTCCTGCAGCACTTCAGTGGTGTGTTCCAACCAGAGTTCGAACTCCTCCTCCCCAGGTATTGGGATGGGACCTCCAGCAAAGAGCCTTAACTTACAGTAGGGTCTTGACATACAATGGGACAGCACTACCCTTTCCAATGCTTGCCCTAGGGCCTTGACCCACTCATCAGGTGAGGCTGCAGCGCCCAAGCTTGGGGCTGCTGAGTCAGGACCCAACCCACCTGACATATTAGCCATCATACCACTATAATTTCCTCCAAATATACAGCATAGTTTTCCCAATTAAATGGATCACTCAACATGTGCTTGCGAGGGGTACTGACCCAGGGATCCCGGACGAGCCCCCAAAAATGTAACCCTTCTGCCAGACCCAGTCGGCAGCAGCAAGGGCCGGGTTCTATATATAGGGGTCCCTGTAAATGATGCAACACCAACTGGCTCGAGCCCCCACCCAGTCACCTGGGAAATTACACACTATCCCCTGGGCGCCCTCCAAAGGGCAATACTTCCCCTCTCGCAAGCACAGAGTCTGAGTGTGGAAGAAACCTTTTAATAGCAAAACAGAGATAACACCGCACTGGTTTGGGAAACAGTGCGAACAGAGTTCATGAACTCAATGGGCCCAAACCCATCCCAGAGTACAGGGCGTGTCCTTTGCCTATGAACTCAATGGGCCCAAACCCATCCCAGGGTACAGGGCGTGTCCTTCGCCTCTCCCTTCCTTCTTGCCCCTGTACTGACCGTTGTAGTTGCAATATCCACCTCTCAGGTGTGACTCCGCCCCGTCGGCTGCAACGGTCCAACACAGGCCTGTCCAGGCCCCCACTGCCGCTGTCTCCTATCGCCTGTGGGCCTCACTGAGTCCCCCACCGCTGGCAACGACCACGCCGATCTCCCACCGACTGCTGGCTGGGCTGGCACCGACTGTGCCCGGCCCCTCCGCCGATCGCCTTGGGCTGGCACCGACTGTGCCCGGCCCCTCCGCCGATCGCCTTGGGCTGGCACCGACTGTGCCCGGCCCCTCCACCGACCGCTGGCCGCCTTGGGCTGGCACCGACTGTGCCCGGCCCCTCCGCCGATCGCTGGGCTGGCACCGACTGTGCCCGGCCCCTCCACCAACCGCCGGCCGCCTTGGGCTGGCACCGACTGTGCCCGGCCCCTCCGCCGATCGCCTTGGGCTGGCACCGACTGTGCCCGGCCCCTCCACCAACCGCCGACCGCCTTGGGCTGGCACCGACTGTGCCCGGCCCCTCCGCCGACCGCCTTGGGCTGGCACCGACTGTGCCGGCCCCTCCATCAACCACTGGCCGCCCTGGGCTGGCACCAACTGTGCTAGCCTCCCACCAGAGTTGCCTGTTGCCCACTCAGCTCTGTTAGTGGTCAGGCAAAGTTCAGCTCTCAGTGATTTCAGCTCCTAGTGATTTCAGCTCTTAGTGATTTCAGCTCATAGGTAAACCTTCTGCTGTCATACAGAGAATGTTCCTGCTTTCAAGAGACAAAAGACTCCAAGGTGAGTCATTAAGTCTACCTTTTAACAATGGGAGGTGAGAGTCACTCCCTGCCTGGGGCAGCCCTTTCGCTGACCCCTGCAATCCCAATAGGAGACTCCTCCACCTCCCTTTTCCAGGCTGGAACATCGGCCTGCCACCCTTGTGGAGCTCTGTCTAGTTTGGGGTGAAGTGTTCTATCATAACAGACTAAGCACAGTTTTGCTGACATCTGTTCATACAATTGAAGGACAACATTTCATTACCCCAGCAGTTAACACAAAAGTGGTTTGTAACCCAAACCCAGCCCTGCTAACCATCTCCCATTATGCTCCACACCTAGGTAAATTATGCTAAGTACTTAATTGTACTCATGCAGATACCAAGCCCATGCAAATAATGTGCCCCCCTTTACTCAGACACTCAGACACAGGGATGTATAAGAGTTACACGGATCCCATGGGTCTGGTGTTTACAGTCTAGTTCACCAAAGAGTGTCATGTAGGGTTTCTACTGAAAGTCTGTGTCACAGTGGGCATAATAATCTTTGTGAAATGTATGTGCAGATAATATGAAAGTAGATTTCTATATATAGTGGTCATTATGTTTTTAAAGGCAGGTCACCCAAAGGTAGTGTGCCTTGAGATAGATTCCTCCAGACAGGAGACGGGAGACACCCTTCTCTCCCTAGCTGACCATTGTGTATTGCGTATATCACAATAGACATCTATTAGCATAATGAGCCAAATACTAATGAAGAGGTTGCAGGAACTTCAGAAGCAAAATTAACAAAGAAGTAAACTGGTGGTAGAACCTTGTTTACAGGTGAAGAACAAAAGACTGGTCTGATATATCTGAGGGTACAGAAAGATGCCATCTGGAGAGATAAATTGCCATCAGGCTTGACCTCATGAAAGGAGGGTCCTGGTTGAAAAACACTGTGAGAAGGACTTTGGGGTAAGCAGTACTTTATTAGATAAGAGGGCATCTTGTTAGCTGAATTTAGGCTCTAGAACAGGGGTGGGCAAACTTTTTGGCCTGATGGCCACATCTGGATATAGAAATTGCATGGCAGGTCATTAATGCTCTGAGAGCGGCTCCAGTCAGGGCGCCGCTGAGCCCATGTGGTGGGAGAAGGGGGGGGAGGAAGGGGCAAGGCCGGGAGGGAAAGCAGTTGCCGCACTCCGGCCAGGGCGCCCCTGGGCACATGTGGTGGGAGGGGGGCAGGGGCAAGGGAGGGGCTGAAAGGGGTAGCAGCCACCACTGCGCCACACAGCTTGTTCCTCAATCTTTCTGCGGACCATCTGAATGGAGCTCGCAGACCACTGGTTGAGCTGGAGAGACTGATGAAAAGCTCAGACAGGCCGTATGCAGCTCGCAGGCCATAGTTTGCCCACCCCTGCTCTAGAATGTATGTTATGGTTTTATTTTGTATGTAACCTTTTGTTTCCAATAGTTCTCTTTGCTATCATTTGAATCTGTTCTTTGTTAAATAAACTTATACTTGCTTCTTCTGTAAACAAATTAAGTGCTGTGTGTTAAACAGTGTTGTTCTAAGATGTAGTTAGTAAGCTGTGGTGTAATGTTCCTTTGGGAATAAAGGATCTGGAAATTCTGTGAGTGTCCAGTGGATAAGGGGCTGGAAACTTCAGGGGGACACTTGGTAGACTATTGGGATTGGAGAGTATCTATTGCTAACCTGCATGAGGGACAGTGGAGCCAGATAATATCAATACTGAGATTCACAAATAAGAAGGTTGGAAACAAGTAAATAAAAAGGTTATTTTGTTTGTTTATTTTGGATAAAGGAAATAAAACAGAGCAGCACATGATGAGTAAATAAGAATCTTACTCCAAGCCAAGGCAGGCTGCAAAAGGAGAGCAGATTCTTCCAACACTGGTGGGTGACACTGAAGTCAGACTTCCCAACCAGCCACAAACTGTGCTTCTGATCCTCCACACCGGTTATCAAGAAGCCAGTACACAAACACACACAGCCCCCTTTACTGCATGTCAGTCTCTGGCTCCCAATCAGCCACTAGGTCCAGTAAAGAGACCAGTTATTTAAACTCTATGCTCTTTACTAAAAAGGTTCCCTCTGACCCCAAAGGGTCAGCCACAGTACCAGATCAATATAAGTTTGGATCTTTACCCAAAATACCACACTGCCAGCCAATCCTTTAATAACTAAAACTAAAGGTTTATTATAAAAAGAAAGGAACAAACAATAAGAGAAATGTTAAAGGATTAAAGCAATCAGATACATACAAATGATTTGAAAGTCCATATACATCAGGTTTCTAGAAGAATTGTGGAGTTTGCAGGCTTGTATAGTCCCTCTGGTGCATGTCCAGTACCTGGATGGGTCTCAGTCCTTTGTTTCACAGCTTCATTTGCAGATGACTTGATCCAGAGGTAGATAGGTGGCTGAAAGCTGAACAGGATTGAAGACAAAATGGATTCCAAGGCTTCTGCCTTATATGTCCTTTGGCCTTTGCCATGCTGCTTGTGGAATTTTACAGGAACCAAAATGGAGTCCAGAGTCACATGGGCAAGTCCTGGTGACTCATCAGGTATATCTCTGGCTTCTTCCCCTGGGACCTTTGCACCTGGGAATGTCTCAATGGGCCATTAAGCAAGCTATTGTTCTGCAGCCATCCTGTCTGGGGTGCCACTCAGACAGCACAATTTGAAATACTGATATATCAAACATATCCATAACTTCCATTACACACATAACACATGAACATAAACATCCTCATCTTATTTAGCACGTTATAGCCTTTCTAACAGTACCTGACATGGCATATCTTACATGAACTATTATGATTTTGACATACTGATGTCAAACAATATCATAAATGCTCCCCTTCCCCCCCCAATCCAGCCAGCGTGACACCCCCAACGTGAGACTGGTGTAGAAGGGAGTAATCAGAGCTCCTGAATACACCTCAAGGTGTAAGGGGAATTCTAATAGAGGTTGAACAGGGAAGAGTTTGGCAGAACCAGTGGCTTTACAGGACCCTGAGAGAGGTGGAACTGAGAGGTGTGTGGTAGCCAATTGGCTCTTAGGTAGGCAGGACTGGGTGGGGTCACTTTCAATGTGGATAATGCAGAGAAGGCAGCTAGCTCAGTACCATGTCAGGAGTGTGACAGCAGCAGGAAGAACAGTGAAGTTGCTCAGTACTGAGGCAGATAAGGATATCTTCAGAGTCAAAGCATTCTAAAATGCGGATGGAGGATCCAGCAGAGGGGTCAGGCTCCTCCCTGCAGCTCTTCACCTGGGAGGAGATCGGGCTGCGCACAGGCCAGGAGCACTCCCAGCAGGAGCGATGGCTGGTGATCAACCGGAAGGTCTATGATATCAGCCAGTTCTACTGGCAGCACCCAGGGGGTGCCCGGCTTATTAACCACTATGCTGGACAGGATGCTACGGTGAGAGCCAGGAGAGGGGGTAGCAGAAGGGACAACTGGCTTACCAGCCACTGTGCAGGGCAAGATGTCACAGTGAGAACTGAGAAGTAGGGAAGGGGCATGTTGCTTGGTAGCTACCATGTGGGACAGGATACAATGGTGAGAGCCAGGAGATTTGTCAAGGTGTGATCAACCAATCAAAGGGGCTGTAAAACTGGCTTAAAAAGTTAGCTGGGATTTCTTGTATCATGAATGAATTCATGGGAAATACAGAGATGTTCTAGTCAACTTTATGCCTCCCGCACCCCTTCCCCAGACCTCAGGAGGGTAGTTGCAAGTGAATCAGGTGGAATAATAAAGGGCTGGACTGACTGGACTTCAATAACCCCTAATTTTGTGTCACATGCCAGGGTGCAGTCCAGACCAGTGAGGAGTTGTCACTGCCTGCCTTGCAACCTTGGGTGCCTCGCAATGCTTTGCTGTTGTAGCTTCCAACCTGAGCCATTCCCAAAGCAAAGTTTATTCAAACAGTTGCCTTCTTCAAGAAGGCAACATTAAGCCCGATGGTGAAGGTGGCTCCATGCTCTTTCTTCTCTCCTTGGTTTGTTGAAATGCAGATTTGCCTTGTCTCCTGCATTCACGCCCATCCCCTCCTGCCCCCCCTTTACTGTACTGAGGACTCTGTGTACTACATATATGTAAATTGAGGTACACCCAACTTTCTTTGTTTAGGACAGATCTGTTTAACAACTTTTTCCTAGGAAGGGCTGTGTGATTTTTGAACATGTGCTAATGACATCATAAGGGGGCTTTCATAACTTTACATATAATATTGCTACATACTTTTCACCATGATACTATTGACCGGAAGGTTATTAGTTTTCAAATAATACATCACAAGACATATTTTGTACAAAAATTATTACAAAGTGTGTAGTGTCTAAATACAAGGGTGCTTCTGGTCACACTGGGAAAGCCTCCTTGAGGCTATGCCAACAAGCCATAATGTAGAGCAGCCTAAGAGAAGTCTAAATTATGTCTGGAACTGAACTGGCCCTTAATAGTGCAGGTGTGCAAGGAAATACAGAGCTGGCTTATGGCTCCCTTGTCCTCCACCTCTGCCCAAGCTGCACTAAGAAGAGCTAAGAACATAAGAACAACCATACAGGGTCAGACCAATGGTCCATCTAGCCCAGTATCCTGTTGTCTGAAAGTGGCCAATGGCAGGTGCTTCTAAGGGAATGATCAGAACAGGTCAATTATCAAGTGATCCATCTCCTGATGTCCACTCCCAGATTCTGCCAGTCAGAGACTAGGGACACCCAGGGCATATGTTGTGTCCAAGTCCATCTTGGATAATAATAATAGATAGACCTATCCTACATGAATTTATCTAATTCTTTTTTTAACCCAGTCATACTTTTGGCCTTTACAACATCCCCTGACAACAAGTTGCAGAGGTTGACTGCATTGTCTGAAGAAGTACTTTCTTTTATTTATTTTAAACCTGCTAGCTATTAATTTCATTGGGTGACCCCTGGTTCTTGTGTTATGTGAAGGAGTAAATAAAACTTCCTTATTCACTTTCTTCACAATATGCATGATTTTATATCAAATCCCCCCCACCCTTAGTCATTTCTTTTCCAAGCTGGAAAATCCCAGTCTTTTTAATCTCTGCTCATATGGAAGCTGTTCCATACCCTTAATCATTTTTGTTTCCCCTCTCTGTACTTCTATCTTTTTTGAGATGGGGTGAGCAGATCTGCACTGTATTCAAGATGTGGGCTTACCATGAATTTATGTAGTGGCAGTATATTTACTGTCCTATTATTTATTTATTTCCTAATGATTCCTAACATTCTGTTAGCTTTTTTGACTGTCACTGCACATAGAGCAGGTGTTTTCAGCTGTGGGCCACGATTTTTAGGGATTAAGAATAGAGGAGGATGGGAAACTATTTTTCTGCCCTCTGAAATGAACCTAAGATCTTTCAAAAGTAAGAGTGTGTGTGTGTGCACATGTATGTGAGACAGAATAGCCTGGTCGTTAAGGCCTGCACGTGAGATATCAGATTTAAACGTTTTTATTAGGAAATGTTTAAGCAAAAAAACAAAAAAGCAACGGTCAGGGTTTACAAGGCACAGTAATACAATATCCAGGGATGGTATGCAGTGGGGTGGTTGGGGGGTGATCGGAGATCAGGGGGTGGCAGCAGCATGATAAGCTGTGGCCCCGTAGGAGGGGCTGGAAGTGTGAGACTTGAGGGTTGCAGGGCGGTATGTGGGGAGAGGGGGACGCTATCCAGTGTGGGGGGAGGGTCCCTGGGAGGCATTTGCCAAGGAAGGCAAGCGAGTCCATGTGTGGGTGTGGAGGTCTGGGGAGTACAATGGCGTGCAGGGAGATATATGGGGAGTGGGGGAGGCTATCCATCGTGTGGGGAGGATCCCTGGGAGGTATTTGGCAAGAGGAGCAAGCGAGTCCATGCATGGGGGTGGGAGTGTGGGTCTGGGGAGGACAATGGTGGGGTGGGCTGGGCTGCAGTATCCCGGATGGGGGGGTGGTGGTGTTAGGTTTAAGGTTTACAAGGAGATATATGGGCATGAGGGAGCATTTCAATGTATAGGAGAACCATTGGGGCATGTTTTAATAGAAAGAGTATATAGGTCTATACAGGGTGAAATGTCTCTCATTTGTCCAGTGTCCCTCACAGTCAACAGTTCAAGACCATCCTCTGAATCAGGCAGAGAAAAGACTTGCACTTTGGTCTCCCACATTGCAAATCAGTGTTTTGACCACCAGGTGATTGGCTATTCTGGGTTTGGTATCTCATATATTCCAGCCTGGAACTGAGAATCTTTTCCCATCAAAACTAGTATATTCCTGTGAAACATTTCAGGTTCAATTAACTGGAATTTTCTAGTAACAAAAAAAGACATAAAATTCCCAACCAGCTGTAGTAAGAATCATATTTTCTGTCACGGCTAAGGTTACATAAATCCTGATTTGGGATGTTTATGAAGTAGCAGAAAGGAACAATTGAGAAAGGTGGTGCAACTTCCATTCCTTTCTCTCTTAACATGAATATTTAAATTCAGGTATATTTTTTTTTAAACCACAAAGAGACAAAGCTATTTGATACTTTTAACTCACAGACTGGAATCTGCTATTCGTGTGCTCAGGAATTGACACGACTCTCATTCGATAATGACAGAAAGGCTTTAATTACTATACTTATAAACATATAAAATGAGCCCCCAAACCAAAAGTCCAGTATATTTTAGCTGCAAAAGCAATTATCCTCACCAATGCAGGCAAGAGGCAGTGATGGTTTCTTAGCAGCTTCCCCCAAGAGCCTGGATCCATGGTCTCAGAAGGCAGCTGGGCAAGATGGTAGTTCTTCTCAGTTTCTTGTCGAGAGTGATTCTTTTTCTCTTGAAGCTTGCCTGCTTGCTTATTTCCATTGCTTCTCTTTTATATTCTTCAATCCAATGTTTTTCAAAGCATTTTGGTAATTTACATGAGTAAACACAGGAATTTCAGAAAACAATACAAGAGGGTGAGACCCATGTGCTTTAATTAGTGAAAAGGTGCTAGCCACCTAAATGTGGTGTTTAGTTTCAGTGTTCCACCCTTCAAACAAAGAGGTATTGGGGTTGTTGTGATTAAATTGAGTAATACCTGGGGTGGCATCCAGCCATTAGCTTTGATCCTAAGGTATTTTGAGAGGTCTGGAGCCCTGGAGGTCTAGCACGCCCTGCATTTAACACATTTTTGTTTACTGCATAGATGAGTTACTCCCGGAGGATACATTCATTAGGGAAAATGGTCTAGACAGAGAGGCAATTAATAAAGAGTTATCTTAATGAAATACCAGACATACTTTGAGAATAGAAAGACAGCATGGGTGTGTTACAATGAGAAACAATCCCCCTTTTCAAAAGGGACTCCAGCCACCATTTCACATATTCTGCAATATGCACTTATTAATTTGGTAGTTTAATTTTATAAGTAGGCCCATCTTAGCTGAAATTTCACAGTCTACAGATACATATTAGAAATAAAAGGTTTGTTTTTTCATAGCCCAAAATATGCAGCAGCGTGATTTTGAACCTATCTGAAATTGCACAAACTACGGAGTGGAATGACTTTTCCTTTCCACTATTTGTAGCTCTTACTGCTAGACCTCCAATAATCTCTGAACAATCTTATTGGACTCAGACATATCTCTTTGCTGATGCTGTTATGATATTTCACTAGATTGACTCTCTACTTATACTTTGTTTAGAAAATAAAAGGGTCCTCCTCTTCTACTCAGCCTTGCCATCTCTTTTTAGTCTCTTCTAAAATGACCACTTGCTAAGAGATGATGCCTTTTATAAATTTAAGTCCCCTCTCCCAGGTGAGTCACTCACCTAAATGGCTTCAAGTCTCTCCTCAGCTGATTCATTGCTTGGTTACAAGCTCACTGGGCGGAAAGGGTTCCTCTGGACTGCAGCCAGTTCATTGTTCCATGGTGCTTCCATTTGAATTGTTGACCTGATGGTCTTCCATCTTTGATCACTCTCTATTTTTAGCCCTCTGTTAGGTGCAGGAATTTTTCCTAAGTCTCCAGTGTGTTTCAGCTCAAAATGGAGTTTAAGGGGCAAAGTGAAGAGACAGTCCAGTTTACAGTCCAAATGGCAATCATAAAACAAAATGGGGTTTGTAGTTTGATAGACATATACAGATATATACCAACCAATCACAGTTTCATTTTAATTAATGAAGCTTAAAAAAGAAAGCATACAGTGTTGTATTAAACTTTATTCTAGCAATATCTTGAATAGATAGAGAAGGAAGAGGGGGCCTTCCTGAACAATATTGCTTCTTACTGTTACATGTTGTTTTTGTGTTTTTCCCCATGCGTGGTGTGTTGTTTTCTCACCCTATTCCTTTGTGCATGTGCAGGATGCCTTTGTAGCATTCCATGTCAATAAAATACTGGTGAGAAAATACATGAACTTGCTGCTGATTGGGGAGCTGGCACCTGGTCAGCCCAGCTTTGAGCCCTGCAAAAATGTGAGTGTCTTTAAGGGATGGATGTGGGATGGGATCTGGGAGTTAAGGTTGTTCTTAAAAAATACAAAGCCAGATTTTTCATTCATTCAATGGCAGGCGGAACTCCTGGTACACATTATACATCACATTGCAACATAGAGCCACAGTGCCAATGGACGGGAATGCTGATCGGCCATGCTTTTATCTTGGTGCAACATTGATCCTCACTGACTCCCGCACACATTCCCCCCATTACAGTAATTCTCCACATAGTGGTAGCATGTAGGAAGAACCCATAAGCCATTAAATAGCCCCAGCATCACAGACTCCCGCTAGGTATGGAACAGCCTGTCAGATGCATACTGTCCCAATGAGTATGTATGTGGGAAGTCACGCCACGTGGAAGAAGCCATTTTGTAGAGCAGGTTCGGACGCGTTCATCATTGGTTTGAATACTCAGTTGATATCATGACTCCATCTGCTCATGGCTTCACCCCACGTGGGTTCTTGACCCATAGTTTGGGAACTGCTGCTTTAAATCAAGATTGGATGCCTTTCTAAAAGATATGCTCTAGTTCATCCACAAGTCAATGCAGGAATTACTGGGTAAAATTCTATGGCATGAATCAGCAATATTCAGTAGATTCATAGAGTACAAGGCCAGAAGTGACCATTAAATTATTTAGTCTGACCCATATAACACCAGACTGTATAATTTCAACCAGTTCTTTCAGCTCAATAACTTGTGTTTTACTAAAGCATATTTTCGAGGAAGGCATCCAGTTTTGATTTGAAGACATCAGGCAAGATGGAGAATCTACCACTTCTCCTTCATAGTTTGTTCCATTGATTAATTTCCTTCACTGTTAAATATGTGTGCCTTATTTCTAATTTGAGTTTGTCTGCCTTTAACTTCCAGCCATGGGTTCTTGGTATGCCCTTCTCCACTAGATTAAAGAGCCCTTTAGTACCTGGGATATTTTTGCCATGAAGTATTTATATGCCCTAATTAAGTCACCTCTCAGTCTTCTTTCTAATAAACTAGACAGATTAAGCTCTTTAAGTCTTTGAATGAAAAGGAATTTTTTCCAACCCTTTTATCACTTTTGTGGCTCTTCTCTGCACCCTCTCAATTTTTTCAATATCTTTTTTAAAATGTGGACACCAGAAGTGCATGGAGTATTCCAGTCAGCATGCAGTGACCAGTGCTGGTAAACAGAGATTAAGTCACCTTCCTACTCTTACTTACCACTTGCTTATTTATACCTCTAAAGCTTGCATTAGCCCTTTGTGCCACAGCATTACACTGGAAGCTCACGTGCAGTGGCTTGTCCACTATGACCCTGTAAATCCTCTTCAAAATCCACTGCTTTCCAGGATACAAGTCCCTCATTCTTTAGAAATGACCTGCATTCTTTGTTCCTAGATGCAAGTGTAATAAAACACATTTTGTTTGATTAGGCCAGCTTACCATCAGATCCAAATAACTTTGTATGAGTGCCCTTTCCTCATCATTTACCATTCCACTAATCTTATCTTTGTGTCATCCATAAATGTTATCAGTGGTGATTTTATATTTACTTCCAGATCATTGATGAAAATGTTGAATAGCATGAGGCCTAAAACAGAACCCTGTAGAACCCCACTACAAACACCTGAATACAATGATTCCCCATTGACAGCTACTTTGTAATCTGTCACTTATCCAATTCTTAGTCCATTTAATATGTGCTCTATTGAGCTCATGGCTTAATCAAAGGCCTCACAGCCCAGTCTCACAGCCCAGTCACACAGCCCTCACCAAACACAGTATAATTTCAAGCATGCAGCCTTCACAGAAAGACACCAACACAGAAACATACATTAGTCCCTTACCCCCAAGAACAGGGTCTGCAGTTATTCCTCTGAAAACTGATCCTGATTTTCTCTGTAATCGTTTTATATGGTGGTAGAACTGATCCATTTTTTTTGTTGGAAACGCTTTTCTGATTAAAAAGGGTATTTTTAATAAACCAAAAGCGTTTATTAATTTTTCAAAAATTTGTTTTTCTTCATTTAAATTTAACATTTGAAACTTTTGAAATTTCAAACTTTTGAAATTTTGGAAGGTTGTTTTCCCCCCCTTTCTTACCTTTTTCCTCCTCTTAATACAACGGAATGAATTATATGTCAATGTGTTTTGTTTTTTTCCCCCTTCTTCTTTTTGGTGCATTCCATAACTTTTCAAAACTTCCTCAACTTTGGGAAAGTTACAGAGTAACAAAAGGAAAATGAAAGTCTCTAACTCTGACTCAATCATATTCCCTTATCAAGTGTAGAGATGAACCAGTTCAGCAACAATGGCTGAAGTCACAAATACCCTTGTTTCATTAGTTTTAAGTATGTTCCTAAAGTTCTGTAATAATAAATCTCCCCACAGAAATTACTGGTAGAAAATTTCCGTGAACTGAGGGCCACTGTCAAGAGGATGGGACTTTTCAACCCTAGTTATCTTTTTTTCTTCCTGAATTTCCTGCAAATTCTGATGCTAGAGGTTGCCACCTGGTTCACCCTCTGGTACAATGGGACGGCCGTCATATCCTTTCTCATTGCAACATTGCTGCTGACAACTGCCCAGGTAAACTGCCCAAATCACTGTTGTGAGGGACACATGTATTTACATGTTGTATATTCCTACTCCAGGTACTCCTTCAGCTGCTGACTCTGCTATGGCCCTATGCCCTATTTCATAATGTGCAACTTCTCCAATGGAGTGTCTGTCAGTGCCACCAATGATGACTTATAGACTGGTTCAGGCACAGTTGTTCAGAACAGCTAAAAATGCAAAAAATGCCTGAACAACTCAATAAATCATCATTGCTGGCACTGATTAGAAAAGCTGTGAGCTCCTTGTTCCCCAGAATTAATGTATAGAGACAAATGTGTTTCTTGTTCCTTTCACTGTTCTTTCACCAATATGGGCTTGGGATGCACTGATTATAAAGCGGGGGTGTTCTTTAGGACTGAGTATAAAGAGGGTACAAAACATGTGCTATTTGCTATTATGGGGGACTTTCATCAAGTTAGGTTGTTTAAATGATACCCTAGGGACATCCTGTACCCTGCACTATGAGTGTGGAGGATTGAAGTTGATTCCTGGTGCCAGCAGGGGCACTGCCATCCAGTTGGAGCTGGGGTTCACTGACAGAAGTTGGGCCCTGGACTCCTGGTTGAAAACTACTGGCATAGATGACATAGCACTGCCCTGGCCCTGCTACAGAAGTGCAAGGAGGCCTGACCCTGTTTCATCAGTGATTTCTTTTCTCTTCCAGGTCCAGGGCTGGTGGTTCCAGCATGATTTGGGGCATCTTTCAGTCTTCAGCAAGTCCAAATGGAACCACTTGTGTCATGAGTTTGTGATGTGCCATCTAAAGGTAAGTGTCTGATTCTGGGCATGTCCACTGGAACTTCAGCAAAACAGATTAAAAGAATGGGCATCTTCTGTTCAGAAAGTATCTCCTGGAAGATCTGCCCCATAAATGTGGCAGGGAGGAGAACATGATGCTGTTCTCAAGGAAGGGGTCAATAAGTAATGGATGAGTGCTCACGCAGGCTCCTCCATGCCCCAGCCTTGTGTGTTCATGGAAGAAAAACTGTTGGAGGGGCCACCCAAAAACTCACCCAACAGGAATAGAGGCAAGCCATTGCAGCAGAGACCTTTGGATGTCATTTCCCTTATGTTAATGGCTGTTCACTCTTCACTCCAATTTCCCCCTTCAGAAACTCTTCACTTCAATCTCACTCAACCTGCCCCCATGTTCCCCTTCTTCGCTCCTTTTTTTTCTTTCCCCTTTTCTTTTATCCCCTTCCTTTCTATGTCCCCTTTCTCTTACTTCGTTTACCTAATTCCTTCCCAACGAAACCCCACTCAAAAATCATTTTTATTTCTTTATTTTGTGGAACTAACATGTTTGCAACCATAATATTGTTCACTCTGCTTCCTCTCCCTCCCCCCGTCCCACCTCTTTGTCTTGTCTATTTAAAATGTAACCTTTCCAGTGCAGGGACTGTCTCTTAATGGGGCTCTGATCTCAGTTAGGGTTTCTAGGCACTACCATCATACAAATTATAAACTAATAATAAATTAGGCAATTTATATTTGGCAGTGGTGGTTTTGATTCCTGTGGTCTCCTGCTCTCTTGCAGGGGTTTTCATCCAGTTGGTGGAATCGCCAGCACAACCAGCACCATGCCAAACCCAACTGCTTCCCCAAGGATACTGACATCCTACTACATCCCTCCCTGTTTGCCTTAGGAAAGACACTCTCTGTGGAGGTGAGTGTGAGGGAATGGTTTTGAAAAAAACCTGGTTTCTGAAAGGATATGGTGCTAAAAAACCCTGAAGTCAGGAAGTTATAGTGTATTGGGAGCAAACTGCCCAATGTCTGAGACTTTGGAGCTACAGAGTCACTGTTTGATTGCAGCCATTCTGGAAAAGGGCTGGTGCTGAGACATACCTGTTGCTTGGAACCCTACTGGTTTCTTGAGAAACAAAGAGTTTTCAGGAAGGTCCACCTTGTATGTTAAGTGTGAGTGAATTAATCATTCAGCATGGGGAGTGTAGTTTACAGAGGAAGGTATCCTATAGCTTTGTTAGGACTGTGATTATTTCATATAACTTTGTGATTCAGAAATTCAAAACTGTCCCATAAGAAATCAGTGCCCCCAAGTACCTGGCTCTGGACAGTAATAGAAATATACCTAACATCCTAGAGATTCTTCCTCTCATCATTGGTGCTTTAGAGGCCAG
This sequence comes from Emydura macquarii macquarii, assembly GCF_026122565.2. Lineage (NCBI taxonomy): Eukaryota > Metazoa > Chordata > Testudines > Chelidae > Emydura > Emydura macquarii. Next base: position 414,676 of record NW_027130807.1, read on the forward strand.
ATTTTGGAAAGTGCTCAGCTCCTACTTAGGTACCAAAATATGAAGTATCTTAATCAAACCAATAGGAACCCAAACTAACCTAATGGAACACACTCTGTTCTCATAGCAGCACTCTCAGCATGTCACTCAATACCACTATCTTCCTGAACAACAAATCAAAAATCACAACCAAACGTGAATGATACTTAGGTGACTGGAAAAAAAAAATCAATAGGCAAACCATAAGGAAAAACAGATTAAAAATAAAAAAGCTAGGCTGGTGCAAATCCCTCAAACAGAAATTTCACAGTAGCAAACCACATTACCATGTGAAATATGCAAAGGACAGGCAGATTTTTACCAAATTAAGAATCAGTAATCATAATCTGAATAGTAAAAGTGAGGTGCATAGTAATGTGGAAAACCCATAGACTGTCTATCTAATGTGACAGATTAAAACAAAGGTATTTTTACTCCAAGGAAAGTAAGACAGTTGCTTCCTCAAACTATCAGAGATGCTAAAATATATTTAAAGAAAAAGACTGGTGAAGAAAAAAACTGTTCCTCACCCTCAGAGAAAGGAAAGCAGCAGAAGAGACAGCATCACACCATATAGTAACCTGCCAGCAAATTAGGAATGAGCAAACAACAAATGAACTTGGAATAAAACCCCAAAATTACTATCAAGCCTTAACCTGGTGAAAAGTTTTAGACCATATCTTCCTCTGAGAGAAATCAGAGGCTTCTGTCCCTCTTACACTTTGGTAGTATCAATATAGCTTGTCATGGTAATATTTTTTTTATTTGCTTGAGGAGAGAGAGAGTTAAGAGCTGTCTAAAGATGCATCTTAAGGAGGAAATAGAAGTGGGGAAGTGCCTCTGTGGGCGTTTCTCAGGGAAGAATAGGAGATGCCTATGTCAGCATCTCCATAGTCTAGCTGACGTGTTGTGGTCTTTCCTTCACAGCTTGGGATGAAGAAGGAGAAATGGATGCCATACAACCATCAGCACAAATACTTCATCAGTGAGTATCTCCTTGTTCCTGCGCTACCATCAGGCAATCACCAGTGCAGTAGGGGCACCCTCATTTGTTGTGCAGGCCCCACATTCTAAGCCACATGCCGGGAGGGGGGTAGAGAACTCCAACTGCCTTTCACTACACCGAAGCGTTTTTGGTTCCCTTCCACAACCTTTGGAGAGACAGGAATTAACCCCATATAAATGTTGGTTTCTGATATAATATCAATGCATTTATCTGGGCAGAGGCAAAATCTCAACTAACAAAAGGGACCATTCAAGGCCCTTATGGGTGGTCACATATACCACCTAGCAATAGTACAATGTGCTGGATCTCGAACACTTAAATATACAGAGCAATACTATCTATCCCAATTGAGTCCAAGCTGCTCAGTCATAGTGTTTTGGAGTCATGAAGCCCAGTTTCTGCTGCATCACCAGGCCTTCATCCTTGTGAGTGCTGTGTTGGTCATGGTTCCTCTGCAGGGACCAGTCCAGCTGCAGTTGGGGCCTGGTCTCTCTCTGAGCAAATCCCCTAGCCCTGGGTTCAAGCTGTTTTTGAGCCTGCTGCCTTCAGCAGCAATAAACGCTCACTGCCCAAGCCTATGGCTCTCTCCCAGCCCTGTTTCCATGTCAGCCAATTAGCCCAGAGCCAACCAGGTGATCTGCAACCAATCCCTTGTCCCTCCTTGGGCAGGGCTGTGTTCTCTCTCTGGAACCACATTCCCCTCCTCCAGTGAGAGGCAGGATGGCAGCAGGAAGTCAGTAATGAGGTTTCCTTCCAGTTTTTCAACCAACTAGGGCTCTGGGCAGAGAAGCCAATTCCACTTTCTGTCCATCCTCTAATCAATGAAGGCTAATAGAAGGGGTAAGATAGGCCCATCCACACAACTGGCACGTGCATGTGGAATGAGCAAGTTCACACCCAGCAATTGCCATAGCCTCCCAATTTAAATCCTCCTAGAAAGCAGACAGAGAGGACTTTTCCTTCCAGCCTGGAGACAGATTTAAATATGTGGAGAAGAAGCATGTACTGCTGCACAGGATTTACTGCATATACAGGATCTTCAGATGGGATGTGTCTGGAGAAATATGAGTTCATGTGCTAAAAGGGCAGGGTTGATATGCTACAGAGGCAAGAGAGGGCAAGTCTGGGGAAAAAATGGTGTTAGTGCTCTGCCCAGGAGATTTGCCAGAATGAGACACCTCTCACAGTAAATTATGCAGATGTTCAATAAATGATCATGTGTGCTGTTGGCTCAACTAGTCTCCCTGAGTTTGGTTCCCCCTTGTTGCAGCTTCAATATGCCCACAGGCCCTGCAGGGCTACTTGATCTTGGCTCTTTCTTGAATAAGGGAAAAAAAAGATGAGATCTCCCAAATGCCACCCACTTATGGCACCAAAATAAAACATCATTCAGTAAATTGTGAAGCTCTGTGACCTTCCTTCTCCTTTCTGACATGAGGAATGTAATAGTAAAGTTTTGAGATTGCAGTTATCATTGGCCATCTGAGCTAACCCCTCACTGAGATGAATGAGGCAGATTATACCTCTCAAAATTATTGCTCCAAGGTGTTTGGTGATACCTTTCTATGCCAGGTAACCTCAAAAATGTGAACTGAGTGTTTCCTCACAGCCATAGGAGCTAGAGACATGGTAAAGAAAGAGAAAGAAAGAAAGAGAAAGCTAGGTAGCTAGCTAGCTCAGACTGTAGAGAACAAGACAGTAGTTTGAGAAGTGCCAGTATAGGTTATGGATGTCTATCAGCTGTTTCCGACCTCAGGGTGAAAGGACAGCAAGAGTGAGATGGTGATGAGAGAAAAGAGGAAAATGAAGTAGGGAGGAAGCTCACCTGTGAGTGTGGCTTGGTGTCAAATAACAGAAAGCCTCCCCCATTCACTGCAGTATAGAATCAGGGGGCTGGAACAACGTGTATAGTGGAGGTACTGAGAGCCATTGAACGAAACTATAAACCCTGTATGTGATGGAAACCACTTCAAGCCAGGCCAGCACCCCTAGTTCCAGCACCTATGTATAGAATCATAGAAATGTAGGGGTGGAAGGGACCTCAAGAAGTCATCCAGTCCAACTCCCCTTCAGTGCAGGGAGGACCAAGTAAACCTAGACCATCCCTGACATATCTGAATACCTACTGAGTTTTTATGAATTGATCCTCACAACACCTAAGAGATAGAGAAGTATTATTTATTCCCATTTTACAGATGGGGAATAGAGGCACAGAGAAACTAAATTACTTGCCCAAGGTCACAAAAGAAGTTTGTGGCAGAACCAGAAAGTAAACCCTGAGTCTCCTGGGCTCCAGTCTAGTACCATAACCTCAAGACCATCCTCCCTATAGTCACACTGATTTGTCCTTTGCTTCTGGTTTTCTGGGTAATTTTTGTGATTGGATAAGGCTATTCATGACTTGTGTTCTTCTGGTTCATTCTTCAGTCATAATCATGCTTCTGCTTCCATTCTTCACTTTGTACTCATTGTACTTCGTAATTCAACGCAAACTGTGGGTGGTAAGTATACCCAGCACTACACAAAAGCCTTTGCTAATGAGCGGCTGCTGTGCCCTCCCCACATAGGATGTGTAGGGTCAGGGGCCTGCGCAGGAATTTAATGAGGAGTGGAGGAGCTCTGCATACGCCTTCCCTGCTGGGGCCCCGGAGGAAATCTGTGCCCCTCTGCTGATTATTGGGAGGTGCCAGTGCCCCTGCTTGCCCCCCCACCTCCCCCTTGTGCACTCCCTGTGTAGGATGTTGGGGGAGACAGACCAGGAAAAGCACACATATGCCAGGTAAAATACCCCGAGTCTTTATTAGAAATACAGGCCAAGTCTCCCAGCAGCAGAGGGGCAATTGAATGAAACTTCCTACTCAGCATCTGGTAGCCAATGGGAGTACCTGGGGGCCAGTTCATGGTTAGTCTGTGACTTGTTTACACTGGTTGTGCTTAAGCAAAGGGTCTGCAAAGCAACCACATGGGCCCCACAAAATATAACTATAGCTTGAGGCGGCCCTCTATTGGCTGTACGTTCCCTGTCCCTCTGCAAGTGCTTGAGCACAAATGGCTTTCAAGGGTGGTGAGTGGACGTGTTGAGGGCAGACTAAGGATGTGGGGAGGGAGGGACAGGCTGGCTATTTCCAGATGCCTTAATGCCCATGGGGGCTTGTTGTCTTCCCCACAACTCCTCCTCACTTTTAGGACCAAACTGGGTGTCAGCAGCCAAAGCAATGGGCAGCCACGGTCCACCCCTTCTGTCCTTGTGCCATGCTCCGTACCATAATCGGAATACATTCCCTCCAATGTGTCCTTGATCTGGTGCAGGATGCCACCCTGTTCTAGGAAGGCACAGATTGGATTCCTGGATTAGTAACACGAGAAGAGCAAATACCCAAAGGAGAGGGCCTTGTTAATCACCAGACATGCGTATCCACACAGACAATACTCAAAGAAGCAAAAGAAAGTTAGCTACAGTAACTGTGGCTCATATACACGTATGTCTGTGTAGATCCCCATGGCAGCCCTCCTTCCTCATTACTTCCAAACTTTACACTACCGTGTATTCTAAGTCAGTGTGGGAACTGAGGGATGCCTAGAGCTGTGTTCTCTTGTACACCTTTGGGAGGGCTGGGGCATGAGGACAAAGGTGGGATGCGTATGTAGCCCACTGGACACTGCTATCCAGCAGCTGCCACATTCTTGCACACAAGGAATGCACAGAGTAGAATTGGGGATCCACACACATGCATCTGAAAAAGAGCCAGTTGCTGTAGATAAGTTACCCTCCTTTTCCCCCCCTGTTTTGTTTCATTAATCTAAAAGAAGTTATTCAGGCTGGCCTTTGGATATGGGAAATGGGTTTGCTCTTTGAGTATGGGAAATGTAAAAATTGCACCATGGCATCTCACGATAGCTGGATAGCACTTCTCCCATAGTCCTTTTGGGGTTTGTGGAGGGAAGCTAGAATGCACAGATAGTAAGTGAGTGTTACCTATGGAGGACCTGGGGACTCGGTTTTTGCTGGTGAATAGCAATGGACAGAGAGTAGGCCTTACAGAGGAAGTTTCATGGGCTATTTTCCCTCTGGAGCAGGTGGTGAAGGGAAGTTACATCATGTGGGGAGAAAATAGGGTTACAGGAGAGGAGTCTCAGACTATTTCTCATTGCAGTGGGTGTTGCCACGAAGCTTTAGGCCCTTACATGGGAAGATATGAGAACTCTGTATCCCACTGGTGTGGGGTGATGGAGGATGCAGTGATGCTCCAAGCTGCCCTCCCTCCTGCTGAAGGTGTCTCTCCTTTTTTCACAGGAACTGGCCTGGATTCTGACTTACTTCACCCGATTTTTTCTTACCTACGAGCCCTTACTGGGAGTGAATGGTGTCCTGGGATTCTTCCTACTGGTCAGGTATCACTCACCCCATGCAGTCCTTCTGGCTGTTGGAACTCCCACCTTACTGACTGATCCCTTTTCTGTGCTGTCTGCCAATCCTTCCTCTGCCTTCCCTCCTGCATCTTTATCTTCTCTCTCTCTGGTCTCCTCTTTGACCATCTTACCTGTCTCCCCTTAGCCTGTGCACAGTTCATTGTTTTCTGTAATGTAAAAGCAGATATAGTGCTTTTCCTTTGTTGTCCTCACTTGTGTGGACCTTCTACTGACCATTCACTAACTGGACTATACAGGAGATATTTAACTAGATGGCCACTAGGTTTGGCAGTCACAAGGGCCTTTTACTGGTAGTTGTTGGTTTAAGTGGAAAGGTGCTTACCCAGGCAGTTGTCATTTTAGGCTTTTAAGTCTGTTACTGGCTTGTCAGCATGGGGATTTTAATGAGCAGTCATTGATTTGAGGAGGTTGGCTTTTTGTTTGCAGTAGTTGGTTAGGTTATGCATTTTTATCCAGCAGCCTCCAGCTTGAAAGGATGGCATGTTACTGAGCTGGACACATCTATAGCTTTTATCCTGGGCAGTGATTACCTTTTCTCCTTGTTTTTCTTCACAGGGTCTTGGAGAGTACTGTGTTTCTCTGGCTATCGCATACAAACCACATCCCAATGCACATTGATTATGATAAAAACGCAGACTGGTTCTCTGCCCAGGTAAGAGCCTCTCCCCTCCCAGGTGTGCTGGAAGGCACTTATCGGTGCTTAAAGAGTGAATGCTGTAAGTATCACTACTCCTGGCAATAATGCTGAGGATCTGTGTCACTTTAAGGATATTACTAAGGAAGCCTAGATTAGCCTGGAAGGCTGAGGGTGGGGCACTTGTTCATCCTGCCGTCCAGTGAGATATAAAATGTAGCATTTATGGATCCACACTCACTCCTTTCTTTCTTTCTCTTCCAGCTCCAGTCAACATGCAATGTGAACCAGTCCTTCTTCAACAGCTGGTTCACTGGGCACCTGAACTTCCAGATTGAGCACCAGTGAGTACAGGTCCTGGAAGGAGGGTGGGGCATGAGTGAGTGCAAGCATTGCAGAAGGATAGGATGCATACAGCGAACTAGTGGGTAATAGGCCCTGTCTGAGGAGAGGGGACCTTCCTAACAGTGAGGATAACTAAACATTGGAACTGCTTACTGGGGAGGTGATGGGCTCACCAGCACTTGGAGTCTTTAAAACGAAATTAGATATCTTTTTAACAGACATGCTTTAATCCAATTTCTGGAAAAAATTCAGCTGCTTGGAGGTCAGACTAGTTGATCGTAGAAATGCAGAGCTGGAAGGGACCTCGAGAGGTCATCAAATCCAGACCCCTGTACTGAGGCAGGACCAAGTAAATCTAGACTATCCCTGAGAGGTGTTTGTCCAACCTGTTCTTAAAAACCTCCAAGGATGAGGATTCCACAACCTTTCTCAGAAGCCTGTTCCAGAGCATAACTACTCTTATAGTTAGACAGTTTTCCCTAATATCTAACCTAAATCTCCATTGCTGCAGATTAAGCTCATTACTTCTTGTCCTACCTTCAGTAGACATGGGGAACAATTGATCACCATCTTCTTTATAACAGCCCTTAACACATTTGAAGACTATTATCAAGTCTCTTTCTATCCTCTTTTCTCTGGACTAAACATGCCAAGTTTTTTTAACCTTTCCTCATAGGTCAGGTTTCCTCTTAGGTCACAGTGGTCCCTGCTGGTCTTAGAGTCTAAGAATCTAGACATGAGTAATAGGATCCATAAGAGGGAAGCTATTGGGATTGCTCCTGGCCAGTGACCAGCTATACTGGAAAGGGGGGTTTTAACATGTATTGTTTTTAAGTTACTCTGTTACCTTAATTTACTGCCCCAAAATTAACTGTAATTTGGATTCAAGGGCTGTACCACGAACTTGCTTTTGCTTGATTTGCACCAAAAAAATTGTTGTTCTTACCCCTGACTTAACACACACAAAAAGAAAAAGGGCATGTAAAACACAGAACAACCAAGTCATTTTAAATTTAATAAATTCCTTTACTTATTCACACTTTTTATAATCTTTTTAACATAAAGTTAAATTTCTAAATGTCATTCAATGCCTTTGTTGGGAAAAAGACTCAATTTTGGGCCATAGCTCTGAGTGTAATGATTAAAAGATGACCCTAATTTTTCTTAAGACAGAACAAGACCAATAGCAGCAGGGCCGGGGGGAGAAGAGAAAAGCAGAGCAAAATATAGGAAAATGCCATTACTCTTTGATGGTTGCAGTTTAGTTCTCTTAGACCAAACTATAGCATACTTCATCTTAGATGCCATTCCAGGACTAGAAAACATTAACCAGAATAGGGATGCTCAGGCCTTGTGTTTAGCTTGCCACTCAGGTTACAGCCAATTAAGATAGCAAAGGAAGATTTGTTCTGGCTGGCTAAGCCAACTCTTATTGGAGAAAAGGCAAAGAAAGGTGAGATAGACATTTTCTAAAGTTCCTGCTGTTGCCTATGTCTACACAGGGATAAATACCCTGCGGCATGGTTGCAGCTAGCCTGGGTCAGCAGACTTGGGCTTGTAGGGCTTGGGTTGCTGGGCTAAAAATTGCTGTGTAGGTGTTTGGCCTGGGGCTGAAGCCTGAGCTCTGGGACCCTCTACGCCCGCAGGGTCCAGTGCTAGGACTCCAGCCTTAGTCTGAATGCCTACACTGCAATTTTATAGCCCAGCAGCCCGAGTCCCACAAGCCCAAGTCAGCTGACCTGGGGCAGCCACAGATTTTTTTTATCCCTGTGTATACATACCCTTAGGCTCTCATCCAAGGAATTACTCAAAAACAGAGTCGTGGAGATTATGATCACATTTGGTCCTTCTCCTGTTTTGGTTAGAACATCTTTCAGGAACAAGAGACAGGCCTGATGATGTGATGGAAATCCTTGGTTCCCTATGTGTAATAGTGATGATCATGAGCCTGATTCTTATTCTGGTTGATGATCATGGTGCGCCAATTTTCCTACTATACTCTAAGATGGCTTCTGTGCTGAACAAGTTGTGTAATGAAATTGCGTCCTCTCTTCACAGCCTTTTCCCCACAATGCCTCGACACAACTACTGGAAGGTGGCTCCCCTGGTGAAGTCCCTGTGTGACAAGCATGGCATCAAGTACCAGTGCAAGCCCCTGCTCACTGCCTTTGCTGATGTAGTACAGTAAGTGTCATAGACAGGAAGAATTGGTGTAGTAGTAAGTGGCATAGTAAAGATGCATGGTGAAAGAGGGAAGCAGGCTGGAGAAATATAAATGGAGGACCGGGATGTAGTGGGAAGGGAATGGATGACATATATAGAATGCCCTATTGCGTTTGGGTCATAGTCAAGGCTCCATGTATTCTTTGGCATGTTAAACCTAAATTCAGTACCAAGGCCTCCTGTTGAGACAGTGATGGGGTTAAGTATCACATTCCCACTTTGTGCTACAAAAAAAAAAAAAAAAAAAAAAAAAAGAGCTGCCTCTGCTGCTTATTTCAGAAAATTTCCAGGGGAAGAGACAGAGCAGTTCTCAGAGGGACTCCCTTTGGTGCAATTAGATTAGCTAGTAAATAGAGGCTTCTGATTGCGTTTTCTTTTCAAAACTCCCTGAAAACAGAACCCTTGATTCAAGAAAGCACTTAAGAATGTGCTAAAATCCCACTGATTTCAAAGGTGCTTAAGTGTCTTGCTGAATTAAGGTCTGAGTAGCTATGAGAGCCTCAGTGAGAGTTTTTTCTTCTTTTCCATGGTGGAAGGTCCTTAGGGTAGTCAGGATCAGACTTATTTGCACTCTGTGAAGTCAAAGTATGATATTTTACTTTACAGTATGTAAACTCCAAAAGAATGTGTTAATTTCACCCACTTTTCAAATGTCAGTCTTCCACAGCTACCCAGAATAAGTAAGCAGAGGTCCTTAACACTAATGCCAGTTGCTGACAGTGGCTTCATTAATTTGCCTACATTGTACTTATTTATCTGTGCTTTATTTTATTAGTTTTAGCCTTAAAAGAAGTCAGGTATTTTTCAGAATCATTCTGTAGAACCGCAAGTAGAGATGCAGGGTAATTTACTCTTTTCTGTAGTTGTCCCCTGTCATTTATATTCTCTCTCTTCCCCCTGATTAATTGGATTCTCTTTTTCCTCCACAGCTCTCTGAAGGAGTCAGGGGAGCTCTGGCATGATGCCTTTCTGCATAAAGAAGCAGCTGCCAGCACTGGAGAAATCTCCCAGCAGTTGCCACAGAGATGCAATACAGCGGGCAAAGTTTAGGGAGAGGGATGGGCTTAGCTATTGGGTGAGAGAGCTGGAAAAGCTTCTAGTAATGAATGAAGTTTTTTACATATTAAAAATCTTACATATTGATCTCCCCTGTGTCTATCACATATATTTCCCATTCTCCTGCTCTGAAGCATGGTGTTAAGTTGACTTGCAGTGGCTCAAGAGCAGGCCCAGTGGGGTGGAGGGAGGGAATTGCCCAAGGGCCTGATGATTTTAAAAGGGCCCCGGGCCATGGGTGGCAGGTGAAGCTTCCCCTCGGGGAGGCTAGGTCCCTGTCCCGCCTCTTCTGCCCGTGGCCCTGCCCACAGTCCACCCCCACTCCGCCTCAGGCTCCACTCCACCCAAGGCCCTCCCTTTGCCCTGCTAGGCCCTGCTCATCTTTTCCACACATCCCCACTGGTCCCTTTGGAAGGCTGTTCCAGAGCCTCATTTCTCTGATGGTTAGAAACCTTTGCCTAATTTCAAGCCTAAACTTGCTGATGGCTAGTTAATATCCATTTGTTCTTGTGTCCAAATGTGAGTAGCAGTCTTGTGCTTGTGTCTATCTGTATAAAAATTTTAAACAAGAATCTTGAATCCAATCACTCCTGAAACGTGAAGAACTTTCACCCACTCCCTGTGGGGTGGACAGCCCTCATCATGCCTCCTTTTGACCCCTGTAAGAATCAGGCAAAAACCACCCTCTCAAGGCCCACAGCCACCAAATAGCCAGCATAAGGATCAAACCCATAACCCTGGCATTAACTCCACACACTTGCCAACCCATAAGAAACATGCCTCCCACCAGTGTTTTGTTGTTCCACGCCACTGTGGGGACTTTGCTGTCTGTGGTATGACATGGCTGGGTCAGGGCCAGTTTGTCACAAGGGGCATTGGTTCAAAGGGCAAAGCAGTTGCTTAGAATACAGGAGGTAGTAGGATTGATGCCCACATACTCTGGTGGCAGTAGTGGGCCACTCTTTCTTTTTTGAAGGTGCTGCCAGCCAGGGCACTTAATGCCTCCAATGTTCCCTCCCCACACATCTCCCCATTTTGCTGCCAAAGAAACAAGCCATGGCAATGTGGAAAGCTGCTGGGCCCTGGCCATGGTCCTCCTTGCAGCAGTCAACAGGGTGATGTATGGCCAACATTCTGGTGCATTAGCGCAGGTGATAATTTGCTTTGTATAGGCGAGGTAGTGGGTGTGATGGCTGCACTCTCCAGCTTGCTCTGCTGCAGTGAGGGAAGCAGGCTCTGTCTTGTTTCTCTACTCTGCTTAGCTAAAGACCTGGTGCCTTCTCTTTGTCACACTGGTACCTCGGCAGTCTGAAAAGGTGGGGAATTAGCTCAAGCAGTAGAGCCAACTCAGGGCAAATTTGGAGGCAATGGGCTCACACAGGGTAACGGACAGCATGGAGATCAGGGGGTCAATGAGGATAAATATTGAGGCAGCCAAGGTCATGCAGTGAATCAATGAAGGTAAGGCTGGAGGCTGTGGCGGGGTGTCACATGGAGTCATTGAGAGGAAAGCTGGAGGGAGTGGGGGTAAGGCAGGGTAAGGCAGAACACAAGGCACATGTACACCTACAGTGGAATCCACATTTACATATACTTGAAGAATAAGTAGTTGCCTCAGTGCAAGTGACCATGACCTAATTACATTCATTATGTACAGATTATAGTCCCAGTAATAGATGAATGTGGCTGATTTTAGGAAGCTGAAAACAAAATTTACTGGGAGGAAATTTAAACAAAACAACGTGATTAATTGGCAATGGGTTTAGAATATTATATGCACAAGAAACCCATAATTGCACATTCATGAAAGAAAGCTTCTTCAGTTAAAAAAAACAAAACAAAAACAAAAATCTCATCATCCTGGTTAAGAAAGTGAATGTAGCAACTTAGCAAACAAACAAAAACAAAAAACCAACAAGAAAACCAAACAATATATAATAAATGGGAAAAGGGTGATGTTGAGAGCAATAACTATATATTAGGAGTTATGAAATAGACAATTGATAATGGAAGCTAAAGGTATCCGTGAACAACTATCTATGGCCAGTTGGATTAAGGATAAGAAGGAATTTTAAAAATATAACAGGAACTAGAGAAACATTAACAATAGTGTAGCAGCATTACGAGACAGGGATGGTAAAATTGTCAATAATGATGCTGAGAAGGCCAAGAGGTATTTCTGTTCTGGATTTGGAAAGCAGCAAGATGATTTATTCATATCTTACTGTGATAAAATACATTCTATTGCAACAGTAAATAGGGAGGATGTTAAACAGCAGCTAACCCACCCTTTTTTGGTGGAGTCTCTGTTTAGATAATGTGATTAATAAGGTCTCCATGTTCTCCTCATTCCCTCTTTCAGCAATCCTTCCATTTCTGTTTCCAGTCTATTTCCAATACTTTTCATTCTACAAGACAATCCAGAGAGGAGACTGGCTGGTAAGTGCTGCCTAATCACAAACTGTGGATATACCATGAACCTTGAAAGACACAGGAGCACATTAGGTATTACACCCTTCAAACGTTCATAAAAACAGCCATACTGGATCAAATCAAATGGTCCATCCAGCCCATTCTGGCCAATGCCAGGTGCATCAAAGGGAATGAACAGAACAAGCAATCATCAAGTGATCTATCCATTGCCCATTCCCAGCTTCTGGCAAACAGAGGCTAGGGACACTCAGAGCATGGTATGGCATCCCTGCCCATCCTGGCTAATAGCCATTGGTGGACCTATCCTCAATGAACTTATCCAGTCCTTTTTTGAACCCTGTTATAGTTTTGGTCTTCACAACATCCCCTGGCAAAGAGTTCCACAAGTTCACTGTGTGTTGTGTGAAGACGCAATTCCTTTTGTTTGTTTTAAACTTGCTTCCTAATATTTTCATTGGGTGACCGTGTTCTTGTTCGTGTTTATTCCTTCACATAACACATTTCCTTCTCCACTTTCTGAACACTAGTAATTATTTTATAGCCCTCTATCATATCCCCCCTTAATCATTTCTTTTTCCATTCTGAAAAAGTCCCAGTCTTTTTAATCTCTCCTCATTTGAAGCTATTCCATACCTCTAATCATTTTAGTTGCCCTTTTCTGTATATTCCAGTACATCGTCTTTCGAGCTGGTGACCAGATCTGCACACAGCATTCAAGATGTGGCATATCATGAATTTATATAGAGGCATTATGATACCTTCTGTCTTGTTATCTATCCTTTTCCTAATGGTTCCTAATACTCTCTCAGCTTTGACTGCCAATGCACATTGAGCAGATGTTTTCAGAGGACGATCCACAAGAACTCCAAGATCTTTCTTGAGTAGTAACAGATAATACCAAATGATGGGGTCTATATTAATAATTGGAATTGTTTTCCAATGTGCATTATTTTGCATTTATCAATTTTGTTGCCCAGTCACCCAGTTTCGTGAGATCCCTTTGCAGTCTGCTTTCGACTTAACTATCTTGAATAGTTTTGTATCATCTGCAAATTTTGCCACCTCACTGTTTACCCCTTTTTCCAGATCATTTATGAATATGTTGAACAATACTGGTCCCAGTACAGGCCCTTGGGGGACACCACTATTTACCTCTCCCCATTCTGAAAATTGACCATTTATTCCTACTCTTTGTTTCCTACCTTTTAACCGTTTACTGATCCATGACAGGACCTTCCTTCTTATCCCATGACTGCTTACTTCGCTTAAGAGCCTTTGGTGAGGGACTTTGTCAAAGGCTTTCTGAAAGTCTAAGTACACTATATCCTCTGGATTACTCTTGTCCACATGTCTGTTGACCCCCTTAAAGAATTCTAATAGATTGGTGAGACATGATTTCCCTTTACAAAAAAACCATGTTGATTCTTCCTCAACAAATCATGTTCATTTATGCGTCTGATAATTCTTTTCGTTACTAGTTTCCACTAGTTTGCCTGGTACTGAAGTTCGTGGCCTGCAATTGCCAGGATTGCCATTGGAGCTTTTTTTTTTAAAAAAAATTGGTGTTACATTAGCTATCCCCCAGTCATCTGGTACAGAAGCAGATTTAAATTATAGGTTACATACCACAGTTAGTAGTTCTGCAATTCATATTTAAATTCCTTCAGAACTTTTGGGTGAATACCATCTGGATCTGGTGACTATTACTGTTTAATTTGTCAATTTATTCCAAATCCTCCTCTAATGACACTTCAATCTGGGACAGTTCCTCAGATTTATCACCTAAAAAGAATGGATCAAGTGTGGGACTTTCCCCACACAGCCTCTGCAATGAGGACTGATGCAATGAATTTATTTAGTTTCTCCACAATGGCCTTATCCTTGAGTGCTCCTTTAACACCTTGATCATCCAGTGCTATGTCATTTCACAGTAACCACCTGATTTGAGAGTTTGAGCTAAAAAATATTTATGAATAATGGTACTATCCTGAGAACCCTATTGCATTAACCTCTGCCTGAACTATTGTTGGAACTGGGCCTGGGGTTTCCAAGATTTATTGATCTGGCCTGTGTGACTTATTATTTCAGGTAGACAATGACTTCTTTGTAAATCTAGATTTCATTGCCTCCATGACAATAATGAAATGGCACCCTGCTCTTGATCACTATCTTCATAGACCACACACACACACACACCATAATGTTAACTCTGGTCCACTAATGATGCCAGCCATCTAGGAATATCAAACTGCTCCCTCCAAATACCCAGACTATTATACCAAACATCCACAGGGAGCAGTGTTGAGAGGGAGTAGAGCAGAAGGTAGGCTGTGGTATAGCATGGTGTGTTTGACAAGGGAAGTTTGGTGAAGAGGGTGCTGGAACACGGGCATCCCTACACTGGGGTAGGATGAAGTTTGTATGCTGTGGGGTACAGTAGTTGTGATAGAGGCAAGGTGTGTGCCCATAAATATCTATTTATTGGTAGATAGCTTTTCATTTCCTTGCTTTTGTGGTTGTGTGTCAGGTATGTTGTATATCTCAACTTTAACTGGTTCATAACACAGTACTTGGGGTATTAATTACTGTTTGTATAGTAATATACATCTTCAGATCACTGAGTTATGTCAAGATGGTCATCTCTCCACAGTGAATGTTGTGATTAGCTTTCAAATTAAATAAAGTTTTCATGCCCCCTCCATCAAATTTCTCCTATGTAGTATGATGGTCAGCATACTGCACTCTATTAATTCTACACCTGCTCCCTATTCATTACCATTTATAAAAAGCTTTGAATAATTGGGAGTTGAGTGTCTGAGTCTCTCTCTCACCCACTATGCTGTAGCCATAAGCCATGGCATTTTCACTCTGATGGAAAGCTCCTTCCCTTGATACACAGGGAAGAACTCCCTAGAGAGCGAGACGGGGGTGGCAAGGCATTCTCAATGGATAATCCTGGCTCTGGAAATCTCTCATTTCAAGACGGTTTGTTTGATCTGAATAGCTTGCCAGCACCAGTTTGCTCTTAGTTTTTCCAGTGTGCCCTTTGATCATGGTAACAGGAACAAATGCTGATATAGTGGTTATACACTATAATGCATCGAGATGATAGAAGCAGAGAGCTTGCTGCTACAGGACACTGTTGGGGGGCTGCAAAGCTGCAGTCCAGTGTTTCTCAACTCTCAACAATCTTCAGGCGTGTTTGGGGGGGGGGGAACCCATTAGGTCGTACCCTAGTCATCAATGGTTAAGAAAAGATCAACAGAATTCAGTAGTTTCTAGAACTCATGTGGTGACAGAGGAGGGGCATGATTTGTTATTTTTCTTCATCTCCTCTCTGGCAGGACCTGCCCTTGATGCTGAGCTTTTACATCTGATTCTTTCTCACTTACAAGCCCTTCTTGGGGGTGAAGAGAGACTCCTGGCTTCTATTTGCTGATCAGGCATCATTCACTAATCTCACAATTCCCTTTGGCTGTGCCTTCTTCTTGGCCATGCTCTGTCTGTCTCTTTCCTCTCCTCTCTGTCCCTTCACCCTATTTAGCCCCCCACCCTCTCATTTTCCCAGTTGCTTCCTTTTCCTGTACCAAGTTAGTTCTCCCTCTACTGCAAGTGCAAACACTTATCTGGGAGACTGGAATTAGACTCTGCATCTCTCAAGGGACTGCCCTCTGATTGCTGTGCTAGTGTGAGACAGCATGGAAGTTGCCATCACTGTAGCAAATGCTTTCAAGCAAATTTTTGAATAGTAGTTCTGCCAAGTAGGGGATTGTGGTATGACACCACGTGTGGTTACATTAACCTGACTCTGAGAGGGAACTATGCAGGAGAAAAATGGCAGCATGAAGAGGAAGTCTGCTCTCACCAGGACAGCAGGAAGCATTCAAAGGAAGGAGAGAGATGTTTTGGTGATAAAATATGCTTCATTTGTGACAAAAATAGCTTGGTTTTAAGCTCATCCATAAGGCCCACAGCTGTTTGGATGCCTGTCGTAAAAACCACCACCAACTCACAACAGCAAGCCAGGGCACCACTAGCAATCACCAACACCACTGATGTCTCATGCAAAATAACCTTCACTATGCAAATTGGACACATGCCTATCCTAGGTCTCCTACCCTCATTCTCCCCGCCTGTCCTAAATTAGATTGTAAGCTCTTTGGGGCAGGGATGGTCACTTGTGTTTGTACAGAATTTAGTATAATGAAACATGAACCTGACTCGAATAATTACATGGTTTCCTTTTGTGCCATTCCTTTTACAGACCATTGGCTGCCTGGAGTATGCAAATGTTTTGCTGGACTGACAGTTTGGACAGACATTTGACTCTATAGTTGCTGGCTTCGGTACATGGGATTGTTACTTGCCTGTTATAGTGGTTGGGTAGATATATAGATGTTTTAATGGCTTGGGCAGGCACAGGATCAGTGACCATCTAGTGCGGTTTGTCTGCATAGGGTCCTGGAGAGTATCTGGTTTGTCTGGATGACACAAATGAGCCACATCCCAATGAACATTGATTATGATAAGAACTTGGACTGGTTCTCGACCCAGGTATGGCATTCCCCTCTCAGAATCTGTGCCCCTGTGGATGTGAATTCCAGGCCAGAGGTACAAAGACACAGGGAGCATTTGTGATGCCTTCAAGTAAGGATTGCAGGCCAGCAAGACACTCATGGCTGGGGCAGGGAGGAATATACAATGGCGTGGATATAAAGGAGGAGGATGTGGCTTTGGGTGATCAGCCAGACCAGTAAGGAGTCTGGTCACCCCCATTTTGTAACTTTGGATGTCTTAATGCTAGGAAGCTATGGCTCAAGGCCATTGCACTAATAGCCAGCCCACAAGCATAAAGGTCTCACCCTGGCTTCCAGCAGCTTAGTTACTCCTTGCATGATGACCCCAAAAGCACTTCTGGTCCCAACTCTCCCCAAACCTATCTTACCCTGAATTCTTAACTACCAAACACTCGACTTTTCTCCTCTGGTTTGTCACTCCTGAAGGTATGACAACAGACCCGTTATTAGTTCACTTTGGCAAAAAGTCCCCCCAGTTTGCTTATTTAAGACCTGCTTGGGGTAACAAAGTTCTTTTCCCCCCCTGCTAAAATCAGGTTCAGAGATGAAATAGTAAGGAAAAGCAAACTAGCTACACAGAAAACATACAGATAACTCAGGCTTTACACTTTGATAATAGACAAATTCCCTTTTCTAATACAAGTTATTTATTGCCTCTGAGCAGTTCCCCAGCACACTTGTGTCACAGGGGGGAATCCAGTGTTTCCACAGATGACAGACAGCTTCCCACTTAGAAGCTTCCCCTCAGTATAAAAACAAAAAAACAAAAAACGACCAAACCTCAGACACAAGCCTGCTTTTAAAAGGATTCCCCTCCCCCCCACCCATGGTGATTCATGCTTATTCAGAGTGGAGGGGAATTCCCAGATATCAATGTTTTTCTATTAAAGGTCCATTATTGTCTATTCCTGGGCTGGACAATGGATTGGTAACTGAAGTTTGTTTCATGTAAATAACTGGCTTGGAAGGTGTCTTCCCTGCCTGATTGCTTCGCCACCCTGTTGTGAGGGGATGCTACAGCTGCACCACTGTTATATTTCCTCTGTGTGCACACACACTCACCCTCCCCTGCTCCCCCCCCCCGCCCCCCAACCATGAGCTGGATACATCTCATATAATGGGGAAAATCAGTTGATTTGGACTTCTGAGGAAAGCTGGATTTGTGTGGAGCACCCATACAGACAGAACAAAAACCCTTTTTCCAAGGCCTATGGGGGAAACTAGTTCAGGTTCCTGAAAGGGGAGACATCCCTCTGGGGCACTGGAAAAGGGTGTGAATCCTAATAAAAGTCTTTTCCTTCTCTTTTCACAGCCTTTTCCCCACAATGCCTCAATATAATTACTGGAAGGTGGCCCCCCTGGTGAAGTCCCTGTGTGCCAAGCATAGCATTAAGTATCATTGCAAGCCCCTGCTCACCGCCTTTGTGGACATTGGGCAGTAAGTATTGGTCTGGAAGATTCAGTGAACCAGCAGATGAGAGAAGTCCACAGCATAGCAAAAAGGAGAGGTGAAATTGTGAGGAGATGTGACAGGTATGATGGGTGGGGTGGGATTGGATGGGTCAGGGCCCTGGGATTGTTACAAGGAGCCTTTCACCTCTCAGTCACTACTTAAAATCTAACTGCAGGCTCCTAAGAACCAAGTAATTGGTAACAACTAGTTATCAGCTGACTGCTTGGGTGAGATTAATTGGCAGAATTCTAGTTTTAATTTCCAGTGGACAAGTGTCTGCATCACAGAATTTACCCTAACAAATGGCCCTGTTTTGCCCTCTTGATGGAAAATGTCAGAGAAGAATAGGATGGAATGGACTGTAGAAAGAACTGCCCTTTGACCCCTAGAGGGGATCCTCTAGATAAGGAAGGATGTATACTGGCAGGGACAGGATAAGGAAAACTGCTCTAGCCACTACCTCCTCATCCAGTTTCTCTTCAGAAAAGGTACTTCAGTTCTTGAGCTGAGAGGCAATGGACTATTACATATCAGAAACTGGCTACAAGCCAGAAAATAAAGGTGGGAAGATGATCAATTTTTATCATGGCAAAAGAAGTTAAAAATAAATTATCCCAAAAGTCATTGATATTAGCATGTTTAATGTATTTATTAAAGATCTGTAAAAGGGGTGAACAGAGAGATGGTATAGTTTGCAGATGACAAATGTATACAATTTAGTCAAGACCAGGCAAGACTTTGGAACCTAATAAAAACTAGTGAATAGGCAACACAATTTGCAAATTAAACTTAGTTGACAATTGCAAGATAATGCACAGTGGGAAGAATAATTTGAAATACTCATACACCTTTGTTGGATTCTAAATTAACTGAAACAATCGAAGAGAAAGACCTGGGCATCACTATGGATAACCCAAATGGAGCATTTGGCTCAATGGGAAGCAGCAGTCAAAAAGCAATGTTAGGACCCATGAGGAATGAGAGCGAATACCAAAACTATTATGCCACTGTTTACATTAATGGGAAGCCCTCACCTTGAGCACTGTATTCACTGCAGATAATCCAGTCGTAAAAAGCAAATAACAGAAATAAATTTGGCTTGGAGACATGAGATTAAAGGCAGGGATAAACTTCCATATGAAGAAAGATTAAAGAGAACAGGACTGCCTACATTAGATATGAGATAGATGAGAAGGGATAGGCTAAAAGTAGATAAATTATACATATAAAAACACTATGGTAAAAGAACATTAAGGTGCCAAAGTCAAGCACTCAAAAGTTAGCAAATGCCAGAAGTAAGATAAAGCAGTGGTCCAGCTACTGGGCTGATGTAGCACAACAGTTACTATGACTAATTGGGCTCCCCTTCTCTCTCCTGCAGCTCTCTGAAGGATTCTGGGGGAGCTTTGGCATGATGCCTATCTGCATAAATAAGCAGTAGCACTACCTTGAGACATTCCACATACAGCAGCTGTGACAAAAGAAAAAAGAAGCCATGAACCCCTGAAGGCTAGCAGATTTGGGGAGATGAGAAAGCCTGGCTAGTAGGGAGTGGGGGTTGCTGGGAAAGTTTGATTCCATGAATGTTTGATTTTTAAAAACCCATTCATTTTCCTTCAGATGTTTCTCCCTTTGCAGGGCTCAGAAATGAGGACTATCTTCTTGTTCCATGTTTGTAAAGCATCTAGCACAATGGAGGCCTGGTCCATGATCAGGTCTCCTAGCACCACTCTAATACATAAAGATAGGAACAGTATTGCATTATTTGTAAGAAGGGTGAGGTGTGCAAGCTACCCAAAGAGAAGGGGCTTTAAGAGTGGGAACAGCAGCCACTCTGTTTTATTCTCACTATCACTGCCCTGAAATGTTGTCTTAATTCTCTCAGTCTTTTTTCTATCTTAGCTTGTAATCTCTTTTGGGTAAAGGAGGGGTCTGACTGCTTATAAAGGAGCTGAATAAATCTAAATACACATTTTCACTCCATTTATGGAAGCTTTCAGCTGCATCCTGCCAAGACCTTCCAAAGGAGTTGCATCGACTGTAATTGTAGATGTATTGAATCATGTCACTTTACACCAGTGCTCATGTTTAGTGAGCTTGTTTTACCCTGCCTTAATAGTAGGGCATACATACTCAGTTGAGCAAAGCGCTAGAGTACTCAGTACAGCTCAAGCCACGGAGCATTATGGGTAACTGAACAGTCTTCCAGATAGCTCATTGCTGCCCAAGGGAATTGTAGAAAGAAAGAGTTTCATTCCCACTGCAGTAAAATCCTTGTTGGGGAAGTTTTTAACAACTGGGTCCCATCATGTAGAATGAGCACATTTTTCTGCACCCTCCTAGATTTATTGTTGTCTTTAACCTTCCAGAAAGACACCTTCAGACCTTTATTGTTTTTCTGGCATTGGTGTACATACTGGAGAAAGCCCAGCTGTGCAAGTTACTGGGCAATACCATCATACATCTGCCAGTTCTCCCAGAGCTGCTGAAGCTCTGTAGTACCTGGCCAGATGGCAGATTGCTCATATGATGCCTGATGTGACTTTGTTCAGAGCAGATCAGTCACCAAAAGGAGTTGGTCACTATGGAAGCAGTCTACAACTGAGGTCTATGTGTGCACTGGGGTATCTCAATAGATAAGTTGGTTCAATCCAGGTTCCACCTCAGGCAGTGCAAATTAGATAAGTAGCAAGAAAAGTTGCTGGTGAACTACAAAATTGCCTGTGGCTGAGGTTTGCAACAAACCACTACCGAGTCCCCAGATGTAAGCAATCAAGAGGTTTTCTGTTTAGCTGTCACTCCTTTCAGGCAGGGCTCTGTCTTCAACAGACTTCCTCAGCACCAGCTGAGAAGTTACTGATGACAAAACAAAAACAATAGGCCTGTGTCAGGCCTACCTTCCCTCACAGAGGCTTTGACAGGCAGCAGTCTTAAATAGTTCTGGCCTTTTATGTTGTGGGTACTGCCACTGGCCAGAATACATCCTAGTATTAGCTTGAGGAGAGAGAACTAGAAGAAATAAGAAAAGCAGGTGCAGGGAAAGGGAAGGGACTTTTTAAGAGCTATGTTATCAAGCAACTTTAATTTTCAGGTGCACAAATACCTAAGCCACCCACATGGCACAGAGTTTTGATCAGAGATTTTAAACTACCCACTGCGCATGAGCATAAGACCAGAGAGATCAAACCACTGTATGTGCAAAAGGGTAAGACTAGAAATGGTGTATCATGTCAATGGGTACAATATCCATATGTTTTGCTCCTATATTTGCGTAAAAGCAGGTGCTGAGCATCTGGATCTCATGGTTTAGATATCAGATTATTTCCATATGGAAAAATGCAGAACCATCTCAACACAGCAACCCACTCTCTACCAACAACCATTGTGAAAAGGTTTGAAACAATCATTACTGGTAGCTCCAATTTGTCTTTAGTCCCTCACTTCAAATTCGTTGGACAATCAGTGCTCTCTACCCACCTACCAGGAAGCAAAGAATACAGAAAGGCAGAGGGTAAAGGGGGCAGACTCTGGATGGGATTTTCCTGAGTGCCATTGACTTTCAATGGGACTTGTGCTACTAAATCACCGAAATCTCAGCCTTCCTCACCCGCTTTTCAGTATTCTTTTCCTCCTTTCCTGGAATCACTGACCCTAACTCAGCTATTTGAATCCTTCTCTTCATTCCCTCCAGTAAGTGCTTACCAGGATCAAAGAGTATGGAGTACTTGGAGGAGAGGGATAACAACAAGAAAAAAAAAAAAGCCAAGTTTAAGCACTAATTGTGTACACTCTTAGCACCAAGAATCCCACCCCAAACATGCAGGTGACCATTATATTTCCTGTCTCCTGCCCCACCAACCTGGAAACCTAGTCGGAGCCGGCTGGAACAAAGACTGTGACCAGCTCCACAGCCACCTCTAAGACATCTCAGAAAAGAAAGATTTGAGGCACTGACCAACATCCACCCCTGCCAGATTTTCAGGAGAATCGGTAACACCCTGTGGTCAGAGGCACCGACAGCTGCTGGTAGACAAGTCACGCAGGGCTCTTGAGGAGTTCAGCCAGAGCAGCCTGGACTCCCCCTGGCCCAGAGAGCACCCAGACACAGGCAGCTGGGCTCTGGTGAGAGGCTCTTACCTTGTTGCTGAGCTAATGCAGCTGCTGCCTCAGTTTCCCCCAGTGAGAGGTTGGTCCTTCAGTGAGCTGGCTGGGGGGTTAGTGCCAGTCAGTCTCTCTCTCTGGAAGGTATTTATATCCCTGCCCCCTTTCCCAGGATTCCTTGCTGCAGCCTCCCTGGTCCCTCTGGCAACAACCACTCCCAAGATGCACCTGGCTTCTGGGCTGACACCAGAACTGGTACGGGGGGGGGGGGGGGGTGTCTCTCACTCTCCCCCTCCCATGCCTGACCCTGGCCCCCTCACCCTGCTCCCTTACTCCTGCTGCTCTCACCCCACTTACTTCCAGCACTTCCCCCCCCCAACTGCCAATCCCAACTGCCATAGAACCTTCCGGCCCCAATGTTCCACCCCACCCTTACTAACGGGGCATCCTCCAGAATGTGCCGCCACCTGTTTGAGCAGCCGGACAGAGGCAACGTCTCACCCTAGGCATTAGTGTCACATGTGGACTGACCAACCCTTCAAACCTGGGCCTGAGAAAGGGAACTGAACTCTCACCTCCCCTGCCTTCTAAATATCACCAGCTGGCAGAAAAAATGGAGGATTCTCTCCCCCCAGTACTTGGCTAAATTCCTCCTCTGCCCTTTGGGGCAAGTGTCCATGGCTAGTAGTTAGGGACACAACTGCCCATTTGTCATCGTATTTGTTCCCCATGCACCAGGCACATCCCCAAATCTGACTATAGAACTAGGTGCAGGTTATAGGGTTAAAACGATGGAACCAGAAAGGAACACAGGGCAGAAAACCACTGTCCACGAAAGAGCCCAAATGGATGCTGCCCAGGGTTCCTTAAAGAGCAGAGCCACTTTGTGACTAAAGTTGCAAGAGGGGTGGGGAGAAATATATATGGATTTATTAAAAGGGCATGCAATCAGGTAATTAAATTAGAAGTGGATGGGCCTAGCTAGTTAAGGTTGTCTGCAAAGAAATGAGAAATAGGATTTACTTTTTCTGTCTATTAAGAGTCAAAATCGCATGTTCATCAGGGAATATTGTGTTAGAAGTATAAGATTCTCTTCTGTTGACCCACCTATGAAGCAAGGTGTAGTAAATTCATCTGAAATTGCATGAATTAATGAGTAAAATGACTCCTTATAAACTTTTAAACCCTGTTACTCCCAGAATCCTGATAATCTCTGAACTGTGATCTTGGCTTCAAATATATCTTTACAGCCTCTTTTTGTTGCTGTTATGTACAGTACATTCTTTAAATGGATTCTCTTCTGATATGAGGGTCTCTGTTCTGTTCATATTCTGCAAATGTCTTTAGGTTAACATATCTATGATCAGCTTGTTATATGTGCTTTAACATATTAGTGCCAGAAGCTGAAAATAGGAATACATTATACAACATACTTGATTTTGCACTGCAGTCACTTTTTCTCTTTTTTTGCACTAATAAGGATAGATAGGAGCTTTGTTTTTTGAGCTTTCCCTCCTACATCCTTGAACATATGGTTTTCTTTTCATTGTACAATGGAGACTTTTAAATTGATAAAAATATGGAAAGGAGAAGTTTGCAAGGTCTTGGGTACAGACAAAGAAGGAAGGAGACAACATGTATGTTGTTCCCTGATGTGCTGGGACAAGTTGTTCGTCCTAGCAAGATGTAGTAATTATTAATGTAGCCTCTTGCCTGCACTCTTTTCTTGTGTATGGTTTTCTCAACCCAGTTCCTTGTGTGTTCTGCCCCTCCCCCCCTCTTTCCAGGATACCTTTGTAGCATTTCACATTGATAAAGGGCTGGTGACAAAGTACGTGAACCCACTGCTAATCAGAGAGTTGGCACTAAATCAACCCAGCAAATATGTGTTTTAAGTAGATCTGCGGGGCTGGGAAAATGCAAACCCAGATTTCCATTCACTCACTGGCAACTAGAACCCTTAGTATGAAATGTGTGCATCGCATCATGGAGCCACAATGGCTGGAGCAGGCTAGCAGCCACAGGATTCTACTGATGGCACAGTGGCCGGCATTGGGGAGACTGTAGCTGGGAGGGGTGGTCCCCCTCTGAGGAGGACCCAGAGAGGGAGCCAGACCCACCCTGGCTGACAGAGGCCTGCCCCAGGGAAACACCTGACCGGAAGCAAGGGGGCGGGTCTAGGCCTTTAAGAACCAGGCCTGCGAGCTCAGTTGGTGGGAGGTGGCTGAAGGGGAAGGACACGTCTCCTCCGGAGCTCCTAGCCAAGGCCGGGCTGGGGAGCCGGGCTGAGAGGGAGTGGCCGGCCTTAAACCCAGCCTGGGGATCGACCCAGGCCTCCCCCAGGTACCCTACGGCCTGGGAGTTGGAGGGACCACCAGAGACCCCCTCGGCCTGGGAGCCAGAAGAAGGCCCGTCGGGGCTCCCCGCGGACTACGAGCCTGAGGAGAACCCCCCGGAGACACCCGGGGCTTGGGAGCCAGAAACAGACCTGCCAGAGCAGTGCCGAGCCTGGGACCCCGAGGATCTACCAGCTCTGCCCGAGGCCTGGGGACCGCAGGACCTGGAGGAGCTACCCCCCGAAGATGAGCCCATGGAGCTACCCGAGCTGCCGCCCGTGGATGACGAGGGCCTAGCAGGTCTACCCCACCTCCGCGACCCAGAGGAGGCAGGTACTGGGGGTTTCGGGGAGGAAGGAGCCCAGGGATAGCTGCTCCGTTGGTGGCTGAGTCAGGGACAACCCAGGCGGCGTGTTGCAGCCGGAGCCCCGCCGACCCAGTGGCAAACGCCGTTGCCACTGCCAGGGCCCTGGGCTGGGACGCAGTGGAGACGGGCGGGCCTGCGTCCCCCTCCCCCCTTCCCTATCCTCCGTGAGGAAGCCTTCCCCGCCGTGCCGTTCCCGAGAGCGGCTTGCTCACCTGCCAGCCCTGCCTGAAGGCCTGGCTTTAGACTGTGTGCCTCGACAGCCCTGCCTGAGAGCCTGGCTTCGGACTGCTACCTGGCCAGCCCTGCCTGAGGGCCTGGCCATAGACTCTTTGCTTTGCCGGCCCGACCTGAGGGCCTGGAGCATAAACTGCTTGCCCTGAAAAGGGCACAAGACTGCTCCCGGTGGGAGGTAGCCGGGAGGGGTGGTCCCCCTCTGAGGAGGACCCAGAGAGGGAAAACCCGGACGCTGCTCCCTGGTTCCAAGAGCACGTCCACAGAGACAAATTGGCCAGAGGCTTCTCCGGTAGCATAGCAACATCCTTGCTGCCCAAAAACACACAGAAAGACAAGAGGAAACAGAGCAACTGGCCATGGCGTCTCTTTCTGATGTTACAGCAATGCAGTCTCAAACATATCTGTGAGTGGAGAGCTCCAAAATGTCACACAATCCCAACACGGGAGGGCTCAGCCCAGCAGTCATGGACTCCCCCTGGTGTCACTGTGACACCCACTTGAGTCATTAGCAATAATATTGGTGACTCCTTCCCATCCCCAGTAGGTACAGCTCTATTAGCTGCACGCTTTCCTCCATGCCATGGTAACCTTAGAGGAGTGAGAGAGAAAAGTAAGTCCCCTGGCTCCTAGGACTGCTCCCTGGCTCCTGAGACTGCTCCACTGCACCTCCTGAGCAGAGACTGCTGTAAAATTGGGTCTCCCGCCACAGAAAATGCTGATGGAGGACTTCCATGAGCTAAGCACCACTGTTGAGAGAATGAGGCTCCTCGAACCAAATTATTTCCTCTATTTCATGATTCTCCTGCACATTCTGGTGCTAGCTGGTTGACTCTCTGGTGCTTTGTGACATCCTTAGTAGAGCTGTGTGAATAAGTGCTTCTTTCAGTTTGCTGGCAATTACAAAAAACTGGAAGGAAAAAAATATCAGGTCAAACCAAAACTGAAATGACTGGTGAGTGTGAAAAATCCCATCCCCCCAAAAAATCTTTTTAACTTTTTTTCTTAATAAAAGCAAAGAACATTTGGAAATGAAAGACTAGATTCTGAAAGGACTTATGTGCAAAACCCGGGAGCCATCCACACTTCTTATGCCTAATAAGCCAGCGGTTAGGGTACTCGACAGGTGAGTCAAAGTCATTCTCACACTTTTTCAGGCCCAATGACAATATAATTATTTATACAAAGCGGAACAGCTTCAACAGGAGAGATTGAGAAACTCATCCCAGAATAGTCAAAAGCTCTGAAGCACGGATTTAAAACTGGCTCTTCCACAAGTGACCTAACCACTGGGCTATTAGGTATTGGGATGGGGCAAAAACTCCCCACCTCCATTTTGTGCTTAAATCCCATTATGAATCTAGCCCACAAAATCAAAATGTTGAGTTTTAGAAATGTCAGTATGAACCATTTCAACAGTTCTGAAATGTATTTTTCTTTGAGGCAGTTCACCAAAATTGACACAAATTTACAAAATGTTTGTCACCTTGAATCTGCATTTTTCAGCAAAAATAAGTTTTAGTAGAAAAATTTCACCCAGCTCTAGTCCTTAATGCCTTTCCTTATTTCAACAGTGCTGCTGACAGGTGCCCTGGTAAACTACCCTCAAAATATAGGCAGACACAAACTCAGGCCCAGTCATATTTCTATTCCAAGTTTTTCCTTTGTATTATCTCAGCTATGACATCACGAAGGCCTCTCAGTGTTTGTGGTCACAGATTAGATTAAAGACATTTAAAAAGCCTCCCGCCCCGCTCATCGTATCACTACAGGGCAGAATTAAGGTTGTTTGTGTGCCCCTAATATTGCAGTTCTGTGTCTTAGCAGATTTCTTGGATTTCTTTTAAGTTTCACCTAACTGCATTTTCAGGATTTATAATACTCGTTTCTGAGATAATTACTACATCCCTGTAATATATATTACCCTGAATTACTGATATGTATACTCAGTGTTTAAACATAGTTTTTATCTGAGTATTACCTTGATGTGAGAAGCCTATGTACAAAATCTCAGTAACTTTACACTATATGGGAAGTTTGAGGAATTTCATTATTCTGTTACTAGGGACATAAAATGTCTGACATAGGGTATGACATTTCTTATAGAAACCATTTTAAAATTCACTTCTGAACTAATTAACTGATTTATTTGTAAATTCTCAGAACATTTACTCTATACTCAGAGAGTAAGTACTCTCATTTTGGGGAAGATATGCTTTGCTTTTCAGACATAACAGCTAGTTGAATGCCTGCTGTAAGTGTAAAATTAATCTCCGCCTTAAATATGGAGCCACAAATGGGGGCTCTGATCCCTTTTGTCTTCCAGTTTCCAGCTGGGTACATGCAGCATTATCTGGGGCACCGATCAGTCTTCAGCTAGTCCAAATGGAACCAGTTGTTTGGCAAGTTCGTGTTTTGCCATCTTATGGTCAGAGCACCCCACCTTGGGAATGTTCCTGGGAGCTGTGGCAGGATGGATCAGTGTGGGGTTCTCCTTGGGTTCAGAAATCATTTTACTAAGAATCTGCATCCTAAACATGATGGGGAGGGAAACATTGCACAGTTCTCTGGAAAGAATGAAATGTTGGATGAAGAGATTCATTTTTAGCAGCATTGGAGTTTGAATTCTTTGGTCTCCTCCTTTCCTGCAGGGATTTTCACCCCAGCAGTGGACACTCCATCACTCCCTGCACCAGGCCAAACGCAACTGCTTCCACAAGACTCTGTACAGACATACATCCTTTCTTCACCTTAACAAAGATTCATCCTTTGGAGGTAAGTGTGTGGAGCAACTCTGGCTACTGAAAAGATCTAAAGTCAGGAAGCTGTAGAGGGTCAGGGGACAAACTAACATGTAGTATTGTCAACCTCCCAAAATCATGAGAATGGCTTAAAACTCAAGAGATATTTTCAAATAATCATCTTGGGTTCTTTGCCTTCTAGTTTATGAGTCCTTCCATTTGGTTACATTTTCCACCTTTCCTCCCCAACCAGAAGTGCTAGAACTTAACTTTTTAAAATAAAAGCTGAAAGTTTCACTTGATCACATGATTCCAGGAACACAGGCTTTAAACAAACACCAAATATTTTGAGTTAACTTTTTGTGCTTTGGCATCCTGAAGAAATAAATCACTGACAACAAGCCACAATCTGCTAGCTCTGAATTTCAAGCTTTTGGGATGTAACATGATGTATATTACTTGCAGCTATCCCAGTGATTCATAACAGATTAGTAGACTGTTGGAGAGTACAGATTCCTAAGAATTCTTCAGCAAAAAGACTCCACACCAACTCCTCTAAGTTATTGGGAAACCCAATGGGCAGTCAGTCTGCAGAGTAAACCCAGCTCTGCTGCTTACGGGTGGATAGGCCAGAACAGTATTGTCAACCTTAGAGATGATCTGTCTTAAGTGGACTCACTTAAGGGATGGAAGAATAAGATGACATTTCAAAGAAACATTCAATACTCTTTTCCCTACTCAAAGCCTAACTGCATTGTTAGAGTGTTCATGCCACCTAACCCAGAGCTCAGACAGCAGGTCTAGGGGACAGGAAGTGCCTATCTATCCAGTTATGCCCAGGTAAGGTGAATAACTATCACTCACAATACTGAGCTGGCCCCTCCCATCTTAGGCACAACAGGCTCATGTGTGGTACCAACAAGTGAGCATTTTAGTGTTCACAAACTGCCCTTTGACCAGTAATCGCCTTAAACTAAATTCCTTTATGCAACTTGGAATTTAAATGACTTTAATGCTTCACAGTTGAACTGTATACTTGTCCAGAGACTACAGCCCCCTGACTAAGATGAAGGACCAATAGAACTCTTCCCTTAGCGAATACATTGTTACCCCATACTTGAGCTCCTCCCTTGCACCCGCTGCAGCAGTTTGTGTGCCTCACAATAGTCGATAGGAATGAGATCAGGCACAGGAATTTTATACTGAGGTTTCTCTCAACTGGAAGGCATGGGAAGAAGACACTAGGCACTTCGGAGTCTTTTCTGCAGAGACACATGGGCAGGAATGGGTTGCCAAGCACAGACAGAAAAGGAAATTTGAAAAACATATACTAATCTGGACTAAACCAGGGCATGGAGCAAAGGAAGGCTAGATTCAGGGCATTCACACAGCGCCCCCCCCCCCCCCCCCCCCCATTCTTCAGACTAGGGAGGAGCCTGGAAACCAAACCTCCCCAGAGATTTGATGGAAAATCTCACATTGCTCTCTGGCCTGAAATGTGAAGAGATGATTATAACATACCCCTACTCTTCCCAAATGAAGAACAAAATCCCTACATGCATCACTCCCACAGCCACTGGGCAATGGACCAATTTAGGCATCATTTAATGCTTCTTTTTACATACAGTGCAGAAACCTTACCTTAATATAATGTTACTATCCAGAACTGAAATGTAAAATTCTCAGGCCAATCAAAGTTATGGTTCCCCTCACCCAGAAACTAAAGTGCAGCCCTGTTACAGGTATGTTAGGACATAATAGTTAGTCCCATATACAAGCAGGCTATATATTACACACAGACAACACAAGCAAGGTTCAGGTGCTGATAGAAACATTTTTCAATAATCTGATTTTAGTGCTTAAAATGGATATGTATATGTTGCCTCCTATATATGTTGCCAATATTTGCTGTATTATTTCTACCAACTGCATCTGAGGAAGTGGGCTGAAGCCCACAAAAGCTTATGCCTGCTGAAATTAAATGTGTTAGTCTTTAAAGTGCTACAGAACTCTCCTTGTGCATGTGTGTGTGTTTTGTTTTTTTTTAAGTGTTAATAGTGTGTTATATACACAGAGAGGGTAAAGAGGGAGGACAAAGTGAGCCCAGGGTAGAAGAGTAGAGAGCATCCCCTATTGAATGCAAGCACAGGGCAGATTCCTTTTTTTCTCATTTGAATTAGGATTATCAAGGGAGAAGACGGTGAGGAAAAAATAATCAAATGTGGTTCCCCCATTATTGTTCCAGGATGAGAGGTAGACAGGGACTGGCTGTACTTCTTTATTCAATTTTCTATTCTGCTAAGACCATGCTGCTTCTGCTGTACTAGGTCACTTATACATTCAACCCCTTCCTCTTTTGTTGTGAGATTCGAGAGACCTCTAAATACAGATGAACTGAATGGAGGCAAGTCTTCACAAAGGGCAACTGCCTGATCCTTTGGCTCTGGTGCCATCATGTGGCCAGTTCTTAATTTGTAATGAAAGAGGTCCCAGGGCTCAAGCAATTAGGTGCCAGGGCTCAAGCAATTTTTGTTTTGTTTTACTTTCATAACAGATGCAGCAAGACCAGAGCTGCTGGGGCTATGAACAGTCAAGCCTCAAGGGTGCCGGGGCTCAGCCCTGGCAAAATTAAGCACTGTATGTGGCCAGTGTTGTCACTCAGATTTGGTTTAAACTTTAAATGCTAAAACCTTGACTGAGAGAACACATACATTTGGATAATCACAATATCCAAAACACTGGATATATATATAGAACATGACCCTGTTTTGGTTACTAGAATCTTTGGGATAATAAAGATCTTATTAGTGAGAGTTTCATCAGCCCAGCTTCTCTACCACAATTATGTTCCCTATTTAAATCTTTGGGTGAATTTTTCAAAAGCCCTCAAGTCCCATTTTCAATAGTGACTTAAAAGGTTCAGTTCCATTGACTTGCAATGAGACTAAGGTTCCTAGGTGCCTAAATTACTTTTGAAAATAGAATTTAGGTGCTCTTGAGAAATTTACCCTTTGTTTCAGTTGCTTAAAGTAATGTACCTATTACACACTGGATATTAGGTTGTTACTTTTCCACTGCGGAGCAGTAAGACAGTCAGTCCCAGCACCAAATCAAAGATCCAGCAACCTGCAAAGATGAGGTGACTGCTTTTCGATTAGAAAGAGGCTTCTAATATTCATCCCACCTTTTAATTGTGACAGTTAAATCAATCCCCTATAAATGTACCTGTCTGCCAGAAGAAAATGACTTTTTGAAAAAAATTTGGTTGTAACTTGACAGAGCATTTGTGAGATGACTCTTTTACCTCCAGTTTGTCACAGAAAATGCAAATTTGCTTTGTTTAGCTGGCTTCAGTATGGACTGCTATTTTATACTAACTGAGTTGGAATTTTGCTCATTTAAAATTGTGCTGTATGAAACATGCAGAGATTGAGGAACGCAGGCTATATGCCTGTACATATTGTCAGCTACCAGACCAACAACTATGGGAGACGGAGGAAGAGAAAAATTAATGTAGCAACCACGCAAAATGGCAAAAATGTTCAAGAGATCTATTTTCTGCTGTCACTTCAGCAATCCTGATATTCTCCTACCTATAGTGCCTTCCATTCCATGATCTCAAAGTGCTTTATAAAAATAATTAATTTAGCCTCACAACCTTGTGAAGTAGGTATCACTGTTCCTGCCATTTTATAGAAGAAGAAAAGTGAATCTCCGAGAATTTAACTGACTTTGTATAAAGCTCACTTCAATCACTCTGAGCCAGGATTGAAAATTCAGATCCACTTATACCCAAGTCCCACATTGAATCTGGAAGACCACTCTCGCCACTCATGAGTGAGTCACTTCATCAGTCTCTCTTTTCCCATTGTAATGATATGGAAAATATGGAACCTACCTCAAGAGGCACAAATTCATGTTTGTGCAGCACTTTTATAATGGAAAATGCAAATAGTATCAGGTAGCCTGTACAGTTTGGAGAAGCAGAGAATGGCGTAAGGGAAGAGCAAACATCTTCCTCACATCCTCGCTCCTTCACATTCCACACAGCCTGGATGCAGCTTGTGGGAAGGGCTGGGATAATGTTCAAGGTTTGTATCACCTACATTTCCTATAGCTTTCTAACCTTTGTTCCATTTGAACAACTTTTTCCTTGGAATGGTCTGCACTGAAGAAGCCATTTCATATCTGAATGAACAACTGAATAGGTTTTCACTTTTAGGTTTATTTACATTCTTCTTCAAAACTTAAAAAAATAAAACCTAGTGATAAGTGTTAAACCTGGGGAGTTACAGTTCCCTCACAGCTCCTCCTGGTTTACATAGTGGGAACAACCAACACAGGGCTGGGATCTGGAGTGGAACCAAAATAATCCATATCAAAGAGTTAAACTTCGCACTTTTTGTGGGAAGAATCTGCCCCTCCCCGATCACAAAATTTTATAAATAGAGGTGGGGGAGAGTCAAACTTCAAGAGGAGGTTTTAAATTTCTATGGTTGCTGTCTATCAATCACTTAATTACCAAATCCAAAACTAATACATACAGATAAATGAAGGAAAACCATACAGAATTACCATTAAAGTAAGCAATTCATTTCTTTATGTAGTTCTCTACTTCCCTCCCCCACATTTGGATTTCATTCATTTCTTCCTCACTTTCTGCTTCAATCTCCATCCCTTCCATGTTCTTCTACTTTGATTTGATTTTTTGGTTCATTTGGCTGACATTGTCCTTTTCCAGTATTTGGCTCACATTGTAGCTAGTCAACAGCACTACTTCAGTCAACCAGAGGGGACTGCTTGAGAGTAACATAAGGTGTTCCCCATGCACAGTCTCTGCAGCAATCCAGTCCCTGTGGGCCTTTCGACAAAGTAAGTCTGAAGCTGATGAACACTGTCACTGGATTGTTAGTGCAGCTCCTTCACCCCTTGGTTTGTCAATCTCTCCCACTCCTCCTAATTCCCCACCCTTCCACTATTTTGTCCTTCTCTTCCCTCAGCATTGTGCCTATACTGTTGCTGTGAGACTGTCATCTGGTTCACTAACAGGAAAGCATTATATGGAGCAGAAGCAGCACAGACACCATCCACCTCTGGTATAACTTACAGCAATACAGAAAGACTATGGGATCCTCTACCAAATTTAAACCTCTGGAGGATCTGGGAGTGGAAGAGAACTAGGACAGTTCTGGAAGGTCTGCTTATTTCCCCTTTTTGAACTTTGCTGCTGCTGCACTATTGCCTTTTGCTTTCTTCTTGGCTGAGCCCTTGGGTTCTGGCTCCTTGCGCTTGGCTGAGGTGATGGAGCCAGTCACCTTGAAGAAGTCATCCAGCCGACCCTGAGTGCTGCCTTGGCGGCTCTTACTCAGCCTCTTGATCCCATTGCGGATCCGTTCTTCATTGAACTGCTTCTCCCCACACATAAAGAGGAGGAGCCCATCCTCATTCGGCTCACTCCATTTCAGCTCCACAGTCTCAGGGTCGACCACTTCAGGCTGCAGGAAGAGCTGCTGGGCCTCCTTGTGCAGCCAGTTCTCGGGCAGGGGGTACTTCTTGGTATCTATGTGCTGCACAATCTTTTCAATCGTCTTATGCTGCTTGATGAGCTCCACAGCGCGCTTGGGCCCAATGCCACGTATGCTCTCGCAGTAGTCACAGCCCAGAAGGATGCACAGGTCCACAAACTGCTCCCATGTTAGGTCCAGGTCCTGCAAGATGTGGTTCAGGTGGAATTCCTGGATAGGCAGCTTCTTGGCCTCACTGGCTGTAAGATGCCGCATCAGCACGGGGCTGCCAAAAGTCAGGCAGTCCATGTCCTCAGTGGCAGCTGCATAAACCTTGCCAGCTTTCACTAAGATGGCACAGCTGGCCTCAGCCTCACCTGGTGCCTCCACATAGGGGATGCCCATCAGGGTCAGCAGCTTCTTGCACTCATCATTGTGCTGCTTGGTCACCTTGACTAGCCTCTTGCTGAACTTCTCCACGTTGTCCTCCTCCCCTGCCTCTTGGGCCTCCTGGAGCTGCTTCTCTGCCTCAGCCCGGCGCTCAGTCCGCTTGGCCAGCTCTCCCGACTTCAGCTGGGGAGGCTTGCCATCAAAGACGTAGACTGGTTTGATACCGTTCTCCACCATTCGAATGGTGCGGTAGAACATGCCCATCAGGTGGCTGGTGGTCTCACCCTCCTCGTTCTGCAGCATGTCAGCTCCCTGCCGCACGGCAATCAGGAACTGGTAGATGCTCATGGAGGCATCAATGGCCACCTTCCGGCCGAAATAGCTCTTGATATCATTCTCTCGGATGGCACCAGGCGCCACATCTGCAATCAGCTTGGCCAGGCCGTGGATTCCCATCCTAGCAACAAGAAACAGGGAAATGAAGCACATGAAGGGCCCCAACGCATATTACACCCTTCTGGAGGCTGGGGAGACGGGGGGGGGGGGGCGTGCAGTCGCACTGTGCACGCCTGGCCTAGCCCTGCCACACAGGCCCCAGGATGTTGCTTCCACCCCGGAGCTCTGCAGCACCCTGCAAAGCACACCACCCACCCAAGACATCACCCATTCCCTCCTGCCCCCCCCCACGGGACAGCGCCCAGCCAGAGCCCCCCTGCAGGGGCCCGCCTGGACGGCAGGCAGCGGGCCGCGGCCGCCCTAGGGCTCCCCCCGCCTCCAGCTCCAGTCCAGAGCCCCCCCCCCCCCCCCCGCCGGGAAAAATGTTGTAGGGTATCGTCAGCCACGGGGCGCTCGCAGGCAGGCAGCGGGGCGCGCGCTCTCTCGTGGGGGGGAGGGGAAAGAGGGGGTTACCTGTCCGTCACGCTGAGTCACTAGGCCCCGCGCGCCCAGACACTCCCGTTAGTCCGCTCTTCCCGCGTCCTTTGAAACTTCTGAATCGCGCCTTCGCGCGCTGGGTGAGGGCGGGGCCCGGCTGCGCCGCGCACTGCCCGCCGGGAAGTGTAGTCCCACTCGCTCGGCTCCCCGAGCTCCTCCCGCGGCGCCTTTCGGTGTGGGGAGAGCGCGCCCAGGTCGGCGCGCGGACTACAACTCCCGGGCGGCCCCGCGCGCCCAGCTCGCCGCCTGGGGAGCCGCGCTACGGTTCCTTCCGGTTCCGGGGGAGTGGACGCGGCCGGGCCGGAGGAGAGACGTGTCCTTCCTTCCTTCCTTCCGCTCGCTTCCGGCGCGGGGGGTGGAGACTGGCGAGGGAGCGGCGCGATGGTGAGATACGGGGGCGCTGCTCCGCTCCGCTCCTTTGATCCCCCGCCCGGCGGCCCTGGGCGGCCGAGCCGTTAGCGGAGCTGGGCCCGGAGATTTTCCTCCCTCTCCAGGCCTGAACCTTTCACACTCAGGCCCTGCCGCTCCTCCCCCATCGAGCGGGGGCCCCGGGGCCTCTCCTCCCGGTGGTGCCCGGGCCCTGCCCCTCCCTAACCACCTGGGACCCGGAGACGCCCCCTCCCTCTGGGGCCCCGTGCCCCGCCATCGAGCTGGGACCCAGGGCTGCCCCCTTCCGGAGGTGCCCGTGCTCTGCTCCCCCAATCAAGGTGGGACCCTAGGGTTGCCCCATCCCCGTGGTACCTGTGTCCTGCCCCCGCCTCCCATCGAGTTGGGACCCAGAGTTATTGTCTTCCCAGTGGAGCTCAACTCTGCCCTGGCCTGTGTGGGAAGCTGTCTCGGGTCTGGCTGGGTCTGGGTCTTGAGCTGTGGCTGCAGTTTCCACTGTGGTGCTAGCATGTCACTGCTCTTTCTTTCCTCCCAGGAGCTCGAAACCATGAGCAGATACACCAGCCCGGTGAACCCGGCTGTGTTCCCGCACCTCACTGTGGTGCTGCTGGCCATTGGCATGTTCTTCACTGCCTGGTTCTTCGTGTATCCATCCACTAAGGAATAGCAAGAAATCAGCAGCGGGGTGTACTTAGGTGCCACTGATAGTAGAGGTGGGACTTGATTGAAGAGGAGCCCTTTGAAGTAAAGTAGGAGTGGCTCTGCTAGGTGTGTTGAGGATCCTCAGGGAACAAAAGGGGCACATCATAGTTGGGGTCGGTTAACTGGAAGCAGGGGGGATATACCGACAGTTTTGGAGGGTGTAAGGTTGGACAGTCCAGGATGGGGAGACACTGTGGTTGAACTGGATGGCCTGAAAAGGACAGCAGTGGGGGTACCTAGACTGGGCTTGACGTGGGGAGGATTTGCGGTTAGTAGAGAAGCCAGGAGGGCAGGCTAGAGAGCCAAGAGCAAGGAGGAGTCACAGCTTGGGGATGTGCTAGAGTTATGCATGGTGTAAACCTACAGCAACCTGCTTTTTAATAATGCTCCTTCACAGCACTTGGTGTTGAGGTTGAAGTGGGAAAGGCTGCCCTGCTGGAGCCCCTTGAAGTCAGGGAAGCAGTCTCTGCAGGGATCTTTGATTGCCTAGTAAATATTGCTGTGGTATAAGGCTACCTCAACGCCAGACCCTTTTTGTTCATCTTCAGGCCAAAGTTAGAATGTGATAGTTTAAATCCTCCGATCTGTCTTTCTGGTTATGGCTTTAACTAGGTTTTCAGCTATGAAGTGACTTCCACTAAATACACCCGGGACATCTACAAGGAACTGCTTATCTCTCTGGTGGCTTCACTTTTCATGGGCTTTGGAGTTCTCTTCTTGCTGTTGTGGGTCGGTATCTATGTGTGACATTAAACCAGAGAACTGCTCTAGGTAAGACCGGTAGAACCAAAGTATAGATCTAGGCAACAGGCCTAGTTCACAGTTGCAAGAGGCTGATAGATGCTAGTTTAATAATGGATAGTTATGCATTTGTAGATTTCTCACCTCGTGGAGATGGAATCACACCCTGAGCTGATGAATGCTCTGTATGGAAACCTCCCTTGGGGGATCAGTGTTTGGAGTATAGGGCAGTCGATGTAGATGCTGCTATGCCACCATCTCCTCCTGTATGTGGAATAGCTGCCGGTGGTTAATTCTCCAGCACTGTAACAGGGGCTGCAACTATCCTGGAGGCAGAGCTCAGCTCTTTATCTAACATTTCTCTGCAGATGTGGAGCTGCTCATCATTTCCCCCTGTATAGACTGTGTGCAAGGAGTTTTTTTAATTAAGGCAGCTCAGTGGCATACACATGCCAGTCCAAACCAGTTATTTTAATCACATGTGCATTTGAGGAATCAGTATTAATCTTAATGTGAGAATCCCAGTTTATAGCAGTCTTCTGACAAATGGTGAATAAATAAATGAATCTGGAATGAGTGGGGTTAAGGAATTGAATTTCTGTCTCTCACTGCCTGCTTTCATACACACTCCCTTTGGCACTGTTTGAATTATGGCAGGTCCAAAGAGTGGGACAGCAGTTCTTTTTCCCCTCAAAGTATTCCACTGTTTCTGGATCAGACAGCAGGTCCAATAAAGAAGCTGACTTCCATTTTTTAGCTGGGTTTGGAGTTCACTGGGTCCTAGTCTCTCCTCTACCTAACGTCATAGGAAGCAGTTATGGTAGCAGCAGAAGTTTGGTTTTTGGGGAAGGCTGTCTCTCCAACTTCCTGCCTCTGTCATTTCAGATTCCAGGTGGAAGGCCTCACAGAAGCTCCTCCTTTTTCTATTTTTGTATTTTAAGGATATGGCCCATCGCAGATGCAGACTGTGTCCGCTGACAAGTGAGCGCAGCCCAGTGCATCACCTCAAGCCTGAATAAAGCTGGTTCTGTGATGTAGCAAACTTCGGGCTCTTGTTCTATGTTTTGGGTGTACTTTATCTGACTTTCAGACCGGCACTGATCTCAGCACAAGATCAGCATGCCCTGGATAGATCCTCTCTTGTGTTCAGAAATAGAATGGCCCTTGCACAGGTTCCAGCCAACTGCTGTCATTCTGAGAGGAACTGAGTATAGCCCTGAAGTGGTCAACTTTCCTCTACAGTGAGAGATGGGGGTGTTTCCAGTTGACTCTTACAGTGCAGCTTTTCTTATACATAGCATCTGTAAGTGGCCATCCACTGACAAGGAGTGTAGGCATAATGTTAAAAGTTTGTTTCAAACAAAAAAAAAGACTTCAACATCTAAAGGTGTAAAAATGTATTATGAGAAGATGTTTTTAAAGTAATTGTTTTCTTACAGCAAGAACACGAGATGATCTCAATTTAATAGCGTATACATCCTCTCCAAAAAACTACTTCCTTCTCTATTAGATAGCTGGACTTGATCTTAATCATCTTCCATCTGTGTGATCCTGTATCATACTTGAGCTAGTGCAGGAGAAGTGTGAAGTAAAACTGATGCTGATCTGATTTTATTGCACAAGCTCAGTGAAATGAGGAAATCATGTTCCCAAATAAACTCTCAGCTAGAGTTAAGTGAACAAATGTATTACAGGTGCAACTCAGTTATGTTACAGCAGGGGCTTGGTTCTGCTGCAGGATATGAGTAATTCCCATTGAAGTCAATGGGCTCCAGAGATGAATGTGGCCTAGGCTGTTAACTCGGCACAGTGGATCTCAATTTGTAGTCTGTGGACCATCACCAGAGTTAAGAAGTCTGTCTTTGTGGTCTGCAGAACTAAAGTTGTAGAGGACCAGGGTGAGGGGCTATGATCCATGAAAGGATCTCTCTTATGGACAGATTAACAGACTGGAACAGCTGCAGAGCCCTTACTGTAACCAATGGGAAAGCTGGGATTTCTCAGTGGCCCTCATCTAACCCCTAATTCTTCAATGCTTGGTTCTCTCAAAACTACATTCAGTGGGCCACTATGAAGGGCTCTGTGGACTGTGACCAGAGACCATAGTGTGAGAATCCCATGGTATGCAACGTTCACTTCTAGTACTTGTTGCTTGTGAGAGAGTTGGTCTGTAAATCAATGATCCTTATCAATCTTAGGGTTTTCTATAATGGCTACCGCTGTAATACCTTAGTGCTTCGAAGAAAAATTAAATGTATGTAGTATGACCTGTTGGACTTCATGGAGTTTTGTGCTCTTCTCCCTTCCCTGGTTGTTGGAAGCTTTGCTTGGGTTTTATATAAGTGTCTGTGTGTATTTTAAATGTACTGCCTAATAGTGGTACAGCTTTAACGAGAACTCACAGTGCTCCCAAGAAATAGACAGACTCTGAATTGATCTACTTTGCAATGGAAGCTCATTCCATTGTCAGATTCCCTCAACTAAAAATGCTTTATCACTGCCTCTTGCTTTGCATTGGGTTTTGTAAATTACTTTGTCCCAGAAGATTGGAGCTGTCTTGGTGTGGAGTCAGGGATAGAGGTGAGGTTACTGATGTTGTTAGGTTGTGTTCTGTTAAAAATTTTGAAGATCATTTTAGTCCATATCCTGGAACTGGCAATAGAAGCAGACTGGGAGCCACAGGATGGAGTGGTGCATAAAGGTAATGTGCTTATGGAAGTCTGCCCTGTTGAAATAATTGGGGAGAGCGCTATATTCATTCTGAACAGGCTGGATTCTCTGCATTGCATTCATTCTCAGATGCAGTGAGTTTGATACTCCTGTCTGCAGGTGACAAATGGATCATTGGCCAGTTTCTCATTTGTGAGGAAGGGGCCAAGTTTCCTAGCAAGCTGGAGATGGTGGTGGAACTTTTTGCCACTGAGGTCATCTAATCATCCAGGCTTAGTGATTTGTTCAGGACAACAAGGCTTTGCACAAACTGATAAATGGTCAGTGAACCTAGTAATTCTTTGGAGAATTTCCCTCTTCTAATCAGCATCATTTCAGTCTTGTCCATGTCTGAGCCAGCTGCTCTTCAACCAGGTGCTGGTCTCCTGTGGGCACTGTGGCATCCTTCCAATGTCCTTACAAGAGACTAAAAAATAAATTGTACAGGTGGATAACCTTAGCATGCTGTTTATTATCAGAGCTTGTGTCCTTATATGGATGGTGAAGAGAAGGGAGGCAGGCTAGATCCTTGAGGAATGCTGTGGATGGGAACTTTGAAGCTCCATTGCCCATCACCACTCTCTGGTATCCTGTTGGAGGAATGCATGGAGCCACTACAGTGTAGTTCCTCATACTCCACCTATTCCATGCAAGCAGGATGGCAATATCTATGGCTCACTTGAAAACGTCCAAGCAGCTGAGTAATGTGAGTACTGCTTATAACTGTGAAGAGGCTAATTTCTTTGATCTGAAGCCCAGTTTGCAAAGCAGCCAGGTTGTTGGTAGCTGTTGCATTATTGCAGCATAGCTGTTACTGTTATTTTCAATGAGTTGGCTTTGGAATGAGAAGCTGCAGTTGGGGTCATCTGTGTTAAGTGCTGGTGCTTTCAATATCCCTCACTCAAGTATGGCACCAGGCCAGGCTTTATGCAAAAAGTCCCAGGTCCTGTTTGTTCAGCACCCACTTGAACACCAATCAAAGGTAACTTTGTCTGGGAGGGAAAAGTGTTCTCAGGTCTGTGTACTTGTTTTCGTTGGCATGGCTGCACATGGTGGTAAACAAGATTTTAAAATGTTTCAGATCCACAGCCTTTCTAAACGTTTTTTTTTTAAAAACCATGTTGGAAGCTTAAGTTATAATGTAATTTGACTTCGCCTGTCTGGATAGAACCAGCCTTCAGTTATATTAAGAAAGTGTGTTATTACCCTGATCTTACAGGGAGAAAGGATGGATGGTCCTATTTCTAAGGGGGAAACTGGGTTCTGTTCCTGGCTCTGCCATAAATGTCCTCTGACTCCAGTGATGTGTGTGTCAAAGTGACTTAAAGCTGGAGCATCACCTACTGGCTAGATGTGTCATATGCTATAGTATTTCTCTGTAGTCCAGCTGACTGGCTGTTCAAGTTGGCTGGTGGTCCCCTTTGCCTTTTGACTCTGCCTTCTGGCTATGTCATGTTTGGTTTCACCCCTTTCAGGTAAACCATAGTTTTCACCAAAAAGTCCCAGGACCTCACGCTAGGTCGGTGGTCCAGATCAAGGCCCAATTGTTGTTCTGGATCCTTGTGTCTGGCGTCTTCATGCTTGTCTCCCCGGTGAGGCTATAGGGGAAACCAATCCCTCCCTCTGACCCTGGGTTCCAGCCCACAGACCCTTGTAGCAAGTGGTTAAGGTCGGTCTTCTCAGACCACTTGCTTCTTCCCTGGGCTACTTCCTATTATTGGCTCAGTTTCTCCTCAGGGGGTTTGTATTCTCTGGGAATCTGCCCTTCAGCCAAGCTCCTAGTCCAAGTCCTCAAGATTTCAAACAGGAAACTAAATTAACCAAAATAATGAATAACATGATCTCCTCTGTCCTACCAGGATCTTTTAGCCACCTGTCTTACCGCTCTGTGTTCACAGACAACCTAATGTGGCTTGACTCTCTGCTGCACTTCTTTCTGGGAGCTGAGGATGAGAGATCTGTCTGTGTTCCCAGGCTTGACCCTTCTGAATTGGGCTTCTCCCTTTCCAAGATTAACATGCCTCGCAGGGTTGGACTGCTTGAGCCGAAAGCTGCTCTTTCATCCCTGCTTGCCTGGTGCAGGGTTTGTACACCCTGTCACAATGCCACTTTTTCTATCAGTACCTGAGTCCTCAGCTGCGAAGTGTGGATACCTGCCTAGTGGGTCTTGTGCTAATTAATGCTTGTCCTGGGAAGAGATCCTCTGAGAGAATGTGTTATTGGCTGAGCAAAATGTGGTCTAACGCTTAATATGATGGCATTTCTGTACAGGACAGAACTGAGTACTTTGACACAGCTGAAGGAATGCAGGGGTTCAGGACTGGAATAGCTTGGGCTGCTTCAGTTCAGAAGACTTATTGGTTGAGCAGGACTGAGGGTGGAGATTTGTGCTGTGGCTCCCTCCACACTATACCTGGCTCAGGCAAGATCATTTACCTTTGCCCAGTCAAAATGGGTTTAGTTCATCTGCTGCTGCAGGCAGAGGAGGGAGACAGTGATGACGTCAGAGGTAACTCAGTCACAATGCTGCTGCTCAGGCTCCTCTGCCTGCAACACCAAATGGGCACTGTCAAGAGGAAGTTGTTGATATGAAACCAATAAAACAACAAAGAGGAGGAGCATCTTAGACAGCTTAACAATAACATTTAGGTTTAGCAGCAGTTTGCTGTAAAATTGCCACAGGTTCAAAAATAGAGACTGCAGTTCCTGCCCGTTCATCAGTCACACCCTTTGCAAGCCTCAATTGAAAGTAGTAGTATAATCTTGGCTT
The DNA here is from genome assembly GCF_026122565.2 of Emydura macquarii macquarii. Classification (NCBI taxonomy): domain Eukaryota; kingdom Metazoa; phylum Chordata; order Testudines; family Chelidae; genus Emydura; species Emydura macquarii. The sequence goes on from NW_027130807.1 coordinate 456,764, forward strand.
TGGCTCATTCTGTGGTCCTGGGATAATGAATGATTTATTGCCCTGCCTATAAAAGGATGGATACTGCTTACCTACCTCACAGGCATGGTGTAACATTGCATGTACACTGCTTTGAAAATTGAGAGCACTATGCATACAACGTATAATGTGTCTTGGAGCTACTCTCCCACCATTGCATCAGTTCACAATTTGAGGTGCTTCACTTCACAATTTATAGCTCTAAAGCAGAAGCTTCATCTGTTTTTCACATGGCATCCTGCAAGAAGATCCTTAATTTCCTTGCTCCACATCTTAGTCCCTGTCAATGCTGGAGTATAAGGTGACTGCTCCATTTTATACTTGTCCTTATGTACAGTTTAAAATGCAGTCTGCAGCCACACGCATGGACACAGCTTGGAATTTAACTTGCCCACATCTGAGCATCTTAGGTAACTGATGCTGTCTGGAGGAAACTCATGGTGTTTGCTGCTTGTGGTCTCTGGGCCCAGTTGTGTGAAAGGCACAATTTATAAACAACTGCATTAAGAAATACTATTTTTTCATTGGTGGAGTAAAGCAGTCAGGGAGCCAAACTTGGATACAAAGCAGTATTTATATATTTATTTATATAGGTATATTTACCTCCAGCATAAAACAAAGTCTAGATAAGCCAAACAAAAGTGGGGGAGTCCTGAGAACCAGCACCCTCAAACTCAGCAAAATATAAATACAAATCAGAAAGAAAGGGAAGCAATGCTTAGCCTCCCCCTGAGCAAATAAAAACCAATAATCATTAATATCTGCTCAGAATGCAACTCTCCAAAATTGCTGGCAATATACAGTGATTAAAGCTGTGACAGCAACATTTAAAACAAAAAAATTAGTGCTTTATTTTTTCCTTAATCCTCGCAGTGATGCAGCAGTCTTTATTTACAGGCTTTAAGCTTTAAAAGTAGGGCAAAAGATACGTGAATTTGCTTTTGAAACAAACTCTCTCCCAAACAACTTTAGAAAGTGGCCCCATATTCACACTTATCATCCCTTCCGTCTTTCCAGCTAAAAATGTCTAGAGAGATGAAGCTTCAGGTTCCAGCTGCAGAGAGAAAGGGGACCTCCCTGCCTGTGAGGCTGGAAACACTTGCTCAGAGCTCTCTCCGTCTCACGTAGGCACAGGCCTAATTGTTACGTCCTGCTACTATTTTGGAAAGGGGGTAAGAAGAAAGCCTTTCATTACAGGTGAGTAGAGCAGAGACCTCTTTGGGAAGCTGACTCTAAGCAGCGCAGTTGGCCAGTTGTTTCCCTAGGCTCTGGTGCCATCATGTGGTCATTTCACTCCCTAACAATTACAACCCTACTGTGAAACTCTGGTTCCTATCTTGCAGCAGTACATTGTGTTTTGGCTGACATGATCTGTGTGTGGTCTGTGAGGTACTTTGGGATGAAAAGCACTATAAAAGAAAAGTTTTCCTGAAAGTACATTCTGAATCTATTCCTACTGTGTCTTGTAAATATCTAAGGTATTAACTAACCACTGCCCTCTTGCTTTAAAATAGTTGTAAATGTAGGACAGGCCTCTGGTTTTTAAGCGTGTGTTGGCAGGAAAAAGAGGTAGGTGTTACTGCGGCTGTTAAGGAGTGCCAGTAGGCAGAAGCACTGACCCTGACCCTATGCTTAAGCATCATGGGACTACCCGAAGTGCTACATATCATACTTATAAATACCCGGTGGGTTGCTTCCTCTGTAATGATGTGAAAGGCAATGGGGAAGACCCACAGCTGCCACCACCTCTGAGAACACCAGTGAGTCTGAGGGGGAATTGTGTGGTGGTGTTTGCAGGCAGGCTGTGAATTCAGTCTAGCCCCACCAATGGGCAAGGCCAGCTCTACTAAATTAAAACACACAGTGAGTTTCCTATTAAAAACACAAGAGGAAAACTTTGAGTGAGCCTGATAGTGCTACCTCTCGCAAACTCGGTGAGCTTGCTGACTGGAGTTCTTAAGATTGGGGCCAGTGATTGCTTTAGTCTTAAGCTGGGAATTCTTTTATGGGCAGCTTTTGTCCTCCATTTGGCAAAGTGCAGGAGAGAGTTATGTAAAAAGTATCTTGCAAAGAGCTGCAGGGGAGGATTGTAAATTGCTGGCAGGAATGCTGAGTCCTATTGAGACTGGAGTTGTGTGCGCTTTGCATTCAGGGACCACCAGGCTATGGGCTTTCTGTCCTCCTGCATTAGTTGCCTGGTGTGGCACAGAAAAACTGCCCCAACTACACTCACTCACTGGGCATTCAATACTTGCTCTCTAGCTCCCTGCGGCAAGTGCATTTTAGTAGCTAGATTACTAATACCCACTTAAGTGTGCTCTGCTGATAGGCACAGAATGGGAACTAATGACCTGGCCTGAAACCACCTCTTCAAATAAAGGGCCTGATCCTTAGGGGAACCAACTCTCCAACTTCCATAGTTCACCAAGCATTGCAAGTATTTGGCCTGTGTGCGGGCAGGCCTCCAGACAACTGGAAGTTATGTTTGCTATGTATTAACCCCAAAATAAAACAGGGAGATAAGCATAGGCTCTTAAAGGCCATAATGAAGCCATCTATCTTTGGCCAACAGAGCCAGATGCTAGTGAATTAGAGTAATTGCAGCCATACATTCCTTATAGCCGAGGCATGAATAGATCTGCTCTGCTGTCTAAAGACAGCAGCTGAAGTCTGGAATCCAATTTTGTATTTTGCTCCACTCCAGCATGTAAAAACAGTCCTCAGAGCCCTTGCTATAATATAGCTGGGCCCTGGCCCAATTCAGTAAAAGCTGCCTACATCAGGTGATGGGATTTTGCTAAGGGATAAACACTAATGCCTCTGGAGCCAGCTTTGTAGTTTGGTTCAGGATTGCAGATTGGAGTTTCCTCCCCAGCTGCCTTGCTTACTCCTCCACCTGCTCCTTCCCTTTCCCCAGAGGCTGCTGCCACTTTCTTACAGAACTGGGTCACAGGATTAACCTGGCACAGGTTCAGACTGCAGAAATTTCCCTCCCCCTTTGGTGAGAGGTGCGGGGGGGGGGGGGGGGGGGGGGGGGGGATGGATGGGAGAAAGACACACACATACAAGAGCTGCCAAAGTCTGACATGTCCTAGCTCCCCCAGCACCAGTATAGCTTTCAGGCTGGGGCTCAACACTGGCCCCCTTTGGTTTCCTATGTAAGACACAAATAGATCAGTAAGGACAGAATTAAGAGGCCTGTTTTTATGCTGCTTTAAAAAATTCAGTAGTTTAGCAAGTTAAAACCTTGTAACAGTAAAATACCTATAATACACTCAACAGCTTACCCAGGGGCAACAGGAGCCAGGCTTGGAGTCACCTGGCCCCTCCCCTTGCAGAGACCTGTCGGGGACAGAGCTGCATTCACCAGTAGGTGCAGTGAAACTAGTCACCTGAGTCTCCAGCAGCCCCGTTCCCATCCTGCAGAGCAGTCCGTGCGGGGGGGCCTCCCTTCAGCAGAGGCAGGCTGAGCTTGTGCTCCAGGGGATGTTCTTTGGGGCTGACCCTGGGACCAGCCAGCTCTAGCTACTCTAGTCACAGGGACAGTCCCCACTCCAGCAATGGGAGTATGGGGTACAACAACAAACACCTGCAAACTGGCCCCTAACGGAGATGTATTTAGGGGTGACACTGCTCCTGAGGTGCCTCTTCTTCCCATGTCTTGGGAGGGCGGGGGGGAGGTGGATCGATCAAGGGCAAGCCCCTGCCTACAGGCTGGTCTGGGGCTTCAGTTGACCAGGGGTTCTGTGGAGTTCTTAAATTCATCTGTTCAGGCCTAATCTGCAAGGAGTGTAGGAGGCAGGGAGGAAAGGGACCACTGGGAACCCCATCCCTGTGCAGCCCCCTCCTTGGTAGGGTTTCTTTCTGGCTGTCCATGTGGAGCATCCCAATGTCACCCGGAATCCTATGCAGCAGGGATGCAGGAAAATGGCCAGTGGTCAACCAGCAGGAACAGCAACTCCAGTGTATGACTTCCAGTATGTCCAGGCGAAGCTCTCCTTTCCAGACAGAATTCCAGTGTTTCAGCATTGACAAGAGCTCCAGTCTTGATGAGAAATTCCAGTGTTGCAGAGAGCTGCTGCATTGCCACAGGAACTGACAGGCCTATCACACTATAGTCCCAGCTCTGGGGATTGGGACAAGCCCATCCACGCATGATCCAGTGTAACACTTTCAAATACAGTGTAGCAGAGGGAGGAAGGAGGGTGCACAGAAGGTAAGGAGATGGACAGAGTTGCTCGGGACATCCCAGGGTTGTGGGCTATGATGTTTGGTTGGCACGTCCAGTAGACCCCTGGTGCTGGTTGTGTAGCTCCTGGCAGAGGTCCTGTATTCTTTGTGGCACACTTCAGTGTCTGTCATCCCCAGGACAGAATCAAAGCAGCTCAGAGCCCCGAGGGGGAGGCGGGAGCAGAAGGAAGCTGGGGGTTCAATGAGGAAGGCATGGGGCAGTCTGATAGGTTTCACCAGTCCCCTTCCTCTCTCCCAACAAAGGGCTCTGGTGCTGCTGGGACTCACTCACAGAGCCAGTAAAACTGGAAATAATAGTCAGTGAAGAGGTGTCCCATCTGCTCCGGGGTGGTACTACAGTTGGCTTGGCCCTGTAAGAAAGAGAGGGCTATCACGAGAAACTTCCCCAGAAGGAGCAGGATTCAGTTGCTAACCCACTTGTGCACGGGGGAAGTGGAGGATTCGCTAGCAAGATTTGCATAGGGCCACCCTTCACCTCCCAAGTGTTTAAAAACAGAACAGTCTCAGGCTGTGGGAGTAAAGAGCTCCAGTTTTGCATTTTCCCTGCCCACACCCATGTCTGCACTGGGTGACTTGGAAAGTCTTGGTTACTCACCCCAACTAACTTTCATGCCCCCACAACATGCTCATCCATGTTCAAAGGGAACATGGCCATGATTTACACATGCATCCCTGCCCTGAGGGGGGTACAGGGCTCTGGAATTCTCACAGCCCCCCTTCTGGGGAGCGATAGGAATGAGGCCATAGAGCCTGAGTCCTGTGGGGGGTTCAGTGTGTGGGCTGCCCCACTGATCTTGGTCACATCTCTCTCCTCAGCTCTGCCCTGGATGATGCAGAGGACACAGCATGTCCCATACTCACAGGCTGGGCTACTCGGAAGTGGTAGGTGAACTCCTGGAAAGACATCATCACCATGGGCCAACGGTGTGTCATTTCCTGGGAAAGAAGATAAAACGGGTGGGATGAGACAGTGAACCCACTACTACCAGGCATTAACGTAATTCATCCCTTGTGTGGGCAGGGATGCTGAGCGGTGAACTGGCCTGCTCCACTCAGCAGCAGGGATCCTATAAATCTGTTTGCCACAGAAAAATGCAGAATTTGCGTTGTTACAGTGAATCTTTAACTTTTACTCTTTGTGAAAAAATAAAAACATACATTAACTATTAACTAAATTTCACTGAAAGTACCAGTGTCACTTATTCAATGCATGCAACCTCCCCCTCTTGTGGTTGATTTTTGAATGCACTTTAAATTTACATAACTAAACATACTCCAGTAAACTGCTTTAACAATGGCATACAGGAGTTCCATGTTTTATTGTAACTCAAATTTCACTTCAGCCTCCAGCCATGAGTAATTAAAGTTATGAAAAGATGCCGAAAACTTTAAAAACCACCTCTAAAGATCGTGTCACTGAGTCTGGCCAAGACAAATTTCACGCTGATGGTAATATGCTGTTTTGTGCTGTATGCTGCAAGGCTGCAGGTTACAAATTGCAATTCGATTGATTGTATTTTATTATGATGATTGATGGCATTGGTAGGCTTCGAACTTGCTTAAAAATTGTAAATATCTCAATATAACATTGTGTTCAACTGATAACTATATATATATTGTGGCTAGGGAAACTAAAGTTCAGTGTTTCATTTTAATCGTGGAACAACGTGGATTTTTGGTTTTTTTAATCGGCGAATTTTGGGTGTTCGTATCATGGAAAACTAGGATCCCTGCTCATCAGGCTTCTGAGGCTCTACTCTGCAAAGCTGAGAAAGGACTGAAATCCTTCTCTGCCTGTTTGGGGCCACAGTAACCAACGCTGGAGCTAGATGGTTGAGAGGGAATACTAAATCCTGCTCAGGCACTTGCTTAAGTTTATCCAGATTGATAGCTGTCTTGAGAACAGCAGCTGACTGAGACTACAACAATTTGTCTGCAGAGGGGGCTGGCTCATGGCCATCATGCCACCAAAGTGATGGATGGGGAGATGGGTACGTATGGGTTTGAATGGTGTAAACCTAAAGCTGCAAACCCGGAGTATAAATCTCTGGCTGGTGATCTGAATCTTAATTCGAAGAGCTGCATGTGGGACAGCGCTGAGAATGGCTCAAAAGCTAGAGGGGCTTGATACCCTGAAACACAGGTTTAAAAGGGATTAGCTGATGCCAACGATATTTGTAGTGCCACTAAATCGGCTGGTGCAGGCAGAGCTACTGGTGACCTGGAGGTGGATGACACTGTGGGAACAGATGGTGCTAAGGGAATGTTGGCACAAAGGAATATGTTAGCGTGCAAGCAGTGGGAGTCTTGGGAAGGGCAGCAGCAGGATGTGGGGGGAAAGAGGAACTAACTTAAGCTAATGCAAACCCAATGCACATGGGCCTGGGTGGGGGGATGGGAGTGAAGAGTCTTCCATAGGAATGGAGTAAATTTAAATAATCAACAGTGCCCCAGAAACTGGGGGGAGAGGTCTTGCTGAGGAGCTGGGGCCTATCGTGCCACAGAGCGCAAGGGACCCCGATGACAGCCAGATTCGCAGGCTTGTTGTGTCAGGTGCAAGGATAATTTTCTCTCCTTGTGGGGCCAGAGACAAGGAGGCACCATGCCTTGAAAAAGCTGAAGCAGCAGTGGAGTCTCATGCTAAGGAAGGCAGAGACGTCACAGTCACTTGCGCCAGGACCAAAGGCCTGGGGTATCAAAATCTGCTGCAGAAAGGTCAAACTAGAGCCCAATGAATGACAGAGGTTCAGGCTGCGCGTCCTTGGAGAGATGGACAGGACCAGCAGACTCCACCACAGAGGCAGCCACTTTGGTCCTGTCAGCGGCCTCACGAAGACCAGCACAGCTCTTTGGGGGAGACTCCTCAAGGAAACCTCAGTGAGACTAGCAGCTAGACCCACAAACAGACAAAAAAACCAGGAGCTAGGAGTCGGATTTGTGCCTCCATCCGTCCACCCTCTGGGAGCAGCTTTGTACAGGCACTGAGGCTCACGGCCCAAGCTGGGCTGTTTCCTAACACTCGCGGGAGTCACACAACAGAGAAGGCAGCCCCACGCTGGGGGTCAGAGGATTCAGTTTCACGAAGCTGTAAGCACAATGTCAGTGACCCGCACGTTAGCCAACTGGGTCTCTCCCTTTCTCACACCCAGACTACACCCCACCCCATTTGCTCAACGTGAAGACACAGGCTTGCCAGGTTTGGCCCTAGCACCCCGTGTTGTTCCTCAAGAAGCCAGATAGCTTGGGGACACCAGGGACCTTTACAACAAAGCGCAGGGGTCCTCGAGGACAGTCTGGCTGCCCAAATGGTGCCTGTCCTTTGAGGGATTCTGTGTCCCTACCTGGGTGTCTGTGGTGTCACCAGAGCTGTTCACGCTCACTGTGTTCTGACATGGGTCACTGAAGTCAAGGCCACAAAGGTAGATGGACACAGCAGAGGAGGCACTAGAGAGAGAAGTGAGAGCTCTAGCTGGCACCATGAGAGCAGACTGGCCACTCAAACAGAACCCCAGCAGCTTAACACACTGTCCCATTACCCCATAACTACCTCCTGCCCCCTGAAACCCATCCACCACTCCTCCCCCTCACACACCTCCCTTCCTGCCATTACCCCCAGAACCCGTTCCTCCCCTCATACCCCAGGATTTTCCACACCCTTGGGTAATATAGTGACCTAGTTTCCTAGTGTAAACCAGGCCTAAGGGAGAGACAGAGCTTGAACACTGGGGTTCACTACAGCTTGGCTGGGCATTAGACTAGCCAGAATGGACTAGGCTTTAACCTTCAGTCTTCTGTGCTAACCTAAGGCCTTCCTATGCTGTGTTCCAGCTGTTCTGACAACACTGGTGTCACTGTACTAATCCCTGAAAGGCGGATAAGTCTCTACCAGGAGCCTATCTCAGTTGGACTCACTGAAGAGAGCTCACAGTGTGAAGCAGGAGGGCGGAAAGCCCAGAGGTCCAGTCTCAGGAGCCAGTGATGCTGCATGACTTGCCCTGGAGGAAGAGCAACTCTCCTAGGGGGTCTGGCACACTGAAGGGGTTCCTTCTTGAGACGTTCCAAAGCTGGGGCGCAGCACTGATCCTGTGGATCCGGGACACCCTCCTACTCTGCATTTGCACTGTTACCCTCAGAATCCCTTCGAGTCCCTTTTCACTCACTATCACCCTGATAAACCCTTCACCCCCCTACCCACTGTAGACCTCCCTCTTGGACGCCAGCATCAGACAAGCGTTTCCACTCACTTCATCTCCAAGGTCAAGTTGGTGTTCACAGCTGTAGATGAGCTGATGGGGATGCGGTAGGTGACGTTTCCTCTCCTGCAGACAGAGAATTCGACACCTGTGGGATGGGTGCTGCGTTCCCCGCCCAAGCGGGCAGCGCCCCACCAAGGTTTTGCGGGCTCTTTGGGTGGCAGCACAAGACAGAGCTTGGGTAATGTGGCTCAAGGGATCGTCAATGGTGTGCACATCCATTCGTCGCCAGCACACTGGTTCCAACATAGCCCATCAGGGCTGGAGGGGCAGAAGATTCAGGATGGGATATGGAACCTCTCATCTCTAGAGCATCAGCTCCAAACATGGCCCTAGGTCGGCAGTGGCTCAAAGGCATTAGATGACTGGCGGCCTATGTGAAATGGGCTGGTGTGTGTCTCAGTCCAGTTCCTACTAGCTCAGTGAGCACATCACAAACCTCATTGCAGTCGAGAGTCACAGGCCTCCCCGCTGGCACTTCCAGCAGAGAGGCCAAGGACTGACTGGGGGATGGAGATTGAGTGCCTCTCCCTGCCAGGGGTAGCCTCTGCAGGCTGTGACGGCTAGCAGAGGAGCATGGGTGGAAACAATTGCTGCCCCTGCCCTATGGGTAACCAGAGGACTTCCGGCTCCAGGAGCTGTCACTCTGGCATTCCCTCAGCATTCAGGGGGAGGTCAGGTGCCGCCTCTCACTCACCTGCATGCGTCGCTGGCTGCACAGTACTGGGCAGTGATGGCCATGTCGTTCTCCACAATCCGTATGGAGCGGAGCGAAGCGTCCGGCCCTGCAGAGGGGGGAGAGGTTAGTGAGAAGGGGGAAAACAGCCAGAACTCCTGGGCTTGGAGAGTCAGAGCGGTTGGAGCTGGAAGGGATTTCTGGGATCCCTGAGTCTATGCCTGCCCCAAGCCCCCTCAGTGCAGAGGAGTTAGTTGTCTGCAGGCTCCCCACTAATCCCCTGGCTTGTTCTCCCCTGGGCAGGGTAAGTCTACTGCCTACTTGATCTCCCTGACAGACAGTGCTTCCTGCTGCCCAGCCTTCGGGGCTGGGGCCAAGGTTTTCAAGCACTCAGCTTCCCTCCTTAAACAAGTGGCCTGATTTGCAGAGGTGCTGTGTCCTCACTGACCCCAGGGACTCCTGTAGCAGCTGGGTTTCTCGACCCCCCAGTAATAAAGTCGCTCACTTTGGGTGCCTAGATGTGTAATTTAGGTGCCTAACATCAGCGGGGGGAGGGAGGGAGGGGAACTCTTGCTGACTCAGGCTGAGATTTTCACAGCAGCCTAAGGGATTTAGGTGCCCAAATCCCTATCCTAATTCCTTTAGGCTCCTCGCTTCCCTTCCTTGGCCAGCTGGGACATGGAGGTGACTGTTACCCCGTGTGCCAGACACATGCAGCTCTCTTTGCCTCATCATCGCTGCACCTTTCAGAAAGGGGGTGCACTGCCCTCTTTCAGTGTGTTTGGACTGGGCCACACAGGTGGGTTTATAGCCCACATTGAGATAATGCTACAGCTACTCCCTCTCTACCCTCCTTGGGCCCAGGTAGCATTGATCACCACTTTGTACAGCTTCTTTACCTCCACTGTTTGAGGGAGGTGGGCTACATCTGGGACTGTAATTCTCCCTCTCACTGACATCAGTGGGAAGACAAGAGGGTCCCATTAACCCCAGGCAAGCACAGGAGTGGCCAATCCTTGGGCTCTGGTGCCATCATGTTGCTAAAGCTACTGATCTTCTCTATGCAGCATTTCTCTCTCTCTCTTGCCCATTTACTTCCTTTGGTTTGGTATGGCAGAGAGCAAGCTGGAGGTAAAGCATTGTGTGGGAACCACACAGCCATGGGCAATTGGATGCATGGGGGTTAGGGTATGGGCGACATAGCTCTGTGATACCCCATGGAGCTCTTGATGGCAGCTGGCAGAGGGCACAGGGGTGCATAGGGTTTTACAGGGATCCTCTGGACTGGCTATCTACATAGTAGTTCACCAAGGGTAACGTGAGATCTCTATTGAGAGCCAGCAGCCTATTGGTCGGCATAATCATTGTGAAACATGTATGGGTAATATTTAAGGAGTCATGTATCTATAACAAAAATTATGTTCTCAAGGTGCTGGAGTTAAAACTGGTCACCAGGTGGTGACATACCTCGCAGATGTTCCTTTCAGGCAGGAGGTAACAGATGCCTATCTCCCTGTCTGGCCATTTGTGTGTTGTGTGCTCATGTGGTGTGTCTGGCTGCACATTGAGCCAGGTGCTAATCAAGAGATTGTAAAGTCTACAAGAAAGGAAATCTATCAGATGAAACGGCTTTCAGTGGGGCTGTCCTGTCGATGAATAAAGACAAAGGATGGGAATGGTATAGCTTAGGGGACAAAGAAACATACAAGATACTTCACCTAGGAGGCAAGCTAACAATGTGTTCGTCTCATGAAAGGAGGATCACAACCAGCTTGGCTTTAAAATGCTGCAAGAGTTTTGGGTGAGCATTATTCTACAACAGGGGGTCTCAACCAGGGGTAACGTACCTCTTGGGATACACAGAGGTCTTCCAGGGGTACATCAACTTATCTAGATCTTTGCCTAGTTTTACAACAGGCTACATTAAAAAGCACTAGAAGTCAGTACAAACTGAAAATTCATACAATGACTTGTTTATACTGCTCTATATATTTTACACTGAAAGTACAATATATTATATTGATTTATTTTATGATTATATGGTAAAAATGAGAATGCAATTTTTCAGTACAAAGTGCTGTGACATTTTTATGTCTGATTTTGTAAGCAAGTAGTTTTTATGTGAGGTGAAATTTGGGGTAAGCAAGACAAATCAGACTCCTGAAAGGGGTCCAGTAGTCTGGAAAGGTTGCGGGCCACTGTTCCACCAGACACGAGAGCACCTTGTGAATTAAGTCTAGGCTCTAAAATGCAGGTTATGATTTTGTTTTACATGTAGCCATTTGTTTCCAATACTTTCACTTGCTACTACTTTAATCTTTCTGCTTTGGTAAATAAACTTAAATACTTGACTTCACTACAAACATAGCCAAGTGCTGTGAACTGAGCTGGAACTAGTAAGCGGGACTGTACGGCTTCTTTGGAAGCAGTGAACACTGCCGGTGTGCAGTGGCCCAGGAGCTGGACGCGCCAGGTAGATGCTCAGGGGCTGGACCGTGCCTATCGCTAACCAGTGGAGGAACATCAGGGCCTGTGAGGCCTAGAGGGCAGGGCTTGTGTTGTCCGCAGCCGGTGGGATTGGGGAGCCGACCCCTGGCAGGCACAGACAAGGCTCCCTCACACTAAGGGCAGGTGCTAGCAACGTGGCTGACAGCTCTGGGTACCCTGGGAAGCATCACCCCCCCACCCCAAACTGCAGAGGAATTATGAATGCTCAAGCCAAGATGCTGGAGAACACCACACCCAATGGCCCTGCTGGCTGGCCTGCTACCCCTGGCCTTTCCAGAAAGCCTCACCCCCAGGGCTGCAAAGACCCCTCATTCCCAAAAGGCTTTAACAAGCACTGGGCAGAACGCAGCTCTGCTGGCGGCAAGCTCAGCTCCGCTGACATTACTGGTGCCTCTGTAGCTCTGGCCATATTGCAGGCAGGCCGGGGCACCCTGCCCCCAGCAGCTCTGGTGAGCTGGGTGACTAAGAACAACAGATCCCTTTGAAATTGCCAGGAGCATGACAACTGGCCTGCATCCAGAGCCATTGTAGGGGTGGGGTCACCACACTGAGGCTGAGGGGAGGTAACAGGGGCATTATGCCATTGCCTGGATACTAAAGTGATGGCCACTATATAAATACCTAACAGATTTTTTTCTCGTCTATTACTCCCAGGCAGCGTGGGGAAATGGGGATCCCTCGGGCAGCGCGCTGGCATGGCCACTGTGCGGTGGGGGGAATGAGAGGATTACAGGATTGGTCACACAGGGGGGAAGATGGGGGCCTGGGTTTGGCTGCAGTGTGGGGGAGGGGAGGGTTACAGACCCGCCGAAGGACATTTCAGGTGTGTAATGCAGCCGTTCAGATTGAGCCAACCAGACTGCCGGGAAAGAGGGAAGGGGGCCCACTCACCGTCCTGCCCGGTGCCTGCGATGCTGGGCGGCTGGCTGACGGGCTGGGTGATGCTGCGCTGCTGCCGGGCCAGCCCCGGCGGGAAGCTGTTGCGCGACAGCGAGAGGTTGGAGATGTATTTGGATTTGCTCTGAATGCGACTGAAGGGGGAGAAGGGGCTGGCATCAGGGCTGCCGAAGCCCTGCGCCCGTTCCGAGGTCTTTGGCCACTTGGTGTGGGAGATCACCTTCCCCGTCACACCCCTGGACTTGGCTTTGATGCTCATCGCCGGCAGGAGGGACGTGGGGCTCTGGTCTGAGGAGGGAGGAAAAAGAGGGATCAGAGTCAGAGAGGGGCAGAAAGAGCCACTCTGCTGCAGCTGCTAGGATGCTGGCAGAGGAACCTGCCCACCATGGCAGGGACCTCTCAGGCTAGGTGCTTCTCCAAGCAGAAGCACAATCAGGTCATCTCTGAGGAAGGAACTGAGGCCACTAGAGAGCAGCTTGTTACGAGAGACTGATGGAGAGCACCCGCCTTCTTTTCATGTGTCCCACCGCTTCTCTCGCTACCCCATTTATATCCCCTTCTCCAGATAACTTCCCCCCTCTCCTCCCCAGCAATGAGCTGAGACCATCCCAGCCCTACGTGCCCAGAGTGAAACTCCACAGCCATTTATGGAAAGGGAAGCCGATGTGAGTTTGGGATCTGCTGAGGGAAGGGAGGTCAGGGAAAGCCTCTGGCAGAGTCCAGGGGGGAGCTGAGTTCTGCAGTCTGGTTGGATGCAGCATGGGCTAATGAACATTATTGCCCAGAGATTTCTGACGCTGGGGTTGCCATGGGATCTGTAGTGGCCATCTCAGGTGCCATTCATGCTGTGATACCAGACAAGGAAGAAGAGAGCAAGCCAGCTCCTAGAACCATTGCCCGTATAGCTACCAGATGGCAAACTGTACATGAATGATGGCCTATCAAGCGTGCACTTACAACAACACAGACCCAGGGGCTATAACAGACAGGGTGCGGGCTCGCTCAGTCTGTCAGCTGCAGCTAGTGCAGCTGGGGGGAAACCCACGCTGGCTCCATCATGGGGAGACAAGTAGGCAGGAGGCCTGGAGCTCAGGACAAGGACTGTCTCTAAATCCTCCCCCAACACCATGGAGAGAGTGTAGGTAACAGCTGGGCTGTAAATCCTAGGCAGGGAATTTGCTGCCCCTGGAGAGGTTCCAATCACAGGGTGTCACAGCATGGGCTTGGACATTAGTGTGTGAACCATTGGGAAGGCTGCTCAGTCCAGCCATCACTTCCAGGCTTCTGGGGGATCAGGTGTGAGAGTATCAGCTCCTCAAAGCACGCAGCACCATAGAGAGGATGCTCGCTCAGAGCGTGGGCGGGGCAGAGACGTCGGCACGGTCTTGGCACGTCCCAGGTGGGCTGGTACTTACCTGTCCGGTTGGGGGCATGCGTCGGGCTGCTCTCAGAGACAGCAACAGAGGAGGCATTGGTGGGAGTGGCAGAACAGCACATGGAGAAACACGGAGGGCTGAAACACACGGCTACGCTACGGCCGGGCAAGCCATAGGCAAAGTCCGACCCTTTCACGGTCACTGCAAGACAAACACCAGGGACACTTGCTATGAGCCAGCTTCAGAGGGATAGAAGAGCATCAGCAGCACTGAGACAGCCCCCAGGACCCCCAGCACTGAGACACGGCCACATCCCCTCTGTTGTATCCCCGCCCCCAGAACTCCCCAGCGCCAAGACACAGCCCCAACCCCTCCACGGCCGCATCCCCTCTGCTATATTGTATCAAGGTTTCTGGGAACCCACATGAGCTCTGCTATTGTACAATACAGCACCAGGGAACTGCCAGCGTTATTAGCATTGGCTTGGTCACAGCAGAAGCATGTCCCCTGCCACACGCTCCCCATTCAGGTCTGCAGAGCTGGTACCTACCAGGGCGTGGGGAAGTGCCATCGCTAAGTCTGTCTGACGAAGCCGTGGAAGAAACAAGCTGAGTCTTATCGAAGTTCTGATTTAATCTAAAATGCAGGAAACATGGGTAAGAGCCTTTCACATAAGAAACAAAAGCACTGCCTAAATCTCTAGAGAGAGGGGGAGGGAGAAGGGGTTGTTTGAGGGAGAATGGGCAGGGCAGGAGTCGGAGGGACTGAGCCGGCATGGAGAGAAAGCAAAGGGAGAAGATGGGAGAGGGACTAAGAGCAGAAATGGAGAAAGAGGAAGAATGGGAGATTAGTGAGAGAGAAACGGGGAGAGTGCCAGGCTGGGGAAGGAAATGGTTGGCAGAGACAGAGGAGAGCTAGGAACAGAGGGAATGTCAGGCTAGATCGAGCCTAGGATCCCGGATCTGGCACTGACCAGCGCTAGCTGCTTCAGAAGAAGTTATAAGAAGCCCCTTAGCGAGTAATTATGAAATAACCTGCCCCCAGGGGAAGTTTCTTTCCAGTTCCAGCCAGTTAGGGGTTGGTTTATGGCCTGAAGCATGGAGCTTTAATTCCTTTCTGAAAAATCTCTTGGTGCTGCCGAACGTAAGTGGGTGGTATTCGTACCCAGATACATGTCTAATCCTCTTCTGAATCCCAGTAAGCCCGGGCTCTTGATTATCTGTTGTGGCAGTGGGTTTCACATGCTAATTGTGCTTTGTGTAAAGGGTTTCCTTTTATCAGATTCAAATGTATTGCCTTACTATGTCCTTGAATGTCCCCTTATTCTAGTATTATGGGAAAGGGTGAGGAGAAGTGCCTGGTCTACCCTCTCCCTCCCAGTCATTTTATACTCCCTTCTCATATCCACCTTCTTTCTAAACAAAACAGTTCCCATTTTTTCTCTGTCATCTCATAAGGAAATCTCTCCATGCCCTCAACAATCTCCATTGCTCAACTCTGGATCTCTGCTATCTCCTCTTTGAGTCACAGTGCTCAATTCCACGTGAATGCAGCTTATTCATGATCTATAATAGCAATAGATAATATTAGTCTCCACTCCATTCCTTATGCACCTTCACACTTTATTTGGTTTCCTGACCAGAGCTGCAGCTTGAGCAGAGGTCTTCATTGAGCTGCCTGCAAAGATGCACAGGTACCTTTCCTGAATGGTCACATTTAGAGCCAAGTAAGGCACTGGAGTAGTTCATATTATTCCCTTCTGTGTGCATTACTTTACCTATTTCAGCACTGAATTTCATCTGCCATCATGTTGCCTATTCACTTAGCTTGGTTAGATTTTTCTCAAGTTCCTCACAGTCTCTTCTAGTCTTGAGTAGCCTAAATAATATTGTGTCCTCTGCAAATTTTGCTCCCTCCTTTTTCAGGTGACTAATCAACATTATTAAAACAATATTGGCCTCAATATGGACCTTTGGATACCCAATTCTAACCTTTTGTGATGAAGGCTGGCCATTTATTTCTAGCCTTTGTTTTTTAGTCAGCTCCTAATTAGAACAGGGCTTTACCTCACATCCCAGGGCCCTTTACCTGCTATAATGCCCTCCACAGAATGACTATGTCAAGGGCTTTTTGAAAGTTCAAATAAATTATGCCATCCAGTTCTCCTTCATCCACTATTTTGTTGACATGATCAAAGGGTTCTAAGAGACTGATGAGGCATGATTTTTCTTTTTAGAAGCTGTGCTGGTTTGATCAGGCAGGTGGTTTATGCTTCTCTTTTAAATAGTATTACAACCAGTTTCCCTTAACTAAAGTAAGGCTTGCTGGCTGTAGTTCCCAGTGTCTTTTTTAAAGCTACATACAATAGCTGTTGCCCTCCATTCTTCCAGTGTTGGAGCTCATTTTAATGAGAGAGTGCACATTATACCTGGCGGCTCAGCCACTTCATTCTTCAACCCCTTCAGAAATCTTGGCTGTATGTCTACTCTGGATGGCTTGTTGCTCTTTAATTTACTCATGTGTTCCAGCACCTCCTCTTTTGACACTTCCTTCTTTCATAGTGCCTCATCTTTCTATTACCTGAGACTCAGAGGGCTGGGCGGAGGTCTCTCCAACATCTGCTGTGGCGGAGACTCATAGCAAGGAATTCTTCAGGGACTGATTCAGCCACACTTACTCTGAGTAGCACCATACTCCACAGCTAGTCCCCACAGGTGGCTCTACGGCACTCGAGTACAGGTGACAGGACCCCACCCTTATCTTCCACACATGCTCCCTGATGGTCCAGCCAACCTAATGAGTCTTTCACTGTTTTCTGGGTTCCAATCTACTTTAAAAATGTTTTTACTTTGTTTTTAATCTCCCTTTGGCTACTTGCTCTTCAAATTCCATCTTAGCCCCCAATTCCCATCTTACACATTGCCTGCTCACATCCAAGCTCCTTCCCACTGGCTTCATTAGGGTTGGATCCCCATTGTCGGAAGGATACCCATTTGACTCAAATGGCCTGGCCATTCAACCATGCTGGTTTTTCCCCTCGCCTTCCTGTTTTGTTAGGAGCATCTGTGCCTTCTTTAACACAGACAGAGGAGAAAGAAAATGAGGAGGCGGAGAAGGGAAGCAGCACTCAAATCAACAGTATAATGAAAGAAGAGTAACGTACCGTGGGCACAGGGCAACCGGGACCCCAGGACCCCTGTGCTGAAAAAGGGCCAAGAGACAGGCAGTGGGCACAGCAAAAGAGCTACAGGGCACCAAGAAAAGAGAGGAGGAGAGAGGGAGAGAGAGGAAGGATAACAGAAATGAAAATATAGAGGAAAGGAGGGAAGGGGAAAGAAAAAATACAGGAAAGAAAATGGGTTGAGATGGAGAAGTAAATGGAGCAGAAGGAAGAAGACCAGAAATGGGAGGAAGAGAGAGGGAAAGAGAGAGGTCAGTTATTCAGTAATGCGAGAGCCAACAGCAACCTGAGGCAAGTCTGCAAAGATCCTGTCTGCCACTGTCCACGTGGAAGCAAAGTGGGCAGGGAATCCAGGCCATCATGCTCATGTTCTCCTCAGGCCTTCAAAGGCTCTCCTCAGAAGGCCTGAGTCTCCGCTGGTGCAAACTGGCCTAGCTCCATTGAGGTCAGTGGAATGATGCTAATTTATCCCAGCTGAGGATCTGGCCTCAAGGTCAAGATCTTTGCTACACAGCCAATGGCTCCAGACACCCAAAAGTGGCTGTTTAAACAGTGCTGCAAAGACACTTTTATACCAAAACCTCAGTACACTGTTCTTTCTTCCTTTGCTTCTCCCATTTTGCTTGAGGCAGTTGAACAGAGAAGGCATTGCTCTGACCTCTGCCCGCTGATCTTGGCACAAACTAGGGAACATACTTTGGCTGGACTCTGCAACATCTGCTCATTAGACTCTACACTCAAGGAGCACCTAATTATCAACGTTTCTGTTATGGGCTTCCCCCCAGTGGCCAGATTCAACCTGTCATTCCTCAGGCAGCTCCCAAAGTCTGTTCGGATAAAACTGCATATCTAATATCACAGATCAACACTCATCAGAGGTCCTACAGCTCATTCTCCAGAGGATTGTCTCTATTAGGTGCCTCGAGTGATAGGCCTTTCACCACTACTCTGGTGGACTGTTCCCCAGACCAACACAACTCGTATGCTGTGTAGTTGTAGCCATATTGGTCCCAGGGTATTAGAGACACAAGGTAGGTGAGGTAATATCTTTTATTGGACTAACTTCCGTTGGCGAGAGAGACAAGCTTTCCAGCCACACAGAGCTCTGCTTCAGGGCTCGGAAAGATACTCCCAGCATCACAGCAAAATGCAAGGTGAAACAGATTGTTTGCATAAGTAATTAGCACATATTGTAATGGACCATTCAAGGTAGAATGGTCCATTAACACCTCTGCACTCAGAGGACAAAAAAGAGGGAGTTAGTGGGTTACAGATTGTTGTAATAAGCCATAAAGCCAGTGTCTCTGGATATTTTCATCCCCTAGACAGATTCTCTCATAGATTTCCACCCAATTTCAACAACCACCACACATCCATTAAACTCTCTCTGGGACACTCCCACACTAGGCATCAACTTCTTGGACACCACAATCAGCTTCAGCAATGGAATCCTACAGACAACAATACACAAGAAACCCACGGATCACCACACCCACCTTCACAGATCCAGTAACCACCCCAGATGCACCAAAAAATCCGTTATCTACAGCCAAGCACTCAGAAAGCACAGAATATGCTTCGAGGAGAAAGTCCGGGGTATACACTTTAACACACTTACAAACAGCCTAAACCAAACAAGGACACTCCACCCGAGAAGTGGATCTCATCGTGGATCGTGCCACCCAAACACCCTGAGAGAACCTGCTTCAATACAGAAATAAAACCCCCTCTAACTGTATATCCCTAGTTGTCACCTACCACCCCATGCTGGAACCCATATGGGGAATCATCAAACAACTACAACCCACACTCAATGGAGACCCCATCCTGAAATAAATCTTTCATGAACCCGCTCTTCTGGCCTTCAAACAATCCTCCAAGCACATCATCAGAAGCAAGCTTTCCAGGACACACCAACTCAATGGCCCGGCCACAACAACAGATGCAAAACCTGGAGACACATCTCCACTGCTACTGTGATCAACACCCCCCACACCACACCTTTCAAGATCCATGGGTCCTACACACCACAAAGTGGGTGAAACCAGACACTCACTACGCACTTGAATGGACTCACAAAGGAAAACAACAAAAGACACGAAACACCCTGTCACCTGTGGGTGAAAACTTTTCACAAAGGGATCGCTCTATATCTGACCTCTCAGTCTCATCATCAAAGGAAACCTGCACAACACCTTCAAAAGACAAGCCTGGGAGCTTAACTTCATTATTTTGCTAGACACAAAAAACCAGGGACTGAAGAGAGACACTGGATTTATGGTTTATTACAACAATCTGTAACCCACTAACACCCTCTTTTTGTCCTACGACTGCAGAGGTGTTAAAGGGCCACTCTACCTTGAATGGTCCCTTGCAAGACATGCTAACTACTTATGTTAAACAGTCTGTTCCCCACCTTGCATTTTGCTGTGATGCTGAAAGTACCTTTCCCAGCCCTGAAGCAGAGCTCTGTATGGCTCGAAAGCTTCTCTCTCTCACCAACAGAAGTTGGTCCAATAGAAGATATTACCTCCCCCACGTTGTCTCTCTATAGATGTATCTTGCTCAGTTTCACCCTTTGCTCCCAGTTAAGATTTAAAAGACAGACACCATAACCCCACCCACTTCCCCTCCATTGACTTGTCTGGGCAACCCTGCATCATTCCTTTAATCTCGCTACACAAACCTATCCCTCCAGCCCTGTGCTTGTCCTTTCTGCTATTCTCTGTACTCCCTCCTGTCTGTCAAGCACTGCAGGCCCCTAAGAAACAAAGAAGGCCAGGAAACATTCTGGGGGATGGCGTGCAGGAGGGGGACACGTACCCATCAATATCTGCAAGGTCCTCCTCGTTGCGCAAGCTCAGCACGTAGAGGGTGGACATGGACACCACGCTGGGAAGGAGAGAGAGAAGATTACACGCCCCGGCAATTTGTATCTGCACTGTGGTAGAAAGAAGGCGATTCTCCCTCTACAGCACCACAGTGGCCATTTGTCTCAGTAACCCAAGCCCATCATGGTTAGGTTGGCAGCTGCAGCCCAGCTACCACTCCCTCTCCAGCCCAGATAATGCTCACAGGGTCTTCATATCAGGCTCTTTTTATCATCCGCTTCTTGATGCCATAGATACAGCAGGCTGGCTTCAGATGGCTGAGCTGGTTGCCATGAGCTATGCCCCATCTGAGTGGGCAACAGGCTAGCACTGCTTGGGCAGGGGCACTGAGGTGGACAGCAGACTGAGGAGCGGGAAGGGAGCTGAGAGAGGAAGGGCGTTCGAGACACAGGGGCCAGCACAGAGGGAGGCCCAGAGACATGAACTGGAGAAGGCAACGGAGGCTGGGGTTTGGAGGAAGGTCTTGGTGGCGCAGAATACATAGGCCAGAGCCTTGAAGGTCAGGCCAGGGGTCAAACTCAGCCCCGAGTAAGCAGGCATGACTCCCGTGAATATCTCCCAGGCGAGACCCTGGCTGTGCCACGGGGCGGGGAAAGCGCCTCCCAGTGCTGAGGGCAGAGCAGCAGCAGTAGGGGTGTGCAGTCACTCACCTGAACGCCATGACGACGACCAGCGCGATGATGGTGCCTTGCAGGAAGCGCTGACTGATGCAGGCTTGTTCTGTGACAACAGACGGGGACTGCAGGAAAAATGCAGAGGAATCAACTGCCTGCCCGGTGTAGGGTTCACTGCATTTCTATCACACTCTGCCCTGGGGTCTCTACCCCGTCCCCTGCCAGCCCCGGGATGAGAGCACTGCACTGCTAGAGGCCATTCCTCCTGCATCCCACAATGCCCTTTGGTGGCCACTGAAGCAGCAGCAGCAGGACGGCCTGTTCCCAAGGCACTGGCTGGCCCCAATGCAAGAGGCAGGATGGCCGCAGGGCACTGGGAAAGGGAGAAAGGGCTGCAGGAGGAGGATACAGGCAGCTCTGCCCTGCTCATGTGTCCCCCCACTGCACAGCTGCCTGGAACGCAGCCCCCAGGCTCTGCACCACTGCCGCCCACGCACCCTCACTGCACAGACACACAGCCCTCCCCCACCCCTCATCACACCCCACATCGCTTCACAAAAGGCCCCCGTACCTTGCTGGCCATTTTGGGGGGCCTCTTTTTGTGGGGCACACTTCCTGCACGGCTGAACTGACTTCCTGTTTGGCTGCAAGGAGAGAAGAGGAGCTGAGGCGGGATGTGTCTCCCCAGGGCCCGGCAGCTACGCACAGGGGAGCTCACTGGGGGGCAGTGGGGTGCAGGTGGGAAACCAGGCTCAGTAACTGCAGGAGGAAAGCTTAAAGCACCATGGTGGGTTGAAGGGCCCGTCAGACAGCCCGGCCCTACACCGGCAAAGGCCCCAAAGGGTGAAAGGAAACGCAGAGCGAGGGGGCCGAACAACCTGACCTCTGCACCCCTCACCGCGCCATCCTGCAGGGAGGGCCTGCAATGGAGGTTTCACCTGCTCCTCACAGGTCGGAAAGCATGAACTGCCACGACGTGGCTCGCCCTGCATGGACCGTCGGACCGGGCTGCCATTTCCGTGCTGCAATCTTGTACCGGATTTTCCAGCCACTGCCTTAGGTTCAGTTTTTTTCCCTAACAGCAGCTCAGGGGTCATCTCCAGTCTCCAATATCCCAGCGCCGTGCTGAGGCCTGATTTCCCTGGGTCCCCACATTCCCCAGAGCCAGGCTGCCTGCGTCCAAATGGAAATCTCCCTGCACCCTGTGCCCCAAGGGCCAGGGTGTGTGTACCTGAGGGGGTAGTTAGTGCCCGAGGGGAGATCTCCCTGTATTCTTCCCCACCCCAGTGCCAGGTTGCCTAGATCCGAGGGGGAATCTCCCTGCACCCACCCCCAGCGCCAGGCTGACTGTGCCCCAGGGGGAATCTCCCTGTGTACACCCCAGCGCAGGCTGACTGGTGTACAGGCCTGAAGGAGAACATTCCTTTCTGCTCCCCTGCCCTGTGTTTGGATTGGGAGGGAGGGAGGACGCCTGTACCTGAACGCCCCAGAGCTGACTGTTGACTTCATGCTGTCCAGCCGCTTGAGCTTCGCCAGCTTGTGACTCCACCTTTCCAGCTCGTCAATGCGGGTCTCCAGGTTGTCAGTCAACTTGCACAGCTCTTTCACCGCCCCGACATTCTCCATGAAGATCCGCTCCTGCCGGGGCCCAGATCACTCTGCATGAGCCCTCTCCGGGAGCCGGGGGACAGATGCCCACACGGCCACAGACCTGCCTCGCCGCTTTCACATCGGTTGTCCCCTGAGCCACTCCAGACCTGCCCTACCCCGGGGGAAAGGTCGCTGTGTGCCGATCACACCCAGGCGGGGGGAAAGGCACAACAGGAAACACCCCCCACTGCCGCGTAGCCATCTGGACACTGATATTTATACACATCTTTTAATGTGTTTACTTCAATTGGTCTCTCGGCATGAGGGGTCCTTGGCAGCCTGTCAGCACCCAGCTCTTCTCAACGACAGAGACATTCACCGCCTGGCCAATCAGAAAGCCAATCCTGACATTCACCGCCCCCAGAGAGCGAGCACCTGCCAGCCACGGCCTCTCCAGTACACAAAGGAGCTCCAGTCCAAGGCCCCATTGCTCACAACTTCAGCACTGTCCCATGGGGCTGGGAGGGGGGGAGGTGCGCACTCAGGTGTCACCTCCTTATCCCCAAACCCTTTTCCCTATTTCTTCCACCCACTGTGTCTTGTCACAATCCCAACCTGATCCCTATCTGATCTACGTGCCTAGCACGATGGGGGGCCTGGTCCTTGCTTTGGGGCATCTAGACCCTGTAGGTAATTCATAGCAGTAGGCAGTTCCCGGCTCAAAGCCAGCATGATAAACTCTCCCTGGGGACCAGCGGGCAGCCCCAGTGTAACGTGCTTCTCACAAGACACACTACATAAACAAGCAGCTCCCTCCCTCGCCCCCCAACGCTATGCTGCAGCTCCTTTTTACATGCCGATATTGGGGCAGCCCCCTGTAGGGTGCATTGCAGGAATCTAATCTGGAGTGTACAAAACCATAGGTGGCAGTAACAAGGTCTGCATCCAAAAAAAAGCGCTACAAAAGTCAGACACAGAAGAAGAAAAAATACATGCCTGGCCATTGTCACTGCCTGTCATCTAACTGCAGAAGGGAAATGAACCTCAGCCAAGAAGGAACAGAGCCACCCAGTATCGGCCCTGTTCATTCCCGCTACAGTCTACAGGCAAGTCCACCAAATCCCACAATTAACAACACGAAGGGCAGCTGGCAGACGTGTTGAGATCAGCACAGACACCTGATTTTTATCCACTGCTGGTGGAGATCATCTCCAGCACAGCTAGTGCAGCCTCAGGCATCGCCTGGGTCAGGAGCCAGACTGCCAAGAGCTGAGGAGAACTGGAGCCACGTGCTCCGGGCTGGCTTGCCACAACCTCCTCTGTTGTCTGAACCAGAATGGGAAGATTAGTTACAGCATCATAATTTGGCAAGTGATTTTTTTTTTTTTTTTTTGGATGGGGCCATAAGCCTTACAACAGTTTGCTTGAGGGAAGCCAGGAACAGGCCCTCCCTCAAGGAACTGCTGTCAACGTCCACCAATATTGGGCTCAAGTCTTCCCACTGGCCATCACCATCCCAGAAGGACATGGGTCCAAGATGCAGAGTAACTAATGCTACCTCACTGCTACCTCAAAGAACACATCTGGCTGAAACTCAAGCAGGAAAGACTGGGCTTAAAAGTGTTGGTAAGGGATCATTTCCCAGGTGTCAGATTTTGACTCTGTTTCATCTCCATCTTTATGTGAAGGGGAAAAAGAAAACACACCGAAATTCACCATCCTCCCCCGCCCCTATAATCACTAGTTCCTACTCATCCCCCATCAGCTCTGTGGAGGTACCACTAACCTTATTCACCACCAGGAAGTTCTCGATGGTCTTCCCATTGGCAAAGACCATGTCCCCAGTGTCTTTCACTGCTTCTGGGAGAATCTCTTTCACTTCCTGAGCAATGACACCTGCATGGAAACCACAGCACCAGTCAGTGGTTCCGGCCCCCAAGAATCCTTCCACAATTGCTGACTACTTCTCACAAGTCACACAGTTGCTGACGTAAACCCCACACGCTGTGCGATGATTAACAATGAACCAATATCCATCCCAGAGTCGCCAAAACACAGCGTGTAGGGGACTTCATTTCCTGAAAGGCCAATACACAGCCAGAATTTAACCTGAGCCTAAAGCCAATGGAAAACAGCTAGGAAAGGGACAATTGGATAGACTGATTCCCAGGTTGTATACCATATATGCATTCTACAATTTCTTTGGACAGCTGCAAGACAGGATTGAGAAACATCAGTACAGCCGTGATGGAGCAGCAGGCGCTGCTGTGAGTTATGACTAAGGAGCAATGGTAGTTTGCACTAGAACTCCCCCACAGTATAAAACTGTGAGGATGAAGCCCGTGGGTTGGTGCAGGGACCGTACCTGTCTCAGACGTGCTTTCAATGCCCACAGTGGCAGCGAACTCTGGCTTGTAGTTATAGTGCACCAGCCGCATGCGGGAGATCCTCTTCAGCTGTTCCGTGGTGTCCACCTGTGACAAGGCGAACGCACAAGATCTGTAAGTAGGACGCTGTTCCCTAAGGGTCCAAGAATCTGGCCCCAGGCAGCAAAGAGTGATGGCCACAAGGGCTCACATCAGTGTCTACAGCAGCAGGTCTCATAGATGCCAGACCCTGAATGAGAACGCCCACCTCCCCAGATCCATCTGCTGGACCAAGTCTGCTAGCCAGTTGTAGCCAGGGTTAAGAGCCAGGATTCATTAAACAAGGAACAGGTCAATGAGAAAACGGAGTGAGCCACATCACTCCCTCCCTCTCCCCCACACGCCACGGGATGGGGCAAAGACAGCTCTCAGATACTTGAAAACCTCACTGCACCTAATGGCATCTGACCTTACTATCCAGATCAGGTAAATTAAGAACCACAAGGGCCTTCCCCCAAGGCTCTGACTGACCCTGACCGGAGGCAGGATCAAGTTTGGCTTGATGTCTTTGGCGGTTTTCACATTTGCTGTTCTGCACTTCCTGGTTCCCGCTAGAAGAAAAGCTGAAATTCCATGACACAGGCAGTGCAATGGAGGGAGGCTGTTCTGCACTCATGGGATTTCCAGCTTGCTGGGCGAGAGGCAGCTCTCACGCTCTCAGGAGACACCCTTTCCTCACAGCTTTTCCCGCTCAGCTGGGCGGATGGAACGTGCTCACATGAACATCCAAACTTTTAGGTGCCTCTCCAGACCTACCACCTGCTGTGCCCCGCCAAGCTTCCCCAGCTCTCACCTCCTGGATGTCATCTTTCGCTCGGATGTCTGACGGGTGCATCAGCGATCCCATGACCTTCACGTTGCCATGGACCACCAGGGCTTCATCCGGGCGGTCAGTGTTGATGCCAACTCGGCCGTGGTGAAAGACGGTGTCAGGGAGCTGGGCCCGCTGCCAGAGGACATCACTGTCGCTCTCAAATTGACCTGGGTTAGAGGCCTGTGGAGAGGCAAGAGGGCCACGACTGAAGAGCATCCAGATCAACCACAGAGATTTTTCAACGGTGACAAAACCAGAGAGAGGAGAGGCCGATGCTGCTAGGCAGAGACAGTACGGACATGGGAGGGGTTTTAACAGAACCCTAAGCAGGACCCCCCAAGATTTCTCCCCCTGAAATACATGCCAGAGGGCCAGCATGCCATGCACAGCTGGGATGGAAGATGCGTGGATGGGGGGTGCCCCCACATCTCTGTGATGAGAAGATCCCTGAGCTATCACGGCTGCCTGCCACGGCTCAGGACGTGCAAGATCTACACGGGCTTTCAGTCACTGGCATGGATGGGGAAACGTGGTAAACGGGCTTGAGGAGCAGCAATGGAGCCTGGGTGAGGACTGAAGCACCTGGCCAGGCTGCACCCTTATTCTACAGTTGCCTTGTACGCGAAGTGGAACGGAATCTCTGCAAGCCTAGGGCAGCCTGTTCCAGGGGTGTGGGAAAAACAAGGAGGTTCGCTGGGTTTAATTGGCAAGTGCCTGAGGACCCAGCCATGTAAGGATGTGTCTACACAGCGATGAAACCCCATGGCACCACGCCTCAGAACTCAGGGCGGCTGACTCAGGCTCGCAGGGGTGTAAAACTGCAGTGTAGATGTTCGGGTTCAGGCTGGAGCCCAGGCTCTGAGACCCTCCCCCTTCACGGGGTCTCAGAGCACAGGTTCCAACCTGAGCCCCAATGTCTACACTGCCGTTTTATAGCCCCACAGTCCGAGCCTGATGCCCCAGCCAGTCGTGGCCACGCCACGGGCCCTTTTATCGCTGTGCAGCCACCGGAAAAGGTTCCCTGCCCAGCTGTCGATGGAAAAGCTCAGTAGCAGGTACATGAACTATTATCATCCTGGGATTGTAAAGCACAAAAGCCAGCAACACCAGCTCCACAGGAAGGTGCTAGGGCAGCAATCCGCCTGAACTCCCCCGCCCAATGCAGGGCGGCACGGCCAGCAGAGGACACACACAGCCACTGGGTCGCCGGGGGCATCATGCAGAGCGCTGCGGCAGTACAAAGCAATGTAGCAAAAGCAGACAGAGGAGCAGGAGACGGGAGTTCTGCGTGGGGCCGAGAAGGGGTGAGGAGTTCGCTCCCTGAGCCTATGGCAGCAAAGCCCTGCCTGCACTTTGTGAGGAAATAGCCCTGCAGTGGGGTGTTCTCTGCTCTCTGATCCCCGTCTCTGAGCCAGGCTCTCTCCCAGAAAGCAGGTACCAGCCGAGAGAAACAAACTAAATGCAGCATCTATGTCCGCACCTTTCCTCTCCCAAAGTGAAATCTCCCACTTCCTGTGCCTGACGCTACCTGAGACCTTGGAACTGTGCTGACGCTCTGCCTGCCCAATACGAGGCCCGCACAGACTCATCCCCTGGAAGGTAGCGCTGCCGGGGCTGGAACCTCCTGAGAGCAGAGGGCGGCTGGAAAGAGAACGACGGGCCAATTCTCCCTCCCTGGAGCAAGGCTCACACTGAATCTCGCAAGGCGCTGCTGGGATGTCTCTCACAGGGAGCTACGGGTCTATATCTTATCTCCACACTGCCTCGGCCATGGCTGCTACTGTGCCCTGATCAGGGGGTTGAGTCTGTGTGATCCAGGCTGTCTGTTTTTCCCACAGTTTCTGTGGTGGAGCCCCCCGGAGACTGCATAGTTCATCGTGTACTTACTTGTCTGCAGACTCCGGGGTCCCCGTCCGCCCTCCGTTTGTGTTTTAACCCCGAACTGGCCCTTTGCTAGAGGAAACGGACAAAGCACTTAAAAGGCGGCAGGGCGGAGACAGCCAATCACAAAGTCACAGTCTGACTCTCACTGCTTCTTGCTTCCGAGCGGCCATGCAGCGCCAGAACTGGCCCCTTCCCCAGGGCTACGTTCCTCAGACCCCACACTCCCGATCCCCATAAGAGACCAGAGCTTGACTAGCTGAACCCTGGGAGAACCTGTCAGGGGAATCAAGTCTCTTTCCTGCCTGGCCTTGACTCCAGCCTTTGGCACTGCTCACCTAGCGCCCATGGGCTGCCCCTCAGACGGGCTCCCTCAGGTGTACGCATCTGGAAAATTCAACCAGGACACCCACTGAAGCTCCCCAGGCAGCACCGTTCCCTTGCTCCCCACAGTCCCTTCCCACGACACGTCCCCAGCCTCGCACTCCCCTCCTGAAGAACGCGCCTTCTTCTCTGTCCGTGTCCCTCTGTGCTGGGTTCCTGCGGGGCCGAGGGAAATGGATCCTCTGACTGGAAGACGTGGGCTGCCTTCTTCATAAAGTGCGGGAGGGGTCGGGAGCGGGGTCCCAGAAAGCCAAGCAGGGAACAGTGCGGAAGGGCAGCAGGGGTCTTGAAGAGCCAAGCAAAGGGTGGTGGGGGGTACTGAAAAGCCAGGAGAAGGGGGAAAGGAAAGGAGCCCCAAACAGACAAGCAAAGGATAGTGGGGACCCTGAGAGCCAGAGCGGGGATAGGGGTGTCCTGTGAGTCAGGGGAAAACTTACTCTGACGATGATGCGCTCAGAGATGTGGGCAGCCAGCGTGTAGGTCTGGTTCTGGGCATGGGCCTGCAGGGCCACCACGAGCATGAAGTACCTACAAATGACAGACACCCATAAGGGTCATCTGCAGCTGGGGAGGAGCGCGTCCCCAGAGGGGCATGGCTGACACTGCCTTCCCTCACACAGACGGGGAAGCCCCTGTGCCACAGCCGGTGCAACTAATATTCCTACACTTTCCCCAGAGGGGGGACACACCTCTCATGAGCACGGTCTGATCCAGCCAACATTTAGATCCTCTAGACATCCACTGCCCCCATGACAATACCCTTCTGCTGCAGCCATGTCTACAAGGGCATTCGGCTGCTGTGACGATTTTTCTTTGACTGCACGGTCTCCTCCAAGGCCCTGCGGCGGGACCTGCTCAGGCTGGGCTCCGATCACTGCTCACGTGCTCAGCAGGGTGGAGCTGGACCAGAGATGGCAAAAGAAACCCAGGGCACCACAGGGAGCGGCGCTGGTGAGCGAGTCGGGCTTGCTCTTCCTTCCGTATTGGTACTGACCTGGCTCCTCAGCACAGCGCCAGGGGGGGTGCGTTGCTGCTTTCAGCTGGGATCTAGACCCACAGTTGTAGCTACTTGCCCAGGGGCTCGCCCTGCAAATGCCTCGCCCCTGCGTTCAGTGCATGGCAGGATAGCTCCGCAGAGCCCATCTCCTGCATCCCCCTTTCCTTTCTACCGATCGAGGCGGCCTGCATGAGGCAGTACTGCTCCCAGACAGCAGGGACAGCTCTGCTTCAGTCTGCCCCCCTCCCAAATCGGCCTCCCTGAGTCCCACGTACACAGCCCGCCCAACCCCCGTCGCAGGCTTGGCGGAAACCAGGTTGCTCCGTACCTCTGGTCAGGGTTGGGCTTGCCCTTCTTCCTCATGTTATTGGCCGTGGTCTCGCTGAAGTGCAGCCGTCCCACCGTGACCTTCGTAACCTGCTCCGGAGGCAGATTGACCCTGGAGGGGGAAGCAGAGGAGCAACTGAGGACACAGCTGGAAAGGAGGCCACACGGAGAACAGCCATTTCCCCTCATGTGGGCAGATCAGCCCCAGCTGCCATCATCTGGGGGGACTCCCTCCTCTTCCTCACTTCAATGGGTGCTGCCAAAGTGCCTCAAATCAGGCTCTGCGGGCAAGAGGAACCCACCCCAGGGTTAATGAGTTCATTGTTGGGCAGGGAGTGATTATTTTGGGAAGTGAAGGAGACAGAGAGACCACCTGAGCCCTCCATGCCAGCACTTCACAGCCCCTCACCCCTCTCTGCCATCCTATCCTCAGGTGTATTCATACCAAGGACCCTCCCCCTCCACGGTCCTCGCTGCCACGCCCTGGGCAGTACTCACGTGACAGGGTTGAAGGGCCGTTTGCTGCGGTCAGACTGCGACTGCTCTATGTTGATCGATTGGTTCAAGGCCTCTAGCTGAAGGGAAAGATCCAGGCACATTACAGAAAGTGGAATAGCATGCCTTTACCCTCCCTCAACCCCTTTCCCCGAGCCGTGTGCAATCCATCCATCTAGCCGCACACCCAAAGTGCATCTAGGCCCGCCCCCTGGAAATTTCCCTCATTGGCACCATAACCAGTGCTCAGAAAAGCCAAGTTTACTTTGCCCCCTAGCCATTGCCTGTACCCTCTCCTCTAAGAGAGGGCAGGAGATCGCTACGCTTGTTGGGGCCAGATGGCCCCTTCCCTGGTCCTCATATATAGACTCACACGTACAGGCGCTGACGTACACAGGCACATGCACAGACAAGCCAGATTTCCCAGGGGATCCTGCCTCTTCACTGCCTGTTCTCTCTCTACTAGACTTCAGCCTACCTCACCCAGCAGGTGGGGCTATAGCACAAGGCTCAGACCCTTCCTTTAGGCGACCGAGGTCAAGCAGAACTTGTGATTCCCACCCATGTGCAGGCAGGATCACACGTGCTCGTGTCACACCCGTTGGCTCCCCTGTGCAGGCTCACTCCCTGGCCCACACGCCGTCACCCACACACAGTACACATGCCGGTGCAGCCTGTAACGGCCGTCAGCTCTTGCGGGGTCCCCCCCCCCTCAGGACTTGCCTTCACTCCATGCAGTTTCAGGTAGAAGCAGTCGAGGGGCTTCAGGCCCTCTGGGGTCTTCACGTACTTGGGATCTCCGATCATGCCAATGTAGACTGTGACCTGGAAGTGATTCTTCTTCTGGCACACGAAGGCATCGTCGCCCACCGAGAAGTTGAACCCTTTGTCTGCATCCACCCGGTATGTGGGCGGGGGTCTGTGCACCACGGTAGGGGAAAAAAAGGCAGCAGGGGTTAGACTGAAGGGCAAATGACCTGCCGATATTTCCGCATAGTCTGATAATTTATACCACGGCAGGGCTGCAGCATAAACAGCGAGAGTGTTTCACGGACACATCTCATCCCATTAATGATCACACAGGCCAGCTCTCCTCATGTTTACAATCGTATAACATCCCCGTGGCAGCTACAGGAATGACTAATGTGGGAAAGTAACAAGAGGGAAGTACTGTATGTATTTTTAGTTGTCTTTTAATGCCACTCAGTTAGCTGGAAACGAAGAGGAGGAGCCAGCAGCGTGTGACTAGCCCACCTCTATGCAGATCACCGCAGGCGTTCTGCTTTGTGGGTCACAAGTGATCCAAAGACCCCATTTTGTGAACTTCTGGTTTACAGCGATATTTATCCAAGGATCCCAATGTGCTTGACAGGAACATGCCTCAGGTTACGGCTAGATGGAGGGTGACAAATTCGCCACCGTCAGATCGATTGATCCGGATCAACCGAGCGGAAGTGGAGACCCACTCCATCGACCCAGAAATCGACGCTGTTAATCCACCTCTGCCAGGTGGAGTAACGCTGCATCGACGGGAGCGCATTTCCCATCGGCGCAGCGAACCGAAGACCCCCGGTAAGTAGGAGGTAGAAAGAATTTAACGCCAAATTTTGCAGCAAGTGTAGACAGAGTCTTAGCTAATTCTGGGTTCAAACTCAGCATAGTTACTGGACTTGGGATTCACTCAGGACACCAGGGTTACTCCCAGCTCTTGTACAAGGTGCCACCGAATCTTTCACGCCCACAAGGGGAGGGGGCGACAGCCTGGCATCTCATTTGAGAGGCATCATGTCCAATCACAGATTTCCCCCTTGTGCCACATTGGACATTGACTCCATACAGATTCAGGGGGAAGAGAGCGCTCCACATGGAGTGAGCATGTCCTGCTGCCCCTGCATTGTCCTTGGAGGTCTCCCATTTACTGGCCCACCAGCTCCAACCCTGCTTACCGTCTGGGATCTGACTTGGGAATTCTGCTCTTTGAGACAGGGCGCTGTGCTGGTGGATCAGGCTGATCTAGGAAGCCACACTGTGGGGGCACTGGACATTCTCTGGGGGGGTCTCTCTCCTGAACGGGATCTTTCAGAGAGACTGAGGAGATCCCTCATCAAGGTTCCACCCTCCAAGTGACCCATCCTGGCCTTCCTGCCAGGCTGTACCCGCCCCGAGCAGCCAGATTCCTGGAGAAATCAGAACCACCTGCCGC
Source organism: Emydura macquarii macquarii (assembly GCF_026122565.2). NCBI lineage: Eukaryota > Metazoa > Chordata > Testudines > Chelidae > Emydura > Emydura macquarii. Next base: position 488,546 of record NW_027130807.1, read on the forward strand.
CGCTAACAACTTCCAGCTCCCTCCATGGCACGTCCAGGCTGGGAGGGGAAACCTGGGCTACAGAGAAGAAACACATGCACCAGCTGGGGAGGTTTAATCTGTATCTCCTTAATGGGCTGGTTACCACGGGAACAGTGAAAATATGTGGCCTTCGCACCAAGTCCCCCTTTCTCCCACCTCTCAAGATCCCTGGCCTGCTCTCTGGGCTAGGGCCCCTCGGGGAGGCGCTGCCTGACTGGCACAGATGGGAAAGGAAACACCCTCGTAGTCAGTCACTCACTAAGCATTTCAACTGGGAGACCAAAATCCAGTCTTCTTTTTCCTCTCCTCGATTTTAAACCACAGAAAATGTCATTCTGTTTATTTATGAAATCTGCACAAAGTAACAGGAGCCAAGACTCATTTTTCACACTAAGCGTTAAAAAGCACAGCGCATCCTTCTGCCAAAGGAAAAATAGCACCATCGTCTTTCCAGCCGGTTCCTAATTTTTAGACAAAAGAAGGAAGGAGCGAACGAAAGAATCAATGACAGGGTTCCAAAAGGTCTGAGCATGAAAGAAGAGTGGCTGGGATGGAAGGATGGTCACAGACAGAAAGACTTAGAGCTCCATCAGACTATTAGGCCAGAAAGGAGTAAATGCCTGTGCCTTCCCTCAGACCTAGTCAATTCAGCGCTCCACAACTGCCAGCCTGGCCTAAAAGGAGCCCCTCTCTCTGGGGTCAAAAGGCAATTCATTCCCCTAAGTGCCCATAAGAGACCAAACTAATCCAGGGCAAGATGTGTGGGTTCCCTGGACGATGGGGCATTTTCACACAAGGGGTAGCTGAACAGCAGCCAGTGGGTGAAATGTGGTCCAGGAAGTTCTCCAACATGACCATCTTCATCCTGAACCCTGCAACGTGGCCTGCAAAGACTACAGTGCCCCGTTCTGATCTGTGCAGCCCAGCTACACTGCCTGCTGGGCATTTCCATACCAGCAAAAGCACATGGATCATGCATGGGTGACAGAAGATATGCGAAGATGCATTTATTTAAAGTTTAATGCAAGGAACATGCAAGGAACTTTCACGCATGCTTTCAGATCATCAGCTGTAATCTGTATGGGCTGCACTTCTACCCTGATGAGAAGGGTAATATTTTTCAATTATTTTATGATTACCAGTATCATTATCCCCATTTTACAGATGGGGAAGTAAGGTATAGAGCAGTGGTTCTCAATCAGGAGTACATGTACCCCTGGGGGTACACAGAGGTCTTCCAGGAGGTACATCAGCTCATCTAGATATTTACAACAGGCTACAGAAAAAGCACTAGCAAAGTCAGTACAAACTAAAATTTCATACAGACAATGACTTGTTTATACTGCACTGCTCTATATATTATACACTGAAATGTAAGTACAATATTTATATTCCAATTGATTTATTTTGTAATCATATGGCAAAAATGAGAAAGGCAGCAATTTCTCAGTAATAGTGTGCTGTGACACTTTTGTATTTTTTCGGATGATTTGTAAGCAAATAGTTTTTAAGTGAGGTGAACCTTGGGGGTACGCAAGGCAAATCAAACTTCTGAGAGGGGTATAGTAATCTAGAAAGGTTGAGAACCACTGGTGCAGAGGATGGGTGACTGACCCAAGGTTATACAGTAAGAGTGATAACAGGGTTGGGATAGGACACAAAGTGTCCCGAATCCCAGTCCTACGCTCTTGACACGGCCACAGGGCCTCACAGACCACACAGCCTTCTGATGAGGGTCACTGCCATCTGCTTCGTTTAGTGTTGAGTAAGAATAGCTTCAGAGCTTCTGGCAAGTAGCCAGGGCGGTCCTCAGCTCCCAACCTGCAATCTTCTACAGATTCATGACTGCCTCCTGAACGAGTGGTAACTGCTAGGTCTCCCATCAGCCAGTCATGACTCTTAATTTAACTCCAGTGACACAAACTGGATCAGAACAACAATAAAATGAAGCATCAACAAAAATAGTAAGTTGGGTCCCTTGCATCATCCAGCCCCACGCCATTCCAAAGTTCATTCGCCATCTGGTTCCTGCTCCAGCTGCTTCTTTTGCCCCACTTCCTCACACGAGCCACATCCCTCTGACCATTTTGCCAGCTGAAACACACCACACCTGGGCTGTATTTTTTGGACTCCCCAGTGGTGAATGGGTTAATGTTGAATGACGTCTTCCTGGTGATGCAGGCTCTGGTGAGTAACGCCGGGACAGCTCCATGAGTAACCATTTATTTCTTCCTTGGAGCAGCAGAGGGACCCTCGGCTGCCTGAGATGTGACCTGAACAAAAACCAGACGATGGAAGTGGAAAGCGCTACCTTAGCCAGAAAGAATGAGAGGAATTTCCTTCTCTCGCTCTTGCGCCTTCCTCACTGGTTTAGAGCTTCATTTTTGCCTTTCATTTCTTCCCACTAAACTCCTCTTCATTCGCTCTTGCTGGTTCCTTTCTCATTGCAATGTACGAATTGCCATCCTGAGTCAGACACACGGCCCGGCCCGGCCGTATCTGATAATGGCGGGCACTAGATGCTTCAGAGGAAGGTGTAAAAAACCTGCAGCAGGCAGAAATGGGATTATCTGCCCTCCATGTTAGGCCTCTCCTCCTCCTCAAGCTCTTTCACTTGGTCCATTTCCTGCTGCTGTTCATTCCCCTCCGTCCCTCATGAATGGGTCCCTGAGAGTATGTTGCCTGGGTTCCTCAGGCCTTGGTCCCCGCACATGCGCGCACACACACACACAGACCCTCCCTCCCTCCCCCAACAACTGCTCTCACCCTGACACACACTCCCCCACTTTGCACATAAACTCAATTCACCCACTCCCGCCCTACCCTGCACCTCTAGCAAGTGCACAGTCTCCTCCGCGCCCCCCCCCCCCCGCTCACCACCTCACTGCCTCTTTAGGGTACCAGGGCTCTGCTGGAGGGGCGAAGGTCTGCATGTGCCGCTGATGTACCAGAGGAGAATTACCCGCCAGCTGCCAGAGAGAGAGGAGGTGGGGAAGGGGTTCACAAAACAAACAGGAGCCTCCCAAATGTGCTCTGGTTAACGTCCATTCAGGCTGATGGCTGCCCAACACACACTCACAGAGCAAGCCCCTTGGAGGGTCCTTTCCCTGGCCTCCCAGAAGTTGCCCAGCTGAACACGATTCCCCATAGCTCCAGACAGACAGAGTTTTCTGATTGGCTGCGAGTGACGGCATCTCCGTGGGCAACAATCCTCTGTAGACATCCAGGGTCTGATGTGGAAATTCCATTTCACAGCTTTTGAAAGCAGAAGGGCCCATTCTGAGCATCTTGCGTCATGCAGGCCAGAGAACCACACCCAGCCATACCTGTGTCAAGCCCATAACGCCTGGCTGAGCTCTGTTAGAAAGAGGTGTCCAATCCTGATTTAAAGACTTCACAGCATGGGGAATCCCACTCCTCCCTTGGTAGATCGCTCCAGGAGTCATTTACCCTCACTGTTAAAAAAATCCATTCTGGAACAGCAAAAACACCACCTGAAGCCTTGTTGTTCCAGAGGATCGCTGTCTGTAGATTCATGCCAGATGGGTGTGGTATCCCCTTCGAAACTCTATCTCCCCCAAATTTCAACTCATCCCTTTAGGTGTCATAAGCACCCAGGATCACACCCCCTGTGACGCTAGCCTACAGAATTCCAGCAGCATGGGCCGTGGGGATAATTAAAATACATTTATTGGGTTTTAACTTAAGTGTGTCTTGTGGATGCTTCCATCCTTGATGGATGTTTGCTGCCAATTTGGCACTGGGGGATAAATGACTTTGGGTACCAAGCCCCGCTGCTGAATAAGTATGAAGACTACTCGCTGACTTGCCAATTGGCCTCATCTCAAGCAATCAAAACTCAGGCTGCAGCCAAAGTCATGCCAGTTTTTTCCAGCGAGAGTGGGAAGGTCAGAGGGCAAACTCCCGGGAATAGGAGGTCTAGGGTCAAATGGATTATTTTAGCCAAAAGGCCTCCACTGATGAAAAGTAGATTAACGCAGATTTCAGAAGCTCAGGATTGGAGAAGAGGTGATTTCTCCTAATGCTGAATGAAGGTGAAAGGTTATGAATTTCCCAAAGCCAGTGTCTGACACTGAGACTCAAAGGAACCAGCAAGCTACAAGGGGAACCCAGCCACACTCAAGATTAAAACAGGAGGAAAGGAGAAGGGGTGTAAGGGAAAGCTGTGTTAGAGACAGAGAGGAGAAAAGAGGAGGTAAGAAATATTTAATTGTATTTGTGGCTGAGAACTGGTGGAGCGACAAAGGCAGGAATGGGGTCATTACATCCAATCAGTTTCTTTCCCTCTGCAAACATGTTCTCCCCATATCTGTCCTCCCTTCTCTCTCTTTGCACCCACCCCTATGCACAAGAGTTATATGTCTGAAGGACCCCAATCCAAGCCCAGTAATTGTATAAGCCTTCTGGTTTACTCCTCTTTCAGAGTACAAATGCCAGACTAAGGGAGAGGAATCTGCTGCTAAACAGCACAACTGGACCTTCAGCCAACCTCCACAGCCTGAATCAAGTCACACAGCAACCATTCAATACCAACTCCACTAACCCCACCACAGAGACCTGCTCAAACCACAGCACCCACCCAAGGACTCGAGAGAGTGAGACCCACACACACACACTCATGACACGTGGTGTGACTATCAAGATCTCGGTGATCAACCAGGGACCGCTTGGATTTACCCAAGATTATCCTGCCATTGGGGGCTCACTTATGAAAAACCAGCCAAGAGGGATTAGCTTGAGACACACAGGGCCATCCGACCCAGGAGAGTTCAGCTAGGACACATCACCTAGCAACAGGGACTCTGCTGTCTACAGCCCAGGCAGAGCTCAGAACAGTGAGCTTGGGCTGACTCCACAGGATGGAGGCCTGAAAGCGCCAGCTAGTACAACAGGAGAAGTGACTGACGGAACGCACCAGCCCTGCTCCGGGGCCAGAGAATGGCTGCACTGGCAAGAAAATGTTTCTGTTCCGCTCCGGGCTGCCTCTCGCCAGCTGCCTCACCTCAAACTGTAAACAAACAGCGAGAGGGGAGGAGAGCGGGCCCTCTGGGATTCATCAAAGTGCACTGTCAGAGAGATGAATCACCCCTTTTCTCCGGAGTAAATTAACTAACTGCCTTGTTCCAGACTGCCTCAGTTTTGTTGTTGGAAACCAGCTAACTCTTTCAAAGGTTCCACGGTGTGATACCACAAGACGGGTGTGACAGGCCAAGATTAAATATGTAAATATATCAGCAATAAAATAAATCAGAGACACGGGTCCTTTAAACTAACCCATATCCCTCAGCCCATCCCATCTAACGCAGGGACACAGGCCCTCCAAGTTGAGACACAGATTTCTCAAGCTCCTCCTTCCAAATTCAGGACACCAGTCCTTTCAACCCATTCCTCTCAAATCAAGGACACTTGGCCCTTTGCAATATGCTCCATTAAAATGGAAAACACAACCCTCTCCATTTGTCCCATGTGAATCAAAGTCCTCAGCCCTTTAAACTTGTCTCATTAAAAAGGGAACAGTGGTCTTTTAAACAGAATAGAGTAATTCAGATCTCCAAGGACACGTCTACATTGTGATAAAAGACCTGCAGCATGGCCACAGCAGGCCCGGGTCAGCAGATTTGGGCTTGCATGGTAACTCGGGGTGTAGGGCTATAAAAGTGTAGTGTAGACATTCAGACTCAGGCCGGAGCCCAGGCTCTGAGATCCCTGCAGTAATGAAAACCACAGAGCTAATGCTCTAAGGAAGGGGCTTTCTAGAGGGCTCCCTGAAGATGGAGTATGGTGCACAATCTGCTTCTTGGCAAATATCCTGCCAAAGGACATCACACAGCTCTGCTCAACTGGAAGCTACTGTCTTGGGGCACAGAGAATCTCTCTCTCTGGTGGAAGAAGGCTTCCCTCACACAGGAGATTGTCCAGCTGTAGATTCTTGCCCCTATTTGACTGTTGCAATGACACAGTTTGTTTTTAGCCTGCCATAAAAGGATTCTGTCCTACTGGGAGAGTTGCAGGGACATCCACCTGACAATAACCGTGCTCTGCCTGGAGGGATCTGCAGACTAACACTTGTCATGTTCACCTCAAAATCCACTGGAAGCTGGAGGCCTCTTTAGAGGTAGAGGAGCTGTCTAGTCACAGCAGAGCAGAATACCAAGATCCCACCAAACAGCAGAGCTGGCCGGGCATCACTGAGCTCCCCCACTCATCTTGCCAAGGCAAGAGAAAAGCCTCTTTCCAAGACAAACCCCAGCTCACAGAATTGGAGCAGCAGAAAAAGAGAAACATCCAGAGTAACCAGCCCAGTAGACAACTGACAGGGAAGCAACTGAATGTGAAAGTGGAGGATGATTTTTTTTCAAAGCTTCTACCATGTTCACAGCAGCCAGCAGATAACTGGCACTGCTGGCTTCTGCCTCGCTAAATAAAGCGGAGACAACTGTTAATTGGGATTGGCTTAGAGCTAGAACAAGCCTGATCCCAGGATGGCGGCTATGGTCAAAATCCAAAGCACAAAACCTTCTCAAGGAACAAAAACTGGCACAGTTCTTCCACCTTTTGGTGCTGGGCGCTATCTTCTTCACTCACCGCAGGACCCTGTGTGAGAAAGAATCCACGCGTCTTCAAATCCCACCTTGCAGCAGATGGGGACATCAACTGAAATTAGTCAGGTTTTCTCTAGTTCTCTAGGAAGAGTCTTTGCAAGAGTCTGCAAGGCAGTGACACAAGGGGAGGGCAGAGAAGACCTCCAGCCCTGTCCTGACCCTCCTCTGACAGCCAGTTCAGACAGCTGCAGGCGGACCAGCACATTTTCCTGTAGCAAGGAGAGGCAAACAGATCCCATTGCTAAACACCCGCTGCTCCTTGGTACTGTTGCCACTGGCGAACCTCTTCTGTTACTCTGCTCAGTTCACCGACACTCAGAATTTGGCCCCAAAATGTAACTCACTGCCAAGTGGATGTTGTGTGCCAGGCACAATATCCATGTTCTGTTCACCCTTAACCAAAGACCTTGGGAACACACACCCGTTTGTTCCAATGAGACCTTACTTGATGGTTTGTCCTGAGCATTACTCTTCCATTGCTCAGTAGATGGACTAAGTACATGAAGGCAGTTCACACAGCCAGGAGTTCCAGTTTATTTATAGGCAAAGCCCTGTAGGAGTCTGATCAGAGCCCAGTCACGCAGATTGCTCCACACAGGCCTCACAACTAGACCAGTGGGCTCCTGGCTGGGGCTTTCCCAAACTGTAATATCAGGCTAGTAATAACAGGGAGGGAGGTTTCATTCCTTGAGATCCTCAGATGGAAGGCACTGGAGGCAGGCAGAGTGTTGTTATTGTGCAGCTAGTCCTGTGGGGACTTGGAACAGGCTGGCCATCAAGTCTGTGACAAGGTAGCCAGAGGGCGCGCACACTGCCATCTGAGGCAGCCTCCCCAAGTGACGCATACTTCCTGCTCCCGGAGCCGGTCTTGCCAGAACTTCTTGGCCTTTCCTCTGGACGTCGTTCTGATGAAGCTGGATCATTATCTCATTGTATTTAGTATCCCACACAACAAAGCCCCTCCCCGAGACCCAAAACAGACACTATCTGTGTGGAAACTGAGGAGGAGGAGGAAGGGGCATTTAGAGGATTAGCCGTTCCTGGAATCCAGACTGCGGCTTGCCAGTTTTCAGTCACCTTTTCGGAATGTGGGGAGGGTTTGCAGCAACTTCTTCCTGAACATTCATCTTTCTCGCCCTGCGAGCTGTGCACGCTCGTCCCCTCCACCCCGCCCGTCCCTCCACCTCAGCTTCCTAGCCTTTCCCTCCACCTCCCAGAGTTTTTCTCTGTGTCCCTCCCCTCGCCCCCACCTCCTAGCCTTTCCTTTAGCTCCTCCCGCCGCCTCCATCTCCCAGCCTCTTGGCCTTCTCTCCCCTCCATCTCCGTCCTCTCTCCGAGCCTCCTGGCCTTTCCCCTCTCCCCCGTCTCTCTTCTTCCTCCTCCCTCTCCCTGTCTGGCTCTCTCTGGATAAGTCTACACTGGAGCTGGAGGTGTAATTTCCTACTCGGGCAGGCCAACCCACACTAGCTCTGATCCAGCTAGCGCACTCAACATACCAGCGTGGCCGCAACCGCGCAAGGGGCGAGCCACCCTGAGTGCGAGCCCGTCTGAAAGCTGAGGTACTTACTTGGGCAGTTAGTCCCACCTGTCGCTCACACCACTGCAGCTATGCCTCTGTGTTTAGTATGCTAGCTGAATCAGAGCTAGCGTGGGTGGGTCTGCTCGAACTGCAAATTCCAGCTCCAGCGCCGACATACCCTCTGTCCTTCTCTCCCTCCATGTTCCCTTCCCTCTGTCACTCCTGCCATGCCTCATTCTGTGCTACTCCCCAGCTCTTTCCAAGCCTGTGGGCAGTGGGGGCCATCAGCCCTGTCCCCACACTCCCAGGGTCTCTTTTGATAAGCCACGTCTCATGCCTTCAGAGGAGACTTACAGTCATAGGGTTAGAAGGACCGCAAAGGTCATCTAGTCTAATCCCCTGCCAAGATGCAGGATTTGTTGTATTTAAACCATCCAAGAGAGAGGGCTATCCAGGCTCCTTTTGAAAACCTCCAGTGAAGGAGCTTCCATGACCTCCTCAGGCCGGTCTGTTCCACTGTCCTATTGTTCTTGCCGTCAGGAAGTTTTTCCAGAGATTTTAGCTAAATCTGCTATGCTGTAGTTTGAACGCATTGCCTCTTGTCCTGTCTTCTGGGGCAAGAGAGAACAACTTTTCTCCATCTTTTTGATGGCAGCCTTTCAAGTATTTGAAAACCTCTATCATGTCCCCCCTCAATCTCCTTTTTTCCAAACTAAATATACCCAGTTCCTTCAGCCTTTGTATGGCTTGCATTCCATCCCTCTGATCATCTTTGTCACTCACACCTAGATCCTTTCCAGTTTCTCCACATCCTTTCTATATACTGGTGACATATACTGGACACAGTACTCTGTGGCCTCAGCACAGCTGAGGCCTAACCAACACTGAGTAGAGCAGTATTATCACCTCCCGTGACTTGCATACTATTAGGTTAATGCAACCTAAAATTGCATTTGCTTTTTTTGCAACAGCATCACATGGCTGACTCATGCTGAGATTGTGATCCACCACAGCTCCCAATCCTTCTTAGCAGTGCTGCTGCCAAGCCAGTTTTCCCCCATTCTCTATTTGTGCATTTGGTTTTTCTTCCCTAAGTGTAGCACCTTTTATTTGTCTTTACTGAATTTCATTTTGTTATCAATAGCCCCGTTCTCCAATTTATCAAGATCCCTTTGGATCTTAGCTCTATCCTCCAAAGTATTGGCAACCCCACCTACCTTTGCGTCATCAGCAAATCTGATCAGTAGGCTCTCTATTCCTACATCCAAGTCATTAATAAAGATGTTAAACAACACCGGGCCCAGAACAGATCCCTGTGGAACCCCACTTGAGACCTCCCTCCAATCTGACATCATTCCATTAACAGTTACTCTTTGTGATTGTTTAACCAGTTATGTATTTACTTAATAGTAGTTCCACCAAACCCGCATTTCTCCAGCTTACTTATTATTTTAAAAATCCAGGACAGTGTATGAGCCTGGAGCTGGGGGTCAGAAGCCCCTCTGATCCAAAGAGACCCTTAGGCTCCTGCTACGTGGGGCTGGCCTGTGCTCTGAGTAACGTAAAGCGATGGTGGTTTCTCCAGCCAGACCTGCCTTGGATGGTACAACCAGCCCCTCACAAACAGTCTTGTTTCTGGGGCCAACATTTCACATTTGCAGAGAATTAACTTTGCCGTGGGCAGGGTTACAATGGAGACAGTCCCTCCCCCCGACACAGGATCCCAGGACAGCGCCCGCTGCTAGGGGAGGACAAAGGGGTAGATGTGAGTGTGGCTGTAACTCTGGGGGACCGTTCAGTTACTCACAGCTCCTTGTAGTTGGCATCGTAGAGAGTCACCCACTTGTTCTGCTGATGCGGCTGCCACTTTATAGACTGGTAGTTGGGATCCAGGTAGGAGCCGTTCAAGCTATCGTTGTCTTGAATCAGCCCTGCAGCAATGGAGAAATATTTACGGAAATCATTTCCATAGGAGGCCCCTGACCAGGCAAGAGCTCCCCCTGCTGGTAGAAGGGAAATACTTCCATTCTGCACTGGCTCAGCTCGGGGCACATGTCCTGACTGCGCTATCAGTGTGTCGTGCACCCCAAACCAGGGCCAGGGGGAGAGCTTCCACCCTCCGCACTTTCAGCTCTGGGGACTCCTCTCTCGGTTGCTTATCTGGGGAGACATTTCCATTCTCTCACTCTGTCCTGCAGGCAACTCTCCCACGCACCCCACCCGGGGAGAGCTCCCCCTGCTGCTTCCAGGGAGGTGTTTGGATGCTGGTAATATTGGGGGCGGAGGGGACGAAGACCACATACCTGGTGAGAGTGCCCCCTGCTGGTGCCAGGGAGGTGTTTGGACTCTGTCAGGGTTGAGTGGCACAGTCCCCATACCTGGCTCCTGCTTTATCATCCCGTTGAGCATCTGGGCATTGAGAGTGTTGGGGGGCGACTCTGAGTGTTTCCTCTTCTTGGCTGGGTGCACTGGGAGGCTGCAGAGACCAACCGGGAGAGCAAACCCTGAGCTGCAAGGCAGCTGGCAGGAAAGCACGGCAGCTGCTCAACCTCCACCACGGAAAAGGAGGGCGGGGGCCCCAATGGCAGGAGAGGGATTTGGGAAGGAGCAGGGGCTCAAATGAGGGCAAATGTTCGGTTCAAATGTTTAAAAATTAAAGGCTTTGTGGTCTCAGCACAGAGAGTCTCCTTACCTTTCAGTGTCATCATCTCCCACCCCTACCCCTCCTCCATTCCTCTCCCCACCCCACCTCCGCAGCCCAACCCTACCCCTTCTGCATTCCCTGCCTCGCCCCTACACCTCCTCCACTCCTCACCCCGCCCTCATGCCTCACACACCCCTTACCACAATGCCCCACACTGTCACATTCCCCACCTCCCACCATGCCCTCCATGCCATGGTATCCTAACCCCTGCCCCATGTCCTCAATCCACATGAGCATACCCCCCCAGCCTGCAACGATACCCCTCCAAACCCTGGTCTGACTCCTCACCCAGTGGCTACACTCACTAGCTGCATTATGAATCAGCACAGAAACTCCCCCAGACCCAATGCCCCGCTAGCGCATCCCTGTCACCATCATCATTCCCCACTGCCCGCTCATATCTTGAACACAGCCCCACAGCAGCAGGGACCTCCGGGATCCAAACATCCCCCTCTCTCCTCGCTGTCCCTCCCAGAGGCTCTTACTCTGCTCCGTGCTGCTGCAGGAGCTGGTGAAGCATCTGCGACTGCTGGGCGTGGTGGAGATCGCCGGGGGACATGCCCTGCCCGATGGCATACGGTGGCATCAGTGGCTCAGCCTTCAGGTACATGTCCCGCTGCATGCTGGGATAGTGGGGGTTGTGCTGCTGCTGGTGCGGATGCGGCGGGGGAGGTGGTGGCCCCTGAAGGTGGGGAGGTGGAGGCGGGTGCTCCAGCCGGGAAGGCGGGGTCACGTGGCACATGTTCTCGGGGGTCATGGTCCGGAGGAGGTGAGACTCTTTAAGGAAAGTATAATGGATTCATTAGAACCACGGACCAGACTGGACACAATTTGTCCCCCCCCACACACACCACGAGTCCACCCCTCCCACACCACACAACAGCCCTCCCCTCCCCCCATCTCAGGGCAGCCTCTCTTCCAATACCCGTAGTGTCCCCATGTGTCCAGGTTTCCCAGACACAGCCTCTTTTCCCAGCTTCCGTCTGCTGGGGAGAAGAAAGGGGGTTTGAAAAATAATGAAATGTCCAGGATTTTTGCAGAGTAGACAAGCTGCAGCTCAGAAAAAGCCTCCAATTCGTCTGCTTGATTGGTCCCTTCCCCTGTAAGCCACAGCTGTCCCATCCCACTCACCCAGGCCCCAGCCCTGGGGAACGGGTCCCGCAGGGACTGGGAGGTGCTGAGTGACAGTTGTCAGTAGATCCCGGGCTTGCACCAGACACCCTGCCACTGTGACGGGAGAGCAGTGTCACTCCCTACCTCCAGTGTGTACTCCTGCTGCAGGTACCCCCGCACCAGCTCCCACCCCTTCCCGCAGTGTCCTCTTTTGGGGAACCGGAAACATGGTAACCTTACCCCAATCCCAGCTCATTTTGTGTCACCCACCCATCACCCACCACACTTCCTCCCCCATACCTCAGTCCCAGCACACTGGTGCCCCTAGCCCACCTCTCCAACTGAGGAGTCTGCTCTGGTGTGGGAAAGGTTCCAGGCAATTCTGGGCCTGGCTTTCTCCTCCTCTCTTCCCGCTTATTGGGAGGCCCAGCTGTCCCACGGGGATGGCTGGGGAATTCCACTTCGTAAGGAGAGTTCCAGGTACTTTTCCTTTATAGGCTCAGCAGCACCGTGGGGCTTTGGGCCCCATGATTTGGAAAGGGGATTGAGGGAGCCAGACGAGGCGAATGCCCCACGCACACAGCCAGCAAGGCTCCCGGAGGGCTCAGATTAGTCAGTGTGTAATAGGAGGCTGATACTACATTATGGCTAAGGTTCGCACAACACAATCAGGATATTCAGAGCTTAAAGCTCCCAGGAACTCCCGTGCACACAAGTCATTAGTGCCTTGGTACATACGTGCAATGGGGCAGAGTTATTAGTTATCTGGACTGCTGCAGCATCAGGAGTCAGGGCCCCTGTGATGATTTAGCTTATGTCTGTATGTATCTGTAGCACTCTACAAATGTGGCAATGCCACTTCGGTTGCAAGAAAGTCCAACCCTTGTACCCTGATGTCTTTCTGCCTCTCTTGGCCTGGAATTCCAAGCCACAAGGCGAAAAATGCAGAGATCACAAATTGTTAACCCGGAGGATCATCTATTTAAATGCAAGCACCGCTAGGACAATGAGTCCACAGATATCCCATCCTTCCAGGTGAACTGGTAACCAAGCAATGGATCACCTGATAAAGGACTTGAAGCGACCGACAGTGGTCACCTGTCAAAAAAACCTGAGGCTCCCTCACCGACCGCCATCTTTACAGAGGGAGACGCACTAGAACCTGATGGCTGAGCGGGAGGAGCGAGATGCAGGAAGGACCAGTGAGTGACCCCTGAAAGGTCTGTCCAAGACCCAAAGAGCTCTCGGAGTGGCGAGGACACTGGAGGGAGGATTTGCATGGGGGTTTTGTTATTTTTCTAGAGATCTGTATATATCTCGTGTTGGCCTATGAGAAAAGCGTGTGCGCTTAGAAACTGCTTTGCAGAATATGCGTGTTACCTCCTTACGCTGTCATGGAGCCCTCAAAGAGGGCAAGAGTAAAACCGACAGTCCAATGCTTCGGAGGAACTTGGGGAGCGTTGGGAAGGTTTGGCCGAGCCAGCACGAATTCCAGAGCCTATGCAGTCAAACCACGGGGTCCCCGCTACAAAGAGGGGTCTGCCCCTGCAGCATGTGCCTAGAAGCCCAGAACCCGAGAGACAGTGCGTCTAACCTCTGCCCAGGCCCAGCAAGCTAAGAACAGCCTGGGGAGCGTCCAGCTCACCAGGGTTGTAACAGCCCCATTGTTCTAGGCACTGAACACATCCAGGACAAAAGGGACTGTCCCTCGCCAAAGAGCTGCCAATGTACGTATAAGACAAGAGATGACAGATGGGTACAAGCAGCACGCAGGTGCACCAGGTAACACTTCCAGGCAGCGTGATAAGCAGCATTTACAGCACACCTACTGCCTACTTTTGTGAGCAGTCAGAAGCCGCACAGGAAATAAGAGGGGGAAACTCAACTCTCAAACGTCACTTGTGCCCGCAGCAGCACCCTGCAAGCCCAGACAATCCCCCTCATTGCGCCAGCCCTGTCCAGTCCCCATCTATCGTAGGTACTTATTTGGCCTCCCAACACTGCAGTATCTGAGCACCTCCCAATCTTCAGGGTATTTAGCTTCAACACCCCTCGGGAGGCAGGGAAATGCTGTTAACTCCATGTTACAGCTGGGGCACTGAGGCACAGAGAGGCTAAAAGACTTGCCCAAAGCGCCACAGGGAGTCTGGGGCAGAGCAGGGAATTGAATCTGGGTCTCCCAAGTCCTAGGCTAGGGCCCTAACCCCCAGACAATCTTTGCTCAGCTCCCATATCAGCAAGCCCAGCAACTTTCTGTTCCAGCTTAGCCTGCTCACTGACCATTTATCCTGCAGCTGTTAGCCACCCGGTTTGTAACCCTAGCCTGCCCCATAGCTCCAACATCTCCCTCTCCGTGCCAGACCCACACCCTCCAGTCATTGCCACCACAGCCTATTCTACTAGCCATGCTGCACTCCCAGCCTGTGCTTTCAACTGCACACTGGCTGTACTCTCATTTCCACTGAAGTCAATGGGAGGTTTCCCCTTGATTGCCATGGCAGTGATCCTCTCTGAGCCCTTCGTGTTGCAATAACAGAGAGATTTTTGTGTGTGGGCATTTAAGTCACTTATATATATATTTTAAACACAGAGAGGACTTTGATCCTTAAATTTAAATAAACAACAAGGGAGATTCAAATATGCGCTCCAACCCCCCACATCTATATGTGGGACCAGATATTGAAATGAAGCCACTATCTGGGTTTATTTGACTGTGTCGCCCTTGGAATAAATATTTAACGTGCGGGGGCACATGCAAACTAGCTGGCCCCTCTGCAGGCCCCGATCCAGCAATAAATTCCACACAAGCAGACCCCTGTGTCCACACGGTGCTCCTGGCAAGATCAGGGCCTTGCACCTTATCCTACAAACACTTACTACCCAGCATGCTACATACCAATGCAAGCAGTCTCACCAAAGTCAAAGGGACTACTCACAGACTTAGAAAGAATGGCATACCTCGGCTTCAAACACTCAGCTGGACTATCCTAAGCCACATGCATCCCAATGCAATACACTGAGGAATAAGGCACAAGGAAAGCTGGAAGTTTCTAACATGAAGCCACTTTGAAGGCACCTGAGGGCAAAACAGTAGTATTGGGAACAGCTGTGTGCTGGTGAAACCCATAATTTTTCACACATGAATCTCTGGAGACCCCTGTTCCACCCTGCAAAAATATTCACATGGGAGCTGAGAAAAGGCAAGAGACATTTTAACCCCAAGGACCATGTTTTGCTGCCAGAAATTGTAAATGTCTGGAACTAAAGCCTAGGAATTTAAATAAATCTTCATTGGATTTAGGCCCCAGACACAAAGTTTGGATCAGGGGCTCATCTCTATCCTTAAACTTAAGTACTGTATCGCTGATATGATACTAGGTAACAATAATAAATGAGTATTAAGGAGGGGGCACTACAAACCCCAGCTTGAGGTTACAGTGTTGCCAACTGTATGAAATCGCAAGTTAAGTGATTTTTGGTGTTCTTAAAGCCCCTGATTCTGGAGTCATGTGAAGATGTGAGACTTGCAGTTTTCATTATAAACAAAAGGTAAGTTTCCAGCTCTTGTGGTTGTACAGAAAAGTCAGAAAACGAACTCCAAAGGCTCAGACATCAGAAGAGTAAATAAAAAGAACACAGGTAGTTTTTATAATCTCATGATTTTTAAACCAATCTCAGGATTTTTTGGAAGGCTGGAGGGAGCAGGAAATCACTCATACTGTTTGAAAATCTGGGGCTGGCACCATTGAAACCAGCTACCAATTACTGTCATTCGCTCCCCTTGTGTCCCTGCCTAAAACCAAATCATCCGTCTGAAGTTTCACATGCCACATCTCAAGACAGGGTAGAGGCTTTTATGGAACATCTGGGACAAGCCACACTGGGCAGTCTAGTGCCAGGCGTCTATGTGCACACAACAGGTGGTGAACACAGAGAATCTGGCATGACCCCTGTCCCCAGGGGGCTACTTCTGAACTTTTAGAGCTAAGCACAAGTGTTATTACTCCCCTCGTTCTGGAAATCCTAACTGAGCAGCTCTTAGGCCCTGGATCATGAAATCTGCTGTTGACACTGATGATCTTGCCAGTTATCACCCTGTCTCAAAATCCCCCCCTTCCCTTAGTGGGGGAGGGTATCGAGAAGATGGTGGCAAGGAAAATCTGGAAACGGAGCTCACGCTTTCCCTGCTAATCAAGGGAACCCCCATCACACATCCCTCCTAATCAACAGATAGGCGAGGATGCTGGAGACCCGGTGAACAGTGGTTGTAGTGTTAGTTATGTGAAAGACAGGCATCATTTTACAATCACACCTGAATATAGTCGTGTCTGTGCTTTCCCTGGGCTTGGCCATGACAGGGGCTTGAAGGACAGTGACCCCTTGGCACCACAAAACGTACACAGTGGACGCAATGCTCACTGGCTGGAGGAAATGACCAGATAATATGGTTAGGAACTGTCCCTATTAGTGAGGGGCTGTGTTCACCCTTTGTCACAGAAGTTTGCAGTCAAAAGGTACTACTGGCCCTCTGGTTGCCCCTGGATTCCCAGGTTCATCTGTACTTGGCAGGAAAACTGTAGTCATTTCTTAGACCTTGCTAACAATGTCACCTTGCTACAATCCTCAGTTCCATGGTCCCTTCCAGAACAGATTGCTCCAATGCGCTCTGCCTGGGGCTATATCTGAAGACCACTTGAGAGCAGCAGCTAATACAGGATTTCATGGTCTGTTTGATTAGCAGCATTAGCTGCAAGAAGCTTCTAACATCACTGCTCTAGAGACTGTGCTAGCTCCTTATTGCTTCTGAGCAGGGCTTAGAAAAATCTGAGGCCCTCCTCATAAGGGAAAGAACACCAATCCAGTAGGTTTTCCAAGCTTTGCGCCATGGTTTTTCATTGTTTGAACTTCTGTGTCATTCTGATGTATTCCCACGACTATACCACAAATTTGAAAATGTTCTGACACTGATATTAGAATCTCATGTTTCTAATCTGTGAATGAAAATTTTAACAATTCTAACAAGTTAACAGGAAAATAACGAGATCATGGTTCTTGTTATGCCTACTAGAAACAAGAAAATGACAGAGTATCTGAAAGGGAACGGGTGAAATCACTGGTGATTGAAGAAAGGAAAGTGGCTAATGGGTGGAATCAACCGCCAATGCACGCTGAACAGAGGAGAATGGGTGTATGGTTGTGAATTGTTAGGGGGCTTTGGTTAGAATCCAGAAAACTCTGGAAGGTGACAGGGCATGGGGTAGCACAGGTCTCTCTGAAACTAGCCAGCTTTTCTTATTTGTCAGTCTTCAGTCTGCTTAGTGTTGCATTCACTAAGTGGTTGATTCTTGTTCTAATCAAAGTAAATGTGAAAGCTGCTGGTCAACACTGCAAATGGGTGATTGGTTTTTAGTGATCGCCCAGCGTCTGAGTATGAATTTATCTGACTCATCCTGCCTAAAGGTGAAAGAAACGATAGGAAACTAGTGATCAAATGGACTGAAATAACATTAACAGGTAATTCTAAAGTAAAAATTTAAACCACGTGGAGATATTTAACTAGCAAGCTGTAAAAGATCAGTGTTCATCTCAAGAAGTGCAGAAAATCAGTTTCTATGGTTTCTTCAAGGTCAAATATCCCAGTGAATGAATCTCTCTCTTAAGTGGAGAAGCAGAACATGGGTGAGATTGCTGATCCTGCAAATGAGATGTTTTCGACGTTGCCATTATCAAAATGTAGCCCTGTGGACAGTTTAAGTCCCTGGTTCAGGCCTTCCAAGCAACTCTTCAGCACTAGCTTCAGTTCAGTCATTTCTTTTCATGTTCAACACCCAGAAAAATGGCAAAGATCACTCAGTGATTGTTCCATCAGACAACTGAAAAGCAAAAAGCCTAAACCCAATAAGTAAGTTGCAGCCTTCTTCTATGCTACCTTCACCATCCTCTTTGCAGCATGAAGCAACTAATTTAAATAAATGATTGAAACACTTCCCCCAGATACTGCTCCTTCAGTCAGATTTAAACTCCTCCATTCCGAGGTGTTGCAAGTGAAGAAACAGAGGAAGAACTAAAAGAATCAACACTGACATTAATGCAAGGTCTGTTAATGGTATCTAAATAGCATCTATATAGGCAAACCTGTGTTTCTGCTTAATTCCCTTGCTTCTATGTCTGAGAAGAAAACCAAAGAATACCGTATCCAAACGGGCAAGGATGCGATGCGAGGATGGTGACCAAAGTATCAGCAGGAAGACTTTGCCATATGCTCAGACAGTGAAAATAAAACATGCTAGATCTAGTGACGCTAGAACTGCTCGGATGCAGATGGGGGGTGTCCATCACACTAGGTAAACCTCTTCAGGAAATAAGTAACACCTAAAGCACCGGGCGGAAGTTCAAACATTGTCCTGCAACTGCCAGAGTCCTCGCAGCTGGTTAATTGGAAAGAGGGGATGAATGCCTCAGCTTCCCAATGATTCTTGGTGGAAGGCTCATGACCCCAGCCCTCGGCTGGTGGAAATCTGTACAGCTCCTCTGACTTCAATGGTGCTCTACCAGTTAATGCCACCTGAGGCACTCCCCCTATGTTACGTTTGCATCCAACTATAACCATTATATTTTGCACACTGAGCAAGAGCAGGACTTAGATCAGAACATCTCATATCGTTGGCACAAGTGATTCTATAGAGAGGCACTAGGCTCGCAAAAGCAACTGAATAAGGCTTAAGAGAAATTTGAAAGAATACGGGCAGAGGCTGCTGCTACTGCTGCAGTTCAGGAAAATCTAGCTTGATCTAAATAACAAAGAACTGAAACCACACTAGGACAAAACCGAAAAGCGATTCAGAGAAGCTACGGAACATTTCTGATACTTAGCAAAGCCACTGATGCCAGATACAAAGGTTCAACGGTAACAGGAAAAGGAGGCTTGGAGCATAGAGGTGTGGGAGGCAATATGGCCTAGCAGACAGAGCAATGGACTGAGGATCAGGAAGCCTGCATTTAGTCTGCATTCTATTCCTGGCTTGGCCACTGGCCTGTTGGGTAACCTTGGGCAACTAACTTCAGCTCTCTGTGCCTCAGTTTTCCCATATATAAAATGGGGCTAATGTTGTTGACCTCTTTTTTAAAATCACAGAGCTGTACCAATGAAAAGCATTAGATAAGAGCTAGGCATTATGGATTATTATTAGGTGATGGGTCGTCATCTTGAGTCCCTTCCCTTTTTAATATTTAAAACTGAAGATCCAGATTTCTCTCCTAAATCTATTTGTGAAGGCGTTTGCACTGCAGTTCACTGCATCAACATGGTGGGAACATGTGGATGCAAAATAACGGAAGACAAAACTGTTGAATTCAGAATATTATCCATTTTGGAAAGACCTGCAAACTCCAGTCCAACCAGCACGATTGAGGGAGCATGTTTTTAGCATATTCAGAGTGGTTTGATAAAGATTTCATAACAAGCTAGGTGCTGAGAAAGCAACTACATCGGTAAAAGCAAATCTGGCTAAAGGCCGTTGGAACGGAGTAGCAGAGGCTCAGCCACTGTGTTCTACATACAGAACTTCAAGCTTTCAAACTGGGCAATATTCTGCCTTTATGAGTTGAATCCTAAATATGCTTATGAAGCAAGTCACACAGAATGCGTTTGGTTTTTCACTTCTTCATAAAACCTCCATGGGTTTTCCTGGGGTTTTCCAGAAGATGAGCAAGAACTGATTTTTCTTTCAAGGGGAAAAAAACAAAAACCCCACAACTGGGTTTTTCAGGTTGGAGGAAATCACCAAAACTCTGCTTGTGGGCCCTGACCTCCCGCCTCGTTACATCGCTAGCACTGCTGAGTTCAGCTGAGGCACTCGAGCTAACAGGCCCTAGATTTCTATGTCTGAGAGACGCTTATAGCGCTCTCACCTCAAACTCGCTTTCGCCCTATAATCTAACAAAAGCTGAGTCTATTGACCCAGACACAGTGCAAAATGTGTCTGTTTACACAGCCTTTTGCCTAATGTAGCGACAGGATGTGTTTGGGGAACATGGGCTACATTCGGCTCTTATTTCAGATATTCCTGGAGGGTACTAACGCTCTCCGTCCACAAGCTAATGACTAGATCCCAGCACCCGACACAGACGTGGAGAAGGGGGCAGCTTGCAGGTGTTTCAAATGAAGAGAGAGGCTGCCTCCTCCCATGGAGAAAAAGGAGGAGGATGATATGGGCAGCAGGGACATTGCGTTCCTGGACAACCAGAAGCAACTGGACCACCCGCCTGCATACGGTTCCTGCACCAGGCCTGCCCATGGGCTCACTCACACTGGACCACCCTTTGGGCCAGCCAGAGCAGGGGATTCTTCAATGACACCAGCAAAGGAAGCAAAGATTCAGTCATCAGCAAACACGGTGAAAAAAGCAGAAGGTGCTAGACCTGAGTGAGGCTGGTGGGGCTCACTCAGTGAGAACAGGGAAGAGGAGGAGGACTCTGTCTGCGACATGGAAGGAGCTGCTAGCAGACCCAGGATCTGCAGTGGACAGTTTGCGCTAGATGTCAGGGTGAGATTCGTAAGCTCATTCGATACACATCCCCCTCCTCTTCCCCCGGCAGTGCTGCCCATCCACATCCCAGCGCCACCACCGCAGCGTGCACTAGAGAAGGGAATAGAGATTGCTCACAAGAGCCAGACAGGCTGCTTCTGACGAGGGGCCAGAGGAGGTCCAAGCCCCTCTCAACGCCTCCCATGAGGAAGAATGAGACCTGAGCACCAGGCTGACTCCCTGGTGGCAGAATGGAGCAAAGTTCAGGCAACTTGCAATGGGGAGAAACCAGGCCCGGGAACTGGTCAGGCCCTTTGCATGGCCATTGCCTGACAAGTCCAAAACTTTCTTACTAGGAATCAGGGCGACCTGGCAAAATTACATGAATTGCCCAGCACCCTCCCATGGAGAGAGAGAGCCTGGTGGGAGGGGAGGCTTCTATGTCACTGGACTGTACCCCTTCCTTTCCTTCAGATGGGTTTTCGTAACAGCGCGAGATTTTCAGCTCCCCACGGGGATGTGTGTGATACCAGAGCGTTCCACTGAGGCTGCACACAAGGAAGTCTCTGCGGTGGCTCTGGAGGGGCTGGTGATGTTATAAACCAGGATGCTACCTTGTGGCTGCATCAGAGGGGTATCTGAGCATGGGCCATTCCCCTGTCACTCCCCCACGGGGAGGAAGAAAAGGAGGATGATTATAAATATTCTTTGGAAGTTCAGAGGGTCACAAGCTTTCCCATATTTTGGCCACTTGCTAAAATTGAGCTCCAATCAGGGACGAGGCTCCTGCCAGCCCATGTTCTATTGCTACAGAGCTGGGATGCACGGAAAAGGGACAGCAGTGAAGAGACAAGGGGATACTGAACTCACTTCCACGTGATGAGTGAGGCTGACTGGTTACATCTCATTATACACTACATCTTCGCTGTTTACTGCCTCTACTGGGATGCAGGGCTTTACACTGATTAGGTCCGAATCTCCCCGGGCTGCCTTCCTGACACCCATGCCCATCTGACTCCAATCCTTCCAGGTCACTCTGCAGCTTGATCCTCTCCCCCTCCAATTTTGATGCCACCTGCAATTCTGATCATTTACTATATTTACACCAGTGAGACACCTGACAAAGAACAGCATGACCCAACTGTGCAGGGTGCAGAGTGAGGCTAAGGTGTTTTTCAGTCCAGTTAATTGACAAAGCCTCTGAAAACCCCAGAAGAATCATTGGCTCGATCAGCACTTGGAGACAGTCAGATGTTTCCCGACTGTGAGAGAAGTTCCATAACCCACCTGGAAGTGCTCTGAGAAGCACAGCTTGAGAACTATTGAGATAGACCATTGAAAACATTCCCCTCTTTGTGGTGTGGTCAAGTCAGAAGGTTTGACACTGGAAGTCTGGACACTAATGGGGGTAAATCACAGCACTGACAAAGCACCGTAGGGAGAATGTGGAGCCAGTTACTGTGCATGTTGTGTTCCAACCATATCCCATGAGAGCAGAATCTCTGAACTCCATTGTGGAGCTGTCAGTCCTGGAACACACAAGGGTTCTTGATTTAGTCCTAAATGTAGCACACCATCTGGTCCAAAAGGTGAATATAGCTGAACCGCTCGGTAGTAGTAGTAGTAGTAGTAGTAGTAGTAGTGTAATTAAATTTAACATCCCTGTAGGGGGAAGACATCAAAAAACCATACCCCAGTAACATTTAACTTTAAAAAAAGGGAAACTATACAAGAATGATGATGCTAGGTTAGATGGTAATTAAAAAGAGCAGTCACAAGGGTAGAATGCCTGCAAGAAGCACGTTGACTACTTAAAAACACCATACTAGAGGCTCAGACTAAATGTCTATCCCCAAATAAAAAAAAGGGGGGGCGGATTGTAGGAGGACTAAAAGAATCCCACTGTGGCTAAACAGAAGAGTAATGGAGGCCCTTACAGGCAAAAAAGTATCCTTTCAAATTTGGAAGTCAAATCCTAATGAGAAAAATAGGAAGGAGCACAAATGCCGGCAAGTAAAATGTAGAAGTATAATAGGGCAAGCCAAGAAAGGATTTGAGAAGCAGCTTGCTAAAGACACAAAAACTAACAATAAAAATTGTTTTTAACTACACTAGAAGCAGGAAGCCTGCCAGAGGGACCACTAAATGACAAAGGTGTTGAAGGAGCACTCAAGGAAGACAAGGCCACTGCAGAGAAGATAAATGAATTATTTGCATCAGTCTTCACTGGAGAGGGTGTGGAGGGGATACCCAAGGGTTTGAGGGAGATACCCACATCACAGCTATTCTCTTTGGGTAACAAATCTGAAGTACTGTCCCAAACTGAGATGTCAGTAGAAGAGATTTTAGAACAAGTTGCTAAATTAAATAGTAATAAATCACCAGGACCAGATGGTATTCACCCTGGAATTCTGAAGAGTCTCAAATACGAAATTGCAGAACTGTAGTATGTAATCTACATACTATACTGAAATCAGCCTCTGTACCAGATGCCTAAAAGGTAGCTAATGAAATGCCAATTTTTTAAAAAGGCTCCAGAGGGGATCCTGGCAATTACAGGCCGGTAAACCTACCTTCAGTACTGGGTAAATTGGTCGAAACTATAGTAAAGAACAGAATTATTAAACACACAGATGAACAAAACATGGGGAAAAGTCAACACACATTTTGTAAAGGAAAATCCTGCCTCACCAATATATTAGAATTCTTTGAGGGTGTCAACAAATACGTGGACAAGAGTGATCCAGAGAATATAGTGTACTTGGATTTTCAGAAAGCTTTTGATAAGGTTCCTCACCAAAGGCTCTTAAGGAAACTAAGCAGCCAGGGGATAAGAGGCAAGGTCCTCTCATGAATCAGTAACTGGTTGAAAGACAGGAAACAAAGGATAAGAATAGCCAGTTTTCACAAAGAAGAGAGGTGAACAGCAGGGTCTCCCGAGGATCTGTACTGAGACCTGTGCTCTTCAAAATATTCATTAATGATTCGAAAAGGGATGTGAACAGTGAAGTGGCAAAGTATGTAGACAACACAAAATTATTCAAAATAGTTAAGTACAAAGCTGACTATAAGGAGTTACAAAGAGATCTCACAAAACTGGGTGACTGGGCAACAAAACGGCAGATGAAATTCAATGTAGATAAGTGCAAAGTAATGCACACTGGAAAAACATAATCCAACTATACATATACAATGATGGTGTCTAAATTAACTGTTACCACCTAAGAAAAAGATCTTGAAGTCACTGTGAATAGTTCTCTGAAAACTTCTGCTCAATGCACAGCAGTGGTTAAACAAAAAAAAACAAAAACAACCCCTAACACTATGTTAGGAACCATCAGGAAAGGGATAGAAAATAAAACAAGAAAATATCATTACCACTATATAAATCCACAGTGTGTCCCACCTTAAATACTGTGTCCAGTTCTGGCTCTAGAAAAGGTTCAGAAAAGGGCAATGAAGATTATCAAGGGTATGGAACAGCTTCCATAAGAAGACAGACTAAAAAGATGAGGGCTGGTCATCTTAGAAAAGAGATGACCGAGGGGGATACAATAGAAGTCTGTAAAATCATGAATGGTGTGGAAAAAATTAACAGACAAGTGTTATTTAGTCTTCCACACAATACAAAAACTAGGGGTCATCTGATGAAATTAATAGGCAGCAGATTTAACACAAACAAGAGGAAGTACTTTTTCCACACAACCCACAACTAACCTGTGGAATTTGTTGCCAGGGGATGTTGTGATGGCCAAAAGTATTACTGGTTCAAAAAAAGAACGAGATAAATTCATGGAGGATAAGACCACCAATGGCTATTAGCCAACATGGTCAGGGACACAACCCCATGCTCGAGGCAACCCGAAACCTCTGACTAACGGAAGCCAGGAGTGGAATACAGGGGTTGTCCTGTTCTGTACACTTCCCATGAAGCTCTGGTATGAGCCACTGTCAGAGACAGGATACTGGGCAAGATGGACCATGGCCTGATCCAGTGTGGCCGCTCTTATGTTCTTATCTTCTGTGTCTCCAGGGAACATTGTTCTCTGTTTTTTAAATGCTTCTAACCCCATAGCAGGGGAAGAGGCCAAGTCAATTACTGAGACATACAGGTTGAGACTGAGACAGGCCCCAGAGTCTCATGGAGCACCCAGCCCTGCCAAATCCATGGCAAAACAAGGTCCAAGGGTTTGAGTCCTCCCTTACGAAAAATTAGCCTATTGGGACAGGTTCTCCTCTTCTTCTGTCCTCTTGAAGCAAAGGGGCTGCTGCTCTGGCAGTGAGGGAAATCAGCCCTCCCTGCAGTGAGTGGCCCGGCCTCTTTGTTATATTTAAGGAAGGGCCAGGAGGAATTCCAGGGATTTTTTTAGTAAGATAAACAGAACTCTTGACCTCTTCCATAAAGAAAAGAGAAGGAGCCGTTCCCAGCATGGACTAGGTTGGAGACTGGAAAAAGGGTGCTATTGGGGGGAGGTACAGAACCAGACATGCCCCCGTCCCCTCCCACCCACCCTATAAGATGCTGCCAGTGCTGCCATCGAGGCATGCAGAACGTCACCACTGAACCAAACAACATCCACCCATTTCCCCCAGCCTGCACAAAGTGGGACAGAATGGTCCTGACCCCGCCTTCTGGGGGGGGGGGGGGGAGTCATCTTTGGGAGGGGCCCCGAATTTCCCCCGCCCTATGCAGGAGGCAAAGAAGAGCCCCCTTGGACTGGCTGGGCTCATTAGAGGGCAGGAAAAGGGTTGGAAAGAACTTACCACTAAACAGCAAGTTCATTAGTATCTCCACAAGTTAGTCTTCATATCCAGGAGGTGTGCGTGCCCTCGCTGTCTATTTTACACCCCCACCGTGGACACCAGCGAACGAAGGCTCACAGACTCCATTTCACACCCTGCCTGGGTACAGGTCTCTCTCTTCCGTGCTGCGTGTGTATGGATCTGCACCTCCACCCACTCTCCCGTTCCCTTTCACCCCCCCTCTTCGAAGACAAGCCGGAGAACAATAGGTGAAAGTCTAGGGATATTTACTAACTGATAATCTCTCCACGTATTGCAGCCGTCTGTTTTTCCCGTCTGATAAAGATTTCAGAGCCAACCACTTTCGTAAAACAAAGAGGGGGGAAGCTGGGAGGTTTGGGATTGCTTTTTTTTTTTTTTTTCTCTCTCTCTCCAAGCACTTACCATTCACCTGCTGAGGGGAGTAGGCTTCTGATCCAGAGTCCGGGGGAGAGTCGGGTAAAGTGCTGGATTGCAATGGAGAAAGAAAAGAGAAGGTCATTGCAAACCAGCTTCCAGCAAAACCAAGCCTTTCAGTTTGCTCACTGTGACTTCCAGACTTCAGAATAAACCCCCTTCAAACAGCACTACGGCTAATCCCACTGCCCACAGCGACTCCTGCTGGCAGAGGCTGGCACCAGAGCGCACACCCAGCTCTCCTACCCAGCACTCCCTACTACCAGGAGAGACTGGGACTGAAATAGCCATGAGCTGCCCCACAGTCAGCTCTTCTGCACCAGCTCCCTACAGCACAGCTCCCAGCCAGCACCTCCACACCATTATCTGCATCGCCTCAGGCTGGGAGAGGCTGGAACTGTAGTAGCTGAAAGCCTTGCACAGCTGAAGCCCCTGCACCATTCCCTGCTGCATCTCTTGCTGGGACCAGAGCTCCCCTACTGCCACGGCCTGAGAATATTTGCTACAGTGCCTCTTGCTGGAAGAGGCTGGAACTGGAGCAGCTGTGGGCGCCCCTGCACAGTACTTCCTTTGATTGTGTGTACAGGCATTTCATTTCACAGCCATTTTATTCACCTGCTAATCAGAGTCTTCTCTTTGCTCAGCAGCTCATGTCCAGTTAAAAGAAGCCAAACAGAAATGTATCTGTTCCCCAGAAAAAGATCACTGGTTTCACCATGAATAAACAGGCGGCTTTGGGGGTGCCTGACTCCGTTCCGGGATCTGACGCCTGAAAGCGAAGGCTGTGAGGCTGAGGACCAGATTCTGCTTTTCACTCACACCTGGGTAAATCCGGAGCAGTGCCACAGAGGTCAATGGAGTTCCTCTGGATTTACACCAGCGGCACTGAGACCAGAATATGGTCCTAAGTCTGCAAAAGGGAACCAAATATAAATAGAAAACTCTATTGGCCTCACCACACGCACCATGTCCAGGGATAAAAGGACTGACAACTAACTTCCTGCGTGCTGAGTGGCAGTTGGGCAGCAGGGGAGTGATCTGTTTAGTTATCATCTATTTATTTTGCCTTCTAGCATGAGGCTAACACAGGCTCCATGCACATGGACACTTCAGTCATTTAAAAACCACACGCAGAAAAATCCAGTTTGATCCAACTTCAGCTTTTCAGCACTCCTAGCCCTTCACAAAAAGCTCAACTCCTCCCCGATCATCCCAGCCCCTCAGAGACAGCCTGGGAAAACAGACAGGCTTTTACCGAGCCCGACAGATCAAAAGACTTGGTCTCTGTCAGAGTAAGTTCCAGAGAACACCCTGTCCCAGGATAAACAAATCTAACTGCCAAGTCCCAGCTGATCTTAACCACTCAGATGTTGAAATGCAGGCCTGGGGGGAAAGGAAGCAGACATGAGCCGGCTCAGGGTACGTCTACACTACAGGGACTAATACCTGCCTAGCTTCAGCACCGTAGCTATGTCAGCATAACCCCTTAGTGTAGATACGGCCTACAGAGATGGAAGGGATTTTTCTGTCACTATAGGAACACTGCCTCCCTGAATGATGGTAACTACTCAACCGAAGCATCCTTCCCTCAACCTCACTGCACCTATGCTAAGGGTTAGGTCTGCATAGCTACGTTGGTCCGGGGGGTGGATTTTTCACACCTGTGACTGACATGGCTATGTTGACTTACATTTTAAGTGCAGACCAAGACTACCGTGCCTTTGGGGTGGGTGGAAGGGAAAGAATATTGCAGTGAAGTAACGGAAACCAAACCGGAGTTGTTACCAAGTCACCTCAGGACCCAATTCAACTACTTTTGTCAAATGATCCCCCAAGGCTTAGGGTACGGAGCCCTTCGCCTCTAAGACACTGGCTCCACTGGGGCTCTGACTCAGGGACTGGGTGGCTGAAAGGGTCAGCAACTGGGAGACAGACTCTCAAGCCTCCGATGCGACTGAAGCCTATGTTAGGGCCCCAAAGTCATCACCCTCCGACTGCCGTTCAGCGGGCTGGAGAGCCCAGCTTAGCCCCTGGCAGGCAGGTGTCTTCATCACACAAGCCAGGGCCACCGTTGGCTCTAACTATCAGCTTTGTTGACCATCTCAACAGAGGGCAAGGACTAAACGGGTTTTTACTAGACTGGACACCCCACTCACCCCAAGGCCTGGCTGGAGGCTTGCACTGCAGTGGCCTGCCCTGTAGACGGTGGATGTCAGTCCAGCACCTTTCCCCATCTCTATCCAGCTGTGTACTTATAAGGTGCCCAAGCCCTGCAGGGCCTATGCAGCTGGACAGGTCATATATGCCTCCATCAGGCCAGCTTTAACAAGTCAGCTACCCTCATCCCCAGCCCCTCAGAGGGGTGCTCAGAACCACAGCCAGGCAGGGGAGAGAATTTCAACAGCCCATTGGGTTTGCCATGGCTGCTCTCTCAAAGGCAGCTTTTCTCTCCCGGCCCCTAGCCCCTTTCCAGTGCTGGGTTGTCAACGGGGACCGCTGCTTTGTTCTCCTTCCCGCATAGCAAAGCATGTACAGAAAAATAAACTTGGCACCATGGGCACCGCTCCCTGCCAGGCCAGGCCAGGCGAGCCCTACTGGCAAGGGGGAGAAGAGCCCAAAAAGGCCAAATCCCCAAGGGCCTCTCCTTTAAAATTCTCCCCACCCCAAAGGAGTTCCACTCCACAACGCAGAGCCCGGAGCCTCACCATGACCCCAGAACCACGCAGAGAAATTGCCTGGGAAATAGGCTTGGCATCATCTAACTGGGTTGGAATTTTAAACAGGGACTTAGGGGAAAAAATAAAATTAACCCATTCAAGTTTGGTGAGTCCTCGCCCCCTGCCCCTCCCCTTCTGCTCCACCTCCATATCAGCGACTCCTCTCACTCTATCCAATGCTGTGTCCATAACTTCTCTTCCAAACCCTATTTCAAGGCCTCCTCATCCAGCCAACCTTGTTTCCACATGCCCTCATGCCCTGTCTCTTCTTGAAGTTGTTGGTCTCTTATGAAAAGGGATTTGGGTAGGATGCATGGACATTTCCGACCCAGGACAGAGCTCCCCAGTGTCAAACGCAACGAGACCCTCACCCTGACGTGAGCACGGCAAGGCTGGCATGAAAGGCATGAGATTTCATTGGCTCCCACATAGTCTAGACACCAGAGCACTTGTGGGTGTCCGGACACAGCAAAGCCGTCAGGAGAAGTGTGTCATTTCTGTGAGGCTGTAGGACGGATCTAGGGCTACTTCAGAAATGCTGCCGTAGAAACTGAACCAACTTCATCCACATCTGAAGGGAAATCTCTGCTATGTCAGCCACACCGCAGTGATGAGATGAGATGACACCCCCAGCCACCGGGCAGGTGTGTTAGCACGGCTTATTGCAAGAGTAGTGCTTCAAGCCTGGGCGTCATGGGCATCACATAAGCCTGGGGCTAATGAAAAGGGTGTTGAACAACTGGAAGCCTCCTGCAGAGTGAGCCCCTAACATGACTGACTAGGAATGGCCGCTGTCAGGCTGTGTCTGCCTCATGTGCACCCAGCATGGGAAACCTCCATGTCACCCCCCAGACTGGGAATCCAATGGGAACGGACATAATCAGTGATTTTCTCTACCCTTGCCTCATTCATGAGTATCTTGCCAAGTCCCTCCAATGGGCCAAACCCAACCCAACAGCCTCAGTGGAATTACACCAGGGTTGAATTTGGCCCCGTGAATTCAGAGCCTTCCCAACTCCTGGGATCATGACGATGTTCTTCTCCTGGTTGGCATCACTAGAGCAGGCGAGACAGAGGAGAACATGAGCTTCACTGACATGCACAAAACCTGGACTCCATCCCAGCCTTGATCTTTGCACCCAACACCCGCCGCCGCCAAAGAGGAAGGAGATGGCTGCAAACGTAACACAGCGATGACACGAGCCACTTGAGATAAAGGTGCTAGGAGTAGGGGTAGGAGACTCCAGGATGGGTGAGGCACTGGTGCGGCTCATGCTGCAGGGGGTGGATGATACCAGACTGCTGGGTCGCCACACTGAGGGAGGGACGTGGCACTGTCAATTTCCATCGCCATCAGACTGATTTCACTTGGCTCCTCTGGAGTCTTCCTCTGCGAGCGGGGAGGAAAGGGTCTCCCCAAGGAGAAGCTGGGGTGCTCCTCCCAGCATGGTGGTAGGGACTAAAGCCTTGTTCTGATCATTAGTGCCCAAAGGCTGCCCAGAATGAAATGTATCTAACTCGTGTGCATGGGGAATGCCTTCTCCTAGCTCTGAGAGTTATGGCACATTCTGCCCACGGAGAGAATTGTCTCCACCCAAGTCTCGCTCTGTGGTGAATGCCAGTCTGCCCACCAAGACAGCCTCGGACCCATTCCCTCCCAGCGCGGGATGGCGTTCTCTCTCCAGCAACCACGGCACTTCCCTGCTTATCCAGCAGAGCAATCGTTGGCCTGGCATTACCATGGTTCTCTTTGACTCCAGCCTGCCATAGCAAGCCCATCCCTTCCCATTGTGGGATACACCTTCCCAGAGAGCAGGAATCACAGCATCTCCCTGGGTGCACTTTCTCTTCCTGGGGCTACATATTCAGTCCATCTAAGATCCAGAAACTCAGTCCACCTCCTTCTCCTCACAGGTTGAGCCTAGAGTCGGTTGAGCCTAGAGTCCATAGCAAGTGGGTGCAAATCCAGTCCAGGGCCTAGCTCCTTCCTACACAGAGTGAGAGATATAAAATACCATCCCAAGGTATTTGGGACACCAGACTCCATATCTCCTTGTCTGATTCAGCTACCACCTTTCACCTGGGAGAGCCACAGGGAGATCCTGGAATGAGGATTTTCTCAGTCTGGAATGGATTCCCAAGTATGCACCTGGTCCTGCCTAAGGAGATACTAAAGGATTCTCCCATCATGCATTTGCAGAGGCTCCTGCTATGTGTTCCACGATTCTCTTCGGTCCTCACCATCCCTGGCTTTAATGCCATCTGCTCTCATATGTGACGTTATTATTTCACCTAGTCCAATACATGTCACTGGCAGGAAGACCACAGCCAACGCTAGCAAACTCCAGCACCAAAGACTAAGCACCTACCATCAATATTTAGGCACCCGAGGGTTTGTGGGACAAACACAGCAGTCCTCGGAGCTCCTAATGTATAATCACCTGCAGGTCGAGAAACAACTGTGCTCCCCTCCCCCCCTCTTCTCCCTGCATCAGTCTCACTTACCCGGGTGCATAGGAAGCCTTGGGCTCTGATTTGATTGGAGGGACCACGTTATTCAGGCAGTGGCCGCTGAGGTACCCCTTGGGCACCACCATGCCATTGTTGTTATTGCAGTTGAGGTGAGCGCTGTAGCTGGGTCCACAGGGGTTGGCCAAAAGAGGACCATGACGGACCGGGCCTTGGCTGCCCGGGGGACAGAGATGGAGGGCACCACTGGAGGCGGGGTTGGTCACATGGGTGACATTGCAGAGGGAGCTGGCAGAGGCGGCACTGAGGGCAGCTGAGCCAGAAGGCTGGGTGTGCGAGTAGCTGGCTGAGGCAGGGATGTCAGGGAAGCAGCTGTGGGAGAGAAGTCGAGAACCTCAATAGTGCAGGTGCATGGCACCTTTCGCCTGCCACAGCAGCCCTTCGCCCTCCACTCGCACACCCACCGCTGGGAAGGAGGCACCGCAACCCCCATGGCACCAGCAAAACAGCACCTGCAGGCTCAGGCGGGGAGCTGAAGAAGGGCTGGGATCCAACCGCCGCCACTGGCGGGGGAAGAGAGAGAGGCAGAACGTAATCACCCAGGGCAGGGGAAACAAGCCTCATGTTGCAGAAACTGCTCATGGATATTTAAAGACTAGAACTGCCTGGGACCTGAACTCTATGACTCATGGGGAAAGCGGCAAGTCCAGCCGCTCACTCCCCTTTAGCCCCATGCTGTGGCATTGATTCAGGTCCCATTACACACCTGGGGCCTTCCTCTTAGGGCTCCCACACAGAGACTGACCAAACCCAACTCTGCTTACGTTGCAAGATGTGATGAGATGATCCCACTGCAGGCTCCCCTCAGCCCAGTGTAACAAACACCTGCTGGGAAGAGGAGAGCACCTCCCCGCTCAACATGTAGGGTGAAATGGGCTCCTCTCCTATTGCCAGTACCCCCAGCCGGCCCAGATCCCCCACTGCCAGCACCTAGGGGGCTACAGCCTCCCTCCTGTAGTGCATGCCCTCCTTCTGCACTATGAAATCAGTGCACCCCAGCCTGGTGTAGACAGTCAACTCTGCTGGCACCAGGGAGAAATTTCCCTTCTGCACACACTCAGTCCTAGGGATCTCTCTCCCCTCACTTAGTTGCCGGTGCATTTTGCTCCCAGCCTGATGACCCAGTAGCTATTCCTAGCAGCAGAGGGAAGCATGGGCCAAAATGCATTCATTTGATGCTCCTTTGTGCCATTTTTAGTCCTACCCAAGGTAGCGGGTGGTGCTCCGAGGACTGGAGTTAAAGGATTCTCCACTGATCCTACCAGAGAGGAAGGAAAGAAGAAAGGTGGAAAGAGAAAAGAAAGGAGGGGGTTTGGGGAACAGAAGGAGGGACTGAAAATAACTAAGGTAGCACAGAGCGACAGATGGGCGCTCTGAGACAGGCAGAGAGAAGACAGGTCAGAGAAGCTCTTTATGAACAATCCATAGCACTCCTGGAAAGGAGAGAATTCAACGTCTCCCTCAGAAAACAGCCCACAGCTCTGCCTCCCCCCCACCAGCAGCCTCC
The DNA here is from genome assembly GCF_026122565.2 of Emydura macquarii macquarii. NCBI lineage: Eukaryota > Metazoa > Chordata > Testudines > Chelidae > Emydura > Emydura macquarii. The sequence continues at coordinate 521,006 of NW_027130807.1, forward strand.
CGCCATCGGGCTGCGCGCGAGGATGGGACTTACATATCTGGTGAGTCTTCTTTGCTGATGTACTCTTCCAAAATGCTGGTGTCGATGTTGGAAGGTTCCAGAGCGCCATTAATGTCGTGGCCTGCAGAAACGGGAGGGAATGGAGGGGGCGAGAGCCATTAGAAAACCAGATGGGTCACGGCCCCTCCCTGAGAGATCAGAGTGACGTACAGCTCTTCCTACTGCCCCAGGCCTGTCCCCTGCAGGAGAAGAAAGGGACTGAGCTGAAGGCAAGAGCCACTGATCCTCACGCAATCAACAGAGAGACCACCTCGGCATCCACCCACCCCCCGGTCATCCCACGACACGGGAAAATGGACAGGCACCGCTTGGGGACCATGGGGGCAACAGGGCAGGTAGGGAAGAGGCAGAGTGATCAGAAAGTCCATGGGACACAGGAAGTACTGGATGGTAAATTGTACTGACTGCAGGGGCCCACTGGGCCAGGCCTGGGTTGCTTGGGCTGTTGGACTCTCTATACTGGGCCTCCAGAGAAACATGGAGGATGGCGTCTGCCAGTAGCGTAGGCCTCGTCAGCGTGAGCTGCAGGAGCCTCTGGCTTTGCCTGGGCCACTTGCCCTGGTGGAAAAGCTGCTTGGGTGTGGGCTGCAAGAGCCTGTGGCTAGCGCGAAGTCTGGTGCTCAGCAGCAGGGCCGCACTGCGTGAGCTCTGTGGGTGGATTCGGGAGTCTGGTTTCATTCCCTCCCCGTTGGGCCCTTGCCTTGGTTTCGCAGAACATGCTGAAATTTCTCCGCTGCTGCCATGCCAACTTTGGCACAGATCTCACCTCCCCTCTCCTGTGAGGGCAGCACTAGACTTTCTTCCCCTTTCCCCTAGAGGTCCCTCCTCCTCCCGTGCTGTGGGAGCCAGGCTGGGGTTCGTTCGCTGAGAGAAAGTGCTTCTTTTATCTGCCTCTCTGGAATAGGCTTTTGCAGCCCGCTGGGGCCTACGCCAACCCCAAGTGCCAAAGGCACTGCCAAGAAAGGGGGAAAGCAGCCCCAGCCCCTCCTTCCCAGGACTCAGATAACAAAGGCGGCCCTTCCAAAATGGCCCGATCCCTTCAGCTCAAGGCGATGTGTCACTTGCCCAGCAGACGCGCGCACATGCACACACACACACACACACACACACACACACACGCAGTCAAAGGACCACCCGCCCCCTCTGAGCCACCCTGTGGGGAAAGGTTAGCCAATGAACCGCAAACGCGGAAAAGAGGGGCTTCAGCCAGCGTCCAGCCAATCAGATTTTTCCCCTGTGAAAATCCCTTTCATACCAAGACAAACAAATCGGCAGAAATAAATCCAGCTAGGAATTTTGCCAAGCGAACGGGGGTGGGGTGGGGGAATCTTTTCCTTGGTAACCCAGGTCGGAGAGAAAAGCCTGGGTAGGGATTCCATTGTAAAGCACCTAACCCTTTGTGTACCACACACCTCAACAGCAGGTCACGGGGAAGGGGGGCTCGCTGCTACAAAAGAGAGCATCCAGCTTAACACATGCCGCAACAGAGCCTGGAGTCCACAGCCCCTCCAGCGCCCTGGCCAGGACCCCACAGAAAGCCAAGGGCAGGACAGCTGGCTTCTCTGGGTGACAAGATGCACAGAACATTTCCACAGAGTGGTCATGGAGAAAAGGACAGTGGGTCACGGGAGCATCGGGCTTGCTCACTAGCCATGGCCATGGGAGCTGCTGCCTCCTCGTCAGAGAAGCTTCCCTAGACACAGGCATCGGGTTGGAATTGCAAAGCAGCAGCGCTGCCCGAACTGGGCGTTTTCTGGCTCAGGTGCTCTTCAAACTGACAGCACCTGATGTAGCCAGGATAAGTGCAGGCAGGTGCTGCTGCGGCTTCCCCCAGCTATTCCAGGCCTGCCCCGCCGAGGATTGCTAATGCTCCTGCTATTCCAATGCCAGCTTTCTCCTCAGCAAAGGCTTTCAATCATGCTAAATCATGGGCTGACATGGACAAGTGCCCACCAGGGAACCATTCAAAAAACTCACTTTGCTTGCCACACGATCCAAGATTTGAATCCAGATGTCCAGAAGTGGAGGGCCACTGCACTAATTCCTCTCCCTACACACAGACTACCATGCTTCCCTGAGGGGAGCTCTCTGAGTTGCTGGTTTCAGAAGTCTCCTTCCCAGTTCAAAGCTCTAACAAGGTCTGCATGGATGGGCAGAATCCCTGTTTGGGGGCGGGGGGGACGAGGGCTCACATACATCCCTCTGGGATGGACTGTGGCCATTCCAGAGTCTAATCTCCTCGGCCTTGCTGGTATCTCAGCTCACACCTTCCTAGCCACCTTGCCTTAAAGGTCACCTTCACAAAAATTCAATCGAGACCCAAGCAAAGGGTGAGATAAGCACCCTGGCGCGGAAGGTGCGTCAGCTGAACGGCTCTGGAGCTGCAGCAGAATTGATAACAGCCACAATGGGGGGACTGGCTGTGGGGTAGAAGGGGAGGGGCAGTTCTTTACCTATTAAAAATAAATCCAATGAAGGACTTTTCTCAACAAGAGGCTGATGGCCTTTGAGCCAACTGCAAAGGGACTGTGAGTAGCCGGGCTCCATGGAGTGATATTCACTCTTCCCAGCTGGCTGTGGTCCCAGTTCTTTGCAGACCCGAGAGACAGTCCTCGTTTCCCACTCTTTCTGATCCATCCCAGCTAGCACTGAGAATCTCTTCTCCTGGATCTTCCACCCTTCTCCTGGTCCTCCGAGTGCCCCTGCTTGTCTCTCTGGGGCAGAAAATATCTCAGGAATGTCTGCGCAGCTAAGCGCGAGCTCTTAAGAGCATCTCATTGCCTGAAACGTCTGTTCAGCAGGGACTGTTACCAAAAGCCAGCTTAGGTGATTAATTAAAAGCTAATACCACTCTTTAGAGTCACGAGCTCCTAACGACATTAACGATGCCCCTCCTCCCCTGCCCGCTGGGGATGAAGAGGGAGAAAGAAGCCACAGAAAATGGACCCATGAAGCTGAACACCCTCAAAAGCGCCACAGGGAACAGAACAACTCATCTCGAAGTCCCAATAATAGGGCGATGGAGCAGAAGGTAGCAGCAATCATCAACATACTCAGTCAATGAGCTCCTATTCCCTCTGCTCCACAGCCAAATTCCAAATCTAACAGCAGTCACCACCGTCCATAACTCTGCCTAACGCACCCAGGCTCCAGAACCCACTCCAGAATCCCCCAGAATCCAGAGCCCTGCCGGAACCGTGCCAAGGTCTGTAATCCACGCCAGAACCCCCCACCATCCACAACTCTGCCTGAAGTGTGCCAAGGTCTGTAACCCACACTAGAGACCCTCACCAACCATAACTCCACAGATGTGTCACTCTCCCGGAATCTCCAAAACTCACTGAACCACATTCTGCCTTCCGTCACCATGCAGCAAACCCTCAGCAACTCTGATGACCTCAGTGGAGCTGCTTTGCGACAATCCTGGTAACTGAAAACAGAATTTAACGAAGCCCAGGGCCATATGAAGAGCCTTCCTATTCCCAAACCTTCTGGGCCCCTCCTCACTTTCCTAACCCTCTACAGTCACTCCTGCTGCAAAAACATGTCATGAGCCTGCCAGACTCCTAGCTCTGCCCTAGCCTTACCACCTTCTTGTGGGTCATGTTCTGTCCCAAGAAGCCAAAGCCTTCCTGTAATCAGCTTTTACTCCATAATCATTGGTACTGCCTCCCTTTTCTCCATAACCCTTCCCAAAGTCTCCCTCCACACTCCGGAAAGTCCCTGGAGGCTTTTTTGGAACCCTACCCTATTTCTCTGCCCCAGTTCCTCCCAAAGGGGGTGAGAGAAAGTGTGGGGAGCCGCAAAGGTAAATCTTGCTTGAGAAGGACAAGATGACATTCGTTCCTCACCAAAGAAGTCAGGAGCTGGGAAATCAGACGCCCCTGTACGTGGGAGAATGTCAGGAATCCCACTGTTTGGACTGGTTTTCTCTGCCTTCCCCAGACTTCCCAAGTTGGTCAGTGTCTGAACAGAGCCTGAGCACCCCGCCCACCTCCTTTATGTTTTTGGTTTGCGGCTCATCTCTGCTCCTGTCCCACTAGACTCCCAGGCACTTGACCAGCAAGCCACAAACACCCACTGTGCCCCCCCCCCACCCTGCAGCACGCTCCTGTGCTCAGCACATCAAGTTCGGGGACACGGACAGGACCCAGGAATCCTCACGAACGTCTCAGCTCCCCCCCCCCCCGTGAAGACTGCAGTGTTTTGCAGCTGTCTGAAAGGGTTAACAGCGCCCTTCCCCTTCGAGTCACTGTATTTACAGGTCTTAGAGATTAAAACCAGAATTCACCTCGAGTGATAGGCTGATAAGTTTATGGTATTTCTATTTATAACAATCCCTCCCCCGTCTATGCTTGCTCTGCTGCCTGTCTTCTAATCACCCATAATCCTCCCCGGGTCACGAGGGGGTGGGAGGCAGGGTGAGCAACTGACAGAGAGCTGCATCCTGGGATACCTTAACGAGAACCAGATGTGAGAACCTGGAGAGGATGACAAGGTCAACCATTTTAATGGGCTGCTGAACTTCAGCAAGGGGAATAAGTGAGTGCAGGCAAAGCTCCCACAGGCAGGCACGAGGGGCGGGAGTTACACAGCGATGACGCCAGGCCCGCAAGGGGGCTGTAGGCTCCCCCAGGGCAATGTCTCCACACGGCAGCACGGGCCGAATTCTGCTCTTGGTGACTCTGGCATCATCAGTGGAGGTTGCTTGGCTGTATCTGAGAGCAGAATATAGCCTTTGGCCATTTGAGTTCACACTGAAGAGCTGTGAAAACGGAGGAGAGGAGAACCAGTTCGGCTAGAGTCAGAACTGACTAAAACTCTCTGCCCAGACCCAAAGCTGGACCCTAAAGAAACCTTCCTGCAGCTTCCAAAGCATTTCCACTTCCTTCCCCACGCAGCTCAGCAGGTTTGGTTTTCACCATCTCTGCCCAGTCTGCTTCCCAGAGCAAAAGAGCTGGAAAGGCACAAGGAACATCTCAGGATTTTCAGACCCATTTTGGATCTGAATGTTGGGGGGTTTCTCCGCTTCCCTGAGCCTCTGATGCGCACCCATGGCTAGCCCACATCACCAGCTGCAGGGATGGCTGCACAATCACTTTCAACATCATACGGGGAGATTTTCAGAGGCACAAGGCAGCCCCCAAAACTGCCATTGAAGGTGGGGGTGAGAAGTGAAAGAGGGGCTAAGTATTCAGCTGCCACTTGTGCCTTTGAAAATGTCCCCCTTATTGATTTGGAGCAAACGATGCTCTGCCTCTTAAGATGGGCACGCCTAGACGTAGGAGACAGTGAAGCTAGCAGAGGCAGCAATGCCTAGTGGTCAGAGCAGGGGCAGGGAGACAGGACATCTGATTTCTATTCCTGGATCTGCCACTGTTTCCCTGCGGGAACTTGGCTGAATCACATGAACTCTCTGTGCCTCTGTTTCTCCATCTGAAAAGTGGGAATGACTATTATTACCCAGTTCGTAGGGCAGGCATTCATCCATCCATTAACCTTTGTAACGGATTTGGAGATCTTTGTTTGAAAGGCACTAAAAAAAGGCAAAGTCTAGTGACCTTTCATGCCCATTTAACCTGTATGTCAAGAGTCTTCCCAGGAGCAAGGATGCCTGGACATCAGTGATTCAGTCTTTACAGAGAGAATTCAATGGCTGCACAGTGCCTATGGCAAAGTGCTACGACGCGAATGGCCCTTGGCACTTACCATCTAGCATGCCCCACGTACAAAGCACAGCTAGTCACTCACCGTAGCCCCCTTTGGGATTGGTAAGTGCTAGTCTCTCCACCTTACCAATGGGGAAACTGAGTCACAGAGCACTCAGGTGACTTTACCAAGGCCACACAGGGAGTCATTGGCAGAATATCATGCTGCAGCTAGGGTGGGGCAGCTGCCAGTACAGCAAGTCAGAAGCACCCAGGAGCTCCTGGCTCCCAGTCCTGCATTCGCCTATCTACACTGCATTTCCATTGGCAGGTGTAACAGCAGCCCTGGACAGCAAGCACTGTATAGCCAGACACAGCTGTCGCAGTGACATTGTTGTGTGCATCAGCTCCCCTTATCTGGTGCAGCGGGCATTGTGCTTCCCGAACACAGTGGTGCAGTGACACTAGCCTGGGGGCTGTATTGCATGCAGGCTGGCGTTCTACCTAACTCCTCCATGGTATTTGGAGGGGCCCCCGTAGCCTCGAGGTGCTACCGGTGTCACAGTTGTGTGCCCCGCCCCGCCGAGGTGGCATCAGGATGAAGTGATGCTAACTGCAGGGACTGCCTCATGCATGCCATTGCCAGCGGCGGATTCCCGTGAACATGCACAATGGGTTGTGAAATCAGCACACTGGGCTGCAGCATCGGCACATTCCCAGCACCTCGCTCCGCTCACAGCCCCCTGCCGTGTTTATACTTCCCTCCCGGCTGATTGGCCAGGGCCTGGCCACGAGTCCGAAGAATCTACCGGAGAGATTTCTAACCAAACACCGCCTAAGCCTGGGGAGCTGAGGGGTGAGCAGCTACGCTCCAGCTCCTCTTCCTCATCACCTGCAATCCTAGCCCTGGCCCTCGGCGCCCCTCCTTCCAGCCAGACTAGAACCCCAGTGAGCCAGATTGCTACAGCAAAGGCCTGTCCTACGGGCAGCCCCTCCCCTGGGACATGAGAAATGCATACGTCTGAGCAGCACCTATACCCTGCTCCCTCCAAATTCATCCCCACCCACTAGTGACATGGGACACACAGGGGTCAGAAGCAACACTGACGCCCTGCCCTCATCCCCCATGCTTCTCCACCCACCAGCAACACAGGATACCCAGGGAGTCAGGTGGCAGCACCAATGCCCTGCTCTCCAAGGGGCCACGTCTCTGACTCTGTCTCTCCAGTGAGATGAGACACTTGGGATGCAGAAGAGGCTCAGGAGGCCAACCCAGCAGAAACTGCTGAGGGAACAGACAGCTCTTTGCTTAAAGAATAACATAAGAGTGATTTTTCTTGGGACAGAAATCTCTCTCTCTCTCTCAACCCTGTAGGGTGCTAGAGGATCCAACCCCCTTCCCCAGAGCTTTGGGGGGTTGATCACCGCTGCCTGCCCTCCCTCCCTCCCTCCCAGCCACAGCCCACGCATCCGCCCCTCCCCGAGATATGCAGCCCAGCATTCCTCGTTAATTATGCCCTTTATTACCTGACTGTAACATTAACCAGTCACTCCCAGGAGAGGTGACTCCTGTAACCCAAGCAGGAGGCAAAACTGAACCCCCTCTTTCCCCAAGTACTCCAGAGACCACCCCGGAGTAAGACCCCCTCTGACCTAGACTGCTCCAGCGTGTACACACACACACACACACACACACACACACACACACACACACACACACACACACACACACACACACACACACACACACACACACACACACACACACACACACACACACACACACACACACACACACACACACACACACACACACCCCCCTCCTCTCCCAGCATCAATACAGGAGCGAGAAGGGCAGCCCAGCTGAGCGATAATATGATTCACCCATGACCGGAGCTCCCACATGCACACTGAGCATCATCTCCTGGGTTATTTTGACCTTAGGCTTCCCCACGCCAATGGTGCTCTTTGATGCCACGCCAGGACAATCTGCTTTGCAGGCATCACAGCGATTTGCTGCACACATTTAGGGCACTGCAATAATTCCCCCAGAAACAAAAGGGCCAGATCCCTGGCTAGTGGAAACTGGTGTAATTCCATTGGCTTGAATTGCTTTGAAGTCCACAGAGCTACTCCGATTTAAACCAGCTGAGGATCTGGCGTTGCTTCAGGGCACAAACTACCACCACAAAATGGGAACAGCAAGGAAAGGCCCAGCTATGGGAGAAGTCTGCACTCTGTTTTGTCCCCTGGGCATCACATTATCTGCAGCCTGCCACATAGGCAGGTCTCCTCTTTTCCAAGGGTACAGAGATACGCTGCAATCCCTGTGGTCACACTGGAGAGTAGAAAGCTCTAGCCCCAGCAGCACACATGCCCTGTGACGTGCCCTGGGGGAAGTCTGAGGTCAGAGTAAACGGAACATGGGGGCTAGAACATAATGCAGGGGCACTCGTCAGTTCCCAGTCCAAGGGCCGCTCAAAGTCCCTTGCCCGTTTTTCATTTTTTAAAGGGGGCAAATAGGCTGAGGCAAATACAGAGAGGGGTGGAAAGTCTCATCCAAGTCAAAAAGCTTTGCCGTAGAGAGGCCAATGCGCCTCCTAACATTGTCTTACTTCCCTACAGTGCCTTTCAGCCCCAGGGATCCCAGAACACCCTTCCTCCTGGTGAGCAATGCCTTTCTCCAGGAGCAGCCCCACGGAACTGAGTGGGCTTTCTTGGGGAATCAGGTGTGACACGACACGCGTAATGGGATCAGCATCTGGGCCTTTGCAAACATAGGTAGACACAGGAATCCCTCTATCTGCCACTCACCTGCAGTTGCCGCTGGAGTGGCCTGTAGCGCCTACTTTGCCATTCAGGGCAGTTACTGCATCTGACTGAAACGATGGGGAAAGAGGTGGGGATTTTAGGGAGGTGGGTTGTAGGAGCCCACGATGGAATTCACTGGGACACTAGAGTTAAAATCCCTATTTCTTCAAAAAGACCCAGGGGACCCTCAGTGGCCACGAGTTCCCCATCTCGCCGATGAAGGGGGAAACCTACAAAAGTGCAGCACGGTGCCCCCTAGAGCTGTGCAATACTGAATCAGCGTCCCCTCTTGAGTCACAATACCACCTCCTATAATACCGGGGTGTTCCCCACAGATCTCCCGTCCAAGTATCATCTAGACCTGACCCTGGTTAGCTTGAGCGCTGAAGAGCCCATGGTCCCTTTATACATACTGAAAACAGTTTAGTTTAGTTTGCTTTTCATGGTAGCTTTCCTGCCTCCTGCCAGTCGCAGCTCTTGACTATCCACGCCGCACCATGCACTGCACTGCACAGCTATTCCTAATGCACTGGATAAAATGGGAGCTGAGCCTGCCTACGCAGAAGTGAGCTGGCTTCCCTGCTTTCCTGGGTTTTGGGAAGAACAAGAGATGCCGTGAGGGAATTCCCACTGTAACAGTGCTGGGAGTTCCCATCCATCCACGGAACCATAGGACGGCACCACGCTCTGCAGCTGTAGGGCATGTGGCATCTCTCTCAGGAAGCCCAATGAGTGGAGATGGGCAGTGCCATGGAGAAGAAGTGCCTCGATCCAGCTCTTTTCTTCCAGGGATCTCCCCCTCTCCCTTCTTCTGGCCATTTCTCCTCCTCCTCCCCAGGTCTTCCCCCTCTGCCTTTTCCCCAGCCACTCTTCGAGTCCCTTCTATTATCTTCTACCGCCACCTCTTCTCCACCTCCCTACTATTTCCCCCACACTATTCTTCTCCTGGCCCCTTCCCTCCCACTATCTCCATCCCACTGGCCTATCTCTTTCCCCATCCAGCCTCTCCACCCTTCTCTTAGCCTCTCCTCTGCCCTCGCCAGCTGTGAACATTGGCATGGATGGAGCCATTGTCCTCTGGGCACGGGGAGAGAGGAGGAGGGGGAAGGTGTGAGAGGAGACACAGTGGAGCGTTTGTCCATTTCCCTGCTGCTCCCCCCTCCGCCGTCAATGGGCTGCTTGTCAATTCATGCGCTAAGATGGCGGAAATCGCAGCTCACACACAAGCGTTGCCATTTGGCGGTGGCGAAGGCGCCTGCTCGGGGGGGGGGCACACTGGCCTGTTTGTTTGGAGACCAATTTCACCGCCACGAATGCCTTGGTCACAGGGAACCTGCTCAGGCCTCCTTCAGGAGCCGATGTGGGGGGAGGCCATAGAGAGAAGAACCAGAGGAATCACCCTCATTGGAGCCCAGCAGGCCTTCCTGACCTCATCGCATCCAGAACCGATGCCCAGGCACCCACAGAGCTTTCCCTCCATCTAACCCCAGTGCTCCCAGCCCCCAAACGAACACCCCCAGGAGTGGGGTGGATGTCGCTAGGGTGTGGCTCCCTTGGCTGCTCAGTGAGGGGCAGCACACGCACATTGGATGACACAGCCCCTTTGTCCAGCAACTGGAAGAGGCTAGAGATTGAGCCACCCCTTGCACCAGATGGGAATAAAAATCAAGCCCCCCCGAGGTGAAGTGTGTCACTGCGCTGTGCTCAGGAGGAGTGGGGGGGATCCATGGGAGAGGCAGTGGGTCTGAAGGGATCCAAGGCCTGTTCCTCTCCCTCTGCCCAGGCAGCAGGATCTTGGTACAGAAGCCACCTATAGGCCACTCTGCTGCTTCGAGACATGCTACTGCCTGGGAAGTAGCATGCCCCCTCATGCACTCAGACACCACCACACGCTTGCTTCCCTCCGAGACACTGAACCTCCCATGCGTGCTCTTCTCACGTGGGCTCACCCACAGCCATGGGACAGTCAGTCAGGGCCCAAGCATAATTTTTTTGGGCCCAGTACAAACTTGTAACACGGGCCCCCTCCCACACACATACCCATGGGGGTTGCAAGCTAGGCCGGGCCCCCCAGGGCCTGCAGGCCCCAGTAAAGTATACCCTTCCCCCCCCCCATGTGGGGGCCCTGCAGCCAATCCTCCCCCAGTGCTCACCCATGACACCAATAGGTCACCCGCCCTGTGCTCCCCTTGCCCAACGAGGCTGGGGGAGAAGGCCCCACCACCGAGAAGAAAGGTTGTCTCACAGTCCAGGCCTTTGCTCCCCCATCACAGGAAAGCAAGGGGAGGGGGGGACAGCTTCTCTATTCTGACTCTTCTCTCTCATCAATGAGGAGACCACGGTCTGGGGGACAGCCTCTCTTCCAACCCAGGCTGCCCGCTACAGAGAACCAGCCTCTCAGCTGGTCTCCTGAAGAGCCGTAGCAAGTTGGCTGCCATGTTGGAGTGGAGTAGCTGTACCCCTACTACTCTGCTCCTGCCCAAGTCTAGTCCCCCACAAGGGAGACATGGAAGGGGGAAGGCCCCTCAACACAGTCTCCTGCCTGCCTCCACTGTGTATGATGGACCTCTGTTGACCGGGAGCCCAACCAACCAGAGAAATAATGGAGTCAAGTTCCAAATTCACACGCCCAGACCCTCTGAAACATCCCCTGGCCTGACAATGCATCCCTCATCCCCTCACCCTGCTCCACCAGATCTGAAGGGGAAGCTTCTTCTCATGGGTTTGTGGCTAATGGACAGGAGTGGAACACAAGACATCTGGATTGAAATTCCTACTGAGCCACTGACCTCCTGTGTAACCCCAGAGCGCCCCACCTGTAAAATGGCCTCCTCTTCTCCCACCCGTGTAATTGCCTCATCTGTAAGCTCTTCAAGGCAGGGTCCATCTCTCACTATGGGTACGTCTATACTGTACGCTCAGCCCAGGCTCTGATTCAGGTTTGAGCCCAAGCCCCCCATCCATCCACACGCAAATCAGTCTGACTCGGGTCAGCATTCACACCGGACTTGGGTCCTGCTGTGATGTGAGTCCAAGCCCTGGCATTCTGCAGTGTGGATGCAGCTCGAGCCGCAGATCAGAGTCAGAAGGTCGGTGCAGTATGGATGTGTTAAGCACAGCTGTGAAACCTGGGTCCAGCAATTGTAAATCCAGGTTTACAATGCAGTACGGACACTCAAGCACAGGCTTGGAAACAGCAGATATGTCTACACAGCAAAAAAAAAAAAAAAAAAAAAACACCCCGGGGCGGTGAGTCTCAGGGTCTGGGCTTGGCCCTACAGTGTTAAAAATAGCCATGGAACCGTTCCAGCTTCGGCTGGAGCTCAGGCTCTGAAGCCCAGGGAGGGGGATGACGGGTCTCAGACTTACTGCTGTGGGCTTTTTTTTTTTTTTTGTCATGTAGATATACCCACTGAGTCCACAAACAATCCCCCATGTGTCTGGGTAACACTTAGCACAACAGGGCGGCAGCTGGGACCTCTAGGTGCTGCTGTAACATAAATCATTAATAAATAACAGATTTAAATCCAGGTTTCCGATGCTGAAACAGAGCCTTTCGGAGAGACTCACTCAATATTAGTGTGCACTGAAGCATACTTTCACGTAAAAAGTAATTTCCAAATCCACACTGACTTATTACTATTCATTGTCTGTATTACAGTAATGCCTTTGGGTCCCATTGCACAAGGGGCTATACAAACACATCATAAGAGGCAGCCTTTGCCCCAAAGAGCTTACAATATAAATAGACAGGACGGACAAAGGGGGCAAGGGGACACCGACGCTACAAAGAGGTGGACTGATTTAACCAAGGTTGTACAGATGATCAGTGGCAGAGCCAGGAACTCCTGACTGAAAATCCACTGCCTTAGCCACTGAACCATGCCTAGCATCTGCGTGATGGCCCCTGAGACTCTGTGAGCAGGACTGGCCCCTGGGATACTCTATAAATCTTACAGAATGGATAGACAACAGAAAACATTAGAATGGCTAAAAATGAATAGAAGCCAACCTGAATGGTCTGGGGCACTACTACCAGTGCATGAGATGGCTGCAGGAGACTGGATTAGCAGATGCATCTTCACAAGACTCAGCAGGTCACATAGCCCAGAGGACTATAGCAGCGTTACATGTCAGTTTTAGAGAAATGCACTCCACTTATATACTGCTTGGGAGCGCAGTAAGTGATTTGGGAAGATCCAGCGCGCTGAAGCCCTATGTAACCTGTCCTAGGAAAGACCCCACCCCTCCCCAACCTTTCAGGCAGGATGATTATTAATAAAATAGTAATAGGATAATACAGTCTTAAAGGCACCCAGGCACTTCACAGAGTACATAAAGACGGCACACTCTGTTTTGGCCCTGTCAGGGTGCAACGCAGCACCTGTGTAATTGCGTATGGAACAGAGAGGAAATGAAGACCATCCCATCCAGTTGAACTGATATGGCGAATTTAGGAAGGCAGAACATGTTTATCCAGATAGGAATTGTGCCAGGACGTTAGGCTTTGGCGCCACTATTTGTGCAAAACTGACACAAGGCCTTTAATGACCAAAAGTGGCAGGTGAGTGGGCTTCACCACTCATCTGACTGATGGCACATCCAGCAGCATAGTATTCTCAATAGCACTGTGCTAATGTCTTTGCCGCATAACTTACTTACAGAGAGGAACACTATATGCAGATTACCAGCACTGCATAGATTTTCTCTGAAGATCTCCCATCCAAAATCAGAGCAGACCAAACCCTATTTAGCTAACACCACCTGCTAAGGTCACAGCGTAAGGCTGCAGACCTAACTGAGAACAATATGAAGTAAGAATTTCCCAGAGAAAACCATCAACACAGCAGCCCTTTTTGCATACATCTTTCATGTGCCCTGCATGAACTTCCCAGGATGTGACAGCATTTTCCAAGATCTAAGGCATGCTGTAGAGGAGAGAGAATTAGCCTGACAATACTAAACACATATAGATAGGACCATTGTTACTTTCCTTAATAATGAAATGAGGATATGATTCAAAATGTGTCACTGCAGGTGTATGAACCTCAATGCTGCTACCCATCACACAGTGTAAATTACACCACTGTAGGTGCAGCCAGCACTCAGGAGTTAAATGTTTTATTAAAGCAAAGGTTAAAATGATCTAATACAGAATTTAAAGAAAGAATTTCTATACATCTGTGTATGATGTTTAAATTATCCAAAAGTACATAGTTTTGTTTTAAAAGTCATAAAATACATATAGCACATATTCTACTACACAGGAGCTGCTTGAAATGGACAAGTTAGAACTTCTCTTGGCTGTTTGGCTAAGGTCTAGGATTGATTTAATATCTGACTCATCCTCCACTGGGAAACCATACCCTGCTTATGCTCTTGCAGGGGGATGGACCCACAGATATAGTAAATGTTATTCATCTCGGACTTCGCAGATTCATAAAGGTCACAAGGGAAAAATCTCCCCCCCACCTTTGCAGTAATGAGTATCTTCACTGAAGCGCTATAGTGGCACCGGTGCAGTGTTTTAAGTGTAGACATACCCTTAGGGATCTACGTCAACAGAAGCAACCTTCTGTTGACCTAGCTACCATCACTCAGGGAGGTGGAGTTCCTACAGTGACACAAAGACTCCTTCCATCGATGTAGGCTTCAGCTACATTCAGGGCTACAGAGGCATAGGTATGGTACCATAGCTACACTGCTATTGCACCCATAGTGTAGACAGGGCTTTAGTTAATTCAGATTAACTTTCCTCAATGTCCCCCTATAGTCAAGCCCTTACAGCCTGTGCTCAAGTGAACCCCTTAACTTTCTCTTTGCTAAGCTAAACAGTTTGAGCTTCTTTGGTCTCCCACTCTAAGGCAATCCTTTCTGACCTTGAATCACTCTTGTAACTTTTGTCTGAGAATATTCCAGTTGTCCACATCCTTTTGAAAGTGTGGAAACCAGAAATTGACACAGTGTTCCCATAATGGAATGGAAACCGGTATCTATGCTACTACAAGCCTCCACACCATCTATTGTCATTATTTATTAAAGTTCAAAAAATAGAAAAAGAAAATAAAAAGTTGGAAAACTTCTAAAGCATTTTCTGAAACAAAATTTTTGTTCACATGAAATTTTAATTGAAATTTTTCATTTATTGAAACTGGGCATGTATTCTTTTTAATTTAAGATATTTTAAATTGATTTTCAACTTTTTTTGAAAATCTGAAAAAAATAATTTCTGAAAATTTTTCATTTCAAGAAATGAAAATTTTCAATTAACTTTTATTACAATTTTTGCAACAAAAAATGAATTTCCACTGACAATATTTCACATTTTAAAAAATAGGACTTTAAAGTATTTTTTGCTTGTAAAAAATTTTAACTGACTCTGTATACTCTGCCCTGCACAGAACATAGAGAGGAAATAGTTCTTGCACTAGAAATCTTACAATTTAAATAGATATTAGACAGACAATACAGATCAGACAGACATCTGTCAAATTAATGAGTGTTAAAATTCACTAAATGAATGTTAAATTCATTCTCTGACCTCCTCGTGCATTTTACATTTGACTTCACAGAAGTGAGTTTTCAGGATGGATTTAAATGAAGAGAGGAAGATTCTACCAGCATTCATGAGGGCACTACATACATAAGGGGCGGCAGGGAAGTGGGCATGGAGACACGTGTGGGAGAAGGTAACATTGGGCTTGGTTTGGCAGAAGCCTTTAGCTGAGTGAGTTCTGAATAATTCTTTCCTTGCTTACTAGAACTTTGAAACTAAGGACAATGCAGAAGGCAAGTAGGAACTAGTAACCGGATTCAAATAGGGGAACAATGTGGTCAGAGCAGCAGACAAGCAAGACAACTCTCATGGCAGCATTCTGAATGAGCTCAGAGTGCAGGGCAAGGTGGGAATTACAGAGGCCAATGAGGAACAGCCAAGAGTAGGTGAGAAGTGACTAAGGCATAGAGAAGGGGCTTTGTGTTAAAGCATGGGACACAGAGATGCTCTACAAGAAGAGCTGGTAAGGAGAGTGGAGAGGAATGGAGGGTGAGAGTCTGGATGATGTGGAGGGCAGCAGAAATATCAGGATAGAGAAGGGAGGTTTTGGGGCAATGATGAGCTCTGTTTTAGCCAAGTTGAGTATGAACTGGTGGTGCCATCCAGGAAGAATTGTTGTAGAGACTGTTATGAGTAGGACTGAATGGAGGAGATGTTGGTGGGCAGAAGTAGTAGAAATTTGGGAGCTGTCAGCACAGAGAGGTGGTAACTGAAACCATAAGAGTGACTAAGGCCATCAAGTAGTAGTATGTAGAGAGAAGAAAGAAGTGAACCAAGGACAGAGCCTTGAAGGACAGCATGAGAAAAAGGAGAGCAGAGAAAGAGGAACCATCAAGGGAGACACCGAAGGGGCCGCAGGAAGAGAACCAGAAAAGGACACAATCACTGAGGCCAAGGGAGAAGAGAGTGCCCAGAGGATGGGAATGATCAACAGGGTCAGAAGCAGTGGACAGATCAAGGAAGGTGACAGGGGGACAGGCCTTTGACTTGGCCAAGGGGAGTTCCCTGCTGTGCTGGTTGAAAGCTGGTTCAGTGGGATGCCAAAAACAGAAGGTAGGACTTGAAGAATCTTTCTGAGAACAAAGATCATCCTCAACTCCACCCCTGTGTCCCCAGGATGCTGGGCTCAGGTGGGTCCCTGGCTGTTGGAGGGGAAAAGCTACCTACAGGCAGTGCAAGGACAGGAGCAGGAGCCCAGACAGATGTAAAGAGATGGAGACCCAGGCAGGAGAATGGGGATCACAGGAAGTTGGGGAACCCACCTGGAAGAGGAGTGACTGGGTTATTCCCTCCCTTTCCACCGGAGGCCGGGGTGGCGAAGAGCCTTTTTTTTTTTTAATCTCCCCATTATCTCCCCCTCCTCAGCTGGACACAGTGCAGCCACCTCTCCTGATCAGCTGTCATGTTTGAAGTGCCATGGAACTTACCTGCCCCAGGTTTCCACCCGCCCCTTACAGGACCTTGTTGTTTCTGGCTCCAGGAAAGACTGTTCCTCAAAGGAGAGAAGGTAAGAGGCATGTTGTATTCCTTTCCCCGGACACAATGTACACTCACGGACAGTCAGAGCCCCACCAGGGACAGGTGCCTACATACACCCATGCAACATACTCTCCTTTGTGAAGATCATCCTGGAACAGCAGCTGGGGAAATATCTAAAAGTGTTCTGCCAGCAGATGGCTGCAGGAAACAATATTCATTCTTCCCCCTTAACATTGGCCACCTTATTGCTAGAATGTCCATCTCAGATGCTTCTAATCTGGCTTCCTCAGCGAGTTTCTCATAAAGCCAGCGTCAGCCAATCTCTGATCCCCTGGGCACTGCAAATATACTCCACTACTATTCAGAAGCAAACCTCACTTTCCCGCCAGCCAGGCTCTCTAGGGGGAGTAGGGGGAGCTGTACTTGGATGAAAAGGGAAATCAATCAGGGTGAAAGTGTGTATCACAGTTACAACAAAAATAAAACTCAGCATAGGAAAGGGCAAAATAAAAATCCATGGGGAATATATCGTGAAAAATAGATTAGATGTCCGGTTTTGCATGAATAGCACTGAGGGGGTGGCAGATGCTGCCACACTGGGGCTAGGAAGGTAAGAGACTCTGGGAGCCTGCAAAAGGCAGGGGATTGGGAAGTAAAGTTAAGAGAGAAGATGGGTGAGAAAGGGCATGGACAGCAATGAGCTCACACAAATAGGGCCCGAAACCCATCCCTTTAAAGTCAAGGGAAAGACACCCATTGATCTCCATGGAAGTTGCACTGGTCCCATAGTTTACAGCAGACAGGCAATAGGAGACAGAACCATTCACTGCCAGGTCAACTGTTCAAACCCAGTTCATGGCAAATTAAATCACTATCTGCTGACTGGTCAGAGGCTCATGTGAAATACATTTCAATCCAGGGTTTCAATCTAGTTCCTAATGGCCAGGTGTCCACATCACAAAAGCCCCCCCAACAGCTGGCATTAAACAGCCACCTTGTTGACAGTCTCAGCAGAGAGGCCGTGGGGGCCTGAATGGACCCTGGGAAGGGATCTCTACTCTCATGTTTGGAGAGGAGACAATGGGTGGTCTCCCACACTGCCCCACCCCAGCTGCTAATCTAGCTCCTTTTACCAGCACTACAGTCACTGCATGTTTTTAACATTTATTTTAAAGCATCTGGGGGAGAAAATTTAGTAATAAGTGTCTGAACCAGTCAGTCATTTTCACTGGCAGCCAGTGCAACTTGAACAAAGAGCTGGGTGACAAGCGGGGAATGAGAAGAAAGGGAAATTACACAAGGAGCATGAGTCATTAAATCATTCGACCTAAAGATCTGTTAGATCATTCCATTCGCCCTGCTAGGGACGGAGCAGGACTGCGCACGACACTTTATTTTTCACGGCCCTGTCCCATCTAGTTTGAAAACGTCCCCAGTGACGAGCCGTCCCCCCGCTTCTGCTGGAAGCCCATTCCACAGCCAAAGACATCTCACCGCGAGGGAGCTCTTCCTGATACTCAACCTAAGCGTTCCCTTCCTTGCTTTTATTCATTTCCCCTCCTGAGACCCCCTTGTACTAAACAATTCCTCTCCCTTCTCGTGGTTTACACCCTTTGCATTCAATGTCTGGGCTGATATCACCATGACCCAGCTGAGAACCCAAAACCACTGAAATCAATGGATCCACTGGCATAAATTTGTGCTGGCCAACATATGGATTTCATAGTCAGACCATTAACTGTCTTTTAGCTAAACTCCATTAGTCTCTCCTAATAAGTCAACCTTTCCAGTCCCTGATCGCATCTGCGACTCTTCTCTGACCTCCCTCCGAGCTGTCAATACCTGTCTGGCAACAGGATTCTGAGAATCAAGCCCAATACCCTAGGTGCTGTCACTCAACAACCAAATGGAGAAGGACTATGAGTGATGTGATAACTCTTCATACACAGTTCAGCATTGCTTTGATCTGTCATATGGCACTGCAAACTCCAAATCTAATTTTCTGTCCACTATCAACCCAAGGTCCCCCACAGCCTTACTACTTCCCAGCTGCTTCCTTCCACTGAGTAGCCATGCTTGGATTATTTTTCCCCCAATGAGTTAACTCATATTTTTCCCAACTGAGGGCCATATTTTCAGCTGGTATAAATTGGCAAAGCTCCCTTTACTTCAACGGAAATCCAGGGGAGAGGATCTGGCCCATCTTTCTCACTTTTGTTATTTTTGGCCAATGTTTCTGATTCCTGTAAATCTTTTTAGATTATTAATCATTATTTATATTCTGGCAGCTCCTAGGGACTCTAATCAGGAATCAGGGCTCCACCACAATGCTTAGCATTGTACACACAAATGACAAAGAGGGCCCAAAGTCTGGGCCCCGAAGAGCTCATAATCTAAGGTTAAGACAAGAGACAGCAGGTAGACTCAACAAACAGACGGGGGAGCAGAAGGAAACAATGAGACATTATGGTCAGCACGAAAAGCAATAGTCACAGCTCCTCCATAGCTTACCCATTGTCCAGGTTTTTCAGAGGGGCATGAGGGGAGGTTGCATTTTTTGAATTATGGGTAAAATTTTCAAAAGCACCTATGTGATATGGGAGCCTAACTCCCACTGACTTTCAATGGGACTTTGGCACTTTTGAAAATGTCTTCCTATTTCCTTCTTCCCCTGTTGCTCACGACGCCTCCCAATTCAATACCATCAGCAACATTCACTACATGCTCTCACTTCAATGAAGATACTAAATAGGATCAGAGCGGACACTGACACTTGTGCTATCCCCTCTAGACACCTTCCTCTAATCTGATCCATTGATACATGATACAACCATGAGCAACTGGGGCTACTCCTGACTGAAATAGCCAATGCATCATTCAGAGAAGAAATCTTCCCTTCCTCCTTCTAACATGCAATAGTCCAACCAACACTGAAGAAACTTTCCCTGGACACATCAGTTCTACTCAACTACCATGCAGCGTCAAACCTTGCATGCCTGAGCAAGCTCAAAGAAGCTAGCCACAGATCAACTACAAATTGATGCTAATATTCTAGACCAATCACAATCTGGATTCAGGCCAGGGCATGGAACTGAAACCACTTTAGTGGCACTGATTGAAGATGATCTCCAACCTTCAGTGGTTAAAGGGAAGACATTCATTTTCATCCTCTCGGACTTTTCTGCAGCATTAGATGCTGTTGTCCATAAGATCTGCTGGCTCACCTAAGACAAGTGGCAGCAGTGCAAGGTAATGCACTAAAATAGTGTGAGTTTTTCTTGGAGGGGCACACCCAACAAGAAGTGATGGCAAACTGCACATTCACCACTAGACCCCTTGCTTGTGGAGTCCCAAAAGATCAATTCTCTCTCTGGTCCTTTTCAACATCTACATGCATCCACTAGGCGAACTGGTGAGACAACACAGACTGAAGTGCCAGTGATATGCAGATGATACACAGCTCTATCTATCCTTCACCACATACAACTGCACCACTACCACCAAGATAGCCCAGTGGTTGGATGAGATCAACTCATGGAAGAAGAACAGCTAGCTGAATCTACGCAAGACAGCCATGATGCTGATGAAGAGAGGAAAGTATTTTGAAGAGCTTGCAGCCATGGTGCAGTCTCCGTTGGTCAAAAGATATGCACCCACAATTGGTCAGTTCAGTCTGTAATCCTAGGAGTACTCTTGGATTCTTCTTCGCGGACGCTGAGCTCTCGCATAGATGTGTCCTGCACTTTCTATCATCTCCATTTGGTTAGGCGACTACAACCCAAAATGGCAGACAATAACCCTAGCCTCTGTTATTCATGCCCTCATCACCTCTCAGCTGGACTACAGCAATGCAATGTACCTGGGAATGAAACCTTCAGCACTTAGGAAACTCCAACTTATACAGAACACTGTATCACATCTCCTCAGCAACTCAGGCTACTGTGAGCACATCACACCTGCCCTCTGCTCCCAACACTGATTTCCCACACAATATTGGGTCAAGTTTCCTTATCTTCAAGGTGCTTCATGGCCTGGGGCCAGGATATTTAAAAGATAATGTATAGCTCCAGGATGAAGTCTGTGGTCAACAACTTTACATCTCTGCCACAATGGAACTCTCTACTATAAGGGCAGAATTCAAGAGTGCAGGAACCATAACTTTCTCTGGGGCGGGCCCAAGACAGTGGAACAAATTCTTCCAGGACCACAACAAACCTCACCACCTTCTGCTCCAAGTGCAAGGTGCATTTCTTTGACCTGCCTTCTTTGACATAAACAAAGAGCGACAGGTATAATAAAGAAAAGTCACACTACCAATACAAGACACTTCACTACACACACTTCTCCCCCGAGGAGATGATGAGAGAACAAACAACATGGCAGATGTTAGTCATATGGCTTAATGCACTGCTAGAGAGTGCTCAGATACTATGGTGATGAACACAGTATAAGAATATACATAGAACAGAACAGAATAGAGAATTCTGGTTTAGCATTATCCTTTGTCAATAGGCCTTCAGCCAAGGGTCAGAAGCTATAAAGGAAGCCTCTAGGGAAGCCAGTGAGGAATCAGGAAGATTATTCCCTCATTCCAGGCAGGAGATTACTAGAACCTACTCTAGAGATTATCAACCTCCCAAGGGTGCTAAGAGATTTCAGCAATGTTTGGGAACGACTTTGGAAGCCAGGAATGAAAGGTGACATAACAGGGAAGTAATTGTGATGGAGGAAATGGTCAATTTGTAGCAGGATGAGCCAAACAGATAACTAAGCAGAAACTCAGATAGTAAAAACACTTTTCTTGAGGTTCTATAAAGTTTGTTTCCACTCCCTGATTTCTGTGCCTCCTGGTGCTGGCCAGAAGCAAAGCTACTGTAATACCACAGGATGTTCTTGGCCCAGCTGGACCAATGAGGCCTCAAGACCTATAAAAACAAACAAAAGAGAAGTTCGATCTAAACAGAACAGCCAGGTTTCCTCACAGGCACAGGGGCAATATGGGATGAATTCTTCCCAACACAACAAGAATTAAGCAGATATCTGAGGATTCACAGAGTCACAAGGCCAGAAGGGGCCACTGTGATCATCTAGTCTGACCTTCTATATAACATAGGCCATAGAACCTCCCCAAAATAATTCTTAGGGCAGATCTTTTTGAAAAAAAAAAATCCAATCTTGATGTTAAAATTTCCAATGACGGAGAATCCACCTGATCTTTGCTAAATTGTTCCGATAGTTAATTGCACTCACTTTTAAAAATGCACACCTTATTTCCAGACTGAATTTGTCTAGCTTCAACTTCCAGCCATTGGATCATGTTCTACCATTCTATGTTAGACTGAAGAGCCCATTATTAAATATTTGTTCCCCATACAACTAGTGTAATCAAGTTACCCCTTAACCTTGTCTTTCGTAAACTAAATAGATTGAGCTTCTTGAGTCTATCACTATAAGGCATGGTTTCTAATTTTTTAATCGCTTTTGTGGTTCTTCTCTGAATCCTCTCCAATTTATCAACATCCTTCTTGAAATGCGAACATCAGAACTGGATACAGTATTCCAATCACCAGTGCCAAATTCCGATGTAAAATAATCTCTCCACTCCACCTCAAGATTCCCGTTTATGCATCAAAGGATCACATTAGCCCTTTTGGCCACAGCCTCAAACTGGGAGGTCACGTTCAGCTGATTATCCACCATTCCTCCCAAATCTTTTTCAGAGTCACTGCATTACACGTAGAGTCCCCCATTCTGTAAGTATGACCTCCATTCTTTATGCCTAGATGTATACATTCAATTTAGCCTTGTTAAAATGCATATTATTTGCTTGTGCTCAGCTTATCAAGTGATCCAGATCACTCTGTATCAGATCCGTTGTCTTCATTATTTACCACTCCCCAGTTTTTGTGTCATCTGCAAACTTTATCAGTGATGATTTCATGTTTTCTTCCAGGTCATTGATAAAAATGTTAAATAGCATAAGACCAAGAACCACTCCCTATGGGACTCCACTAGAAACATACCTGTTCAATAATGATTCCTCATTTACAATTACATTTGAGACCTATCAGTTAGCCAGCTTTTAATCCATTTAATGTGTGTCATGTTATTTTACATCAATCAAGTTTTTTAATCAAAATGTCATGTGATACCAACTCAAATGCTTAAAGAAGTCCAAGTATATTACATCAACAACAGCAACCTTATCAACCAAACTTGTAATCCAATAAAAAATAGATATGTTAGTTTGACAGGATCTATTTTCCATAAACCCATGTTGATTGACATCGATCCCTGGAAAGTTAATGGAGCGGCTTATATGAGACTCGATTAATAAAGATTTAAAGGAGGGTAATTTAATTAATGCCAGACTGACAGGCCTATAATTACCTGGGTCATCCCATTTACCCTTTTAAATATTGGCACAAGATTAGCTTTCTTCCAGCCTTCTGGAACGTCCCCAGTGTTATTGAAAAATCAACAGTAATGGTCCATTGAGCTTCTCAGCCAGATCTTTTAAATTCTTGGATGCAAGTTCTATGGACCTGCTGATTTTAAAATGAGATGTGATCTCAATGTCCTTGGAGAAAGATGACATATATCTGAAGACTGGTGACATAAGGGCTAAGTACTTAGCTGTCTTGCTCATGTGCTTAGTTGGCTGGTTCTTGCTCATGTACTCAGGTCTAATTGATTCTCATATGTGAGATCAGGAAGGAATATTCCCCCAGGTGTGTGGGGGGGGGGGGGGGGGGGGAGTGATGGGATGTTCCACATCCTCTGTGGCATGGAGTGCAGGTCACCATCTGGAATTAACTGGGTATATCTCACTTAATCAATTCCCTGCCATTACAGGGGCCTTGGGCACTGGAGCACTTCAGTCCCTCCTATTCTCTTTGTGGCACATGACAGTTTAGTCTCCTGTCGGCTGTAGTAATGTGGTCTAATGTCAGCGGTTGGATTTAGCATGCAAGCACTGGGTGGTCTTGGTGACCTGTAACATACAGGCGGTCTGACTAGCCGATCTGGTGGTCCCTTCTGGCCTTAAACTCTATGACTATCACAAAGACCTCTGGGCTCTGATAAGCTCTCCAGTGGGTTGCACACGCCCTAAACTAGAACCATTTAACAGAGTTCAAATTGGTTCAAAAAAGTATCCTTCACCCATACCTCCAGCTGCCCATTCTCTACGGATCACACTCTCTTCTTCCTTCAATGATCTCATAATCCATTATCCAAACCCACGTGCTGCACCTGGTCCCTTACAAAGGCTTGTCTCCATTGCCAATTAAACTTGTTCTCTCCAAAGAGCCACCCCATTCACAGCCACAATTTCTCTCTTCCAAACGGCCGTCGGGTGCACTGGGCTCTTCCAAAGAAGTATTCCCCCAATCTTAGATTTCCTTGGTCTCTTCCAGCATCACCTGGTCTCTTCCATCGCTGAGAGTGGTGGACAATGTGCCCTGGCTCCTGTGGCTTAGTGCTGAATGAGAAGACAAGCCTAATGGCTTCACCCAGACTTTCCCAAGATCCCAAGTGAGCTGCGTGGAGAAGAATGGACCAAGGGAAGGCACAGCGAGTTCATAGGAGAAGGCCCACATTTCCATTCATCCCACTGCACCTCACTGGGTGATATATACAGAAGTTAATCTTCACGTTTCCCTCCAGAGATTGACAAATGCCAGGGAAGGGAGCAGAGATCTAGTCTTCGTGCAGGACAAAGGACATTAGGAAACATATTTAAATGACAACACTGCTGTCCAAGGTACTAAGAGTGTAACTGGTCTAGGGGCCATATTCTCCCTGCACTTCTCTGACTACAGACATCATGTGAGAGGCAAACACGGTTTCTCACAGTGCTTTCCAATACAACCAGACAGCACTATTATTTGGGGACGTGCCAGTGGGCTGGTCAACCACGTCCCACCCAAACCACCAGGGTTGCCTCTTCTATTCTCCAGTTTCTCTGATATCCCTAGTCTCTAGAGCTTTGATCCATACAGCCTAGCCACCCGCAATATCCCCTTTGCTCATCCCACGCTGACAATAACTTCCTAGATCATTGGCACCTTCTTAATTATTTATATTATGCTAGTTCCTAGAGGCTTCAGCCAAGATGGAGGTTCCATTGCGAAGTGTGCTGTTCAAACACTGAGAGGGAGACAGTCCCTGTCCAAAAGAGCTGACAGTCTTAATCAACAAGACAAAGGTCAAAAGGAGAAAGAGAGCCACAAAGAGGTGAAGTGACTTGCCCAAGGTCACAAAGAAAGTCAGTGGCAGAGGCAAGAATAGATCCAGACCAGGTCTCCTGGGTCCCAGACCACTCAACCACCCTTGCCTATCTTTTTGAGATATTACACAGGGGAGCTGGTAACAGGGGCTAAGCCAGGCAGGATCAAGGACCATACTCACACAAAGTCTCCTTCTCCTGGGACCCCGTGGTGAGAACATGACTGGCCAGTGAGTCAGGAGACATGACTATCAGTTGAATTGTATGTTCTTGTGTGAAATGTTATTTCTGTTTTAAAGAAAGCCTCGTTTGACAAATATTATTGATAATCTGCACTAATCCTCCTGTGACTTCTCCACCTTCCTCCAAGCTCACGCTGGGGCTTGTGTCCCATGCAGCCATGCCACCTTCGGTTGTGATCCCAGCATTTCTCATGAGGTTAGGCCACATCAGAACTTGGACCAGCTAGGTCTGTAAAGACCGATTCAGAAGGAGATGGTCTTCTCTGTGAATGCCCCAGCATGGTGCTATGCTGTTTTTCAGATGAGACCTCAAACCAATGTCACTCATGATCAAAAATCCCATGGTTCTTTTAGCAGGAACACGGGTATTAACCTCAATGTCTTGGATAAATTCCAATTGCAGTAAATACCACCCAGGTTTCAATGAATCCGCCCTTCAGTTTTAGCTGGCTAATGTATTATTCAAGCCTATGTTACCCAGGATTTCAGACTAGATGATTTAATGGGCTTAAAAATAAATCTATGAAACGTCACACCTCCTTTGTTTACAGAATGGACGTTTTTAAGATACAAAAACCACACACAATAGAACTTTGCTAAAAATTAATTGCCACTTACTGAATTTTGTGAATTTGCAGGTAACCAAATGACGGAAAATATACATTAGTGATATAGACTCACAAACTGGGCTTTGTTCAATTATTTTTAGCCATGTAGCTGTTTTAATTATTTGTGATACTCCCTAGCAAAGTGTGTAAAGACAGAGAGGAAAGCTGGTCTAGTGGGTAAGGCTCCCAACCAGCATCCATGAGACCTAGGTTCAATTCCGAGCTCTGCTGCTGAATTCCCTTGAAAGGTCACTTCATCTCTCTGAGTCTTAGTACCCTGACTGTAACATGGAAATAATAATCTTCCCTTTGTCTGCAGGACTGGCCCTAGATGTTTTGTCACCCAAGACGGAAAACATTTTCAGAGCTCCACCCTGCCTCAAAAAAAAAAAAAGGCACAGGCAAAAAAAAAATCTCAGGGTCAGGGGTTTGACACCCCTGAATGTGATGATCTGGCATCCCCAAATGTTGATGCTCAAAGAGGCAACCGCAATGGCCAGTCCTGTTTGTCCAGCTTGTCTATAGGGACTGTAAGCTCTTTAGGGCAGGGACGGTGTGTTTGTACAGCACCAAGCACAACGGGGCCCTGATCTCATGTGCAGCCACTAGCCACCACTACAACACAAATAAATACAAGTAATAAAATCTTAGCGATATGAGACTTAACAGCTCTTGGCTATTAGACCTGGTATGGAGAAGTGTGTTCAGAGCTCTCCCAATAAATCCAGAGTCATTAGGTTTATGAATCAGCAGAGTGAGAATGAGCAAGGTTCTCATCTATTTTGAAATACACCTTGACCAATTTGACCAACAGCCTGATTCAAATGGAAAGAACTTTTACAAATGTAGGGGCCCAATCCGGCAAAGCCAGTGTCTTCGACCGCCTGAGTAACATTTCCTCCTGGGAGTGATTTACAGCACTGGACCCTAACATCCTTTAGCATGCTTTGTTTAATTTCTGAAACTTCACTCAACCTAAGCAGCGAAACTAGATGAATCAGTTCCACTTTCCAGTGCCTGTCAGCACCTGCTATCTGCACTAGCTCAGTGCGGCTGTGTCTGGGCTTCCAACATGGCATGGAGAATGTTTAAATAAAATAAACCATTTTTTTCTTTTAAAGATACTCTAATGAAAACATTCCAGTCCGTATGTTATGGATCAGATCCTCAGAGGGTACAAATCAGTGCAGTTCTGCTAGTTTCAAGGGAGTTATGCCAATTGACATCAGCTGAAGGAGCCTTCTGTCATTCTGAGTCTACACTGATTTGACAGAGTCCCTTCAGGTTTCCTAAACCATATTATTGTGAGCTCACCCGGAGGCCTTGCACTCTCTTGAATCCACTGCAACCCCACCAAAGATCGCAACAATAGAAGCTCTACAGGGCGTTTCTACCACGAGGCAATGAAGTGGTGAGAACGGCTGTGCCCAGAACCACTAGTTCCGCTACCACTGACAATCCCCAGTGCTGACACACCTCAAATGGTCTACTTCGTCTCAGAATATCCCTTGGGACTATTAGAACCAGAGTGCCCAAACCAGGACTCCCCTCATGCATGCCCATAAGAGCATCCTGAAAGAAAATGTCACAACCCAGAGGCTGGAACCCAGCTTTCAATATGACAGAAACTTCCTTGGGCAAATCAGCATGTCTCTGATTTTAAATTCTCCCTCTTGACTCATGAGTCGACCATGTCATCTCCCTTTTTGAGTCACTCCAGCAGCTCCCCCCCTAACACCACCTCTAGCTCAAATTTTTCATCCTGGCCTTCCGAGCTCCCCACAGCTCAGTTCTTCCTCACCTCATTTCTTACTGTGCCCCCCTCACTCCCACTGTTCCATCAACAGTCCTCGTCTCAGTGGCTCATTTATTGCTTCGTGCTCTTTTCTGCGCATTTCACCATGCTGCTCCTCCACGTGAAATCCACCCCCCCAGCCAGCCACCCCTCTCTGTCCCCCTTCCAGAAATTCACTTCCCACACAACGTCCACAGGAAACAAGTTTAGAATTAAAGCAGAAAAAGAACAAAAACCCCAACAAACCATGGCTAGGATTTCCCAATGGATCACATCTGTAGTTTAAACTTTACACTGTGCTCCTTGGGGCACGGATCGCCTTTTTCTGTGCAGTGCTCAGTGCCAAAGACCTTATATTGGCATGCAACAAATAACAAAAGACCACTAATGGCCTGATTCAGCACAGCATTTAAGCACATGCTTTATTTTAAGCAGATGCTTACTTTCCATTGAAGTCAAAGGAACACCTAACAGGGTTCGCTCCCTGCCAGAGCGCCCTCTTGTGGCACTACAGGCAAGTCCTGCTCCACTCTCCCCCACAGTTCCTGGTGCCAACCATGTTGTCAATCTCCTCCGCCATATATCAGATGGATGGTCACCATCCCTCCCGGGAAAGAAACATTGTCCTACTCAGAGTCCAATTCAAGCCCTGTGTTCAAACATAATGTATTAGTATAAGAGCAACCACCAGCTGATCCCTCTAAGACAGACGGTTCTCAAAATCCCACAGTAAAGTAGGTTAAAATGCAGCCGTTCTCTATCCCCACTCCAGGGCCCCATTCTCCAGGTTGCTCACACAAGTGTCAACAACTGCTTCATTCTCCAGATCCTCTGGCCTTGTTGCAGGGCTCCATTCTCCAGGCCATCTGCCTGAGAGCAATCCATCCCGCCTCTTCAATTCCTGGTCCTCTATTCCAGGGCCTCCACACCTCTAGCAATTCTCCATGCCTTCTGCAACACTTTTCCCGCAGCCCTCAACTCAGGGCTTCTGCAGGAGGGTTCCTTCGCCCATGAGTCCTGCCCCTGCTGAGTGTTTTCTCATGGGAACCTCTCTGAAGAATCAACCCTCTTTTTCTCGGGCTAAACTTGCCCTGACTCAGCGGATTTTTCCCTTTTACGCTGGAGCCTGCATGTGAACGTTCTACTTGGCCAGGTTCCCCAGCTCCGGCCAGTTCTCTCCAACAGCTCCCATCAGTCCTCTCTGTGCAACAGCTCTCTTCACCGCCAGCTCTCAGGCCCCATCCGGCTCTTTCCAGGCCTCTCTCACCAAGTTCTCTGCTGCCCTTTTCCGGTCCCTCATTCTCATCTGATGCCGGGATCTCTATAGAGGACAGTTATCCTCTACCAGGCCCCATCAGGAGGCAACTAACCAGTCATAGGTGAACAAAACCTGCTCCCTCTTAAAAGGGGGCAGTCACCCTGTGACAGGGCATATGCACGTGTTTTAAGTGTTTTGCTTTATCAGTGCCAATCACAGCCATTTGTCAGAAAAAACCCCACCAACGAACAATCGGATTGATTGACTGATTGATTGACTTCCTGTTTATCTGGGTTGCCGTTGGTTGGCTGATTTATGTTTTGTAAAGAGGCATCACATCAACAGATTAAAAATCATTATCTAGAGATTAATATTAATAACACCTAAGGTTCTTTTGGAAGATCCAGCCCAGTGGCTTATCCCCTGGGCCATACTGCCTCTGCAGCTACTTTCCTCCATCAATTGTTATTTGTTTGCTTTGCAACAACATAACAAGCCTACTCAGTCTGACACTTCGACTATCAGGCACTAGCCCAAGGCTGCAATGGTAGGGTGGCAGACTCTGTGGGGAAGATTTAAAGTCCAACAAAAACTGTTTCCCCTGGAGTTTTTTAAAGAAATCATAGATTCCAAGGCCAAATGGGACCAAAGATCTTGGGGTACCCACATTTTGGATTGTATGTACTCGTCAGCATGCCTTTAGCTCCTCCACCCTGCTCCCGCTGAATTATATCCATGTAACATGTTGTTTTCAATCCTGTCTCCTTATTGTTCTTACTCTTCGGGTAGTTTGCAGATAACTAGGGTAAATGAATGGAATAAAACAATCCACGTGCCCCAATGAACTGGAAAAATTACAAGGGATATAGAGACAGAAAAGGAGGAAGTCAGGGAGGTGGGAAAGAGGGACGGACAGACAGAGGGGGATGGGAGGGTGGAAGATAGGGAAAGGGGGCAGAGATTGATGGAGGGTTAGACAAGGTGAAGCCTTTGGCTGATGTACCCCTGCTCATCTGCTGGGATTTATTGTTCCCTTACAAGGCATGGAACTGAACAAATGAGGCCATTTAATAATCCATCCCATGTGTTTCTAGCCAGAAGAGCTGCCCGCCTCACCATCCCAGGAGGCCAGCTAGCACCCTGCCCTCACTCGCTCTCCCACACTGCTTGCCATTTGTGTTTTGCAGCCGTGGCCAGTCACTCTCCTGGGACTTGCTGTTCGTTCTCTCCTGCCATTTTAGGGAAGGACATCCTAACAGACAAAGTTCAGCCAGATAAGCACCCGGCTCCAGGTATCACATTACACTCCATCTACAGGAGGGAAGCCTTCTGCTCAGACACACCCTCCATCACTGCACTTTCCAGTGCATGCTGTGGGAGGGACTCCTGCCCAGCCACGGACCCCAGCACTGCTATAGATGAGGGATCCCCCCGTGCCATACTCTATCCATTCAGACAGCACTGGTTAGCAAGAGTGCACTAGGAAGCTGGGTATACACCAAAAAAAAGCCAGCCAGGGACATCCTAGGGAATGGAGGAGAGGGGGTTGCACAGGTGACAGCCAACGGGTCCCAGCCAGCAGGGGGCACTGCATAGAAAGGGAAGGGGATGGAGAAGCCACCTTTATAATGTGCAGGGTCCATGGGGATCCTTTCCCCATCCCCGCTAAGAGCACACCTTACCCTCCTGAGCGCGCTGTCCTCCTGTGACTTCCGCAACTCACCCCTTATCTAACTGGCTGATCTGCTCTCATTGGTCATCCCCATCAGTTTTTCTTTGCGGGGAAGCGACAGGCAGGAGGCATTTGGCCAGGTCTCTCCCCCACGTAGGATGCTGCCCAGAAGTGACTAGTGCCAGGAGCTGGCACAGGGGAGGGGCACCCAACGGGGAATTATAGGCTGGGCTCCTGTTTGTGTCTCCAGAAAGCTGCTCCCCCCCCCCTTCCCTGGCAGTGCACACAGTGAGTTAATCATTGCTCAGACCCATTGAGCTCAATGGGGCTCTTATCAGAGAGCACAAAGTCCAAGGGCAAGGGCCCAGTCAATCAAGAGCAGGGAGCTACCCAGCATGCTCTGCCCTGCAGCCACCCCCAGCGTCCCTTGCTGGAGGCAGGAGAAATGATATATCATGCTGGGCCTCTCCCATGGGGTCTACCCCTTGGGTCACCTGAGCTGTGAGCCCACCAGGGTGTTGTTCTGGGGTCCTTCAGCCAGACAGGAGACAGGCAGGCAGCACAGGGACACCCCAGTTACAGTAGAGAGTTTCTATAACTCTATCGGGGAGCCCTGCACGCTCAGGGTCAGTCCCTGCTGGGCACAGCCGCCATGACCCCCTCGGGGGGGAGCGGAAGGGGGCGGTAAGTCCATGTGGCCCAAGCCCAGAACAGAGAGAGTCTAGGAGGGTCCCACTTCTCTCTCTCCCTTTAAAATGCATCTTCTGTCTGCATCTCCAGCTAAGTGAGCAGGTGTAAAAGAGGAGACCAGGAAAGCATGAAGCAGGGGAAAGGAGCCTGCCCCGCCCCATGGCAGTGAGCAACCCAGGAGGAACAGCCACTGACCAAGGGTCAGACTAGCCCCAGGCAGGAACTCCACAGCACTTGTGGCCAATAGCCAGACCAAGGGGCCAGGTTCACCCTGGGTGTAACAAGACGGGAGTCAATGGAATAACCCTCAGGGTGAATCTGGCCCAGGGCTCTAGCAAGGTGGAATGAAGGGCTGAGGGACCCCTCATCCCAGCCAGCCAGTCACACACACATACTGTGCCCACGCCAGACAGAAAAGTGGCCACCAAGCCACACCAGTGGGGCGCACGTGCAGCCACCAGAGTCAAAGGAGTGGGGCGCAGGGGTTGCCAGCAGTGTACCAAGCCTTTCCCCTCTCGCCGTTTCCAATACAGCCCCAGTTCAGAAGTGACGACGAGGCGTTCCTACGTGACGCTTCCACAGTGGCCCAAGTGCAACGAGCTCAGTGGCCTCAGCCTATTTCCAAACAGACCGCTGTCTGTGTCACAAAACCCACTATTATCCAGCACTGATTGGCAGCCTCACTGTGGATGAATTGGGCAGAGAAGCCAAAAGCTGGCTGTGCCCAATGACCAAACTCCCTGCTCCCCTGAGACCTGAGCGCTTTTTGAATACACATGGCAAGGGGCACCATGGGGAGGAAGTGGCACTGCCAGCACTGCCTCTGTTCTGTGGATACAGAAGACTTCATTCTCCAGGGTTATCAGTTCACAAAGTCCTCTCACAGATCCCTTGGGAACGAGAATCCAGCACAGGTCACGTGGAGAGCTGGGGACAAGGGTTGTGCCAGCAAATGGAGCCCCTGCTCCTGTTCCCGGATGGATGGTGAGCACTCCCTACTCGATCGCCAGAACCTGTTCCGTGGATGCATTACATAAATCCACCTCAGCCCCAGGGATGCCCACAACCCGCTCACTTCAGCTATCCCAACTGGCCAGGCGATAGGTCGCTTTGGTCACCCGCTATTATTCCTGCACCCTCATTGGACGACTCATACTTTTATATACCAGGAAATCGCTTCTGGTTCAGATCAGCTCACGCTGGTGGGTGAGTTTGCAAGGCTTCTGCTTCCCACCACTGGGGTGAATGCTCCTGGGGAATGGCTGCAGGCACCATCGGAGCCAAACGTTCATAGAAACTTCCTCGCAGGATTTGCTCAGTTCTGGTGGTGCCAATAAAACCAGAGGGCATCTCCATTCTCCAGGGACTCGCCAGACCAAGCAAAGGGGAAACACAGCTCCCCAAGGCCCTGTTTCCCCATCAGGCTGTCTCAGTGGCATAACCAGCACCTCAGCAAAGTTTAGCCCCTGCCCTCCTGCCTCAAATTGCCCTGGGATGTAAGTCACAAGGCAGGGCATGTTCCTTCACCTCTCAGTAGAGCAGAGGGGATCATAACTGGGGCCTGCAGCAGCTACCCACAAACAAATGAATGGTGAAGGGACCCATGTCTGGGTGCACCTCTCCTCAAACCAGCTCAAAGTGATACCATCTTTAAAAGCCACACTCATCCCAACCAGCATTGCCCCTCCAGTTGCTGGTGGAAGCCGTCTGCAGCCAGCACCCCCCAGACATTGGGAGGAGCCTTCCCCTCTAGCAACCTCAGCCCCTGACATGTCCCCTTCAGTCAGGAACTCCCAGTCCTTAGCAGGACTCCATTTGCCCCAGTGGCAGCCACCACCTCCAGTCAGCTCCCCCTGGCCACTAGCCCGGGCCTTCTCCAGCCAGCACTCTCCAGCCACCTGAACCAGAACGGAAGCCCACATGGGCAGAACTTGTGGCAAAGAACGTCTCAGATCCTGGTCACCTGAACTCCAGAGGAAACTTCTGTGGGCATTAGCATGCGTTGCTCTTTCTAAATCGCAGCACCCGGAGTAACCCCGAGTCCCTCATCAACCCCCTTCCCAAGAGCTACTCTTCCCCTGTACATCCCCACCCATAGCTCTGCTCTGCCTCATGTCCTCAGCCCCTGGGAAAGAGGAGTCCATGTGGCATGGGCGGGGGCCGTGGGCTGCACCTGGGGAAGCATTGTCAAGCATTGTCCCTAGGCAGGAGAGTAGGTTGTTCTCTGTTGGGCTCACACCAGGTCACAGGTTGTGGCCATGGTTCCTAGGAGCCTTCTCCTGCCATCCTCCCAGAGCAGGATACAGCTGCTGTTTCTCCCTGTGCCTGAGAACGCCCTCTGGGGCCAAGGCTGACATTCGGCGGGTGCTGGGCTCCTCCCTCTCCCCTGCAGGGGTTTGGGAAGGAGGTTATGCTCACCAGCGGCCTCAAGTTGCCCACTTTCTTCTGGGACCCACCTGCAGAACCAAAGCAGACAGGTGGGAAGGGGAGGTCAGACGGCAGGAGAGAGGAGAGCAGACAGAGGAAAGCTCAGCAGTGAAAGAGTTAAGGGACCCTGGGCCATTACCTGCTCGGATCCAGCGCATCCTGAGCACGGGGACAGCAGGTGTCACGCTCCTGCGTCCCAGCTCTCCCCCTTGCTCATCCCGCTGTCTTGCTCGGCTTGTCTGGATCCTAGCGCTGCTGCTGGCTGGGTTTTCTAGTCCCTCTGTGGGGGGGAGGGGAGTGAGCAGGAGGCAAGGAGGCTGCCACCTCTGCGCAGCGCCTCAATCTAACAGGCACACTCGGGGATTTGGGTCTGCGGGGGGATTACCGACAGGGCTGGTCATGTGTTTGTGCTGTACCAGCTTCCCCAGGACCGTCCTGTCGCAGGCTCACTCTGCTCTG
This sequence comes from Emydura macquarii macquarii, assembly GCF_026122565.2. Taxonomy (NCBI): domain Eukaryota; kingdom Metazoa; phylum Chordata; order Testudines; family Chelidae; genus Emydura; species Emydura macquarii. The sequence continues at coordinate 554,941 of NW_027130807.1, forward strand.
CGAAATTCTCTGCGCAAAGCCTCTTAGCTTCCTGCGAGCAGCCCCCAGTGAGATGACCACCGTCCCCCATCCTCCTCCACACAAGAGGGGTCGATCCTGGACACCAGCCCCGGAGCAGATAGTCCCTGTGTTTGGAGTGAAGGGTTCTCTGCATTCACTCACACGCCAGAGCAAAGCCAGAGTGTCCGTGGTTCCCCTCTGCCATGACAAGGTGCCCTCCTGCCACGTTCATCCAGACAGGATGAGGTGTGATTCCCCTGGGGATAGCATCAGTGGGGAGGGCTCACAGGAAGCCAGTGGCAAAGGCTGAGTCCCAGATGGCAGCATGGTTGAGCCACCAGATCCTAAGGCCTGGACAGTAGCACAGCTGAGCTGGTGAGCCCGGCAGCCAGGGCTGAAAAGAGTTTGGGAAGTCTCATCCACAAGGAAGCCCTGTCTCTGGATAATCCCAGAGCGCCTGTTGGTGATTCAGTGTATGGTGCTCTTCCCTCTGAGTCAGGAATGACCCAGCCCGCAGCATAGCGCTACAAGATCCTAGCCTGCTGGAGGGGCCGTCTTCCAAAGGAGACATCAAGCAGTGGCTCTGATCTCTTACAGTCGCGAGAGACCTTCACAAGAGCAGGTGTGTTAACCACTGCGTTCTGGACAAATTTCAATTCTAATAATTATGTTCTGCCAACAAAACGCTCCCTACATTCTCAATTAGATATGGCATCATCAGTTCCTGTGCCAAACTCATGTGAAGCGTTGCTGTGTGCGCTATCAGCTGCCACGTTCCACCCCAGAGGTGGCTGCATTTCAGTGGTGGGGAAAACTGGCCCCTACTGAATATGCTAGAGTCCTAAGTCCTTTGGGAGCCAGCTGGATGAGAGGTGCTGCAGAGATGCAAGCTCCCTATGGTCCTCTCCCTGCTCCTGTCTCACTTCCAAGCACCACCCTGCCCCTCTGTAGGGCAAGCACAACACCACCACTCCCATTTCCACAAACACCTTTCCTTTGCACTCAATGCACGGAGCGGCAGGGAGGATCTCAAAGCTGGGGGCACTCTGAGGCTGTGGTGTCAGTTAGACATGCAAGTTCAAGCACTCAGCCCATGTCCCTGTTCACACCACCTCAATAGCGCTGCCTCTACCTCCTACACAGCATCCCTGCCTGGTGCCTAGACATGCAGTTCTCAGCTTCGGCCCAGGAGGCCCTAGTCCTGCAGTCCCTCTTCCCCCTTTGCGCCCTTTCTGATAACCCATTTGTGCCAGTTCTATGTTGCAGGAGGCCCCCAAAGATCCCAATTAGATCCCATTATAACCCCTGCTCACACCCCTGCAATACGCCTGGAAGTGCTCAAATCAGCCTCTCTCTGCTTCCTGTGAGACCCCTCATTCCCACCCCCACAATACCCTGATGGGGCAGGAACCTGAAACTACCACCTGTCTTGAGGCACCTTCCTACAGGCTACCAATGAGCCAGATCCTCAGAAGACATAAATCAACCAAGCTCCAATAATTCGAGTGGGGATGTTTTGCCCCAGCTGAGGAACTGGCAGCTGAGTGGAATTCTGCTCCACTTTTATTCAACTCTGTTCATCAACTGATTTTTGCTCATCTCTTGAGTGATTGTTCGTTGTTCCACTGCATTATCCAGTCTACACTTAAAAAGTTAGGGTAACACAGACATAGCACTCAGGGGTGCAGCCAAGCGCTACAGCTATGCTGACCTCACCCGCAATGTAGACACGGCTAGGTCAACAGAAAATCTTCCATCGATCTAGCTACCACCACTCAGAGAGGTGGATTACCTACAGTGACGGGACAAACTCCTCCATCTCTATAGGAAGCATCTACACCATGGCTCCTCAATGGCATAGCTGCAGTGGTGTAACTATGTTGCTGTAGCAGCTATAGTGTGGACATGGTCACACACCAACAATAGGATAGGGAGTGGTTAGACTAAGGGACGAGAATGGGAGTCAGCAGTTCTGGGTTCAACTACCTGCTCTTCCCTCGTTTGACCTTGGGCAAGTCACGTCACCGTTCTGTGCCTCGGTTTCCCCATCTGTAAAACAGGATGTCAGTCCTGAGCTGCCTTGCAGGGGGCTGTGAGGCTGCATTTCCTAATGACGTCTGGAAAGCAAGCCGAGATCCAGGATGGAAGGCACCAAAGAAGGGCACTGTGTCAGCCCCATTAATACGCACACTGACTAAACATCCACTAAGACAAACACTCGCTCCTTGGCTGATAAACACTGATACACACTCACTCATTCACACTCACAGCTGAGAGACTCCTGTGACCCTTCAGGCAGTAACCACAATTCAACAGAGGAGCTACGGTAGTCTCCCCCCTCCCTCAAAACACACATACACACAGAGGAACTTTACCCACTTATACCCTGCAAAAGTTAAATCAGCTTCATTCCACTGCCGACAATGGAGCTATGTTTTTTACACCACCGGAGGATCTGGCCTTTGTGTTTAGTTAATTGCCCTCTTCCCCCCCGCGTTGGAATCCGCAGGCTCTTCAAACCTTTCAGGTTTCCTGTGCCATTTCTTCTGGTGCCTCTGGGCTCCCCAGGCTCTCTCTGTGTTGGCCCGGACCCCTCTCTCACCGGCACCCTCCCAACCCCACTAGAGCTTTCAGAGAGCTGCCAAGCCACCCATCCACCCCCCAGTTCTGCTTGTTCTTCCTTTTCAAGCTTCTCAGCACATCTTTCCCGATACACATTCTTTAACCACCTCTTATCTCATAAATTAGCCAAGAGAGAGAGGGATCCCGAATAGCTGAGCTCTGTCGTAACTGTTTCCCTTATGCGAGTGGCAGGGAGGAAGGTAGGGTTTCTAGCAGGGTGCCAGCCAAGGGTCAGGCTTTTTATACTCCCCACCTTCCCTTTGATACAACAAACGATCTAGGTAAACACTGAACATTGAGAGACCAAACTTAACTCCTTTACCTTCCCTGCCAAAGCCTCAACCATCCCACTCTCTATCTCAGGGTTCTCCATTTCCTCTGCTGCAGCTCCGCTGGATGATAATGCGATGGGGCTGTAGGAAACCCTAAGGTAAAGTCAGACCCAAACAGCTAGGTCCTTTTGGACTAAGGATAGACAAACATCTGTCCAGAGAACTCTCAGAGCCCACATTACCACAAACCCAGTCTTCTCCCACAGCATCTTCCTCCCATCAGCAAAGCCTTTGCGCAAACCTCATCTAGATGCCTTCAAAGCTTCATTCAATCCAAAATCCCCTCCCAGTCCCAAATCTCAAAGCAAAGCCCAAAACACTTCCATTCTCTTTTAACTCCTTCAATTTCCCATATCTCCAAGTTGCGTGCCAAAGTAGCAAACTCCTACACGTGAGAGAGATGGGAAACTCCAGTCTGATATAAACCAGGAAACTTCTTCCAGAAATAAAGTCCCATATCCTGACCCAAGGGGAATCAGAATCAAGCTTCACTCATCACCAGCCAGGCACAAAGCTGGGGATCTGAGTAGTGTTCACTCACAAGGGAATGGCTGCTTAGGCAAAGTGCAAACTTAAGGATGACGCTGTGATCCCAGGAAAGCTTCTAGCCCAAGTGCCAACTCAATATCAGTGTAGGCATGGAAAAATAACCCTTTCCCCATAGAAGGTTTCAACAGTCCTCTACAGAAGGACTTTGCTATGAATAGATGTGTAAATACAAGAGGCAGCAATGTCTAACACACTGAGTATGAGACTAGGGGTTGGGACCTTGTGGGTTTTAATCCTACCTGTTTCCCAAAGGGTTGCAAGGATTAATTAGTTAACCCTCATGCAGCACTTTGACAATATCAAGTGCTATGTAAGTGCTAAAGGATTATTCGTAAATACAGCGAAAGTGCTAACAGCAGATTCAGATCTGGTGAGATTCAGTTTACAGTGAAGTAGAATGGACTCCCCAAATTATTTCAGCATGTTGCAATGTACAGAAAGAAATTACCGTTAGCGTGAAATCTTCACTTACAGGGAGGGTGCTCTGGAGAAAAAAAATTAATTCACTCTAAGAGGGAAAGGTTTGATTCAAATGTGCAGCTCTCCATGGAAAGGAACAGGTATACTCAGTTTAAAGAAGTTACTGTGTGGATATGAATCAGTCCTACTAATGGAGTTTATCCTTGTAAATTAATACACTTCTAGTAGGTCAAGAAGAAACAAGGTATGTTTGTTTGCCTGTATACTACCTGATCAGAGATCACTGATCCCTCATGACACTGAGATCCCAGGTCAAATGTGACTCCTTGCTGGAAATCTAGCAACATAAGGCACCAATCTTCAACTTCTAATAATTTAGGATCAGTTTGACACCCTGGATAGCTGGTATGTATGAGAGAGAGAAAAAAGAATCTTCTCAGCCCCTCTCTGCACAGACAAGACGGCGATCCTTTATGCTAAAGCTTCCTCCTCCATTCCCCTCTCATCCTCACCTATCACAGTGTAACAGACACCAATTAACACAACAGAACAGGATGAGCTGCTCCTGGGAAATAAACTGGCAGGCTGCAGGGCAAACTAAAGAGTTAAAATAAAGAAGTTACACAACTGAGCAACTTGTAGAGGCAAAAGAAGTGCCCTGCAGCCCCAGTTTTCCTCACTTTCCATTTTCACAGGACAAGGTGGGGGCAAGAGCTTTTTAGCATTGAACCAAAAATAAATCAATCAGATGGCTCTCTAAACCTGTGAAATACAAAACATCCCCCTCAAAGTGACAATGAGAAAAAGGCAACCAAAGTTCACTGCCTCTAAATATCACACGGCACAGCACAACTAAAGCAGCCAAGGATAAGGGGTAATGGAGTTTAGAAACCAGGAGACTGGCATTCAGTGGTTTGAAGATGGGGCTGGACTAGGAGCTGGAGCCACTGGAAAAGAGGTTAGAAACTATGCCACACTGGAACCAACTAAAAACAGAGGCTGACTAGGAAGCAGTGTGCAGTGAGCATGTAAGAGCCTCTGGAACAAGAGTTCCTGCCTGACTAATCTTGTTCCACATGGAACTCAGGATCATGACTAGAAAAACAAGAGAATCGTTTTCTTTTGAGGAAAACAGAAAGAGGGAAGCTATGGAGACATCAAAGGGAAAAATTTCTCAAAAACCAGAACAGGAGAAGAAACAGAATCAGCCATGTTCAGTCCAAATCATTCGCTAAAGCACCTTCCATTGACTGTGCCTTCATTTCCCTATGATCTCAGCGGCTTCCATGGCAAACAAGCTCGCCAGTATTTCCGCATACAATCTGCATCCCACGTTCTCCAAGTTAATACAGTATCAGCGAGCTGCACGCCCCAAACTCACAGCAAGTGAATCTCAACAGAAAGACCAGAAGGGGTGTCAAACTCCAGGCTTGATCAATGTATTGATCCAGCCTGCAAATCAATTGGAGATTATATTGTCATCAGCCACAGAAGCTCCCAGGACCTGCTGTAAAAAGAGAAACTGGCTAGGATGATTCTCCATATTTTCTCCTTGCCACAGGCTCTTTGTGCAATGAGCTGGAGGCAAAGTGCAGAAATTCTGCACACCTGAAACATTAGTTAGTTTCCCACTGCTGGCCCCCTTCCCCTTGGAAAGCAGGTTAGCAGAGACCAAAGGAAGAAGGGTCCCAGAGAACCTGAGGGACACACAACAAAAGGAAAGAGACAATATCAAAGAAACAGGGAAAGGGGAGAGAGAAAGAGGACTGACAAAAAAGAAATGCAGGGAGATGGAATGAAGAGAGATGCACAAAGACAGGGGCAGTGAGAAGAGACAGCCAGAGGATAGAGGAATTAAAACAAAGGGAAGAAATGGCGGCACGGCCCCAATTACTCCATAACCTTCATTCCACCGAGTGATACTTAATGCAGCAGTTTAACTTTACTAACTAATCAGTTATTAATAAATGGCTGTATTCTGATCTTTGTCCAGAACCCAGCAAAAGGAGCCTGATTCTCCTCTTGTACCAATATTACACCGCCATAACTCCTCTGGCCTCAACCCAGTCACTCCTGATTCACACTGGCATTAAAAGGATGATACAATCCAAGGTCTTCTGTGGATTGAGGGGAATCTGTGGCTCTGATTGTGCAGCCCCAGCCTATGGTAATTTAGGCCCCCCCCGCAGACAGCGTTATTGTAAGTGTTATAAAATCAGAGGGGGCATTGGACATCCTGGAGTAGAGCATTAAGAGTTCTGTAGGGAGGCCATTTCCAATGGGACAGAGACAGCAGGGAAGGGAATCCAGGTTGATGTCCTGGGTCAGGGAGCAGGGGGATGTATACTGCAAGCCATGGGAGTGATGGAGACAATGTGCTGAAGTCCTCGGTCAAATTGCCTGATATCCATAGAGCAGAGTTTGGGGAGAATGATCTGGAGGCCTTTGGTCTCAGGGTAACTGTAGAGGCTGGCCTGGTGTTGGTGGTGAAGACTATGATGGTGGTATGTGTGTGCCAGGAGCCTGTGTCCCTGACCTGGTAGTGGTAGGTGGGGATGGCGTGTCCCTGTTCTGAGCTAAGGAGGAGGCAGGCTGATGTCCTTGTTCTGGTGGTGGGCTGTGCTCAGGGGGTGACGCACAAAGCCTGTGCCAAAACCCCGGTCGGAAGGGGGCTTGTGCTCAACCTCCTTGACCTGCGGGTGACGGCAGGTGCCCAGTCACGGGGGCAGTCACCGGGACGCAGTTCCCAGCTCATAGTGCAACAGCTGGGTATGGGGGAGCGATTTCTGTGCCCAGGCCCCCGCTGAGGAAGGGGAAGCGGGGGGAGATGATGGGCTGGACTGCACCGAGGTCTTTGCTCGGGGTGGGTCATGTCCTGGGGTTCCTGTGCCGAGGTGGCTAAGCACTGGGGGGGGGGTCTGTGCCCAGTGCCGGGCTGCTGGCGGGGAAGAAGAGGCTGCGGCCAGGCGCTGGCTAGGGGGTGTCTGCGCCCCGCTCTGGCCGGGGCGGGAGGGGGTCCCGCGTTGCCCACCGCGCTGTCTCACCTTCGAAGAAGCGCTGCAGAGCCTCCGTCTCATCCACCACCTCCATAGCTGGGCCATGCACCGGGCCGCCGGGCTAGTGGCCGAGCCCGCAGGGGGGCATCCCCCCCGGGCACGCAGAGGGGGGACGCCCGGGGGCTCGGGCCGCGCAGCGCCGGCGGGACCGGCCCCTGAGCGCTCCGGGTGCCCCGCTCCGCTCTCCCGCCCGCCGGCTGACCCGGCTCCGGCGCTGCCGAGCGCGCCCCGCTGCGGTGCTCTCAGCAGCCGCCGCCGCAGCTCCCCCCGGGGGGTGTCGGCCCCGTCCGGCCCCAGCAACTGCCCATCGGCCTCCGACAACCCGCAGCAGCCCTGATACTCATCAACTTGGGCGGCTGGCTCCTGGGCGCCCCTGCCCGCCCCACGGCTCCTCCCTCCGACCCCCCGGCCCCGCCGCTCCGCCTCCTGCAGCCGCCTCCCCGGCCCGGCCCGGCCCGGCCCCTCTGCTGGCCGAAGCGAGCAATGCAAGCACCCTGCCGGGGGACCGCTCCCCTCCATCGCCCTGGGGTAGTCCAGGGGGAGCCGCGCTGCTCCCACCTTCTCCCATCCACCCGCCCGAAGACCCCTGTGCTCCTGCCCCCCCAACCCTGGGCAGCGCCTGCCATTCCCGCTCCCCCATGGGGGCTGGGGCCCTCATTCCCCTCCGGTATGGGTTGTTACTGTGGGCTAGCTCTTGGAGGCCCGCACACTCCCCTTCAGGGTGACTGGAGGACAACATCCCCCCCCCCCCTTTGTTACTGTAGAGTGGCTCCCCTAAACTGGTTTGTTTTTATAGGGTCACTCACAAGCACTAGTTTGTTGTGGGCCTTGCCCTTTGTCAGAGCTGAGCTAAGGTAGTGCTTAATTTGTAATGAAAGCAGTGCTGGGACTCCAGAAAGTTTTTTAACTTTCATAAGGGACACGGAAAGCCCAGAGGTGCCAAGGCTGTAAACTGCGGAGCCAAGAGGTGCCAGGGCTCACTGCTGAGCTAAGCACCTTCTTCGTTAAGGTCAGGAACCTTGGTAGGGGGAAGGGCGGAACATGCTGCATTGTTAGTGTAGGGTCACTCACAAACATTAGCCTGCCCACACTGGCTCCTTAGAGTAGAGCTGTTTGGGCTGTCTGGGGTTGGACTGAACACATGGCTTTGTTTTGTAGGGTCACGCACAAACACTAGTCTGCCTACACTGGTTCATTAATGTGGGGAGTGGACTAAACATGTCGCTTTGTGACTGTAGGAACATTCAGCCACCTACCACCGATTTGTTATTGTAGGGTCGCTGGTGGGAATCGGCTGCCAGCACTGCTGAAAAATAACCCCAAAGCATGTGTCTTGGGAAGAGAACCTGAGCTTGTTTAAAAAGAGATCAGAGAAAGCCCCGTCAGACCTTTGGCCTTATGGACTAGTTTCACCTCCCTTGACGAGACAACACTAACAGATCTGTCACTTTCAGAAATTCCCTCCACGCGTTCCAGACAAACTACTTCCCCACCCACCACCACAGTCATGAGAGAAAGAGTGAGTGCCCTGCGAGCGCTCCCCTCCTCTTGGGTTCTGAGCACTCAGCTCCCACCCCTAGGAAGAAGACCCAGAGGGAAAGAAAGAAACGATCATTCCTTGACACCCCCTTTACAGACAGGAGCCTCATTAACGTAATCATTATTTTTGCCAATCGCAACTTAAATTTAAACTGCAGCAGGCTGAAAACGAACGGTTTGGAGCCTCGGCACAAGCTCTTGGGTCCACTCCTCATTCTTAAAACCTGTCATCTTTCTTTCTTTCGATGGGGAGGGGGAAACATTTGTGTTTTCTTCCCCAGATGTGTCCACAATCAATAATGCCTCCAAAAATAACAGTGCAGTATCTAAATGAAGTTACAGTTATCTGACCACAGTTAACCAAAGGCAGGGCCCCTGCCAGCAGAAGACTGTGGGCCCATTATCTTCTGGGCAGATAAAGCACACAATGAGGTTTTGTCCATCCCCACAAACCAATTCAGAAGGGCAGATTCTCTTATATATATAAATATATTTTTCTCTCTCACACAGCTGTACAGTGACCAATTCTTCTCTGGGGAGTGGGGAGGGGGCTGAGGTTGGGGATAGTAATAGGTCTATTCTTTCGGGGTTGGAAAGCAAGAGCTCAACAGCCTTTCTCTCCCCCCCCCCCCCTTTCCATTAAGACAATTGTTATTCTCCATTACACCCTTCCTCTCCCCCCAACCCGCACACCCACTCCCCCTTCCCACAGACACAAGGCGCGTGCATCCGGGAAGAAAGCAAAACATTTTTCTGTGGAGGTTGACGTTAGTCACAGGCCTGAATCAAAACCCAGATCCAAATGCTCCCCCAAAGCTGGATCTGGGTGTAATGACAGGTTCCCTGAGCTCTGTGATGGGTTTTGAACCAGAGCCTGGGAATTAGACACCCCTGAACCTGATGATACACAGAACCAGATCTTGATTGGCCAGGACCAATTCTAATTAATTTATTTATTTTCCTTTATTTCTGCCTGAAGTTTTGGGCTGTTTGGTAGTTTAAGGCCAGATCCGGCCACCTTCGCTCACAATGAGTAGCTACATACTTCTCAAGTAGCACAGCAACTGGCGGACTAAGTTGCTACTCAGTGTGAGTACAGGTGGCTGTATCTGGCCCTTCAGAAGTAAGTGCCTCACATGCTCCTCTGCTATTTCAGTCACTTTTCACTCCCCTTGTTCTTCTGCTTGTGGGTGGGTTGGTTGATTTGTTTTTGATCTTTATAAAGTTCCTTGATTATGTTAAGCATTGGGACAATGTGTTATGGGAGAAAAGGAGCTGTCGTGGACTTTACTCCACCAGCCCCCTGCTCTGCCAATGGAACCTCATTTCTGTGGTCAAGCTAACTGGCCACAATTCTAGTGGGGGGCAGCAGGACTCTGGAAATTCCAGGAGGTCCATGGAGCCCATTGACTAGCCTGTGATGAACAGGGAGCAGGAGACAATTGGCAGGAATAGCAGGAGGATCTGTAGTTTTGTCTTCAGTTAGCCAAGTGCAACACAGCTATGTCAGGAGGCCAGGGTTATTGTGGGTCACTTTGTCGGTGAGTGTCAAGCAGTCAAGAGAACCTGTAAACAGGCCCAGCTGGAAGGAGAACGAGCTCCTGGCAGTTGTGGTATCTGTCACGGAGGAGTTTAAAACTGTCTGAAGATACTGCAGAGTTTTGAGGGCAGGTTGGCTTCAAGATTGATCTACCTTGTTTTTTACCTTGCCTTCTGTTTGCAGTCTGTGTAAATCTTTCAGTGGGATTCCCCCACCCCCACTCCTTTCCCCCAAATGCAAATTCCTCAATATTATTTGTTTTAAATGGAAAATAAAGAGCCTCAGTCCTAGCCCCCATGAGAAACTCTATTATCTGCTGGTGTACGCTGCTCAGCCCCCATGAAAAATGTTACCGCCCAACAGTGTGCATGGCTCAGTCCCCATTCACACCTTTCCAATAACAGTGTGCAAAGCCCCATGCCTTCCAGCACCGCACAGGTATGTGCCATGGCGCAGTTGCACATTACACTGCTTACTAGAAACAGGGAGGAGACTTTAAGAATGATGAAAGGCCCTTTGAGAGTACTTACACTGTAACGGAGAGTAACTATTAACCATTGGCTCAGTGCCATCCCACATAGTAATTTCTGAGCATAAATACAGCCTGTACCCTGGAGTTGCAGGATAAACACATGCCGGTTTCTGATCTACAGTTTCATCATAAGAACAACCAGGTCAAAGACTTATAAATAATGTGTGGAATAACTTGGTGACTTTGGGCAATAGTATCAAGCTGGCCAGGCATTTGTACCAAGCTTATCACCATGGTATCTGACCACTGAATAGGTAGATCCAAAGTGGTTCTATTTATCAGTGTATTATACGATTCTCATTACCATAGCATTGGAGGCACCTCACAACCATTAATGGACTTTGTCCTTAAAATAGGGAAGTATTATCCCCCCATTTACAACTGGGATACTGAGGCAAAGGGTAGATGAAGTGACTTGCCCGACTTCACACAGAAAGGAGACCTAAGTTTTAATTCCACAGACTGAATCCTAGTTTAGTGACAACTTCATTCAGTTTACCTACATTCACTCTTCTCTCCTCTTCTCCTGAAACAGGCAAGACGTTCATTCTCTCCTGCATCTTCTTCTACATTAACAATATTTAGATTCCAGTAATGCCCAGAGGCGTTGATCACGATCCCCGATCCGGAGAGGAGCTGCTACTGCTTCTCGCTCTCTGTACAGTTAAGTGATATGTTGTGCACACAGTCCTGAAGATGGTGAGGAATTGTGCCCGTTCTTAGCTGCCATGGAAAGGAGGGAGAACAGACACTTCCAGAACAAGCCACGACTCTCCATTACATGGGGGGTATTGTGTAATTAACAAATGAGCTCTAGGAGAGATTTCTAACCTTGTGAAATTAAATGGTGCTGGTTTAACACCCCCACTACCCCCCGTAACCCAGAAAGTAAGCTCTGATCAGACATTAGGTTCACCACCATGAGTGCCTCTCTGCTTTTCTCCAGAGTCTCCTTCATGGTATATTGTTTGCTCTTTCTCTCCCTCCTGTTGTTTTCCTCCATCATTTTCTCTCTCACAGACTGTGTTCTCCTCCATCATCCTTCTCCTTCCCTCTCTCTCTCTCACACACACTCCTTTCCTCATTTCCTTTAGGTCACACTGTCTAAACACTGCTCCCTCTACGTCAAGCAGATTGATTCTGAGTGCAAGCCAAGAGGAGGAAGGGGATTACTCACCCAAGGTGTGGGTGCTGCTCCCTTCAGCGCTAAATCTCAAAGTCCAGCATTACAACAAAAAATAATTAAACACCACCCTCCAAATCTCCGGCCTTCTGAACAGAGCTTTGGTATCAGAGCCCTTGGGCCCACTTCATCCTGTTGCCTCAGCACCAAACCAGGACAGGATCCTCAGTCCCTGTAGCATGGCCAAAGGGGATTCCTCTGGGTACAGGTCTGTTGATGTGACCTACCCCAAGGTGGGGCACACTGAGCTAGAATCGCAGCCTATGGGTGTGCCCAGGTCTATTTCCAGCTACAAGGCGACAGCAGGGCCAGAGAAGCTGGAGTTACTAAGCCAATCTGTGGGGATGTGAGTTAGGAATCTCAGAGATACCTGGAATCTACTTTGACCTGCTGATGAACAAGGCATGAGGGTTACTGTAACACAGTCTGTGAACTGGGAGCGAGGACTATTGCTACTGTGTCAGTGCTGGTTATTGTGACCTGTGACCACAGCTCATTACTTTTTAAGTGATGGGTCTGTTTTCGTTGCTGACGTAGAACTGGAGAATGACAAGTGTTGTGCTTAAAATTAGCATGCTGAGTGTAGGACAGAGCTCCCCCTTTTAATATGGCTAATCAGGTTTTGTGTAAGAGAGCAGTTGGGTTGAAAGAAGCAAGGCCCTATGTCACTGGGTGTGGCTCCTCACCTGCTTCTTCCCACAGAAACTGCATGGACTTCAGTGGTTGTGCTTTCACCATATTCTTTTATTTTAGGTTCTCTCCACCATTTCTACAACAATTTCTGTGCTATTTACAGTGCTAACAGCACCTCTCCCCAGGACCTGAAGGGAACAGAGTTCTCCCTCCCTTGCAGCTTCCATGTTACTGAGCTCAACGTACGGACATGCATTCATTCATTCATGCGTGCGTGCGTCCCCTCCACTCCCTTGGCACTTCCTTCCTGCCTGCCTCTTTATCAGCCTTGGGCTGATGGGATAAGGGCTCCTTAGACCAGCCAGCCTGATTATCTTATTACCGCCCCTCATCAGCTTTCTCAAGGGAAATTAATTAACATCTGAGTGACAAGAGTGCAAGCTCACTTGTTCACACCCTGCACTCTGTCACACCATAGTTTGATAGATTTTGTATGGCGCTACCTTGGGGGAGGGAGTCATAATTTAGGGTGATAGTGTTTTGCCACCATTGATGATGTAGTTTGGATGGATCGTGTGGATGTCTCTTGAGTTAATGGTTAACATATTATATAGAGAGCGTGTGTACCTGTTTGTTTAGCATTTTAGGCATATATGGACATTGAAGTCACTGGAAAAACTCTCATTGACTTAACTGGATTTTGGATTAGGCTGTAACTGTTTATTTCCTGAACTCTTAAGGTTTGCCTCAATAGCAATTGCATGGGATTAGCCTTAGTACTTTTTTAACTATGGTTTTTGTAGGAATTCTCTAGGAATAAAGTTACTGAAAAAGCTGGTACAAAATGCAATCTCCTGACTGCTGAGTAGTACAGTCCTCATGAACAGACCATCCAGATGATCTTCTCTTTACACTGACTCCAGGACCAGTTCAAGGTCTCCACCCTGGAATTCAAAACCTCCCACTGAGTAAATTCTAGCAACTTAAGAGATTGCCTTGGCTTCGGCAGCCATGACAGGTATCTTCCACTGAATCAAAGAAACTGTTGACCAATACACGGGAGGCCCAGGAGTGCAGAAGACAGAACTTTCCCCGGAGCTGAGCTGGACTAGGGAACTCACTCCTGCAAGAGTGCATAATGAGCGTTGACTTACCCACTTCCAGAAGCAAATGCAAAAGGCCCTTCTTTGGGTACATCTAGTTTAGGCTAAACTGTGTGTGTTGAAGAACAAGTTAGCTAGCACATTCTAAAACTCCAGGCCAGATGAGGCCAGTTGTACTTCAGCACACACTTGCCAGTCAAGTTGAAGCCTTTGACACGTATAACTTGCCTCAGAACGTGTTAGTGAGAACCCCATAACTATCGTGTTCTAAAAACACCTTTCATCCTAACCAAGACAAATCCTTTGATTTATCCCTCAGTAGGTTCTTCACACATACAAACACATGCACCTCGCCTGTAAAAACTTAAACAGGCAACCTGGAACAGTGACACTCAGACCTCAGTGGTTCAGGAGCTAGATTAGCAATCAACAATACCCAAAATAGCCACAGTCGTGGGAATTCTTTGTTTCAATTACTATTTTATATATATATATAGACACACGATTTTCTCACAGCAAAATGACTGACCAAGAATTATTATTTTATCCGGTACAATTGGTTAATAACATAGTAAAAGCATCCTGATTGGTTAATAATTAAATCACACAGTGTTTAATATCATGTGCTATAAAGAGCCGCAGGAGACACATTAAAGAGCCGTTTGCAGGTCACAAGCTTCAGTCTGAGTATCACTGTCCCAGAGAGATCAGTTATTTCTCCTGGGGGGGGAGGCAAAGTGGAAGCGCTGTAATTAGTGTCACATGACAGGGACTTGAGCCATCATGTCTAGTGGTCAGAACAGGAGTCATGCCTAGTGGTTACAACAGGAGTTGGCAGCCAGGAGTCGGAGCCTAGGGTCAGAACCAGCGTCAAAGGTCAGATCTCAGAGTCGAAGTCAGGAATCACAGCCAAGTTACCTGGATTGAGGTGAGGCAGGAGCAGGACTGGAGCAGCACAGGAGTCATCACAGCCAGGGCCAAAGACTTTGAGCAGCTGCTGCACGGTTGCTGGCCTTAAGAGCTGGTCTGGTGACTCTTCCAATCAATCAGGCAGCTTACTACAGGCCAGCTGCAGTCGGTAGGTTGCCTGGACACTGGCTCAGCTGCAGGCCCTGCCTCCTGACAGTTAGGTTTATTTGCCAATCCTTTAGAGGTGCTCAGATATGACCGTGATGGGGCCGTATAAATAGATAGATAGATATTAGGACTATCTAATCTAATCTGTCAGTGAGGGTTCCTGTGAAAGTCAGTGATCTGGGAGTTAGGGTTACTGTAACCACATCCATGACCTAGGTGAAGCTGTAGCCCCTAGAGCAGTGGTTCTCAGCCTATTTACCATTGTGGGCTACATATGCAGCTCTCCACCGGTACAGCCTTGCGGATGTCACATGGGCCACAGCTGTGTGCTGATTGGGCCGCAAGCAGGCCGCGGGTTGAGAACTGCTGCACTGGAATCAGGGGACACTGACCTCTGCCATGGAACAGGGCCGTAATCCTCACCCAAGTCAGATGACTGAGGCCAAGAATTCAAGTGTCACTCCTTTACTGCATGGCCTCAGATGAAAATTTAGCAGCAGATCCACAGCTAGTATAGATCGTGTGACTCTAGTGGCATCAAGGGAGAGCTGTGAGCGAGGGTCATGGGCAGCAGGGGCATTGAGGGATGAGTGAGGGTCATAGGTGGTGAGGGCATTGAGGGATGAGCAAGGGTCATGGGTAGCAGGGTGGCAAGGGAGTGGCGCGTGCGAGGGTCACAGGCGGTGGGGGCATCAAGGGAGAGGGACGAGCAGGGTTCCCAGGTAGCAGGGACATCGTGGGATGAGCAGGATGTCATGGGTGGTGGAGTGGCAAGGGAGAGGCGCAAGCAAGGGTGACAGGGGCATCAAGGGACAAGTGAGGATCCCAGGCGGTGGCAGTGAGCGAGGGTTCTCCTGAGTGTGTTGTTTACCTGGCGGGGGGTGATGGTTCCTTGGTCAGTCTCTGGAGGTCAGGGTACTGTGATTGTGTGGTTTCTGGCAGTGAGGGTTAGAGTGACTCTCAGTCACCAGGGGACTGGTTATTTTTTGACTCAGGAACATGTCAGTATCTTGGGTTGAGGATAATTGTTTTCATGTCAGTGACCTGAGGGCAGGTCCTTGTGCCCTCACTGCTTACCTGGGAGGGAGGGTCAGTGTGATCATGTCAGTCCCCTGGCAGCAAGGGTTCTTGTTACCAGGCATCAACATTATTCTGGCCATGTACCTGACCTCCCTAGGAGAGATGCCGGGACAATGCTGGTGACCTGGCTGGTACTGAGGCTTACTGGGACAGAGGTTGTGACCAGGGAACATGGACTTTTGTGAACCCAGCATTGGCCAGTTACTGACGGTGACTGTAATCCCGACAGTGTCTGCGGGTCGTGGCTTTACCGCTCCTGCAACCTAGCAGTGAGGGTTCCTGTGTCTGGGTCAGTCTCTGGCAGTGAGGGTTCCTGTGTCTGAGTCAGTATCTAGCAGTGAGGGTTCCTGTGTCTGAGTCAGTATCTGGCAGCGAGGGTTATTCTAACAATGCAGCACTCCTATGAGCATGGATGATTGTGCCTGTGTCAATGACCTAGGAGACAGGGTTACTATGATCATGTCACTGACCTGACAGCACGGAGGGTAATGGGGACTGTGTGGGTGACCTCACAGTGACAGTATGGGGATCACGTTAGTGGATGTGCTTCCATGGCCTAGGCGTTTGTTGCGCTCCAACCAGAAGAGGGCTGGTAAGGAGATGTCTGCCTGCTCTGAAAGGCTGTTGAGTCAGTATCCCTATGTGAGGGGCTGTGCATGAGGGAGGGTCATTGGGTATCTTTGAAATGGAGCTAGATCAAAGCACACTAACAGGGTACACATGGACAGTTAGTCTGAGGCAAGCTAGTGCAGGGCACATTCACACTCCAGCTTGCTCCAAACTAACTGTTCGTAGACAGGCTGTAGGAATGCCTCCTTCCCAGCGCTCCTATATCAGACACTTGTACCCAGTACAAGTGCTTTGCAAGGTATCATATACTTACAATGACAGCACTATTTTATATTGGAGAGGTACCCAAAGTTTCCAAGGTTTCTAAACTGTGTTAGTTATGATTCTCCCCTGCCTCAGAGACCTGTTCCGGCGGGTTTGTGACGCTAAGACAGCCTAGCTGCACAGCAGGGGGGATGTGAAAGAAGAGGAGCAACAGAAACATTCAAAACTCTCAGACAATTCTGAACGTTGTGGCTTGGGCTGCAGCTCTGGCTCTGGCACCTAGGGAGTGGGGCGGGCTTCAGAGCCCAAGCTGCAGCTTCAAAGCCCGGCCCACACACCTATTTCTGGAGCACTAGTGTGAGTCCTGCTAGCCCAGCTCTGTCATCCTGCTCTGGGAGATTTGCATCTGTGGGCTGTGTAGACATACCCAACATGACCCCAGTGGATTGAGTGCTAGACTGGGACACAGGAGGCCCGGGTTCTTATTCCCTGCCTACTGGATGACCTTGGTTGACTCCATTCCTTTCTAAGGTTATGCCTGCACCACAAGCAGGAGGTATGACATACTACGCTAGCTAGCAGTGAAACCATGAAGGCGCATGGGCTAGCACTACCCAGCCAGGACCCTGGTACATATTCACGCTGCACGATTCTTTGCTGCTGTTGATACTCAAGCTAGTTTTGATTTACCTTGCTCAGGTGTGTCTACATGTGCTGAGCTCACACTCTCAATCGCAACATAGACATACCTTTTGTGTCCCCTCTGTCTTGTCTAGATAGATTGTGAGCTCTTAGGGGCCAGGGCTAATATGTACATGGACAACGTCCAGTGCAGTGAGGCCCTGATCTCAGTTGGGGCGACTGCAATAAAAACAGCAGCAGCACTTGCATCTTCCTTTGAAAGTTTCCAAGGTATCAGACCTTACACTTAGGTATATTAAGAGATTAGGTCTATTAACATTATTTTAAATTATTTTTATTGCTCCCTTTGAGACATAGACAGCTGGACTGATGGCACCTGCAAGTACAGCGTCTTGCTTTATAGGTGAGACACAGAATACCTCCAGTGTGGTTTTGTTTCCATAGGCACATAAAGAGAAGGTACCTACCACTGTGAAATGGAGGTTTTAGAAGAAGTTGATTAGGATGATTTGCATATCTCGCTTGTGGCTTTGCCACTTGTGACTAATGCAGCCATCCCACACTCGTGCGGGTAACCCCTTTATACCACACCATCCCACATTTCCACTCTATCTACACATGTAAGGAGAGACTTTCAAAAGGCATCAGTGGGAGGTAGGTGCCCAAATCCCCTCAGCTTCCAATGGGAGTTAGGTGCTGAACTCCCTGTGTGCCTTTGGAAATCACACGAGTAAGGACTAATAAAACCCCACTAGACTATTGTAGTTTTAAAAAAATCGAAATTCAGATTTAAGTTTGCAAACTCTTAACTCTACTTCGGCCCCCACCAGGTCTGCCCCACCCATGGAATAGGGTTCGGAGGCCTCTGATACATCACTTGCTTTTCTAAGTTTTGAAAGCAACAATGAACTAGGCATTTTTGGTCTGACCCAGCTCCCACTGAAGTCAATGGAAAGATTCCCTTTACTTCAATGGTGGTCAGGACAGACCTTTTATGCACAGCATCCTTCGGTGCAGAATAGCCAACTCCATTGCTCATCTGATCTGCAAGGGAGAATGGGATGCTGTGGGACTACAGCCAGTGTTTGAGGACTGAAAGTTATTAAGGTAGCTAATGGTTTGTATGGGGTGGGTAGTCACTGGGTTGCTCAATAAGGTAAGTATATAGGGGTTTCTAGAGAGGTTGGATGGGACAGATTAGACTTTGTGTCTTATGGCATAACAGTGGATAGGGAAGGACATTTGTGGACTGTATGTACGAGGTAGAATGTGAATATTTCATGGTGCCTTGACTACGAAGGGTAGGTGGAGCAGGGAAGGACTGATCTTTGGTCTGTATACGGTGGGCTGGAAGGGAGATGTTGCCGCTGGCTCATAGAGGGAGGGTGATTTGGGGAAGGGAATGTGGTTGGTTAGGTGGTGGATGCAAGGAGCTGGCTTGTACCTGAGGGCAGTGAGGGTTGCTGATGTCACACTGATAGGGGTGGTGGCAGAGGAGAGCTACATTGTCTCACTCTATTGGTCTGGGGAGGTGTTATGTGGGGGCGGGGCGTACATAGATCACACTGAAAATGAAGAAAGGGAGGGAAATAGCGAGTAAAGACCTCTCCGAGACAGAGACATTGGGTTAGGGATTCAGGGCAGCATTGAAGTTTGCAAACGTTGCCTGCTGCGTCATAACTGCACTGTTCCAAGGAGGCTCCTTTTGTTGAACTTACAGGGATTGTCAGAGCCGCCCTTTCATCCATGCAGGACCTTGAGAACATGACAGTGTGGGAACCAGCTGGAGGAAATGGTAGAGCAGCACCGAGGGCAGTGTCATTCACCCCCGGGGTCATTGGCCTCGTTGGCTCTCACACATTCAAGCTAGCAATGATTACAACACAGGTGATGTAAAGTGCATTTCAGATTACCTCATCCTGCACCATGGGAAAAGCCCATCTCCACACAATGGAGAGCGAGGGAATGAGCCATCCCTTGCCCTCCACCTGGTGAGAGCATCCCCCGCAGGTGAAAATGTGGCAGTTCCATTCTGTTCTGGCTCCTCTCCCATGGCATTGCCACAGCACCTCCGTGGCTGAGGGCGCTCCCTTGTGCTAAGAGCTGGATAAGAGGATCCAGACCAGAGAGCTACAGTCTGTAAGAAGCCCTCCCTTTTGTGGGACTAATGAATGTTAAGCACCCACTTATTATTTCTGGAAAACAGGGGCTCATACCTGCCCCAAGTTCATGGTCTGTAGTCACTGCATAAGTTCTCATATCAGGGCATGCTGCTATCTTGCCAAATTCCTTGGTCTCTCATTGTCTTTGTGTTCATATCATTTCTGCCCTTCAGGACTCTCTCTCCCTCTCTGTATGGCCACACCAGCATGCCTTCTGCTATATGGATCTCTCCCTCTCAGGCACTCAGATACCACGGTGATGGGCAGGCAGCCTTATAAAAACCAAGTTGGATTTAGTCCTCTTCCTCCCCACCCCCACGCCTCTCTCATTCTGTGCATGTGTGGGTCTCTCTCCAGGCTGCCCGATAGCTTTTATCTCTGTGTTATAGCATCTCTTGGCCTCAAACACTGCTGCAATTCTTTCCCTTGTCAGCGAGCATGGTTATTCTGGGAGCCCCCGGCCAGCTGTGCAGAATGCTGCCATTTCATAATGGAGGTTGCACAGCCACCTAAACAAAACCCTGCTTGCTTGGGCTGCCTCTCACTAGTGCTTCAGGCAGTTCCTGCCAGCTTCTAGGCCAACTGGGACTCCACAGCGGCATCGCTTCAGGAGCCGTCACCCCAGCCCCCTGGGAGCGAAATGCTCATCAAACTCAGGGTCCTCATGTCCCATAAGCTGCTTTCATCTTCAGAGCACGGTGCAAGTCACATCTCTTTGGCAGATGGTTTCGTAGCAGTCAGGCAGAGGCACCTAATCCCTTTTGCAGTGGGCTCCTTCAGATCAGCGATTTGGAGGGTGAGTGCAAAAGGAGAACAGCCTTCCTCCATTCACGGACAGTCCCCCTACTCAGTTAAAAGCATGTAGCTACCACCGTTGTGGACCCCATGGATATTAACCTATGGTGCCAGTAGCAATCAAAGCCAGGGAAGATGTCCCTCAGCACTTTGAATGGTTTACAGCCATAAAGTTATCAGCATCTGTATGCACAAGTGATGGAAGGGCACATGTGCACGTGCCATCTGAAAACACATGCCCACAGGTAAGCCTTTCAGTAATCCACACCTGAATCAGCACGCAGGCTAACGTACACTAGTACAGACAGGACAGGCAGGCAGAGTCAGGTCTGCCCAAGCAGAGGGTCCTTCCATGGGGGTGGTCTGTTTTGATCTGGACCTCCCAAGTGCTGGGAGTGAAAGTCCCTCGGTGTAGGGACTCCTCACTGGCTAGGTCTGAGCTCCCCTCCCTGAGACCCCATGCCCACAGGCTCACTGAGACGGAAGCAGAGCTGGGCTTATTCTGTTATCTCTTCTCAGCAAGGGAACTGCACGGATAAATCTCCCATTGGTTATTCATTAACCACAAAGGTCTGTCCCTGAGATGGCAAAAATGGCACCATTGATTTAAAAGAAATAAAGGAAGTAGAGCACGACCAGCAGTGCCGGGCTGCATGGAAGTGTGCATTGTCTGTGTGCATTGGTTACGGGACAGAGATGCATGAGCAGCAGTTTGGGGGTCGCCCGTGGGCATAAGTACTTTGGGGAGGTCTGAGCATGGGCCTTTGAACATGGGCTCAGGGTAGGACACTGGAGCAGATTAATGTCGAAAGACAGAAAGTGCCAATCGCTAAGTATTAGTCACTGCCATTGTTACTGTCTACCTGCAATACCGACCCCGCCCAGGAAATGGCATTTCCAGTGAAAGGGCACAGAGGAGCAGCCACTGCCCAATGAAGCTCTGGGACTAGAGTATTTCTTCATGGCTCCTGCCACACAGAAGTCCCAGGCCCTTCTCAGGGCCGCAATATACCTAGCTGGTGCCAGTTAGGAATGAATTTGCAAGACTACCAAAATGGCACCTGCTCTTGCGGAGGAGATCCCATTCCTTCACTTGTTACTGATCAGCTAGTTCTTCTAGTTGCTAAACAGTCATTGCCTTAGCTGCATCAGGGGCCTAGCCAGGGAATGATCTCAGCAAGCAGCTAGAGAGCTTTCCCACAGACATGCCCCCTCCCCCCCCCCATCAAGCTCACTCAGCTGTTGGCTCAGAGCAGCAGGGAGCCTGAAACCTCTCTAAGGAGAGGTGATTTCTGCAGTAAGAGCAGAGGGTTGAGCGCAAAGGGGACAGTGCCACCTGCTGCAGGAGAGGATAACTTTACTCAACAGATATTACTCCAGTGGTGTGGCACTGGGCATCCCTTTCATTCTACAAGCCACCCAGATCAATGTAACACTACATAACTGGGTTGGAAGAGACTTCATGAATTATTAATCTGCTTTTCTCACATGCCATCAGTTTAAAACAACATGCAAATCCCTTCTGCCCAGATCAATGAGATATAAATAAAACTGGGCCTAACCAATGGTTCTTTGAGCATCACATTAGCACTTTTCTCCCCACTTGACACGACCATTTATAACAGCTCTCGCCTACTTACAGGCTTGACATTGCTCATACCAAGATCCTCTGAATGATTTTTTCAAGAAAGAGTTTGTAAGATACTGTCTCCAATGATTTAGGAAAAGGTCCTAAGTACAATGCAACCACACCAGTTATTACTTTGCCAATTTTGGAATCTGATGAGCAATCATCAAGTTTGTTTGGTGCAATTTGCCCTGTATTCAGTCCATACCATCATCTTCTAGATAATCCTTACAGATTTGCTCTCAGGGTCTCTTCCATTATTTGTTTAGGAACAGAAATTACTTACTGGATGGTAATTGCCAGGATCATCCATTTTTTACTTTTTTGAAGATCTGTCATCACATTTTCTTCTCCATATTTTTTGTACCTGCACAGTACTCCATGATTTTTCAAAAAATTGTCAGTGCTTCATTAGCTAGTTCTCTTAACACTATAAGATGTTTAACATCCAGAATGGCTGCTTTTTGAATATTCAAATTTTCCCTCACCAGTAACTATATTTACAGTTATTTGTTCCTATTTATGGATTATTAAATATATATGGGGATAACACCTTCTTTCCTTTTTTTGTTAGACATTCAATAGCTCAGCCATTTTAAGAGTTGTTATTAATTCCCCAACAGCATTGGGTTTCACCTGGTAATAGCCATAATATTCAGAGAACTATTCCACTTGATTATCATAGAACCATAGGGTTAAAAGGGAACAGGTCACCTAGTCTAACTCCCAGATGGAGGGGGGGGTGTTAATAGGGCTATTTTCTTTCTAGAACTCTTTCCCTCTGCCCAGATTTTTCTAACAGCTGTTCATGCTGCTGTTCCCCTTAGTGCAGCACGATCTCATTCTGTTTGCTCCTCATATTCTCCTTACCTGTGTATTCTTGTCCAGTTCCCTTGCTCCTTTTCCATTTCCAGGATAGGTTTACTATTATTCATAAAAAATAATGCAAGCAGCAATTTACATTCACAAATGGCTTTACAGGCACAGATTAAGATAAATCCTTTACCTTGAAGAGATTTTACCCTCAGATCTCTGCAAAGCTACAGTGGTCACCACTTCTTCCTTGCATGTTTCTTTTGCAGAAGGATTATGGCCCTTTTCTGATGATGTCTTTCCAGCATTCTTCCACACTGTGTATTTTCATAGTTTCTTCCACTGCACTCACTTTCCCCTAAAAGAGTTGTTTCTTGTAATCGACTGCCCCTGTTCATGTTTACCCCATTTCTCAGTATGTTGATTTCAGATAGCTGATAGTCTCTAACACCAAACTGCCCTGTAACCCTCAAATTCTCAGTCAACTCCTCATTAGGAAAAAGAAAATTAGGTTGCATTGTCTACTTTTTTGCTCATGGAGTTTCCTCTCTCTATCAGTTAGGATTCCCCTTTATGATCCCTGTTGAGCTGCCCAGAGATATAGAGAGGCTGGGATTTTCAGGGAGAGATACAAGGCTTAGAGGTCAGAGGGGGGCAGGGAAGAGGAAGGGAAATACAGGCCCCAGGGATCTCCAAGGAGAAGAGGAGATGCCAGCTCTGAAGCTCTATGGGAGAGAGATACAGAACCCAGGGATCTATGGAGGGGAAATACATGTTACATAGCCCAGGGAGATGATCTCAGCAACATCTGAATGTCTCTTGTGGCAAACAGCCACCTTCACCCTTGTGGGTCTCACGCCTCTACCCCTTGTAGTGGGCCAGGGAGTCACCGGTTACCCCGTCTCCCCAGGCTGAACAAGTCTTTTGTCCTTTCCCCTCAGCGTGCCCCCAGGGCCGGGGGATACCTTACTGTGGCTCCCTCCTGCCGGCTGGGGCCAAGAGTTGTCTCCTTCTCTGGCTGCAGAGAAGCACCAGCTCCTAGCCTGGGGGAAGTTTCTCCTCCAGCTGCCACAAGCCTTCTGGCAGCTTCCTTCTCCTGTGCTTTCGCCCCCTTTAGTGAAGGCAGGGTTTAAGTACACCTGGACTAGCCCTTCATTGGGTTCAGGTGTCTCTAATTGCCCTGCAATCATCTCTCCTCTGCTTGCAGGAAAAAGGGCTTTTGGCATTCTTGGGCTTACATACTGGCCCTGGTATGCCCTTTTGAGGCCCTCTGGCCTAACTTTATCACACTCTCCATAGAAATCCCCCCAGCCAGCCTTAATAATGAAGCAGTATCTGGTTGTTTCATGGGTCATTTTCTCCCAACTCTCATCCTTCCTCACAGTCCTTCAGGACATCATATCAGTCAAACTACATGCATCTATCACTCTCCAGGCCAAGCTTCGGGGAGTCACATGCACCAGCCATACTTCTACATCCATTTTATACACAACTCTGTACAATATACAGAAACCTTTATATACATATATCTTTATATAATATGCTATATTAATTTGTATCTTCCTTTACAGCAATATTAGTTTAGATCTTTCATACATAGGTACAAAAAAGTCACGTGAGAATGGCACATAAAGAGTGCTTGAATTTCCTTATAGCCTTCATGCTGGGGCAATTTGGAGCAGGGATCCAGCAGGCAGCATTCCTGGGAAGGGCAGTGACCTCTTGAGCAAGTGTGAGAATATGAACTCCTTTGCTGCTTCCCCAGTGGTTGCATATGAAGGCTCTCTAAGCCCCAGGAGAGGGAGTTGGAGCAGCTCAGGGCTGAGTAGAAGGGGGTTGCCTTCTCCCCAATAATGCAAAGACTCTAAACTGTAAACAGGCAGGTGGGGTGAAGGAGTTTGCTAGAAATTGCCCTGGTCCAATTTGCCCTAGCACAAGACGTGAAAAAGGGTGAAAGAAGCAGGCAGTGGGGCTTTCCTATACAGAAGGGCCTTGATTTCTGTTGAAGGGGAGGGGAATGGGCAAAGAGAGTGATCTTCTGTACACAAACTTTTCTCAATAGCAACAATCATTTGGTACAGCCCTTCCCAAGTGCGAGGTCCCAAAGACCCCATTAGAACAAAGCTGGGTATTCTGTAACACTGAGTCCATGTAACTGTGCCGCACCCCCAGGGGCATGCAACAAGGAAAGGGAGCAGACTTGGGCATAGAGATCTTCATCTGGGCTCCTCTGTTCTTGCCATCTGCATATGCACAGCAGCATATTTGGGAGGCTAGGCAGGCAGCTATTGTCACAAGAGTCCTGCAAAAGGCCAGGTAATTGAAAGGGTCATACAGGTAGCTGCATCCCTTCTCCTGATGGCCACCATTCTGAACACGCAGACAGTGAGATGAGTCTCACCACCAGTAAACCATACCCTGGATTTATCAATAGAGTCTGTCATTGGAATGAGAGCTTGAGGCTCTTGCTTTGAAGTTGCCTCTACCTCTGACTACAGCAGCTCGGTGGGGAGAGCTTGGAGCAGAGACCTCCAGGGTACTGTGGTCACAGATGAGCTCACTTCTCCACAAGACAGGCACCTCAGACATGCTGATATGGGCATTGAGACGTGATAGGGCGCATGGGAGTGATGCAAAGCGTGCAAAGCGTGCATTCAGATAAGAGAGACCATGCAGGCAACTGCCGATAAACCAGTCTGAATGCTGAGTAACATACATGCTACTTGGGGGTGAAAATTGCCCCTCCAGTAATGCCCATGTACCAGATCCCCCACTTTGGAACATCAGAATTTCACTAGGACTATGACGAACGGCAGAGAAGTGGAGCTCCAATCAATATCAATGGATATTTTGCCTGCACTGCATTGTATTTATTTTTGCAAAATCAGTTAAACTAGTGGCAAAATAACCGTCTCCCTATCTCATGAACATAATGGCTGGGCAGAACCCTCCTAGGTAAGGGAAAAGCAAAACAAGGCATGGCCTTGTTGGCAGGGGATTCAAACACAAGGCTGAGAGGAGCAGAAATCCTACCCCACTAATGTCAGAGTCTGGCTGTGGAAGATCACTGTTGGAGAGCCACAGTCTAAGTGCAGTTAGTTACACCGTACATACAATGACAGTTTAGACATAGTAAGTTCCTTTCATCGTGAAACCTTGCAGAACAGAGCCAGAGTTAAAACGGGCAGTTTTGCTTATTATGACTAAATCTTCTGATTACTGGCAGGGGACAAATACAGAACTGCATGACTGGTTAGACACAGTGCATGTTGGGAGTCACTTTCCGATGGTACAGCAGGAACCTGCCCTTGCCCAAGACAAGATACCAGACTAGATCAACCCAGTAGGGTGACTTCTGTGCTTGCGTGGGTATGAGGATACCTGCTTCAGATCAGTCAGGCTTTGCTACTGGCACTTTAAGACAACCTGAGGGAGCAGGGGACTGTGTGGAAACCTGGCATGGACTAACCAAGATGGGAAAACAGAGACTGGCAGCCAGAGTGATGCTGGGCCAGTCCCCACCTGTCATCTCCCTTCCTTCCCCACTTCCAGGTAGGAGCACTATATCGGTCTGTGCACGTGTGGAAAGGAAGCTAGCAGGCCAGGTGTCCTGTCCCAAACACGATCCTTGCATTGCAAACCAATAGAAAACAAAGGCACAACAGAGAAATGAATCCAAGCACAGAAGCAATGAAAACAATATTAATGGAGACAGCAAAGTGCTTGAAGACAAGTTTGTATATTTCCTGATGTCTCCTGGGACTGCCATTTCCTATGACAAAAATCATATGTCTGGGAACTTGATTTGCTCTCTTCCTGATTTTGTTTTGAATTCCCAGTGTACATGCCTTTAAAGAGCCACAACACTGGCCAGCAGCATGCTCATCCCCTCTCCTCCTGCTCAGGGCACAGAGTGAGATGGCTCTGAGCGAAGCACAGAGCATGAATTTGGCAGGGAGATGCTGAAGCAGAAACCCACTACAGTGGAAGATGGGAACAGAAGAAACAAGGCATCATACTGCCTCTGGCACACTCACCTCATTGAGGGAGCTGAGAGCCCAACAACTAGTCTCCTGATGTGGGGAGAACTCATCAGAATTCCAGTTACACAGGATTTATAGTCACTAAGGTTTGGGTTTCCGTCTTTGCCCACCACGGTGATATGGTTTCCTACCATCTTACTTGGCAATGAAGCCCTCGCCTCTTAGAGCACGGGTGTAAAACACGGATCAAAGCAAACAGGAACCCATAGCCCCATAGGATGATCGCTGCTGTATCACAACTTCCCATTGTGAGGGGAAAGGAGGTGCCAGCAGTGGCCTCTATCATAAGAAGAGATTCTGGTAGGTGGGAAGGGAATATAGCTAGCACATAGGAGACATACTCCAACAGGGTTGGGGTTGAAGGAAAAGAACACTGATCAATCCATTTCACACATTCTTTACAAACTTTTCTGTGAGTGTAGCATGATCTAGTGACTCAAGCACAGGCTTGGGAGCCAGAAACTCCCAAATTGTAATCCCATATCTAATAGGGACTCACTGTGTGACCTTGGGCAAGTGACAACCTCTCTTCCTTGCTTTCCCCATCTATAAAATGGGGATAATACTCACAGGACGGTGAGGTTTCATTGGTCACAGCTCATGTGATGGAATGTAACCTTGTACCATCGGGGACAACACTGGAGGAAACCCAGGGACAAGAGATGTGGCTCTGACATCTGTTAGTTTAGTTTCACAGTTGACTGCAAGGGCAATTGGAATCTGGATGTTAACAAAAGAACGTCAGTTGCTCCATCTCAAAAGTGGTTGTGGTGGGACTATATGGAGACCTTAAATTACATAATAGACACTGAAAAGGAAAAGCAGAATTCCTGGTTGTGCCAGTCCTGCTGGAGGCTACCAAGAGGGGGATAATCTCTCATATAGAAGACCAGAGGAGAGAAGGTCTAAGAAAAATGATCAATGGATTTCTAGATCATTCATTCAGACAGCATAAGAGGGGTTGTGCGCACTGCTAGTGAGGAATGAGTATGTGTTTGCGTGATCTCTCAGTGAGGATAAGGACTATTTGCTGTTTGTGACAATGCTTGATCATGCCTTCCCTGCTCCCTGAGAAGTGTCAGCACCCTGACACCCCCCTACCTAAGACAAACCCACTCAGGCTTTGATACCACCAAGACTTAGTCCTCCATGAGCCTAGAAGGTCTGGAAAGAGACACTAACTAATCAGGAGAGCACAAATTAAGAAGGCTTGCCTGCTTCATCCCAGGAGGAGTGCTGGGTGGAGCTGAGCCAAGAGAGGACTTCCTCAGTCCTAACCTAGAATCCTGGGCTGTGTCAGGACTTTCATTTACACGCTGCAACCAAGTGGTTATGTTTTCTGTTTGTTTACAAGTTTAAAGGAGCAGACAGCCAAATTTTGAGTTTAATTTTAATTAGCTATTAAAGGACCAATGCTGAGCTCGCTGCACACGATGCCTTGCTCTGGGCGGGCTGCCACAGTGTTAAATCTATTTATCCTGTTTCCTTGTTTACTAGTTCATGTAATGTATCATTTTGTACAGGGTTTACCACACTAGTCATATTCATAATAATAGCATCCCTGTTTGTTCCATGTTGAGTTTTTCTTTTACACTGAGTCCTCAGACGTAATACATTATCCATTTAATCCATTTCTCTTCTACTTCCCTCTATTATTATGACTAGTAACTTTTGTTGCTAAGGAACTATAGAAAGGGAACACTTAGCTAACAGTCATTTATTCCCAATATCACTTTAAAATGAAACAAGAGGGTTCGGGAGGATTGTCCTTTCGCTCTGAAAAAATGAAGAGAAACAAGGGTCAGTGGCAACATAATGAAACAATAACCCTCTTAGCAAAAATCCAGCTTCAGTTTGGGTGGATTCAGATAGCAGATGTCAATGACAAACTGGTGGCACTGTGGAGGGATCTTAGGAAGAAGGAATCTGAGACAAACTGTTCCACAGAAAGAAAAAAAGAAAATAATTAACTCTGCAAATTGGAGGAAGGCTGGATTGACTTTTAGATAAAAGGCAGAACTAGGAAGGGTTTGCTGTGGGCAATAGGTTAGCTTAGAATGTCTTGCCAGCAGGTATTATGGCTTTTTATTGACTTAATCACCTTATCAGGAAAGTATTAACATCTATGTGCTATCTACAGAACATACAAATCATACAGAACTACTGTAACCAGAATGGGTAGATTAAAAGCCACTGTCCTTGCCACAAAATACGAAAGTTTCTGCAGCCAGACTGTCCGTATGTTGTGTAGTGGGGGAGAAGGGATAAATCTTTAGTCTTTTGGTTAAATGTAAGTATCCTTGCGTTACTTAGCACAATGAAGACCAGGTTCTAGCGAAGCACCAGAAGGGGAGAGTTTCCAAGGCATCTACCCCAAGAAAGCACTGTTCATCACCATGGGAAATTAAACATTAAGTATGCCCTCCAGCATACTGGTAAAGTCAGGACATAGCTGTAGCTGATGGCGTTTAAAAGTACACAAGGTACTTGCAAGTGTGTGTGTGTGCATATACACAAGCAGAAGAATGGTAGATAGCCTGGAACTGAGCAGTCCAGGATGTTCCAAACTGCCACACTGAATTTATAGACCTGCTTGTTCTGCAAGTAAAATCTGGAGAGGAAAATACACACATTTTGCATAGGCTTGGTGATATTTGTTATTCTGCCTTTTTAGCAGTGGGATGCTCGCCAGATTTCATAGTAGAACCAGTGCTGTGTAATATATGGGTCAATGATCTGGAAAAGGGGCAAGCAGCAAAGTGGCAACACTGAATGACCCAAAACAAATTTAGATTGGAATTTAGGAGCTCCCAGTGTGATGCTGTAGCCAACACAGCTAATGTGATCCTGGGATGCATAAAGAGGAGAATCTCGAGTAGGAGCAGAGAGGTTACTTTACACCTATATTTGGCACTGGTGTTACCACTGCTGGAATACTGTGTCTAGTTCTGGTGCCCACAATTCAGGAAGGATATTGATAAACTGGAGAGGGTTCAGAGAAGAGCCATGAGAATGATTAAAGGATTAGAAAATATGACTTACAGTGACAGACGCAAAGAGCCCAATGTATTTAGTTTAACAAAGAGAAGGTTAAGAGGCGACTTGATTAAAGTCTGTAAATATCTACATGAGGAACAAATATTTAATGGGCTCTTCTATCTAGTACTGAAAGGAACAACACGATAGGATGGCTGGAAGTTGAAATGAGACAAATTAAGACTGGAAATAAGAAGTAAATTTTAACAGTGAGAGTAATTAATCATTGGCAGAATTTACCAAGGGTTCTGGTGGATTCTCCATTACTAACAATTTTTAAATCAAGATTGGATGTTTTTCTAAATGATATAGTCTAGGAATTATTTTAGGGAAGGTTTATGACCTGTGTTATACAGGACTTAAGACTAGATGATCACAATAGTCCCTTCTGGTCTTGGAATCTATGAATCTATGTTTAATAGTTTCCTTCTTTCTCATAGCTTTTTTGTTTATTGGTTGCATTTCATACTCCTTTCTTTGTGTACAAATTAAATATTTGAATTTAATATCCAATTCCTGATTGGGTCCTTTAGGTGCTATTATAATGAAAATACTTAGTAGTATCCTATAGGCATAAAGATAGAACACAGAGGCGTACACTGCTATGATTTGTAGGTCTACACGCTAGACCATATTTGTGATTTTAGAGCTCAGGAAAGAATATAGTGTTTTATATTAACTACTACTATGTCTGAATAAAATTAAGAGAAAAACTACTACAGTGGCAAATTTACACATAAATCATACATCAGAAGGTGGAGTAAGCACCTAAGGCTAAATGCCGCAAAGTCCTGAGTATTTCCTATGAAGTGCTAAGCACCCTGAACTTCCATAGAAGCCAATAGGAACTGAGGGAACTCAACACCTTTCAAGATGGCAAAGGATGGACAACAGTCAGGAATCCTAGGTAATGGTGAGTTGGGTGGATGGAGTCAGTATTGGGGAGGTGGGATACAATTCTGCAACTGGTGCCAAACAAGATGTGGATTGGGGCACCATCTTCTTGACAGAGTAACCTCACCATCTGGAGCATCAAGAAAAGAGAGAAGAGGGTTCCTAACTGTGTGAGAGGGGTGGGGGCACACACCAGCTTAGCAGAGAGGAAAGGAAAATGGTAGCAGCAGCAGCAGGAGATGGTCCCAAACTGAAAGTGCAGATCTAAGGAAAGGTAGTGGAGAAATTGTCAGTTCTTTGGGGGCAGGACTGTCTATCTGTTCTGTGTTTGTGCAGCACGTAACACGAGGTCCTGGTCTAGGCCTGGGGTTCCTAGGTGCTACCACAATACAAACAATAAAATAATTTATGAAAGGGCCATCACACATCTCTCCATTAACTTCAATGGGATTTGTATAAGGTCCCAAATGCTCAGAGGACAGCCCAGAAATATGTCTGTGTTTGAAAAACACAAGTACAGGTGGTCCTTCATGATCCTCACTACTTTCAGAGACAGGATTAGAGACCATCTCTCTTTGACCTAGGAGGGCTGGGAGTTAAACCTGTGCTGTTACAATGGTTTAAAGCCTCTCGTGTTGTCCCTGCATGTTCCAAGGTTTCAAGGTTACAGTCCATCACAGTCTGCTATAACAGAAGATTATAATTGAAGACAAAAAGTACTATGCAAGTACTCTCTCATTATTATTCAGCTAACCACAAAGTGCCTAATTGGGGTGGGTTCTTTGTAGGACTCTTTGGCAAAGCTGCATTGGTGTATAGGGTTTCACTTACTACGTTTTAATTTTTAAGGTGCACAAAACCCAGCCTCTGAGCTCCAGCAATTGGGTGCCTTCACTGGAACAGTACTCCAGTACCAATCGCCCCTGAGTGGGATGGAAGGTGAGACTGTGCCCCAAGAACTCACACAAACTCAACTGCTTAGCCACTGTCTAATGCGCCAGGTACATCAGGCTGCCCCCTCCAGTACTGCCCCAGTCACATCATGATGTCCCATTGACATTTCAATGGACCATCCAAACATTAAAGGCACAAGGTGACTGCACAGGAGCTGGAAGGTAACAGCCAAGCAGTTAAGGAACCTTAAGTGCTAGGAATAGTTATCTCAGAAAACATATCAGAGGAAAGGCAGAGGCACTGACTAACATCAGATATGTTATTTTGGGGTGCAATGAGAGGTTGCATTTTGAAAATGCTCCCTATAATGCATAAGACAATAGGATGAAGATATGCATCAGTCATTTCAAGAGGGAAATTTAAGGTGTGTTTGGGCAATGCTGGTGCAGAGAGCATGGTTTACTCTGTGCAAAGAGTCCTGATTTCTGAGGAGGGGACAATGAAAAATGGCTACAAGAGGGAAGCCCATAGATACTATAGTGGGAAACTTTGCTAATTGGACACTCGCAGCTCTACTCCCCTCTTCTTTGGTCAGCAGCAGCCCTGGGACACTGGAGGCTGCACATTTCCAACTTCTTGGTAGAAGCCTCATAATCAGAAAGCACATAAACTGAATGCAAGAACGCACCCTGCCGGCTCATTCCTGCTACCACTGGACAGGGAGAGGGCTTCTATATTCTCTGTAATCCAATGGTCTTGAAAAGGTAGACAGTCTTAAAATATACAACAGCAACAAAGTGGTGCCCAGATCAGACGTAACATTTTAGTGCAATAGTGTGACCCATTAGTCATAATCTGGCCACTAGTGAAACTACTTAAATGTTAACTAACCTTTACTAACAGGGAGGCTATCTGACCCCCTAACTTCTGTGAGTCTGACCCCCTAATCTCCCAAAATTGGGAACCGCCTCCACGTAGCCTCAGCAGATTCTCCGAGGCAAGCAGCAACCCAATCTCCTAATACAGTAGGTACATACCTAACTACTAGGGGTTGAGACGATTCCTTCATTAATGTTTGTAAAGTGCTTTGAAGGTCTAAAGCGCTAGATAAGTGCTAAGTATTATTTATTACTACCCAAACTCAGCCTACTAAGCGAGGCAGGAACATGCTCCCTTTCTGCAAGGCTAGCAGACTGCTTGAGGCAGGGTGTCACCCTGTCCCCACTGCAGCACCGTCAGCAGACTGCCGCAGGTGGAGAGCCTAGCCTGCTAGTCCCACTCCCTAAACGCTGCAAACTCCTCTTGTTATTCAAAACTCTACTGCTTAGTGTAATGCTGTCCTGAAAGTCACCTTTTAATTCCTCACCATGCGTTCTTGCCCTGCGCTTCCATTGGAGGAAGGTATTAACACAGCTGTTCTTGTATGGGAGCCAGAACCACTCATGTTGTCAGCACAGTGCTGGTTAACTGCTGCTGTAGAGCCAGCAAGGGAAACACACTACACTGCTCTTTTCGGTAGGGCCTAATTTTTTTTTTTTTTTTTTTTTTTTTTTAAAGGAACTTAGTTGCTCAGCAACAAAAAGATTAAAATAAAAGATATTTAGAATCTGAAGGACATTCTTCCCTCTGACTGCAGGAGTTTTAAGAAAGGTCACATTTGGTATCTAGACTACTGGGACAGTTAAAAGGTTTTGTTTTAGTATTTATAAATGGAAACTTCTGCACTCCCAATGACCAAGCACTTCATGGTGGCGATTGGGGAATCTACCCTACATGATATTGTCACACTAGACACATAGGAGCCAATTCAACATTGCCATACTGAGTGAGAGTTAAAATGTTACTATTCTGATTTGGTGACATTTTACACCATTTTTTTTTGTTTGGTGTTTGTACAGCATCTAGGACAAACAACCATCAACAAAGATGTACCGTAATGGTGAATCAGACCCATTGATTCCCGTTGTGTAATGGGGCTAACCTATCAGAAGCAAGGAATTCTCACCGTACTGGGAAGTGCACAGCTAAGGGATCCTGTAAGATGGGGGCATTTTACAGCTGACTCAAACAGGAGTTTCTTTTCCGGTGAAGGAGGGCAGAGCTGCAGAGACACAGATTGCTTCTGCTGCATTCTGATATCAAGTCTTTCTCCAGTTTCGGATTCTTGTACCTCACAATATGTTTAGCTTCCTAGGCAGTTAGTCTCCCTCCTGCTTTCATCATCGGAAAATCCCTTTCATTCATTCAGTAGAGCCAGCAAGCTACCTTGGGCACTGGAATTGAGAGAGACAGAACTGGTGACTCAGACACAGTTTTGTTGACAATATATTGGGGCTTTTTAACGAGCTGTCGTGCAGCAGGGTGAAGCGGATGAACCCCTGTTGGGAGGGATGCATGCAGCTTCCCCCTGGGCTTGGATCAAAGGGCCTCCACTTTGAAACAAGGATTTGCATTAACAGCACCTCCTGCCCACCCCACTCTCCCCTCTACCCCCAAACTGAGGGAACAGCAAGGGAAGGGGAGAGAGAACATTCTTCTTCTCAAGGAAAGTTTCCTTATTTGCGTAATGAATACCTTCTGAAAAGCTTAGCAGCTCTGTAAACATACATGAAATTTCAACACTCGGTAAAAGTTCATCTTTTCCCTGAACTCCGACGGCAGAGACCAGCATTGGTCTGCGAGGAAGGTGGGTTGATGACCAGGAAAAGGCCCAAGGCGGCTCCCCGGCACCACAGGGACCTGGAGGATGATGTTGGGCACTGGCAAGCCTTTTAAATGCCGAAAGTTAGTTTAAACCAATCCATCCATGCAGTGCTGAGATGAAAATCCTGGCAGTCTGTGGTGGGAACGTCACCAGTTCAGAGTGGTCCAGGGCGCTGTGACGTGATGAAGGCGAGACCCAAGAGACCTTCCCCACCCCTCTGGTGGAGGACAGATGCAGCAGTGGCTTTCGGCTCTCTAGTACATGGATTTCCTTTCTTCTCAGAAGAAGCCTGGTAGTCACTAAACACAGAGGTAATCAGGGGAGCGAAAACACACAGTGCCAGCCTGATTCTCGCTGCGCCTGGTCAGGGAGAGGGTGGCTGCATTCCCTGGGAATACAGCCCCAATGGCTTTAAAACGGGAGAAAGTGTCTTATAAAAACAAACACCATGAAAGGGTGACGAATTGGTGCTTGGGTCAGACATGACGTGTTAGTGCAATTGGGCCCAAAGTCACAATCTGTTTGCTATTGACACCACTTAAATAACAACGGGAGGTGATCCGACCATCACTTCTGTTAATCCAGTCCTCTAACCTCAGGGAATCCAACTCCTGACTCCAGCAGACTCCCTGGAGCAGGAAATCTGAGCTCTGTGCCTCAGCAGATGCCCCGAGGCAGGGAATCTGCTCCCTGATTTAATCCAGTAGGCTGAGGTAGGGAAACAAAAACATCTAACTCCACTGATGAGACCCTCTTAGTGTAGCAGGCTTTGAAAAGCAGTGCATCTTCTCCCAAATTTAAGCATATGACCCAAGGTACGGAATCCATCCCCCTGATGTCAGTATGCCACCAACACGGCACCCCAGAAGGAACATTCTCAGGTGTCTCCCCCACTTCCAAACTGCCCAATGACCAGCTCCTCAAAGTGTTATCCCAGCATTCAGCTCATGGGATTGGATCTTGGAGCCTCACCCCTCCACTCCTGCACTAGAGGGCTGAAATCATGAGGTCCTCCTGCTTGGCAGGGCTGGTCACATGACCAGCTGGAGTGGAAGTCCAGATTTTGTCAGTGGCCAGGCATTCCTGGCTGCTCATGCCTGTGGGAGTGATGTCCATAAGTTCTCCAGACGAACTCAGAGGGAAGGAGGGCGAGACTGAGATGCCGGAAGAGGGATCTGCTGAGCCAGCAAACAACCTAGGAGGTTTGGGAACTAGATTGGGCTCATACTGTGCTCTCAGCAGGATCTCCTGATCACTGACTGACTTGGGCATCTCAGCAAAGTCACTGGAGCTGTCAGATACCATCATGCAGTAGAGGTCCTGGAAAGAGCTGCTTTTGCTGTCCAGGTTAAAGAGGCTGTCTATAAATTCAGCAAACTCCAGCACTTGTGGACTGGGCACGTCAGTAAGCCGTCCATTCTGGAGGGACAGTTCCTCCCGAGAGGTGAAGGCAACACGGTCCCCCTCGCTACCAGCCCCTTCCTCGCTGCAGCATCGCTGGGGGGTGGTGCCACCACTGCTGTGCAGGGCCTCAGGGGGCTGGGTCTCCTGGGAGTGTTTGGAGAGGCTGTCCGCACCAAGCAGCTCTGTCCGCGAGCTGAGGGAGGGGTTCTCCTCAGGGATAATGGGGTCTATATAAAAACAATGCGTCTCGTCCTTTTCCATGACGACATGGAGGCTGGGTGACCCGCGGATGCTCCGGAAGCCAGAGGAGCGCCTCGACTCAAAGCTGTAGATGGACTCATTGTCGGACAGACTCTCCATGGTAGCGAGAGGAGCGCGACGGTCCTGCAGCTCCACAGACAAGCGCTCCTTGGTATCCAGAAGCAGCAGCTCCACAGGGTCCTTCAGCATAGGAGAAAGGAGCTTGGTCTCGTAAAACCCCTCCAAGCTGATTTCAGAATGTGACTTGCTCCTGCAAAGAGAAAACAGAAACATGAGTTAGCTGCAGGCCTCTGCAGCCTCACTGATACCAGCTAATCCCTGTGTCAATGAGGAAGCCCCAGACACCATCTCTCATCACCGAGATTACTCTGCTTTCCGAGCACACCTCAGATATCACCTCTGGGCCCAGCACGACCACATACACGTTGGCAGACAGCATCTCACTCTGCATCTCCTACTTCTGAACACTGTCAGTTAAAGCTCTCGCCCGCCACAAATGTAACCCTCCTCCTCTACCTAGCTCCCTGAAGAGCCTCTCTCCTGGATGGCAATGACGGAAACTGAAGTAGCAGCAGGCTCCAATCCCAGATCAGGTATGACTGTGTTACAAACCCCTCCTTCTTTGGGATCTTCCAAAAGTGTATCGCTGTCCATCCCCTCCTAGAATCCTTTCCCCGATATAGGGCAATAAGCAGTATCTCTGACCCTCCCTTTCACAGCACAATGCTTGAGAAAGTAACCTCCTCGCCCCTTCCCTCACCTCCAAAACAAGAATACTCTTACATTATTCCACTCTAGAATCTTCTCTGGCTAGAACATGGAAGCCCCTCTGGGTAGTCAATACCCTCTTCCTCCTCTCTGCTTGCTCTTTCTACCTCCATCTTTTTGACCTCACTGCAGCCTTCACTAATGTGGATTGCTTCCTCCTCTAGTAGCTCTAGTCATGGTTCTGCTCCTGCCTAGCCTCTCACCCTGTCTCTGGTGACAGCTCCTGCTCAGTGCCTAGAATCCCTCTGTTTCCGGTCTTCTCCTCCTTTCTCATCTCATCTTTTTCTTTAACTTGAGATACTACTCAGTTTTATCTCAGGGGTACTTAACTGCACAGATCTCAATATCTTTAATGACCCCGTTGTGTTTGGTCTCCCTGTCTGTTTTGGCCAGATAAGTGCATGGCTTCCTCTCAGCTTCCTTTATCTGAAATCTCAAAAACAGAAGTCCTTTTCATGGGTAGAAGTAGCCCCTTCAAGCACAGCTCCATCTGTTCTACCTCCCTCCTTCACCCCCATTTGCTACAACTGTCGATAGTTTTGGTATTACACCTGTCCTTGAACTGTCCTCCTCCTCCATCTATCCTGTCTGCAAACTGGCCTATCACCAATGCAACAATGTCCATAAGTCACTCCCTCAACTTCACGTCTTCTGCAAGCCTCCTCCATGTCCTCTCCTCCTGACTACTGCAACTCTCGTTCTGTGGCCTCCCCAGTCCCAGCTCTGCCACAACCCCAGCAGGGCAGGTACCCCCAATCTTCACACACTTACAAAGGAGTGCAACCATACTTATTCCCTTTCCCCTACACAATTCCACTGGCTCCCCATTCACTTCTGGTTCTGACTGAGAATTACTTTCCTTGTTTTTATAACTCTCCATGGTCTGGGTCCAGCCAGCGTCACAGTCGCTGCCTACTCCCTTCCCAACCCCTCTGATCCAGTCTGCTCTCTGCTCCTTCACAAATCTGGCCTCCTTGATTATGACAGCCTTCTCCTCAGCAGCTCCTGCCAGCCTTCCTGTATTCCTTTGCCTTACAGTCTCTCCACTTCACATCTCAGCTGGGAACGTATCTTCCCCCCTTGCCCTTGCCTTTGCCTCTGTACTTCTCTCTTCCCCTGCAATTTTCTGTAATAACATTATTTAGTCTGTAAATCATTTTGGGATACATTTTACACGAGGAGCTCCACAAAAAAAAGTAGCACTGAGCTCCCCCTGACAGCCTCAGATAGTATCTATTACCACCAACACCATCATAATCACAGGGTTCTGGAAAATGGAAATCTTACACTGCAGGGATGCAAGCTTTGCTTCACCACTGAATGCCAGCCTTGTGCCAAGGGAACCCCCCCCCCCCCTTGTCCTGGAATAAGAAGGGAAGTGTCCATGTCCTTTCATCATTAGGTTCTGTGACACTCTGTACCTCAAAAGTAGCACCCTGGAACCCCTATGATCACCACTATGGTATGATTATTATATGTTTTGTAGAATGCATGTCTTGTGAGGTATCATCTGAAAAGTCTTGATCTGCTGAACATTAATATTCTGTTAGATTGTATGTACTACATTGTATGTGAAGCTCCTAAGTACTGCAATATGTGTTACTGAAATATTCTGTGAAATTGGGAGATGCCCACAGCCAACCTTTCAATTGCAACAAAGGACAAGCCAGACATATGCTGATGGCCCATTAAAGGGAATCCACTCTCCCAATGGCCATCCAGAGACTTTTCAGAGACAGCATGTAGGCAATGGTGGGGGGGAGGGGAGGAGAGTGCCTGACCCCCACATCACAGCAAGGATCTTTCTAGCAGCTAGGAGGAGGCAAAACAACACCTAGAAGAATATCTGGAAGACAAAGACTTTGAACTGGAGAAGAGTGGTCGCAGGCTGGAAGGTAGTCCCAGCCTGTGTATTGAGGAACTGTAACCTGCTTGTATCATCTGTCAGGGTAAGACATTGTTTGACTCAGCTCTTGCTTAGACTAAAAGTTTAGGATTTAGAATGCATGTTTACTTTTTATTTTCTTAAGGTAACTACCTCTGACCTTTATGCCTACCACTTATAATCACTTGAAATCTATCTTTCTGTAGTTAAGAAATCTGTTTTATATTTTATCTAAAACAATGTGTTTTGGTTGAAGTGTTTGGGAAATCTCAGCTCAGGTTAAAAAGGACTGTTGCACATCCACTACTTTTGTCAGAGAGAACTACTTAAATGAACCTACACTGCCCAAGGGAGCCCTGAGCAGTGTAAGATGGTACAGTCCTGGGGTGTAGGGCTGGAGCTGGGGGGGGGGGGAGGGGGGGGGAGGGGATCGGATGGAGCCTCTCTATTAATGGTTCATGAGTGACTGGGAAATCATTCATATAACTCAGCTGGGTGTGTCTCTGCCTGTGAATGTCTGTGTAAGTGCAGTGCCTATCAGAGATTTGTAGCTTGACATCAGCACCACAGTGTGAGAGGCGGCCCAGGTTGGTGTATTTGAAGGGCTCAGCGGTCCCACAGCCCACGTTGTACCCCAGAGACCCTGTCACAGTTTCCATTTGCTGCATCAGTGGACTCCTAAATCAGTTATAAAGACATGAAATAACTTTTAGCATGATATGGTCTTCTTTATTTCCTAGGAAAAAATCCCATTTGAGCAGTCACTGAATCTACACTTCATGCATGGGCCAGTCACAGTTTTCAAAGGGTGATTGTGATGCTGGCAGACCAGATGTCAGCTCATGCCAAAGCCCCTAGATCTCAACTGAACATTGACAAATACATAGCTGGTTCATCTGTGAGTTAGTATTGTTAAAATAGGTATTAGAGTTATAAAAATGTGCTTAGTGTTTAAACTTAATGGAATGCTTGTAAATTGCTGCATGCATTAATCTCACTTACAACATCCGTATCCCATGTTATAAGTTAATATTTAAGTGTTTGCTCTATAACTATAAAAGTGTTTGCTCTATAACTGTAAATCAACAGACAGGAGAAAGGCATTAACAAATGGGAAATATTAGTTTGCCATAGGAGGTGTTATCTCCTGCCCAACAAAAGAAGGCCCATCAACACCAGACAACTACTGTAGAACATCAGAGGAGAAAAGACTTTGTTGATTGCTTCCTCCTCCTCACAATCCCCCAACCATAAAGAGAAGACATGCAGCTGAATTCCTCCCAATAGCTAAACTTACAACGTGAAGCAGAAGTGGGGAAGAAATAGAAGGCCCTAACAGGGAGAAACTATCTTTTATGCTGCTTGGACTCAAAGGGCCAAGGATTACTAAGCACAAGCAAAAGATCTGCAGTGCCTGGCCTGGGTTAGCCCTACAGGATACACAGAGCTTGCTTATTATAGAAGTTTCTATTACTTTTTGAAATGTAAGACTATAACTCATTTGTGTGTATATATGTTTACCTACTTTAACCTTGTAAATAACTCTATTTCCTTTTCTTAATTAAAAAATCTTCAGATAGTTCATTATAGGACTGGCTACAAGTGTTGTCTTTGATGTGAAATATAAGATGAATAGACCTGGGATAAGTGACTGGTCCTTTGGGACTAGGAGTAACCTGAATATCACTGTAATCTTTGGGGTAAGGGACCATCTATCAAAGGTAAGCTTACCTTGGTGCTAAAATAGATCAGAATACGCAAGGGGACTGTCTGTGACTCCATGTTAAAGCTGTTATAGTGCTTGAGGAGTTCACACTTGATAACTGCTTGGTGAAATCTAAGTATAGAACTCACAACCAATTTGGGGTTTGCGCCTGCTCCTTAACAGTCTATCCTGGGGTTGGTACTCACAATCTTGAGTTACCAGAGAACAGCTTGACAGTGATCAGGGACCCTCTTGGAGACAATAACCCTTTCACAGGCCTTGGATAAAGCTTTCAAGGAAATTAGAGGCACATCCTTACTTGACGCTGCTGTTCCTTCTGTCCACTGTTATGGCTCCAATCCCAATCTGTACAGAGGGTCCACTGGGCAGGGGCTGATTCTGGAAGATCAGTTCTGGATTGAGATCCACTTCTGTTGGACTCACCATCACTTTGGCTGCAGAAAGCAAGGCAGTTTTGCCCTTGTTGTAGTTCTCCAAGACCTATTGAAAATGTGATCAGCTTTGTCAATTACAGTTTCTGTTCTGACCTCTGAACTTCTCCCAGACAGGCAAACTTATCCCTGATTTGCTTCTTATCAACAGTCTTTGCAAGCCTAGAAGGATCTCAAAAGTGAGGATCATACCTAGGATCACACAACCTGATATTATAGAAATATTGACACTAAAGTCACACTGTCAGAATATATCGCTGGAACCCAGCAGAGGGGAACGTCTAGGGACCCTGCCTGTGGTAGCCCAACGATCAGCAGGGCCAAGGAGACCTTGTTAAACCTATGTGGCAGTGCTTCATGACTAGGAACTGTAGTTCAGTGTAAGTATTTGTTTACCATGGATCCAT
The DNA here is from genome assembly GCF_026122565.2 of Emydura macquarii macquarii. NCBI lineage: Eukaryota > Metazoa > Chordata > Testudines > Chelidae > Emydura > Emydura macquarii. The sequence continues at coordinate 595,933 of NW_027130807.1, forward strand.
TCTGCAACTTGGTGCCTTAAAAATGGGTTGTAGAAGCAGTCCCAAGAACTTGAGACACTTCCTACTGTATGACATGAGGATGCCTAATATTGCCCCTGTAGCATGGTGGAAAGATTCTGTTGAGGCTCCAGCATGTTTGCAGGTGCCAGACAACTCAGCATGTTTGAAGGTGCCAGGGATCTCCAAGTTAATCACTGCTGGCCCACTGGGGAAATTGTGGCTTATTAGATTAACCATGAATACAGGAGCAGCCCTTTGGCAGAGGGAGGCAGGGTCTGGGATGGGTCGGTCCTGAAGGAAGGAACCAAGGAGCAGACAAGACTAAGAGGCTGGGGGTCACAGCATGTTGTTTTGGAAATGCAGCATGGTCTAGTGGATAGGGCACTGAACTGGAAGACCCAAGTTCTATTTCCAGCTCTGATATGAATAAATTATGTGACCTTGGGCCAGATTTGCCCTCTCTATGCCTCAGTTTCCCCTCCCAGCCTTTGACCATGTTGTGCATTTAGACTGTAAATTCTATAGAGCAGGGACTGGCTCTTTCTATGTACAACGCCTAGTACAACGGGCACCAATCTTGGTTGGAGACTCTAAGTGCTACTGGAATACACTACTATGTATAAGAGTTAATAAAACCAGGCTCCAGCACATGACTTTTCAACTCTCCAGCGAGTGTGTAGCTTTTGTTTGGTGCTGAGTGGGCACTTCCGCAGCTTACGCCCTCGCTGAATTTCCCCATCTCTTGCCCCGCTCCACCAAGTCTGAGACTTAAAAGCTATATTGCCATGCTGAGTCTCCCCCGCCTCTCCTGATACCAGAGACTCAGACACTCAGCATCACCTTGTTGAGCCCCTCCATGACCACATAGGGGAGGTGTTCATGCAGCATTGCTGGGGAGATGATCACTTCATTAAAGGCTTTATTGTCGCCCCAAATTGCAAAGTAAGTGGGATCCTCTTGTTCACAGCAACTGGAAGAGAAGACAGGGATCAAAAGAGAGGGAGAGATGGAGACATGGGAGAGCATGTAAGTCAGAGAGGGGGAAGGAGGGAAGGAATGTGAAAAGGAGACACAGTGGGGGCCAGAAACAGAGAAAAAGAGAATAGGATGGAGCAGTAAAATAGAAGTGACATTGAGTTACACACACTGCGCCACTGCTCCCAAGACCAACACTAACCAATCTCGTTCTACCTCCTCCCCAGGACAGACACTACCACCACAGGATGGTGCTAAACACCTCCCAACAGACAAAGAAAGCTGCCAAAGAATGCTGTGGCTTTCCTGAAGGCTATCCCCCTGGATCCGTTTCCAAAACTGAAATGTGCCCTCCAGCCTGGTCACTGGCTTGCAGCATAGATGTCATTCCAGCTGTACTTACCAGCACTGCTCGGCAGGGTGATTGTGCACCACGTGGATGATGCGGCCAGGTGGATAGAGTGGTGTACTGGCAGACAGGGCAATAGTTAGGTCACTGGGGTGAGTCCAGAGGCGGTTACTGGTCACTGAATTCCCTTCAGTCTCTTCAGGGAGCTCTGACTTGGGTATGCACTTTGTGGCACCCACGATGATTCGCCACTGTCCAAGAAGAGAGAAAGGAGAATGAGGTGATGCAATGGACTGTGATGCCAAAATACAGAAAGGGACAGTGTGGAGATGAGAAAAAAGGACAGGATAAAAAGCCAAGGGAGAAGGGGGCACATAGTGTCACATTCCTAGAGTCACTTCACACTAGACTGTTTCTGGGTTTGGTTAAATAGGATACACAACGCCTTAAAAGTGTCCCAAAAACAAAAAAATTGGGCTTATGTCCTTATTTGCTTAATCAGGAAACAAAGGAAAGTTCAAAGGTTCCTACCACCCCAAAATTATTTTTTTCCTGCTTGCTTTTACCTTAGAAATAGCAAAGTCTTGTCTTTCCTGTTTTTGCTGAAGGTTTCCTTTGAGGAGCCAGAGACATGGTGTGGAAGTATTATCAGCCCTGCATTGGAGGGCCAGGTATGGTGAATCTTTTACAAAGATATCTTTTCTCAGACCTATTTATTAGGCATTTGAGTTAAGCAGACATTAGCGACAAATGAAAGAAAACAAAGTTCTAAAGAATCTGCATAAAAACCTCTTCCCCTCTCAGTTAACCAGGGTTTCGCTTCCCTGGTCCTAGAGAGATCATAATCCTAACAGTTTCACATACCCACAGAATACTCCAAGACAAGAGCTGAATTTCCAAGGTAAAAAACAAGCAGAAGAACAAACAACCCAACCAAAAAAAAAAAAAGCCCCTTTTCAAGCATGTCACTCTACACAACCACACAAAAAGACACAAAGCCCTTTTTCCCCCTTTGCAGGTCATCTTTAAAATCCTTGATATTAAAACTGCTACTAGTGTTAATAAGGCTTCTGTTATCCCTTAGAACAGGGGTGCCAAACCTACAGCCCGCGGGCCATACACAGCCCACCAAATCATTTCATAAGGCCTGCAGCCTGCTTCAACATGATATACTAAATGGCCGATTTATTAGCGGTTTGTCATCAAGTTTACATAATTTTAGTTTACACAAATGTGTAAGTAGACAATACTGTACATAAAAACAACCTATCTAAATACATATGAAACAAGGTGAACTTAAAATATAAGTCAAAACATTTGATTTTAAATCTTCTTAAAATATGTACAATTTATTTGGCCCACACAAGGTTTTGCTTATAGTTTATGTGGCCCTCCTGTGTAATAAGGTTGGGCACCGCTGCCTTCGAATGATGACATTTCCCAATCTGCTGGAAATTAATCTTTATGACATAGTACACATATAAATCCTCCATTTTTAAAGGATTAATATAATCCACTTAACCCAAACCTGCACAACTGGATAGACACCATGAAGTCTTGGGTATAAAACTCCACACCCGCTCCATTACTTAGTCCATTACAGCTATTGCTCATTAAAGGCCAGGTAGAGCTTGAATTGGAGTGTGAGACCTCAAACAGACTCAGCTCAGGACACCACCTATTCATTTGGTCTGGCGTTTGTACGTGAGTAACTTTCAAGGCTCTTCATTCCAAGTGGATTTGAATCTTCTTACCTTTGGTTTGTTACTTCTCTGGAGAACATCAAGAAGCTGCCGGCGAAATCCTTCTAGCTGTGAGAGACCAATCCTGGAAGAGAGAGAGAGAAAGGGTGTTAGCTACCACTGCACAGGTGACTACTAAGAGGTAAGCATCACAACACAGGTGCCAAGCAGAGGTGGGACTGACAGAACAGGAGAGTAAGATAACACAATACAAGAGATGGTACAAAGGTGTGGGATGTGCCACAATACAGATGACCGAAGAAACATCACAAAGGTGTGAGATTACATAATAGAGGTAACCAAGCGTAAGAAGCCACAGATAAACTGTACAGAGATGAGATAGTGTACAGGTATGAGATGTGACAATACAGATAAGCAAGGAGATGGACACAGGTGTGAGATGGCATGAGATAGGTAGACAGTACACGGATGTGACGTCACAATACAAGGAACCAGGAAAATGGTTCAGAAATAGAAGAGTACAAAACAGGTATGTCAAGGAGACGATACCGCAGTGTAAGACACCACCATATAGATCATCAGAGAGACAATGCACAGGTAGGAAATGTCATCATACAGGTTACCATTAATAATACTTAGCACTTCTGAGTGCTTTTCCTCCAGAGATCTTAAAGCACTTTATAAAAGTGGGTCAGTATCATTATTCCCATTTCAAAGATGGGCAGATCAGAGAGAAATGACACAACTTGCCCAAGGTCACACTGTGAGTCGATAGTAGAACTGGGAATAGAACCCAGGTATGCTGGCTCCTAGTCTAATGCCCTAGCCATTAGGCCACACATCTCCAAATTATAAAAAGGTGTGAGATGTCCAACTATATAGGTAATCAGGGAGAGGGTCCACAGGTGTGAGATGACACAAGTAACCTAGGAGACAGCACACAGGTGTGAGATGACACAATACAGATACCAGGGAGATGGCACAGATATATCAGATGCCACAGTGGACGGAATTGTGGAGTCATGATATTCACCTTTTCACTCATACAGACAACTGAGGAAAGAGGGGAAAGATATGACAATACACAGGTGTGTGATACACCAATAAAGGTGTCCAGGTAAAAGATACAGCAATACAGGTAACTAGGAAGAGAGGGACAAGTAAGACGTAAATGAGGAAACTAGAGATAGATATGATCGGGGAATGGGGGGTTCAGACAGGAAAGACACCCTTTGGCATAGAACATGTGGATAATGAAGTGAGGACTTCAGAGACATTGCAACTTGCCTGGGGACTAGATCTTTGCCAAGCACGACTGCAGTCACAAACTCTTTCGAGTACTCCATGGCATCCTCACTGGAAGAGAAACAGGATCCAAGAAGAACATGTAGGATTTCACTGGCAGAGAACTGCACTCCATGGCCAAACTGCTCTTGGCCTCTGAGGAGTCTCATGTCCAAGAGGCTGAATTTGGGGGATTGTGGTATTGCACAGGCTACAATTTCTGTTCCTGTCAGCATCTGGGTTTCTTGCTCTGCAGACGCAAGACTTGAAATACACTCCCTGTGCCCCAGGTGCTATTAGCCCTTGCATACACTTGGGAAAGGAAGTGCTCAAACATTATGCCTCAAATTGAATCTCCCATAGTCTTCAGATGGCCAAGACACTTGAAGAGGTAGGAAGGACAGGATTTCCCATGCCCTTCTGAGACTACCATTACATGGTGCTTGTGGGACTCAGAACACCACTTTCTGCACCACCCCAGCCCCACAAGCCCAAGGTAAGAGTGAGCTAAGGCTCCCAGATCGCTGTTCATTATGCAGATTTACACCTTCATTGACTTCTCTCTGAATCAATCACAGACAGAATGACAATAGCGAGGCCATCACTACTGACAGAAGTCAAATGAGAGGGTCTACGGATGACTCTGCAAACCACGTTAAAGTGCAATGAAGATCAGAAACAAGCTAAATAGAGGCACTCTCCAGAGGTATCAGATACTCTGGGGTTTAACAGCACACTCTAGCCATGGCTGTGTATACAACAGCCTAAGAGTTTCTGCCAGAGGAAATTCAAATAGATAAGCTACAGAATTCACTCAGTGATTGTCCTGGGAAGTAATTCCTTTGACCGTCACTGCAGAGGACTCTCTGTCCAACAGTTACTGTGGAGACTCCTATCATGGTAATTATCTTGAAGGGCAATGCCCACAGTGATTACCATAATGGGAAACCCCCTCTGGGTACTACAGGGACACCCCCTCCCTTCTTGCAGGAACTACTGTGATAGGCAATTCTCTCTGGCTGCTGTAAATACCCCCTGCGGTGAGTCGTGACTGATCAAGGGACCCAACCCCTCTCCACTATGGTCAAAATGCATGATTTTTTTTTTTTGGTTAATATATGTCACCCACTGTATATCTATCTGCAATGGACAGAGGGGCATGGCACCATGAATCACATAGTATGCAGTGGAGGATGTGGGAAGGGACACTGGACTGCCAGGGTCTGCTTGCACTTACCACTGTAAACAAGATGAAGCTACAGTATTAGCCAGGGGACTCCTGTGCCATGTGACTTCACAGATTTAATGAGTATCTGGGACAACTGTCCACTTGGCATCATAATCAAGATCCAAAACCAAGATAGACAGTACCAGGCCTGTTGGACCTAACCAACAGCAACATCAGCTTCTATAGCATATTGCCCCCCAATGGCTGTAAGTTTTTTAGGGCAAGGACTGTCTCTTGTTATTTTTCAGTACAGCACCAAGCACAATGGGGGCCTGATGCTGACTGGGGCCTTGGGTGATATCATAGTACTAATAATACACAATAATGATCAGTTGCAATCCCCCAATCAGGTCTCATCTTTCAACACATACCTCAGCAGCCCACCAGGGGGAGAATAGGCATAGCACTTCAGTGATGGGTACTGCGGACGCAGCAGGAAGGACAGAATGGCAGCTGTGCCTGCCCCTAGGGAATGGCCCACCACAATCAGCCCATAGTGTTTTGTTCCTCTGCCCTGCAAAACAAAGACCAGCTGAGATACTGGAAGAATATGAACATCTTTCTACAATGCTCCCCCAGATAAGCAAAAGCTGACTCTTTCCAATGCACTAGTGCTCCATAACCTCCCTCCTTCCACCAACAGAAACTAATTATGGCCTGGCAGGATGACACCTGGAGTGTGAGTGGAATTCAGAGTCCATGCTGATTCAGTCTAGGCTATGTAACAACAGTTCCACCAAACAAATCCTATCCCTTCCCCAGAAGGACCCTTCTTCTGAAATGAAAGTGGAATTCATTCAGTCCTAAGAGTCACATGACTAACTTAGTGGGGCCCACCTCTGCCCCATCTGACGGATGGGAATAGGACAGTTTTGTTACTACCTGTGAATCTGTCTCATATCCAGGAACCCATCAGCCTGGAGACAGAATGCTGGGTAACCTCATCCCCAACCATTCACGAAGGCAACTCAAATGAATAATTTTCAGGACAAGATGGACTAGTTCCAGAAACCTTTTCAGAGGGGAACCTTAGAGATGTGTGTGGCAAGAATAACCATGGATGCATGTCTAATAGACTGGGGCGCTCCCAATGGGTTGCACACTTGCCAGGGAAAAATGGTCTACCCTGGAAAGGAGGATGAATATAAATTGGCTGGAACTGAGGGTGACCAGGAAGGCCATGAAATGTCTAGTTCCCCTCTTGGCGTCATCCAGGTTTAGAATGACAATTATGCAGCAGCAGCTTACATAAATGACCAGGAAGAATTTGGATCTCTCACCCGAGAACAGAGAGTGGAAAAGTGGAAGATGCTGGTTTTAGCCATCTAAGTACAAAACAAACACAACATTCAGGCCAAACATCTGAGTCAACAGACTGTGCCCAAGGAGAATGGGAAATGAACAGACAACGTCCTTCAGTTCATCTTCTGGTATGAGGAACTTCACAGATCAATTTGTTTGCCTTGTTGGACTTTTCTTGTTGCAGTCACTGGGAGAGGAAGGCATGGAAAAAAATCGATGCATTCTCAATTTAGCAGTCTGATCCCCTGATGTGGGCCTTTCTTCCTTTCCCTCTCCTGGCTCAGGGAGCCAGAGTAATTCTGAGAACACCAAAGTCTGGCCCCACAGGCCTTAGTTCTCCTGGCTCCTAGAAACGTCAGTTTGCTCCCCTGAATTCCACCTCCCACTAAAGGTCCAATCAGATGCCAAAAACTAAGAAATCCCAAATAATGGCTTGGAACTCAGTGATTAGATATTGATCCCAGCAGATTTACTCCTGCAATCACAAAAAATCCACTTCTAAGCTTTACTACTGCATTTGGTGTATATTCGCAAGTTGGAGCTCTAGGCCTGGCCTGAACCACAAAGTTTACTAATAAAAAGCTTTGTTGGCTTTATCAGAGCTCTGAGTCTCAGTTCTTTACATGACCAACAGCAGCACTAAGGGACCCTAAGCTATCTAGAAGAAAGGAGAGTCTACCATCACCTCCTCAGAACTCCAGGTTTACCAAGTCACAGGCCAAACTTTTCCCTCCAATTAAGATGGGAAATCAAATCTGGTACTAAGAAACAAAATGGAACCAGTAGAAGCACCATCTACCATTCTGTTGTTTCACTTATCAGTTAAAGTAGCATTCTGAAGTGGCCATCATATCTATGAGGAGGGTAAGTGAAACGAATGCTTTGTCCATGAAAGAACCATTTCTTCAGCTTCTTCCTGGTAAAGTTGTCCTTTAGATGGCACTTGACTGTTTCACAAAGTTGCTTCTACATATCATATTAATGAAGACATCTCCTTATCTTCACCTGGGCCACACCCTACAGAGCGACACCAAATTACACCTGTTGAAAATTGGACCCAACACATTTAAAACTATCTTACTATAAGGAAGTCAAATTAAATTGCCTTGATGTGAGATGGGTGATCAAGTATTATTTAGAAAGGAACACTGACAAGATTTTGTGTGTACTATGTGCAGGAGAGAATTATGGTAGCAGAGCTTCAAACAGCATTATATTCTTGCAAATCCTGGCAGCAATTATTGAGGTCTACAGGACAGCAGGAAAATGCCCCTCTCTCCATGAGTAAGAGTTTATTCAACAAAGCCAATTTCCACTTTCTGGAATGAAAGGAATAGGGCATCATATTAAGAAATCATCAGAGTAGAGACCTGTGCATCCCTCTACCCGTTTACTAGACATTACAAGGTGGACATCTCATTGGGGCATTTGGCTACCAAATCCTGCAGTCTGCCATCCTTCCTTGATCCCTCTTTTCCTTCTTTCGCTTCTTCTTGGTTTCTAGATGGCTTGCTAAATCCCAATAGTCCGTCTTCAAACTAAGGCATTCTTTGGGCATGAGAACAGGGCAATCTTCCCATATTAGGGAATCTGACAGTCCAGAGAAGCGGTCCCTTAGCTAAGAGTTAATCATTCTGTTAGTGTAGCATAATTTATATTCACTTTGGAGGTTAGCATGCTGGAGTTGTGGTGTGGTTCTCTTCATGATACAGGGAGATCAGCTCATGCAAAAAGTACATATTTGAGCTGTTCAGATGAATGCAAGTGGGCATACCTGTCCAGTAGCCTTCCCCTAACCTAATGGATTCCATGGGCACTAAAATATACTCTTATGAGATGTTCCTCTGCTCAGTGTTACAATGGGATGAAGTGTTTTGTTTTGTTTTTTGCAACGCCAGCCTGACTTCCTGTTTTTAGCCTTGCCTCAAGAACTAGCTCGGGAGCCCTGCAGGACTGGTGTGGAGAACTCTTCAAAACGGAGACCCTGGAGGAACAAGGCACTGGAGCAACAGGTAATAAGTTGGTGCTCTGGTGGCTGGGATCAGCAGGAATCGAAAGAAAGCTTTGAGCATTGGACCAATTCTAGTACAGCTGTTTCAGGGAAGTGTGGATGGAGGCAGAATACCAATGGCAGATGGGAATCCTATCTCCTAAGCACTCTACAAGGAACACAAGAAAGCAAGGACTCACCAAGTCACGTCCAAAGGCTTGAGAAAGCACCATCTCCTGCTCCAATTTCTTCTTGATGTACTCAGCAGACAACACCATTCCCTGAGGGCAGACACCAAGGAACAGAGAGCAAAATGTGAGCATTAGCATATCAGCAAAGTCTCAACACACAGAAGCCAGCAAATTACTGAAAAGGGCTAGTGGGCTTTCTGGCTAAGGCTCTGGACTTCACCCAAGGGTGGAAGGTACTGACTCAGCGTTTCATTTCATTTGGAGAGGAATTAATTGGGGTAGCAGCAGGTATCTGTCTAGTTAGCAAGGTTGTGAACCACTATAAAGTAGTAGAAGTATTTATATCATGGTTGCATACAGAGGCTCCAATCAGGACTAGGGCCTGCTGTCATTTTGAAGTATGAACACATGTTTTTGAAAGCTCTCTGACATTTGGAACATTAGGCAGGCAGTCAGGCTATCTGTCTGTCTATCTATCTTTGGTAATTACAGTCACACAGGAAGTCTATGGCAGAACAAGGAACTGAACCTGGATCTCCTGAGTCCTAGTACCTTAACCATTATACTTTCTAATTTCAATCTGTGAATGAAAATGTTAACTATTCTAACGAGCAAATAATGAGAACATCAAGGTTCTTGTTATGCCTACTGGCAACAGAGAGTGAGAGAACTGTCTGGAAGCCTAGATGGGAAGAGGAATGGGTGGGGCCACTAGTGAATGGAAAGGGAAGTAGCTATTGCGTGGAATCAACTATTATTGGATACTGAAGACATCGGAGTGGGTTTGTAGTTGTGAGCTCTTATGGGGACTTCGGTTGGGTAGAATTTAGAAACTTCTGGAAGGTAGCAGGGGACCTGATAACATGGTTCTACAGAAAGCTGGCCAGCTCATCTTATTTGTCTGCCTTCAGTCTACACAGTGTTCAATTCACTTCATGGTTGTTTCTCATTCTATCTGTAGTATTTGTATCCATACTGCAACAGATAATTAGTGTTCAGTGATCAACAAACACCAATGTATGAATGTGATGGGGTATACAAACTGCACACTGGGATGGAAGGGGTTAAAGGACTATAATGGGCCCAGCTAGCCCCACCCCTCCAACCTGGGAACAGGGAGACAGGGTTAAAAAGGGAGCAACCCAGCTCAGAAGGGAGCGGCTGGAGAAGAGTGCAGACCCACCCAGGAGGTTCCTGCCAAAAGGAACTGGGGAAAAGCCTCCCAATGGGGACAAGACTGTATGCAGATCCCAGCTGGGGCTGGCAAGATTTGGTTTCCTTCTTTGTTTGTTTTTTATCTGAGATCAGAAGCAGTGGAAAGAAGTGACACAGGGAAGGTAGCTAAGAGGGCCCTCCTCCGAAGGCCAAATGCTGCTGACCTTCCTACGGCCCTGGATGGGAGCCTGGTGGAGTGGGTGGGCCCAGGGTTCCCTATCACTGCCCCTGCAATGAGCAGACACTAACCACTAGGATCCTCAGCCCCCAGAGGGCCCCATTACATTGGTGGAGAATCAGGACAGTCTAGGGTCCCAGGCCTGACAGTAGGCCCTATCCAAACAAACAAAACCCAGATGGATACTGAGAAGCTGCAAAAATGGGTTCTGGAAAACCAGCAGCAGCAAGCTGACAAGCAACAGCAGCTGATTAGGGAGATGGCAGCCCAACAATAGCAACTCTTCCATTAGGTGGTGATACTCCTACAAGCACTAGGGGCAACCTCAGGCCTACCCATGGGAGGAGGAAATGCCAACAGAAGTCTACCTATGAAGCTGACCAAAATGGGGCCCCCATATGACACCGAAGCATTCCTGGTCACCTTTGAGTAGTTGTGGCCTGAAGGTCCAGAGAGAACTTGGCCACCCTACTGGCTCCTTACTTGACTGGTCTGGCCCAGACTGCCTATCAGGATCTCTATGAGGTGATAGGACTGGACTATGTGCACGTCAAAGCAGCCATCCTGAACACCTTCAATGTATCATCTGAAACATACCAACAATGCTTCCGCCTTGAAAAGTTCCCCCCTGGCGCATGGCCGTGAGCAGTTGCTCAGAGCCTGTCGGGGAACTGCTGGCAGTGGCTCCAACCAAAGGGATGTACCAGGATCTGGGTGGCAGAGAAGATAGTTGTGGAGCAATTCATCCAATTCCTGCCATTGGAAGGATGTGAATGGGTGGTCAGACATTGGCCAGAGATGCTGCCAGAGGCAGTACCATTGGCAGAAAGCTACCTGATGTCCCTTGGACCAGAGGCGGGAACACCAAAAGTCAGGTTGGTTCATCCCTGATCCTCACAGAGCATCAACACCTGAACACCAAGAAAGGTAACTGGGGTGGGTTATTAGGGGGACTCTCCCTCCCTTGGGAGAATGGGCCTGGAAACCAACTACTCCCACTGACAGCTGCTTTGTGTGTGACCAACAAGGGCATTTCAGAAAGGACTGCCCCTTCATGGAATGCAATCATGGGCAGGCTTGGACAGCCAAGAACAGGGCGTGAAAGAGGAGTCTTCGGAAGATGTTGGTCCCAGTACAAGTGAATGGGATAGCTGTACAAGGGCTGATAGACTAAGGCTGCAGCCGGACCTTAGTCTGGGAGAAGCTGGTAGTGGCCAAGGATAAAACTGGAGACCTAATATGCCTCCAGTGTATACATAAGGATGGATGGCCCTACCCCACAAGAGAAATATGACTGACTGTGCAAGAACATACAGAAACTTTTTGAGCTGGAGTGGCACCAGACCTTGCCTAGCTGGTCACACTTGAGCAAGACTGGAAATACTTCAAGGAAATTGTCAAGGGATGGCGGGACCCTTCCCTGATGAAAGTGGAGCCAGAGCTGGGGGATGTGGGGTGGCGGGAGACGGCAGCAGTGGCTGAGGAGGAGTCAGTGAGAGAAGGTGACTCCCAGGAAGATGAAGTCCAGGGGAAGGATCATCCACTCAAGGAGGCGGCCCTTCAACTGGATCCAAGAACAGCCACAGGGGCTTCCTCGCCACCTGTCAACCTGACCTGATGTCCTGTGGAGGGGACTTAATGGAAGAACAAACAAATAAACCCACTCTAAGCTAAGTATATTAATAGCTCGCCCAGGCAGACAGTAAGGTACTGGACCCCAAACTGCTGAAACAGTATTTCCTTTTTAAACTGATTGGGGGGAGCGCATACAGGGCAATGAAGGATCCTAAGATAAGGGGAAGTAAAGATGCAACTTCTAGTGACAAAGAAGTACTGTTAGGGGTTCTACGATTGGCCCATACTGTCCCATGTGGAGGCCATTTGGGGAGGGAGAAGACGCTTGACAGTTCTATAGGTTCTGGGTTCTGAGGTTCTACAGGCTGGGTGTCCACCCTGAGGTGCGAGACTATTGTGTCTATCTGGCTATGCCAGTGCACAAATCCAAAGAAGGTCCTAAAGGCCCCCTAGGTGGGGATATCTTTTGAACAAATTGGCATAGACATGGTGGGCCCATTAAAGAAATCTGCCACTGGGCACAAATACATATTAGTGATCTTAGACTACACTACCAGACAGCCTGAGGCCTTTCCCCTACAGTCCGCAACAGCGGCTGCCGTTGCTAGCAAACTCATAAAAATATTTGCATGGATGGGGATCCCAAAGGAAATACTGATGGACCAAGGGACAAATTTTACCTCACAATTGATGAAAGAACTATGTGACCTGCTGAAGGTCAAATCCTTAAGGACCTCAGTGTACCACCCCCAAACTGATGGGTTAGTTGAGTAGTTTAACAAATCATCACAGAACATGCTGAAAAAGTTTGCAACTATCAAACCCCGACACTCGGCCCACCTGATCCCCCCTCTCTTATTCACCATCCATGAGATACTGCAAGCATCCACGGGGTTCTCCCCAGGTGAACTATTGTATGGGAGACAGCCAAGAGGAATCCTGGATTTCCTCCAAGAAGCGTAGGAAGAACAAAACACCAGGATGAGCAATGTAGTAAAATATGTGATACAGCTATAGGAGAAACTGAAGACCCTGGGGGAGTCCACGAGAGAAAATCTACAGAGGGTGCAACACACCCAGGAACAAACCTATAGCAAAGGGGCCTGCCTGAGGAAGTTCCAGCCCAGAGACTGAGTATTACTACTGCTACCAACCTCAGAGTCCTTGCTTGATGGCAAGGCCCCTTCAAGATGGTGAAAAGGGTAAGGGAGGTCGATTATGAGATCCAGCAGTCCAGGAAAAGGAAGTCTACCCAGGTATATCACGTCAACCTATTGAAGGACTTGAAGGGGCAAGAAGGCCTCCTCTTCACCCCATTTCCTCCAAGCGCAGAGCTTGGACTGCAGGCCACGACAACACAGAACGACATGATGGTACTTGTAGTAAAAGGTCTGCAGCCCAAACAAAAGTGACAAATATGACAGCTTGTTGAATAATTCTTCAAGGTGTTTTCAACAGAACCCGGGCGGATCCACCTGATGATCCACCACAAAGACACCGAACCAGGGAGTAAGGCATGCGAGAGTCTATGGCCACTCCTGTGAAAGATGTGGGAGATGGTTCAGTGGGAACTCCAGGCCATGATAGGATTGGAGGTTGTTGAAGAATCACACAAGTGGAGGAGCTCATTGTACCTGTGCCCAAATCAGATGGGTCAGCACGGTTCTGTACGGACTTCTGGAAGGTAAATGTCATTTCAAATTTGATATATACCCCATGCTTCGGATTGATGAACTGCTGGAAAGACTGGGTGTCATCAAGTTCCTATCCACCCTCAACCTGATGAAGGGATACTGGAAAATCCCCTTGAAACCTGAGGCTAAAGAAAAAACCGCTTTCTCCACACCGTGGGGGCTGTACCAGTTTAAAACCATGTCCTTCAGGCTTCATGGGGATGCCACCACTTTCCAGCAGCTGATGGACCAAATGTTATGACAGCATGGAGTGTACGCGGTCGTCTACAGTGAGGATATTGTAATTTACAGTGAAAACTGGACTGAACATATAAAGCACCTGACAGCAGTGTTACAGGACCTCAGGGGGGCAGGTTTGACAGCTAATCCGGCCAAGTGTCGAATGGCCACTCAAGAAGTCACACCTAGCATATGACATGGGATGAGATTGGCTACGATCTTTGGTGGATAAGGTCCAAGCCCTAGTGGACTGTCCAGTCCCTTTCATAAAGAGGCAATTTCGGCAGTTCTTGGAGTTGGCAGGGTACTATAAACGATTTATCCCAAACTTCTCCACCCTTGCAGCCCCTCTGACGGACCTGGTAAAAGATGCCGCCCCCAAAAAGGTCCAATAAACATAAGTTGTGATGAGGCATTCAGGACACTATGAAATCAACTGTCCCAGGAACCAGTACTATTCCACCCCGACTTTACAAGGCCCTCCATTCTTCAAACAGATGCCTCCGATGTGGGGAGTATTGTCACAGGAATTCAAAGGAGAGGAACATCCTGTTCTCTATCTTAGCCAGAAGTTGTTTCTGCGGGAAGTAGCCTAATCAACCATTGAGAAGAAGGCCCTGGCTGTGAAGTGGGACGTTGATGCCCTACGATACTACTTGTGGGGGCAACCCTTCCCTCCTCGTGACTGACCATGCACCACTTCGCTGGCTGAATTCAATGAAGGACCATCACTCAGGCATTATGCAGTGGTATCTCTCTCTGAAGCTATATAACTTCCAGGTGGTGCATGGAAAACAAAAACACAGACTTTTTTTCATGGAATGGAGGGGACGCAAGCGAAACCCTGGATGCCCCAAGCCATGGCCTGAGGGGGGGATACAAACACTGAACTGTTAAATGATTATACTGAGCCCAGATAGCCCCACCCCTCTAATGCTGCAGAGCATGCTCCAAATGGAGACAGGAAGCAACCCAACTCAAAAGGGAGAGGCTGGGGAGGACTGTAAACCTGGAAGCCTTCCAGCAGACAAGATTATGCAGAGCCCAGCCAGGGCCAGCAGATTTTGGTTTCCTTCTTTTTTTCTTTTATCTGAGACCAGAAGCAGTGGTAGGAAGCAACCTCAGGAAGGTAGCTCAGAGGGCATCCCCCGGAAGCCAAACACTGCTGACCTTCCTAGGGCCCTGAGTCAGAGCTCCTTGGAGTGGGCGGGCCCAGGCTTCTCTACCACAAGGCTCCTCCACCCCGAGAGAGACCCCATTACAATGAATCACCTGACTCAACTTGTCTAAAGGTGAAGAATGTGATAGGAAACGGGAATGGATGGACTGAAATAACTTAAATAGTTCTAAAGTAAAAAGTGAACATTGTCAAGTGTTGTTGATTAATATATAAGGGATTCATGCTCATCGCAAAAAAGTACTGCAACTTGGGTTTCTTCAAATTCTTCAAGATCAAATGAGCCACTGAATTAAATAAAACTGACAATTGAAGGGGAATAGCAGAACTCTGATGAGCTTGTGAACCTGCAAATGAGATATCTCTGATGCTATTATCATCATCAAAAAGTAACTGACAGGATCATTTAAGTCTCTGTTCTAGGCCTTCTGATAGCTCTTCAACTTCAGCCTCATTTAGGAACAATCCCTGTTCATCTTTGACTTCAATGGGAACTCCTGAAAATCAGTCACTTATTTAAGTGCCTAACATGGATTTAGGCTCCTATTTTTGAAAATCTTGATCTGAATCCATGATGATATGTTACTAATGGGTTGAATTAGTCAGACTTATAGATATATTCTTGATACTGATACTCTAATACACACACAGTAATTTTAATATTATGGAACCATCATCATAGCTTCATCATTGTCGTTAGGGCAGTAATTAAGTTTTTCTATGAAACTGGGATATTATTCCCTAAATTATAAAGGAATCAAAAGCTGGGCCTAATTTAAAAACTGGCACATCAACAGTAGGGGGCAGAGAGGAGATTTTGGGGGAAATTTCAAGAAAATAATCTGTACTGTTCTGTAGTTTTAAGGAGTTAAAAGGACTCCTTTTTTAAATCTGGGGAATATAACATTACTTTGGATTCCTGTAGCTCAAAACTGCTTCACATTTTCCACATACATAAATCACTGTGAAGATCCATACTTAGGCTCTACTGGAAGAAGGTAGGTTGTAATTAATTGTTAATAGGAAGTGTTGTATCTAGCTGTTACAGTATAGTTAAAACAGCATGATGTTTGTCATGGCCATAACTTTTAAGGCTTTTTGTTACCGGTCATGGTCTCTTTCACCCTGGCTAGCGTGCTACCAGGGAAGATTCCTCCATTACCTTATTATTTTATTTTTTCTTTAGCAATTTGGCTCTAGATATGTTCACTGCACTGGACTATGGAAGAATAACCTGAGTTTTAAGACAGACAAGGTGGATGATGTAATATTTTTTCTTGGACCAACTTCTGTTGGTGAGAGAGACAAGTTTTCAAGCCACACAGAGCTCTTCTGTGGCTCGATAGCTTGTCTCTATCACCAACAGAAGTTGGTCCAATAAAAGGTATTATCTCACCCATCTTGTCTGTCTAATATCCTGGGACAGACACGACTACAACTAGATTGAGTTTTAGGGGCATTTTGCTTAAAATAATGTGATCCTATGACGTTTTTGCAATTATGTTTCCCATAGATTTGTGATTTTACCCTACTTTTGTGATGATAACCAACTAACCTTGAGTATAGATATAGTCAAAGCCCCAGCAATAGCTCAGGTCATTCTTAACTAATGTAACTATGACAACAGATGTGACTCAACCAACCACTCCCTTCCTCTTGTAGTTGCAATACATCGGTGGGGAGCTCAGTACAAACCTGTCAAGAGTTTTCAGTTGTAGATCACATGATCAATTGTACATGAAACAGAACATTGGACTAGCTCAGCAAGTGGAGGTGGGTTATTCTGTTTGTGTGTACGTGAAAAAGTAATCAACACAAGAAAACAAAGCAGCTTATGGAAGTCCCACATTACCATATACCTCATTTATTTTCATATTCACTGTTGATTTTTGTGCACTATATTAAAAATATATCGATATACTAAATATTGTATTTTTTAGTCTTCCTTGAGAGCCAATAGCACTTAATTATCTAGTAATTCATATTAATAATAGTATTTTAAAATATAGCTGTATTTGTCTTTGCTATTTATTAGTAGGTGATATCTAAGAGATGAAAAATATCATCCAAACTAATTTATAATTATAATTTGATTTTATAAAATAAAAAACAAACTTCTTTAAGTTCTTCTTTAAGTAACTTCTTTAAGTTATATTTGAAGTTGCCACACCATTTATCAAAGAATAGAAAAGGAAATTTTATTAAAAAGTCCAAACAAAAACACAGGAAGAAAAAAAGGAATGATCTGATAAAATATGGACTAAAATCAGACTTAATAATGCAAATATTCTAAAAAGATCAGTAAAGAGAAAATCTTTACCTCTAACATGTATTTTAGATTTGCTCAATAGCTAGTAATAGATACTTGTAACTTACATTTTTGGTTTATTAATGTAATTTTCATTTGGATTTAATTTTACCTTTTTATTTTATAAAAATTGTTTACAATTATTATGCTACATAATTTTGAACAAAATGCATTAGTTCAACAACGAGACATGAGCACTAACTCTTTAAGCATAATATTTGGTAAATGAAACAAGCAGCATAGACTTTAAACTTCTGAATGTCCATTATATGACAAAAACATTATCTCATTTATTTCTGAATACTATTTTATTATGCTGATTAATGTTTGTTAAGTTAGAAGCATAAAACATAGCATTCACATTTACAAGAACAAAAATGCAACCCTAGGTTTCAACAATATGGCCCCATTCTGCAAGTCTATACACAGATGTAAGCCTTAACCAAACATGTAATCCCAGTGACCAAAATTGCAGTACACATGTGAATAAGAACTACTTTCATGAGCAAGGCATCCAGGATCAGGATCTTAGGCCTCTATCCAGCCAAGGACTTAAGCATGTGCTTAACTTTAAGCGTGAGATTAGTCCTTTTGACTAAGATACTCATGTACTTCAAATTAAGCACGTTTTAAATTGAGCACTTTGCAGTTTTGGGGCCTAAGGTGTTTTCTATACTAACTGAATTGATTTAGTTACACCAGGCCAGATCTCTAATATAGACATGCTGCATCAATTTTGTTACATCAACGCAAGTTTTCTCAACAGAGACGAGGCTCTGGTGTGGGTGAGTGTCACTGAGACTGTTACACTTTGTCAGGGATAAATTCCTTTTTCTTTTGATTGACTTTTTCAGAATTTGCTATGTCAGTGATTTTGTTTTACACCTAACAGATTCTTTTTATTACTGTGTAATTTTTATTAATTGTGCATCTTTCTTTTCTTTGATTAATGGCCTACTAATCTCAGAAGGTTTTGGGTGTTTTAATACCTCCACTTTGCCATTATATATCCAAGGCTCTCAAAGAATTAATGAATCTTGCAACATTTTGGGGGAGAGGGTTGGGATTACACTGTCAAGTTAGAAAGCCAAATAAGACGGGTTTCCTGAGTACCTTGTGTCCCAGCCAGGTTCCATGGTGACCCTCAACTGGGAGGCGCTCTGCATCCCCTGTCAAGTCAGTTAGGGCATCCTGGAGGGAGAGAATCCAACACCATTCAGAGAGTGAGAGACAGAGAGACAGCAAGAGTGTGAAATGAGGTCTCTGCGTATACCTGAAGAAATTCCCAAGGACTACATGTAATATGGTGCATGCTGGTGAGGATGAGCACCAGAGGACTCCATCACAGAGCACACGTACCTTTGGAGACAGAGTTCCTCGGATACTGATGACCACCTTCTTCTTCTCATGGTCCACAGCCACATAGAAGGGAGTTTCATAGACCTGGGGAAAATGCACTACTCTGTTAAAACATTCAGCCCACCTAACTGTGACTCCCCCCACCACCCTCCCAGCTAGGGTGAAGTAGACCACCTGCATGACATGGCTCCCCTCTGGATGGTTCAAGATCAGCAGTAACATAAAGACTTGTATACAAGTGGTGCGGTTAATCCAGAGGGGGAGCTCCAGTGTTGGGGGAATGGCTTAGAGTCCTCCCAACCATGCTAGAGAGCACATAACTCTCATGGGGCAGTGTCTGGGGAACGTGTCCCAAGTATAACAGGGGCCAAAGAGTCTTCTTACGGCATCATGACAGGAGGTGTAGACAATGTCCACTGAGGTCATATTCTCATCCAGGAAGTGGCGACGGATGGCGATGGCATTGCAGCCGCAGCAGTTATCCTCCTCGATGGTGACACTAGGGGCATAGCGTGGCCGGGCGGGGCAAAGACAGCAACATCTGCAGAGGTAAAGAATGACTCTGAGGAAAAAGGAAAGGTGGGGAGAAGTGGGGCTTTGGGAAGAGAGGTAGGGAAGTAGGGGAGGCACTGAGCCAAGAAGGGGAAACAAAGGGAGATAATATGTGGTCTGGAGAGCATCTGCATGCGACTCTCTAGCCTTGCCTCATATCATTGTTTTTATGCACTGGTGCCATGAAGCTGTAGCACAGACAAGGCACAAGCATCACCTAACTATGAGCTGAGTAGGTTTAGATGGCATGGCGAGGGTAAAAATGCCCATGTCCTACCTGTACTACAGCTTCTGCTATCGATAGGCCAGGGGGAGCTGCACCCATGCAGAAAAATGCTTAGTTTTCCCCAGAGTAGACACACCCTCTTTTCCAGTAACACCGTTTAAAATCACCATGG
The DNA here is from genome assembly GCF_026122565.2 of Emydura macquarii macquarii. NCBI lineage: Eukaryota > Metazoa > Chordata > Testudines > Chelidae > Emydura > Emydura macquarii. The sequence continues at coordinate 615,630 of NW_027130807.1, forward strand.
GGGAATGTTGCTTGTGGACACCAGGGGGAGCAACAGTGCAACTAATGACGGAAGACTCAATGTGACTGGGATCTCTGAACCCTCCACAGAACTGAACACTGGAGGGATGCTATCTATACCTTTGTTACTGCAATCCCAAATGGCTTCTAACAGACAAAGAGGCCATCCCTCATTCAGGTCTTAGTCCATAAAAAACAACGCCATTCTGGAGTTCCTAACCATCAAAAGGACAGCTAATTTGTTTGTTTGTTTTTTAACACTTGAAAAATGTCTTTTCCAACACCTTATACACAAATGACTCAAAAGTGGACAGACTCTTAGTAAAAACGTTCCTAAAATCCAAACAGCTTCTGGACTAAGACTACACATGAGCAGCTCAGCCACAAAGTAAATGGACTGAGAAAGTTCCAAGCAGCTGAAAACATGAAATGTTTAAAATGAAAGTGCCACCTCACTGCTAGTTACCTGCAGTACTGTTAACTGGAGGTGACCACGCTACTCCTGGCATCAAAAATAAATTCCAGAAAGCAATGACCAGAGATCCCAGCCAAGTCTCATTGATGCTAAAGGTCAGCTCCTTGCATTTCTGTGCTTCCCAACACTGCGAGATGGCAATTCTGACTCAATGAATATAGTCTTAATCAATTCCCCATGCTGGCTGTATGAAGCACACAGGTCTGGCAAGGTCTTTGGCATGTCAAAGAGGACATGCAGACACACAGTCTGGATTATTTCATAGGGAGGACAGATGAGCAGTAGGGAGTAAGGGACCGAGAAGAAAGAATGGGGAAGAAATAAGGAAAGTGAGAAGAAGACAGGAAATGGAGAAGAGAAATGGAAAGGGGAAGTAGATAAAGAAAAGGAGAAAAATGGAAGAAAAGGAAGACAGAAGGAAAAAATGATATGGGGAGAAAGGAAGCAAAATGGGGAGAGAGAAAGAAAGTGAAGGCAGCTGGAGAGGCAGGGACGGCCACTCACGAGCAGGATCTGGCCAAGCGACAGAGTCCACAGGTGGGCTTCCTCATCAGGTACATGGGCCAGCCATAGGCAGCCAGGGCAAACAGCATATAATAACAGACCTCTTTGTACCGCAGCATCTCTTGCTGAAAGAGACAACAGAGATTAATTCATATTCTCTTTGGTAGTGCTCACCTCACCTTGACTCCCTTCTTCAGCATTCTCCCCACCAAGAACTCTCAACTGCATGTTAGAAATGTGCATCCTTGCTTCCTCTTGATCTCAGCATATTATGTCAGCCCTCCCCCTCCCCACCACCAGAGCAGCTAGAGCTCTGAGTGCATCATCAGTTGCCTTGTGGAGGACATGTTGGCTATCCTGGGCCAGATCCTCCGCTGGAGTAAATCAACCAAGCTACACCAATTAACACCAGCTGAGTCTCTCACCCATAAATGTTTAATAAAGTTAAGAATTAGATCTAAAGATATTCCTGCTGTACATCAGCAAACTATCACACCTTTGCAAGGGAACCCATCCCACAGCGGTCTTAGCTCTATTACACTGAGAAGATCCTAGTGCTACTCCAAGTCCCATAAACCTTGTCTATGAAAGGAGACAAAGAAGCAATCCCCCACCTGTCTAGAATGAGAGGCAGTCTGAAGACAAAGTGGAACACAGTGGAGCAGAATAGAGCCACAAACAAGTTAATAACAGAATCAGTTGATCGGAAGAAACTTGCATTGGGTCATCTACCCCAGCTCTTTTGCAACATGATCCCCTAATCATGGGGAGATGACCAGCATGTGCCCTGTCAAGGGCTGCAAAGACAACATGCCGGGAGACCAAAAGCTAAACTGAATTTGCACAAAATGGAGCAGCTTTGAGCTGTCTTCACTTACAATAAAAAACTGCAACCTGCAGAGACTACTGGTTGCATGCAATGCTTCATCTTGATGTAGGTGGCCTTTTGCTTGGATCAAGATGGAACACTGATCTATGCTGGCAGCACTTCCATATGAATACCCTGTATTAAAACCTTGCCTGTGTCACTGACTCCACATCTGTGCCCTTGGACAAGTTACTTAAATTGCTCTGTCTCCTCCATGTGGGATAATACTACCTACTTCATAGGGACGTGGTGAGGATAATGCTTTAGAAAGCTTTGAAAGACCCGTGCGAGAGCTAAGCACTGTTGTCTTCATCATCTAACAGGTCTTTTTCATCTTTAATTTCCTTGATTATGTGAGACAAACAAAGAAATAAATGAAAGAGCAAACACCAGTTGAGAGGGTGAGAGAAAGGGAAATGAGCTATGAGAAGACAGTGTTTTCTGTTTGTTTTACAGCTCTGCACAGAGCAGGTGAGTTCATGGAATGGTGACTTACCGAGTTTTTCAGATCCAGGTACTTGGTGTTCCTGGTCACTGGCATCCCAGACAGAAAGGCCAAGATGTCATTGTTTGCCTGTAAATCACACACGTATGGGTGAGTTCCCTCTATCCACAAAGATACAATGGCTATGCATAAGGAAAGGCAAGTTCCCATTGTTCTGTGCCAACACAACTCGCAGATGATGAGATTTTTCCCTACCATCTGCTCAGCTTTCTGAGCTTATTTTTGTTTCAATTCCCACCCAGTCTGATCTCTATTCCCCTGATTTTGAATCTCACTCATTACTAGCACTACAGCCTTGAAAACTGGGATCCCTAACCACTTTCCTCCAATGGCATTTTTCTGCAGGGGTGTCAATCAGCCAAGTCCAATTTCAGTAACTCCCTGGGTGCAATAATTCTCCCTAAAATTCCCCCTGCAGTTTTGGCTAGATACAGGAGTCTTCTTTACACAAAAGCATAGAAAGGAGTATAATCTTGATGTGCATTGTTAAATAGTTATAATGTACCACCCTGGGGTAGGAAACTAATTCTGCATATATCACCTGCCTACAAAAAGAAAGGGGTTAAGAGGTTTAATTCCTTAATAGAAACAGAGAAATGTAGGACCAGAAGGGACCTTAATAGGTCATCTACTCCAGTCTCCTGCACTGAGGCAGGACTAAGAATTATCTAGACCGTCTCTGACAGGTGTTTGTCCAACCTGTTCTTAAAAATGACAGAGATTCCACAAGGTCCCTAGGTAATTAGTTCCAGAGCTTAACTATTAGGAAGTGTTTCCTAATGTCTTATCTAAATCTTCCTTGATGCAAGTTGAGCCCATTACTTCTTGTCCTGTCCTCAGTTGTTAAGGAGAACAATTTATCACCCTCCTTTTTATAACAACCTTTTAAATACTTAAAAATTGTTATCATGTCCCTCCTCACTCTTCTCTTCTCCAGACGAAACAAACCATTTTTTTCAATCTTTTTTGTAGGTCATGTTTTCTAGATTTTAAATCATTTTTGTTGCTCTCCTCTGGACTTCTTCAATTTGTTCCCATCTTTCCTAAAGTGTTTTGCCCAGAACTGGGCCCAGTACTCCAGTTGAGGCCTTATCAGTGCTAAGTAGAGTGGAAGAATTACTTCTCAGGTCTTGCTTACAATGCTCCTGCTAATACATACCAGAATGATGTTTGCTTTTTTTGAAACATTATTATATTGTTGGCTCACATTTAGTTTGTGATCCACTATAAACCACACATCTTTTTCTACAGTACTCCTTCCTAGATAGTCATTTCCCATTTTGTATTTGTGCAATTGATTATGCCTTCCTAAGTGTAGTACTTTGCATTTGTCTTTATTGAATTTCATCTTATTTATTTCAGACCATATCTCCAGTTTGTCAAGATAATTTTCAATTCTAATCCTGTCCTTCAACGTGCTTGCAACCCCTCCCAGCTTGGTACTGTCTACAAAATTTATAAATGTACTCTCTCTGCCATTATCTAAATCATCTAAGGACATATTGAATAGAACCAGACCCAGGACAGATCCCTGTCTGTAAAGCACTTTGGGAGTCTCAGATAAAGTTGTTACAGAGGAACTAAGTATTATTATTTTTAATTCAGAATCCAGTAACTGGTAGCCCATCATACAACAGAAACAAAGTGGGCAGAGACATGGGGCTCTCACACACTGAGGCAGGTAAAAGTAGCAGGTAAAATACAGGCCAGGTGGAAATAAGTGCGATACATGCAGTCAGAGCTCCAACTGGGACAGCACAATCTGGACACATTCCATGAGCTCACCTCATCCAGCACCGCATTGCGCTTTGCCCTCTGCCGCTGACGCAGGAGGACCAGGCCCGCAATGATGTCAGATGGGACAATGTCAAGGTCTCGGAAAAACTCAGCAAAAAGGTAGGCAATTTCAGAGTATGCATCCTGTGAAATCCAGAGAGAAGGGAAGGTTAAGGAAGAGGAGTTTTGGGGAAAGAAGCAAGAGGGAAAGAGAGTGAGTGGGAATCAGTATGGCAGCGATGGCGTCATTCTCAGAGTGCTCTTTTGAAAACATTCCCAAGGGACCTCATGGGAAAAAGTCTCTGGTCTAATTATTATTATTATGTATTATTTATATTATAATAGCATTTAAAGGCCTCATTTGAGATCAGAGCTACACTGTGCTGAGTTCTGTATGTATGAATATTAAGAGACAGTCCCTACAATCAAACCAGACATAAGGAGAGAGAAAGGAAGTATTCTTATCCCCATTTTACAGATGAGGAACTATGGCACAAAGAGAGTATGCTAGGAACTGAACCTAAGTCCTAGTTCAGTGCCTTAACCTGAAGGCCAGCCTTCTTCTTTAACACTGATTTAATTTGAGCAATTCATTTTAGTAAGAAAATCCTCCATATTTCCCCTACTCGCTGACCCCATCATTCTCTAGCTCAGAGTCCTATGGTCATCTCTACTATGTTGAAGCCAGACAGTCTTCCAAACCCCTCTGTCCCAGTCATACTGTGAAGAAAGGAGGAGATAGCTGTATTATTTTTATGACTATTATCTGATTGCCATCATGTTTGTTACATGGTTTCAATAAATTAACTCAATCTGCAGGAAGAAAGACAATGGCTATGGATAATCTCAGTCACCCAATATACATGGGGACAATACGGATGGCAAGCCCTATAAGTCTACCTCAGACTATGCTGAGGCCCACTCCCTGCATTGACACAGTGGGAAACTGGAACAAAGGATTTTAGAACTATTAAAAGCTGACAAAAGGGCAGAGCACTGCAAAGAAGAGAGGACTGAGCAGGAGGACGGCATGCAAGAGGATCCCGAGTCGCTGAAGGAAACTGCCCAAGATGCAAGGGGCAGACTGATGGTCTTGCAAGCAGGTTTTATTCTTGCTTAGATTGGTAACTCCTGTGTAACTCTATGAGAAAAGTGAGTACGATTTAGAAGTTCCTTTGCAAAGTCTATGAGTTTTTTGTTTAGCTGTCACATAGTCCCCAAAGAGTTAAACTGCTAACCTGAGTACCCAAGAGGGTGGAGATCTAGGGAGAGCGCGCTTATGCTGTTGGAGAGACTTGGGGGGTCAGCACTGGCCGAAGGCAGTTGTGCTGCAGAGTCCCATTTCCAAAGGAGGGGTACTAGACTGAGAATCTCTACCCCAGGAGAGGCCAGAGTAAGAGAGTATCTGGATACTGCTCAGACCCAGCAGGCTTAAAAACAATGGGATCCAGAGGTTTGGTCCAATATAGCAGCTTGGCGTCCAATCACAAAGGGGAGCTCAGCCAGGACTGTAGCACATATCTAGCCATTATTTTGGTTCTTCCCATCACTTATCCTTCCCTGGAGATTTGTCACAGTCTTTACCCTGAACTGTCGGCCAATACTTTCAAAGGGACCTTCACCCAGCATCTATATTTACAACTGTGATTTTGTGTGCAATTGGTCTGCATGTGCGAACATGCAGTCATTAGACATGGAACTACTTGACTGGAGCATGTGCTTGAAAGGAGAGTCTGGTTTGGAGAACATGGTCTCCCTTCCCTGTCCTGCCCACTGTTTGGAAATTCTTCTTTTCCAGAGGTAAATGCTGCCACCTCTGGCAGACTACGAAGGGCAGATTTCTGGGGTGCGAGATTATTTTCCTCCATCTCTGGCAGAGTCTGCACGAGGGAACTCAATCATCAGTGACTGAACCAATGGAACTCCAAGTGCCAACGATGCACAATTTCCATACTAGCTGTATTGTTTTAAATGCAGTTTTGACCTGCATCAAACCTAGCACACTACTGCAGCATTATATCAGCCTTGCCTTCTGGGTACCTATCCCAGTTCCTGAACCAGTGGAATATGGGAAATGCAAAAGGCCTTAAAGGAGAAGAGGGGAAACTCCCATAAGACCAGGGGAACTGGTGAGATTTCCTAGACCTTTTGTCAAGATGGAGAGGCCAGGGTGAAAGCTCAATTCTTACTCCTTGAGTAAATACAAGACCTCTGAAATGGCTAGAGAGTCAGTGTGGGGTGTTTGGGCAGGACCTGCAGAGAGCAAGACCAACACTAATAGACTCATTGTTGCACTGATCACTCCCCAATATCACAATAACCATCTCTGTCCAAGTAGTTCAGGGTGATATCCACTGGGTGACACTCCGCTTGTAGGTCTAGATAATAACCACATATGGAGGAAAACAAGTTTTCCTTGAGGCATGGGACAGGCTTCAGAATGAGGAAGATGACCTTTCTCCCCTCTGTGGGGAGCTGGCTCCAATATTGCAACACTAAATCCCAAAGATGAAAGCTCTTATCTCCATGCAGATAAGACTGGCAATTGCTAGAGCTGACGGAAGAACAGAACTTCCATCTCACAGGAAATTTTGCTATTTTTATGTTTGTTTTCATCCTGAATCAGGCCACTGAAACTTACTGCATAAAGGTACCAAAAAAAGTTTGATTCAGAAATATCAAAACAAAAAATTTTGACATTCCTCAATCAGAACATTTTATTTTGCGTCATTTAGATATTAAACTGGGTCTACATGATCCACACAGTGCCTCATGGGAGTTGTAGTTTGTGTGCCTCATGTCCCATTCTTCCCTATGGGCTGGACTCCTTGATGGCACTACATCTTCCAGGATGCACCACAGTTTCCCTTCTGACTAAGCCACTGTGATGTATCTGGGATATGCAGGCACCCAAACTAAAACTCCAATGAGGCCCCATGACAACTCAGGCAGACACAGTGTAACAAATGACCCAAATGACGTTTAGATTTGGAGCCGTCTGACCCGAAACAAAATGTTTGTTTTCTCTAGATGGATTTTCCCAAGCAGCTGTAACAATTGACCTGTGGAAAATGGCTACATTGGATAGGACAGTTACTGTCAGTCAGGCACCGATTTAGGACTAGAAAGTTCCCAGGAAGTGTGATCACATTTGCATGGCATTATATCCAGTACTGCAGGGGCATGTAATCAACGTGGCCAATTGTGCCAGTCTATTGGGGGATTTCAACAACTGGGATAAGTGCCTGATCCTTTGGTGACTCTCACTAAGCCATTTGCGACTCAGTAACAACATCCCCAGGTTAATTACACACTGTCTTACAAAGCCTTCCCTTTAATCTTTAATTTACAAATAGGATCCATCCACTACTTTGACCCATCTCCTTTCCAGGCTACAGAATCCCAGTCTTTCATCGACAACCCCACATTTCTCTCAGTACCCTTCTCTGCATCTTTCTGGTGTCTTTTTTTCTGAGAGAAGGAGACCAAAATTGTAAGCTGTAATTAGTGCAGATGTACCATTGATTTATAGAATGCCCTCAGAGTTTTTCTTTATCGTTCTCTATTCCCTTCTACTGCAGCCAAAAATCTTTTCTGATTTTTGGCCACTGCTGTGCATTGACATCTTTGCTGAGTTGTCCTCGATAACTCCTAGATCTTTTCCTGAGAGGTTATGGGCAATTTAGAGTCCATCAGTGTGTGCAAGTAATTTAAATTGTTCATTCCAATGTGTATTAACTTGCCCTTATCTTCAATGACTTTCATCTGCCATCGGTTACAATTCCCTTATTTTGTCTGGTCCTTCAGGAGTTCTGACAAATGTTCCATAGTTTTGATTAACCTAATTATTACTGGGTCCTCAGCAAAATTTGCTATCTTACTATTCACCTCTCCAGCAGGTCATTAATAAATACAGTGAACATCAGATCTAGTGCAGGAATCTGGTCCCACTGAATTCAATAAGAAAGCTTCCACTGACTTCAATGGGAGCAGGATTAAGCCTTTAAGCCAGATCTGTGAGGAAACTATCTACAGCAGTGGTTTCCAACCTGTGGTCCACAGATCCCTGAGGGTCTGCAGACTACATCTAAGGGGTTTGCAAAAGGTTGTCCCTACCATAGAAGTGGTTATCAACCTGTGATCCACAGACCCCTGGAGGTCTTCAGATTATGTCTAAGATTTCCAAAGGGATCTGCACCTGCATTCAAAATTTTGTAGGGATCCACAAGTGAAAAAAGATTGAAAACCTCTGATTTACAGTATTAAATTTTCCACACAGAGAATTGGTCATTGTCTCCTACCCTTGGTCTCCTATCTCACTTTGTAAGCCATGACAAGACTTCACGGGGACACTTAATTTGACACTGAGTCATTGCATTTAGCAGTAGTTTCAGGCACCCTAACTGCCCATAGGAGAATGCCTGCCAATTTTGGTGGTTTTGCATTTTACCTTTTTTTTTTTATTATTAAAAGATCCCCCTCTCTCTCCCTTTTGAAAGGCTCTCACAAACAGGGAAAAATGAGTGACTGAAGTAAGTGTTAATAAAGAAGAAACAGTGAAGCTGCCTGTACACAAAATTTCATCAAATGCAAAAAGTAAACACAATTAAAATATGTTTTCTCTAATTTTCATTTACCTGAATTTAGGTGATACATGTAAAAACAGCAGGTAAAAAAGCTTAAGGCAGAAGTGTGATCTTAAAGTTGACAGTGTCCCTAGGAACTACTAAACTTCCTTATATGTAGCCTTTTGTGAGGGAATTTCTTCAAAGATCTTTTCAAAATCTAAATGAACTATATCAAGCGTTTCCACCTTAGCTACTTCTCAGTTAACCCTTGCAAAGAATCCCAGCAGGTCAGATAGACACGATTTACCCCAGCTCAATTGTGCAGGGTTCTCCCTCTCATATTATACTCATTTAGGCGCTCCGTTAACATTTCCCTGGCTGTTGGTCATGGAATTGAGGGATGGCTCACCCACACCCAGCGTAAGAGATTATAGGCAACAACTGGACATTACCATAGTGACATTCAGATGGAACACATCTGTACTAAATAATACTGTAAAAGGAAGCCCCCTTTTATTAATCCTAGTTCTCTGGCTCTATAATTTCCAGGGTCAGATGTGTAAAACACTATCCACCTTCAAGAGACCATCATCCTCTCTGGGGACTTGCGTCTCTGGACATGGTTACAGCAGATATATATAGTGTTTCCTGTGCAGTACAGGGGTTGGGTTCAGTAATCACCTTTCAAACCTATCCTCTAGGATTCTCTTAACATTTGTATTCCTGACGATCAGCCAGTCTACTTTAGAAAACCTGTTACTCAAAGGAGGATGAGGGGACCCACTATACTGCAAGCCTTTGCACCCACCTATTCTGAAAGCAGCTCATTTTTTTGCTCCTAGAGAGGCATTTCCACTGTACTCCTCTCCCACTGCACTTAGTGCACCTAAATCCCAACCAGGTGAGAGCACCCCCTGTTGAAACCACTAAGACACTTACATGCTCAGTCTTGGGGACTCCCACAGTACTATGCTCGGAAAAGCCCAGGACAAGGCTGTCTGGGCCTGGAGTTTGCCCTCTGATGCAGATCTATTTGGTACTTACTGACTGAGAGTCCTTTGTCCGCGTGCAGCAAAGAAAAACTTTAAGCCGGCGAGTCCAGCTGCTGGCTTGTCCCTCCTCAAGGCGGTGCCTACGTCAGGGAAACAAAGAATGCATATGCACAAAGGAAAAGCAGTTGCATAGCAGATGGTTTGGAGTGAAGATGACAGCAACAAGAACACAGAGAGACAAACACTAGGACCTAGTATACAAAACATTAAGAATATGTACTGTCAAGGATAATATACATACAGGGCCAAATTCTCATTTCCACTAAGGCCCCTATACACTGCTCTGACTGTACAAAGGGGCCTTAGTGGAAATGAGAATATGGCTGTCTATAGACAAACATACACAAAGCAGGGGAGATGGTTCATGAGACAGCATTCCATATATGATTGATTAATAGCTAGTAGAGTGCATGTGTGTGTGTTGGGAGGGAGGGAGGGAGGCGGAGATATTCATGAAAGTTCTGACCTGTCTGGTCAGTCCTAAGCCTCAGTGCTCACATACATGATGCTCTTTTCTAATTAGGATGGCTGTAATCAGCACATTAATATGCCATGATCTACTAGAAGCCGAATGTCCAAGAATGCCTGATTCTTTGGAGCTTGGAGGGGTACCTAGAGGTAACTGTTGTAGGTGAGAGGTCTTCCCTAGGGTTTACCGCCATTCAGAAGGAGAGAACTTTTAGCTCTCTGGAACAAACTGACCCCTTAAATACTGGATTTTACAATACACCACAGAGGAACTCAAGTCAAGCCCAAATGCCACTGGCCATTGGGAACTACATTTGTGGACGGTCCTTCCCTGTTTTTGACTGAGGCACATGCAAAGCAAAGAGGATTAGATCAAGCAAACTGCAATTCATCTCACTTTAAGGATGGGAACGGTGGTGTCTTTGATTCTCTGCTAAAAGTCTTTTACTATAGGGATCATCCCTTGATATCCCCAAATGAATACTTATTCTGTTGGTACCAGTAAGATTTAATGTGCTTCAGTGTGATTAGAAATAGGTCACCTCAACCCTGTTCTCCAGGCACAGGATCCTGCTGGAAAAGCTCTTGAGTACAGTGGGTTGCTTCTGGAAAAAGACTTTGGTAAGTGGGGTGCCTCCAAAGGGAGCATGGGACCCAGTCAAGCAATTCAACTTATTGTGCCTGAAAGGGTTTAAAAATCAGCCTAAATCAGCTGCTAAGATTCCAAAAGAGGAACAAGAATACAGTTGTTTTAAAATGGAGCACTGTATTGTAACTGAGCTAGAGATTATCATAAGCTCCTTGAAATGCTAAGAAACCCAGGTGGCAGAATTTTTACCTCCTCTGTCAATGTCAACAACTTCACAACTACTCTAACAGCAGGGCCGGGGGGACGGAGGGGGCACAAGCTGAACTGTCAAGTGTTTAGTCTTAGCCCAAAGGTGAATTTGTCAGGAAAGTCTGAGCATAATCAGTTGAACTATTTTTGAGTTATGTGAGCATGAAAAACCCCACACATCATAATGCCACTGACAGAGGGAAACAGTCATGTAACACAACATAGAGTCTAATAACAACAGCCAAGTAACACAAAAAGAAAGACATCAAAAATGAACTGTCCTAAATGTGACAAACAAATTCAGAGGAAATGTGTCATCTGGATAGGTTCTGTTATGAGTTAAGATAGTGAAAGTACAGCCCAAGTTTTAAATGCATTTACAAAGTTCACATTGATTCCTACATGTTACAGGCACTTGCCATTGAGGACTAAGGGCTTGATCCTGCAAGGCACAGACTGTCCTCGACTCCCTTTGTTCTCAATGGGAAGTGACAATACCCAGCATCTTGCAGGATTAGGGTGCAAGACCAGAAGATGATTTAAAAATAACCTTTTGGGGGTATTGTAAATAATACATACATCATAGCACTTTATATTTCCATATAACATTATATCCCAGAAGATCTCTAGTTATATACACCAATCACCACTGAAATGCAGCCATTTCTTGGGTGGAAGGCTGTAAACAGCCGGCACTAGCACACTGCATAACAATATGGGAAGAAGACATTTGGTTAAGAACAAAGCCCTACCCTAACAGATAGTACCTAAGCTCTTTAATATCCACAGAACAGTGGGTTTTAAGATCTCAGGCAAAAGGAACCCCTCACACTGCAGGTTCTCAGTTTCTCTCTCTCAGGAGGAATGGTAAGGAGGGGTAGAAAAAAACCTAAGCTCTTTAAAAGGTACATGAGCTTGCTGTATGGCTCCTTAACAGTCCAAGGGTCTTTCCCAAAACATGAACAGCATTTAAATGATCCCATTTCAAGTCACAGTTGGTGCAAATGTTTGGAGCACCATACATCACTGTATATTTTTTATTTGAAATACATGACTTGCAGGCAATTTTCAAATGGCCACACGTTTGCACATGAAAAGCAAATATCCTCAACTGGCAAAACCACATTCCTCACCAAAGGCTATATACCTGTCAAGACTGCAGGTGAAAACAAAGCCAGTTTGTGCTGTCCAGCATTAAAAAATATGTCTTAATAGATGAAAAATAGAAATCTCTATTTTGGGTTACTCACAAATGACACAACGGTTTCTAAATTATAATGTCTAACTACCAACACTAAAGTAATTGCTTCTGGGCTGAGATAAAACATGCAATAGGGGACTATTTTGAAAAAAGACAGTCAGCAATGAAAGGGGCTTGAAATGAAGATGTTGTCTCAACCTTAACTACAGCATCAGTGCTGCAGCACTGGAGAAGGGCAAACAGCCATGCAAAAGGATGAACGGTATAGGATATCAGCAAGAGTTCGGTGGCACCTTAAAGACTAACAAATGTATCTGGGCATAAGTTTTCATGGGCAGAAACCCACTTCACTCAGGAACTCATCAACCTGCAAGGCACTGAATTTAGCCGAATGAAATGGAAGTATAGGATATAATGCACTGCAGCACTTGGGGTCACCAAAACCCCTGGCTTAAGTGGGGTCCAGTCAGACCTCTCACTTCAGACACATACACTCATGTACATGTGCTGCACAGCATGAATATACAGGAGCATCTGAACTGTATTCTTTTGAAACAACGCTCAACAGATAAATGAAATGATGACTGCAGTGGAGAGCACCCTGAGGTAGCACGAGGAAGTGCCAAGAGTTGGATAGATCAACATGTGCTTCCAGACTTCCTCTTTCTGAACAGCCGCGCCCTGCTTCTTTACCGCAGGTTGTATGTCCTCAGGTTGCGCTGTCTCCTCTTTGTGGCTCGCAGTTTAACAAAGGTCCGTCCTGTCGGGTCAAAGACACATAGGACAGTGATGCAGACACTCAGAATGACGACCCAGTTGCAGACGACCATTCCTGCAGAGAGAGAACAGGGGAAAAGTCAGGGGCTCTGTTCTTGAGCCACAGAAATGGCTCATCCATCCTAATCTCTTGTGTGCACACCAGCTCATCTCTCCACTTCTGCAAAGAGAGCAAAGATATGGCATTAACCTGCATCACTCTTGCAGACCTTTGGGAAGGTCTTGGATCACGGCTGGGTTCTCAGCCTCAGAACTCTTGCTCAGAATTTACCCACGCAGAGGAGGATACCTAAATAGCTGTTCAATACCTAGAAAAATTCCAGGGTTTGTGTCAGGACCCCATTAAGACTAGCTGAGATTCTGAAAGAAAATCTGGGTAACTAGTGAAGTCTCTGCAGAACAAATTGTAGAAGACAGGGTCCTTCAGATTAATCCACCAGCCCCAATGCTGGGAACTTGGATTCCTGTCCCTCTGAAGACAGCTCAACTATACAAATACAACACCTACTTTGCGTGGTAACATATCCAGACAGAAAGCACATTCACAGCTACTGTACTTCAAACTGTTCCCAAGGGTACCTCCCCATGTATGGAGTAACTCTCCAACCAGGGAGTTACTCTGTACACCCTACACGCACCCCCCCACAGGCACAGGAGCACACAGATGGACTAACCAAGCACTACATGCAGGACTCCCCAATACATACCCAAGGTGACACTCTTGGCAGTGAGGTCATTGCAGGAGGAGTAGTATTGCGTTAACCATACGATACCCACAATAGCATACACAAACTCGATCACCAGGATGGCTGAAACAATAGGAAACAAGAGCACAATAGCAGCATCTTTCAAATAGTTAAACACTGCTTCTCCCCATCCCACACACAGGATGCCAGAAAGATGGACATCCTCCTAGCCCCATCTCGGTCAGTCCCATCTGTATCTCATATCAGCAGCCTCACACCAAAAGAGAAATCCCAGTTCCTAATGCTGAATGAACTCTTAACCAGTGACTGGCTCATTATCCCACTAGGACAGGCATTGGTCTCTAGCAGGAGCGCAGCACAAAATGAATTACCTCACAGTTTTGGCCACAATGCTTTAGGGATTGATCCTCAAGGAATGAGGACGGAGATCACCCACTAGCTGCTCAACAGCCCCTAACCCTATGTTACACCCTGACTGCACATACACACAACTGCAACTCCAAAGATGGCATCACGGGCATGATTCAGACACACAGTGATACCCCACCTAAGTGTTTCCCGCACCCCCACTACAATGCACACAGATTCTTTTATGTATTAGAGGCTATGGTGTAACCATGCATCTGCCTCACCATGATACACCTCCTGCCTGATTCGGAAGGGAGAGGTTAATTTCTTCAAACAAATTTAGAAGGGTTTGTGTATGTGGAATTAATCCCACCTTGTACATTCTGGCAAATCTGGGAGTGTATGGAAGGGAATTTGTCTATTTTAGGTACTAATCTGGCCCCCATTACCACAGTATTTGAGTGCCTCACAATCCTCAGTGTATTTATCCTCACTACAATACTGTGGCATAAGGAAATGCTATTATCCCCTTTTTACAGGTATGGAACTGAGGCACAGAGAAACTAAGTGACTTGCCCAAGGTCACATGGGAAGTCTGTGTGGCACAGAAGAGAACTGAAGCCAGGTCTTTCAAAATCCAGTCTAGCATCCTAGCCACTGGACCACCTAACAAACTCAAAGCATGTGAATGGGAACAGAGGATGTTAATCTTCTAAGCCTGGCAGTCTCAAGACATAGATAATCCCTTCTGCTTCCAGCAGGTTCTGCAAGGGGCATACAAAGAGGGATTAATTTCCCATTGGCTCTAGCAAACTTATGGTGTAACATTCAGATTGTTCTGGTCTGGCTTTGGCAGACTTGAGAGAGAATGTGGAGTGCTTATCACTCTTGGGCTCTGCCAGACTTGGGGCAGGGATTATATCCCCCAACTCTAGCAGTTCCAGGAGGCAGGGGATGCTCTGGCAGACTCAAGATCTGTTCTAGTCACATGCTGCCACTTCTCTCAGGCCAGAACCCTCTCTGTCTTGAGCGCTTTGGGTACTACTTCTCTCACTAGCTGGTACATCTCAGCCATTGGAGTTGTTTCCCTCAGCTGAGACAGGCACCCACCCAAGACATTGTTCTGCTGTTTCTTCAATCAACTGCAGACCTGTCAGGCACTAACACTCCTCTCATCTCTGTGGCCCTGTCAACCATAGGTTTGCAGCATCTTACTGAGCCTGGTTTAAATACAGTTCAGGCATACATGCTGTTCAGCCAATCAGCAGCATGTTTAAAACTGTGCACTAGGCCTTTGTACACTGGTTCTTCCCCCCCAAATTCCTATCCTTGCTATCATCATGTCAGCTCCACCAGTGAGAGGGTTAGCACAGACAAGATTTCCAGGAGCTCAGAGCTGGTCTAATGACATGTGCTTATCCAGCAGCCACAGAGGCCTTGACTACACTAGCGGTAACACCGGCACTGCTAACACCAGAGAAACTGATGAAATCATAGTAGCAACAGTGAGAAATGTGGGGAATAAAGCACAGACAAGGCCCAAGGCTCATTTTCAATATGATTCCCTAACATGGGTAAAGTCCAGTGCAGACATGGTATTACAGGGATTGATGACCTCGCAGGGCACTGAGTGGGAGGGGAAGATCTCTCACTTGGTTTCTCCCTTTTCCTGCCCCTTCCACTGTATCTGGATTTAATACAGCGTGTCTCAAAACAGGGAGGCTCCACTCCTTTCCCTTGGGAGACTCCACAGTGTCTGGGAGAAATGGAGAGAGGAAGATTTGTTTGCTTTGCTTATTAATGGTTTGCACTTAGCACTCAGCAAAGATAGAACTGTCTCCTGTATGGGCAGAGCGTTCAAGAGAGGATGCTGGGCTTTTGATAAATTCTAAGTGGAAAGAAGCCATCAAAACAAGAACAGGCAACAGGCAGCCCTGCCCTCATGTTTAAAATAGGCACGACTCCCTATCTATCCAAAAGATTTCCCCACCAGGCTTTCATAAAAATACTTCCCCCAGAGAGAAGATGTGGGGGCCTAAATACATTTCCATACTGTGGGGATGAATGGAAGGATGGAGTGAGAAACCCTGCACAAGAGACCAGTGTCTATTCCCATTTCTTTTATGACTCTGAGGAGATCAGAATGGGTGTGACAGGAGGAAAGGTCTTAGGAGGAAAAGAGATCCGTACGCATGTCTCAGGAGGAGGGGAGGCCTGTGGGCACCCACTATATATAGTTATCTACATGGAGGTGGTTATCTACACGCATACTGCTGGATGGGTAGGTGTATTGAGAGGTGGCCTACACATGGTGTCTAAAGGTAGGTGGGTGAAGGCTTGGGTGTACATGTGTGACAGGGAAGGGCGAGTGCGTGCCTTGGGATGGGCATGCTCGTGTTTTACCGAGGCACATACTTGTGTCATGGGAAAACTTGGGAAGAAGGAGGGGGCAGAGGTGCAAACATGTCACAAGGTGGGTTTACAATTGTATTGCAGGGGGAAAGATGAGTATTAATTGTAGGGATGGGGTGTACAATGAAAGGTTGCTGGGAGGGTGTTTTGGGTAGTGGGTGAAGGTATGTATGGGAGGGCAGGGGGCTGTGTACCCATTCCAGAGGAGCTACATAGCTATTCATGTGCATGTCACAGAAGAGTGGCTATCCAGATATCTGTTAGGGGCTGTGTCTTTGTCAGGGTGTGGGGAGGAAGAGTCTTCTGAGAGTGACAGATGGCAGCCTGGAGGGTAAGTAGTTAGAAGGCCCTATGCTGCTGCCTCTTACCCAGTCTGACATAGAGCACATACTGCATCGAGTCCCGGGGCTCTGTGTACAGGATGCTGCCACGCATGCTGAGCCAGATGATTGCCACTTCTGCGATCATGCAGCTGAGCAGGATGCCCAGGTAGCCTCTGCCGTGGTCCACCAGGTTAAGGGAACAGGTCTCGTTGGGATTGTACGCCAGCCCGAAGAGCACCACGGAAAGGATCACAAACCTGCCATGCACAAGCCAACTATTTACCTGTGGCAACACTAAGCAAAGCAGCCCAGCCTCTCATAATATTCCCTTAGCTAGAGTCTCCTCACAGCCAGGCCTTTTATCCTTAGGGATCAAAGAAGGAACCTGAGATGGCCTGTACATTTCCTGCTAGTTCTCCCGCTCACCTGCAAATGATCTATATATTAATTTGGACTTGAATTCTCTTTCCCAGCTGCTCGGAGATACGCTGTCCAGATCTGACCACCTTGGTAACCTGTGTCTATCTGGCAGTTCTCAGATATCCCACGGGCACACCAGAGGCAACGCACTCAAATCACTGTCCTCTGGGCCCCTTATAGGAAGCACACCCCCAAATTTCAATAGACCACGCAGGATAAAGGGTGGGAATGTATCAGGGAGTTACAGATACCAGGCTTCTAACAGAGGTTTCCCCTGTGAAACTGGAACAGGAGCTCTGAATAGCACTGATCCAAGGAATGGGGAAAGCAAGAGGTTCAGAACAATTGGTGCCAGTCATAAGTGTCCAATACAACCTTTCTGCGCTATACAGCCACTGGAGATGAGGGTAGCAAAAGGAAGTCATGAGTAGGTGCAGAGCAGCCTTCCCTGAGCATCTGCGCTCTTCACTTACCAGGTGGTGTGAAGGAGGAAGAGGAAGATGGCTGGCAAAACGAGGTCATCGCTGCCCACAGACCAGCGACGGCGGAATACCACAATCCCTGGCATGGCTGGCAGGTCTGAGGAGGCTCAGCAGGCAAGATGCTCATCTCCTGAAACAGAAACGCAGGAATAAAGGATGCAGGTCCCCTGCAGTCCCTCAATCCACCCCGTGGCTGACTTTAAATCTCTCCATCCACCACATGTCAAGGAGAGGATCCTGACTGAGAGTCCTCTCCATCCCACACCCATGACAGCATCATATCTCCATCCATCCATCCATCCCCAACAGGCAAAGAGGAGTGGGCATACCAAACTCCAGGTGGGAAGGCAGGGAGAGAGAGACAGTGCAAAGATCGTGGGAAGCATTAGCTTAAACGAGTGTGTAACTCATGCTGAATGTAATTAACACTCATCCGAACACTAGCTTACACGATCAGTTGGAATCCTGTTTCAAAGCTGTGTTTGTAAGTAATCCTTGCTGGGCACCTATAACAGGCTGCACCTGCCTAAGTTCTGTACAGCTCCCTATTACCGTGTTCTGCCACACAACTGCCACCAGGTTCTTCTCTCAAAAGCTTCCCCACAACACCATCCGCTCAGCCAGCCAGCTACTCCAAAGCATCCATTAACATTTGGCCCTCACACAACCATGTCAGTGATGAGCCTCACACACCACTGAGAGAGCTGTACATCTCCTCCTTCCCATCTCTTGGGGGTGTGCACCCTACAGACTCCATGGTGTGCCAAAGCTGAGAAAGCAGTGACCAAGAAGATCTCAGTACTGACTGCAGACTCTTTAGCAGTCCCCTTTAGCTCTGCCCTCATTTTGTCTCCTATATGTATTAAATCACTGGAGATCTAAGGGACCATTGCTTCTCTCCCTTTCTCTCTTTTTTATTTATTAGTTTTTCAAGCTGATGATCCTTAAAAGAGGAGACAATTAGCACTGGCAACAGTGCTCAGAGGCCCTACAAAGCCTCCCCCCATACGCAGCTCTGCCAAAGCACCTCATTCCTGCTCTACAGCAACTCCCCTGCTTTTTTAGTCCAACTTTCCCCCCTTATGCAGCTCTGCCAATCCTGCACTGCAGCACCCCCTGCTATTTCAGTCTGATGATGCACCTCCATAGTGACCTGAAACACCAGCTATAAGACCTCTGCAAGGCTTCGTTAATGTATTTCTATCCAGACCTGCAGCATCTCAGGCTATTGCACTTCTGGCTTCTACCAGCAACCCACTGTACTCTACCGATGTACATCAATGGTGATGTTACATTATCCCCTGGAATTCCAGTCTCTCCTTCACAGATCCATCACAGCACTTCAAGTCTGACCTGCAGCTTCCTATGCTGCTACAGAGTTTGGGCTACCATGCAGCTCAGCCTATGCACCTCAGTCCTGAACAACCACCCTCTGCGCTTCTAGTTCTGGGGCCTCCACATAGCTCTGCCAATGCACCTCAATTTTAACCTGCAGCCATCTCCTGCTATTCTAATCCTACTCCTTCACACCCATGCACTGCTGCCAATGCACCTCCATCCCAAACGACAGCAATCATGCTAGTCCAGTACTGTCTCTCTGAAGTACTGGCAAGCAGGATAATCTAGCCAAGTGTCCACAGAGGTAAAAATGGAAACATCTAATTTCTATTAGTTGTGATATAATCAGGATTTGCATCAGGATTTCAGGAGGGGACAAACTACTTCACTAATTAGTCATGTCCCATTCCTAACTCAAAACTCATCATAACTTTTTCATATTAGATCTCAAATTCCCAGTTCAAACACTCTGGGTAACATGACCTGATGAGTGATCAATCACATTTAAACTAACTAGAATCTTCAAACCACAAAAACATTTGCAGTTTAGGACAGGCTCCATGAGCTGCCCTCACAGCACCCCATAGCTGCATTATTAGAACATTTGACATTACAACAGGTCACAGGAGCCAGCATCTTGTAGCTGTCAATTATGTTTCTGCTCTCTAATCTATACACTAGAACGGCAGATCACCCCAGAACTGGGCAGTATTTGTTGTCCCATGTCCACTATCAACTGCTGTCAATCTGGTCCAATCAGATTTACTCTCCTACACATGTTGTCACACAGCAGCAAGTGACTACACACACCTCTAACACTTTTCAGGAAATTCCACAATTAACATGCTGACACACTTCCAGCATGTTACTCACTTCAGTAAAGGCAACACTGTATTCCATGCTCAACAGAACAAAAAAAAAATACAAAATAACTACACACCATTTGGATTCACACTTCCCTAGCGCACACTTAGTACATTTCAAACTGCTCAGTCTATTGGCCATATGGCAATATTTTCTAGCCTTATCATGAATAACCCCACCATTTACCACTGGCACATGGTGGTACTTTCCATCTTTACCTTGAATACTGCCACCCTAAATCAATAAACACATAGATACTTTTCACCCTGCTCTTACATACTATTGCTCTTTGCCAATGAACAATGTGGTAACTCCCAGCCTTTCCCTACCTATAAGTAACTGCTCTTTATCCATGCAGACAATCCTAGCATTCCCCGGCTTACTAGTGTGCCCTGTTAATGTATTTTCCACCATTTTTCTACCCCTAGCAGTGCAGGTAGTTGTACTTTGCAGACTTTCCTGCTTACTACCAAATCAAGCAGTGCTACCTTGCAGAAAAAGTGAGCCATATGGTAGATTCCTGATGAAAAGCCACAGGTGGGGTTGGAATGGGGTATCTGGACATTTATTATTGAACATGATAAATACTGTGGAACTGACACTGCTACTCCTCTGCTTACCAAACACCCTACACACAACAATGTGGAAACCAGGGGTAGACGGAGTACAATTCATTCCTAATGATTGTCTGTATGAATTCTAAACCAGGAAGTCTGGGGGCTTGCCCCCTGTGTTAGAGACAGCAAGAGAGATGAGTGAGAGAAGGCTTTTTACTATCATCCCTGAATTACAGCAAGATAGAAATAATGCTCTCAGGGTGAGGAGTCCTAGTATCTGGAACCCTGGGATGCAGCCAAACAGTTAAATTTGAGGAGACCTGAAGACATGAACCTAATGGGGGGAGGAGGAAAGTCAGAGAACTGAGTGCAAATGAGCCCTGGGACCTTAAAACAGTGGTTTGGAGACTGCTCTGAGTGCACGGAGCCCCAGACTTTGCACCCCAGGTTACAACGTGCAAGAGCACTTCAGATACAAGGAAACCCAGGAGTTTGAAACCTGGGTTAGAGATTGAGAAAGCACCGAGTGTGAGAAGCCCTGGTACCCTGAGCCCTGCTTAAGGGGAAAGCACATGCATGCACAAGTGCAAGGAGCCCCAGGACCCTGACCCCTCAGGTCAGAGTGAGATCTATGGGAATCGGAAACGCTTACATGGCATGTGGTCCAGCAGAAGCACATTCTTCTCTCCCAAGAGGGTGTTTCAGGGAAAGTGCGTGTCCACGGAGACAGACATCACGAGTGAAGGAGGAAACAGCAAACTCTTCATGCAGCCATTGAAAATCCCAATCAGAAGACGAAAGGATGGCTTGATGCCTGTCTGCCAACAAAGCCAGGCATCATCTTCAGAGCACTTCCCTCCCTCCAAGACAGCAACCTCATTTAATCAACTGGGGCTGCTCGGAGCGAATGAGCCGGGGGGTCGTGACTCCCCCCCTCCACATCCCCGACACACTCTAGAAGGAAGTGACATCATCCCTGTTCTGAGGAGACTGTGTGTGAATTGTGGGAAGAAGGATTGAAAGCGAGAGCATGAGATGCTGTCAGAGTCATGGGGAGAGAAACACACAGAGAGATGGAGAAAGGAGGGAGCTCTCAGCCAGCAAGTGCAGCAGCACAGAACCCTCCTCCCCTCTGCCACAGGGAAACAGACGAGACTGAGCTTGCTGCAGCAATCCTTTGAGAATGTCCTGGAGCTTAGCTGTGGGCAGGAACCCCCCTTCCCTGTAGTGGATGGCATCAGAGACAGCGCTGCTGGAGCAAAGATCGGAAAGGCTCTGAGACACTGCTCTATCCGCTGGCATTCGCTGAATGCGGGGGGAGGAGGGGAATTGGACAGGACATGAAAAGGGCAGCCAGGAGGGGCCACCCTTCTGGTCAGAGAGATGAGGGACTGTTCAAAAGCAGCAGCCTCTGCCAGGCCTTTTCAGCCTTTAATTCCCTGTGACATGCTCTCCAGAGTATGGCAGGATGTGGGGGAGGGGTAGAGAAATCTATCTGTGGGGTGAAGGCTTAGAGAAAAGAGCAAGAGAGAGAGACATGCTACAGCAAGACAAGATTCTAGCTAAACCTAGATTTAGTTTAATCCAACATGCTGCTGTGTCTGACATTAACCACAGAAGAAGATTTACAAGTAAATACATGAGCTGAACACACCCACATGTTTACACATCTCATCTCATCAAACATGAGGCACCACCTGCATCCACCCAGTCCCTGACAAACCGAGACAGAATCACCCCATCCCCACTACCCAAATCCACAGAGGAATGAGCTAGAACACTCATACCATCATATTCAGACACCCAAGGCACAAAACCTGTACCCCCAGTCTCTGATGCACCAGCCTACAGTAATCCCTCATCTGAAACTCCCCCCGCCCCCCCACCAATCCACACAGACACATTCTCATGGGCAACACCTGTATAGTCCTGGAACTGCCTACCTGCTATCTGTTCTCCACTTAACCTCCTGTATCATCTACCTTCACCTGGGAAACAGAAGCAGGAGGCCCTCAAGCCAGCCCTGTAGCACCAATGGTATCTAAAGGCTCAAACAGGCATGCTTGGAAGAAAGTCTTGCTAAGGAATGTCTGTAGAGAGGCCCTGAGATTTAGTGGATCTGCTGTCCTGATGCATTCGCCATTTCTTTCCATGCATCAGATAGCAGGCTGAGTGTGACATAACACAGGCACTGCAGACCATCCCTTACCTACCTCATCCATGTGACACACGTGTAACGCCCTTGCTGTCAACTGCCAACCCATCTCCCCAGCCCCTGCCTCAACTCCAGAAGGGGCTTGCAGAGTTTAATGGAAAATGCAAAAGAGAGAGGACAGTTGTGTCCTGAAATCCTCATCCAGCCTTCATCTCCTCTGCCTGCAACCTTAAAGATCTTGTCTCTGCCTCCTCCCCTCATCTAGTTCTGGACTCTTCTTTATCCTGCCATACAGTCTGGCCACTGCTGGTATAGGATCTTCTCTTCAGCATCTTGCATCTCTTTACCGCTCAAGTGGAATAATATCGTCCCTTGCCTGTACTCTTTTATTTCTCTTTTGAAATGTTTTAACTCTGTTAATCCTGTTGAGGTTGATTGTGCATTCCATAGAAATGCCAAAAAAGTTGCATTGTACTGAAGAAATTAATTAAAAGTGTACCAGCAGTCGAAAGCAGCCAAGCAAGTCAATCTCAGGTGCCCACAAGCCACATCCCAATAAGCACCCTTCACCACACTCTCACTGTACCCTGAGCATCCAGTGGATTACAGCCCACTACCTCACATCCCAACAAGCCACACCATCATTGAATAGCTTTCCAACATCACCAAACCGAGTGTTCTCATGGGGCCTACGCTCCCCTGGACCCTGCAAGTGTGCCAGATAAGGTACATTCCCCACAACACACAGGCTGTGTCACCACGAATGCCTCACACAGAGCCCCTCCCTATTCCTCCGAGTACATCAGACTACATGGACATATTTGTAATCGACTTCAGCGGAAATCAGCAATTAGAACTTGTACAAAACGTGATCAGTCTTCAGTCAGTTATTTTTAAAGCCCCTAAATGGAAGTCTTTCTGCTTTAGAGTCTGGATCCTCACAATCTGCGAATTGTATTTCCATTGGGGAGGATGTGATTTCATCTTTAGGAAATGTCTTAAGGTTGGTGGGGAGGTGCTTTCTTGCCTTTGGCTGCACACTTACAATGAAACATCTCCTCCCACTGAATCTTGTGCGAGGCTCACAGTGTGTACTCTGAAGGCATGCCAGTGTGAAGTGAACAGCAAGGCTGCATTCCCACATCATTCCCCTGCACAATTTGTCCATGACAAACGCAAACATTCGTGGTGCTCCAAAGAGTTGGTGGAACAGGGTGCAGGGATGAACCCCAGAATAACAGGAAACTGAATTCCCATCTCATCTCAGAAGCAGAATGTTTCTCCAAAACAGAGATGGGGTCCCACTCCGGAAGCAGCGTGGGAGAGAAGCTCAAGGCTGAACGAACAAGGAGACTGAATTCCCTTGACACTCTAGGAGGGCAGGGCCATGTTTTACTGGTGAACGAGTATATTCCTCTTGATAGAAGCCCACAGCAACTGCAGGGAGAACCACTTTGCTTCCCACAAGAGGGCTGGTGGAGTGTTTGGTGAATAGGCCTGTTACCGAGGTAAACAGTTATTAGGAATAAAAAAAACCTACCTCATTTTATAGATCTAAAGCTCCCAAAAAACAAAGCCATGGGTTGCTCAATATAGAGTGGGGAGTAATGGGGAAATCGGTGGGGACTTTAATCTTGGAATTTATCAGAGGTTCCAACTTCACACCTGATTTTAAAGGTTCTCCCTTATACTTCTCCAGTTTCTTTATGCTGGGAGACAAGAGAGGGAAAATGAAATGAGGCACATACAAAAGAGACAGAGTATGTCTACATTACAGTTGCTACGGCAGCTGTGCTGCTGTAGCATGGTAGTATAGACACTTCCTAAACCAACAGAAAGGGTTTTCTGTTGATGTAGGTAACCCACCTCTCTGAGAGAAGAATTCTTCTGTAGACCTTGCTGCATCTACACCAGGGGTTAGGTCAACCTAACTATGGTGCTCAGGGAGTGAAATTTTTCACAGCCCTGAGTAATGTAACTAGGTCGATCTAAGATACCAAGCTGGGAGGGGTTGCAAGTGCTTTGGAGAATAGGATTACAATTTAAAATGATCTGGACAAATTGGAGAAATGGTCTAAAGTAAATAGGATGAAATTCAATAAGGACAAATGCAAAGTACTCCACTTAGGAAGGAACAATCTGTTGCACACATACAAAATGGGACATAAATACTGCAGAAAGAGATCTGGGGGTCATAGAGTATCACAAGCTAAATATGAGTCAACAGTGTAACACCATTGCAACAACAACAAAAAAAGAGAAAACATTGTTCTGAGATGTATTAGCAGGAGTATTGTAAGCAAGATAAGAGAAGTAATTCTTCCACTCTACTCTGCACTGATTAGGCTCTGGCATATCGTGTCCACTTCTGGGTGCCACGTTTCATGAAAGATGTGGACAAATTGGAAAAAAGTCCAGAAAAGAGCAACATAAATGACTGAAGGTCTAGGAAACATGACCTATGAGGGAAGATTGAAAAAACTGGGTTTGTTTAATCTGGAGAAGAGAAGACTGAGAAGGCACATGATAACAGTTTTCAAGTACATAAAAGATTGCTACAAGGAGGAGGGAGAAAAATTGTTCTCCTTAACCTCTGAGGATAGGACAAGAAGCAACAGGCTTAAATTGCAGCAAGGGTGGTTTAAGTTGGACATTAGGAAAAACTTCCTAACTTTCAGTGTGGTGAGCACTGGAATAAATTGCCTAGGGAGGTTGTGGAATTTCCATCACTGGAGATTTTTAAGAGCAGGTTAGACAAACACCTGTCAGGGATGGTCTAGATATTACTTAGTTCTGCCATAAGTGCAGGGGACTGGACTAGATGACCTCTCAAGGTCCCTTTCAGTCCTACAATTCTATGATTCTAAGTTTTGGATATAGACCAGGCCTCTGTTCCCTAGTGGAGAGGAGAAAAGATTCAAGAAGCCTCTTAAAGTCAGGGTTTCTAGGGTTGGCAAATTTCAGACTTATGTGGCCCAAGATAAAGCCATTACACCACAATCCAATCTAATTTAGCAATGACATTATAGTAATGTGGTTATGTCTAGTGCAGCATCACTACCTAATGACACAGATACCCAAACTAAATTTTGGAATCCAAATTGACCTCCAAGGAACAAATATTTGTCTCCAGGCCCAACACCGCTTAATTTATGAGATCTGATGACATCTCCAATTTATCTTATTCCTGCCTTCTGCTTTCTCACAAGGTCCCTTTCCCAGGGCTCATCATGCTGCAAGACACTAATCAAGATGTCTTTTGAGCACTTCTGTGTTCCACACTTAAATCATCACTATGGTCCCTTACTCCATACACTTCTTTCCCGTTAGTGAGAAATCCCGAGTCCCCTATTTCCTCAAGTTGAGGTGACATCTTCTACAAAGCTGAATGCTCCAGCAACACTATCTTTATTGACTTTATTGACCCCTTTTGGAATTTTGAAAGTTTCCATCAGATCCTCTACAAGGCCCCCTTTTCCTCATGAGAATAAACCCAACTCTCTAAAACTTTTCTCTACATTAGATTAATCAGAAGTGGTATCATCTTCGCTCTCTACCACACAACAATTATTTTCCTGTAGGACAATGCTCATAGCACTACATTTAGTATCCTATATAGGGCCTAACTATCACTGTATCAACCTCTCCTAGGCAACAATATTACCCACCCCAAACAGACAACAACTATGAATTAGGCCTCAAAAAATCATGAAACAGGCTAAAATCATGAGCTTTTAGGAAAACAAGGTTACTTACCAGTAACTGTTGTTCTTCGAGATGTGTTGCTCATATCCATTCCAATTTAGGTGCGTGCGCGCCCCGTGCACAGATTCCCGGAACCTTTTTCCCTTAGCCTGCCCGCAGGGCCAGCTCAGGCGCCCCCTGGAGTGCCATGCTTATGTCGCGGTATAAAGGGCACTGCTGGCCCCGCGGGTCCCCAGTCCCTTCTTTCTGCCGATTCCGACAGCGGGGACGGGGGGCGGGTTTGGAATGGATATGAGCAACACATCTCAAAGAACAACAGTTACTGGTAAGTAACCTTGTTTTCTCTCTTCGAGTGATTGCTCATATGCATTCCAATTTAGGTGATTGAGTAGCCATACCCATGGAGGCGGGTAGGAGTCACTGACGAGCAACTCTACTCAATACGGCTCTGCCAACAGCTGCGTCGTCTCTAGCCTGTTGAACAATGGCATAATGGGTCGTAAAAGTGTGAACTGATGACCAGGTGGCAGCCCTGCAGATGTCCTGCAGTGGCACGTTCTCTCAGAAGGCTGCCGAAGAGGCCTGAGCCCTAGTCGAATGTGCCGTCATCATTCCTAGTAAAGGCACTTTCGCCTGCTCGTAACACGCCTTAATGCAAGACGTGATCCAAGAAGAGATCCGCTGGGCGGAGATGGGAGAGCCCTTCATCCTGTCTGCCACAGCTACGAACAGCTGTGACGATTTACGAAAGGGTCTGGTCCTCTCCAGGTAGTGTGCCAGGGCCCTCCTGACATCCAGCGAATGCCATCTCCGTTCCTCTTCTGACCCGTGGGGTTTTGGGAAGAACACAGGGAGGAAAATGTCTTGGTTACAGTGGAATTGGGACACCACCTTAGGAAGGAAGGCTGGGTGGGGCCTCAACCTAAACTTATCCTTGTAAAAGACCGTATAGGGCTCCGAAGTTAGAGCTCTTATCTCAGAGACCCTTCTGGCGGAAGTGATGGCCACCAGGAATGCTACCTTCCAGGAGAGGAGTAACAGGGAGCACGTGGCCATGGGTTCAAAGGGAGGTCCTGTCAGCATGGTGAGGACCAGGTTTAAATCCCAGGGGGGATTGGATCTTGGACCTGAGGAAACATCCTCTCCACCCCTTTTAGAAATCTAACCGACATGGGGTGGGAAAACAGTGACCTCCCTTGCAGCGGCTGGTGAAAAGCTGAAATAGCTGCCAGGTGAACCTTCAGGGATGCCAGGGCTAAGCCCTGGGTTTTAAGGTATAGGAGGTACTCCAGGATCACCTGTATAGGTGAGCAGGCTGGTGCGATACTCCTAGCTTCTGCCCAACCCGTAAAGCACCTCCACTTAGCTCGGTATGTAACCTGTGTGGAGGGTTTTCTGCTACCAAGCAGAATCTGCTGGACCTGTAAAGAACAAGCCCTTTCACTTTCTGTCAGCCAGAGAGTCTCCAGGCTGTTAGATGGAGGGAATCCAGGTCCGGGTGCAGAAGGCGCCCCTGGTCCTGGGAGAGCAGGTCGTATCGCCTGGGGAGTGTAATCGGTGTGGCGATAGATAGGTGGAGCAGTGTACTGTACCAGTACTGTCTCAGCCACGCTGGGGCAATCAATATGACATCCGCTTTGTCCCTCTTGATCTTGAGAAGGACCTGAGGGAGGAGCGGAATGGGGGGAAATGCATACATCAGGGCCCCTCCCCATTCCACTAGGAACGCGTCGGAAAGGGAGCCTGACTCTCGACCTCGAAGTGAGCAGTAAATGGGGCACTTCTTGTTCCGCGACAATGCGAACAGGTCCAGTTGGGGAACTCCCCACTTTCGGAAGATTAAAGCTGCCACCTCCTGGTGCAGCGACCACTCGTGCCTGGGTGAGAACGACCGACTGAGGCGGTCCGCCTCGTCGTTCCTGTTCCCCGGGAGGTGATAGGCAAACAAATGAAAGTCGTGCCTCACTGCAAATTCCCAGAGACGCGTGGCTTCCTGGCACAGGGCCGAGGAACGCGCTCCCCCCTGCCTGTTCATATAGAACATGGCTGCCGTATTGTCTGTGAGGACCCGTACCGCCCTGCCCTTCAGGAATCTGAGGAAAGTTTTGCAGGCCAAACGGACCGCCCTGAGCTCGCGGACGTTGATGTGTAGGGATCTCTCCATCGGTGACCATAACCCTTGGGTGCCCAGATTGCCGCTGATGTGGGCTCCCCATCCCACATCCGAGGCATCCGTGATAAGGGATACTGATGGAGCCAGATCTCTGAATGGGACTCCTTTGAGCACCTACCTCGGGATCATCCACCAACGAAGGGAGGACAGCACCTGTGGGGGAATCGTGACCACCTTGGTCAGTACATGAGTAGAGGGAACATAGACCGAAGCTAACCAGACCTGTAAGGGTCTGAGTTTGAGGCGAGCTAGCCTCACCACATAGGTGGAGGCTGCCATATATCCCAACAGTTGTAGGCAGCGCCTAGCTGTCGTCATGGGGGACCTATGCAACTCTGCAATAATGGAACCCATTGCCTCGAAACGCGATCGTGGCAGGAAGGCTCTAGCCTGAACCGCATCAAGCGTAGCCCCAATAAAGTCAATGCGCTGTACCGGGGTAAGAGTGGACTTTTGTTCATTAATGACAAGCCCCAGTCTGGTGTATGTGGCACAGACCAACTCCAGGCTGTCTTGCACTTGAGACCTGGATCTGCCCTTAATGAGCCAGTCATTCAGGTATGGGAAGAGCTGAACTCCCCTACGGCGTAAGTAGGCCGCCACTACAGCCATACACTTTGTGAAAACCCTCGGGGCTGATGACAGGCCAAACGGGAGGGCCGCAAATTGATAGTGACCTCCCTCTATCATGAATCTCAAGAATCTCCTATGCCTTGGCAAAATGGAGATATGAAAATAGGTGTCCTTTAGATCAAGGGCCGCGTACCAATCCCCTGGGTCTAATGCCGGAATTATGGAGGCTAGGGAAACCATACGAAATTTGATACGTCTGATATATCTATTCAGACGGCGGAGGTCCAGGATCAGTCTTAGGCCGCCCTTGGCCTTGGGGATCAGGAAATATCTGGAATAAAATCCCTTTCCTTTTTCCGTCTCCGGGACCTCCTCAATTGCACCGAGGCTCAGGAGTGAATGTGCCTCCTGAATGAGTAGCTGCTTATGCGCGGGGTCCCTCATAGGGGATAGAATGGGAGGGGAGTCCGGGGGATGGGCCGTAAGCTGAAGGGCGTAACCCCTGAGGACCACCCCTAGGACCCAACGGTCCATAGTAATCGATTCCCAAGCCTGGTAGTAAGGCCGAAGCCTATTTCGAAAGGGTGGGTCGAGCTCCCGGGGAAAAGAAAGAGCGCCACCCTCACAGTCGCCGTCAGAAACGTTTATTACCGTTGCCACTCCCAGTTTTTGCGCCATGCTGCGCCCGCGCAGAAGAGCCCTGCCAACCACGGCGGTTAGGGCCCCTGAAGCACTCCCGCCCCCGTCTCTGCTGAGCAGCCCTGGGGGCTTGTCTTGGCGGGGGAAGTGGCTGCCTTTGCGGCTGTGGGCGAGACTGGCGTCTCGATGCCTGAGGGGTGTATAACCCTAGCGACCTCAGGGTAGCCCTCGAATCCTTAAGGGCGTGTAGTTTATCATCCGTCCTTTCTGAGAAAAGGGTGGAACCCTCAAAGGGGAGGTCCTGGATAGCTTGCTGGACCTCAACCGACAACCCTGATGCCTGCAGCCAGGAACATCGGCGCATTACTATGGCAGAGGCCATTGCCCTGCCTGCGGTATCTGCCGCATCGCTGGCGGATTGCAGGGCTGCTTGGGCCACCATCTCCCCTTCCTGAGCCAGTGTGGCCAGGTCAGCATTGACCCCCAGAGGTTCTGATTATATTTCCCTAAGAGGGCCTGATGGTTCGCCACTCTTAGTTGCAAAGCCGCCGTGGAATGAACCTTGCGGCCAAAGAGATCTAACATCTTCCCCTCCTTATCCTTGGGGGTACTACCTTGACCCCCCTGGCGATCTCTTTGATTTGCCGCATCCACAACTAGAGTTCCTGGGAGGGGATGGTTATACAGGAACTCAAAGTTTTCCTTCGGCACATAGTATTTCCTTTCTGTTCCCTTTGATGTTGGGGGAACAGAGGAAGGCGTTTGCCAAAGGGCCTTTACAATTTTCATAACCCTCTCATGGACCGGGAGGGCCACTCGAGAGGGGCCTGAGGAGCCCGAAGGCCCAAAGAGGGGGTCATCCTCCTCTGACATCTCCTTAAGCGGTATCCCCAAATTAGAGGCTACCCGCTTAAGGAGGTCTTGATGCGCCCGAAAATTGAACAGGGGCGCCCTGTGGTCCCTGGACGTCCCCTCATCCGGAGATGAAGAGGAGGACAGGGGGACAGGCCCTGTGGAGGGGCCCTCCTCCGGGTCTGACTCCCTGTCAGAGGGGAGTTGAGGGGGCAGTTGCGTCGGGGGAGGTGGGGGCTGTACCACCCCAGAATGGAGTGACTCAGCAACCTGACCAGGCTGAGCGGACCAAGGTCCCCAATATGGCCACTTCCATGGCCCCTGCGGCCACCCTGGCATAGGTGGCTGCTGGGTGTCCCCGTGTTGTCTCTTATGACTTGAGCCCCCAGACCGACTCTTGCGACCTTTCGGTGGGGAACAGCTCTGGGACGAGGAGTAGGACCGGTGCCGACGTCTATGATGTCCCCTCGAGGAGGATCGGCTGGAGGAGCTGGTGGACCTCCTGCGTCGGCGACCCGACCGTTTGAGGCGGCGCTTCCCACTACGGGACCGGGAGTGACAGCTCCTTCTGCTGCGTGCCGTCGAAGCGGAACGGGAGCGCACTGGTTTACCCGGTGCCGCGTAGGGCAGTGCCATCGACGGCTGAGCCGCATACATCGGTGCCGGTGGGTACGCTGGTGCCGGTGGTACCGCACACCCCAGTACCGGCAGCCCTGGAGGTACCGTGGACTGGCCCATTAAGGCGGACCACGGCAAGGAGACGTATGACGCCGCTGACAAGGCTGGCATCACAACCGGTGCCGGCATGGTCTGAGCCGCAGTCGGTGCCGGAGGAGACGGTGCCGTTGCAGCCGGGGTTAAGGGGCCCTCAGGTTGGACCTTACTTGGTGCCGCCCGAGTGTTGCTCGAAGAGCGGTGCCATGACCTGCCCCGCACCGGAGAGCTCGAGCCCGAGCTGTGGGTGGTGTCAGAGTCCGCGCTAACGCTTCTGCGCCGGCTCTTGGTGCCTCCTGACCGCCCCCGCTGCCGCGGTGCCGAGGCGCTCGACGACTTGGAGTCGGAGCTCGGAGGGGATGCACTCTCCACCCTCCGTGGCCGTCTGGGTGAGGATGTGGAGTGATGTTTCCTCCACCCACCGGGGCTACCCAGCGCGGGTTTGCCCTGAGATGCTAGTCCCGCGCCCCTCGGCCGAGGGGGGGACGGAGGCGTGGGCAAAGCTAAGAGAGCCTTTGCCGCGACGAACGCCTCCGGCGTCGACGGCCCTTGCAAGGGCACTCCCCTACTTCCAGGAGTCGGGGGAGGCTCCCTGCGAGGAGACACCGGTGCTGGAGGAACCTCCACGGCACGTGGCTGGGGTGTCTCCTGAGCTTCTCCCTGCTTCTGTGGTCGCAGGGAGGAGTCCATGGAGGCGGTGCCGGACCGCTTCGCTTTCTTCAGCACCGAAGGCTTCGGTGCCGCTGTCGGTGCCGGCAGTGTGCTCTGCACCGAGCGTCCGTTCAGTGCCGGTGACCTTGATGGTTCTGAGGCCGGATGGAGCGCCGACTCCATGAGCAAGACCTTCAGCCTGGCTTCCCTTTCCTTCTGGGTGCAGGGCTTGAAGGACTTGCAGATCTTGCATTTCTCTTTGCGGTGCTGCTCTCCGAGGCACCGGAGGCAGCGGTCATGAGGGTCACTCACCGCAAATTGCTTGGAGCAGATGGAACAGCTCTTGAAACCAGCCGAGCCCGGCATGGTTCTCAGCGAAGAACCCTTACGGGCAATTGACAGTAATGAACTGTCGACGATTCAACTAAATCTGAATAACAATAACGAGCTGAAGCTAGAAGCTAGACTATAGTAAGAAGGCTAAGGACTGCTGCTTGCAATAGCAAGGGCAGAAGTTCCAGCAACCGTCAGAGGTGGAAAGAAGGAACTGGGGACCCGTGGGGCCAGCAGTGCCCTTTATACCGCGACATAAGCGCGGCACTCCAGGGGGCGCCTGAGCTGGCCCTGCAGGCAGGCTAAGGGAAAAAGGTTCCGGGAATCTGTGCACGGGGCGCGCACACACCTAAATTGGAATGCATATGAGCAATCACTCGAAGAGAGAATAGTAAATTTGAGATTCTTTTTATTTGTCTTCTGGGTTTTGAGCCTTTAGGACTCACATATTTTCTTCAACCAGGAAGGCTAGAAACTCAACTTTCATTAAAAAAAACTCCTGAGATTCTCACCTAATAACATGACCCCATGAACAAAATATTATGAAAGCTGGCAACCTTCTTTCCGTAGGATGGGATGAGGCAATACCCATAGTATCAAAGGTGATATCCAATGACCGCCTCATACAGTCACAGTATCACCTTACCGACATAGTGCCCTGCTGGCTTTTGTAGAGCTAGCTTGTCAGTTTACTTAGACCTCCCATTGACTTCAGTTGGATTTGTGTATGCTCAGTCTATGTGAAAAGGCATGAAGGTGTTCTTTGCCAAGTTTATTATGTTCTTTGAAGGACTCTTTTTGTAATCCCTTGAGACCAATATGCAGCAACATTTGAGCTGCTAAGATGTTTGCTCAATATGTATTTTGCAGCAACTGTTTCATTTCTGCAAAAACGCTGAGACTATTTTACAACTTATGGTGGTTTTGGCGCAGGGATCAGAGGAAGTCCTAAATGGAGAAAGTCAATTCCCTAGCTAACTGCACTTTTGCTAATTGAAATATTGCTCTTCCTTCCCAGAGCTTTCCAATGAGCAGTGAAAGGCTGGAGGAGGGAATTAACCACATTAAAAAGAAGTTGGAATGATTTCTCTATCTCTGGAGGCACCTCCCATCCCCTGGATTCTGCTAAACTATCCCTGATCGAACGGATTTATTCTCAGGATTCATATTCATAGCAGAATGCACCACATGGCCCCTATGCAACAAAACATTTCTCAACTGTGGCTATGAGAAAGCATTTTTGTCTAAATGTGGAAACAAATGAATAGATTCCTCAGTCCCTCACCCTCCCTTCTGTGAGTGGGCACACCCAGTGCAAGGATTTATCACAGAACCAAGAAAGACATTTATGAAGGAGGGAGCCCTCCTCCCCCCTGTTAAAATATTGACAGCACATCACTCACGGTTTGTGACAAACTAGTCAGAATATGCTCACTAATGATCACCGAGAGTGAAGAACCAGGGAGAATCAGGTTTCTAAGTCCTAGACTGGCTTCCCAGGTCCAGTAAGGAGGAAGTTTTTGAAATGGAACTGCTGACAGTGGGCCCAGTCCTGCCGCCACTAAAATATTGGGACTTTTGCCTTTAATTTCAATAGGCCAGATTGATCCCGGAGTTTCATATTTACTAGAGCATTTGAACACAAAACATCTCCAGGTATTACTCACCAAGGAATGACTTTGATGAAACCAACAGATAATGCTGCCTTGGATATGCTTAAGACTAACCATTGCATTTAGAAGATGATCATAGTCCACTGACATTAATTTGGTTAAAAACAACACACAAGTGTTGTGTCATTGCCAATATGTCTGCAACCACTCACATTTGGTGCTTACGAAGACCAGAATCTGAGCTTTCTGTTGATTCCAAACTTGAGCTAAAATACTGTCCGAGTAGTTGCAGAAATCTGTGTTAAAAATGACACTAATCTTATATTTCAAATAGACATTACACTGCTTCTCTCAGACTTCTCCAGAGTCCTACAACCTGCCATGAGCTAACAGGCAGTTTCTAGGGATAGTGGTGCCTGATGAATCCTCACTGTGAGCAGGTTAGAGAGCGGGTGATGAGCCAAGAAATAAGATTGAGGGTGCGACATTTGTAAGAATTTGCAAGTGCAGCACGGACCTGATTTTCACATAGACTGAGCATACACAAATCCAACTGAAGTCAATGGGAGGTCTAAGTATTCACTACCTCAGAAAGTCAACCCGGGCATGTACGCTACAAAGGCATTAGCCTAAAGGTTGTAAATTTTATCATGACACATGCACTGGAGATGGTAGTTTGTAGTTTTGTTGTAATATCCTAAGGGTATACTCAAAATGTACTAATTCATGCTTGTAAACCATACAACTTTCAACTTGTCTATAGTAAGAAAAACAAGTGCTGGGTGATGTCTGCCAGGGCAGGCTACAGTGGGAAATGATTCTTATGAAAGAGAATATTTGAGTGCCAATTACACTACTTTATGTACTTTAAATGGGCTATTTTCTTACTATAATACTGGCAAAGTTGGAAGAGTCATCAGATCAGTCACCTCTTAGGAAATAAAACCAAAGAGGAGCATATTTTAAGGCAAAAAATTAAATAACAATTAGAACACATAATTGGTATATCCCAATTATGACTAATACTCCCTGTAGGGAAGGTTGTGCCACCAGCAGGTATGGAACCTTGCTACTACAGCCATGCTCAAAAATAGTCTTCAAGAACAGAGCATGACAACTTGTTCTCCACATAGCTGTGGCCTTGTTTCCTTGTTTCATGCCAGCGGGATTTGCATCTTGTGAGTTATGACGGAACCACAGAAATGTAAGGCTAAAAGGCAACCAGAAGTCATCCAGTCCAGCCTTCTGTGGACCCACATATTTTGATCCACAACCCACAAAATGGTTGAAAACTTATCCTATGACCTAAATCCTTTGCACTCCCAACCGACTGTGGAATATGAGGTGTCACTAGATGATTTTTCAGTCATTTGGTTGGTCATAGGCCAAAAACATTGAGAACTACTATAGACTAATCCTTTAAGTCAGGGGTGGGGAACCTTTTTTCTGATGGTGGCCTGAGTGTCCGCCGCCGAATTCCTCGCCACCGTCGTGAAACCACGCTGCCGCCGAATTCCCCCCCGCCGCCGAAAAGGGGCAAACGGCGGCAGGGTTTCAGCGGCGGGCACTGCCCCCCCCCCCCCCCCCCCCCACGGAACCCTGCCGCAAAACCGCACCGCTGCCGAATTCCCCCCCCCCCCCGCTGCCAAATTCACGCCGAATTCCCCACCACCACCAGGGCCAGACCAAATGATTTTGAACGGCCCGCGGGCCGGACGTTCCCCACCCCTGCTTTAAGTAGTAAACCAGGTGCCAGCTCTGGCCAAGGCCATAGGCATTAAATAAGAACTGACAAACTCATAACTGGAAACCAAACAAGCTCACCTGTACGTTAGTTTTGTTTAAAATAGATATTATTCTTAGAAGAATGTATTTAGTGTTTGGACCAGTGCTCCCCAAACTTTTTCTGTCCCGCCCCCCGAGAGCCGCTGTTGGCAGCCAGGGCTGGGAGCGGGACTGGAGCCATGGTTGGGAGTGGAACTGTGGCCGGGAACCAGGGCTGGAGCTGCATTCGGGAGTAGAGCCGCAGCCTGGAGTCAGGGCTGGAGAAGCAGTCCGAACTTAGGGCCAGAATGGTGGACAGGAGCTGGGACTGGAGCTGCAGCAGAGGCCGCAGCCAGGAGCAGAGCCATGACCAGGACCAGAACTACATTGGGTCTGGAGGTGGAGCTGAGGCCGTGACAGGAGCAGAGCTAGGGGCAGAATGGGGCTGGGTGGTGCTCCCTTCCTTGTTCCTCATGAGGGCTGGCCTCGGCCCCAGTGCACCTCCTTGGAGACCACTGGTTTAGAGTCTATGAAATGCTTATAAATTGCTGCCTGCACTTCGCACTTCTAATGTCTGTATTCCATGCCATAAGGAAATATGTAAGTCTTGCTTTATAACTTTGAAAATGTTTGCTCTGAACTTGTGAATCCAGGCATGGGAACCATTCTTCCATTCCCCCTGCCCATTAAGAAGGTCTATCAAGATTAAACAGGCCATTAAGGAACACGATTCAAAGGACTGGTGAAAGGGCCTATTGCACCATCTAAATGCTATGTGCAAGGGAGCTGATCGCATTAACTGGAAGGCTAAATGTAAAAGATAAAACAAAATCAGAAGACAATTTTTCATCTCTTCGCTATTTGAACTCACACAGGGCCAGAGATTCTAAACTAAGGCAGAGATCCCCAGGGGTTACCTGAAAGACATTTTGAATTGACAGCTGACTACATCATCATTACTCTGTCATCTTTAGGAACCATAAACAGCAACTCATTTGTGTGTATATGCTTGTTTGCTTTAACCTGTAAATAACTCTCACTTCTTTTTCCCAATTTATTTAAACTTTAGTTAGTTTATTACAGGATTGGTTACAGGGGTTGTCTTTGGTGTGAGATCTAAGGTACAAACTGATCTGGGGTGAGTGACTGCTCTCTTGAAACTGAGAGCAACCTGAATATTTTGTGATTTTTGGTGTAAGTGACCATTTATCACTATGTCCAGTTTGCTGGTTGGCAAGGTAGACTAGAGAGCTTACGGGGACTGTTTGTGACTCCAAGGAAAGACTGCTATAGAAATCCAGGAATTCACATTTGATACTGGGTTGGTGAAATCTAATTATAGAAAATACCACCAGACTGGTGTGTGTGCCCTGAGGTAGGCACTCGCGATTATGAGCTACTCCAGACAGCGTGACAGCACATTTCCATAACACGATTTTTAACTGTATTAAATGTGGATGCAAACTGTGTTACAACACTGTTAGGCTGTAACTATCTTGGAAAGTGGCTTCAGACACCATTATAAGATTTATTGTGGCTCTGCTTTTATGCTTATTTACTTTAGCTGAGCACTGGGCTCCCAGGTTCAAGATTTCCCTATAATCCTATTCTGATCAATATATGTTGGCCTGATAGTAACATTTATAATTTAATGCCTGATCCCTACATTGATTCATTGTTTTCAACATTACTTTATATTTGAACTGAATGTGTCATCTGCTGATCTCTCAAACCAACTGAATCTTATGGAGACTGGTTGCTTTATTTCATGTTATCTACTTTGGAAAGGAGGAACATGCATCCTGGACTTCTAGAAATTAGACAAAGAAAAGACCTATTAAGGTCATCTGGTTTCTAGTCCATATACTCCAGGGCAAATGCAACATTGTCACCTGTAGTTAGGCTTGGAAGGATTACTTTTTTATTGGTAAATGTCAGTAAATGTCAACTTCACCATACACACACAAACCAACAAAAAATTATTTCCATGGATAATAATCAAAATCTACAGATAAGCAGTGTAAGAAACATGTTGTGTATGAGTTTGATTTAAGGATATTTACTTTGTATTTTTTTACATGTGATATTGACAACTTGTGTTTGAATTGTTACAAAGATTTTAAATTTTTGAATCTCAATGTCTACTTCTTTAAATAATAGTCTGACATCCCCCCATATTATCCCACAACTGTAATCATTTAAAAAAAATAAAAATGCCTAAAACCCATAATTTTGCATAACTATGAAAATTTAAGTAGACAAAAATTAAAAATGCTTAAAATAAACATTGATATTATCTGTCAAAATTAAAATACAAATCAAATTCTGTCAAACCTACCTATAGTATACTAGTCTATTTATTATGTCCTGAAAGCACCAAGATTCCCATGGGATCTGAGTTTGGGATCTCTCTCTAGTCTGTGTTTTAAATGACAAACAATCAAGCTTTCACTACTTCTTTAGGAGGCTCTTCCAGTCCACTCTCTCATCATTAAGAAATGTTTCCTAATACTCAACATAAATTGTCCTTTGCTCAATTTTAGCCCGTTATTTTCCTATAGACAACCCTAAACACTTCCTCTCCCTCTTAATTTTTATATCAGACACTTGAAGAGAGTTGCATCCCTTCCCCTCACCATTGTCTTTTAGCGAAGCTAATACATATTTAGCTTTTAAAACCTTTCCTCATAAATCGATCCCTCCAACTCCCTTAATCTTTTTCTTTTTGAAAGCGCTCTTGTAATTCTCTCCAATTATCTACTAAGGATGTACCTAGGACAGTTACATATTATTATAGAGGCACATTTCAGAGTAGGAATACATTCCATTGACCCTAGCTGCCATCTTATCATCAGTCTCTGAAATAGGGGCTGTCACCTAGCTTCTCTAGTGCATTAAGGAAGCAGTGATCAAATGCCAAAGTACCAGGAGCTCTGTCTAGTGAAGGACTTGTGCACAACAATGAATAAGTACGAGTGTTTGCATCTGTACCAATGTTTCCATGAAGTGCCACAAGGCCAATATTGGCACAAGAACAATGGATATAAACTGCCCCTGAACAAATACAGTCCAGAAATTTGAAGGTTTCTAACCATCAGAAGAGTGAGGTTCTGGAACAGCCTCTCCGTAGGTGTGCACAATTTAATTAGTTTTATGAAAGAGATGGACAAATCTGTGAGCAGGATTACATGGCGGGGTCGCTTGTGATGGTGGGGGCAGAGCTCAGCAGCCTTGGGGGAACCCTTCCAATTTGAGTCTTACGTTCCTAAAGCCCATGCTTCAAGGTTTCAACTGGTCACCTGAACAGGTCAAGAAGAGATTTTCCCCAGTGTATTCTGGGGGGGAGGAGGGGATTGTTCTCCTTCCTCTGAAGCATCAGAGATGACCACGGCTGGAGATGGGCCTCTGGATGGGGTGGGACAGTGCTCTGAGGTGGCACTTTGTATTCTCTCTCTTTCTCTCACATGCTTAGCTGGCTGGTTTTTGCTTACATGCTCAGGGTTTAACTGATCACCATGCATGGGGGTTGGGAAGGAATTTTCCCCCAGCTCAGATTGGAAGTGACCTTGGGGTTTTTTCATCTTCCTCTGTAGCATGGAATGAGGGTCACTTGCCAGGATTATCTGGGTATATAGATCTCACTTAATCAATTCCCTAGCATTGCAAGGGCCTTGGGCATTGGTGTAACTCGGTCCCTCTTATTCTCAATCCATGGCACATAATAGTTTAGTCTCCTGGAGGCTGTAATCCTTTGTTCTAATTTTGGTTGTTGGGTTTAATGAGCAAGTGTTGGTTGGCCTGTGGTACGCAGGAGGTCAGACTGGATGATCTTGTGGTCCCTTCTGGCTTTAAACTCTATGACCCTATCCATTTACGCAAGTGCTCTTGTACTTTCTGAGATACACAAAATGTAACAGAAAACACAAGAACTGCCCCATTTTTGCAAACTGCCTGCAGCACAATTGCGATGCAGCCCCAACTTGATATTTTCTTTCCTTACTCAATAGTGGTATATCCAGAAGGGGAAAACTTACATCACCTGCCAAACTGTAGAAATACATGTGTGCAGTGGTGTATATTGGACCTGAGCCATGGCCCTTTCCAGCTATTGCTCGGTCCTTTTTATATGTTCAACAGGATCATTTTCTGTTTTAAAGAGGAAGCAGATTCTAGAAGAAAATGAGCACAGAATGGCTTTATATCAGTAAACAGGTTGTTCTCACGCATGGAACACTAAAATGGACAGAATTATTTTAACTTCTCATTCGACAAACAAATTTTGCTGTCACATCTAAGCCCAAAGGAAATATTTAGGTTAGTGGACCCTAGAAAATGGGGTTTTATAGCTGGAACTTAAGCAGGGTCTGTAGCAATGCCCCGTCCCTACAAATTATACCTCAGAATCTGGGTGCAGAACAGTCTCTCAAAATACTGCAGGAGATACAGCTAAAACTTCCTGGAGGGACAACTCTTCTCATTCCTGCATGAAGAATGTTGTCTTTCCAAACGAAGATGCCAGCCCCTGACCTCGCCCATGGAAAGCTCACTAATTACAGTGAAAATCAGATGAAAGCAAGAGAGGGAGGGAGGGAGAGAGACTCTCGCTCTCCAGCTCACACAAATGACAGCTTGAGCAAACTTTTCCTGCCTCAGCAGCTGCTGCTATAAATAACACTCTCCAGGGCTCAGCGCTGCAGTATGACAACCTAGAATCCCAGTCACCTCACATAGACCCTCTAAAACCTGCACTTACCTACACATAGGGCACCTCCCATACATGCACAAGCACTAAAAATTGCACTCCACAGTAAACACACATCTCCCCTACACACAGTACACACATACCAACATCAGCTAGAAATTGCACTCACCTATGCACAAAACACTTCCATCCACCACCACCTCAACAAGCCTGCCTTCGCTCGTTTTCCCCATCCTTTCCATTTCATGCATTTCTCTTCCTCCTCCAACAGATTCTTCCATTGTTGCAGCCACTCTCTTTTTCCCCTCCTTCCTTTTCAATCTTCACGTCTTCCGATGCTCCCCTTGTCAGCACTGGTTTACAGGTCCCCACCCAGTTCTCTCCTTTTATTTTCTAGCAGCCCTTAAAATGTTCTGGTGTAGCCGAAACACTCCATCCAGCTGCAGACAGCTCTTTCTGTAGCCTGGGTCAACACTGCTCCTTCAGTCAGCTAACGAAAAGTGCAGGGTGCTGCCCCCCTGCTGGGACTGAGCCCACTGTCTCCACAGCAAACCCCACTTGGTGAAGGCCTAGAAAACAAGAGATCATTACTTGAAACCCAAATTACTGCTAACGCTGACTACACAACTGGTGCAGGTTCCCCTTGCTCTGTCAGTCTCCCTTTCCTTCCCCTCCCTTAAGTGGACTGTGCATATGCTACTGATGCTGATGCTACTCCTGCACTCTGCATTTTCACAGAAGCAGAGTCAAATCCTGCCAGTTGAACTCTGTTCCAGATAGGCACAGATGAAAAGGAGAAGCCATATCATCACCCTATGCTGATGGGGGCACAGGAACTATATGCCTCTCCTTCTCCCAGGAGCTCCTATTCGTAGCCCTTCTCTAATGGCATAAGCAGCAGGGTAAGAGGCTATCATCCTTATAAATCTCACTATGCTCCTGGCAGGTAGCTGGAGAAGCACCTGCTATGGATGGGGGCAGCAAAGGCAGGATTCTCCTTGCACGTGAGTT
The DNA here is from genome assembly GCF_026122565.2 of Emydura macquarii macquarii. Classification (NCBI taxonomy): domain Eukaryota; kingdom Metazoa; phylum Chordata; order Testudines; family Chelidae; genus Emydura; species Emydura macquarii. The sequence goes on from NW_027130807.1 coordinate 656,997, forward strand.
TTGAAGATGTGTGGATTAGGGAAGAGAAAGCAGAAAGCTGATCCTCATCTCCCTCAAGTGAAAGGTAAATCAAGCCCAGGATTTCTGTGAGCTTGTGTCACATTTAAACTTCATCTACAGCCTCTGGCAACCCAGACTAAGAGCCGTTCTCTTCACACACAGATCCTCCAATCACTACACTTCTGAACACCCAGCACACACCCCTCCTCCACAACGCCCACACACATCACACAGTACATTCTGCACACACATACAGCACATCATCTGCATACATATATCATCCGCACAAACCTATGTAACAGGCCTCTGACCTGTGCCTCATCCTCCGATTGCACAGAAAGTGCTTCTTACCACCACCGATATCCCTTCTCCCTGATCCCTGAGGAGAGATGATGGCAGACAATGGGATGCAGTTTTAAGACCAATAATGATTTAATTAGATAACCCAATTTTAAAAGATCTATTTAAACTCTCTTATCCTCTAATTTTCTAGCTATGAGCCCAGTGATCATCTCTGCTGTGCCTGATGGGATATTCTCCCAAACCTCGTTATCTCTTCTGTCACAGCCACACCCTCCCCTAGCTCCCACCACTAATCCCATGGTTCCCCAGTATCTTTCCCTTCCCCAGGAGGTCACTGGAGTCTTTATATTGAGCTCATACTGCTCCTGTCCCATTGTTCCTCTCACCTTCCACCTCCCCCACCCCCCACTGTCTTCAATATTTTGGAAGAAGCCAAGGGACTGGGACGTGGGAGGATGATTCAGATATAGATAGATATATTAACGCTTCATTCCTGGATTAAATCTTCATATTACTACAGACCTCTGGGACTGGAGCAGTAAATCCCATCATCTCTGGAAGACTCTTGGGGATGCCTCAGTCACGTGTTCCTCTGTCTCTTAGCCCAGGGCCTCCAGTTTCTCATGCACTTCCTGGGTCATGCCCCTCTGGTCTCTCTTTAGATTTCCCCCTTCTTAGCTATGCCCCCAACTGGCCATCTGACCCTCTTCATTACAGTTTACACATTATTGCTTTTCTTCTGCAACCCTCAGCTGCCATGGAACCCTCCAGCTCCAACATTCCACAATCCTCTAAAAGGGCCATTATATTTAAAGTGATTTTCTGCTGATTTAACTAATCAGGCTCCAGAAGAGACAGTTACACAAAGGGGCCTGTGGGGACCAGAACACAGTTCCAGGGAGTGTATGTTTCTCAGTGAATTGTACAGTTGGGTGTATAATCATTCAAAATCTTGATGGAATGTCCCAGCTGGTTGCCTTGATGCTTTATGGAGGCAAAAATATTTTCCTCCTTGCTGCAACCCCTCCCCCTCATTTCCAGACTTTTCTCCAGCAGTTGCAGGCATGAGAAAACAAGGAATCACTGAGCACTCAAGAGTAGGGTCAGGATGGCATGTCACTGCAGGGGTGGCATTGCTTCAGCTCAGTGCCTGAACCCAGTCAGTAAAGAGAAGCAAGAATGAGATGAGAGGAGGTGAGGCATAAGAAAACCTCATGCATAAGTCAAGGAGAGGAAAAGGAGAGCTGTAGCCCCAATTATGGAAATAAGAATACTTAGCAATATAGCACTCGGTAGGTTCAAGCAGTTGTGCAGACGTTAACTATGGAAGGAACAAAGACAGAGGATAAAATATTTGCCCAAAACCTTAGTGGAAGAACCAGGATCAGAACACACAATCATATACTGACTTGCAACCCTGATCTTAATCCCTTAGATCGCACTAATTCTGTATGGTCATGTTTCTAAACTGGCAGAGTACAAATTACAAAGTATCTGTGATCAGCAACAAGAGACCAACTTCTAGGGAAGGAAAAGCAGATTAGGGAATTCCTGCTCCACAAACTAATGGTACACAGTCACACATAGCAGGACTCCACTAATCCGAGTGTTACAGGCTGCAATGAGTCTATGGTAGGAAGTACAAAAAAGCAGCATGAAACTATTCAGAATAAAAATCAGAACCACAGTTACTAAAGCAAAGAAGAGCATGTGAATGAGACAAAGCCATTATTCTTAACAAAAGCAGTTGAGCTCACCGAAGAGAGGAAGCGGTGTGTGGGAAATGGGAACTTGGTATCTGCTTCAACAACCACCCCTGCTGACTAAGCCTTGAGATAGTTTAGTTAGGAGCTCCATCCAGAAGACATCAGTTTTGGGCCAGTGCATAGCAAGTGAAAAGGAAGCAAGATCTTACCCAGGAGCAAGTAGGGTGTGACGAAAATTATTACCAGACCAGAACAGGTCAATAGTGCAGCTCATCTGGTACCCAATTTTAGATGTTTGAGATGAAGGGCATAAAACCTCTAAAATGAACCTAACTGTGCAGTTATCTATGCCTTTGTCACCAAAGGGTGGATTACTGCAATAATATTGAAACAGCACTATTTTAATGCACAGTAGAGAACTTTTGAGTTCATGCTAGCTGGGTCTACATGGACCAGTTAGTACATAACATGTTGATGTGCTTTAGAAATCACTCCCCTTTAGTATACATTGTCAAACATCCACACAAGACCTTTGGATTTTTTTTGCCTCCATAATATCTTGTGGCAGTATGTTCCACAGGTCAATTATATGATGCTTTTAAAAAACATTTTATTTTTATCTGTTTATGCTCACTCTCTTTGTTTCTACTCCTTGGAGGGAAAGAACAACAGTAAATATGCTGAGAACATAGTGAAGTCTGCTACAGTATTTAGCTTTTTGAGCAAAATGTCCTGTCCAACACTTTGTAAGTCTCAGCTTCCTTGAAGGTGGATAAAACGAATGCCCACAAGTTACTTTCTTTCTCTTTTGTGTTCCTTCACTCAATCGCAGTTCAGCTCATAGCATGCAGCAGAAGAGCAGGAATAAGCACGTAGGATCCTGTTTTGATTGAGGAGAGAGTCTTGCTAACAGGCCAGAAAGATCATTATGGTGTGAGAGAAAACAAAATTACCAGCACAATGAAGTTATCAATAATTCATCAACAGTCCAATGATCTCTCCTGGCATCACTGAAACTTGAAAAATATTCCAGCTGTCAGGCAGGAGGAAAGGGAGAAATACCTAAAGAGGATACTTCAAGAACAGCCTCACTTCCTTTCCATGGAAAGATCTTGAGCTGCAATTCGAACAGCTACTCCACCCCAGCAGGCCAGAGAGGAGACAAGTAAGAGGGACTATGCAAGACATGAGAAATGAAAAGCCACTTTCAAGGGTGAAAAGATGTGCTGGCGGAGGTGCTGGTGGGAGTAATCCAAGCCTCTGAAACACACCACAAATACTTATCTTCAGACCCAGACAGAGAAAAGGGAATTGGGATAGCCAGGCTGTGTTGAGTCAAGCAGCCCAAAAACAAAATATCACACAAAAGACCATATGGAAAGAAGCTAGAGAGTAAAGAGATATAGAGCTAGTACAGCAGGAGTCTGCCATCTTAACTCCCCTGCCTGCTGCAAGCATATGCCTTCAAGTCACCAGAATAACACTTGGCATTCCATTACCCAGCCAGCAGCGGGTGGCAAAGTGGAATGAACACTGCATTAGCCACCTGTGAAGAAAGCAAAAGAAAAGCAACTCTGATGTACTGAGATTATTATGAGTCAAGGCCAAATTTTCAAAAATGTCCACTAAATTGGGTTGCCTCAGTTATTGGGTGTGCAATTTCAGAAACTTTAAAAACCAGGTCTCAGGAGTCTCAACAAAAACTGAGGTGAACAAAATAAGTGAACATTTTTGAAAAAGTAGGCTGAAATCTCTCTCTCTCTGATCTTATATTGCCTAGGTGACTGATCTCATCACAGAAGCTGCAAAGAAGGAGTACAGTGCCTGCCTGCAGACTAAGAAAACCCTGAATTGGGCCACTTTTGGCAGGTTTTCTTCACAACTATGTGGGCTAGGACCGTAGTTATTTAAATGAAAAGTGAAATTCTGCAGAAAATGTGATAGTTTAGGAAACAGAAAACATTCCTACTGAGTCTCAACGAGTGGAGTTTTCCATGCCTGAGCTAACCATGACATATAACTCCTACTAACAATTCAAATTAGCTTGGGACCTATATATCCTGGGGACACTGAGCTAGACAGGCTTGATGTGGCAACAGTTCCCCTTCAATAAAATGAGAAGCGGGACCTCACAGCTGAGCACGTTTACAAGTACTAAGTATCACACTCAGGTTGCATCCTCACTAGCAGAAATGGGACCTGTAATTCCCAGTGGACTAAGCTGCACTGATTGTAGCTATACATTCAGAAAAGGCTCCTATCATCTGAATTCTAAACCTACTCAAGGCAGGGTTTGACAACAAAGTGTCATTGCCCTGTCTATGCTATAGTTTCCACTTGTTCTACCACCAGTGGGGAGTTACAGGTCCTAATTTTGCCATTGTAAAAAGGCATCAGAGTGCAGAGCAAAGTCACATACTGAATGTGTGGCTAAAAAGCTAAAAAGCTCGTTCATATGCGTGGGATATATGAGGTAAAACTTCATGGGACACTGTAGCATTCTTCCTGCAATGTGTGCACTCGAGTGACTAATTACAGCTATACTGAAAAAGGATGAAGGCCAAAAGGTTACTTCAGTCTCAGGTCAAGGCCCTTTATAAGGCAACTCCTGGATTCTTCCTTGATCCCTTTGTAAATGCAGATCTGAAACGGTCCAGGCCAGCAGTCCCTCCCCATCTGAAGAGGACTTAAAAATCTATTAGAATTACTCCCTAGTCTCTCTTGCCATTTCCTCTACAACTCCAAGAAAGAGTTCAATCCAGCTCTAGGATTCCAATTCGGGCTCAATCATATAATTCAATCCCTTTGCTAGGGGATACACAAAAACCTCACATCACACAAATCATTATAAATAAGGAAAACTTGCTTACACCAAGTCACCTGATCACCTCCACAAGAAGTCAGGCACACTAAGGCTTCCAGTGTGCAAAGTCCAGTTTGCTGGGGCCCTGCCAGGGGAGAGCAGCATTTGCCAGGTGTCTTCCTGAACAGTGTACTATAAGACAGTGCAATGGGAACAGCAAATGGGAGTGCCTGACAGTACGTGTTCCCTGCTCCAGTGAGGATGGAGGAAACGGATTCAGGAAAACCCTTCAGATTCACTCTGGGCAATTCATTCTAGAAAGGTGAAATGAAGGTCAAAAGACAGAATTAAATGAAGGAAACAACACCAGGCCTATCCTTGGTGTGGAAGATGGGATACTAGCTCTGCCACAAGCTCAGCTGCTCCCTGGAATAAAGAGCTGTGTATGTGTTCTAGTCCTGAGGACATGCTCTGTCTTCTGCCACTCCCTCCACACAAAAGGAGCAATTGAACTACGGAGTCCATAAAACAGCAACTGGCTGGACTCCTAAAACTCATTGTCCGCTTTGTGATTAACTCTCTGTAGCACTGAGGAATAACACGGAGTGCTTCATAGCCTTGAGGAGAATACATCAGGAATAAAGTCTCTTCAATATCCCCGTCTCATCCCCAGTCACAGGAAAAATTTAGCTCCTTCATTCCCTCCCTGATCTATTCCTAGCTGGAAGAAAAATCCAACCCTTCCCCAGATCCCCATCCAGACCAAAAATTAACCCCTTCTCCCAGAATTCCTGAAAAAGTCCCACCTGGGCAAAACTTCTCATTAGGTCCTTGGAAAGGGCCAATTAAGACAGAACTGCTTCCAGCCTCTGAACCCCTTTTCCAACAGCAGGGGCAGTTAAGTAAACCTCAACAGCCATGCACCTGTGATTTCAGGTGCTGCATGGAATATCATGAGTGAGCTTCAGAGCGAAGGGGTAGGAATAACATTCTCTCTACCTCTGGAAGCAACAGTTACATAGTCCTGGAAAGGTGATTGAGTCTTGGATATATCAAATATACCTTCTTGCCTTTGCCTTGCCCCATCCCACCCTCCCCCCCAAATTTTGCCTCTGCCACTCCGCATTTCCAAAAATCGAGAGAGTTTAAACAAAAGCCTCTATTGTGAAATACAAACTCCATGAAAATCCCTCTGCAAATAATCAGCAGTCAGGTGCAAGGCAGCTGAGCAAACTCTGCCAGTTCATCATAAGACAAACACAAGAAAAAAACCCAGACATAGTAACACCTTCTGGGAGCCGGACCTTGTGCTTCTTCAGCGTTAACACACAAGAGGTTCCAACATCATATCCTCTGGCCCTAACCTGAAGACCTGCATTTTCAGAAACAGAGGAGGATCAATTTGGCATCCCCCTCCCCCACTGTCAACACAGAAGTTTCAGCCCAGAAACCTCAGCAAGCTGGAGGTGATCCAAAATGGGATCAGAGGAGGGTGTGTGAGGGGAACACAGCGTTTACTCCCTTTACCCACCCAGCAGATTTACTTCCTCAAACATCAGTGCTAAGTGAACCGTATTAGTGAAACTATGTCAGTAAAAAGAACTAAGTTCAAATTAAACACTTGGTACAGACTCATTCTTAAGGAGTGTTTAGTCCTTGTGGTTTAGAACAAAGCCTGAAGAGCTGTGGTTTCCCATGCCAGTCAGCAAAGGGAGAGCTTTGGCACTGCACCAGCTAACTTACAGTGCAACCATAGGCAAAGCAAAAGCACATGTTAAATCAACACTAAATGAGATTTTTAGTTGTCTAAGTCAGGTAATGCAGAGTGAAACTCACCCATTTACCTTAAGTCTGCCCTCTTCTGCATTTGTGTTCAAGAGGATCCCTTTTATGCCCACACGATAATTGAGCAATAATACAAAATACTCAGTATCTGCATTTAGAACTATTGAAACAAAGTGAAGTTTCTTCCTATTCTGCTAGGCTGAATTACTTTCCAAACTACACACCACACTGCACAGTAGTATGACCCCTCACTAAAGCCCCTGTTTCTTATGCACCCATAGAAGGGGGGAGCAGGGTTATGGCTTCTTGTCTTTTGTCCAATTATAAACTCAGCCATTGCATTGCTTTCAAGTCATTTTTATGCTTATTTAAATTATAAGGAAAAAAGGAGAGAAAAACAACTGGAACAGCAGCAGGAGATTCTGAGGGGAGCAAAGTAGCAGCTGCAGTTTGCTGTACAAAAGATACCGACTTACCTGCTGCATAAGGGATGTTGTGAGGATTAACAGAGTGATTTGTTCCTTTCTGTACAGTGCTTTGAAGACAGAACATGACGGATACTGAGTGTTCCATGGACTCCCCATTTCTCTTGGAGTTATCCCACCTATTTACTAAGCCCAATCTTATTTAGCTAAAAGAGTTAATAAAATCATCACTGTCCATGGTAGAAGAGTCTAGCTAATTATTCTGACATCTAATCTAATATATACTGCTATATGTATACTTTAATATTAGAAAAATGGTCTAACAGAATTTATCCAATTCTCCCCAAACAAGTCAATCTGCTCCGGTCTAAGGCAAAGCACACAGATTTTCAACTCAGAAGGTATTTTTTGAAAGTTGTAAGATACTAAAAACAACGGTTTAAAATGGAAGTGCTATCTCAGCCTTATCTATAGTCTCCCTACAGCTATGCTATAGTCTCACAGTACAAAATAATGCTTAGCCCTCACCAGCATCTCGTTCTGCCCATTGCATGAAGGCCTGGTCCTGCTGCATCAAGAATTTAAGCCCTGCAAAGAGTCATTTCCTCTTTGTGCTTTGGTTGCTGGCAGCCTCTTCTGCCAATCTATTTCTAACAAGCTTCTCACTGTACTCAGTCTGCTATAGTGCTTCACGATTCTACAGTAGGCTGAGACACCTGTTAACCCTCCCTTGCACTTACAGTAACTCCTCAAATCATTGGTCCGGGAAGAATATAGCTGCAGGTGAACAAAGTGGCAACTGGTGATGGGAAAGCCCTGGCATGAGAACAAAGCACAGCACAGCATGATGGGCTGCATTCCTTCTGCTGCTTACCACTCTCTGCACCTGGCTTAAGGGGAATTATACTAGTGTGTCAATACATGCCTTAGGGGGCTTTGGTCAGAGTAATTCATCACAAAGTGAGTGCAGCATGTCTCAAAGGATAAAGATCAGATATATGACTTGCCTCAGAGGTTGAAACCAACACAAAAGCTAGACTGCTTCTAACTAGGCCAAGAGTTCAGCGCCCAAGGAATCTATATAAACTTGTGACAGCACATACACTTCCAAACACACCATATAAACAGACGAGAAGAGAGACAAAATTAGCTTCCCCTGCTTTCTTGGTGTAACAGAGGAAACAACCCTGTTAAGTGAGACAACACTTCTCAGATAGATATACACATACCATGCACATGCACACCTTCACTTGACAAAAGCACATGGGCATACGGGCATACAAACATACACTGGAAACTTAGGTGACTTCCATGCAAGAACATGCACACAGACCACTCCTACTAACATGCAAGCACACAGTCCTGTCCACACACCTGCTAATACACCTTCACACTAGTATGCCAGCAAGTACACAGGCACACAGCTACCCCACCTACCTCCATGCAAGTTACCACTCACATGCACCCACCTATACATATGCACATCTCCAAAGGCACACACCTACTGACATATACATGAACACCTGCATGCAAGCCCATGCAGTTACATGCAGATATCCCCAGGAAACATGCAGGCTCTGCAGATATACTAGTACATTGTCCTATGAGGATACACTTCACAGGTCTACGCACCACACTGTTACCCCACTGCCAAGACACTTCTTTTTGCAGCAGGCCACATGATGTTGCCAGCAGATTGAGGGAAGTGATTATTCCCCTCTATTTGGCACTGGTCAGGCCGCATTTGAAGTATTGTGTCCAGTTTTGGGCCCCCCACTACAAAAAGGATGAGGACAAGTTGGAGAAAATCCAGCGGAGGGCAACAAAAATGATTAGGGGGCTGGAGCACAAGACTTATGAGGAGAGACTGAGGGAACTAGGCTTATTTAGTCTGCAGAAGAGAAGAGTGAGGGGGGATTTGATAGCAGCCTTTAACTACCTGAAACGGGGTTCCAGGGAGGATGGAGCTAGGCTGTTCTCAATGGTAGTAGATCACAGAACAAGGAGCAATGGTCTCAAGTTGCAGTGGGGGAGGTCTAGGTTGGATATTAGGAAAACAAGGTTACTTTCCAGTAACTGTTGTTCTTCGAGATGTGTTGCTCATATCCATTCCAATACAGGTGAGTGCGCGCCCCGTGCACGAGTCTCCGGAAGCTTTTTTGCCCTAGCAACCCCCGTAGGGCCGGCTCCGGCGCCCCCTGGAGTGCTGCGCTCATGTCGCAGTATATATGGCGCTGCCGACCCTGCGGGCCCCCAGTCCCTTCTTTCTGCCGACTCTGACAGCGGGGACGGAGAGCGGGTTTGGAATGGATATGAGCAACACATCTCGAAGAACAACAGTTACTGGTAAGTAACCTTGTTTTCTCTCTTGGAGTGATTGCTCATATGCATTCCAATATAGGTGATTAAATAGCCATACCTTGGAGCTGGGTAGGAGTCACTGGCGAGTAGTCCTTCTCAGCACGGCTGCTGTACGATGGCGTAGTGGGACGTGAAGGTGTGGACCGATTACCAGGTCGCTGCTCTGCAGATGTCCTGTAGGGGCACTTGTTCCAGGAAGGCCGCGGATGAGGCCTGAGCTCTGGTTGAGTGCGCAGTGACAGGTCCTGGGAGTGGCATCTTCGCCTGCTCGTAACAGGTCCGTATGCAGACGGTGATCCAGGTGGAGATGCACTAGGTGGAGACAGGTGAGCCTTTCATCCGTTCTGCCACTGCTACAAACAGCTGTGACGACTTCCGGAACGGCCTGGTCTGCTCGATATAGTATGCCAAGGCTCGTCTGACGTCCAGCGAGTGCCATCTTTGCTCCTCCTCTGAACCGTGTGGTTTAGGAAAGAACACGAGGCGGAAGATATCCTGGTTGTAGTGAAACTGAGACACCACCTTGGGTAGGAAGGCTGGGTGGGGTCTCAGCCGCACTTTATCTTTATAGAAGACCATGTAGGGGGGCTCCGAGGTCAATGCTCTTATCTCAATCTCTTATGTAATGGCCACTAGGAAGGATACCTTCCAAGAGAGGACGAGCAGCGGGCACGTAGCCATGGACTCGAAGGGTGGTCCTGTCAGCATGGCGAGGACCAGGTTCAGATCCCAGAGAGGCACCGGGTCACGGACCTGCGGATATAGCCTCTCTACCCCTTTGAGGAACCTAAGGGACATAGGGTGTGAAAAGATCGACCTTCCTTCCATCGGTCTGTGGAAGGCCAAAATGGCCGCTAGGTGTACCCTCAGGGAGGCCAGTCGCAGGCCCTGTGTCTTCAGATGGAGCAGGTACTCCAAAATCGCCTGTATGGGCGAATAGCTTGGCAGGACACCCCAGGACTCCGTCCAAACAGTGAAACGCTTCCATTTAGTCCTGTACACCACCTGGGTGGACTGCTTTCTGCTTCCCAGCAAGACTTGCTGGACCTGCGCCGAACAGGCTCTCTCTCCCTCCGTCAACCACAGAGCCTCCATGCTGTCAGGTGGAGGGAGTCCAGGTCCGGGTGCAGCAGGTGCTCCTGGTCCTGAGAGAGCAGGTTGTAGCGTTTCGGAAGCGGTATTGCCGTGGCTCTGGAGAGGTCCAGCAACAGGCTGAACCAGTGCTGCCTCGGCCAAGCCGGTGTGATCAGGATGATGTTTGCTTTGTCTCTCTTGATTTTTAAGAGTACTTTGGGCAGCAGCGGGATGGGGGGAAAACGCGTACATTAGGGGCCCCATCCACGTTATGAGGAAGGCGTCAGAGATGGAGCCCGGCTCACGACCCCGGAGTGAGCAGAACTTCAGGCACTTCTTGTTCCATGCCGACGCGAATAGGTACAGTTGGGAAACACCCCAATTGCGGAAAAGAAAAGTTGTCACCTCCCAGTGTAGTGACCAGTTGTGGCGGGGTAAGAACGACCTGCTGAGGTGATCTGCCTCGTCGTTCCTGATCCCCAGGAGGTGAGAGGCAGACAAGTGGAAGTTGTGCCTCACCGCAAGGTCCCAAAGTCATACCGCCTCGTGGCAAAGAGCTGAGGAGCGAGCTCCTCCCTGCTTGTTTATATAAAACATGGCTGCTGTATTGTCCGTTATGACCTGAACCACCTTGCCCCTCAGGAATCTCAGGAACACCTTGCAGGCCAGGCGGACTGCCCACAGCTCCCGCATGTTGATATGGAGGCGCTGTTCCTGTCGACCAAAGCCCTTGTGTGCTGAGGTCGCTGCTCATGTGGGCCCCCCCAACCCACATCCGAAGCATCCGTGATCAGGGTTATGGAGGGTGTCAAGTCTGCAAAGGAGACATCCCTCAATACCTCCCTCGGGTCTGTCCACCAATTGAGGGACGCTAGTATTTGGGCCAGAACAGTGACTACCTTTCTCAGAGAGTGCCTGGCCAGGGCGTATACAGAGGCCAACCAACCTTGAAGAGGCCTGAGTTTGAGGCGAGCCAGCCTCACCACGTAAGTACATGCCGCCAGGGGTTGCTACTTGCTGTGTGATAGCAAGGGGCAAGCGTTCCAGCTACTGTCGTGGGCGGAAAGAAGGAAGTGGGGGCGGAAAGAAGGAACTGGGGGCCCGCAGGATCGGTGGCACCATATATACCGCGGCATGAGCACGGCATTCCAGGGGGCACCAGAGCCGGCCCTGCAGGGGTTGCTTGGGCAAAAAAGCTTCTGGAGACTCGAGCACGGGGCGCGCACTCACCTACAGTGGAATGCATATGAGCAATCACTCAAAGAGAGAAAAAGTTTTTCACTAGGAGGGTGGTGAAGCACTGGAATGGATTACCTAGGGAGGTGGTGGAATCTCCATCTTTAGAGGTTTTTAAGCTGCGGCTTGACAAAGCCCTGGCTGGGATGATTTAGCTGAGGTTAGTCCTGCTTTGAGCAGGGGGTTGGACTAGATGACCTCCTGAGGTCCCTTCCAACTCTAATATTCTATGTCTCTTCTCCCTGCAGAAAATGCCTCCCTAGCTCTCTACAATCCCTACCCCAAATAGGGGAAAGAAAGTCATGACTGGGCCTCAGACAGATCAACGTGAAAAACCTTCCCAACAGTAGATGGCTGGAGCCCAGCAAAACAAGGGGAATGATGAACTAGCTGTTCAGACGGGCATCTTTCTGTAAAACAGCACTCGCTCTTCCAGGCCTGTACCTTTTGTAGGCATCTGAGATGCAGCTACGCTTGTTGAATGGCCCTCTTTTTCCAGCTCAGTTAAATCAGGCTTAGGCCCCTGAAGTCTTCACGAGGGTTTGGTTCTATAAGGGCCAGGAAAATCATGTCTCCCTCTTTTTTCATGTCTCTCAAGAAGCTCAGAGTATAGAAATGGGTTATAGACAGTAAATGCTGATCCAGGGATATTACAGAGGCATGAAATGAAGGGAGAAAGTTGCTTGGTAGAACAAAGGGCTTTCATTACCATGTGATGCATCCAATAATACATCTCTTCTCAATATGGATCTTCCCCTGCTCTTATTTGATGCTGCTGAAGTACTGGTGAAATTCTACTTTATTGATTAATAAAGCCTTGCAGTAAAGAGAATTTGCTAACTGTGTTCAGACAATAAGACTATTTAAACCAGAGTAAAGCAAGTGTTTCAGTTGTTTCTAAAGAGCTTTGAAAATTAAAAGCACTATATAACTGCAAGGTATCTGACACGTACAGAATATATAATCACCAGTTTCTTAATGTGCTGAGAAACTAGCCAAATACTGGCCATTATACTGGAGATTTGGAAGAGACAGAGGCAAGACAGCAAGGAAGAGAGCAAGAGGATATACCAAAGGTGATGACAATAGAGGAGATGGCAGTCACAGGATTTGCCAAGGGAGAACCCACTGATTTGAAGCACTATAATTATTATCTATATATATTATTACATAATTATTATATAATTATTAAATGTATTCCTATTTGAGTTGGTGGGAAGCAGAGGAAAGAATGGTTACTTACTTTGTAACTGTTGTTCTTCGTAATGCTTTGCTCATGTCCATTCCCAATTAAGTATGCGTGTGCCACATGCATGGATGCCAAAAATATTTTCCCTTAGCGGTATGCCGTAGGGCCGGCTCTACCACTGCTTGCAGCATCGCATGTATATGCCTGCATATAGGGTGCTGCCGGCCCTCCCCTCAGTTCCTTCTTGCCAAAACTCCAACTGAGCGAAAGGAGGGTGGGTGTGAAATGGACATAAGTAGCACATCTCGAAGAACAACAGTTACAAGGTGAGTAACCGTTCTTTCTTCTTCAAGTGCTTGCTCATGTCCATTCCCAGTCAGGTGACTTACCAACAGTATCTATCCCTGGAGGCAGGCAAGAGTTCATGGATGTGATATCTGCAACACCGCTCTGCCAAAGCCAGTATTGTCCCGAGCCTGCTGCATGATAGCGTAGTGGGAAATGAAGACATGTACTGAAGACCAAGTAGCAGCTCTACAGATGTCCTGCATTGGAACATGTGCTAGGAAGGCTGCTGAGGATGCCTGGGCCCTTGTTGAGTGGGCCGTTAGGGATGTTGGAGGTGTGACTCCTGCCTGTGTGTAACAAGCCTGGATACAAGCTGAGATCCATGCCGAGATTCGTTGGGATGGTACCAGTAACCCCTTCATCCAATCGGCAATAGCAATGAAAAGCTCCATGGATCGACGGATGGATTTAGTTCTCTCAATGTAGAAGGCTAGAGTTCTCCTGATGTCGAGAGTGTGTAGGTGTCTCTCCTCACTCGAACTGTAAGGTTTTGGAAAGAAGATCACTAGAAAAATGTCCTGGTTGACATGGAAATGGGAAATCACCTTCGGCAGAAAAGCCAGATGCAGGTGTAGTTGAACCTTGGCTTTATAGAAGATCGTATAGGGAGGCTCTAAGGTCAAGGCTGTAATCTCTGAGACCTGCCTTTCAGATGTTATGGTCACCAGGAATGCCACCTTCCAGGACAGATGCATGAGGGAACATGAAGCTAAGGGCTCAAACGGTGGCCCAGTAATCCTGGAGAGGACTAGATTCAGATCCCATTGGGGAGTTGGGTCCTGTACTGGTGGGAAGAGCCTTTCCAGGCCCTTGAAGAACCTGGCCATCATCTTGTGTGAGATCATTTTACCCCAAACTGGAGGCTGAAAAACAGAAATGGCTGCTAGGTGCACCTTAATCAATGTGAAAGCCAATCCTTCTTGTTTCAAGTGGAGCAAGTAGTTTAAGATCAGCTGAATAAGAGTCTTAGTTGGAGAAGTACCACAATCTGCTGCTCAGCAGGTGAAACATCTCTACTTTGCCAGGTAGGGCATTCTGAAGGATGTTTTTCTACTCTCTAATATAATCTGCTGGATTTGGGCTGAGCAGGATTGTTCTTTCCATTTTAGCCATGGAGCATCCATGGCATCAGGCGCAGGGAGGCCAGGTCCGGATGGAGCAGACAACCATGATCCTGGGAGAGGAGGTCCAGCTGCGACAGGAGTGTCCACGGGTGGGTTCAAGCAGCATCCTGAACTAATGTTACCGCAGCTACGCTGAGGCCAACAGGATGACCCGTGCTCTGTCTCTTTTCACTTTTATGAGGACCTTGTGGATCAAATGGTATTGGTGGGAAGGTGTGCATGAGATACCCGTCCAAGGTAGGAGAAAGGCATCGGTCAGTGAGCCATCATCAAGCCCCTGCCAAGAGCAGAACTTCCCGGTATGTTGTGACTTACACAGAAGTCCCATAAACATAAGGCCTCCCAACATAGGTCTGGAGACTGGGCCCATCCCTCCCTGTTGATATAGTACATCGGGGCCGTGTTGTCCATGAGTACCTAAACTACTTTTTTGAAAAGTTGGGGCAGGAACACCACGCAGGCTAGATGGATCGCCCTGAGTTCCCTGACATTAATACGTAATGCCAGATCTTTTACGGTCCAGGTGCCCTGGGTCTTGAGGGTGCTGAGGTAAGTTCCCCATCCTAGCTCTGAGGCTTTGAAACCAGCAATAACATTGGTCACAAGACCTTGAAAGGCACCTCTGTCAGTACGTGTTATAGTTTTGTCCACCATGACAGGGAGGTAAGTATTTGTGGAGGAATCATGAGTATCATATCCAGGAGATGCCTGGACAGGGAATACACCGTTGTCAGCCATATTTGGAGAGGCCAGAGGTGCAATCTGGTGTACTGCACCATGTAAGTACAGATTGACATGTGACCCAGCAGGCAGAAGCATATCCTCACCATGGTGAGTGGGTGGGCTGATATTCAAGCTATAAGCTCCAACATTACTGGGAACTTTTCTTCTGCTAGGAGCGGTCTGGCCTAGGTAAAATCCAGGACTGCCCCAATAACTCTATCCTTTTAACTGGAAGAATTGTTGACTTCTGTTTGTTTATGAGCAGGCCCAGTGCTTGGCAGGTGGATCAGACAATCGTGATGGTGTCCTGGACTTGCATCTTCGACCAAACCCTGATGAGCCAATCATCCAGGTAAGGGAAGACCTGCATGCCTCTGAGTCTGAGGTAGGCGGCAATCACCCCTATGCATTTGGTAAACACACTGTGGTGCGATTGACAGGCCGAGGGGGATTAATATCAGACTGACAGACCTATAATTAACTAGCTCATCCCATTTACCCTTTTTTAAACACTGGCTCAACATTAGCTTTGTTCCAGTCTTCTAGAACTTTCCCTGTGTTCCTAGACTTAGAGAAAATCAACATTAATGGTCCAGCGAGCTCCTCAGCCAGCTCTTTTAAACTTTTGGATGCAAGTTATCTGGACCTGCTGTTTTAAAAATGTCTAACTTTAGTAGCTGCTCTTTAACAACCTCCTGAGATACTAGTGGAATGGAAAGAGTGTTATATGATATGACTACAGCATCAGTTTTTTCCCCAAGATACAGAACAGAAATATTTATTGAACACTTCTGCATTATTATTGATAATTCTACCATCTCCATCAGCTAATAATGGACCTATATAATTGTTAAGATATTTTTTGTTCCTAACATACTTTAAAAACTCCTTTTCATTGTCTTTAACCCTGCTGTCATAGATCTGTCCTTGTACCCCTGAGCTTCCTTTATTAATTTTCTACAATTCCTAGCTTCTGATTTATATTAATTACTGTCAAGTTCTCCTTTTTTCCATTTATTTTATAGCTGCCTTTACTTTCCCTCTAAACCAGGTCAGATTTTTAAACCAATATAAACTTTCTTCCTTGGTTGTGGCTTTTTGGGCAGCTAGTAAAGTGCTCTTAAACAATTGCAAACTATCATTCACATTTTTCTGGTTAAATTCTTCCTCCCAGCTGATCTGGCTCATAATTGTTTTCAGCTTTGTGAAACTGGCCCTCTTAAAGGCCCAAGTATACATATCACAGGTCTGGACTTCATTCTGTTTGCATATTATAAATGTGATCAAGTCATGAACACTTGTATCTAAATTACCATTAATTTTTAGTTCCTCTTTATCTGTCAAGACAATCATGATCGGTTCCTCTTTATCTGTCAAGACAAGGTGTAATATAGAATTCCCATGTGTGGGGTGCAACGTTTTTTAAGTTAGGAAATTGCCATCTATAATATTTAGAAATCCCAAGGTTGTTTTAGTACCAGCAGCATGAGACCTCCAGCATATGTCACTCAGACTGAAGTCCTCTATGATCACGCAGCTTTTTTTCCTACACATTATAGATAGGTACATAAGCAGCTGGTCATCTTGTTCCCTAGTGTGATTTAGAGGTCTGTAGCAAACACCAACTAATATCTCATCTTGTGCTTTATCTGTTAGGACATTTGTCACACTGGCTGGATAAGGAGGACCCTTGAGGTGTATTCAGGAGCTCTGATTACTCCCTTCTACACCAATCTCGGGTTGGGGGTGTCACGTGGCTGGATGGGGGGACACATTTGGTATATTGTTTGACATCAGTATGTCAAAATCATAGTAATTCATGTAAGATATGCCATGTCAAGTTCTGTTAGAAAGGCTATAATGTGCTAAGTAAGATGATGATGTTTATGTTCATGTGTTATATGTGTAATGGAAGTTATGGATATGTTTGATATATCCGTATTTCAAATTGTGCTGTGTCTGGGTCACACCCCAGACAGGATGGCTGCAGAACAAAAGCCTGCTTGATGGCCCATTAAGATAGTCACAGGTGCAAGGTACCCAGGGGGAGAAGCCAGGGATATACCTGATGAGTCACCAGGACTTTCTCATGTGACTCTGGACTCCATTTTGGTTCCTGTGAAATTCCACAAGCAGCATGGCAAGGGCCAGAGATCATAAAAGGCAGGTGCCCAGGATCCATTTTGTCTTCAGTCAGGTTCAGCCTTCAGCCACTTATCTACCTCTGGATCAAGTCATCTGCAACTAAAGCTGTGAAAAAAAGGACTGAGACCCATTCAGGTACTAGATGTATACTAGAGGGACTATACAAGCCTCCAAACTCCACAATTATTCTAGAAACCTGATAAAAACTTGGACTTTCAAATCATTTGTATGTATCTGATTGCTTTAATCCTTTAACATTTCTCTTATAGTTTGTTTCTTTCTTTTTATAATAAACCTTTCGTTTTATTTACTAAAGGATTGGCTGGCAGCGTGGTATTTTGGGTAAGATCTAAACTTATATTGATCTGGTACTGTGGCTGACCCTTTGGGGTCAGGAGAAACCTTTTTAGTAAAGAGCATAGAGTTTAAATAACTGGTCTCTTTACTGGACCTAGTGGCTGACTGGGAGCCAGAGACTGAAATGCAGTAAAGGATGCTGTTGGTATTTGTATACTGGCTTCTTGATAATCAATGTGGGGAATCAGAAGCACTGTTTGTGGCTGGTTGGGAAGTCTGACTTCAGTGTCACCCACCAGTGCTGGGAGAATCTGCTCTCCTTTTACAGCCTTCCCTGACCTTGGCATTTTCAGGTGGCTGCCCTAGGCACAGAAGGGTTACAACATTGATCCATAAAACATTCCTGATAATTTTCTTCTGAGTTACCAGCAACTTGGAAACAGGCATTGAGTGCCACTCCCTTTTCTCCTTTGCCCACTCAATCCTTCCTACATAGTTTATAACCAGGGATCCTAGTTTTCTGTGATTTAAAAAACCCCAAAATTCTCTGATTAAAAAAACCCATAAAAATCCACATTTTTCCACAATTAAAATGAAACTCTGAACTTTAGTTTCCTGAGCCACAATAGATATATGTATCAGATGATACAGTGGAACCCCATTTATCTGATCTAATTGGGACTGGGGCCAGATTGGATAATCAAAAATTCAGATAATCTGGAGAACTTCAGACCCAGGCAGCAGGGCTCCCACTATCAGCCCTGGGCGGAGGGGCTCAGGCTTCAGCTGAAGCCACCCCAGACTGACAGCGGGAACCCCGCCAATCAAGGCTGACAGCCCGAGCCCCAGTTTCGTTAATATGGACAGCTGGATAATAAAGACTCAGATAAACATGTTTGTACTGTATATGTTTTTATTTTTTCACAAAATGTAAAAAACTAGAAATTCTCTGGAAAATTGCAAATTCCATGTTTTTCTGAGTTTTCTCATGGCAAACAGATTTCTAGGACTGCTAGTTATAACTCTCTTGATTTTAACATTTCAATCATGGGAACCATCCCACCTGGTTTCAGTAATAGCAACTAGATCAAATTTATGCTTATAAATAAGCAATTCCAATTCCTCGTTTGTTTCCTATACTCCTGTGGTTGGTGTACCTACAGACAATTAAAGAATTTCTTCTCTTCATGTCCTTTGGTTTCTGAATTAATTTTGTTCTTAACGTCTTGATTTTGTGCTGAATGCTCACATCTTCCCTCTTTTTTCCTCCCCTTTTTGTTATTAATTTAACACCCTCCCGACTACTCCACTAGCTTGTCTCACTAGAAGATTAGTCCCCCTTCTATTGAGGTGGAGGCTATCCAAACTTTACAGATCTTCCCTGTATCAACAGGACGCTCCCACCTTATGCAACAGTGGTCAGTAACAGATATCCAGATACCATGGTGACAGTGCTATAACAAAACAGAACAGAGTAATATGGGAGGTTATCACAATTTAAAAGGCCAAGTTTGACTGAGTGGATGACAGAATCACTCAAGACCTCTGAGATATGGGAGCAGGTCATTCTAGTGAAGATATTTTGAGGCATGATAAGAAGCAATGTGATAGTGAGTTAAGAGAGTGGTTACATCTCGGATAGGTTAAGGAGGCTGAGATGATTGGAGTTTGGCTGCCATCCTTTGTTTACAGATTTTGTTTTGGGTTAGGCAGATATTGGTGATAGGAATGTCCATTTTTCCAAAGCTGCTTAGTTCTCCATCACTACATCATTCCATTTGGTTCTGTTTATCTTGGGATTTTCCATAATGCCAATCACTATAACATCGAAGCGCTAGATTTTAGAGTTTGTGAGTGCAGGGAGTACCTAACAGTGTTTAGACAGTGGACATGAAGACCAATGAAGTGCTAGCAACTTCCAGATTTGAAGATAAATCCCTCCAGCTGGGAGGTGATGAATGAAGAAGGACATCTGAGTTACGGTTCAATGAAGAGTTCTGAATCAAAGAAAAAGGGGAGGCTAGAGGCCTGTGAGATGGGAATCGTGTAACAGTGTCTTCAAATACTTTATCCCCCTGTGTGGATCCTAAGGGTTGAGGCAGAAAAATTCTATTCTTTGCATGTGGTTTGTTCCACAGCAGAGATTTAAATTTCATATTTTGGAGGGGAATGGGGGTGAAGTCCATTTTTTATCCTCTTTCCAGTATCCACCCATAAGCACTCTCTCCAGTGGAGAGGCTCTTCAACTTTGGAAATCTCCCTCCCAAAATACCCACACCTACACAGTTACTCTCTGCAATTTTCCAGATCATTGGAGAGTGCAGAGGAGATGAAACAGTCAGCCTCCCCTGAAAAACAAGCAAATCAGGCTGAAATCCTCTTACTTAGCACTTCCGTACTTCTGTAGTCTTCTTCTAGGTGAGCCATCTCTGCTGCTGAGCTGGGAGGGATAGGAAGAAGGAGAAGAGTCACCCTTCATGCTAAGTTCCAAGTGATCACTAGCTAAAGAACCAAGCAAGGAAATGGCCCAACTTGACAAAGCAGGATTCTACTCTCTGAACTTTTCAAACTGCAGGCAAGGCTTTAAAAATGAGTGCCTCCACAAATGAATGCTGAATTTGAAGCCATGCATAAAGGAAAGTTAAGTGACAGAGCTATGTTGGATTTTGATAAGAATGCTCCAGAGGGTCCCTTTTGATGGGTGTTGACACGGGCCACATGCGGAGGTAGACTGAAAGACAAAAAAGGGCAAGGTAAGAAGAGCTTTTCTTAAAGTAAGCCATAGCTGGTTTTGTGTCCTTTGCACTCCTGGAAGCCACGTGGTTTCACCTTCCATACAATAGGAGTTAGCACAGTTCATTTGCAGTTAGCAGAATGGGAAGATCCAGCACCCAATTTTGTCAGAACTTCAGAGGACCTTGTGGGAAAATCATGAGGCCTTTTCAAACCTGATAAAGTTAAAATGCTTGAACTGGAAGTTATGTTGGACAGTGGCTAAAAAAACATCTCTGTGATGTATGCTGCAACAGCAAATACACTGTATACATATGTGGTGCTGTGAGAAGCTGCAGCATCACTTCAACTCTACTCTTCATTCCACCACGTAGAGAAGAATGCACCCTCCTCATCCTCTGACAGGTGTGAAACAACACAACAGTCCAGCTCAGCCATACTGGCTTCTAAGGTTCTTGAAATGGATCACCATTCCTAGTTTCATCCACAGTTATGTGGCCATTTTCATTATCCTTTTTATGTCTAGACTACTACCTATATGGTATTGCACTGCTTTGGTACTCTCCTCCCCACCTCCTGGTTTAACTATAAGCACTGTAGTTGCCCCAACTATTTGATTCAGAGTTTCACTTGTTCTTCTGCCATCCCTAGCAGAAAATAAGAACTGACTCAGGGGGCTCATCCAGAATTTGAACCTGAAACCTCTCTGATTCAAGTCTAGAATCATACCCCAGACCAGCGACAGTGTGGAGTAGATGGAGAGAGAGAAAATCAGTCATATGGACTGAGCAGCGCACCTCTTTATTTATGGGAGTCTCACATATTCACAAGTTACCTAAATGCTCACAATAACCAGCAAGACAGGTTAGATGTCTCCTCACACCTCATTGTGACTTCATGAGACGAAGCTATGCTCTCATTCAGTGAATTTCTATTTCAGTGAGTGCCTCTCTCATACTGTGACACTCTCAATGAGCAGGAGATGCAATGACAAGCTAATCAACCATAGTAAAGAATCACTGTTTGGATCTTCCAAGCAGTTCTCCTTCCCTTACATGTCACAGGGCATTGAACTGCATCAAATAAGCCACCCTGCAAGCCAGAATGGGAGAGCAAACACTCATGAAAATAATCATCTGGGCTCACTCTTCCCTAGAGGTGCTGATGCACTGACATAGTGTGTGTTGAGGAGAGGACAACTGACATAGGTTCACATTAAAAGGACTGACACTCTTGCTTCCGAAAGCATTCTCAGCTGGTACACATACATAGGCACAGTACACTCTTAGTGTTGCAGAGCCACCAAGGAAATGGAACTGCATCCAGCACTGGGATCTCACATTTAATGGAAACTGCTCTATGAACACCTACATGACTCAGACAATAACGTTTTAGAGAATTAATATAAAAAATACACACTAGCGCAATACTGAGCTCTGAACTGAGCAAACACATAAGGAAATGCTCAGTTCAGGTTCCCACAGTAACCTTAACAATAGCATTCTGCATATATGTCCTGCTTTCATTACCTAATTACCAAACATACCACACATGCAGCAACACAGATCTGTACATAAGACTGTAGAAATAGGAGCAGTTTAAACAAATCAACAATAGAGAATTCATCTTCTCAGTGTTGTTCTAGAGCAGCATAGAAGCACAGACCTTTCCATTATTATTGTTTGCTGAATAGTACACTTGGCTAGTGTTATGTGATCATGAAATGGAATAAGCAAGGGGTTTGAATGAGGATTAAAACAATACTGACTTTTTAAATTCTAGATCATATTTGGCTCCACATAAACAGTGTTCTCTTCCTGCTTCTGGGAGACTGCAGTTTTAAGTGAATCCACTTGGCAGAAGCTTTAAAGAAGCAACAGAAAGCATGCTGACTGCTGAATGAAGATCTTCAGCAACACTAAGCTTTCTGGGTATGGGAACCAGTACCTGCAGTTCCACAGACATCCATAAGCAATGTAAAGGGGCCAAGGCCAGGCCTCCCCATCAGAGACCCACAGGATGTCTGATGGAGAGGCTGGAGAGAAGTATTCCCACCACACCTCTACAAAAGACCCACACAGATAGCTGCAGAGATAGGTGTGCAGGAAGAAAAGCATTGCCTACAAAACAATAAACCAGGACCTCCTAATCACTATCACTGAGCTTCCAAACCTTTGCTGCAGATCTGCTGGCTAGAGTCTCTGCTCTCCCTGCTGATTTTTGCTGCAAAGGGAGAAAGGAAACAAAGTTGAAGCATGCCAACCTTCTTTGAACTTTTACGAAGAAATTCACCATGGGAGGAAGGAAGGGAGAACCAGCCAAAAATCCTTTTTTGGGGAAAGGGAGATCTAAGCCACTGAAGAGAGGGAGGGAGGGAGGGAAGAAAGAAAGAAAGATCATTACTGAATCTCAGAGCCTGCGTCAACAGACTCGGGCTCATGGGGTTGCACTGTGCTGCTAAAAATAGCTGTGTGACTTTCAGGCTCGGGCACCGAAGCCTAGGGAGGGAGGGTGGGTGGGCTTCAGAGCTAGAGCCAAATCACCAAGGAGGATGAATTTAGTCAGAAAAATGTGAATGATAATTGGGAATCATTTAAGAACACCTTACCAGATGCCCCAAAAGTCACAATCCCTCAACTGAGGAAATAGGTCAAACCAGTTAAAACACCAACCTGATTTAGAGGGAAAGTGAAGGCAATAATAAATATATATATATATATAAAACAAATGGAAGAAAGGGGAAGTTGACAATAATTAATATATATAAATTAGAAGTTAGGAACTATACAAAATGGATAAGGGACACAAGGAGAAGCCTATGGTCAGGAGAGTTAAAGACAATAAAAAGGTGTTTTTAAGGTATATTAGGAACTAAAAGAACCCTGACAATGGTACTGATCAGTTGTTAGAGGAAAATGGCAGAATTACCAATAATCATTCAGAAAAGGCAGAAATAATCAATAAATATTTCTGTTCTGTATTTGGGTAAAAACAGAGATGATATAGTCTCATCATATGGTGATAAACCTTTTTTCCATTCCATTTATATATCTGGAGAATGTTAAACAGAAGCTAATAAAGTTAGACATTTTTAATTCAGCAGATCCAGATAACTTGCATTCAAGAGTTTTAAAAGAGCTGGCTGAGGCATTAATTGGTTCACTAATGTTGATTTTCAATAAGTCTTGGAAAACTGGGGAAGTTTCAGAAGATTGGAAGAAAATTAATGTGTTGTGCCAATTTTTAAAAAAGGTAAGAAATGACCCAGGAAATTATAGGTCTGTCAGCCTGATATTGATCCCAGGCAAGATAATGGAGTGGCTGATACAGGATTCAATTAATAAAGAATTAAAGGAGGGTAATGTCATTAATGCAAATCAATGTGGGTTTATGGGAAATAGATCTGGTCAAACCAACTTGATACCTTTCACTGATATTATGAATTTGGTTGATAAAGGTAATAGTGTTGACATAATATATAGTAGACTTTTATAAGGCATTTGTCTTGGTACGGCACAACATTTTGATTAAAACACTAGACTATAAAATTAACATGGTACACATTAAATGGATTTAAAACTAGCTAAGTGATAGATATCAAAATGTAACTGAAAATAGGGACCTGTCACTGTGCAGGTGGGTGCATGCCCAATAGGATCCCACAGGGATTGTTTTTTGGCCTTACGCTATTAAACATTTTTATCAGTGACCTGGAAAAAAACCTAAAATCACTGATAAAGTTTGCAGATGATCAAAAATTAGGAAGTGGGAAACAATGAAGAGGGCAAGTCACATACAGAATGATCTGGATTCTTTGGTAAACTGGACATAAGAAACAATATGCATTTTAATATAGTTAAATGTAAATTTATGTATCTAGGAACAAAGAATGTAGGCCATCCTTACACAATGGAGGACTCTTATCCTGGGAAGCAGTTACTCTGAAAAAGATTTGGGGGTGGTGATGGATAATCAGCTGAACATGAGCTCCCAGTGTGATGCTGTGGCCAAGAGTTAATGCAATCACGGGACTCTCAAGTAGGAGAATAGGAGCAGAGAGGTTATTTTTTATCTCTATATTTGGCACTGGTACCACTACTGTTGGAATAATGTGTCCAGTGCTGGTGCCCACAATTCACAAAGGATGTTAAGATAGAGAAGGTTCAGAGAAGAGCCACAAGAATGACTGAAACATTAGAAAACACACCTTATAGTGATAGACTCAAAGAGTTCAATCTATTTCACTTAACAAAGAGAAGGTAAAGGGGTAACCTGATTACAGTATATAAGTATTTAAATAGGGAACAAATGTGACAAAGGGCATTTCAATCTAGCAGAGAAAGATATAACACAATGGAAGTTGAAGCTAGACAAATTCAGACTAGAAATAAGGTGTACATTTTTAACAGTGATAGCAATTAACCATTGAAACAATTTACCAAGGGTCGTGGTGGATTCTCCATCACTGACAGTTTTTAAATCAAGATGGAATGTTCTTCTAACAGATCTGCTCTAGGAATTATTTTCGGGAAGTTCTCTGGCCTGTGTTGCATAGGGATCAGGCTAAAAGATCACAAATGTCCTTTCTGGCCTTAGAATCTTTAAGGCATGGGGGAAAGACCTCTGTTCCTCAGTTCCCCATCTGTAAAATGGGCCTAGACTTGGGGGGGGTGGCAGCCAAAGCCATGAAACTGACAGGAGTCAGCCCTATCCAACCTTGGTGTTGGAAACAGGAGATGATGACGATTATTATTTTTCACTTTCTACTTACTCAAAAACATGAGAACTATTTTTGCTCAAACTTTCCTAAACAAAACAAAAAAAGAAAAATCACCTTTAGACAAAGATCAAATTTGTTAAATTTTAGCCCCAAAGATAAGAGTTTCAGAAAGATAAGAACAACTGAAAAGGTTACATTTAAAACCAAAGGCAGATTTAACTACAGTAGTTGCGACCGTTCCCACAATAGTAAAACCCGATGCCATATACCTGCATTCTGGTGGAATAAATAAAAATTACAAAGCCTAATGTGGATAGTGCAGAATGGAGAAGAGAACCTAAGTAAATCAACTTCAAGTAAAAGATTAGCTTTGTTTGTGAGGAATCCATTCCAGCAGGAATCTCCATCCAAAGCTATCCAGACATAGAATTAAAAGGTAATCTACTTTTTCTGTTTGTGATAATCCTGTTGGCTCAGAATGGGGGGCACATAATGCACTTTCACAGACATTTTTCCCTCTCTATGGTCTCCCATCCAAGTACTGATAAGCCCCATTACTTTCAAAAGTGGATGAGAACAGTTCCACTCTTTCAAGCATCTCATCTGCTGTCTCTTTAAACACAACTTCCCACAGCTCCCATACTTTATCCAACTCAGGATGCACTTATTCATCTGCTAGATCATTATCTGATTCAGTGAGACCATTAGTTTTAACAATTTATAAACTGCTGCTCAGGTGGCAAGTTGAAAAGTTAAAAAGGGTGATTTATTAGAGGAAAAGCAAGGTGCAGTCAGCTCACCAAAGGAAGAGGTTCTCCTTCTAGAGTGGATATAAAATGTTGCTATATAAGAAAAATAGCTCTAGAAACCCCTTACCCCAAGGAAAAGCAGAACAGAAGCATTTGGTGCTACAATGCAAGACAGACTGTAGAATCATATCGAGACCTTTAAATGTTTGGAGCCTCACAGCCTATCATCTCTCTCTGCAGTTAAAGCAACTAATGTACCGTACATACTGGAGTCAACACTTTCAAGGGCGAAAGGTGGTCCAGGGCACTAGCCTAAGATTTGGGAGACCGGGGTTCAATTCTCTGCTGCATCACAGACTTCCTGTTTAACCCTGGGAAATTCCCTTAGTGCCTCCCTCAGTTCCCATCTTTAACAATGGGGATAATACTTTCCTGCCTCACAGTGGTGTTGTGAAGACAAAATATATTTAAAAAGATTGTGAAGTGCTTTGAGATCGACTGATGAAAAGCATTATATAAGAGCTCGGTATTATGTAATTATTATTTCAACTGTTAGCACTTTTATATTTCTTCAAACATCCCACTTAATAGTTCTTGCTCGGAAGGCACTAGCATATACCAGGACTGAGGTTTTAAAGCAAAGCTTTTTTATTTTGTTTTGTTTTGTTTTTATTGGGCTCTGATAATTTACAAAAACCAGCATATGAAAACTTAATTTACAGGTTAAAAATAAAACTTACAAAACCCCCACACGTTTCCCACCCCCAACTCTTTTAAGAGTCCCTTCCCAGAATAACTCACTTCTAGACTGAGACTAAACATGAAAAATTTCAGCCCAAATGATGTTTTTAAACAAAGCAAAAAGCCATTGACTACTGGCCCTCTCAAGATTAACTCTAACATCACAAATACAAACACTCAATCTAAATCTCACAGGGATTATATGAAAATCTGTGGCTGGTTCACTCAGATCCCCCAGGGAATCCAGGCAGCTGTAGAAACAGGAGTACATACAGCAGAAAGCTATGGGCCAAGAAACGTGCAAGCAAATTAGATTAATCAGAAAGGGCAGCTAGAGGTTCCGAGTTTATATCTTTAGTATTCACTCAGACCCTGTCTACACTTACTTCCGGGATTCAGCGGCAGTCGACGGGAGTTACGCAAGCTACGCAAAAAACCTGCGTAACTCCTGTCGACTTCTGGGCTCCTCTTCTGCGTGCCGTCTTCACTGCACTGTGCCGATGGGGACATGGTGCTATGCCACTTGTGAAAGTGGTCTTAGTATGTCGATTTCTGGATCAACTGAGCAGGTCTTCACTGACCGCTCAGTTGATCCAGAGAAATCAATCTGACGGCGGCGACTTTGCTGCCGTCAGTGTAGCCGTAGCCTCAGAGATGCATATAACATCAGTGGGTGATATGAAAACTACTACAGCAGAACCCTCCCTGTGGTGGCCGGGACAACAATGAATGTAATATTAGCTCTCCCATCTAACCCCACGAGCAGACACACACAAATAAAATCTAAAAATCTTTATTGGCAAGAGAATTTATACAAGTATTGTATAAATTGAGAGGTAGTAACAGCTATTACACTCAGTACAGTGCATTGAGTATCTACATAGGACAAGCCTTCCCAAGTAGGGTTTTTTGAAGGGAGTGTGGGGGAAAGTTATTACCATGTCCACTTTCATCCATTTTTGATGCAGTGACAGATTGTTATGTACCTTGCTCAGCCATGCATCTCTTTTCTCCTAGTTATACAATTTTTTCTTATTTTTTTAAAGGAGACTTTTATTTCTGATCATTTCAAGAAATCGCTCTTCTCGGTCCTTCCTAGTCTAGACCCTGGAGTGGAAAATATCTCTGTTTTAATCTCTCCTCTGTCTTACTGGTTGCACAATTGTTCCTTTCTGTGATTCCACTGTGCTTGGTGTCTCCCAGTTCCTTCTTCTAGCTTACCAGCAGCGAGTCTATATTTGGTAATAGTATCTCTGAGTTTTGTGTATTTCAGTGTGGTAAGGTCTGCTGCTTGGTTGAAACTTCTGTGGAGATATACAGCAATCTAGTTTTTGTGACTTTTGATCTATTCTTTCCCAGTACGTAGTAGACAGTCTTCTCAATGCTCGGTCCAGTGACTTGAATGAAACTCCGTTTTTGTTGAAGTTGTTAGCTCCCTTTGCTCTTAAAGATCAGCACTGGTAAGGCCTATCAGTGATGCCATCTAGAAGTGGGACGTGTTTTGTCAAGTTTCTAGTTCTGGTCTCTTCATACTTTTTTGTGGAGGGAGTATACATTACCTTGGTTGTGATGGCACCAGAAGATGAGTTAGTTGTTGGGTTTTTCTACATGCAGATTAGAAGAGGGCACATATCCCAGTTCTGTTCTACAGAGTCCTAGTTTGGGGCACATGTAGTATTTGCTCACAGAACAGCAGATATAGAGTGGCTTTCTGTTGGGGTTTTGCCCCATTTTGTGTAGTTTTCAGTTATAGTTGGGTTTCAGACTTTGCTCTTATATGAAAGATGTGTTGAACAGCACTTAATAGTTTTAGGAATAGTTTAATCAGGGGGTTTTAGTTGTCCAATGCAATTTTTATGGCATAAAAGACTGACATCCACCCCCATTGATAACCTATGCCAGCAAGATGCTTTCCATATTGAAAAGCAAACACCAATTCTCAAGAGATGGCCCCCTCACCCACCCAAACACTTCCATATAAACATAGACACCCCTTCTTCACCACACACACACACAGGGCCCAGCAGAAACCAGTATCAGAAAACCAAGAGATGAAATCGTTGTTTTTCCAGAAACCACATGCAGGAGTTGGTAACCACATCCTGCAATTTCACTATCTTTCAGTCACTGCTATTTCAGAACTCTTACCGCTTATCCTGCCCACACAAACACTGATGTTTCCCCCTGCCACCAACGTGAGCTACAAAACCCTCCCTGACATACCTGAAAACAACCACCAGTCCATTAAAGCCTCACACCATTAGCTGGCTACATGGGGCTTTTCCTGACAAGTATGCAACCTCCTTTCTACCTGGGAGGATGCTTATATTTTCCTTTGAAGCATTTCTATTTAATATGATGGCTTACAGCTCTTTAGGATAAAGATTCTTAATCCTTTTCATTGGTCCTCCTCAGAGACACCCCAAAATCTACTCTCAGCTTCAGCATGGAGGAGAGGCCTATGGTGCTTATAGGAACTAGTGCGCAGTGCTCCACCTTGATCTGACTCTAGATACAGAGTTGCATAGTGGGAGCCATAATTTCTACAGGCACCATAGCTGTATTTAGAGGTGGTAACTGCAATCTCTTCTGAGACAGCTAAGTATGGTTCCCACATTCCTTGGAAGGGCACAGCATGGCCCTTGGTTGAGCAAAGTTTAGGCATCCCTAAACTATAAGATGCATGGGTCTTGCCAGTGTGGTACAGCCTGTGCTTTTACATGCAAACAGCACTCTTGATTTTCACTGTTGTGGATTTTAAGGACAGATCTCATGACCTGCCCTGGCTAGAAAAACTTTGGCAGGATTCGTACAAGTACTTTTCCAAATACTGATCCTGGACTAGTGAAGAGAGGAAAAAAATCCCTGCATCAAATCTCCTTCCTAAATATAGCCTCAAAATCTCCTATTCCAGTCTTAGAAAGTGGCACTGTTATTTAATGCTACTAAGGAGTAGAGCTAGTGCTGCTTGCACTGATGGTCAAACACACACTTCCACCGCAGTATGGGGCAGGGGTCACTTGCTAGGATCATCCAGTTATATCTCACTAAATCAATTCCCTGCCATTGCAGGGGCCTTGGATAATGGTGCACCTCAGTTCCGCCTGTTCTCTGCCTGTGGCATACAATAGTTTAGTCCCAAGGGCTGTAATACTTTAGTCTAATGCTGGTTATTGGGCTTGGGGATGTTGTGACATTCCCCAGGGTACAATCTGGACTGCTGAACAGCTGTGTCCCCTCAATCCTCCAACCTGGGGAGCCTTTTGCACTGCTTCACTGTGAGAGTAACCACTCCTGGCCTACTCAAACACAGACTCTAGTACATAAATTACTGCCAGCTCTACTGTATGAGCGCTTAGCCAGCCACCCAAGAACTACACTGCAGAGTGACACCAACAACTTCCCAATCCTAGACATGTGCCCAGAAATCTGCGTCTTGTACTGCCCATCTCTTTTCTTCTGGACAATACAAGTTCATAGAAAGTCCGTCATTTTTATTAATAGAAAATTATATGCACAAATCCTGTTCTCAAATTATTATTATTTATCAACTACAGAAAGATAGATTTTAAGTGATTACAAGTAATGAGTCATAAAAGTCAGAATTGATTACAAAGAAATAAAAGGTAAAATGCAAACTAATACCTAACTTATCAAGCTAAGTGAATCCGAAGCAAAGATTTCTCTCACCACACACTTTAGCAGTCTGAACTAAACTCCTTTCAGACAAGATTCCGTCCCCCCCATCAGTTCAAAGCTGGTTTTTCGTTCCTCAGGTGTCATGGTTGCCATGGATAGAGAGAAAGGAAGAATATTTTGGGGCCTCTGTCCTCCTTTCTTATAGCTCCCTTTTTCTTTGAAAATCATCTACAGCTGAAACAACGAGAGTTCTTTAGCCTCTGAAAATCTACAACTGAGGTTCAGGTAACAGCTAGTCTGATTACACAGATGTTCCATTGCAGTTCCATTGCCCAGCTGTTCCATTGCCAAGATGTAAATTTCTCACTCACAACCTTCTTTCTCCCAAAGAATGGCCACTTAATCAGGTGATAGTCCATTTGATTATGCTGACACCTGGTTGAGGTGCTGGATAACCTTTTGTCTCTGGGGAACTGATTTGAAGTTGCTTCCCCAGACATGGAACGTGTCTTATACAGCAGAATTTTATAACTCTCTACATACAGTGTGGCCACACATTTTACCAGGACAATAATGTTCAGCAGATTATGAGTTTTCAAATGATACCTCACAAGCCATACTTTGCACAAAATTTATCATAGTCTTGTAAAAAGGATGAACATAAGAGTACAGACTGTCACACATGTTTACTGACCTGTAATAAACAGAAGGTCAGATTAGATGGTCCCTTTTGACCTTACATTCTTTGGGTATGTTTGCACTGCAATAGAAAACCCATGGCACTGAGTCGCAAAGCCTAGGTCATCTGACTTAGGCTTGCAAGGCTCGTGCTGCAGGGCTAAGAACAGCAGTGTAGACATTTGGGCTTGGGCTGGCCTCTGAGATCCTTCCTCCTCTCAGGAGCTCAGAGCCCAGCCTCCCCCAGGCCAAGCCCAAATATCTACACTGCAATTTTATAGCCCCACAGCCTGAGACTCCCAAGCCACAAACAGCTGACCCAGGCCAGCTGAGGCCATCCTGCTGGTCTTTTACTGCAGTGTAAACACACCTTCTGATGCTGACTGTAAGTCTTCCTCTTCATATACAATATTCCATACCAGACAAACACAGCATGTTAGAGCACTGGACTGGGTCACCAATGACTAGCAGACTGGCTCTGTGGATGTGGGGAAAGCAGTGGACGTGATATACCTTGACTTTAGCAAAGCTTTTAATATGTTTTCTCACAGTATTCTTCCCAGCAAGTTACAGAAGTATGGGTTGGTTGGATAAATAGACCAGTGGTTCTCAAATGGTGTTCCGCGGAACCCTAGGGTTCCGTGGGCTGAGTGGAAGGGTTCCGCGAAGAAGACATACCGTGCTGCCGAATGTTAAAAAAATCTGGTGCCGCCGATCAGCTGCTCGCGCGCTGCCAAAATCAGCCCTGAAAGCGTGCCGCCGAATCAAGCAAATACTGCGCCGCCGAAAAGAGGAAGATTTCCTTGACTTTTCAGCGGATGGTATGTCATGTGTGGGCAAGGGTTCCGAGGGCATGGTATGGTCGGGCAAGGGTTCCAAGGGCATGGCATGGGCGCGCAAGAGTTCCGTGGGTGGAAAGAAATTGAGAAACAGTGAAATAGACTATAAGATGGATAGAAAACTGGCTAGGTCATTGGGCTCATCAGGTAGTGATCAACGGCTCGATGACTAATTGGCAGCCAGTAACAAATGGAGTGCCCCAAGGGTTGGTTTTGTTCAATTTATTCATTAATGATCAGGAGGATGGAGTGGATTGCATACTCAGCAAGTTTGGGGATGACACTAAGATGGGTGGGAGTAGTAGATATGCTGGAGGGTAGGGATAGGATACAGAGTGACCTAGACAAATTGGAGGATTGGGCCAAAAGAAATCTGATGAGGTTTAACAAGGAAAAGTGCAGAGTCCTGCACTTAGGATGAAAGAATTCCATGCACTGCTACAGACTGGGGATGACTGCTAAGCAGCAGTTCTGCAGAAAAGGACCTGGGAATTACAGTGGAAAAGAATCTGAATATGAGTCAACAGTGTGCCCTTGCTGCCAAGAAGGCTAACGGCATATTGGGCTGCATTAGTAGGAGCATTGCCAGCAGATCGAGGGAAGTGATTATTCCCCTTTATTCAGCACTGGTGAGGCCACATTTGGAGTATTGTGTTCAGTTTTAGGACCCCACTACAGGAAGGATGTTGTCAAATTGGAGAGAATCCAGTGGAGGGCAAATAAATAATTATGGGGCTGGAGCATATGACTTCTGAGGAGAGGCTGAGGGAACTGGTCTTATTTAGTCTGCAGAAGAGAAGAGTGAGGGTGAATTTGATAGCGGTCTTCAACTACCTGAAGAGGGGTTCCATGGAGGATGGAGCTAGGCTGTTCTCAATGGTGACAGATTACAGAATAAGGAGTAATGGTCTCAAGTTGCAGTGGGAGAGGTCTAGGTTGGATATTAGGAAAAACTTTTTCACTAGGAGGGTGGTGAAACACTGGAATGGATTACCTACGGGGGTGGTGGAATCTCCATTCTTAGAGGTGTTTAAGGCCTGGCTTGACAAAGCCCTGGATGGGATGGTTTAGTTCGGGTTAGTCTTGCTTTGAGCAGAGGATTAGACTAGATGACCTCCTAAGGTCCCTTCCATCTTTAATTTTCTATGATTCTATGACTTGGATTATAATGCCGACTCTGCCACTGATCTGCTGCATCACCATGACCAAATCATTTTACTTTTCTGTGCCTTTCACTCTTTCTGTCTTTTGTCTATTTACATTGTATGCTCTTTGGGGCAGGGGATGTCTCATACTATAAGTCTATACAAGACCCATCACAATAAAATCTGTAATAATTATAACAATACTAAAGAGGCACATTGAATTTGGACTCAACCGATATTGCCTTATGGAAAAAGAAATATTTCCTGTAAATTAAAGGAGGAATTACAATGCTGAAAGACCAACCCAATCTGCTGAAACTAAGGGGTTTCCACATATCAAATAAAAAGAGAATGCATTTCCTAAGCATGGACCCCAAAATTCACACACAAAACTACAGCCCCAGAAACCAGGACAGAAAACAGTATGAAACCAATAATCACCATATACAAAACAAAAATAATCCAAGAGGGGATATCCTCCCTTAACACCCACACAGCAGCAGCAAGAGCTACCTCCAAAGTTGATCCCCACCCCATCAGCAATAGGCACTCAGCAAACTCCAGTGTAAACTGAGCACATACAAATCTTCAGCAAGAGACACCATCCTTCAAAGCCACAACCCCAGGAGGCAACTAGGCCCCCAGGACCTAAACACCAGCCCACAATGCCCCTCTCTCAAGTGCCCCCAGGGGGTAACTCCCCCGACACAAGCCACACGAAAAAAACACAAACAAACAAACATCCATGGGGCAGCCAAGGCTCATTGCGCTCCCTCTCCCCCAACCCCACTTCCTGAAGCGCCCCTTCCTCAGCTCCAAGGCAGCCACCACCTCGCCCGTGACAAGGGAGAGGGGCTGCGGGCTCCTCACCAGGGCAGGAGGCACCTTCCCCCTCCTCGCTCCCATGCCCGGGGGGGGGCCTGGCCCACTCACCACCAGGGCAGGGGGCACCTCCCCCCCCCCAGCCCCGCCCCGCCCCGCCCAGGGGGGTGGTTCCTCCGCCCAGGGGGCGCCCCTTAACCCCCCCTCCCCCATCGGGAGACTCTCGGCCCGGCCCGGCCCTTCACCTCTCTGCCGCCGCCTGCGCCGCCGCCGCCACCGGGCCAGGGCCGCCGCCGCCGCCGCCGCCATCCCGGGGTTCCCCGGCCCGGCCTCTCCCCCCCCCCCCCCCGCGATTCTCCCCCAGCGCCTCCGCCCGCCGGGCCGCCCACTGCGTCAGCTCCGTAAACCCCGAGTACGCACCCAGCGGTAACCATGGCGACGGCTGGGGCCTGCAGCGCCCCCTGGCGCCGGAGCGCGCGGCCCGGTTCTACAGGCAGCGCCCGCGGGGAGGGTTGGTTGGAGGCTGCTTGGAGGCCCCGGCTCCTCTCCCTTAGGGGTGCTCAGAGAGGGGCCCTGTTCCCCTAGGTGAGCAGGTCAGGGGTCCTGTCTGTTGGAGGTGTAGAGAATGGGGTGTGATGACAGCTCAGCTCTGCGACCCTGCTTCCTCCACCCTGACCCTATGGGCAGGTCTACACTTAAAACACCGCAGAGGCCATGGTGGTGCAGCGGCACCAGTGCAGCGATAGCAGCGCAGCACTTCACTTCCGTGAAGACAAGGGAGCATTTCCCCTTGGTGCAGTTAATCCACCTCTGCCGGAGGCAGTAGCTACGTTGATCGGAGGAGCCCTCCCGCGACTAGCGCTGTCTACACCAAGGTTGGTATAACTGCATTGCTCAGGGGTGTGTGGATTTTTCACACCTCTGAGCAATATAGTTATACCGATGTAAGTTTATAGTGTAGACCTAGCCTAAGACCAGAGTGTTGCCAAGGCCTGCCAGTCCCAGCCACCTCACTATCAGTGTTTCCCCATGAAATAACAGGGCAGAGGCAGCCAGTGGTGGATGAACCCCATCCAGGAAAGCACTCTCTCTACTGACCAGTTCCATTGAGTCTTCAGGCATTCCTTTAATCAAGAATGATATTTCTACAACAATAATAGGATTTCTATAATGCTCTATGTCTCCGAGTACTGCGTAGAATTAACTAAATAATCCTCCCATGCCAGTAAATAGGTACATATTATCCTCATTTGGCGGCCTGGGAATTCAGCAAAGAAAATTTACTTGGCTAAGGCAACGCACTTAGCCAGTGCCTCGAGCTCAGCCTCTTTTTAGTTCCTGAAATGTGAGGACACATTTTGCTTCCAGCTTCCACTTTCCAGGCAGAAGCAGAAGTGCTGAATGCCTCCAACAAAAGCCTGTTTGCACCAGCTCTCCAGTCTGAAAAGATTCAGATAAGCATCCACACCAAACCTAGGTGTGATGACCTTGCTCCAAAAGTACATACTTGACCTAAAGAATCTCCTTTAAATATTAACAGCATAGGGGCCTATGAAACACAGATGATTCCATTCTCATTCTCCCACTTGACTTGGTAGAATATTAATTAAATAATGTATTTATTGAATATTATTTTGCATTTTTACCAGTTCTATAGATAGTGGAGTAATGTAGTCAATTCCTATTCTTGTTTATGCTGAAACTTCTTAGATTGCTCTGGCAGTGTCCAGGGAGGGGCCTTTCAGAGGGCATAAATTACATCTATACTCATTTTAAGGCCCCTTTAGCATGCCAGAGGAGTGTAAAGTGGCTTTGGTGTAAATGAAAATCAGGCCCTGAATATATAATAATTTTACCCAGTGTACAGCATTACAGGGTCTTCCAGCAGCACTAACCGGTTGTAAGCAGAGCAGCAAAGATTTGGTGGGCACAGACCCCCAGAAGCTCAAGAATGTAGGAATGGATAGAGGCAAGCTTTTGATAAGTTTTTAATAATGCTCATTTTTATTAATACTACAATAGGATGATCAGGTGTCCTGATTTTATAGGGACAATCCTGATATTCGAGGCTTTGTCTTTGAGGCCTATTGCCCCCCACCCCCTCTCCCGATTTTTCACATTTGCTATCTGCTCACCCTATACTACAATGAGTAGCTGTTCTCTTTAGAATTTTGAAAACCAACCACTTTCAGTTCAGCATTGGCGCACAAAATACACAGATGCAGATCCTAAAAATTTGTGGATGTAAGTGACTTTACGCATGTGAGTGGCCATCACAAGCGAATAGCCCCATTGAACTCACAAGCTTTACTCATGGGAGTAGTCTCCTTTGTCCCTGATTGTCCAAAGCTATAATTGAACTCACTGGAACTACAGTGAAGTGGAAGTGTTTGTAGGATCTGGGTCATACATAGCATAGCAAAAGCACTGAATGTGTTACACGTAGTGAAACAAACCAATTTTTATTTCAGAAATTATCACACGATTTATAGATGATGAAAAGTGAATTTAGCTCTTTTGTGGCTCTTTGTGCATTACTCTTTCCCTGACACATCTTTGAACCACCCTTTATCTTTTCTTTTACACACAAGACATCAGCCCCAATTCTTTTGGTTAATCCACACGAGAGCAGGTGGTGGTGTGATTGGGGTAATAATTATAGGCTAGAAGAGAAGCAAAAAGTAAATTGCTTTAATAAAGGAGATTAAAGTCCACGTCTACACTAGCACTTATGCCAGCAAAACTTTTGTTGCTCAGGGGTGTGAAAAAAACACTCCCCTGAGCAACATAAATTTTGTGGCATTAGCGCTTGTGTAGCCGCGTTATGTCGACAGGAGAGAGCTCTCCTGCCAGCATAATAAAACCACCTTAAAGAACAGCGGTAGCTATGTCAGCAGGAGAGCATCTCCCACCAGCACAGCACTGCCTACACAAGAGCTTATGCTGGCAAAACTTATGTCACTCAGGGGGCTGTTTTTTCACATCCCTGAGCAACAAAAGTTTTGCCAGCATAAGTACTACTGTAGACAAGGCCTAATTCAACTGCATGAGTAGGAGAGATGGAATGTTTTCTAAGGTCTTGTGTGGACTACACTCGTTTAGGTGGTTTTATTATGTCAGTGGGAGAGCTTTCTCTCATCGACATAACACGGCTACACAGGTGCTCTTACAGTGGCACAGGGATACTGATACAGCTGTGTAGCTGTTAGTTTTAAGTGTAGACTAGCCCCAAGTCCTAGAGAACCACTTCAGACCAGTTTAACTGAATCCCCTTCCATATCATATGTAGCAAGAATATTGATTTACAAGCCTCAGAGCCTGAGAACAAGTGGAGAAGAATTCAGGTCTGGGCAATCATCAGGGCAATGGAATGGTGGTGCAAACCCATCAGTAAGTGGTGCAAATTACAACTCCATCCCCATAATGGCATGTAACAAGAAAGGAAAATAACTAGAATTTGCAAGTTAATTTGGAGTGTATTGGGAGGTGCATTATCTGACATCCTCCTACTCGTTTTTCCTTCTACAACTCCACCCTCTTGCCCCGTCATCAGGTAAATGACACCCACTAACTATCACTTGCTGATGTGTAATTTATGCCACCATTTAAGTCACTTCTGAATATGGTCCCACTTGTCCAAAGCCAGGTTCAGATAGGGCACTGGGGTCTTTTAGGTGTCCCAGCAGTGCATAGCTGGGGTTAATCAGTGAAGAAACAAAACAAGTTTCTTCATTTCTTGGGCCAAAGTCCTGGTGGCCTTACTCACACAAGCATGCTAATTGAAGTCAATGGGATTCTGGAGTAGGAAGAGAGATCCACATCATCCAGGGAACCTTACAGAAAGAAAACAAAAACCATCAACAATCAGTTTGAAACAGTGGAGAAAAGGAACTGAAACATTTAAACTCATGAGTCATGACAAACTGTGCATTTGTGGCATTTGGTGCATTTCTTAGCTGGCTTTGCCCAATCCACACCCTGTTATGACTACTATCATTGGTTGATCAGTGAGAGAAGAACATTCCCATCTAACAATGCCTGTGAGGTTATTCTTTCTTTTATCCTAGCACTCAAACTGCAGGTATCACTAAACATCACAATGGACAATAAAATAAAAATCAGAGAAAATTTATTCAGAAAAATCCTATCAGGAGCTTTCCTAGAATGAAGAGGGCTGCCTGTCACAGGAACTCTAACCCACAATGTCTGGGCCTGGTAAAGTCTCATGATTTTGCTCTACAGCAGTTCTTATGTAATCGCCTCATCGTAGAGCTTAGAACTTCCCAGTCATGTATCATCACTTAAGACTCTGCAAACTCTTACGGCCAGATTCACCCTTGTATCTGTGCAGTACCTAGTGCCAAGTGGCTGCTGCGGCCCTTAGAGATCTTGCAGCACCTGAACCACAGGGAGAGCCAACCATACCTTAGAATGCCCCTATCCTGGCAGGTTCCTTGGGAGAACATAAAACCTGCTCTATACCTGCCTCTGGAACCCCCTAGGCCAGGGTAACTCCTCCACATGGGCATTACAGCTGCTTTGAGACCACTTTATGGTGGCACAGGTGGTAAAAAGTGTCTATCAGTCACCGCCATCTGACTAGCCATCTAATTCAGATGAGCCTTTACATACTTCCCATTTACTTCCACTAAGTTGTTACTCGATAAAGGATCTTCTTTGCTCCCTGTGAAAATATACTAGCCTCTGAGTAACAAGAGAAAACTGGCGTGGTCAGGAGAACACAACGGGTACCTATCAGCTAGAAGAGAAGAAGCTGCATCTATTAACTGTAAAATACCCCTCTTAAAGCTGCCATGGTTTGGCTTTGCCAGTTTTAAAGGACCAGAGGCAGAAAGGCACGCTGGGAAAAAAAGCCTTACTAATTCCTTTTAATAACTCTAAGTTATCAGTGGGGTAGGGATATCATATATTCCCCTTTTAACTAAATTTTTTATTTGAGGAAAGTAAGTCCTAAATATCTCGAACCCATCTTCTCTATTTCTATGTAATTTTCTTTGATTGTTCTCAGACTATTCAATTTGGAGGTTTCACCAAAATAGAGAAATGTTGCATAGATTTTTCTTCAAAAGGTGGACATTTCAGACAGAATCAGAATTTCTGAAGCACTGGAAGATACCAGTGCTAAGTCTATGGCTTCAGTTTCTCTTTAGCTGAAGGAATTCCTTTAGCAGCACTTGCGTCTTAAGCAACTTATGCTACCCTGAGAAAAAAAGGTGTCGTTACTCAACACATTCTTTTAGGCTGTTAAATGGTTCTTTCACATTATGCTAGTGCATATCTGTGATTCTTCCTGGTACTAGCATATCTAAATAACATTATTATGCTATTACCAATCATATAACCCTTCCTGTTTACCTCTGAAACCTGCTCCTTAATGTGCTAAGCACTGATACACATTAAAGTGCTGTACCAGAATAATCCTCGTATTTTATAAACAGCTTATTTGTATTATATAAGTAACAGGTAAAATATGCATGTAGCATACAAAAGTGATGATACAAGTTTTAGGTGTGGCATAAGAATAAAGGGATTCAGAACAGTGTCATTGTTTGCAAGAATACACGCAGGTAATTTAGTGCAGTATTGCTTTCTGTGAAAAGCAACACAGGAATTTGGTGCAGCACTGTGATACAAGCTGCGTGATATCGGGAGTGGGATTGTGAGACACAGGTAGTTTCATAAGCAGTTGAATTTTTCTATGCAGGTAGGTATATCATTATTTGGTGCAGAATTGTTAGGCCAAAGTGGGATGCAGCTGTTCCTCATTCAGGACCCGAAAACGATTAACAATTTCCTAGATATAGTATAGGGTTGTTTTAACGAGAATGTTTGTCTTCGTTTCTTGTGCGTTACAAGTAGCTCATTGGCTAAATGGAATAATCCTTTTAATGCATTAATGCTAGGGTAACGTTCAGATTTACTATCCAGCACCACCTACTGGTAAGCCAGTGACACATCCGATTTGAGGAATTTTATTTCCTTCTGTGAATGCTGAAAAACAATTAGAAATGGGTTATTGACCTACTTCTGAGTAAGGGGTGTACTCTCCACACACATACTTTTTGTGTCATAGGAGATTGTCCCTTCACTTTTTCAGACCCCTGAGTTGCTGATGTACAGTAATGCTTAGGGGAGAGAGGCACTCAGCTCCTGTTGAAAGTCAATAGAAGTTGGGCGTCTCACTCCCATCTGTGCCTTTGAAAATCTCCTTCTTAATGCATAAATACACTAGTCTAACTTTATGGAAATTTTGAAGGGCTGGTTCTGCCCCTGATCCTTTCTATGCTTGGGCTTGTTTAAAGGAATAGAAACTGATTTAAACAGAGGCACATTTGGAGCACAGTTCTCCTGAGTTAGTCCCTCTGATTAAATCTTGGTCAGTCTAAATTTAGTGGCTGAGATTCTGTACTGTGCCATCTAAAAGGTGCAGCTCATGGGGACCAGATTCATGCCGTCAGGATTCTAGACTTCTCCAGAGTCCCTAACTCAACCAACATAAATTAGAACAGCCTCAGGGGAGCTGCCTGCAGGCTGATCTGCAGTGCCAGGCACCCCAAATCTCTGTCATGGCATTCACTAAACAGACTCTCCTCTTCCTGCATGCATCCTGCACAGGGATTGGTGAAGGGGGCAGTGCGGAACTCCTTACATCAGCTCTACACTGCATCTGCACCACAGGAATTTTCTTCAGGCCCCTGTGCTCCAGGGTTAGGGTAGGGGATAGAGTCTGTTCCAGAGTCTCACACAATTTCTACCTTTATCCTTTGATGCAAAACAGTATTAAATTTACCACCTGTGGCTGACCCATTCAGTGGCATTCCCTGGGATTTCCAACTGCTGTGCTGTGGGTGGGTTTTCAGAGCCACACAGCTGGGTTGCAATTTAATTTTTTTAAATTTTTTTTTTACTCTTGAACAAGTATTCAGAAACAGACATTGTTACCCCCCATTTTCTGCTCTTAACATCTGATCAGAGTGAAGCTCTGCACACTCACAAGACACATTCATTACATAAAGTCCTCTACCTGGGGAGTTTTGTCTCTACCATCCTTTTTCACATGGCAAGTAGAAAGTGATCCAGCACCGGGTACTATGGCTGCTTGGTATATTATCTTGTTAATGTCGCTAGGGCACATTGTGTGAGAACAAAGTCTGGGTGATGACTATAGAAGCATCTCCCTTCTTGAGGATCATATTTGCATGCACTTTTATATGTTCATACTGTAAATATGCTCATTGCTGCAATTTCAGAGTGGTAGCTTTACAGTGAATACCTGATTCCAGACACAAAATAGTTTCCCCACCGATATTGCTGGCTGACTATTTGTGATGCTTTGTGTGAAGTGCCCTGCACCTCAGGAAAGAAATCTTCAAAGCTCCCACCTGGGAAGTGTAGAGTGGTGCAGGCCAGTAAGATCTTTGCATGCTGTGTCTGCTGCTTTCAAAGTTGTTCAACATCTCCAGACTTTTTTGCCCAAGATCAATTTTTCCCATAGGCTGCACTTGATAATTGAGGGCGATGCTTGCTACTAAGAATTCTATATACACAAATGGATCTCTCAGCTGTTTTCTAACTTTGTACCAAACAAATGAAGAAGCCAAAGCTTGTAAACTTACTATAAATTCAGGCAGCGTTTTCCCCAAAGTGCCGTCTAGCGTCACAGACGCTGTAACTTCTCAGCTATTTCTTGCAGGGGAATATCAGTCCCACTTTAATAAGAATGTTAAACATAGTTTTGCTGGGTTGTCTCAGTCTCACTAAGTCGTTTTAGCAGAGCAAAGCATATTTTGTCTAACCCTCAGTGAAAGATGATCTTTCTTTCTTAGAGGAAGTTTGATCTTGTGGCTAAGGAACTGGACTGGGCTTCAGACGATCTGCATTCAAGCCCTGATTCTGCAACAGACTCCCTCTGTGACCTTGGGCAAGTCCCTTAATCTCACTGTGTCTCACTTCCCCATCTGCAAAATGGCGATACTACTACCTTCTTTCTTCCTGGTCTATTTAGAGTTTAAATGCTTCAGGATAGGGACTGGGTATTACAATGCGTATGTACAACACCTAGCACTATGAGCCCCCAATCACATTTTGAACCCTTCAGTGATAATGGACTACAAGTAATTAATGACAACTGACAGGAACACAGCTCTTTTCCTCTATTCTTGCTCAGATGCTATGGTGGTGGGGGTCCTAGAAGTACCTCAGTAGTATAGGTAGTATGATCTGTTTGTAAAATCTCATTTAATTGTTTCTTGTCTGTGCTAACAACACTGTTGTCAACTCTAGCACTATTCGGTGTATTTCTTGGGGTACATCTACACTGGAATAAAAGATCTGTGGCATAGCCACAACTGGGTTTACAAGGGTCAGGCTCCTGGGCTAAAAATTGCTGTGTGGAGGTTTGGGTTTGGGCTGGAGCCCGGCCTCTGGGATTCTCCCACCACTCAGGGTTCCAGAGCTCAGGCTCCAGCCTGAGCCTGAAAGTCTACATAGCAATGGAACAGCCCCGCAGCCTGACCCCCATGAATCCGAGTCAGCTGACCTGGGCCAGCTGCAGGTGTTTAATTGCTGTGTAGACTGCCCCAGCCCCAAAGCCATGTGATTACATGAGACACTCAGTTTCATTTAAAAAAAAAAAAAGGAGTTTCTAGCCCTCATGATTGCAGAGAAAAGCTTAAAACTGTGAACCGTAAGGCAAATAAGCACCCACTATTTATTGTTTTTTAAAAGGCCATGATTTTGGAGACCTGACTCATGATTTTATTAAAGCTTGGTGTTGGTGATACTGTAAAAACCCTGTGGCTTCATTAAAGTGCCAGCCAAACTTCCTAGTGAAACACTCAATTTTCTTCCTCTGCTTTATTCCTGTCAACAATTTACTATGTCTTCTTGTTGTCCTTCACTTCCTCCACCACACACACACACACAACTCCCCCTTTAGTGATGAAGACGTAACTGAGGGTATAAAGTGTTGTTTGGGTTAACAGTTATAGCCAGAAATGAATCAGGAAATTAAACAATGGCTTTATGCAAGTGGGATGAATATAACTCCACAAGCAGAACTGGCCTAGCCTCAAAGCTCCAGAAAATCCTTTCAGGCTTATTCAGCAGCAAATCCACCCAGACACTCTAGCAAAGATATTAAGTCAAAAGAATTTACATAATCAGAAGAGTCATTGGCTGATCAGGGCTCCTGAGGGCAGGGCTTTGTCACCTGCCAGTTTCTGATTGCTCTTTAACCT
Organism: Emydura macquarii macquarii; assembly: GCF_026122565.2. Lineage (NCBI taxonomy): Eukaryota > Metazoa > Chordata > Testudines > Chelidae > Emydura > Emydura macquarii. Next base: position 699,842 of record NW_027130807.1, read on the forward strand.
TTTTTCATGGGTGTCACCACACATGGGAAAAGTTTACAGGTCAGCCATGTTTTGCCTTTCTTGGTTCTTGCTCTGGGAAATATAGATGGTATTTGAGATGGTTCACAGAGTCAAGAGTTCTGTTTTTCTGTATACAAAGATTATACATACACGTTCAGTCTGAATTACTGTTATCTTGGATGAAGAGAAACAACAAAATAAGAGTGATAAGATATAAAGTCAACTTGGGAGAGCACAGTGTGTGTGATTCCTCTGTACCATGCAGCATCAGTTCTGCCAAGTACACTTCCCAGAAATGTAATGGGGTGATGCACAAACAACATTACAAACTACACACACCCCACAAAGGATGGCTTGTTGTGCATGCTTTATCAGCCTCTTGCCTTTAGCTGAGTGTGCCTAAAAGCATCAGCAATAGCCAGTGAAATTGGGAGATTACTTACAGCTAAACCCATTGCCAGTCTTCCTTGGAAGCTGTGAGGGGATTGTTTAGGTTTTTTGCATTAATTTCTAGAGATTTGTATATAGTGCTTAAAGTGAAACAGTTGCAATAAACCAAAATATTCTCAAATCAAGAATTACTTGGCTCTGGAATTGAATATTAGTGGCCTAGGGAAAGGTGCCATTTACAAGAGTTAGAGTCATCAATCAATTTTCTGGGACCATTCAAGAGTACTCAGCGCTGGCTTGGTAAAGTCCACGGGAGCTTTGCAATTGAATAGAGAAGATGTACTTTCAATTGCATTTTTCACCATCCAATAGCATTTAATAAGTAGGGCTGCTTCACTAGGGGGTTTAGACTAGGTGTCAGGGGGTCATGACTGCTGTGCCCTTCCAATATTGCTAAATGGGAGTAGTGGTCCCAGCTGGGTGGGAGCAGAATCTTGGTTAAAGTTGAGAGTTGCTGTTAGAGAGCCTTATATCTCTGTTATTAAAACTCCATAGGTTGGTTTAATAGAAAGGTTCTCAAGTCCCTATTGAATTTCCTATGCCTTTCCCATAAGGACCCAGGACCAGCAATGAGATCACACAACATACATGCATCCTGAATCATCTTTAGGCAATAAAAGCTGTCTATTCAGAAAGAGCAAGGGAAGGAGGGCTGCCACTGTTCCATCCATATTGGGATTGTCCCAATTTTGTGCAGAGCAGCCCGTGTCTTGCAAGTACCACTCATGACAGATGTGTCCTCAAGTCATTTCTGGGAGTTCAGACACATGGTGTTGCCATGCTGTATGATGCAACATGATCATGTTCCAGTGAATCATCATCACCTTGTATCATGATGCAGTGACAGTATTGTTATGGTCTTGTTTGCCCCACTGGGCCAGCTGAAATGAGAGCAAACCTACTGCAGTTACTGAAAGGGCATTTTTATAGGCAATCAGATGCATAAGAAAAGGAGACAAAATAATGAAAGCAGATGAGATGCATGTGCAATGGATGGCTCTCCCAGTCGGGTACCCTATGTTAGTGCTAGGACAGGAGGTAATTGCAGATAGAGTAAGTTTGAATTAGTAATGCTGGAAGTCAGATTGCTTAGCCATGTCAGAAACAGGGTGGGACCTGGATGGTTAATGTAAGCCACTGGTGACTGCATGTTACAGGTCTCCCAGTTCTAGAGCATTGGCTTATCAGCTCAAGCTGGTGCCACGCATGCTTTTAGCTCTGGAGGTCTCTGGTTCAATTCCGCTTCTTAGTACATAGGCAGTCTATTCAAACCGCACCCCCCTGGAATATTAGTACATATGCATCCCCTCAAAATCTTGCACCCAGAATTATTATTTAATATTTATCTTTCACTTGCAGCTAGAGGCCAACCAGGTGATAGCCCACTTACGCTAGGTGCTGTACATACAGAAAACAGCCCCTGCTCAAAGAGCTTGCATTCTAAAAAGACAAGACATGACAGGATGATGAGACAAATAAATTGGGCATAATAGAGGGTGGGGAAACAAGGTATAACAAAAACAATCAGTTGTGCACAATTCTTAGCCAATCAAGAGCAGTATTCAATGTATGAGTTAGTATAACCTTACTATACATGAATCCCTCCCCTAGAATCTTAATATATACGTAGCCCATCAAAACCCAGCCCCCAGAATGTTAATGGATAGGCAGCACGTCCAACAGATAGAAAGAAGGGACGTCATGTTTCTATGTAAAGAATCCGTATGACAGTGACAAATGAGAGGGGTCCTGAGACAGCCAAATGCAGGAGTAGGAGAGAAAAAAGTGACAGAGGGTTTAACAGTCAGACTCTGCTTTAGACGTCTAACCAAGGAAAAGAGAAGGACAAATTGTTGCTAAGGGAAATGGGACAGATGGTTGGAACAAACAACTTGCTGACTCGTGGGGACTTAAAACTCTCCAGATTCTGCTGGGAAAAACCAAGCAGTAAAACATCCTTAGCATGTATTTTACTCTCTAAATGTCATGACAGATCATTTCCTAGCATGAAAGGACAAAAAGCAACAAGCAGGGAGACTGTTGGACTCCAGCATCCCTATAGTTGTCTCTCTGTCCATCATCTTCCCTCCCTCTATTGACTTCTCTCCCTATTCCTCCCACTCCCCTCCTCTCACTCTTTCACCATCACACTCTCCACACCATTTTCTCTCCTGTTTCCGAAACATGCCATGGAAGACACACCGGCCAGAGCCAGATATGCTGCATTTTCCATTGCACTCCGTCAAGTATGCAAGTCACATTTGAGCTGTGTAATATCATGGCTCTGGGACATGGAGCGGCTGAATAATGTCATAGCTCTGGAATTCAGAGCAGCTCGGTAATATCATGGCTTCAGGATACAGAAAGACGGTGTGATAGGACTGGAATTCAGAGCGGCTCTAGGACATATTGTCCTTTGGGGGGTGCATTTACACCTCTCGCTTTAAAGCCATCTGATCCTTTTGGCTTCTGTCATTCTCATTACAGTGCCAGGTCTTGTCTGGCTCAGAAGTCTCTGACTTGGAGAACTGTGATTGCAGTGAAACCAACAGGTCCCTGAAATCTCCATTGCAGAGCCAAAGGATTGAGAGAGAGGGCAGGAGAGGCTGCAATTTGCTGGGGGTAGGACGTGGGCCAAGAATTTATTGACAGCAATAAACACTCTGAAGGAGGGCGCTGAGAAACTTTGCCAGCAGGGAAGGCAGAGTTCACAAAGCAAGATGATTATCTTGAACATTACACTGAGGATGTGTAATGTTCAAGATAATCGTTATACTGGGAATTTTTTGAAGCCTGGTCTAGTGGATAGAGCACGGGACTGGGTATCAGGAACCCTGCATTCTATTCCCATCTCCACCACTGACCTGCTCCATGACCTTGAGCAACCCACTTTGCCTCTGTTTCCCATCCCATCTTTTGCCTGTCTTGTCTATTTAGATTATAATGCATCAAAGAGAGCTCCCAAAACTGAAGAGATCTAGAAAATCCAAGCTCTGGTTTGTAGGGATCCCTGGAGGCAATGACCCTGTCTCCTTCATTCAGACCACTTTTAAGATGTCCTTTGGACATAAGATCTTTCTAAAAGGTTCCCCGGGGCCTTCAGATCTGAAGCCAGCTTTGAGTGAATGCTTCAAGAGCTGTTGTTTCCAATGAGATAAAGAGTACGTGCGCACACACAAACACACAAGGGAGAATTCTGCAGGGCAGTCACAGAATTGGCCATTTGGCCAGATTTCTCCACCCATGTCACCAAGCAACAGAGGATTTGCTCTGGTCATCCAAGTGCCCCAGGGTTAGAGCTGCATTTCACTCATATTCCTTCTGCTCCCTTGTGCACAGGTCTAGGGCCATATCAGGAGACCCTGCTATGAAGAGTTCTCCTTCATCAGGAACAAGAGCCAGCAAGTGGTTACGGGGACCATCTCAGCAGCTTTACAGGCGTCATTTCCCTGATGCTCAATAAAATAATGAAGCATCATGGCAGATGTGTGTGAAGATTTTTCTACTGCAGCTGGTTGTGGAAGGTGCCAGTCTTCCAAGCATCACAGTCAGGCTCTGTCATATCTGGCAGGTGGCCAGAAAGATTCACTGTCTCTCAGTCCAAGTTGGATGAGCTAGAACTGAGGAGGAAGACTTGTCATCTCGTGAGACTGTGTGCACCAGGTGATAGGTGTAACATTATTGGGCGACACCAGGTGGGCCTATTACAGCTAGTCTTACAAGGTCTGTTTGACTATGTAGGCAGTTAGATCTTGGAGAATTACTTATTTTGTTTGGTGTACTTATTTTTAGCAGCTGTGTGTATCACCAGAACAACTCTCTCTTAGATGCACAGCTTCTTCTTACAAGATATACCACACAAGCAAACAAAAACTGTTACAGAGGGGCCTTCCCATCACCGAGGCTGCCCATGTGCTGGTCACACACTGGAGACAACTTGGTGGATCACAGGAGTAGGAGAAATCATTAACCTGATATCTGGAGGCGGGGACACACTTCCCACAAAGCCCTTGCAGCTATGGAGAACATGAGACTTTCCTTTAAACTCTCACATTCCTTTTCTTTTGTATTTAACCAACCGAGCAGATCCAACTCAGGTTCATGGGAGTGAGAGCTGACGTGAAACCAGGCACAGCTTCTGCATGCCGGAAAGTCTGCAAAGAGAGTCTCTGCAGCCAAAAGACAGCTGTAGGGCCAAATCCTCAAGAGCCAATGACTGTAATGGAGTTAGACTGATTAAAACCTGTGGAGGAATTGTCCCATAGTTGTCCAGCCATCCACCACTGGAGATCCCCCACATAGGACAGGGGTAGTGCTTCCTGCCCCTCCTTGGGGTGAGTCCTCCAATGGCAAGTGGTGTCAGACTGGCTGAGGAAGGGTGTAATTTACACCTCCCTGCACCAGCTGCAATTAATCTGGCCTGACCTCCCCAAGCATTGGCTACTCCTACAGGGCTCTGACTTCCAATGTGGTGCAGGTGTGACATCTGCCCGAGGAAGCAAATGCCTTCCTACTTTTGTTGTCTAGCCTCCCCCGGTCAGTCCCCCCGGCAGCAGTGGAGACGCGCATCTTCAATGTCCACTTTCCACAGAAAGAATGTGGCTTTGAGACGTATTTTTCCACAGTTCGGCCCATTCAAACATGCCAAGCGCCTGACAATGGGCACCTGGCAAGGGGCCACTTGGTTGCCAAGGAATTTCAGATGCCTTCCGAACACAGAGGCTGTTACAAGGGGCTCGGCAGAGAACAAGGGCCCGTATTGGAGACTGCTGCTTTGACAGAGATCCAAGAGGAGACACAAAGCAACATGCTTCCCCCAGGCTCAGAGCAGCAGACAAGCCAGGCTACTGTGGCCATCCGCTTCCTCCGGATCCACAATGCTAGCGACTGATCGCTCTTCCCCCTGTAGGGCTTTACAGATGTCCTGCACAGGCCTTCTATAGATCAGAAAGATCATGATTGTTTTCCAGACACGCCCCCCCCCCCCACTTCCTTAGACCCATTGCCCCTGCTGGGGCTATCTTAGGACATTTTCATGGGTGAGGGATGGTTTTGTCTTGAAGGGTGGGTGGCAGATCAGATAATATGGTGTACAAAGTCTAGGGCAAGTATATGCTTCGTGTTTCACATGCACGCCCCCACACACGGGATGATTCAGGGAATTGGTAATAGGGTACAGAGCCTTCACCTAGCCCAGATTGGTAGTGACCAAAATTCACTACCATCTGTTGGCTGTTCAACAGCCTACATGAAGTGTTGATGGTCTTGGCCTAATCCATAATGGGCAGCCAACCCACTGGCCCAGCTGGCTCCCTTGTTGACAGCCAAGGATCAAATAGGCCAGGAGAAAATGTGCCCCTCTCCCCCACAGCAGTGGCTCCTCTTGGAGAGGGTAGAGCAGCATGGGGGCAGCCAGCGCTGAGACAGACAAAGAGCACCTGTCTCCGGGGATGTTCACCCGGCACCTTTCACCACCATTTATTTTAAACTGACTTTAGAAATCAGAAGATCCATATTTTAAAAGTCCACAGCAGCACAGTCTCTGCCCAAGAGACCAGCTGTGCAGACACTACTATGGCTGCTCACTTGAGCCCGAAGTGGCTTGACTCTTCCCTGTAGTTCCCTTCTGGGGCAATTCAGGTGAATGAGAGAGATGAAACAATGGAAATCTGCTGGGTACGGGCCAGCCAGTTTAGAAACAAATGCAGGGGAGGAGGGCAAGGGCAAACCCCAGCTCCCATAACCCCTAAGCCTCAGCAGATATTTTGCTTCCCCTTGCATCCATCACCTCTGTACCCAGTTCCCAGCCCGCACAGGAAACGGCAGCTGGAAAATACATACTTTCTTTGGAGTGATGGGGAATCAATTACACACTGCCACATCTATTACAAACGTTGTCCACCACGGTGGGGCTGCCAGCTGTCTGGATTTTTTCCCAACAGTTCTGATTTTGATGGGGCCATCCTGCAAATGAGGCTGGCAAGACATTACAGGCCTGATTTTCAAGATTAGGTGCATGTAATTACTCATCCTACACTGCCTGCCTAGTCTGTGTGCAAAATTACTGCAATCACACAGCCAAATCTGCACACGCTTGGCTGGTTACCCAGCTGCCTGGCCACTTGCACACCCAGTTACAACTTCACATGAAAAACTGGAGCAATTGCACGAGTAGCTGTGTGCCCCTCACTTTGATCTCCAGGCCCTACTACTTCCCGGAATCCCTTTCAGCTCTGGTTCATCGTTAGAGTGGGATGCTGTGTGGTCACAACATCTTGATGTTGGTTGGTAATATGATGCCTTTATGACAACCGGTCCCGCTGCTGCATCATCACTCAATGACCCAGCATCGTGACCTGTCATGACACGATGCTGCAGTGGCAAGTGGCCCCCCTTCGCTGGAGGAGTCTTGTGGTTTCTTCTGGTGCGACTAAAATTGTCAGCGAGAGCGCATGCATGCCTCCCAGGGCCTGCTCCACATGATTGCTTGCACTGTCGCATCTTGCATTATTGAGTGGAAACTGGAGCTATAACAGAGTCTCCTTGAAATAGCTCTGCCCTGGTCACTGGGCTTCATTATCAGTGACACTGAGTCATTCTGCAAAACACTCTCTGCCAGTTCCACTTCAGATCCTCGCTGCCAATAATCTGATCATGTCTCCTGCCTACTTTCCTTCTGTCCCTGCCCCCACCTCTGCCCCTCCTGGCCTATTCAGAGCTAGCAAGGTGAGGATCCTCAGAAGGTGCCTTTTCCTGGGGCATTCATCACCTGGCTCCTGTGTGGAACCCAGTGGGCAACAGAGATGCTTCCCAGGGGCGGTAAGCACCGCATGCCACCCTGTCCGGGGAAGGGTACAGCGTAATGACCGCTCCCGTAAGAGGGGCACCCCCACACTGTGAAATACCGTTCCTGCTAGGAGTCCCCCACAGCTGGGATCAGTTACTGATTGATCTGGTTTGGCCTGGGTAGGCAGAACCAAATCATGTGCAGGAAACTGCTGCAGCCCTGGTAGTTTTAGGGGTGCAGCATGGGGCCCTAACCACAGGGGTGACAACTAGATCCTGTCCCCAAGGGCAAAACCAAACTGGGCTATGACAGTCAGGAGACAGCCAGCTGTGCCACAGTTATAGCTACTGTGTAGGTGGGCCCTTATTCAGGCCACGGCTATACATGCAGCGCTGCAGCTGTACCGATACAGCTGCACCACTGCAGCGCATCTGTTGAAGATGCTCTATGCTGATAGGAGAGAGCTCTCCCGTCAGCATTAAAAAAACACCCCTGCAAGCAGCATAAGCTCTATTGGCAGGAGAAGCTCTCCTGATGACAGCGCTGTGCACGCGAGCGCTTATGTCAGTGTAACTGATGTCACTCGGGGTGGAATATTCACACCCCTGAGCAACATAAGTTTTGCCAACATAAGCTGTAGTGCAGACATAGCCTTAGTGAAGGAGGTTGTATGTGTGAAGGCAGAATGGTGGCCAAAAGGGGGTTCGGAAGGGGCAGCAAAGGGAAATCCCATCCTGAAGGGGTGTAAGCCACAGAGAAGGAGAGGAAGGCTGGGCCAGTGAGAGCAATGGCCTGGTTCAATTCCCTGTTTCACCACAGACTGGCTGTGTGATCTTGGGCAAGTCACTTGGTCCCATATTCTGCAATGAGAGTTAGGCCCCTAAATACCTTTGAAGATCTGAGGCATATCCTCAGTGTCTCAGTTCCGCCTCTGTGAAATGGGGATGCTAGCATATCCTACTTCCCAGGGGTGTTGTGAGGCTCACTCCACTGAAGCCTGTAATGTTCAGATCGGAGGGTAAGAAAAACAGTTCTCGTAGGTGTTGATGAAATGTCAGTCAGCACAGGGCTGGATCCTCATCTGGTGCAAACCAATCCCGTTCCTCTGCTGAAGCGATGCTGATTCACAGCAGTTGGGGATCTGACCCTCAGTATTGAGACTAATTGGAGGTTATAAGATAAGTACGTCCTCTCTCATCCTTAATATCAGCAGCCTAATAAAAAGTCCACCTGCCAGGGCCCAGCTATATGGGAAAGCTTTGTTATCAGACTGAACAGGGGAAATACATTTTAAATGTGATTAACTTATCGCCATCTCACAATACCTAAGTATGTGTTCTCCTTTGGAACCACAGTTCATACCATCATTGCCAGATACAATACTAATGTATTTAACACATACTGGCCCATTGCAAAAGTCTACATAAAGAGAGCTCCGAGGTCAGAAAGTTAAGCACTCCAACATCAGGAAATGCCAGAGCTACGCAATCTTAACACTGCCCATTTGTGTACAGATCTCATCATGATACAGCCAGTAATTAACCTGATCACTTTGTTACTTCCCAAATAATACCATGCAGTTCTTCCTTTGACCCCCTGTGTGAGTGTGGCCTCTTGTAGTTGTCATTTTGCTCTTCTACAGGTGCTCTGATTTCATTATCATAATGGGCCAGTTTGTCTTTAGGTTTTAGAGGATAAATTCTCTCCCTGTAAGAACTATATGTGAGTAATCAATAGTGACAAAATTAACACATTAAAAAGCATCCAAAGGCCCGATCGGGATCAGGGCCTCATTGTGCTAGGCGCTGCACATTCACATAGTAAGACATGGTCCCTGGCCTTCCAACCAGTAGCAGAGCCTCTCTAACGAGCAGCGAACTTTACATGTTCACATCCCAGCATCTTTGCTTAGGTGCACTGATGGGGATGAGGCAATTAAATATGAAGCTAATTTAGCTGCTAACTTGGGTGACCTAGATCTGCCAGCACATTTTTGCTCTCGCTCCATTGTCTATTTAATCCATAGGACACTGGGTAAGTGCAGTTTGCTGAGGCTTTCCATAGAAATGATTCAGACTCAGCATTGCAAGATACTCCCCACAGGGATCTAAGGTTGTAGACAACACAGAATGCCGCTTGCTCCACTGCACCCACCCCAGTGGCCTCCCCCTTCACTTCTCCCCTCCATCCAAGTCTTCTGATTGGCATGGGGGCGGGGGTGGGGGGGGCCCTCTTTTGCCCCCTCTCCTTTTGCCATCTGCATGCTTCTCAACCAGCTCCTCCACTGTGCGTCCCCTTGTGGCTGCAGATGGCGTTTGAAGCTCAGTGCTGGATCTAGCCAGAAGGATGCTCAGACCAGCCCTTGCTTCATCAGAGCGCTCCCCAAAAGCCACAGGCTTCGGACCTCACTAATTCTCCCACCTTCCCGGGGCCCAGCATTGTCGGATGTGTACAGCCTCCGGCTTCCCTTTACCAGCCATCAGGGAAGCTCTGTGTCTCCAGCCCCACAGCTCCGCCCCATCCCGCCTCACTGCTGTCCCTCTTCTCTGAGATCCCCCCGGTCTACCCCCATCTCCCTGCCCAGATGGCGTCCAGGACACAGGTGTGGTGAGCAGCACCCACCTCTGTGATGGGGCACCTGTGTGAAGCCGAACTGCCTTCAGGGGAGCTGCTCAGCATTCACCTGACTGCAGCCGCCCCAGGTGCCCTACTGAGGGGACTAGGACTCACATGGTTCCCTTCACGGAGCTTCCTGAATGATTTAGAGGCCAAGGTCTCTATGCTACATCGTGCCACCTTTGCTCATCCCTGCTGGCCTGCAGAGTGGAGGGAAGGAGTAAAAGGATCCAGCCCTGCATTCCTCGCTCCTCCCCAGAACCCAGTTCAACCTTGAAAGCCCATGGCTCTTTGGGATGTGCCAGATGCCCTGTACCTCTGCACCCACTCTGGGCTCCCCTGTGCATTGCTGCTGACACCAGGAGGCATTAGCCTTCCTTGGAAGATGCGTTGCCAGGACACCCCCAGCAATGCCCCCTCAGGGGGGCGGATTCTGTGACCCAGAGGAGTTGCATGCAGGAACCAGTGCAGATTCAGGCAGTACTAATTTGTGTGAGTTCCCCAGCCCCCGTTCTCTCCTCACACAGGAATCCATGAGAATGGAGGAAGAGGGGGCACAAAGCTTGCATACTGCCCTGTCAAGCATCCTCACAGCCCCCTGGAGGCAGCAATGACCATTTGGGCCCGAATTTGGCTCCCCATCGATTTCAGCAGGACGTTGTGGTGTGCAAGGCAGGCAGAACTGGAGCTAGAATGGGAAAGGTGGGCAAAGCCCCCAGGAAGGAAGGGGAAAGGGAAGAAAATCGGGGTGGAATATTTTAGTGTTTCCAGCACTCCCACAGCGCCTTACCTGCCGGTCTTTTGCCATTGCTTTTTAAAGCATGCTTCCCCTGGGATGGCACAACTCATTTAACCAGAGGTCAGTCTCTTTGGGTCAGGGCGGAGGAAGGATGCAAGTGGGACAATGTTCTATAAAAAGATCCTCGCTGCTGCTTTTTTGTAATTCTGTATTGATTTTTCCTTGTGTCTCTATAACTGGTTGGTGCAGCATGTGAAGAGGGGGGATGGGAGATCACTCCAGCACTCCCCTGCTCCTGAAACACACCAAAGCAGCCTTCGCCCAGCCTGCAGCCGGCTAGCTAGTGACAATGAGGATTTTACTAATCAGCTGAGCACACCCTCATTCAGATTGGCTGGGAAGAGATCTGTGTGGGGAGGGTGAAGACAGATTGTAGCAAGACCCCTCCAGACCCAGCATCAGAGGCTGCCTCTGCCTCAGTTTCCCCTTAGTTTCAAGTCATTTGCTTGCTACCTGCTTCCAGCACTGTCAGGTCACTGCAGTGACTCAGTCTGTCAGCTAAATCCACTTCTTTTAGGATATAAGCCAGGGAGTCCAGGCAAACACAAAGCTTCTAACACTGCCCTTCTCCTGGGCTCTAGTCAGTCCCTTCAGCTTCACCATGTTCCCTTGGATGACAGCACCCCCTCACTAAGTGGTAGTATGGGGGACCTCACATCCACCCATAAGGGACCTGGTCCTGAATGACCAAGCTGTTGGCCCTCATACTACAAAATTACCCTCACTTCTCCCCAGGGTCTCTGCCTGTACACTCCCAGCTCTCCTGCTCTGGAGAGGGCACAAACTCCAAGATCTGCTCTCCTCAGAGTCTCCTACACACTCACTCTAGGCCAGTGTTCCTCAACCTTTTTGATACCAAGGATCAGCTTGCTGCCTTCCTAAGCCGGATGTATGCTGTGCCAGGGAGATCTCAGGGACCAGCACCAGTCTATGGACCGGTCATTGAGGAACACTGCTCTAGGCTACAGGCTACTCTTATTTCCCCAGCAGGTCTGGTCTTAGCCACCTGACCCTATGCCACTCCTCTCCTCTACCTGGGAGGTGGGCTCAGCCTGGCATAGAGGCAGCTGAGCCACGACCCCCTTAAAGGCCCAGCTCACCCTGTAACACCAACCTTGCCCTAAAGAGACATTCAGGTGTCAAGCCCAAGGCAGCACCTGTCTTTGCTCTGGTGCTTTATATTTTGGGATAACGCTTGGTATTTTCACATCCCTCACCATCCAGTGATTCTGTTGACTAGGTGTCAGTTGCAGGCCGCATTTATAGCTCGTAAGCATTGGCACAGGGGGTCACAGTGCAGAGGGGCAGGGCAAGGAAAATGGGAGTGGGTGAGGGACAAGCTGAAGCAAAGAAGGGTACAGCAGGGGGCTAGCATGCTGAAGGGATGATAGATAAGGTGGCCCAGGGTAGATAATCACATAATAATCCCTAGTACATTTCATCAGTAGATCTCAAAGGGCTGTACAAAGGAGGGCAGCAGCATTATCCCGGTTTTTACAGATGGGGAAACTGAGGCACAGAGTAGTGCAGTGACTTGCCTAGGGTCACCCAACAGGCCTGTGGCAATAGAACCTAGGTCTTCTCAATCCTGGTCCACTGCGCTATCCACTAGAACACACTGCCTCCAATAGGCACAGAAAGGAAAATCAGCTTGGAATAACTGAAATAATAACTAAGGGTATCTTGCTTCCCTTCCCAGCCACACTCCCCGCTACTCCTTTGTCAGTATGTTGGTCCAATTTAGGCAATAAGCTTTTCAGGGTGAAGAATCTCTCTTGCTCTATGCTTGTCTGACCCACACTTCCACATGTGGCTCCCTGGCCCACCCCTACCTCCAGTGGCTGGACAACATTGCGGGTTAGGAGCCTGTTACAGGCTTTGCGGTAACAGCGCCGCGTCTTTTAGCTCAAGCAACAGTAAGGACTCATGGTTGTAAAGCCAGAGACCGCAAAGACCCACCCCAGGGCATTGCGTTATGTTTGTAAATTCCTGGCACATTCTTGGACGCTAGATTGTCTTGGTCTGGACCAGCAGTTCCCAAACTCGACCACATTGCATACCACCGACAAAACGCCACCACGTGTAGAGGTGGGTGGAAGGGGTAGGACCAGGAGGGGAGAGCAACCGCCATGCTGCTTGAGGGAGGGGCCGGCGCTGCAGCAGTTCCTGGTCAGCTGCTTTGTGTCCAGGGAGGAGGGGGGCAGAACAGTCAGGCCGCCACGCTCCTTCAGGGTGGGGCCGGCACTGGAGCGGCTCCTGGCCAGCCCCCCCAGCAGCAGGTGGACGTGTTCCATTAGGAGGTGGCCTGTGTACCACCGGTGGTACGTATACCAGTTTGGGAATCGCTGGCCTAGACTGTCTTGACTGCGCAGGGCCATAAGGAGGAGAAAGTGCCCCTCTCTACAGCTCTGTGCTGGCCCCCTGGAAAGTAGTCTGGGCTGCAGAAATAAGCAAGGTGAGTGGCCAGATTCATTGCACTTTCAAGATGTTATTCAACCAGCACTGACAGCACAGATCTGCTCCACTGGGGGCCTCAATCAGCCTCGGGGCACATGAGAAGTCCAGCAATGGCCCATTAATGCATTCCCCAAGGTGGCTTAGTGGGACTGGAATCTGGCTGGCTCAGTTGCTGTGTCACCTTCAATTAAAAAAAATATTCTGAAAACGCTGGAGGTTTACGCAATGTATCCTTCCCTTCTGAAAAGCAGTCCCTATGCAAAGGCTAAGAGAAAACTGCAGGGAAAAGGCTCTGATCCTCAGATCCTCAAAAAGGCCCAACTCCCACAGCAGAAATCAGTAAATACCTAAACACATTGAAGGCTCTGGGTCTAAGAACCCCTTTGCGCAACTGCTCTGAATAAGATCACTGCTCATCTCTCTCTCCTTTAAGGTTCCCTGGACCCCTCACTTGCCCCCCCCCAAAAAAGCCCAGCCCCCCTTTCAGCAGCAGTTTGGGGCCCAATAGTCCCTTTCAAGTCACCTCCTTCTTAGCAGCTCCCCAGCCACTCAGTTACCAGGCCACAGGCAGCTCTGGAGGGCAAGGAGTGACATCCTTCCCCTCCAGGAGCTGGCTACCAACTGAGCTCCTGGGCCTCTCTTTTATACTGCCTGTCCCGCCCCCCCCCCTCTTCCGGATGGGCGGACAGGCAGTCTTTGGCTCCGCCCCCACAGGCCCAGCCTGTTTCTCCCTGTCAGTTTCTGAGGGAGGCCAGGCGTGCTCACTACAGTGAAGGAGAAGCTCCCAGCTGGGCCCCGCCAGGATCCGGTGACCTCATCAGACAGGCCCAAGCACTCAGTCGCAATGTGGCTTTGGACAATGGGTGGCTCTCCAGCCAGACAATGACAGGGTTGGATGCTCACTCAGAGCCAAGCCAGTGCTGGGGCGGCCTGGAAGGGGAGCGTACCCAAGGCAGCGCTGCGTGCTCTTCCAGGAAGGGCAAGACCTCAGCCTCAGTTCCTCCCCCCACTTTTGGGGTGGCTTGCATGAGAGTGTAGTGCAATGGTGCCTATGTGGGCACCGAGCACCCTCCCTTCCCCAGGTGCATTCCTGTAGCGGTTGATCACACTCTGGTCCTTGACTTGACTGGGGAGGCAGCCCTGTCTCCTGGCTGTAGCAGGGGAATAGGAGATTGCCAAAGCTCAATGGATCATTACTCTTAGAAGAGCCCTCATGGTGGCTGGGCCTGGCCCCTCCAGTCCCGATCTCTCTTTAAAGCATTAAATGAGCCTGATCAACGGGCAGGCTCCTGGACAAAACTCTGGTGGGGATCTGGACAGAACTCCTGACATAGAGTGCAGCACTCAGCACAGCCTGTACTGGGTGTTTCACTACTCTGGGGGAGGGGGCAAGCATGGCAGTTCTAATATGTAATAGAGCTCAGCCCTAGTAGCGCTAATTGTCCAATTTCAGATTTTTTCCCCCTTTTTTAATAAGCTTTCGCCAGTGAAAAGAAAAGTGCTGCCACCAGCAGAAGTGATTTTCCACTCACAGCTCCTGCCTCGCGCACACGCTCCCCGCATCCAACCAGTGACTGAGGCCTGAAATCATATTTCATGCATTAAGTTAATGCCTTACTGGAAACAACCGGAAATCTTACCCTGATGACACAACGCACGCAGGGTTATTTTGGGGTGGATATTGGTTTACTTATAAAATGGTCTGTCCTGGCAGGGCAGTCACAGGAAATGAACCTGTAGCTCTAGACACGTCCTCTATCAGATCCCGAGCAGCAGGGGAATTGGAGCTGTGAGAGGCTGTGTTCGTAGGCTGGCTGTTAGCTGCGCTATTAGCAGCGTTTGCTGGCTGGTTCTACACACAGTGCTGGAGGTGGGTGCCTTGATGTATTATGCAATAAACAGCATGTTCACAGTAAGCAAGGCTTTGTCCCCCGCACCATGATCTGAGTTTCGCAAGCAATAAAAAGCCATCTGCAAAGCCTCCCCTTTTGGTTTTGCCCGTGCAGCAGCACCGCGGTCTGGGGCGAGACAAAGTCTCTCTTCGCTGTGTAAGATTCTGCTCACTGATCAGATTATCTTTGTGCTGCCGCCGTCTGACACCTGAAACATGAGAGCCTGCAACCAAGTGCCTTTCTGCCCTTTTGGACGCCATGGTGCGCCGACGATGGAGCATTTTCCATTTCTTCTTTGACTGGAAGCGGACTTAGTGCCAGCGAGTGGCATGTGACAGCCATGGAGACCAACAGCCTCTATCCTTAGCACAGGGATGGCTTCCTCCCCAATCCCTGGTCACTCAGCCAGATCTGATCCCTGGGGAATTCCTATGGCACAGGAGTCAGGGAGGGTATGCAGAGAGCTGGCGTAGCTGGCCTTCACCACCCCATGCAGGACCACTGGAGCAGGCGGTATGCCACTGTGTTCCTGGGGTCACAGCCAAGTCATTCCTGGGCCCCAGTTATTCCCAGATGCCAGAGCAATCCCTAGGGGCTGTTGGCAGCCAGATGCCAGTTGAGGCAGCCCATGGACTGCTGTAATCGGGACCGAGGGCCACACAGGTGCCTGGCAGCCTCAAAAGAGAGATACTTTGGTAGCAAAAAGCCAGTGCTCCCCCTATGCACCCACATAGTTCATCCCAGATGTAGAGATGAATTCGGCCCAACAGGCCTCGACACTCCATGCAGAGGCCAGTTCTAAGTCTGGCTGTGGAGTTCGGTCTTTATGCCCTGTTCCGTCTTTGGCCTCTCTGCTGAGCCTGCCCAATAAAAGGGTCCAAGTGGTGTCAATAGTGGCACTTTTGCTCTGATGTCTCCTTGGTCCCTGCTCCCAGTGCATCTGTTGCTTGGATCACCCTCTCCTTCCAGCTGCCTCAAAGCATCCCTGCTCTTTGGCACCTCGCTGCCCTGCCTCTCAGCCTCCTGCCCCTCTTTCCTGCTGTTCTCAAGTGAGTTCTCAAGCGAGCTATGGGTAACCCAAGGAGACTACAAGGTCAGCTCTTAGAGGGGCAGTGGGACTGGGCAAGAGATGGGTCTCAGTTTCTCACTCTGTCCCCTAGAGTCTGGCCTGCTGCTTTCTGTGCAGAATTGTAAGAGCAGCGTGAGATTACCCATTTTGGGGTGGGAGGGGGCGGGGGATGTGAGCGCGTAGTTAAAGGCTGTCTCATAATGCAGCCGCATAAGGTGCTGGATTAATGCCTGCACAAGCAACCTGATTTTTGGCATTTCCTGACATCTGAGTGCTGGACTTTGCAACCGTAACAATCTTTTACCATAGGTTGGTTTGGGTTTTCACCTTCCCCACAGGCCAGACACCAGCCAGGTGGCAATGACTCCTGGGCGCTGCAGAGCTGGGTTTACCTGCGCGCCCACAGGGGTTAACAGGCTGTGCCTGTCGGTCTCCTCTCGCTTTTGATGCGAGGCGGTGAAGGAGAGCTCTGGGGGTTTGACTCTTGCTTGGGAAGATTCACCTTAAAGCTTCACCCTGAGGCTGTTCTCAGGCAGTTGTGAGTTATTTGTTGTTCTTGTCATTTCCCATCGTCCCATCCTCTTTCGCGGCTAGTCAGCCACTCGTTCCTTCACTGCTAGTCTAGTGGGGTGGGCTGGCAACCGTACAGCTCCAGCATGGCAGTGTCTTGCGTATCCGGGCAACCCTCCTCCTTGAGGGATGAGGGAGAAGGTCAGGGTGGCAACGGGGAGGACCAGAGGTGGGGTAAATTGGCATGGCTCCGCAGGAGTCGACAGAGCTAAGCTGACTGGTGCCAGCTGGGATCCAGCCCTTAGAACTCTGTATTGAAAGGGCGGGTCCCTTGCAGTTGGGTCAGTGCATCGCACTGTCTCACCCACTGACCCATCACCTCTCACGTCCTCCCCAGCCCTCGCTCGCTGGGTGCTCATTCACACCCCCCCCCTTCTCTCAGCCAGTCCCCTGGCCTCCTTCCTATTTGTCTCAAACACGCATTGTTATCACCCACACCCCAGCCCCTCCCTCCCCCCAGGCCTTGCGCAGGCAGGCACCTGCACGTCCAGAGCTGGGCCGGGCAATGGCGCAGGCAGCCCCGGTGGAGGGCCGCTTTAATTGGGCACGTTTGGCATCGCCGGACCCTGATCTCACTCAAGCACACTCTGTGTGTGTCACATCACATGGGATCATCCCGCACGCCGCGCAGCACGGGGACCGCCCTCCAAAATGCCGCCCCGCCCTTTCCGGCCTGCAGGGGCTCTGGTTCCTCCGTTTGCCACCGCAGCATCGGACGATGAGCTCGGCCAAGCCAGGTGGAGCAGCAGCTACTAGGCCAGGGATGGAGGGACAGACAGAGGGACGACAGTCGGAGAGGGCCAGAGGCCGGCACAATGGGACGCAACAGGGGATAATAACCTCAAGCCCCAGGTATCTCAGAGACATTCACAATCTGTGCTGGGCCCAGGGCATCCCAGGCTGGAATGAGCCTGGAAAGGGTTCTCCCACGCTGGGGCTTGAATGCACATGGAGCAGGAGGGGCCTGGCGGGGCAGGGCCTGGCGAGGAGCCAGAACAAGTCAGTGCCTCGCTTGGACTCCCTGAAGGCTTTTTTTTTTGCCCAAGGACTCAGCCTCGCTAGCTGGGATAACGAACCAGGATCTGGATCCTCCCACTCTCTGCACCTCCCTTGACGGCCATTGTCCTAGCAGAGCAGCCCCCTCACTATCCCACCAAGCCCCCTGTCTTCCTTCCACTCCCCTGCGTGGCAGTGGGCCCCCTCCCAAGCGAGCAAGTCTGGACCAGCCCTCAGGTGGCTGCGAGCTGTTCCCCGACCTGTCGCACTGTCCTGCTGGCCTCCATCCCAAGGATGCTCTCTGCATCGGCCTCGGTTCCCATTGATGGCAGCCAGAAGTTCCCTAATGCGCCCAGCAGGGGGAGCTTTCAGACTGTTCCTGCCATTTGGTTTAGCATCATCCCCACTTCTGCCAGGAGCAGATTTGCCCGCGTGGCTGCAAGGGCTCTCTTGTCCGCTCCCTTTCCAGGGGTGCGCAGTTCTCCCTATTGAACACGGGGCATCTCTGGTTCCCTTCAGATGCAGGGGAGGAGCAAGCTGGGTTTCCAGGGGCAGTAGCAGAGGGGTTTTACTTCAAGCAGTGGGCGTGTGACAGACTGACACCACCTGGTGCTCTGGGCGAGGGGCCACTTCCAGTCTCAGCCCCAATCGCCAGTTGCTCACTCTAAAAACCTCTCCCTTGGCCTGCAGATGTTCATGTCTTATCACCATGCACAGGCCTCCCTGAGATTTTCCAGCCCGCGCCTTTCATTGCCGTAGCACCTACCAGCGTTAACAGAGGTCGGGGCCGTACTGCACTGGACAACCCCAGAGTGAGAGACAGTCCCTGCCCCCCCCCCAGTGCCCACCAGCCAAAGAGAGAAGAAGTGGGAAACAGAAGGATTCTTATCCCCATTTTACAGATGAGGCACTGAGGCCCAGAGTGATCAGGGGCTTGACTTCCAAAGGCTCAGACCCTGCCATAAACCAGCTCAGTACCTGTTTAGGTACCTAAACACAGGCCGGCTTTCACTGAGAGACCCATGGGCAGCATCCACCCTCCAAGGCACAGAGTGAGTCTGTGGCAGAGCTGAGGATTGAACTCAGCTCCTAAAGCTCAGCCCAGTTCTTTAGCTACAAGATCAGCCTCCCTCTCTGTGATAGGGTCTACAGACCCCACCCTGAACCAAGGCGAGCGGTAGAGCAATACTGGGCTACAGAGGCCCTCATGCTTCAGTGGAGGAAGAGAATTGTAGAAATGTAGGACTGGAAGGAACCTCAGTAAGTCATCTAGGCCTGGCCCCTGCACTGAGGCAAGGTGAATTGTTTGAAGAATACTGGTAGCCCAGGGAAAGGAAGCAAGGCCCACTCCGGGAGCTGTGATGAGAGCGACTACAGAGCTGTTCAGGTTGCTGCAGCAGGGAGGAAGGAGATTTGCCCTCCACTGCTTTAGGGCACTGAAAGCCCTAAAGACATCGCTGTGAACGGGACATTAACAGACCAAGTGGTCTGCATCCCACAGGCCTCCTTATTAGAACGGCCTTGGCACCTCCAGGTGGAAGGCCTGTGATTCTGGGTGTGCAGTGTGATGAGTGGAAGTGGGGAAAGAGGATCAGATCTCAGGAGGGATCTATACTGGTGGCTCACCAGGCATTCCTGGATGTAGGGTCGGGGCTTGTTGCTGGGAGGCCAAGAGCAGAATCTCACCACGGAGGCCTGGCCTTGCAGCCTGTGAACCAACGCTCCATTTCAAACAACTCCGCCCGCGAGCATGCCAACATATGTACGACCAGTCATGTCTCAGATCCTTGCACTTAGCTTTGCGAAAGCCAGTCTTAGCCTCCTCCTCATCCATCCTACCGAGCCAAGCCCCTTCTGGCACACACACCTCTGTTCACCTCCTGGCTGGCCAATGGCTTCCTGCCCCCTGCCCTTCCCTGGCTAGCTAGTTGCTTGCTCCCCTGTCTGCATGGCAGGACTCTCATCCCTGTGGTAAGCTCTTTGCTGGTCTTTCCATGCTGGTTAATAGCTGAGACCTTGTCCGGCTTTCTCACCATTTCAAGTGTCATGACTGCCCTTTTGCCTCTGGTAGCTCTTCAGTCTCGTTAGCAAAATATTGAGCTCACAGCTGTGAAACACCCATTTCAGCACAGAGCACACGGCTCACCGTGTCTAAACACTGAGACCCATTGAATTGTTCCAGACACAAACTGCCTTAAACAGAGAGACTGTAAAGATGTAGTAATTGCTTCTGTTAAAAACCTCATTAGAACATTGGGCTTATTAGAAACCGCAAATGCCTGAAGAGCCAAGGCTAAGGGTCACTGCATAAAACAAAACTTGGAAAGTCTAGAAATTGAGAACTAAGTTTTCACAAACACCCTTAAATCTGCCCTGGCTCCTGCTACGCTCCATGCACCCCTCCCTATAGGGTGTGCTGCTCACATGATGGAAACCAGTGTCTACGCCAAGTGTTTCAAATGTGTAAGAGCTCTTCTCTGTCTAGCTTCTTACAAGCACCCATTATTACCATGGTCTCTGAGCAAGTCCTTGCTGTGGGATAGGTAAGGTGATGAGTTTGTTTTGGAGATGGTGGTGCAAGACTCTGTGGTCTGCCGGTAACATCTGTACAACGCGTGGGATCATAGGGCTAGATCTGAAGACTATGCGCTCCCATAGGCTTTGCATCGACCCATAGTGGAGATCTGGCAGGATAGGGATGGGTGGGTCTTGGGAACGGAGAAGAAAGGAGAATAAGTGTAACCCATGCTGGCAGAGCACGGCTCTTTGTCTCCCTTTCATGGCTGGTTTATGAATTTGCTGTTGTCTCCCAAACAATGAAGCCGGTCCTTTAGCTGAAGCGATAGAAGTTCATTCTTCTAGTTCCAAAAGTCCTGGTTGGGATCCCTGCAGCTGATCCAATGAGGCAGGAAGGGGAAGGGGCATCATTACACAAGCAAGTGGTGTGTCCACTCCTCCACCTAGAGAAAGCAGGAAAGTGGGGGCAAGTTGGGGATATATGCAGAAGAGATGTGAAAGGGTTGTCTGTTGGCAAGGCACATGGAGTTTTGTAAGGGGTTTCATTTCGTTGCTCTCATTTCTGTGAGGGTTTACAGTGATGCATGTACAGGGCACACTCAAGACACATGAGAGGGGATGGTTTGGGCCCTGAGCAGCTCTCAGTCCAGGGATGGACAGACAGAGAGTGGGAGAAGAGAACAACCAGAGGGATTTTCTATTCAGGTCAACTTGATTCACTAGAGGCAGCAGGGCAGAAGTGGGTCTGTTAGTGAGATTTCAAAAGGGAGAACATAGGGGTCTCATGAATGAGCCGGAGGGAGGCGTCATAACATGCCCAGGGGGCCGTGGGGAAGAAAGCACGGGGCGATTGTGCAAAAGACTGATAAAGGGGCAAGCAAGGCTCAAACAACCCAGGCCTCATTCCCAACTCTCCATGTCTGGGATGTTTGGGAGCTTGGATCAGAGTCCTTCTCTGGGATTCAGGCTAGTTACTAAGTTTCATCGGGGCCAGGGACAGAGAGGGTCACCCCTTCTCACCCCTTCTCCTCTGGGTGCTGTGGGGAGGGGCCCTCTGGCTGCCAGTCTAGGGAGCCAGCATGGCTCTGCCACCTGCTTTTGTCCCTCTCCTCCAAGAAGCCTGCATGGAGGGTGGGAGGGAGAGCACCACAGTGTGGGACAGCCTGGGGCCACACGACTGTTGTCTGCTCTCGGTGCGTGGGAACCTCATCGTGGAGCCGTGCTTTCCAGCTCTACAGCGCAGAGGGAACGAGACTAATTACCTTTGTCACCAGCTTCTCTCGCTACCTAAAGAGAGCAAGCAGCGTATCATCTGCCTGTCAGCCAGGAGCCCGTGTGGGGTGAGGAGCCACTCCCCCACACGCATCTATTCACCGGGCTGTCGATGCCAAACGCCACTCGCTGACAACAAACATTGTGCCAGGCGCCGGAGGGAAAAACTGATTAGAGTAGGACAGGGCACGGTGACTCACAGGGGGAACTGGCAGCTCCAAGGCAGGACTGATAAAGAGCAGCTGGCTTTCTGCAGCAGCAGCCGATGCAGGGTGTGTATACAGGGATCTCCCCTGGGCCCTGGACTCAACTCTCAGGGGTCCAGGCCTGCATGTTCGGGCACCTGGCAGGACCCCTGACAGCACTGAGAAAGGTTTTTGAGGCGCAGGAGAGATCAAGAGAGCCATCTAGCCAGTATTCACCCAGCTCTTTGCTCTGCTCATCAGCTGTCCCACCCTTCTGAAGACATCACCAGGCTGTCTCTGCACTCCTTTATTGATCAGAGATGCAGACTTGAACATTAGCTGCAACAATGTGTCATTGCTTGCCTATTCCAAGACCCTTCTAGCCAATAGGGACACAGAGCTGGTTTCTTCCTCCTCACAAAAGAGGCTCAGACACCTGCCCCTAGAGACTCAGATACCATCCCTCTTAACAGCTAGATAAGAAGGTGGCATGGGGATAAATAAACACCAGTTGAGGAAACGTGTTATGACTCCCAACGCTGTCCCCTACCGAGTATCATGCAGCACTATGTAATTATCAATCACAGGTCTCTCCTCAACTCCCTCCCAGCTCAATCCCTGCCAAGGGATCCCCACCCAGCCTTGCATTGCTATGACACTCCAGGAGAGCAGGGTTACAATGCCTCAGTGCTGCCCCCTAGGGAGCCTTATGGCGCAGTCTCACGCCCCAGGAAGCAGCCCCCTGGCACTGCCCAGCACAGAGCATTGTCCCCTTGTGCTCTGGTCTCCTCCCTGGCAGCCTGCTGGGGGAATTCGCCCCCTGCAGCACTGGGTCCTGGATGGCTGTGTCTCCGGGAGTGCCACCTCCCTCAGTGTTAACTAGGAAGTGGGGAGGGAACTGCCGGAGTGAGACAGCAGCCCATCTCCCGCATCTGGGGGTGTCTGATTTCTGACACTGTCACCAAACCCATTCTAAATCACTCCTGGGGGGGCAGGAGGATTTGCGTCAGTGGGTGACTGTTATAGCAGGGAGAGTGGCAAGGGGGGACTCCTGGAATGGGAACCAGCTGCTGCTTGGGTCAAGCATGGAGAAAACTCCCCCTCAGGCTGGCCAGGGGGGTTTGCAGTCAGTGCTGCCTGCAGCATGTTGGGAAGGGCAGGAGGACCGGTCACTTCATTCGGCTATGTAAGAGGGGAGAGGGAGAATTTCATTCCCACTCACCCCAGCAGATTTCCTCCATCATCCCCCAAGAGGTCTAAGTTAGTTCCTCATTCTCAAAGGGCAGCTGCCAGGCAGGAGTGGGAAATGCTGCAGACTCTGCTTCGAGCTTCCCTTCCCCGCTCACGCCTGTGTCTCTCTCCCCCTGCTCAGCTGGATCTCAGGCAGGCCCGTGGGGATCCAGCTCCTGGAAGCCCAGAACTGCCCTAGAGAAGCATCGTCCCTGGTAGAGATTTCACACCGCATCCATCGGAATCCCTCTGATTGCACAGCTCATCCTCACCACTCTTAGAGGCGGTCAAACAATTCAGAAGGAAGGGAATCCATTTGAACCGAGATCTCCCAAAATGGTCCCCTACAAAGGATTCTGGGGATCCCGCTCACCTGAGCCTAGATGTGCCCCACGGAGCCTCTTCAGGGGATTATCTGTGAATTCATCTTATTTTGCTTGGAATTACTGTCAGTTCCATGAAGAGACTTCAGACTCCCACTCACCCATCGCCCCTGAGCTGGGGTCCCCTTAGAACCTCATCCACTGCAATTGCAGCCAGGTATCCATGAACCCAGCTCAACTCAGTCTCCTGCTTCCCAAAGAGCTCCCTGTGCACACAAATTTCAGGGCCCAGGAGGGATCTGACCTTGGGAGTCTTTGTGCTGGGTGTTTATCCCAGACCCCCCATTCTGTGGATTCAAGGTGAGGCACCATCCCTATTGAGCTGGTTCAAACCATGAGTTTAAAGGTGAGATGGGCTTGGAGAAGAACAGCATTGGCAATGAGGGAGGCTTGGCTCTATATCCGGTTTAACAGAGGCAGGCTAATGCTGTCCAAATGCCGTTTCAGGGGTTGTTGGGTGAGGGGTCTAACTGTTTAAAATCTTCATTCTAGCCTAGGGTGGGATGTGTGCCAGAAAGCAGGCTGGCTCAGCCCTCTCTAAATCAAGGTAGCCTGGAGTAGTCGCATACATATAGCTCAACCCCCATTGAGAACCCAGATGTCCAGAAATCCAGATCACTTTAGCCTGGAACACACTCTGCGGTGGGGTTTCAGATAGATGTCCTGCACCCCATTGCCTCCAGTCTGGATGTTCACAAAGGCATTCCGTACAGAGAGACACAAGCCATACTGGAAGCTGGAAGGCCTGGATGCTACCTGGGTCTGCCACTGACTCTGAGAGCTTGGCCAAGTCACACTCTCTCTGTGCCTTGAGTTCCCCACCTGTACAGTAGAGACACTTTGCAAAGTGCTAGGTAAGAGATAAGCAGTAGTATCAGAGTCCCAGTCAACTCACAATGGAATAAGCAGATCATGTCCTAACCTCTGTCTTCAGCCACTCAGAACTTTCTAAAACATTCACCTTTGGGTCTGACATTTTCCAGCCTTGGCTCTGTCCAAAGGTTACTTTTTGGGGGGGAGGAGGAGGAAAGATTTAGCAAAAATGTTCAGCTGTTTGATCTTAAGGGAAGATTACAGAAAGGAATTTGCTATGGCTGGTTGAAAATTTTCTGTCAAAAAACTTTTTCAATAAAACCTTATTCACAAAAAGTCTGCTTTCCACAGAGAATTTGTATTTGGGTTTTTTATTTATTTATTTATTTTTAATTTTTTGGTGGGGAGAGAAACACGGTACCCAAAACCAAAATATTTTTATTCGAATATGTTTCCGCAGTACCTCATGGGAATTGTAGTTGGATTGCTTCATGTCCCCATTCTCCTTTAGGGACTGGTCTCCCTATTTGGACTATATCTCCCATGATGCACCAAGGCCAAGGACTCCCAGGATGCAACCACTTTTCCTCACCATAAGGGGAGACTGTAGCGCTTGATGGGATATGTAGTCTGAGATCAGGGATCCTGGCCTATAGAGAAGAATCAGAAGGCATGAGACATCTGAACTACAATTCCCATGAGGCACCATATAGATATTTTCCAGTTTTCGACCAAAGTATTTTGGTATTTGAATTGTCATTGAAAAAAATTGAAAATTTTGAACCAGTTCTAGTCTTTTTCCATTGTAAAAAAAGAATATTTTCATGGGTTTAATTTCAGAAAAGAAAGGGGAGGGGAAGAGAGGGAAAGCTTGGGGAGCAGTCTCATCTAGGGAAGTTACTGATAATCTACAGTAAAGAAAGAATCCTATTTTGTCCTTCCGTCTGTTTGCTTACCTCAGTCAGGATGCAATAGCCTCCTTGGCATATGTACACATGGCAGTAGAACCTTCCCTCGTCTAATACCTTTTGCCCTGAAAGTTAAATTACTAATAGATGTATCGTGTACTACTGTCATTAGTTACACTGGGCTGGGGCCAAGAGGCCTCAGTCAGATGGGGGCCCATTGTGCAAAGTGTTGTGTGTACATATTGTAAGTGACAGTCCATGACCCAAAGATTTTACAATCTAGAAGAGGTACAAACATTTTATATGAGTCATGTCCTGTCGAGATGGTGTATGAAAAACACTACAAGTCTATCAGTCCCTTCACCTCACAATTGTCAACGTATTTAGCCTCACAGTGTCCTTAGGAGGTAAGGGAGCACTACTATCTCCATCCTACAGATGGAGAAATTCAGGTCCTGCAAGAGCCTAGAGCACAGGCAGAAATTGAACCCAAGATCTCCTAAGTCACAGGCTACTGCTTTAACCACTGTGCATTCTTCTGCTCTGAAAAGCAAGTATAAGTGTGTGTGTGTGTGTGTGTGTATATATAAAAGCCAACTCGTAGCAGTTACGAAGCTATCCATAAATCACAACCTATCTTAGGGGCAAATATGTGCAATGACACATTCTTGCATGCGGAAGATGTTGACACCATATTGTTTTCCAATGCACTATATATTGCTTATTGCATTTTCAATAAAGAAGAAGTTATTGATATTTACAAAGGCAACTGGAGGTCTCAGACAAGGGGCGCATTGTGCTGCACAAACACATAGCAAAAGACAGCCTCTGCCACCCAATATTTATGTTCCCATCCAGACAGACATCCCCCTTTTTCCAAAGAGAGAAAGTCCCTACCCCAAAGAGCTTACACTTTAGTTAGACAAGGCAGGATCACTATCCCCAGAAGGGAAACTGAGGCCCAGAGAAAATCACTGACTTCCCCAAGGTCATACAAGGTTTGTGACAGAGCTAGGAAACAGCCCCTCTCTGAGTCCTACTTTGCTGTTTTAAGCACCAGGCCATCTTTCCCATCCAGCAAAGGGCTTAAAAATCTAAGTGGTTGGGAGTCTTGGCATATTTGTTCCTGCAGGCCTGTGTGAGCTCTTCAGAGTCACCAGGTCCTTTCTCAGGAGCTGTCACATGCTTATCCACCTCATTAATTTTACTGGACACGGTCTTAACTTCGTTTTCCAGCGGGACTGGAGCATTTGACCAGAACAGAGCACTTGCAGGAATAGGAGGGAGTGAATCTGAACCCAGCCAGCAGCCTCAGGTTGTCTCCTTTTGCCTCTAACGGGTCTCAGCTGGAGCCTCTCCACCTAACAGGGAAGGCAATAATGAACACCAGGCAGACAGTAAGGTGTGCTTTAAATTAGTCCGATTTGGCAATTTTCTACTGTATTTTTCCTCATGGTGTTTTGCCTCATCGCGTTACCCAAATAACAAATATTACAGGATCTTATTAGGGGATAAGGCAACAAGTCGCATTTATTGTGAACACAGAAACTTCTGTAGATAGTATCAAAGAAAAGAAAAGTATCAACACTGTAATAACATTAATATTGTGCTCTACTTAGTGAAATAGCATTAATAATAATGTAAACACTAGGAAAACAGTATTAACATTATATCAATACTACAAATTACAGTGACACGTTTCAATTGATGCTTTCATTCACATTCACACACACTGACAGGCACACACAGATAGAGACAGACAAACATACACAGGGATCTTCCAGATGTCATAGTTACCAGCTTCTTGGTGCTCATGATAGTCACTGGCCAGGTGACTAGAGCATGAGGATGAGGAGCAAGGTTCTGCCGATGCGCATCGGTACTCCTGGCTGATGTGATGTTGTAGACCCGAACCTCCAGCCTTCATCTTCTTTTCCCATTTTATAGGGAAAGGACCCCATGTAAGTCTATGGGTTTTGCATTGTCATGCTGCAACTGCATTCTTGGTGTGATCCTCAATCACCCACATTGTTGCAAGCCTGATCAGATTTTGTCCTTTGAAATGGGCTGGCTCCAAAGTCATCAGGGTGGCTCCTCTTCGGCCATTTGATCATCTTTGCTTCTTTCTTCTTCCCTCAAGCGTTTCAGGTGAGGCTGGTGTTTTCTTCATGTCTGTTTCGATATCCCTTACTCAGACCAATTGTTCAATCACTCTTTTTGTCTACAACCAGCTCAATTGCTCAGCCATTCACACTTCAATCACTCAGGGCCAACTCCTAGCTGAAGAACTTACATATTATTTTTAGAGCAAACCTTATTTCATTTTTGACAGTGTCTTTCACAATTAGATAGATACATTACATTGCACAATGTGGCTTTTGTACTTAGAATAGGATTTTTACAAATATATTGGAAGCAGGTAAAATTAACAGATAAACTGGCCAGTGGACATAGTACAGACATTTACAAACAATCTTAAAATTATACAAAGTACAGACAGACTTGAATTAACATTTAAAAGGGTAGAACAGTAAGAGTCAGTTTGAGGTTTTAGCTTTTGATTCGGACTGATGTGCCTTTTGGTAGGAAGGGGGGGGTGTTTGTGGCTCTGTTCTTACATATATTTCAAAAACAAGATTTTGGCCAACAATCGGGTTCCACCAGAGAAAGGAGAGAGAAGCAGATCTGCCCCCTGTAGCTACTCTAAACGCAGGATGCTGAGTGGCTAAACCACTCATTTAGGATCCAGGAGATGTGGGTTCAAAGCCAGCCTGTATCACATACTCCTGGTGGGACTTTAGCAAAGTCATTTAGCCTTCCTGTGCATTGGTTCCCCATCTGAGGATAATACATTTTTCTTGTCTATTTAGACTGTAAACTCTCTGGAGCAAGGATTGACTCTAGTTATGAGTCTGTAGAGCACCCAGAGCCACAGGGCACTGATCAAGGTTTGGCCTTACCATACTATAACTAACTGCATACACAAACATTTAAAGGACGTTATTTAGGAGGCAAAGTCAAGCACTGAAAAGTTCAGAAATGCCAGAATATACCGTTGCCCATGCAGCCTTAGTTCAGCCCCTTTGCACATTATAATATAGCATTTAACTGCGTGATCACTTACTATTTTTCCTACGGGGGCCCTGCCTCATTCAGGGTCCAGGGTGCAGCAGTTAGGAAGAACGAAAGAAATGGCTGCTTTGAAGGAGGAAAGGCAGCCTCTGAGGAGATTGAAGGCAGCTCCATCTTTTGTGACTTACTCCAGATTCCAGGAGGCATCAATTTCCTGAGTGGACTCAAATCCAAGCCCCACATGAACTGTTTCATCCTAGCTCAGGAGAACTTGTCTGAAGGAAGTTAGAGGCTTTAATAAAAGGGCAGGCTATGACCAGCTCATCTGAGCAGCTAGTGCCCAGCTGGGTCTTTCTCTGGGAAGGACAAGGGAGAATCTGTCATGTAGAAGAGAAAACAGAAGCAGCACTGGGGGGGCGCAAATCAAAAGTATTTACAAGTGTAAGGGGACTATTAGCCCCTTACTGAAACTTAGTGGGTCTTTTTGGTTGGCATCTCTCAGTACTAAAGGACAGGGGAAGGGTCGATGAGGAATAAGTACCCTGACGGATGGTCCCCTGAGATGGACAGTCCCCAGGGCCAGTGGGGAGAGGCCAACACTCTAGGTCAGCTTGATTGACAGGGCAGGCAGACCAATGAGGGAGCCAGTAGGGTGAGGGGATCCCGTCTTCTGTGTGAGTTGGAGCTGCTGATTACTGTTTAATCAGTTGTATTGCTTTGAACTATATGCATCGATCAGTGGGTCAGGAAAATGCTCCATGTGGGGAGAGCACCCTGGCCCCTGTCCTACGTGACCACAACAAGGTTGGGGGGTCGAGCCCCCAGGGATCCTGGGCCCTGCCTTGTCAGGGTTATGAGGACCCTGCCATGCAGGAGAGTGGAAGGGGAGCCCTCGAGGACAGGCAGGCCTCTGGGTAAAGGGAATGGGAGCAAGGACTCACATCCTTTTGCTAGCCAACTCCACTGGGGTAGTGTATGGTTCCCCACAGTAGTGGGACCATTACCCCGCTTACACAAGAGCCAACATTTTAGATCTTCCCATATTTAGCCATCTAAACAAAGGGCCTGTGTTCAGACCTGCTGGGAACTCAACTCCAATTGAGGCTAGCAGGAGCTCAGCCGCCTAGAATGTCAGATCCCTTTTTTTTTATACCTAAATGTGGATTTAGGTGGCTAATTTTCAGCAGCCAATCATGGAAACATGGGCTGACACCTGCTTAAGACAGACATTGCGTTTTGTAATGATTAATTCGTTGACAGGATTTAAGGCTAGAAGAGACCATCAAATCATCTGGTCTGACCTCCTGTGTAACAAAAGCCATAGAATGTCACCCAGGCATTCCTGCAGTGGACGGAATTGTTTTTCTCTGCTTTCTAAGAGACTCTGTCGAGCCCGATAGCTGATGGCCAGATGGCACTCCACATGTGCGAAACAGCAAGACACAATAGAGATTGTTTGGAGAAACGTAGGAGGAATTAAAACCAAAGGGGAAAAAATACCAGGCATCTGCTACGGGCCCTCGGGACTGGAGAAGAGAGAGAATGATAATGTCCAGATGCAGCTCTCAGGATACTCAAAACCAGTGTACCAAACTCAAGCAGGATTTTAACCACCCAGATGTGTGTTGGGTAACATGGGCAGCCAATCGTGCCTCATGGAGGTCCTTGTTTTACAAAGAGGACAACTTTATGATCTGGCAAGAGGATCCAACAGAAGAGCACCGCTCCTGGACCAACTGGTGGAAGATGAGAGAACCTCACTACTCAAATAATTGCAATTAAAGGCACTTCTCCCAAGTAACAAGCTCACACTGTACAACAGAGCAAGAGGATGCGTTTACTTGGAAGGCATCATAACTCAGGGGAATCAAGCAAGCAGGCCACATGGGAAGATGCATCAGAGACCATAAGTGTGGGACATGCTCTGTTAAAGGTGGCCACGAGCGGCCCTGTACCTAAGTTTAGTGTCCACAGGGAGCAGCACACACTCTTGCTGGGACATCTCTTGTGAGCAGATGTTAGAGCTGCAACGGAGTCACCTGACCTTCACACCACAGGGAGCTCAGCGCAGACAGATGGGCTCCACTGGCAGTGTGGTAGGGCAGAGACCCCGTGAAAAGTTCTCCTACCTTCTGGCCCTCTGGCCCTGCATGGGGGAGAGCGGCCTGGACTGATCCCTGTACCTCTATAAGCACGAGCACCAGGACAAGGAGAGGCAGCTTGAGTCTCCCCTGTGGCAGGGGCTGCCCTACATCCGTTTCACTGAACCCTTGGGGAGTTTTGCAGGTTGTGGCCACAGACCAACCCTGAATGGTTGCCCAGAGTAGGCTCACCAAGGGACATGTCTAGTACTGTGTAACAGGAAGCAGAAGTGGTACTGTGATGCCGTCTTGGTTAAGGGACCCATTGATAGTATTATTTAACATCAATATTGCAAAATGACAATCATTCATACGCGATAGATCATGTCTGGTTATTAGAGAGGTTATCATTTGCTAAGCATGATGGTATTGTTTGTGTATGTGTCATATTTGTACTGTAAGTTATAGTGTATCTGATATATCCGCATTTCAACTTGTGCTGGTGTGTTTCTGGGCAACATCCCAGACAGGGTGGCAGCAGCAGTAAGCCTGCTTAATGGCCCATTAAGGGAACTCAAAGGTACAATGAATGCAGGGAGCTCACCCAGGGCATACACCTTATGAGGCACCAGGACTTGCCCACGTGACCCTGGACTCCATCTTGTTTCTGTGAATTTCCAGAAGCACATGGCAAAGGGCCATAAGAGGCAACTGCTACATCCTATGTTGTCTTCATTCCTGCTTCCAATCCTACCTCTGGGTGAACTCATCAACAACTGAAGCTGTGAAACAAAGGACTGAGACCCATCCAGGTACTGGATGTACACCAGAGAGACTGTTCAAGCCTGCAACCTCCACAGTTCTACTGAGAACCTGATACATAGGGACTTTCAAATCATTTGTATGTATCTGATTGCTTTAATCATAGAACCTCTCACCTTGTTTGTTCTTTCTATCCTTTTATTATAAAAACCTTTAGTTTTTGTTACTGAAGGATTGGCTGGCAGCGTGATATTTTGGGTAAGATCCAAACTGAGATGGGTCTGGTAATGTGGCTGAGCCTTTGGGGATCAGGAGAATCTTTTGGTAAAGGGAATAGAGTTTTAATAACTTATCCTTTTACTGGACCCAGTGGCTGATTAGGAGCCTGAGACTGAAATGCAATAAGGGGGCTGTGTAGCTCTTTGTTTTAGCTTCTTGATAACCAGTGTGGGGGATCAGAAGCACTCTTTGTGACTGGTTGGTGAACCTTATATTGGAGACAGAATTCCCAGAACTCCTTGGGATTTTAAAGGGGTAATGCCCATTTTTCACGAAATGCACTTTTACACCCAACGAGACAGAGCTGTGCCTGCCATATAGAATAAAGCAGCTTAGCCCAGTGTCCTTAGCAGGGTCCCCTATTACCAACACACAGTGAAGAAGCCTACTGTGAAAGGAAAGTTAGTTTGTAATGCCCCAAATGAGGAACTCCCCTGGCTCTGTGGTGCTGGATTCTCCTTCCTCTGGCCAGAATTCTGTCCCCAGTCTGTTCCGCTTCACCCACCTTGTCCTTCACACTCCAGTGGCCGGAACAATGCACCAGTGCATATTCACCCCACCCTCTCACACTCACAGCTGCACCAAAGAAACCTCCGGTGGCCTGCTGCCAAGCTGGAGTAGCTCTCCTGGAACAGAGAGGGGACACATGGGAGCAGCAGGAACTAGCGCAATCCTGAAGGCTAAAGGACAGGGAAGCAGATGGGCCTCCCCAGATTGATTCCCTCCCCCCTCCCCCCCATGCAATTCTGGTCCGGGGGCTAACACCTCCCACACACCAGGCAGAGAGTCCTTCCCCCTTAGGAAACCAAGCTGGGGGGAGCTCGGCAGTGTCATGGGATAAAAGGGAGCAGTAAATATCACTTCCCCATCTCCACTCCTCACTTGTGTTACAGGCTTGCAGAGCTATGGGAAAAAAAAGTCAGGAAGGAGAAAAAGGCTTTACCGCCCTCACCTTATGAGGGGACATTTTCAGGCATCCATAAAGGAAAGCAGGATTGCAGGTATCTTATGCTTTTGAGTCTGAAATTCCCTTGGGAGCCTCCACCCATGCCACCCCAGATGCAAGGAGAACCTCATGAAGGTCAAAGCATGGGTGCTGCCAGTGCCTGCCGGAGGTGAGGGGCTCAGGAAGGAGCACGCCGGACTGAGGCCGCACAGCAAAGGGGCTGGCCGATAGCAGTTCAGTGTGCAACCCTTGCTCAGCCAGGAGCTGTTGGGTGGAGACACCGCAAGAGCTCCCAGATACCTGAAGAGCTGAGCACCGAGGGAGAGGCACTGGCTTGTACTGCCCCCGGGGCAGAGCCAGGAGCAGGTGGGGGGTGAATAAAGGGGAAGGTAGGCTGAAGAGAAGGGAAAAGTTCATGTCAGCGAGATCAGTTAGCTCGTGGAATGGTGGCAACCTCAGCCCTTGGGTCACCTACAAGTGGATGGGCTGGGGCTAGGCCATGGAGGGACATACCCTGTATTGACTCAGGGAACTGGGGGGAGATGGGCAGGATGGATTGAGAGGCCTTCTCTATACCTAGGAGTCTGTGATTCCTCCCGGAGCTCAGGGACTCAAGGACCCCTGCCTGGGATAGCTCATGGTAGGGGGTCCCAGGGGAGGGAGGGCTGGGCTCAGATGAGGGAGTCTTCAGGGCACTTCTTTCAGATCCCCCCCGCCCCCCCACTTGTGCCTGTCCCTCCTCCTGGCTGCGGCGCTGGGCTGTCATTTCCCACTGCCAGCCTGCCCCATCTCTTGCTGTTCCAGGGCTCTGCCTGCCCTTCCTCTGCCTGCAGGGCCTTGCAGTTCCTGCAGCAGGGAGACTGTGTGGCTGCCGTTTCCTGACCCGAGCGATTTGCCATCGCCCAGCGTGGGTGGACAATAGACTCATCCTCTTCCTTTGCTCCAGGCCCGTTTCCTTCTCAGCGCTAGGAGGAAGATGAAAGGGTCAGACAGTGGGGGGAAAAGGGGATGAGTCAGTAGCGAGAAGGAAGCAGGAGAGGCACAAAGAGCC
The DNA here is from genome assembly GCF_026122565.2 of Emydura macquarii macquarii. Classification (NCBI taxonomy): domain Eukaryota; kingdom Metazoa; phylum Chordata; order Testudines; family Chelidae; genus Emydura; species Emydura macquarii. Next base: position 732,977 of record NW_027130807.1, read on the forward strand.
TAAGGAAGGAGGGGAGTGGGAGAGCAATGGGGAAGCTGCTGCCTCCAGCCCACTCTGGCCTTTCAATGACAGTCGCCTCCGGAGCCCAGGGGAACACAGGGAACTCAGGAGCACAAGGCATTAGGCATGTTGTCTTGCTACCCTGAATGAAAGGTCCTCCTGCCCTTCCCAACGTGTTGCAGGCAGCACTGACTGCAAACCCCCCTGGCCAGCCTGAGGGGGAGCCTTCTCCAAGCTTGACTCAAGCAGCAGCTGGTTCCCATTCCAGGAGTCCCCCCCTTGCCACTCTCCCAGCTATAACAGTCACCCACTGACGCAAATCCTCCCGCCCCCCAGGAGTGAGGAGCCGGATTTAGAATGGCTTTGGTGACGGTGTCAGAAATCAGACGCCCCCAGATGCGGGAGATGGGCTGCTGTCTCACTCCGGCAGTTCCCTCCCCACTCCCTAGTTAACACTGAGGGAGGGTGGCACTCCCGGAGACACAGCCATCCAGGACCCAGTGCTGCAGGGGGCGAATTCCCCCAGCAGGCTGCCAGGGAGGAGACCAGAGCACAAGGGGACAGTGCTCTGTGCTGGGCAGTGCCAGGGGGCTGCTGCCTGGGGCGTGAGACTGCGCCATAAGGCTCCCTAGGGGGCAGCACTGAGGCATTGTAACCCTGCTCTCCTGGGTGCTGCATAGGGCGGTGGAGATCTGTGCCCCGTCCCCTGCGGGTGTGGCCGTGCTGGAGGTCGCTCTGCAGGGCGTAGTGCCGGATTTGGCACTGGCTGGGTTTTTCCTTTCACACTTTTTTTCTTTAATGTGTTTCCCGCAATCCGGGGAGGCCGGTGCTGCAGGAGGCAGGATGGTGTGAGCCAGGGTGAGGTGAGCCCTCGGCCTAAGGTCAGCGTCTTCCTGTAAGAAGGTATCTCGCAGCCCCCTCCTCCCACAGGCCGGCGTTCTAGGATGACGTGCTGCCGGTCTGCACAGCCCAGCAGTCAGAGCAGTCGAGTGATAACAGGTTATTAAAGCTCTCTGAAGTGTCCCATTTCCCATCATTGCTCCAAGTGCAGAGTCATTACCATTTAATCATCACTAATCCCCTCATTACCAGTTATCTCCGCTCACTAGCTACTCAGTGCCAGTGCCCAGAGTTGTGCCCTCCCTCCTGCTGCCCAAGGGCTGCTGGCAAAAAGCTGGCCCATGGCCCATGGAATAACTCCATTTCCCAGGCACAAGATCTCAAGAGCTACGGGACAGGAGAAGAACTAAGCCTCTGCTGCTATCTGCCCAGACTAGGTGCTCCCGCCCCCTCCGCCATTTCCTCCACTTGCTGCTTCCCCCCCCAGTTTGTCTCTGTGCTGCTCTCCAGCTGATGGCCTCACACTTCCAGTTCTGATCACTCCAGCTCCCTTGGCCATTGGCTTCCTTTGTCCCCTGAATATGCTAATCCCCGCTTGGGCATCATCTGCAAATCTGTGTGGGGTTGCATTTCACCTCCCTTGAGTTTGTCAAGGGACATATTAAGAGATGGGGGTTGTGCATCCATCCCTGAGGTCACCCCACCCAGCCCTGCTCCCTTTCAATGGTCTCCCATTAAGGATCACTCCCTGCTCCTCAACCAGTTGCTTATACATGCAACGGCATTTTTATCTGCTTGGTATTGGTCCAATTTGTTAATGTTTATGACGTGGCACTAGAGTGACTGACTGAAATGCACATAGACTCTCTGTCCTGCAGTCCCTTTATCTGCTCCATCAGTGATTCCATTTAAGGAGGCTATTAGCTGGATTGGCACGTCCTCTTTCTCATAAACCCATATTGCTCAGTGGCTATTAGAAACCTTTCTCCCAAATGTTTACATTATTGACTATGCTTTTTTCGCTTGGGCTAGATGTTTGGCTAATTGGGGCCCAGCTAATTTCCTAGTGTGGCCTTCTTCTGGCATGGAGATCACTTTGATCTCTTCCCTCTACTACTCCCACCCCTTTCCATATCTGCTGCTCACATGCTCCCAAGATTTATTGCAGATTATTTTCATTTCCATGCCAGAGGCTGGAGATTTCCTCCACTAAATTCTTTATAATCTCTCAAGTAGACGCTTCCATCCAGGCCTCCAGATTCGCATGTATTATGCTGCATCCAGTTCTTTACTGTCTCTTTGTAACATGCGTTCAGATACCACGGTGATGAGGGCCACACAGGTACCTTGGTGGATGCCATGTGGCAGTGATAGTGTCTGCTAACTGCTGGCAGATAGACAGAATAAGAGATGTATCACCACTGGTAGGTGTTCTCCTTTAGATCTAGCAGTTATGGCTTGTGTTACTGGGGCAGAGTTCTAATCCTGTCTCTGTTTAGGGGGGTCAGTTAGACAGTAAGCAGTCCCGTGTCAGCAGTGCAGGGGTCTCTTCTGCTCTGTCAGTGGACTCTCCACCTTGCCCTGTCTCCCCTCCAAGGTTATCTGAATTCCTGGATTAGCCTTTTGAGCTGAAAAGAGAATCCGCTGTCTAGAATGCTCCCTCCCCACTGAGCCCTCCTCCTCTCTCAACTGCCACCCCCTCCAACTCCCCCAAATTGCCCCCCTGCAGGATGTGTTTATCCAGCTTCCTTTGTTCTCTTTGTCTCATCTCCCCTGCATTGTCTTATTTGCCTCCCCCTGATTTTGTCTGCACCTTTGAATGGCAGCATCTCGCTGTTCCTTCCCATCCCCCACCCCACCCCCGTGCCTGTTTCCTACACAATCTTTGCCTGGGTCTCAGCTCATTCGCTGTGCTTCCTTGTGGGCATGTGGGCTTTTTAATCTCCCTTGTATGTAATTTGTACTTAACCTTTAGGCTTCCTGGATTGTCTTCTCAGAAACATTCCCCTCCTGGCACTTTGGCTTATTTCATGCTGCCTCTGCTTTTCTCCCGGATAACAAAGTTTGTGGAGGCAAACTGGGGGGTGCTGGGCCCGCTCTCTCAGCACCGACTCATGGGAATAGTTCCAAGGAAGTCATTGGAAATGTTATTAATTATTACACTCCCCACCTGGACATACATACACTATCTTGCACCAAAGAGCTTCCAATCCAGATAGACAAGAGAGGCACAGATGTCTGGGGTTTTAGGCCCTCTGACTAATTGCACAGTCTTTGACACACAACCTCCTGGCTGGGCAAACAACAATAATCTGCAGCTCCGGTCCTCTGGGCGGGACAGAGCAAGCAAACAGTCTACAGCTCTCAGCTTCCTGGCTGGGGCAAGCGACAACAGTGTGCTGCAAGCCTTCTTACCAAAGGTGAGTATGCAGCCAGCCCCAGGTGTGGGGTAGTGGCAGAGGGACCCGGGTCCACTCTATTCCACCAGGTCCCATGGCAATCACACCACTGGGTCAGCAGGGAAACATAAGATTGCTGCCTTGCATCCTGGCAGCACCGCTGGACCATCTGATTTCCCTGGGCTACTTCCTACCTGACTGTGCTGGTGTTGTTCCATTGGCGACGGGCTCTGGCTCGCAGTCAGGCGGCGCTTCCTTTGGTATCTCCCCACAGCCTTCTGTCTCCTGGGTCAATAGGGCACCGGTCTGCTTCACGGCAGGTCCTAGGCCTTGCAGAGAGCTCAGTTCTCCGGTGGGGACATCAGCCTCCTTCCCTGGTCTGCCCACAACTGAGCTGCAGGGCCCTACACTGATACTTTCTGCCCTGCACCTGCACTTCCTGCAAGGGGGTCGGAGCAGAGCTCGCTGCGCCACCGGCTTGGGTCTGAAGGGAGGCCACTCTGCCTCACTACACTTACGAAATCAGTTCTCTGCCATTGCAGGGGCCTCAGGCATTGGTGCACTTTGGCCCTTCCTGTTCTCTGCCTGGGGCAGACAATACTATAGTCTAATGCAGGGGTAACTGGGGGGGTGCTGGTGGCCTGTGACATACAGGCGGTCAGACTAGATGATCTGGTGGTGCCTTCTGGCCTTAAACTCTTTGTCTCTGTAATTATCCCTTTCTCTCCATTTTGCCCAAAGTCATAGCAGCAAGATTCACCCTGAAGACAAGGTCCTTGGGTTGCCGGCTGGCCCCACTTGCAGAGGGCACCTAGTGACACAGCCAGGAGCTAGTGGTTGCCATCTGTTGAAGTGGAGTTGGTACATCACTTAGAGGAAGTTCTTGTCATGTACACAGTAGGTTGCAGGGCTTGGACTTGCCCCAGAGCTTCCTTCTCAGAGAGAAACACACCAAATGTGTCTTCCATAAGATCCTTTACTGATCTTCATGGATGAGGTTTAGGATTTCTCCTCACATTTTGTTTGGAATGACTATGCAATCGCCCTTTAATCTTTAGCCCATTTGACTCACTTAATTGTCCATGTACCGCAAAGCAGCATCTTGTCACTTCCTTAGTGTCCTTCAGATGCTCTGTCTGAGAAGAAACCTCCATAGCTAGTCCATATCTGGTACAGAAGCTGGGTCTGGTAGTAGCAGCTCGGCAACCTACCATGTACAAGGTGTATGTGACAGTTCTAGGATTCAGGAGTGAGACAAAGACAAAGTCCGTGTGAGGCAGCTTGGAGGAAGAGCCTGGGGCAGGGGTGAGGTGAGAGGAAGAGTCTACTTGTCACTGAATCCAGGCTCCTTTCAGCTGTAATCCACCCCAGGGGAGAGTGAGACTCACATTAGAGCTGTTTAGCACCACAGCAGAGAAAATCCTGTTACTGAATGGAGCAAAACTCACCAGCTTCCAGTGGTTTGATCAAAACATCCAGCTCAGGTCAGGTTTGTTGAGAATTTGTGACTCTTTGGCAGGAACTCAGGCTGAATTCTGAGTAATGCCCTCCCCACAGCTTCAGCAGGGGGGAGATTTAGAGATCCAGGATCCAAATCTTGCTGAAATTTGTGGGATGGGGGGTGCAACATCCCCTGCCCAATTCAAAACAAACATTTGACGTTCCCCTGCCCTGGTAACCCAAAATTCCCAAGTCTGGCCCAAATCACATGAGTCAACATCCTGAGTCTGAAGCAGGAAATCTTCTGGTTGGAAAACCCCTTCATGGATTCACCTTCCCACAGCTGGTCTTGGCTAAATCCTGGAGAAATGAAAATGAGCACAGATGAAAACAAATGGGGAAAGAGAAATGTGTTACCTAACGTCGGTAAAGTGCATGGAGGTTCCGAATCAGCTCCACATGGGGGGTTTGGCTACATTTTGTTAGTCATGTTTTAACATGTGTGAACTCCATTATAACCTCTAATGTAGACAGACTTGACAGTTTATTCCTCGTCCCATTTAACACTAGACCACAGCAAAATGGGTGTATCTGCTACATTAGAATTTACAATCTGTTTAGTTAATACATCACTAAAATTCAAGTGTAGACAAACTGTTGGGCAAACGTCAGGGCTGGCTCTTGTTTTATCCAAACCAATTGCCCAATTTGAGTCCTAATATGACTCCTCCTTTCTAACACCCTTCCTTGTGACACAAATGGGGTTGAATAGTGGTTACTTGTCCAGTAGATTTCCTCCCACCTTTCACTCTTTTTCAGTTCTTCATATGAACTCCAAGGTCACACTTTTCCTTGTTCTTTCCCCCACTGTTTGCATGAAGACACTATCTGCCACCAGGTCTAAGGGCATGTCTACACTGCATTATAAACCCAAGTTCAGACTCAGGTTTGAACCCAACTCCCTGCTCCCGTCCGGACACAAATCTGTTTGACTGCAGTCAGCAAGCACTCAGGACCTGGGTCCTAGGATGCACCCAGGAATGTGGGTCTGCATCCAAGTCCTGCTGAGACTCATGGTCCAAGCCTTGTCATTTTGCAGTGTGAACACAGAGCAAGCTCCAGACCCAAGTCAGAAGGTCTGCGTAGTGCAGTATGGACACATTAGCATGGCTGAGAAACCTGGGTCCATCAGTTGTAAACCCAGGTTTACAATGCAGTGTAGACGTTCAAGCACAGGCTTGAAAGCACAGTCCACAAGCCCGGGTCCCACAGACCTGGGTTTACAGTACAGTTTAGACACACCCTAAGTTTCTTCAGTCACTAAGTAAGGTTGCCATTTGTATTTTCCAGCAGAACTCTAGCTACAATGATTGAAGTCATCTATTATTGTAACTTCTTTCATTTTTTGACATTCTTGATATTTGCTTCATAACTGCACAAGCGTCCCCTATTCCCTGCTTAGGAATCTGGAATAATAATGTAATATCCCACGCAAAAGCTAAACATCAGTGCGCTGTTGCAGATAAGAAATCAAGTGCCCAAAAGTCAGGAAATGCAAAGTTAAGGTTGAAAGCTCAAGATTAACTCAGGCCCAGCCTTGCTGCTAAATGCCATAAAAACAGATCTGTCTTCATGTCACTGAAAATGATTTGTCATGTAGCACAATACATGATACAAACTTGAATTCCTTAAAGGCAGCAACTTAGAGAAGATACAAGATTCAGATTTAGCTTGATTTTTGTCTCAGCAAGTTTCACAGAATAAGCCAGAGAATATCAGTGTTGTAGCTGTCCTGCAGGACTGACACCCCCTCACACACACACACACACACACACACATACACGCTGTTTCCCTGGCCAAGTTTTCTTCAATCAGTCAGAAAGCTTGTTGGTCTGATTCCATGCTGCACCTCCAGGAGCCAGAGCTCTCCATATCCTGGGCAGCTCCAGGGGCTGAAATGGCCCTCCGCATACGTGAGAGCAGCCCCCCAAATGCTCTGATGTATGCTTGTCCTGGGCTGCAGTGCTATTGAGAATCTCCCTCGTGCCCAGCCCATCTCTGGTCTAGCTTTGTACACACACATTCCAGGGCTTGCGGGGGGAGGTGGGAGGTAACATAGGGCAGCTTACATCGTCTCTATGCTGCATCTACCCCCAGACGAAAGATAGTGCCACTCCCCAGGCTGGCACTGCTGGGGTTGCTGGCGTCCAGCACTGCTGCAAATAGCAGGCAGGCTAATCTGACTCAGGCTGCCCTCTGCCAGCACTTTGCCAGCTCCGTGGGAGGGGAGGTTAATGGCAATTGACAGTCTTCTGACTGGCTGTATTTTGATTGTTTCATCTGTTGTCAGGGCCCATAATAATGATTAAGGACTTTAACATTTAAAATGTGTGTGTGTGTGTGTGCGCGCGTGTGTGTTCCATCCCGCTGTGGGAGAGAAAGATAGGAAAGCTCCTTATGAGTTCAAGTATTAAGTATAATAAAGATTTTTATCTCCACTCCTCTTTTATTCTCTATTAGATTTCCTACATCTCTTAGGCACCCAATAAAATGTTTGCTAAAGCAGCGCCGTCTTCTCTGCTCAGTTGATAAACACAGCGCCCGTGCCGTGCTCCTATTAACCAAACACTGGCTCGGGAGGGAGGGCGGCTTCCAGAGAGGGACCGCCAGGGTCTGAGAGCGCGGGGTATTCCTGGCAGTAGGACAACACTGGTGATCTTGCTGCGGGAGTAGGGGACAGATGAGACGGAGGGAAGGAAGAGGGCTGGGCGTAGTACGCAGGATGTGATGAAGGAAGAATCACTGATGTTAAGGGTCTGAGCATCTGATGCAAACTCCATTAGAGTCTGTGGGAGTTTTTCCATTGAGGCTTTGGAGCTGGCCCTGAGTGAAGCTGGTGGGAGTCAATGCCACACCCCTGGCGAGCAGTTCCTATGGAAGCCAGGACTGCCTCGCGCTGCGGGCCAAGGAGCACTGCATGCCTTGCTATCTCCCTTTGCCTTGGATGCTTCTCATGCTAAATAAAATTCTCTAAGGGTTTTGTTTTTCTTCTCCATCAGCTTCTCATCCTCTTCCTGCAGATCCTTCTCACCCCAAAGTGTATGCTGCTTCTCCAATTTCCACACATCCATGGAAACGTTGGAGCCCTGAGTCCCTCCTCATCTCCTGGTGCAACTTAAGGAAGATCTCATTCTTTAACATCCTCCTTTTCTCTCTCCAGCTGCTCTGTGTCTGTTCTCTGCTGCCCTCCAGAGGCCTCTGCAGAGCAGTGGCAAGTATCTTGGCCTGGTTTTCCCAGTACCTCAGCCTTCTTGTTCTCACTAGCCAACTCGGGTGTGGCTGCCAGACCTGGGAAAGAAAAAAGACATCTGATGGGAAAGTGTTTGTGTGTGCCCCCTGTGTTCCAAACCTCACAAACACACCCTGCTCCCATCGACAATACCTGCAATAAATAGGGGATGCAACAGAACTAACACATCCACCGAGGGTATCTTCTCCCAGGGTAATAGAACTTAGGGGTGGGAGGGAGGAGAAGGAGCAAATAATGCAGCTAGACAAAAAATGGGGGATAATGGAGTCCAGGATTTGTGTGAGCACTATCACAATGTGCCACTGTATGTGCAGGTAAACTGAGGCAACCTGCAGCCTCAACAGAGTCCAGCAGAGGCATCCCCTGCCCCCAGGGACTCCTGTAAATCTACAGCTATCCTGTATTCCCAGGGCTTCTCCCTACCCTCAGTTCAGAATGCTGGCAGAGCGCTGTCTCTTTACAGGCAACTTACCAGCTTCGCAGAGAGTCCACATTCAACCTATGGTTTCAGCTGCTGCTTAAGGTCTGCTCCTGCAGTAGGTCCTGTGAACTTCAGAAAGTCCACAGGGTGCAAAGCTGAGAAGAGGCAGCAGGAATGAAGATGTGGAGCAGGGCAGACGGTGGAACTGTGGGAAGCTGACTCATTGGGTGGAGAAGCCAGGGACCATGTGGGACTCCCAAGCCCCCCAGTTACCTGTTCCTGCGCTTACCTGGTCCCATTAACCTGCAGAATTTAGGGGCAACACATGCCACCTCTTGCTTGCCTACCTTGCTTCTTATGCACACCAAAGGTTTCAAACTATAAAAAAATAAGGAAATTCTCATCCATAAATCTTTGCTGTGCTGGGTTAAACTTGAGAGCACGTATCAGTAACTAAAGAGTAAAAAAATACTTACAATGACGTAATAAAAACCCAGAAAAAAAAAATCCAACATCCCTCAAACAAATGCAGGCAATAGCAATGCAGGAAGTTCAGACTGAAAGTTAAACTTAAAAGAAAGCTTAACATTTAAAGGATAAAAAGGCACAGTTAAAGCATTCAAACAACCTTAATTCTGCCCTTGCCGTATTAACTTGATTAAAGATGAGAACAGAAAGAAATTCTGAGGCACCCTTATCCATCCATAATAAACAGTTTAAAATAATCATTGACTCCAGCCACTGAAATGATTTAGTCTTAATTGTACAGTGGCTCTGCAAAACCCGACTGACTGCCTTTATGTCCACGAAGATAAAAAATGAAAAAAAAAGATGTAGTATACAAAATTCCCACTGAAACGAATAGCATAGTGGAGGTCATCATTCATTAAGACTTCATGTACCACACATTATACAAGCATCAAGAAATTAAGAGCTATTTTTTCCATGTATATTAAACTCCTAGGCCCAAATCACAATAGCTATAGCACTTACAGGAAAAGAGCAAAGGCTAGTGCGGTTACAAAGCACCACACTTACAGCTTGTACTATATGGCAGGTCTGCACAAGGGCAGCATTCTTTTCAAACTCAGTATTATTATTTCTGCAGCCGTCAACCGCAAACTTCTTAACACCCTTAGGGAAAAAGATCACTTAGGACCAGACCCAAAATAAACTGAGATCCATGGATAAGCTTCTAGTGATTTCAACAGGCTTTGGATGAGCTCCAAAGGGAAGACGGAAGGTTGCCAGGGGTGCAGTCACCGGTATATCTACTTTTCCAAACTATGTGCACTCGCAGGTGTAGAACGTCACAGCTCCATTGACTTCAGCTGAGCAACAAGTTGAAGCTCTTAGAAAATGCCATGGATCCAGAAATAACAGTCTTACGTCTACCCAGCCTTATTTGTGTGAGTAATGGTTTGCAGCGTCAGGATATGCCTACACAGCAAAAGAGAACCCACGGCTGGCCTGTGTCTGTTTCATTGCTGTGTAGAATTCTGGGCTTGGGTCTACACAGTAAAAAAACAGCCCCGCAGCCCGAGCCCTGCGAGCCTAGTCGGCTGGCACATGCCAGCTGTGGGTGTTTTGTTGCTGTATAGACACACCCTCATGCTCCTTGTGTGAAAGGGACAAAGACCAAAAGATTGGCAACTGGTGCCACCAAAAGAGCAGAGTTAAGGTTATCTGGGAGCTGTCATTGTGTAGCATCAGACTTCCAGATGTTAGGTGCTCTCTGCTATAACCTCAGCTTTGAATTTCGAATGGGTGGGATATTTTTTTAATATAGCTACGACATTGTTTTAACACACGCGACCTTTTAGTCACTGATGCGAGCTCTAAACCTGAACAAAGAATTATGCCTTACTTAGCAGTTATATAGCACTTTTCATCTATAAGTCTCAAAGGACTTTATGAAGGAAGTCAGTCTCATTAGCTCCATTTTAAAGATGAGGAAACAGAGGCGCTAAGATGAAGTGACTTGCTCAAGATCACCTAGCAGATCAGGACACACACAGGTCTCCTGACTCCCAGTCCAGATCTCTAACTCTTGGACCTCTCTGACCTCATTCCCCCTTCTGGCTCAGTCAATTCTTCAAGGATTTGAATTTCAAGGATTCCAAAGAATCTAAACCACTAAATCTACAACAACATATCCCTCCTCATCATATATCCTTACACTTGTGTCCTGTATTCTAACCTCTCTCTTTTCCCCTTCCATCCCTCTGCCCTTCACTATTTAAATAGATATTGTTATGCTGGGAGGTGTTAATGGTGACCATCAATCCCAGACCTGATAAAAGTGGCTGGGTGTACTAAAAAGTTCCAGAGGGGTAGCCGTATTAGTCTGTATATAACAAAAACAACGAGAGTCCTGTAGCACTTTAAAGACTAACACATTTAATTTCTGTAGGCATTACCTGAGGAGAGAGTCTACATAGCCTGCAGAAATTAAATGTGTTAGTCTTTAAAGTGCTACAGGACTCTCGTCGTTTTTGGGTATATGAAGCATCCTTCATTTCAGGCTAAATGATGGAGCAATTAAGTATACTTTGTTTAGTGATAGCTAAAACCACAGAAGCCACCTTCCAAGTCATGACCAGCCAGGCCTGACCAGGAAGCAAAGCCATTTGGCCTGCGGGGTTTCCCTGGAGACTGATTGCAAATGTAAGGGTTGGGCCATTGGTTTAGTTGCATCTGTCTCTCTGCAGAAGGGACCAGAAAGCAGGGAGAAAGTGAGCAGAGAGGCAGTGCAAGCGTGGACCTAGGAGGAAGCCAAGAGAGATCTTTTGGGGAGAGAACTCACTGAGAAGGCAGGCTTGGATTTCTGAGCCAGGAAAATGCCTCCTCTTTATGTCTAATGTGTTCAGGGGAACAGGACTTTGTGTACATTCATTGCAAATAAACAAGATTTCACCAAGGAAACACCTGACTCATTTCATCCATTTCTCCTCCTAATAGAAAGGCCCCAGAAGGTCTACGAATACTGGCTAACCGCTTGGAATAAAAGGGGTTAACAATGTTTTTAATAACACCAGTGACTTATCACCTCTCTCAGTCTTCTCTAAGAATGCCCTGATTTAATTATACATTGGATCCGTCTCTATCAGCATCCTGGTCATGTGCCTCACCCCACCAGGTCTTTGCAATACCAACTAGATGGTAATTGTCTTCATGCATGAGAAACTTGACTGCCTCTTGCTTATTTCCCTTGATTCTAGCATCAGCATGGTCACATCTCAGCCAGTTTTCACCCCCTTCTTTCTTAATCCTGGCTCAGCATTTCCTTTATTAGTCATAGGGCTGCTCCTCCCCTTTCCTTAGAGACGTAGTTCTATGCATTATATGCTTCCATAATTGCATTCCCTTCTCACTGCTTAGCTTAAAGCCCTTCCCACCAGCCTTGCTAACCCACCCCCCAGGAGGATTGAAAGTGGAGAATCCATCAATACAGTAAAAAAGCCAATGCTGCATGAATCCAAATCCTCCCGCCTCCATGCCAACTCCTAAGACACCATTTTACCAGCAGGATCACCCCTCTTTCTTCTTCACTGGCACTTGTTACAGGTAAGCTTGTTGGCAAGATCACCTGAGAAGTTCTTTTCTTCTGTTACTGCCTAGCCATTATCTTCTACATACTGGACCATGCTACCATGGGATCTTTACTGCACTGCCTTCAGCTTTCCTCCATGACCCTGCCTTGGAAGATCTGAACAGCTGTTGAATGCTCAATGTCATTAGCACATTAGCATCCATTTCAAACAGAACCCAAGCTGCAGAGGAGGGGGATGATGGATCCGTTAAATGCAGTATTTATTTCTTCAGAGCCACAGCTGCAGATCCAAGAGAAAATTAAGCCAGCTCCTCAGCTCACGTCAATCAGCATAACTCCACTGAAGGCAATGAATCCATGCTGATTTACACAAGCCAAGGGTCTCAGATGTGAGAGGCATAGAGTCTAAAACCAGTACACGGCTGGACTGTGGGAGAAAAAAGCTGCTGTGTGGACACAATCCAATGATGTTTAGCTGGGACAGATGACAGCATCATGAATTGTTATCAAAACACAACTGTCCTTATGGTATAGATGGGGCCTGAAGTCAAGCATCCAGCCCAGAACAGCAAGTAGAGATCATTGGCAGGCAGTTGCACAATCATTTTATGCCTTTTCCAGAGCCTTTGTTCTACTTTAACTGTATTCCAACATTTCCTTGTTTTCATGTTCCACGTCCTACTTCCAGGGACAGTACAGGTGGAACTGGGAGGTGAGACGGGAGGACACGGGAAAGGAACATTCCCTATGTCTCTAATTCTGAGTACAGTGGAAGCAACTGCCCTGCTACCTCACAGCTCTAGTGCATGCAGGAAGGTTGTTTCCTGAGGATATTAGCTTTTATGCTGCAGTTATTTGAGGCAGTTTCATGGGGGCAAGCCACAAATGCAGAGAAAGATGATCTGTGAAGCCAAGGCATGGACGTGCAGGGAGATTTGCAAACTATATGTTTCCCTTTTAGGCAGCTGAATAGGAAAGGAAGTTCTGGCGTTCTGGACCCTGATGTTCAGTGGCAAAATTCCTCACCCCAGCGAGTACCCAGCATGAGGATGAATGTCGTGTTAGTGACTGAGTGAAGCAATCATGTGCACAAACCATTAGCCATCTATCTGCTCCATTGCCCATCCAGGATCCCAGTTGCCTGCACTCATCCAGCACTCGAGTCCGAATCAGACACCTGATTGGAATTGTAGGGAAAATGGCACGTACCAATAATCTTCAACTCCTAACTGTCTTAGAGGAGCTTGAGCCTGCTCAGTCAGGCTAGACTGACGCTTGGATAATGCGGCTGCACAAGGGAATAAGAACCTCCTGAGGCCCCTACACAGACTAACTGGATCTTGGGCTCAGCCAGGATCACTGGGGCAAGTGGGACCAACTCATCCACTTGCACCTGGAGCATGTGGGTAGGGCCTTGGCTCCAGGCCCCCTTACATGCTGGACAGAACAGCTGAGACAGCATGCAGGGGTAACAATTTATTGTGATACAGGTGTCCCCAAGCAAGGGGGAAATAGAGGAGGAACTGGTGTCTCCCAGAGGTGTCTCAGCATCACAACACCTCCAGGGCTGCTCCTGGGCCTGGGCAGTTTATGCACCACCCCTTGTTCAAAGCTGTACCCAAAGGCACAACGTAGCCCAATAGCTTTTTTAAGGCACTAGATAAAACCACATGAAGACCTAATCCCATGTGGGGGTGAAGGATGACGAGAGGAGCCTCTAAGGCCAGCATTTTCAAACACAGGTGCCTAAAATAAGGCACCAAAAATCTGTATCTGGGCAACTGAACCAAAGTGGGCTGACCCTCGATTCAGGTGCCCAAATATGGATTTTGGTGCCTTATTTTAGGCACCTGTCTGAAAATGCTGGCCTATGCCTCAGTTTCCCCATCTGTGTAATGAAATCTGCCTCTGAGATTGACAGAGCAGTCTAAAGTGGGCGGGGGGGGGGGGAGTGTGTGAATGAAAGGACGGTGGTCCTGCAGGGGGTACCACGTGAGGGGACAGAAGCGAGTGGAAGGGAGACAGATATTGTTTCACATTTCAATCTCCTTTAGACCTGCTGCTAAGATCTGGGGAAGGCTGCCGTCTGCGGGAAAGCAGAGATCTCAGCAATAAATATTTTTAGCTAAAATTACTCCCAGAGGGACAAGAATGTTTGTTGGCCTGAGAGCAAAGGTGTATAAACACTTAGAACAGGGAGTGAGTGGAAAATGAGGAGAGGAGAAGACAGAGGAGGAGGGTATGGCAGATAAATAAGGCAGAGGGAAAGAGAGATAGGGAGGAAACTGGAAGGATAGGGATGAAATAGACTGAAGGCTCCATCCCAGGAGCTGCTGAGCACCTGAGTGGCATCAATGGGTGTTGAGGGTGCTTAGCTCACAGGATCAGGCCCTGGGGAGAGCCAGTCTCCGTCCATATTCCGGAGCAGAAATTATTTCAGACACCCCACTCACCTCGATGGCAGCAGCTGAGTAGGGCTCACAGTCATCTGCTGACTCCTGCCCTCGGCTAGTGAATATCTGCCTCTGGGCTCATGGGTTTAAGCTTTGCTTGGATGGGATCTTAGACTGGGGCAGAGCTTGAGGCCCAGAGAGAGATGGGGCTCCTAGGCTGGCTAACAAGTGGGCAGGGGAAGTGGCACTGATGGTGCAGACAGGCCGAGAGTGGGAAAATGGCTCTTTGATTGACCATAATTCATCTCTCTGCTTCTGCCCCCCGTCTCCCATTTTCATGTTCCTGGTTGGGTTTCTTATGTTCATTTAATAATATCGGCTGCCTGGGAGAGGAGAAATAATGAATTTTTATGAAACATAGAACCTGGACTGAGTGGGAACCCAGCAGAAAGGCCCTGGAGCTCTTTTTTTAATGCCCCACTCAGCTTGGCTGAGCAGCGGAGAGGCTGGGCTCCTCAGGATACACAAGAGGGGTATTTGTGGGAGGCATATCAACTCCACGGGAGGAATATGAAAATCTTTCCTCTCTAGCTCAGGCCTGTTTGGCTCTGCAGATGGCTTCAGCTTCCAAAGAATCTGAGATGGACTCATCTGGATCCTGGTCTGAGGAACTTTGCTCCCCCACTGCCAAGGAGTGTAAACCTGGGGGGATTCTCCAAGGCCTAAAAGCTTCCTGTAACTGGGTGGCTCCTCTAATTTCAGGAGAAGTCAGGGGAGGCCTCCAAACAGAGTCCCCTCAGATGATACCAGCTGCTGCTCTTGATTTGTGGCTTTTTCTCCTGGTAATTTCTGAGCAGCACACTCTCTACACTACCTTTGGTTCTCCACACTGACCATCACTCCACAGCTTCTGTCCCTTGTCAAGGGACAAAGGAGGGCACTGCTGAATTGGAAGTAGCTGATCCGTCACTGTGGAGTGGACCCAATGCGGGCAATCTACTGTCTGGAGGAGGAGGAGGATGGAGGACATTATTTTTATTGGTGTTCACTGTGAGACCTACGAGAGGCCTCCAACATTCCTCACTCTCAGGTCTCCATCCAACTCCCTCTTCAGAGGGTAAATCGCCCTCAGTGGCTCTCCTCTTGTTTGTTTCCTCAAAGGGCTCTCTTTCTGTTTCTCCTCTTTCTGCTGCTCCTATCTCTGTCTCTACCACTTGTCCCCTTAAGACCAGCTCTTAGAACTGAGAGATGGGTAGCTGAATGCTGAGCTCTGAGTTCAGTGCAGAAGCTGGAGGATGAGGAGGGCAATGGGGATGGTGAAATGCTATCCTGCTGCAATGGAGGTGATTGTCCTATTAGGGATGGCAGAGGGAAGATTATGATGATGCGATTTCTACTGCTCTGATGAAGGTAAAAAAGATGAGGGCACTACTGCTAATAGACATCATTACCAGACTGTGAAGAGTGCAAATCAGACTGTCATGATGAAACTGGTTATAATTATGATGAAGTTGAGAATTAAGATGCCTGTGAATATTACAGAGGACAATATTGTGATTCCATGAGGGCAACCCCATCCTGATTCCTGAGATGAACCACAAGAAAATACTGCTTCAGAAACTCCATCCCAGATTTTACACAGAGCATTGGTCAGACGGGACTCTGGGAGTTTAGTCAGTGCACATGTTAGCTGTGCGTGCAATGCAGACAGGATCAAAGCACTTCTATTTACATACCTCCCTACTGAGTCCTGGTGTCTTGATTTGAGGAACAGCCCAGTAACCTGGATGTGACCCTAAGAACTGCTCAGTGCCATCTGGGATTACAAGAATATCCTGATCCTGGTGTGTACATGCTAGTTGACCAAAGAATATCATGTGAGGTCTTAAATGAAAGCCGGACTCATGCTGGTCATTAATAGCATGGTGAAGTATATGTACAGATAAGTCAGGAGCTATGTACGCATACTGAGAATATGTTCCTAAAGCCTGTATCAAGGCAGAGCTGACAAAAAGATGTGTATTCATCTGTCTCTTTGACAACATGTAACTCAACCATTGTAAGCCAAAACAGTGGAAGCCCTATTTACATACAAATCAACTGAAGGCGGTAAGGGGGAGTGAAATCAATTGAAAGGCAGCACACCAAAGAATAAATCACAGAAGGTTATCCTATCTCTGGATACAAACAGTGAACTTTCAGGAATACATGGAGAAGGCAAGGAAGACACCCTTTATCCTGCACCTAGAAGTGATGGGGCAGTGTGGGATCACAGCCTGCCCTGACTGAAACGTTGCAAAGGACATGTGGGGTGAGAAACTTCTTTAGACAGAAGGTTAGACTGTTCTGTTTAGTCTCTAGAAAATGTGCTGTGATTTTGTTTTATACGTAACTCTCTTGTTCCCATTATCTTTACTCACTATCTCTTGAATCTCTGATAATAAACTTATCATTGTTTCCATGATAAATATATCTCAGTGCTGTGGTATTATACCAGGAGCTGATCCTGAGCTGAATCAAGCTGGTGTGTGCGCTGGTCCCATGGGGACTGCAGAGGTGGTATTACTGTGGGTGTTCGATGAAGAAGGGGCTGGACACTTTAGAGGAACACTTCAAAGGAGTTCGGGGATGGGGGTTCACTGGTTGTTAATCTGCATGGCAAAGTGAGGGCTGGCCTAGCTCAGCGGAGATTGTTTGGGTGGCTAACAGGCTGGCGGTATCAAGGAGCTGATGCTCAGGTAAGCACAAGCAAGGCTACCTCTGGCTGAAAGCAGGGGTGTAACAAGGTGACTCACTTTAGAGGTGAGGGTGAGAGTACAATATCAGCACTTTGATGAAGATGATTGCGATAGGTAGATATATCGGCTCTTGTGGTTCCAGCCTTCACCATCCACTTGTTACATTTTCGAACAAGCACCTTTGTGCTTTCTCCCAAGTTGCTCCTCACGCTTGCGTAGAGCTCCCTGTAACCATCCACAAAGCCACCTCACTGTCCTCGTTCAGATCCCTCCTCACAACTTTCTTTTGCTGGGATACCTACAGAAAACTTGACAACAGTTAGGCTGCTGGTGCGCTGAGACCACTGCCTGTCAGGCTGACCAATTTTGCTTTGTTGTTCCCTTGCGCTCCCTATCTGCCTGTATCCATCTGTTAGTTATCTCTTGTAATAAACTTAGCTGGTAAGCTTTTTGGGGCAGTGACCATCTTCTTGTTCTGTGTTTATACAGCATCTGGCAGAACGGGGTCCTGATCCATAATTGGGGCTCCTTGGTGCTGCTACAATACAGAGAATTAATAATAATTATGCCCTTTCATGAGGATGATTGTGACTGTGGTGATGAAGATGAGGCTCAATGATGGAAATGATGGGAAGCAAACGGCTTATTATGAGGATACCCCTAAGATCAGACTCAACTGCGCCATAGTGCTGATAAATTGGAGCAAGATGCTGAAATCAATTAAAAGAGATGCAGTGAGAACAAACACAACAGGATTTATAGGAGGAGGGCTAATCAAATGCACACATAGAAAAGGGGACTTAGTGGTGAGGCAGCTGGGCCAGCAGAGAAGGGACAGGATGACAAATGGAAAAGTCAACAATCTGATGCTCTTGCATAAGAGGCAAGGGTGTTGGGGTGTCACACAAAAGAGATGCTCATTCCATTCGGTGCTGGGCTGGCTGCTGTCAGGAGCCTGCGTTCAGTTTTTAATTCCACATTTGAGGAACTGGAAGCAGACCAGAGGAGAGTATAAAAAGTCAGAGAAGTGAGTAGGAAAAAGGTCCCCTGGTGCAAGGCTAAGAGAAAGTGGCACATTGAGTGGGCAGGAAATGAGGCAGAGGAGAGACCTGAGAGCTGACTACAGATACATGAAAGGAGTAATTCTCGCCCGCTGAGGGCGGAACAAGAAATAACCAGCTCAAGGTCCAGCAGGGCATGTTTAGGTTAAACAGCAAAAAGAACTTTCTGATTTTGAGATGAGTTCAGTCTGGAAACAATTTATGTGGGGAGCCCCCTCCAGAAGTGGCCCCAGCCTTGCAGTGGCAGGGGAGCAAAGGGAAGGCACGTGGGCAATTGGCTCAGCTCGACCTAGTGTAGAGAGATGCATTCAGCCAGCCGTGTGCGCCTGCATAGGATGCAAGGGACAGTGGTGGGAGCATCTGCAGGACAGTGTGGGGACAAGGCTGGGTAGCTTGGAGGGGCACAGGTGAAACATCCCCCAAACCACTGACATTTATGGAACACAAAAGAGGTGTGACAATCACCCCAGCCAGGTGACAAAACCAGGATCCTATGACAGGGTGAGGGGCAGGGGTGGGTTTTGGCAGGATTCCTGGTGGTGGGCACAAGAAGGCTCAGGGACACGGAAGGGAGAGAGCAAAGGGTGCCCACCCCTGCCAATCCATTCCTCAGCCAAGCAACAGCCCCTCCCTCTGCTCTCAGAATCAAACCAGGAACTGAAACCTCAGCTGAGCCCCAGAGCTCTGCTTGGTCCTCACAAGGGGGAGTAGGAACAAGCCCCTTCTTTCCCCACATTCTGCACCCAATCACACGAGCTAAAGCAGCCCCAGAGCCCAAATGGCTCCCGAGGGGCCATCATGCTGGTTGCACTCCAGCCAGACCCCCTCCGATCCACTAATACTCCTGACATCAGGGGGCTGGAAGGGGGTGGCCAACTCACTGGGGGAATCTTCAGTCACCCCAGGCAGCAGAAAGGGGATTTAATGTTTGGAATTCCTTTCTATAAAGGGTAAAGTGGGAGCAAATAGCATTTACCTGTCTGGTATCTCCACTGCCCCAGTCAGCATGTCCCACATACCTACAAGACTAGCTCCTTTCTCATCTACCTCTCATGTGCTGAGTGCTACTTTATTTCTTGCTCATCTCTGTTCTCTTCCACTCCGCCCTCTCACCTCTCTCCATGAAGGGTAAATCTAGCTCAAGGATTTTTGCCAAGGGGGCCTGGTGCCTAGGGGGAAAGCAGGGTAGCAACATGATAAGGCTAGGAAGATGTGGACCTGGTAGCACAGTCACCCAGCCAGTGATGCCTTCAGGTGGCCATTTTGTTGCAACTTAAAAAATTGGGGTGAATCTGTGTTCTGTAAAACCAACAGGGGCTCTGGGATGGGCCCCACAATCAGGGCCATTGCCAGCTTTCACAGTTATTCAGCCCCCCTACTCACCTTGCACCCAGAGACTGCATCAATTACATAATACCCTGATGCAGGTAATCCCAAGTGTTCAAAAAGCATGAGATGCTTTAAAAATAATACATCTGTGGGATGAAGGGTTGTTTGCATTCTGAGCCTTTAGGATACACTTAGCTTATGTCTGTAGGCTTTTCTCTGCAACCACAAAGGCTAGAAACCACTTTCTACTTTTTCTTTAAAATAAAAGCTCAGATTTCCCCCCCAAAGCCCTCAGACAGAATGACAAGAACAAACAGCCCCCCCAATGGTAGGCCTTATGGTTCTGTCTTAATATGGCTGGAATTGTCCAAAACCACATTCTGATTGGTTGGGTGGACCATTTTGAAGTTGTCACAGCTGCATGCCATCTCCCAATAACATACAGCTGGGACCTCACCAGTGGATGGCTGCACCCACATGTTAAGTGGGGGTGGTAGCAGTGGGAGCTAAAGTGGCTGGAGATAAAGATAATCCAGGCCTCTTGGGGCTTGTTCCAAATTTCACTAGGAACTATTTTTCACAGTGGCAGGGTATATGTGTTGTCTCCTCACCACCACGTTCGCTTGCAGGACCAGGAGTTATAGAGTTCCATCCTGGTCGTGACTTCTGTTCCGCAAGCCTGTTCTAGGCCTGGTTTCCATGGGAACCCTGGCCGATAGCTGGGGAGGGTGCTGAGTTCCTTCCTTCTCTACAGCCTGTGGGGATGCTGGGTTTTAATAGAGAAACTAAGGATGGAGGGGGTAGGGGATCTGTTTCCCTTCACAGGGAGGAGGGTATGAGAGCCTAGCCCTACAGGAGTGGCTGTTCTGCTGCTAAGTCTCAGCCGGAGGGCTGAGGCCACAATCCTACAAGGGGTCTGCATGCACAGATCCTTGTTCCCAATGGGACTCTGTGTGGCAGTATGGCCCCTGTAGGACTGGGGCCACAGTAAGAGACAGGAGTGATCATTCATGTTTCAGTGCTTGAGCCAAGCTGAGGACTTTCACACTTTATGTCCTGTTTCCTATTGAACAGAGGTTCATGGACATTTGTATTGTTCTTATTGTAACAAACCCAAGGGCTTCCTGTTTGTTGCCCTACTGCCCCTTGTGTCTGTTCAGAACTTCACAGTGACAGCAGGGGCAGGACTCAGATCCTTCTGCTCCCAGAACTCCTATCACTTGAGTTAAAGGAGAATCCCTTTTAGGTGTTTAGCAGTATAGTATGTAGGGCATACAGAGGAGCAGTTCTGATTCCATCTAGCAGAAGGCAGTGGTATGCATGCCTGCGCAGGTGTGCATACACACAAATATAGCAGCTGTCTCACTGCGGTATCCTGAAGAAAAGCCATCGCATCCTGTCCCAGCACACGGTCGCATTACAATGCTTACATGCCATGCAAGCTCAGTAGTTTTATGGGTAGGTCAATGAGCTGAATTTGGGATGATCCTGCCAAATTCAAAACAGGTGGCAACCTGCTGGGGAAAGGAGAGAGAATGGATTTTGAGAGCATAAAAGTCAATTGCTGGATAAAATCCTATTGGAGTTGAACTCTGGTATGTTCAGCTGATTTGAGCAGGTTTGCGGAGATAACACTATTCCCAGAACAGATCTGCACAATCCTACCTCAGTTTTTTATTCCACGCTCCAGCCAGAGCACAGGAATAATACAGACACAGGAGTTCCTTGCTCTCCCTGTCCCAGCCTGCCTAGGGGCCCTAGGAAGGCTACAAGCTGAATCTCTCCTGGGGGATAGTTTCTTGGCCTTCGATAGGTTCCTTTAGAAGCCATGCCCTGCAGCCACCCTGACAACAGTACCCCCTAGAGGCTGCAACGTGCATTCCCTCTTAGTGGTGACTGACCTTTCTCGGAGGGCCCCATAGTGTGGGGCACAATAATTCCACAGCCTGATAAACACACGGGGCCTGAGTCTGCTCTCACTCACAGCAGTTTGAGCCTATAGGGCCCTGGGAGGAGAATCAGGCCACTGAGCGAGGAGCGAGAAGGGAGTTCAGAGATGGGCAGCATGGCCCAGTCATCCCCTCTGACACTTGCTCTGCTCCTTACCATCCCAGTTGGCCTGGTACATAATGGCCTGCTTCTGTTGCTCTGTGGCCCCTTTACATGCTGTGTTGGCATAAAGGGGTGGAAATGGCCTCTGGGGAATACCCATATCTAACAGGGCTCCCGTGCCAGCAGTGGTATGAATCTAAGCCAGCCCTGGTATAGAGGCCATGCTTGGGGGTGGCTGCAGTGCATTGCATTCTGGCTATTCCCTGCTTGCCACAGCTCACAGGGGGCCATGGGAAGAAAAGTGTAAGTTGGAGTAGCCCTGGGGCTACACTACTTTATACCAACTGCCAGGAAAACCCTCAGCTGGCCCCAGAATACAAGGGACTAAGGAGGCTTAAAATTACCTTTGTCCTATCCTTCTCCACAGTTCCTGTGCTGAGCATAGGAACAGCTCTGAACAGAGCCACGCCAACGTCCTCCCCCAGTCTGTTTCCTCCAGCTCCTTTCTGGTACTTGTCTCTTTTGGAAAGTTTCCTCTGCGCTAGTTACACCAAGGTTAGACTGGGGCTGGGACCAGGGTGTGGGAGTGGGGAAGTGGCAGGACTCAAAGCTCTGCCCATGATCCCCAGCTATACCTACTGCCTCTGAGCAGCTGGGTGTTTCTGTTAAAATGATCACCAGAGAACTAGCTAGTAACAGTGAGATTTAAATGGTCATCATTAGCCTTCAGAGTCAACATCCCATTGAGAAACAGAGGGCGGTGTACATCTTTGTGGGTCCATAGTTTCAGCATCATTAACAAAGTTCTGTGTCAGTTCAGAACAGAAGGTTTTCTTTGAAACACTAAGGGATAGAAATGTAATTATTTTTAGATACAAACCTATATTCTACAGAAACAGATAGAGGCGCCCCCTAGAGAAGTGGCACTGCTGAACACTGCCATGGACCGGCTCCATCCTAGGTGCTTGCAGGGCCCCCCTTACTGGGGTATTTCAGTACTTTGCAATTTTTAAAATGTATTTATCCCCTGTGAATTACTCTTATCCTTTTTTACAGAGAGGGAACTGAGATACAGAGACTCAATAACTGCCTCAGGAAGGCATGTGACAAAGTAGGGACTTGAACCCTACGCCCCTAAATGCTAAGCTAATACCCTAACCACTGGACCATCCTTCCTCTCTAATCAGCCTCTTGTGCGCTGGCTCCCAACATCCTGCTATGTACTAGCTCAATCCAGGCTGTGGCGTCACAGCATACTGTGAAACACAAGCATCATCCAGCCTCTATATTTATACTGGCCTGTTCTCTGTTCCAGCCATGTTCACAAGGGTGAAGAGACCTGAGAGCAGAATGCCTTGTGCAAACTCTGGCCTGGAAGATGTGATGGGAGCCAACAGCTGAGAGGCTGTCAATATAAATTATTCCCGTCTCCCCAGTAATCTGAGGGAGAGAGAGCAGCCTTGTTGAGCAGTGTGATTGCTGGAGCCTTTCAGTCACTCTGTCAGCCTGGAGCTGGGGCGAACTCGACTGATGTGTTCTTGCCTTTTGGAGACCTACAGTAAGGGGATCGGTCCTACTGCTGGTGACAAGGAAGGGAGAGCTCTTTCAGTTCCAGTGGCAGAGAGAAGCCTTCCCATCGGGGGGATGATGACCTTGAGTTCTGTCCCCCTTGCTGCATATGTGTGGGATGGCTAGGGGTCTCAGTGTCCATATGAGGCCAGGGACTCATTTACTGCAATTAATGTAAAGAAAGGTCAAAGTACAGCTGTGGTGAGCCAGCACAGTAAAACAAACACAGGCCATGTGGCGGGTATTTCCTGGCAGCGAGAAGGCACTATACAGGATGTAATGAAAAGCCCAGGGGCCTGATCCAAAGCCCATTGAAATCACAGAGGGGCTTTTCACAGATTTCAGCTCAGGGCTGAATCAAATGGGTAGCGAGCAATGGAATACCGACCTATCAGAAGCATAGCTTTGTTCTGCGTCTGTACAGTGCTGAGCACGACGGGCTTCAGATCCATAACGGGGGCCCCCAGAAGCTACAATAATATAAATAATAATAGCAGTGTGGGGCTTCCTACCCCAGGGCACAGCTTCAAATGTCCAACCGAGGGCTTCCCTGACACTTCTGTCTGTGGGATCCCCTTGTAAGAGACAGATTTTCTAATGGAGCCGCCACACCTTGCAACACTCCACTCCTTGGTCCTCAAAATCTCCCTAAGGGCTCTATTGTCAGAGGCCGAAGGCCCGGGCAAATGGTCCCATAAATTAAGGCACAGTCTCTCTGTTCAAGGCATGGCTGGCGTAACCGGGCCCCACTCTGTGGCAAAGCTGATGCAGGAGGAAGTGGGGTATCTTATATAAAGGGCTAGGATTATAGCACAAGCCATGCAAAGCAAACAGTCCGTGCAAACACCATAAGCTGGGAGGAAACACTTGAGCCAAACCCAAGCTAAAACTTTACAAACAGGTTCAGGTAAATATAGTGACAGAACAACTGCACCACAAGAGTCGTGCCATGGAAAGCATGATTGATGCCCCCTCTGTAATGAAAATACATGCAAGGCATTCAATCACCACCAGTCCCATTACTCATATGTGGGATGCTGTAGCCAAGGCAAACCCCCTTATTAATGGTTTGGGACTGCAGGATGTTTTCCTTCCATGTTCCTGTCAAGACTTTGGAGCAACAGAGAGCGTGCTGTTCCCCCAGGCTTTATGCTAAGCCCAGTGCATGCTGGGGCAAGATCTGAGGAGGGTGGCCATTGGTTAGCAGACAGCACAGCATCATCTCCCGCTGCCGAGGATTTATTTGCAGCCATAAAGGCTAGATTGTGTATGTGTTCTGCAGATGAAAGCTTAAAATTGCTGGAAGCATTGGGTCCATGTGAGACGAGATAGGCCAGTGTATCGGCTCCAATCTGACCACATTCCCCAATGGTCGGTCCCCTCAGTGACCAGGCCAGACCTCTGCTCTATTAAAGGACAGGCATTATTTTGTCCCCATCACTGTCAAACACTCAGGGAGGTCTGTGCACGGGGCCTGATCCAAAGCTCATAAGAGACAGCAAGTCTATCTACTGACTTTAATGGGCTTTGGGTCAAAGTCTCGGTGCTTATGTGAGTGCCTGTCTCTGCACAAGAGTGCAGCTGTGTGGGTAATTCTTCCAGCATCCCTGTTTGGAAATTGGGGCACTCAGTGGTGTAACCTACTGCCTTCCATATTCCCCCTTCCCCTCCGCCCCCCCCCCGTGTGCACGATCCACACAGGTCAGGAGTCTGTTACAGCTCCTAGCTACGGGTCCTTTAACTCAAGTTGTACAGACTTGCGCCCTTAGAGCTTGAGGAGTCTGGTACACAGCCCCCAGTCACCACCACGCTGGGGGTTATCACATGCAGTGTGCGACAATCAGTATAACTTTGGGTCCTGGTTACTTCAGAGTCTGTCTCTTCATGTGATCCCATGGCATTTGAGATCAGACAATACCCTCCAGCTGACAGACCTTCCAGGAACAGATAGCCATGGACTATTGGCAGGGCCTATTAAGTGCAAAGCCCTGAGCTCTGTAGCTTACTCTTTCTATCTTGGCCTGACAAAGCCAGGAGCTAATGATCTGCAGGGCTCATCTGGGGTATATGTAGAAGCTCTTGCTTGTGGGGCTGTGTGGGTGAGTTTCCAGCTGCCCTTCTTTGTTAGCTAGGTTGCTAGAGGCTGTTTACTGGGACTGTGGCAGTATGTATATGCGATTGAAGTGATGTGGTTTTAATTACACATAAGTTGAGAGACTTGTTGATTGCAGAATTTTATACCCTGAAATAACTAATTGGGTGGATGAGTGTGTTCCCAGGGGTGTAACACACCTGGCCTGTGCATTTCCCTGCACAAGCATGATATATCCTGAGATACACAACCCACATAATATCCAACACAGAATCCCAGCACCATGGGCAGCCTCGGCAGTGCTTTGACCAGCCTCCGTCCGCCCAAAACACACACACACACAGCTGCTCATACAAGTTAAATAATTCTTAATTCCATTTAGCCACTTGACCAGTTCTAACCTCAGCATAAAGTTTACACAGAAAGACAAACAGGAAGCTGTGTGGCCGAGCTACGATTCCACTTCTGTCAGCAGAGGAGAGCTGTCCAGGCAAGCTCTGCGCTCTGCTGTAGGACAGGGCTGCTGCCTTCAGAGTGTGACCTATCTAATCTCACACCATTTACATCCTGGGAAATGTGCCATTACACTGGACAGGTGGTGCACCAAGACATGGCAGGGATTAGTACAGGCAGCTAGGAACTGCCTGAGCGGAACAGCTCATTGGGCCATCAGACCTGGAATCCTGTCTCTAACACAGCTTGTGGGAAAGATGGTCTTGTGGTTAAAGCACTGGTGGAGGCCTTTGGAAATCTGGGTTCAGCCCTGCTATAGACTCCCTGTGTTGATCCTGGACAGGTCACTTAATCTCTCAGTACCCCCTCTGTAGCAGGAGGGGTAATAATGCTCCCTTTGCCTCTTTCCAGTCTAACTCTTCAGGGCAGGAGCTACTATGTGTATGTAGCGCGCCCAGTGTGCTGGGCTCTGATCTTGGGTGGGATCTCTGTGATGCAAGTGGGAATTTTCTGTAATATTTTTCTTGACATAGGATTGCTACCCAGTCAGTATGGAAGGGTTAAGATCCTGTCCTGGGGCAGACCAGGAGACATGAGGGGCTTGTGTCATAGAACTGTCTGTGGTGGTATGAATGGGGTGTTAAATACTGGCTGAAACCGACCGTATCAATGGAGGATCTTGAAAGACAAAGGGAACTTCAAGAACTAAACAACTGACACCTGTCAATGGGAAATTCTGGCAGGTGCAACATGTGAACTCAGCATGGTTCTGGAGGAGGAAGACAATAGAGTGGGAAGTGATAAGAGGCTAGGAGAAGCACTGGCCTTGACAGTGACACAGCCACTCTCACCTGCGACTGACACAGAAAGACAGAGCCAAAATGGATTTGACAGCAGCTTGGCTGGGTGGGGTCCTGATGCTGGCCAGTCTGAACTCTGTCTTCTTAACCTTTGCTTCTCTGTGCTGACCTAAGGACTTCCTGTCTCAGTGCTGGGTTCCAGCTGACACTGTTGCAAAAAGGTGGCCTGATGTGTTGAAGCCCAGAGGCTCAGTCTCCAAGGTGTTGAGGCCATGTGGCCTAACTTGAAGGAAAAGTGGGACCCTTTGGGAGTCTGGCACCCTGAAGCAGGAGCGTCGGAACCTATGTAGGAGTGGAGGGGCCCACCAGTCCTGGAACTGTGGCCCCGCCCACGGCCCATCTTTTTCCCCCTGAAGCCCCTCCCCCTGGCCAGTCCGGAAGCCGGAACCTGGCCAAGGTAAGAGCTACCCAGAGAGCCTGGGCCAGTATGAGGAGCCCCGGACCTTCTACCAGCCCTGGATGGGGGAGCCTGGGACCTGAAAGTAGCCCCTGGACTATGTCTCTGCCCCTTGGGGTGCACCACCCAGGGCAGGTGGTGGATTCGGGACTTCCCACAGTGGCCTAGGCTCCCTGGGCAGCTTTCACCGTGGTCTGGCTCCAGCTTTTGGACTGGCCAGCTCTGACACTGATTCTCTGTCTGCTCTTGGACAAGTCACCTGAGGCTGGATTTCCATAAGAATCCAACTCCTCTTTAGGCATCAAACTATCGGTCAGATTTTCCAAAGTGCTCAGCACCCAGCAGCTCCTGTAGAGACATTCCTGGGCAGATTTCCATCAGAGCTCAGCACCAATCCTGCTGACCTCTCTGGAAAATCTGGCCGCTTTTTTTGGTGCATAAATGGGAGCAGAGCTCTCGGGGTCTCAGTTCTCCATTGGTGAAACAGGTGTACTAATCCTTCCTTTCTGTCTATTTCCTCTATTTACATTGCAAGATGTTCAAGACGGGTTGTCTCTTACTGTGTGCATGCAGAGCTGAGCACACCTGTAGACCCGAATCTCCACCTTGTAGCATCATTGTCACCTGGGCATAGTGAGTGCATGACACTGTTCTGAGTCAGCAGTGTTTTACACCCACTTTGCACCAGTGAAAATGCCTATGCAGGGTGCAAAGCAGTGGAGTGCATTTGTGTGGGAGTTCAGGGTTATGTAGCTAACTGGAGCTTCTTTGCAGGGGGGGAGTGGCATTATATAGCTTGCTGGAGAGCATGTGGGAAGCAAGTTTAGAAAGTGGAATGGAGCAGCGATTTGTTGCCAAGAATTTAATTATAGGCTCTCACAGAAAGGTTCCCCCTCTGTCTTCAATCAACCCCATGTACCAGGGGCGTGTGAGCTCTCAAAGGAGAGGGTGCGGGACTTGTTTGCTTCCAAACCACTATCTCAGAGCCCCAGGAAAGTAGGTACAATCAATTGGCAAACAAACTTCACTGAGTGCACTTGCTGGAAATGTTTATACTTGCGTCATGAAAAATGGCCTGTTTACTGAGACTCCAGCCCAGTGTTTAACTTGTTACCTGAGATAGTGTATACATGTGGATGCAGAGGTGTCTAGAACAGCCCAGTTCCATTGTGCCTTCATATTGTCCTTTTCTGATACAGGAGAGAAAGGGCTCATCATTTAGGCCTGGGACCACTATAACTATTGCAGTTAGTGGAGTGATTTTTTGTTACAGATATTGTTATACCAGTATGGGCAGTTATACTGGTATAAGGGTGTCTTATCCAGGTATAGTTTATTCCCCTTCCATTGTAGGAATAAACTACACTGATATCAGGCTTCTTCGTACAGCTATAGCTGTCCATGCTAGGAGGTTTGTACTGGTATAGCTATACTGGGATGCTTAAAGTAGTACAGCTCTTTTATGGAGACAAGGCCTTGGTGAAGAGCCAGCACAAAGTCAAATCTCTTCAAAAAAATTATTGGTGTACAGCACAAATAAGGAAACAAAACAACAAGGGAATGGGGAGTAGTTTTCTCTACACAGCAGCAGCCCTGTCCATAGGAGACTGCCCTCTTTGTATCTGCTAATGAACACTTTGTCCCACCTCCTTTCTTGGTGGTCCAGAGGGCTCTCCTCCAAGTACCAGCTACTAACCTCCAGGAAGGTGTTGCCTTCTTTTGTCTGAGAAGCAGGGGAATGGAAACCCTTTTGTGTCCTGAAAGTACGCTGTGCATATGACATGCACAGGTGCTTGTACATGTTTGCATACATTCATGTGTATAGATAACACTGCATCCCCAGGTGTGTTGTTGGCAGTGGGGCCGAACGTGGGGCTTCTGGTTCTAAACGTATGAGCCTCCACTACTTGAGCTAAGAGACCCAGCTCAAGTCAAGGCTGGAATAGACTTATCAACCTTGGGACCCAGTCAACACTAGAGAGGGACGGAGTGACATGCTGAGTGGCTGGGATATGTTTGTGGGTGGGTACATGTGTGTTGATATGTGCATGTGCCTGCACCTATGAGCATGTGTGTAGGGCGGCCCTCTTAGGGCACCTTCCCCTGAGAATGTTTTTATGGCACTTGGTGTCATCTCCAATGCATTCCAAAGGCAACAATGAGATTTTCAGAGACACCCACCCAAGCCCCAAGGATGAGGCCTGTCTGGTGGGGGGGCGCAGAGCAGGGGTGAGCTCCAGCAGAGGTAGGCAGCCACCCCCAACCCTCCCATCAGTTTGGGGGCAGAATGTTAGCAAAGGCCACTGAGACCCCTAGCACCCATCATGGGCCTGGGGAGTGGGGTATGAGAGTTGACTATAGTGTGTGTGGAAAGACAAGGGAGGGTCAGTAGAGAACAGGCTTCTACAGTGGGCTGGAGAATGCATTTACACAGGGTGTGTATGTAATACTGATTGACCAAAGGGGGCAACTTCTCTACCTTTGCTCCTGCCCAGACACTCTTGGCTCTCCCTGGCAGGGTCACGGGTTAAGGAGCATGAAAGGCTGGGCTGGGGAGGAAAGGTTAGATCACTTCCTAGGGACAAGGAGTCCCTTGGCACTCTCACCTAGATCCGTGGGAGTGGGGGGTTCTTGGCTCTCAGGGGCTGTTTCCTGTGGCAGTCAGATTAGCCAGCATTGCCAATTTGCCAAACATCTTTCCTTTAATTTGCCATGTTTGTTTTTCCACTGGATGCCTTGAGCAAATGTTAAATATGCAATAAAAGCAGGGGACGTGAATTGTGTTTACCTGCTGCAGGGGAGTGGAAACGATCTGGAGATCGTCCTCTGCTCCCTGGCAGGTGGCACCAGCACTTCCAGCAGGGCACCGAAATCCAGCCCTGGATTTACCTGCGATAGTGGCGACTAAGAAAGTCGGTGCCAGTGTACAAGCCTACAAGAGGATGCCCTCTGTGAATTTACCAGCAGGAAAAAACCTGAACTGGATTTCTGTGCCCCCTGGAATAGATTCCGTGTGCCCTGGTATAGGAGAACCACTTTCACCGGCGATCTGTGCAAGGGGCGTCGGCTCTGGGTGCCTTCATGGGAGAAGACCAGGGTCTGGATTTCCGTGCCTACAGGGTGGGCTCTGGGTGCTCCCACCCCAGGGGGGCTGGAATAATGTGTACAGTGGGGGTGCTGAGAGATGCATATGATGGAAACCACTTCCAGCCAGGGGGGTGCAGCAGCATCTCCCCCTTCCCCCTCCTATGAGCCCAGCCAGGGAGAAGAACCCGGCGCGGGGAGGGCGTGCGCCGACCCGTGCAAGGCGCGTCGGGGGCGTCTGCAATCTCCTCCGCCGCCAGCAGCGAGCAGCAGCGGGCCGGGCCGCGCCGCCCAGCCGCGCGCGCGCTCACACACACACACACACAGAGTCGCGCGCCAAGGGGGTGGGGGGAGCGGCGCGCGCCGGAGCCTGGCATGCCCCAGCGTGTGTGGACGTGAGTCAGTCCGCGGAGGAGTCCCTCGCAGTCGCTGCCACCGGCCAGGCTCCCCTCCACATGCCGGCTCCCGGCCGCTCCGGGGCTCGGCTGCCCCACCTGCCTGACCGGCTCCCCGCCGCCTGCGGCTGCCCCCCGCTGCTCTGAGCCCGCCCGTGTGGACCGTACAAAGCCCGCAGCCCGCGCCGGGAGGAGCCCGCGGCAACCAGGAAGGGACCATGTACGTCGACCCGGAGGCTGCCGGCAAAGGTAGGAGCCAGCTCGGCCACCGGGCGCCCCCGTGGCCTTGCGCGCCTCTCCCTGGGGCCGTGCCTTGGGGCGCTGTACAGCGCCGAGCACCGCGGAGCAGCGCGGGGCGATTCCCTCCCTCCGCGCTCCGGCTGCTGCCGCCGCCGCCGCCCGCGGTTTGGGGCTTTGTGCGGGTGGAGGATGGGGGAAGGCGGCTGCGTCCCCTTCTCCCGGCCGGGGCCGTGCGAGCGGCGGGACTTGGGCGGGGAAAGCCCCCCAGCCCCAATTCGGGCCAGACTTTGGTTGGCAGCTGCTCTTCCTCCCCACCGGGCCCCGCGTTTGCCGAGCGCCCGCGCACCTGCTGCGCCCGACCAGCTGCTGCCAGCTTGGCACTGCTGGTGCTGCCCTTCCGGGGCTGGGGGAGCGAGCGGGCTTGGGCTGGGCTGCTCAGCGAACTTCTCTCTGCCCCGCTCCCACTGCGCTGGGAAATGGGGAGCGGAGAGCAGGGCACAGCCGCCGCGAGCAGCTTCTTCGCTTGCATCATTTCATCTCCTCTCTGCCCCATCCTTCTCCTTCCCCGCTGCTCCCTCTTCTCCTTCCTGTTCCCTCTCCTTCCCCCCTGCCTCATCTCGCCTTCTATCCTCCGTCCCATCTCCTTCCCCTCCATACCTTCCTTCCCTCTTTGCACCTCTCTCTCCTTCCCTCCTCTATCCCATCCCTTCTCTGCCCCATCCATCCTTCTTTTTCTTCCCAATGCTCCTCTCTTTGACTTTCTGCTCCCATTACATCCTTCCTGTTCTCTGCTTACAATTTACTCTACTTGATCTCTGCTGGCATTCTTCTTTTTCCTCATCTCCTTTTTTTTTTTCCCCTCTCCTTATTCTCCTTTTCCACCCACCAAGCTGCCTGCTTCTCCTCTTCTTCTCCATTCCTTCCCCTTCCCCCCCCCCCAAAATCGTGGGCTTTCTGGAGTTTCCCAGGCAGGAGTTACAGTAGTTTGTGGGGGAAAGTCACCGCCACTCATTTCAAATGAGTCACCACCCTGCAGAGCTGCCTGAGCAGTGGCACCTGCTATTCCTGGAAGAAATAAACACAACAAAAACAAAACATTCCTGAGCCACTGAGCTGGTTTGTCAGTCCAGAGTGAGGTGGAGGAGATGCTCACCATCCGGCTGGCTCTGGGGGTCCTGCCTAGGCACATCTTTCTGGCCTCACCTCTTTCCTCCCAGCCTCAGTCTTGCCCTATGAGGACAGAGATTTTGAGAGGTACTTTGGCTGGTGCTCTTTGCTGATCTCATCTTCACAGGGAGCAACTGGCCTACTACCCAGGAATCTGGGACACACTGGTGTTGGGGGATAGGACTTACAGCTCTCAGCAGTAGGATCTGTTGCCAGTGCAACAGGGCGGGAGGGGCTTGTCAAATGCAGTGTGGCTGGCTGGGTCTGGCAGGTCAGGGCTGGCGGGTGTTACCTGCAGAGTCTGGCTGCCAAGGTAGTTAGTAATGATGGACTCCCAGTCCCAGGGGCAGAAAGATGGGTTGTTTTCCTGAAACTTGGGGAGACGCCAGAGAGGGATGGCATTGAGGTGGATTTGTCTTCAGGAGATTCTTAGGAATGTAGGGTCAGATTTTTCAAGTAATCATGATTCCACTTGAAGTGATGCTCAGGCTTAGCTAATCAGGCCTGTAGGGACCGGCGGATTGGATCAGAACACAGGTCCATCTAGCCCAGTGTTCTGTATCTGACCATGGCTAGTACCAGATGATCCCTGAAGTGAGCAATTATTGAATAAACTGTCTTCCCCAAAGAAGTGTCACCCTGGTTACCTTAGGTACTTACTTGACCTCCACTACTATAGTATCTGAGCATCCCACAGTCTTTCATATATATGCGCTCCCAACACCCCTTTGAGGTCGATGTGGAGCTGAGGCACCAAGAGCAAGTGACTTGCCCAGGGTCACACAGGAAGTCTGTGGTAGAGCAGGCAATTGAACACAGGTTTCCCAAACCCTGGGCCAGTGTCCTAACCACTGGACCATTCTTCCTAAAACCCTCAGTTAATCTGACTTTGTCCTGAACAAGAAAGTTTATATCCCTTCCAAACTTCTGATGCTATTTTTAATAATCCCACCTAATGGTCTCATTAGCTGTGCAAACATGCAATTCCTTTGTGAATCCTGCTAATCGCTGGTCATAACGATACCTTGTGGTGAGGCATTCCACTGACTAATCATGCTTTGTGTGAAACAACATTTCCGTGTATCGTTTTAAAATTTGCTGCCCTTCTGTTTTGTTGGTTGGCCCCTAGTTCTTGTCCTGTGCGAGGGTAAATGGGAGTACCTGATCTACCTTCTCTGTGCCAGTCATTATTTTCTATACCTTGATCATCTCTCTTCTTATTCATCTCCTCTCCATAATAAACAGTCCCAGTCTTTTAAATCTCTCTTCATATGAAAGTTTCCTATGTCTCTAATCAATTCGGTCTCTGAACCCCAATGTTTCTGCTCTGTCCCTTTTGGAGGTAGGGTCCCTAGCACAGCACACAATATTCCATATGAGGGTGCCCCATTGTTTTACACGCTGGCCTTACATAGTCTCTGTATAATTCTCCATCACCTTCCTCGTGGACCTGAGCGTACTGTTTGCTTTTTCCACTCCTGCATACTAAGCAGATGTCTCCATTGCACTACCCACAATGATGCCTGTGTGTTTCCCCTAAGCTGATAATTAAAGTTGAGCACAGCAATGTGTATGAGTAGTTCTTGCTGCGGGCAACTCCATTATTGCAGCCCCCTGTTCCATTCTGTTCTCTCCTGGCCCCTTACCAGGAGATTGAGCCCCCAGGTCTATCATATCCAGCGCTTCGCCTACCTCTGCCCCACTGAGGAATCCCACTGCCACGGCTTGCCTATGGATCAGGCAGCTTCAGCCTGAACTGCTCTCATTTTGGCATCTGCCTAGCTGTGTGTGCAGCTCTCTCCCAGCCCCTGCAATGAGTCGCCCTCACCACATTATGTGGCTAACTCTCCTTGGGCCCCTCCCTGCACCACAAAATGCGTGTGACCCTATTCCAGTGCCCCCCAGCTGCACTAATGAGGCTGTAGCAACTTTCCTGTGATCCCTTCCTGTACCCCATGGCATTTGGGTGACCATGCCCTAGCCCTCCATCTGTATGCATGACTCCAGAACACTCCTGCTTTGAGCCCCTCCTCCCATCATGCTGAACAGGCAAAACCCCCTGTGCTCATGCACCTGACACAATCCCACTCTGAGCCCTGCTGTCACCATGATCCTGTCCCACCACCTTCCACTGCATTAATGACCCTGCCCTGACCCCTATTCCCCCCCCCCCCCCCAAATGATTTATGGATGACTGTCCCATGCCTCATAGCTGGGCTAATGACTCTGCCTGAGCCCCATGTCATCCCAGTGCACTCATCCGTACCTGCCTCTCCATGTCATAGGGACAGCCCCACCTGCGTCCTTCTCCCCTCCTATCCTTGGGCTCCCACACGGAGGGTAGAGTTCTAGGATGTAGAGATTCCATGCAGAATGGAATTGAATCGCTGCCTTAGAACTGGGGAAGCCAGGTAAAGGCAATGACAGGGCAGCACAAATTTCCCCTCTCAGGCCCTGGGCAAGTAAGTATGAGTTATTCTGAGTGGGCTTGATCCTGCCTGGAGCAACTCCTGGGGGTTGCTGAGCTTCCATCAAGGTTTCACTGAAGTCCGTGGGAGTTGAGGGCACCCAGCTCCTTGCAGGGTCCAGCTCCATGTGATGCGTCTCTCTATTGTGTGGCCTGAGAGCAGGCGAGACAAATATAGGCACTATGATCGCAGGTGTGACTTCCTCAGATGCAAGTTCAGCCAGAGCGCCAAGAAACCTAGCTCTGCATAGATTGTCAAGACAGGCCTTGCTGTGTGGGGAGACCAGCATGAGGGACGGTGGGTTGGCAGGGGAACTGTTTTAGTTCCTGTTCTGAAATCTCTAGTCCGAAAGCAATCACAAGGAGACACTCTGTGTAGCAGCCTTTGGAGTAGTGTGTCCTGAGGCAAGGACAGTAGCTACAACAGCAGCAGAGAAATAAATACCAATGCATCCACAGGACTGTGGCCTCAGATCTTGTTAGAGCTCACACATTATGCAAGGTGGGACTGGATTGGTATGCAGATAGGTTCCTCCCTGGAGACTGGGTGTGAGTACTTGTATGGGAGATGTCCAGGAAACATAAATGTACTGCAGGAAGTACTGTTGATGACTCAGTAGATGCCACATTTTCCTTGTTGTACTTGTTTCAGTGCCCCAGCATGGTGCTAGGGGCACTTTGCTGCAGGCAGCAGCATCTTTTGGCTGAGGTGTGATTAAACCAAGGCTCTTATCATTTGTGGGCATTAAAGATCCCCTGGCATGACCCCTATATCCTCATCAAATGCCCCCACAGGTGCTTACGTCTTGCCAAAATGAATTCCTATTCTACTTTCAATTGGAAACAATATTACCCTTCATCTTCTGATGTAAATTTGTATAGAGTTGCTGTTTGCTGTTAAACAGTAGTAGCATCTCACTCCAGAGGTGGTTGCATTTCAGTGGTGCAGAAAGCAATCAGCCTTGTGAAAGATTTGTGAAATGTAATTCATTATGACTTGTAAAATGCTTTGGGATCTTTGGCAGAAAGGTGCTTTATAGCTCAAGGTGGTGGTATTAATTATTTAATTGTAAATAATCCACAGTCTGGTTAAACAGTGGGAGGAGTTGGGAGCCATTATTAAGGGAAATAGTCTAGGGTGAAAAGAGACATTAAAGGTGTGATTCAAACTGAGAACAAATTGAAGTGGTTTCCAAAGAGCTTTTCAAGAGGCCGAGAGTGGTAGAGAAAGCTCTTGCTCTGTCTGATTGTGGCAAAGGATTGCAAGGAGGAAGCAGGGAGGAGGTCATGGTTGTGTGAGGTTTGGGGAATAGGTGGTGGGCTCCATGGCCCCTTTGCCACTTATGATACCCCACTGCCCTGGGGAGTTACACTTCCTGTAGCACATCAGAGGGCTTGATCTCTTGGAAAAAGCAGATCAGCCTTAATGTCAAAGATGCTCTCCTCGCCACAGAGTGAGGTTTCTTCCCACAATCCTGAGTCCTCTTCTGTGGAGTGAGATTTTTGCCCCCCACCTCCCCATCTCTTCCTCTCCCCTCTCTTCCCTCCTCATGTAATGAGGCTCTGTCTCTTTCCATCACAGCCCAGCCCGTGGAGTGAGATCCCTCCTGGTGCCTGGCAGCGTGAGAATTTCTGATGCCCCCAGCACTCCTGGGAGGGAAGGTGCGGGAGCAGTTTGATAGTGGCTGTCCCCCCTCATTGTATGAGTAAGCTCTTGGGGGATCAGCACCCCACACTTGTCCCTGCATGGCCTGTGTCCCTGGGGCAGCCCTTTCCACGGCTTCTTTTGTGCCTCTGCTCCTCTGATCACCAGCTGCACTGACAGAGCCAAGCAGCCTAAGTGATGGCCCCTCAGGATGTGGTGAATAAATAACCAAGCGCCTGCTGTTTTCTCAGGGGAGGGAGGAGCTCCTGGATTTGGGATTAAAAGGTCTGAGTATTTGAGCGGCAGGTGTCGGGATGGCAGAGCAGGAGAGTAGAAGGGAAGGTGAGTCCTGAGGGCTCGTGGTGCAGGGACAAAAGCTGGACTGGTTAAAAATAAGATGAAATAACATCAAAAAGATTGTAGCCTGGAGCCCAGGTACAGACAGCACAATGGCCCTGAACATACATGACTAGAACAGCCGGGAGGGGAGGGTGGCGTGTGAGCTGGGGAAAATCACCAGCAGAGAAGCAGACAAAGAGCAAGGAGCTCAACAAGGCCCATGGCAATTTGGCCGCCCAGCACAAGGAGGAGATGGGGAGTGCGGTGCAGGAGAGGCCAAAGAATCATTTCCACGAGCAAGCCACCTTCACTTCCCCCTAGGCCTCCCTGTGCAGCCCTGCTGACGTGCGTCTCAACCCCCTCCATCCTGCCCCACAGCACCCTCTTCATGCCACCCTGAGACCTCCAAAGCGGAGACCACACTGACTGTTGCCAGCTGCCACAGCAGGGGTGTGTAAGTGAATGAAAACAAAACCTGCGGCCTCATTTTTCCTGGGACCAAGGTCACGTTTGAACCCCAATCTGCTGGGCTCAAGGGCTCCTGTGTGAAACTGTTGCATCATGAGCTCCCTCCTTCCTCCTCCCACTGGCCTCCTGCTGGCTTTTCTTTCTCTTCATCCCTCCCTTCCCCGCCTACTAGCTGTAAAATTTCTACTCTCATGCTCCCAGGTGCTTGTGCCTCCCGGAATAGCTCCCATGCCAGGGACGGGGGGAGGTAAAGGGGGGAGAGAGACCCCCCCCACACACACCCCATCTCCACTCACCCACTGGTGACAGGTGAGATCAGGTTACTAAAATTAAATCTGTCTTGGCTGCAGCTGGAGGAAGTGGGGGTGGAGGCAAGGGGACCCTCCCCTGGGAACACGTGCTGGCCAGGCCCAGTTTTGATTCCAATGAAAGATGGGGCAGGGCGGGAGGATGCCCCCTCCCCAGCCAGAAGTAATAAGTGTGGAAGGAGCTTGGGGCTGATTTCCATGGTCTGATCTCTCAGCCTTCAGCCTGCCAGGGAGAGAGAGAAGGAAATGAAGACAGATGTAGATAATATCGCTGCCACCCCAAGCCCCTGGGGGCTCGGCTACAATATGTATTATGGATGAATTCAGCAGGGGAAGGGCTTTCCAAGAGCAGACAGCAGGGCTGGCAATAAGGGACTGTGTTCAAAAGGCAGAGAGCCAGGGAAAACTTAGAGCGGGGTAGCTTGAAAAGCCACCAACTGGCTCTGTAGGGCATGGCCCGTTCCCTAAGAGGCGGGGATTTAAAGGCAGGTGTCTGGATACCTATGGGGCAAACGTAACCCCCTTCTGCCATTGGGAGTGGATGGAGTCTGTGGGACCCTCACTTCCAAACAGTGGGATTCTAACATCCCTTCGACCTCCTCACGGGGTGAGTCCCTGTCCCACCCAGCCTACTCTTGGCTTCATAGATTTTAAGGCCATAGGGGACTATTATGACCACCTAATCTGAGCTCCAGAATCATAGTCAATGAAGTGTCACAGCCAAAGCTATAATCCACATGTCTGGTGCTTAGCCCACCGTCCCCGCAATTAGTCCATGACAGAGGTGGGGCTAGAACCCAGGAGTCTGATTGCTACGCCCCACCTTTACCACTAGAGAACTCTCTCTGCCGGGTCCGTGCTTAGCACCTGAGGGTCCTGGCCTCCAGCTTCACAGTTCACCGGCTTATCTG
Source organism: Emydura macquarii macquarii (assembly GCF_026122565.2). Taxonomy (NCBI): domain Eukaryota; kingdom Metazoa; phylum Chordata; order Testudines; family Chelidae; genus Emydura; species Emydura macquarii. The sequence goes on from NW_027130807.1 coordinate 770,908, forward strand.
CCCTGCAGCTGTCCACTGAGTGGGCCTGAGTCTGTGTCATTTGACCATGGGCTGCAAAGCCCTCTGTCTGTGGGAATGCCCTGCTTTGCCCAGCAGGTGGATGAGGCAGGATTCGTTAGAGCATGGGATCCTGTAGTGTTCGGTCACTGCTGTTGGGTGTGGCTGTGTGTAGCTGTTTGTGTGTGTGGCCTTCAACCCCCCACCTCTGCCAAGGGAGCTCTGGGTATGGGCTGAAGACTTGGGGATTAGAAGAGGCCATGTGCTGACAGCAGCAGAGAGGGCCAGTGGGGCAAAGGGGGACAGGGAGAGTATTGACTGGCTCTTTCCTCAAAGTCTCCCGTAATACAAACTCACTCTTCCCTGTTCAGCTCTTCTCATCAATCCATTCTTCCTCTCTCTTCACCCCCATTGCCCAGTTGTCCTTATCCATCTCTCCACCAGCCTCTCATGTCTTTTCTCCTTTTCCCTCTTCCTGTCTTGTCCACTCTTTTCCCCACCTGCAGCTGGTTTTTCACACACCCCCCTTCTGTCTTCCCCTTCCTACCTGTCTCCTTCCCTGGCTATGGATCCTCATACCTCACTCGTCACCATGGTATCCAAGCACCTCTCTCCTATCTCTGATGTCTCTTTCACCCCCTTCCCCCCCCCCCCGCCCCCTATCCCATCTGTCTTGTTTTTCCCGGGACATCTGCGCGATTGGCTCGTTAAGGATAACGTCAGGAAGCCAGACAGACGGGCACCCAGGTGAGATGGCCACTGATGCTGCAGGATAAGAGGGAGCGGAGACAGGAAGGAGCGGGAGGGAGAGGTCACCTTGTATGGAGTTAATGAGGTTTAAAAGGGAAGTGGCAATTTCACAAGAGGAGAGAAAGCAGGGGCTGCTGAAGAGCTGCTGGAGGGGGTAATGGGAGCATGTACGGCCCCCTGCGCTCCCCATGAGTGAGCTGGAGAGTAGCGCTTCCATTTGGAGATGCCCAGGCTGCTCTGATGAGCCGGGTAGCTTGGTACCTCCTGCTGGCGCTATAATAAGCCGAGCATGCCAAGGGCATGTGAGGTGAAGGGCCAGGGAATGGAGCCCTGAGGGAATACTGGGGGAAACCCAGCCTGACCTTCACAAGAGGCCTGGGTCCTTCCCACCCTCTGAGAATTCTGGTATCATCTGGGGGGCTTGTGAAACTGAAACACCTTCATCAGGCGAAGGAGCAAAGTCCCCAGGCAACAGGGAGTCAGGGCATCCTGGATCAACCCCAGCTGCTCACCAGGAGCCCTTCTGTGTGCAGAAGGAGGGTGCTTCCAAGATGCGCCCCCGTCCTTCACTTATCCAGAAAAGGTCCCAGTTGACCACCTGCCCGGGGGCTCTCAGCACAGTCACCTCCTGTCCTGTGTCCGCAAGACTCCTTCAGGGGACAGTTAAAGGGCTGTGGGTTTCCCTGGGGCAGCACGAGGTGTCATCACCCATTCTGACATGTCATCATCACGATGGGATGTTGTACAGACGACGCATGACAGGACCCTGATTTTATGCAGTGGAACAAGGCCCTAGGGTGGTGTTCCTGATACAAGGAGTCAGGGGAGAGATGAGAGTAGGAAGAACTGGTGGCAACCAACTTTTCCATAGCAGAAAGGCAGGCCACTCTACTGGCCTAGGGTAAATGAGAGCCTTTATCTGGGACGGGGCCCATGGGGCAGGGAGTGGGGCTTTCATCCGGGTCAGGGGTGGGTGTCAAGTATTCCAGGAATGGAGGGTGGATGTGGCCAGGGCATTCCTGTGCTGTGGCTGTTCATTAATTGCCCCAAGACCCACTGGGATTTTGGGCAGCTGTGCACAAGTTAAGGCATCCATCAGGCCTTCCCAAATTAGTGCCACAGGCCGAACAGCCCCCTGGCACCCTGGGGATCAAGGGACACAAACCATCCTGCCTCTGCACCAGCTCAGGGATGGATGAATTCAGCCCCATAGCTTTACCTGAGGGTACAGACAAGCTGTGAAGCTGTGGGGAGGTGTAGGGCTAGAGGACTGGGCCCAGCCAGCCCTAGTTACTAAGGAAGGACACCTGAGCAGGGAGCAGCTGGTTCCCTATAAAGAGTAGCAGGAAGCTGCAAAGCGGGATGCACAGGCAGGCTGGAAATGAGTGACCTGATGCGTCTGGGCTCTAGTAGGCTCCAGCAGAGGAAACCACAGGCAGAAAAGGCCTGATGAGGACGAAAATGGAGGAACTTGAGAGCTTTAGTTAGAATATTTGTTAATGTAATAAACTAGAACCTGAGAAGGGCTGTGAATGGACGTAAGGGATTTGTAAGTTATTGAAGAAGCCCCTTGAAGGGGGAAACTGAAGCAGGAGTCACTTGCAAACCCTCAAGCCATGAAGGGGCACACAGGAGGTGGACTATCCAATAACGGGTGGCCCATATAGACAGTAATAAAGGAGAGATGCTGGTAATAGACCATTCTTTATTTTACATGACATGGATCAGTAGCCACTGACTTCAGTACCTACTCCTCCATGGACCAAGACTTCATTGTGGATGAGCTGTGTGTTACTGTGCGTGGCTTTAGCTGGGATTGGGTGCTGGAATGTTTGCCTGGATGTCCCTTTAACCTCCTGCCCAGACGGTGTAGCCAGAAGTTGGTGCCCAAATTCTTTGACCATTGGCAGCAGCTGGTGGGCAAGAATCTAATAACTGGGTTTGGCAGATGTTTTATTCCCATTCCCCTTGTCCATCTTTGCCTTCTCTCTCCTTCTCTGCTAGAGGGGGTTCCTCTTTGGATCATCTGCACGTACCTTGGAGTGTGTGTTTTATTCATGGCACAGTCCTGGTTTACCATGTGGCTGCAGTGTGGGGCTGTCTGGTGGCCTTTCCCTTCCCTGTGTCCTTGTGTCTGTGGGATTTTGGTGATATGCATGACTGAGTGGTGGCGATGTCGGAAGAGTCTCCCTCTTTCAAGTGCACTTTTGCACAGCCATTTCGGTGGCATGTTGTCTTGCAGTGGTGTGGATAGAAAATCACTCCAGAGTGGCTGGTGCTGGGAGGAGTGAATTGGGTGGGGACGGGCAGGTCTGGAGATACCCATGAGGCTGACTCTTTGCAGGGGAAGAAAGCCTTGAGGATGGCAGCAGTTCCTCCCTTTGGACTTCTTTAATAGCTCTTCTGGCTCCCATTGAGAAATACTCCTGGCCAAGGTGGTGCAAGGGTCCCAGATCCCCCAAGCCTATTTTGGAGAAAGCCACTGCTTTTCATGGTTCAGTGGGTGAGCGTCACCTGCGCCTGGGGAGTCACTGAGACCCAGTTGGATGTTGCTGCCAATCCATTTGCTTCTGACTGGGTCCTTGGTGATTCAGAACCTCATGCAGTGTCATCACAACATAGTAGTCACGAGTGAGACGGGCAGCGGAGCAGCGAAGTTTATTTGAGCTTCTGGCCTTGGCCAAGAACAAGCTACACAGTTCTCCTTTAGTTAATCCAACTCCCCAAGAGGCGGTAGCTAGGTCGATGGAAGAATTCTCCCACCTACCTAGCATTTTCTACACCAGGGGTTAGGTTAGCATAGTTACCCTCTCTCAGGTGTGGCATTTGCATGCCCTTGAGAGGCGGAGCTATACCAATGTAAACTCCCAGTGTAGACTAGCCCTTTGGTTATAACACCTCTGGAGAGGTACCATACCTGGGGAGCTTTGCATATGGTGGTTCAGATGGGATTCTCCAAAAACCAACAACCAAAGAAAGGACTTCTGGATAAGTAGCATAAGCTTATCTCACTTGAGACTTCATCCTGGTTCCTGGTCTACAGACTCATACGAACATGTAACCACAGGAAAAGCCCAGCTGTGAGGTTTGAAGGACTGACATGTACCGGTGCCCTGTGTTAGCTTTTTAGTATGTGTGTAGATTCTTTTATGGGTTTTGTGTGCTTTCTCTGCTTTTGCCTTCAGAATAAATGTGCTTGCTTAGAAGGAGCTGTGTGGTAATTTATAACTGCTGGCAATACACTGGCCATAGCCAATGGAGAGGAAGCAAGTGCAGACGCTGGCCTGTTTGGGCAGTCTGGCTTGCTGGGGACATCACAGTGTAGGCAGGGAACTGTGCAGCCTTAATGCTCCTTCTCAGGAGGAGTGCGACATGGGTCTCTGCCCAGGAGAGGTGATGACTGGGAGCCAGAAACCTTTAAGTGCGTTCCCTCAAGGGACCATGGAGGGGCAAAATACAGGTGCAGTTACCCTTAAAAATGGCATGCAGCAGCTCAATTCTCTGCTGTTGTTGCTGCTCTTGGACCCTTGCAGAGGATTGTCATTGGGGATTTCAGTAAGCATCTGCATACCAGCTCAGATGGGCTGGCACGTGCCTTCCTGGAAGCAGTGGATTCTCTGGGCTTTAATCAAGGCTCTAGAAGAACCCCCTTATCTGTAGCCATGAGCTTGTTCCTGTCTGTGGGCGAGCTCTGGATAGTTCAGCTTCTCCGGTCACCCAGTCAGGTGGTCCATCCATTACCTCATCCATGCCAGTGTCGGATCTGTTCCACACCTAAACCAGCAACACATCTAGTCTATGATCTTGGAGACTCCTGAGCCCTACAGGTTTCTGTGGTCCCATTGCTGGTGCTGAGGTATATCTGACCCTCATCCCCTTTATGCTGGAACTGATGGATAGCATTGGGGGTGAGAGGCATTTGACTCCTTGGGTCCTCCCTGTATCTTTATTTCTTGGGCCTGGAAGCTGCTGGGGGTTAACCCCTGCCCTTCTGAAGGTCACCCGTATAAATCATGTGTAGGGCGAATAAAATGCTTTTGAGATGAGAAACTCACTGGTGACCACCTCCTGGCCAAGTCTAAGGGGCTCTCCTCCATATTCAGCACCTTGACCCTCTCCTCCAGGGGTTTCCTGACTTTGTCTTTTCCTGATTCTTCTCTCCCCTCCTTCTCAGTACTGTTTCCCGGGAGTCTGCCATTCATCCAGTATCCTTTTCCTCTCTACACTCACCCCATCCTTTCTTGTCATAGCTGCACGGACCACTCTCAGATCTGTTTCTGGAGCTCTGTACTCTCTCCCTCTGCCTGGACCACATCTCTCTGTCTCTCCCCACGCATCCCCAAGGCTGACCTACTGGTTCTTCCAATGAAACTCTCCCATTTCTTCACCAGCACTGACCATTCTGCCCTCCTGCTCGTTGCTCAAGCCTGCACCCTCGGGAATATCCTTGACTCCTCCCTTTCCTTCTTTCCTTACTTCCAGGCTTTCCCCAAACCCTGCCACTCTCCCTCTAACATCACCCCCTTCCTGTCCCCACTGCTCGCTCCTCCTTTGTTCCCCCCACCTCTAGAGGCAGTTGGCTTGGTGGTGGGGAGCCAGTTAGCAAACACCTTTATTTACACGGTGACAGACTCAGCCACGGCATGTGCCCCTGGTAACTACAGTTCCCTCTTATTAGGGCTCTCGGCGTGGCTCCCTCGGCGCCTGCAGCAGCCTCTTGGTTTTGAGCTATTATGAGTCTCTTACTCCCACTCCATGCTCTTGATATTGGCTGGCTCAGAGTGGTGGATTGATTAGAAGCTGGTACTGTTCGTTTTAAAGAGCTTGCTGGCTCAGGCTCTGGCTGTCCTCCTGACCTGTTCCTCTTGGAGTCTCAGTGACCACCCTGTGCTTTCAGAGATCCTGCCATCTCGTCTTGGATCTGTTGTGGATCGTGCCTTTCCGGGGGGTGGGGTCTTGTGGGGGTATGTCTGCGCTGCATCTGTGGGACCCAGGCTTGTGAGTCTGATGTTTCCAAGCCTGTGCTTGAGTGTCTGCACTGCATTGTAAACCTGGGTTTGCAATTGCTGGACCTGAGTCTCGCAACTGTGCTAACGCATCCATGCTGCACTGTGCAGACCTTCTGACTCGGGTCTGCAGCTTGAGCAGTGTCCAGACTGAAAAATGACAGGACTTGGGCCCGAGTCTTAGTGGGACTCAAGCTCTGACCCTCCCCTATAGCAGGGTCTTAGGATCTGGGTTTTGAGTGCTTGCTGACCCGTTTCAGGATGGATGGATAGAAGGGGGGTTTGGGCTCCAACCTGAGTCACAGGCTGGGTTTAGTGTGCAGTGTAGACATACCCAGGGTATGCAACTTACTACCCTGCCAGGGCTGCAGACTGGGGACTGTGCCTTTCTCTAGGTTGGGGCATGCAGTAGGAGCTAAATTTTTAGCTAGGGTCATGGGGTATGCATGGATCCTATTTCTGGAACAGAGACCTGAGGCACAGACAGAGCAGGGTATCAGAGTGAAAACTAGGCTTTTATCTGGATGGGGATGCGAGGCACAGACCAGGCCTCGATCTGAGTTGGAGCTGGAGTAAGTCCTTCCCACAGATGGGGCTGTGGGGGCACGGAGCAGGCTGGCCATTCGGATTAGGAGAGGATGGAAGTGTGTGGCATTGATGGGTGAGAGATCACTAGTGGGAGGTGCACAGGATGATTTGCTTGGTGTGTGTGAATGAGGCTGGTGGCCATCAAATACATGGGAAACTCCCTATGATCAGAACTCAGCTGTAGTATTGTCACTGTGAAATTTATCGCAGTTTGGGAAACTCCCTGCCAGTTTGGTGAGCAGGACACTTAGCAGGCACTAGAAAAAGAGAGGGACGAGGAGATACAGGAGCCTGGTGAGAGCTCACAGAACTAGCCCCCCTTCACCATGTCCTACCGCGCCGCCTGCTGGGAGAGACTGAGACTAGGATACCTGTGAGCTCCCCACTCGCTCAGCGTCCTGACCCCATATCCTATAGCTCCCCCTGCTGGGAGAGGCTGGCACTGGAGTAGTCCTGGGGTTGGTTTCTCCCCTGGTGTCCTCTCCTGCTTGAGTCTAGAAGCATGTCACTTTCTGTCTTTCTTTCCCTGCCACTCGGTCACCCCAACTGTGTGTGAATAACAAACCTCTTGGGAGCCAGAGTAGAGAAGTGATTTTGGATGATGGTGCAGCTCCCTTCCCTCTCTCTCGGCCTTAAAACAGAAACAGCTCCAGGGAGGGGCTCCTGCTGCTGGAGGGCACCGACTGCCCCTGAAAAAATGCTGAAATGGCAATGCCAACTTGTGAATCCATAACATCAGGTGGCGCAAATATGCTACCCTGCTGCCAGCTGGGGCAGATGGAGGCTGCACCAAATGTTTAGCGGCAGCTTGGGCAAGTCAGCTGGGGAGCTGGGAGAATGGCAGGCGGTGGGAGCAGGGCTCGTGGCATGGGTCACTGATTCCACATGCCTCGCTCACTAGGTCCACACTGGCTCCAGCTCCCCTACCAGGGCCATACATGCAATGCATGCAGGGAACAGAGACAGAACAAGCTTCCCTGCTGGCTTCCAGCCTTGATGCACGCCTGCATGCAGAGACGATAATAGCGCGGCGCCCTGGCAGACCTCAGGGATTCCTCTCCCTTTGTTACGGGGGCATGCCAACCTGGGGAGAGCACCCCTTGCTACTTAGAGAGAGACAAGAGCCCCTGCTGTCAGGCCACTGGAGCTCCTCTCCCCCTGCACTAGTCAGCTGGGTGCAGCACCCCCTTGTTGACTCTAGGGTCTAATTTCCTTGTGCATTTTCAATAGCAGGAACTTCAGGAGTCACGTTGATTAGGTGAGGCTTTACGGCCTCGCTGGATGTAACGCCGCCCCCATGCACACCAAAGCTGGCAGGTGGGCAGGAGAGGAAATGGCAGGGTGGAGGGGTGAGTGGACAGATGTGTGTGAGCGAATCCATTCCAGGTGGAATCCATTTGCGCTGGTTGCTGTTTTCATCCAAGTCCGATCCTCTTTCTGTTTAAGACCAAAGCAACTCTCACCCAGGGCAAGAGGAAAAGTCAACAAAAATGATGCAGCTTCTACACTTTCTATTTGCAGCTTTGCTGCTGGAAGAATCTCAGGCAAAGCACCCAGTACACACCATCTTATTAGCTATGATGAGACCTGGCAGACTGTGACCAGGACTGGGCTAAAGGGTTTTGTATATCTAAGAAAAGGTGAGGAGAGGATTTGAAGTACCTACATGGGGAAGAGGTTTCTGATAGTAGATGGCTCTTTAATTCAGCCAAAAACAGCGTAACATGATCCAGTGGTTGGTAGCCAAAGCTAGACAAATTCATACTAGAAATAAGGCACAGATTTTGAACAGTGAGGGTAATTAACCATTGGAACAGCTTCCCTGGGGGGTTGTTGGATTGTCCATCATTTGAAGTCTTTAAGGCAAGACTGGATGTCTTTCTAAAAGATAAACTCTAGCTCAAACAAATGTTATGGACTTGATGCAGAAATTACTGGGTGAGGGTCCTACCCTCTTGTGTTATGCAGGAGATTGGACCAGATGACCAGAACGGTGCCTTCTGACTTAAACATCTATGAGTCTGTGAATATGTCCATGAATTCCCTCTCCTCACCTAGTCCGGCTAGGGCTCAGGATCAGGAGAACGGTTCAGTGATCCCAAGAGGTGATGGGGCCAGTAACAGGCATGATGGTGAGGAGCACTTTGTTTTTCCTCCTCCTGCAAGCTCCTTCCTGAAACAAGTAGCCAAATGCATCATTGTGGTATTATCCCAAAGTGCTGGCAACGTGGTGCCATCTGAATTACCCGATCAGAACACACCTCTGGTGGTTCCACTTGTGGATGCTTCCTTTTGCTTCAGTGCTGCCTGTTGTGTTGATGACTCTATGTCAGGGGCTCACCAGATCCCTGATCTGCATTCTTTCCATTTCCACACAGTCTTTTCTCTCCAATGTATGCTCTTTAACACAACATGTAGAGAGGTTCCTCAGCACCTTTAGTTACTTTCTGCCAGCTTCAGGCAATCCTGCCCAGGCTACGGGCTTTGACACAGCAGTGGTTTCCAAGCATTAAAACCAGCAGGACAGTTGGGGTCTATCTGGCAAAAGGCAGCTGTGAAAACTTTAGAAGCTCCTGAAAAGTAGGACGAAATGGTGGCCAGGGAATTCTGTGAGAGAAGCAGCAGAATAGCCCTCCACACACATCCACTGCAGACCCTGGCCCAGGGAGTGTGGCAGGGAAAGGGGGGCCATGGCTAGGCTGCTCATTGCATTCTGATTATTCTCACCTTCAAGAATGGCCTCTTGTGGACTGCTGTAGCCAAGTGTCAATTAGAGCAGCCCCAATACTGCTCTAGTTTTTGTGAGGTCTGAAGCAGGCTTGACCTCCCCTGTTCCTGTGCTGAGCGTAACTTAGCTGGAAAGGAAAATCTGGTGCCAAACCAGCATTTGGGGGGGTGGGAGGAGGCAAGAGTCCTAGGCCTACAGGAAGGTAGGAAAGGGCCATAGCTCACAACTCAAAAGGGAAGGTGCCCCTAAAATACTGAAACCATGCAGATGCTGTTACAGGCACTCCAGAGGAGTAGCCGTGTTAGTCCATATACAGCAAAAATGAGAGTTACAGGCACTGTTATGGCTAATAGAAATGTTGGACAGCACACACTTCTTGATGCAAACAGATGGATCGTGCAGCATTGGAAATCAATGCCTGGGCTGTATAGACCTTGCTGGCATGCCAGCTGAAATGAGCTGGCCAGCCTCAGAAGAGCAACGCATCAAGTAGAGAGAATCTCCTACTGTAGCCTGCTGATCCGGATCACCACTGTCTCCTACTGCATGTAATCAGAATTGCTCAGCTGTGTGTCATAGGCCCTTATACTGCTAACAACTATAGGAGAGTCTCCTTTAACTTAAGTGGCAGGGGCTTTGGAGCAGGAGTGGAGCTCTCGCCATGCTGTCTTTGTGTGTACAGTCCTAAGCCGCCATGGCAGCGTAGTGAGAGCTGTGAAATCCTAGCTCGACACAGCTTTATTAAAATAGCTTCTACTGTGTGTGTGTCCCTGGAGCCTGGCCATGTTGTTACAGCCTTTAGTGATAGTGTAACCCATTCAATATAGCACAGACCGTCATGAAGACTGTATGTATGTAGCACAACGAGTGTGTAATAATATTACCTAGCTCTTATCTCGCACATTTCACCGGTAGATCTCAAAGTGCTTTACAAAGGAAGGTCAGGGTCATTGGCCTCATTTTATAGCTGAGACAACTGAAGCATGGGGGGCAGGAAGTGGCTTGCCCAAGGTCACCCAGCTAGCCAGTGGCACAGCTGGGAATGGACCTGGGCTCTCCTGAGTCTGAATCCAGAGCTGTAGGCCACGCTGCGTGTGCTTTATGTCCCAGGTGTATTGCACCAACAACATCAGTCCCAGTGCAGTTATCTAGACCCAGAGACGTTCGGCTCTTATTTAGGTGTTTCAATGGGAGCTGAGTTGTTTGAAACCTTGGCCTCGCTTGCAGGTGCTGAGCCCTTGAAATCTGGCCTTGAGCTCTTTGTGAATCTGGCGCCATTGTCTGCAAAGTCTGTCTGCTTCCAAAACACGCTTATCGCTGTCCTCATGCTCCTGAGTGTGGGGACTGGTGACAATATTACCAGATGATTGCAGTCTGGTACCTTCCTTCCCGCTCCGTTCATGCTGCTGCAACCCCAGGGCTAGTAAGGGATGGGGGGAGAGGAAAGGGCAGCTTGGTCCCTGGGGTATGTGGGCAAAGGTGTGGGGGAGCGACTGCCTGGCAAGGCGCAATGGGGAGGAGACCAGCTGGCCTGGGATCTGTGAGTGAGAGGGCATAGGGAGTTGGCCTGTGATCCAGGGAGGAAGGTGGAGGGCTGTGTGTGGTCAGCAGAGGCTGTTTCCCAGCAGGAGGTGGGCATGGGATGTCTGGGAGTGCAGTGGGGCAGGAGCCCTGCACAGCGCAAGCTCAGCTGCTCGCAGTCAGGCCTACGAATCGGGCTGGGATCCTGGGGGGCCCATGTGCGTGTGGAAGGGAAGGGCTCTGGGCATGCAAGGGGAACGCGTGTCTGGGCAGCATCGCCTCCTCTGGCTGCCCGTTAATGAGCGCAGTGTCGCGGGATCACTGCCTCTCTCCTGCAATCAGTGCTGCTCCTGCCCAGCAGAAGCAGCAGCCACTGCCAGCCCAGCTGGGGGCTTGGCTGCTTGACTGCCCCTGCCGCCAGGCACTCGCTCCCGGACCAGGTTCCTTCCTCATTTTCTCTGCCCCCTGTGCCCAGGTGCTGCTTCACAGGGTGCAGAGTGAGGGCATCGATTCTTGACAGGTGGATGCTGCAGATGGTCGCCTGTGTTGGCTGAGCCCCTCTTCTTGGGAGAGGGGCTGTGACAATCATGAGTCTATGCCAGCCCCCGGCCAGCAGAGCTCTCAATCCCATGATCCCTTTGGGCCAGTGGAAACCAGACAATAGGGCATGGAGCACCCTATCTAACACCAGTGGAGGTTGCGGGGTGAGGACAGCCCCTAGCTGGAGCACAGGAGTGGGCTTCTGCTCCTGCTTTGTCCAGTAAGTCATTGTGTTTCCCCATCCAGTTAAAGAGGGATGCTACCACTGTAATAAAACTCCTATCACCCAGTGCTTCACAGATGTCCCTGTGCTGCACGTTGTGGCCATCCATTGTGTGACTTCCCTGTGCCAGCAGGGATACAACTTGGCTGTTCCAAAAGGCACAGGTGACTGGACCTACCCCATCGAACAAGAATCTCCATTTTCTGGCAGTGGCACGGTGACTTGAACATGTGGGGAGTCTTTCCACTTCCATCCAGAGGGGGCAGTGGTGCCAGCCTTCTTATTACCCCGTTTGCCTATCTCCCAAGGTTGCTGTGTGGCTTAATCCACAATGTGCTCAGAGATCCCTGGTGGGAAGGTGCTATCGGCTAGCAAAGTGTTGCTATGCACTAATAAAGGGGGTGCTGTGTGCCTGTGTTTGGGATCCACCCCCAGTGTGGGGTTGAGGGCAGCTGTTCCCATCTGAAGCCTTGCTACCCTGGAGAATTAATTCTGGACAACACTTTGGCTGTACAATGTAGGGGACAATTCCATGCTGGTCTCTGGAACTAGGTGGGCTCTGCTGGTTCTCTGTGGGCCTCTGTGAAGCCTAGGGTATTGCTGGGGCAGGCTTTCTTGGTCTCTTCCATCTCTCCCCGAAGACCTGGAGCTTTGGCTGTTTCTGACTGAGCGCTTGCAATGGTGCCGTGCACTAAGAACGGCTGCAGGCTGGCGAGGAAAGCACTTTAATAGGGAGAAAACTGGGGGAGCTGGCTGCTTGCTCAGCTGGGGCTGTGAGCGGCGGTCGTGTGGCTCACTTACTGTGTAGTGCCAGCTCCATGCCAGCTGCGGGAGCGGCACTGGGCACTGATTTCTCTGGGCTAAATGCTCCTCACCATTCCTGCTTGATTCCAGTGACATCAAAGCTTCCCTTGGCGCCTCCAAGTGAAGGTCAATAGGTTTGTTTCTCTGACTCAGCCTGGGCTCCCCAATCCCACTACCTGGCGTAGTGGGTCAGGGCTGATCAGAGACTCAGCAGTAACCCCTGAATCGGAACAGCGCTCTGAAAACCCTGCTGTGATTTGTTTAAGTGAAAACTAGAAGGCATCACAAAGCCGAGGTGGGGACTGTTAAGCCTGACGTCAGGCTCTCTCCCAATGGGCGGTGTGGCTGGGTCACAAGGTGTCCTTGTACTGTGACAAATATGCTCTCTGTACCCCAGACGCAGCAAAGGAGCATCATCCACAGCCAAAGCAGCTGGCTTGCATTATTCGAGCATGTCCGTGCAGCACGGCGAGTTTTGCATGGGCCATGGGGGGAAATCACAGGGCTGGCTCAAGGTGTAGGGCTGGCTTGTTAGTATCACTTGAGGCGGGGGGGCTTGCACACACCTGAGGGGCAGAGGAGAGAAATGGGTGTGTATGGAGATGGATAGACAGATGTGTATGGGGTGGATGGATAGGCAGATAGACAGGTTGACAAGTTCTTCAGGGTGACAAAGTAGGACACTTACTGCAGGACAGTGGGGTGCAGAGGGTGAGTGTTCTTGGGAACCTGGTGACAGAGGTGAGCCCCAGAGGTTTTGAGCAGCTGGGTGTAGGAGGCAGACAGAAAGGGTAGCAGCTGTTCCCTCTTCCTCCCCACACCCTCTTTTCTCCCAGCACCCTTGACTGCAATCATGACCCTTCTCTGTGCTCTCCTCTGTGTCTACGCTGGTCCCTCCCTTGTTTTTTTTTTTTCCTCTTCCTTTCAATTTTCAAGCGTGTCCTTCCTCTTCTGCTTGCTCCCCATCATTCAGTCTTCATCTCCTGTCCGTCTAGGATTTGATTCCATCCCCACCCAAGGGAAGGCCCATTCTAGTGCTCCTGCCTTCTCTGGTCCTCTCGATTGTGGGACAAGCGGGAAAGCCCCATCCCATCCCCAGGAGAACACCCCTTCTTGGCAGCCCCTGCAGGGGTCAGTCCTCTTGCAAGCCCCTCAAGCACACGTTTGTTAGTAGGGCACGTGTGTGGCATATCCCTCGTACAGCTGCTGTGTCCCTTCAGCCTTGGAATTGCCTTTGAAATTACCTGAGTGGCAGCAACTGGCCGTTTGAAGGGAGGAAGGGATGTGTGGGAGCTGATACCCGGCTTCCTGTGGGATTGCCAGCTGCCTTGTCAGCCTGCCTCTTTTCCTGTTGCTTCCTCAACAGGCACAGGGACCTGGGGGGACAGGGTGAGGGGGTCGCACATGTTTCCTGCAAAGATCCATGTCAGCAGTCAGTGCCTGCCTTTGGGGTCACTGCCCTGCCTGGAATCAAAGGAGAGTCCTACTGGGACTGGTCTGGGCTGTGCCAGCCTCCTGCAGGGGTCACTGCCTGGCCTGGCCTGGATCACAGCCGTCTACGGAGCCTCTCTTCAGCTCCCTTCAGGTGCATGGCAGCTAGTTAGCAGAATGGCATGTGCTGCAGCTACTAGCAGGAAGATCTGGGAGAAATGGCCCATGGCGTGGGAGGGGACATGTTGTGTCCTGGGTGATGATTGCTCTGGGTGCGGCTGGTTAAAAATGCTCTCCTGATCCCACTTGGTATGTGTGTGTATGTGAGCGTGCGTCAGACCGGGCTATTGCATAGGTGTCTTCCAGTGTACTCAGTGTGCAGGGTGGGGTTAGGTGTGTGTATGTGTTGCTTTGTGTGGGTGTGTATAGAGAGGAGTTGACTCTGCACGGATGTCTGTGTGCTATGCCCAGCTGTGTGCATAGATGAGTGTGGCTTTGAACAGGAGAAGATCAGTGTGGTCTGTGGGGTGAGAGTGGTCATTGTATGGGAGGGGGTGGGTGTTGGTTGGTATAGTCGTATGTGAGTTTGCTTTGTGGGGTATTAGTTGTGTAGCTATATATAAACATGCGCTGCATTGGCGCGTGTATTGCCCAGAGGTGTGTGAGGTTGTGTCAGGTGCATGTAGCTGTTTGAGTACTCAGTGTGTGTCTGTGTATTGTGTGAGGTTGTTTTGGTTTATGGAGGTATGGAATGAGTGCCCTCTGTGAATAGGTGTACTGTAAAGGGGTGTGTGGATTTTGTTAAGTGTCTCTATGTGGGTTGGTTTGTGTAGCTGTATGTGGTGACGAGTGTCTTGTATGGGTGTGTGTGGGGTGGTTGGTGTGCAATGAATCTGCTGTGTGGGGGTGTATTAGTGTCTTGGGTAGTGGGGCGTAGGGTTGTGTAATGAGTGTGCAGTGCATGGGTGTGTCTATTGGGTAGGGGTGCATATAGGCCAGATGTAAGTAAACATGGTGTGGCTGTGATCTCAGCGGAGCTATGGGATCTGCAAACACCGTCCTCTGATTAATTACCGAGACACCCAAAAATAAATTAAAGTCAACAGACAGCGACCTGGGGCTCGGCTCCCATTTCCTGGGCAGGCGGCTGTGTGTGGCAGGCAGGGAATGAAACCTGCTAGCTGCAGCTGTGTGTGTGCAGGGTTTCAATAATCTTTGCAAAACCAGGCACCCTGCCGGAGGGCGAATGTTTGGAAACCACCTGATGGCTGCCTTCTCTCCCTCGCTCTTCCTCCTCCTCTCCGCCCTGGTAACTCTCTGGAGGTGACTCAGCCTGCCACGGGTTATCTCTGGGCAGCGCTCACGTGCTGAGGAGACAGCAAGGCTGGAGGGGCCTCAGGCTCAAGGCATCGTTGGGGTAACAAGGGCAGAAAGGCCTCATCTTGGACATCTGGGCTGCCGGGGCATGTGCTGTTGCAGCCATCTCGGGAGGTTGTGAGGCGATGTGTACTGACAAGGCTGTGAGGAGGATGCTGAGAGACCCCCGGGCTGGCTGCTTCTCACGTCAATCGGGATTCGCTGCACTCAAGTCAGTGGAGCTAAGCGGTGCTGCAGCAGGAGAATCAGGCCCGGTGCTTGTAAGGATACAAAGACTTGGCGATGCACCAATCCTAGCAAGTTGGCTGCTTGCCCTGTGGGTTCTCAGCCGGGGGGGGGGAATCACCAACAGATGGGGGAAGGGACGGTTCCTGTCTCCAGCCGTGGTGAAGGGGATTTGCTTAGTCACTTGTAACCCCATCCCACTTGGAGCCCCATGCCCCATAAGCCACTGCATTGATTCCTAGGGCACCTTCTGCACAGCTCCATGGGGCCTAAAGCTGCCTCTGTCTCTCTGAGATGGCTTTCTGGCTCCTCTCACCATGGTACCTTTTCAGTAGGCCCCGCAGAATTCTGGGGCACACCTGCAGTGGATGGTGGCAGATTATGGGGACCGGGTACTAAGAGCTGGTGCCCGCGAGCTCTGGCGTTCCAATATTTACTCCCTACGGTGCTGCCTTGTTCTTTCAGCCTCGCTGCTGAGAGCTTCACAAAACTGTCCCCCTACCAGTGTCAGGCCGGGGCTCCTCTGTGTGTGTGCTCTCCTTGGGAACGTGTTCCCCTCCGAGCTTTTGGTAAGATTTCTCCTCATCTGCCAGCCTCTCTGCCTGTCAGTCTCTGAGCAGAGCCGAGCTACATTCAGTCCATTTGCAGAACTGCCCACTGGGAGCTCAGAGTTTGGGTGACCTCTATTTCAGCTTGCCAGACACTCACTCACTCACTCGTGCCTGCAGCTGTGTCACCTTGGGCTGTGATCTTGTCATCTCTCATAAGCTAAACAGGGTTAAGACTGGTCAGTGCTTGGATGGGAGAGCCCCGGGGAGAACCCAAGTGCTTGAGGCCGTGGTGTTGCTGGTTCCGTAGGTGGCATTCTTCCCCCAGAGTTGGTGCTGAGCCAGCAGTGCTCAGGGAGTCTTTGCTGCTGTCTTTCCAATGAGATGTAACAATGAGGATTTAACCCTTTGTGGTTCTTAAAGATACCATGCCCTGCTGTACTTTAACTCTGCTGTCCGGGCCAAATTCTGCAGAAGTTTCAGATCTGGAAGCTCTTAGCTCTTCACTCTCTTTCTTAAAGATGGATGCATGCTACTGTGCTCCACCCCAGAGGTGGCCGCATTGCAGTGCTCTGTGAATGACTCCTGGATTCATGGTCTGTGAAATGTTTTGGGTGCTCTCAGGTGGTGATTATTCCCTTCACCTCAGCTACATCCAGCTAGATAAGACAGCGAGGGGGAGATGCTGCCATCTGTGTGATGTTTGGTCTCCTTTCTCTGCAGGGAACTGGGATGTGTGAGTTGGGGTGAGGGAGGGAGAGTGAATTTTTTGCAAGACTTCGTGCATCATTTCCACACACCCACCTCCCAAAGCCAGGCTCTGTTCCTTAGGGTGAATTGCTCATTAGTGACAAGGACCCGGAATTTGACAGGGGCGGCACTGCAGATCATCTCTTTATTGATAGATCTGAGGTGGTGGGAACTAAAAACCCATCTCGGTGGGAGTATGCACTGCACAAGGAATCCTAGGAATGGGATCCCATTGGGGCATCTCTATGCACAGCCAGTCCGAAGAGAACAGAGACTGTCCAGGCTGCAAAGTGGCAAGAGGGGACCTAGGGGTTTGAGGATCTGATGCAGTTCTTGTGGAACTAACTGGAAGAGCCCCCAAAGAAGAGCAGGTCAATCCCCGACTATTGGGATATTAATCTGGGAGACCCATAAGATTTGAATCAGAAGCTCTGGCTTTAAATTCAGTCCCCTGGGAAAGGAATGCAGGGCCCAGGGTTCAGTCCCTAGTAACTGCCCCCATTCACCACAGAACATGGACCAGGGGCCCTGGCTCAGCCCCTGGCTGGGAGAGTCCACAGCCAGGAACTAGTTGTTGAGATGCCTCCCTGGCAGGTAGCCTGCCTCTGTACTCCCAGGGACAGACATCAGGGTGCCTGGGCTCAATCTCTGAATGGTGAATTCATTGGGATCATCACTGTGGGGCAGAGAGTCAATGCCCAGATGGTAAAGTACAGGAACCATCAGTCCTAGTTTCAGTCCCTGACTGGTGAAGTCCCAAGACAGCGAACAGGATACCTGGGTCCAGTCTCCAGCTGGGAACGCTGTCAGCACAGTGATCAGTCCTGGCAGGCAACCCCCGTCTCCCTTACTCTGTGTACTTCTGAACGTGGCAAAGCTCCTGGGGCGCCTGGGTGCAATGCCCAGTGGGGGAGCCCCCAGAATGCAAGCTGCACCGAGGGGATCTCAGCACTCAGCTAACCACTCCTCCTCTGCTCAGCAGATGGAGCCGCTATTTCACTCTGAGGCTGGTAGCAGGAAGGGATCCTGGGAAGGGAGCACGGGGAATAGACAGGGTGCGGGAGCCCAACAGCAACGGAAGGAGAGAGGGCGAAGGGGGCAGTGTGGGAGGCAGGGATAGGAAGCTTGTGTACACCCTAAGGGACTCAGTGTGCTTGGGTTATTAATGGAGAGACATTCTCTCTAAAGAAATTGTGCGTGTGCCTGTGCATGGGTGTGTTTGTCCCAGGGGGCCGATGGGGAGCGGTGGGTGTATAATAGCCCTTGCTGACGCTCGCTGCCTGACATGCAATGGGGGTAGGGCCATCTAGCCCCGAGCACCGAGAGAGCAGAGCAGAAGTACTGAGAGGAGTCGGCCCTGGGCCAGGTGTGCTCAGAGCTCGGGTTTGTTACAAACAGGCCGTGTACAAAGAGCTCTCTGACTTGTGGATGCAAGGCTCAACGCCAGGACTGGGCACTGCCCGAGCGTACAGACACTGAGCACCCGCTGGGTGTGCCAGAGCTGTTAATAAAGTCAGGGGACCTGGGTGTGTGCATGGGACAAGGGGTGCATGTGGAGGGGGCTGTTAATATAGACGGGGGGGTGCCAGGGTGAGGGGGGGTCGTACCGTTATTCGGTGCGGAGAGCACCTAGAGGAGGAGGTATTGTAAGCCAGGCACACTGATGCAGGGAGGTGACACAGGCAGGGGGTGCTCAGGTGGCAGAGATGCATGAAGGGAGCTGGCCTGTTCTGGTCTGGGGATACAGAGGAGAAATGGGGGGGGGGGGAAGAGATTTCCTTGTGCCCCTGAGGAAGGTGGGTGGAGAATCCCAGCTCATGGCAGGGAAGTAGGTTGGGCTGAGAGTCACTGGGGTGGGGGGTTGAGACTCTTGGGCCGTGGAGGGGCAGGAGCGTGAGATGAGTGTGTCTAGTGAAAGCCTTACCTCTGCTGCGCAGCCCCCCTGCGCGATCAGTCCCAGCAGAGGAGCAATAAACGAGCTCTGTCTAATTATCCCACTGGCAAACATGCATCAGTGGAGGGAGCAGGAGTGGGTGGTAGCTCCATTCAGCCCTGGCTCCGCTCGCCCAGCGTTTGACTGAGGCCGTGTAAAACATTCTGGCTCTGTTGCCTTCGGGGCTTTCCATCATCAGACAGGCTGGGGAGGAATGAAGATGTGAGTGAAGCTGCTTTGGCCTGCTCCAGGCTGATCTCTGGAGGGCTTCAGGCCCGAGCCCTCGCTGCTGTACATGGCCTTTCGCTGATGAGCTGACACAAGCCCTGATGTCCCTGTCACTCGAGCGCTCCTCCTGTGCTGTACCTGCTGCCTCCTCTGGGACCTGCTGTGGCTCATTGACCTGTATATAGCTGCCAGCAAACTGGAGAGCCCGTGCAGTGGTCGGAACAGGACAGCTGGCCCTTGTAAATGGATCCTAAATGCTTTGCTCCTTGCAGTCACCTCTCTCCCCTGCCTATTTAGGTGCCTTAGAAAGGCATAAATATATATGGTGGGTGGATATGTAGACCTACAGATGTGTATGGAGGCGGGAGGGAGGGATGGATGGATAGTCATGTCCCCTCTCTGTGCCTCAGTTTCCACTCCTCCCCTTTGTCCATCTGGTCTAGCAAGATTGTAAGTGCGGTAGGGGTCACCTAGCACTGTGTGGCCCTGATCTCAGTTGGAGCCTCTAGACACTAGCATAACAAATATAACTTGCATCAGCACAGCACCGCCTTGGTCTCGTGCAGGTGCACTGCTTCAGACCAGACTCATGCGGAAGAGTGCCCCTTGCAGAATCAAATGCTACCATTGTCTTAAGCCCATGGGTTTTCCTCGGAGGTTTCCCATCCAAGCACTGACCAGGCCAAGCCCTGCTTAGCTTGAGGCATGACAAGCTGATCATAATAATGAATAAATCATAATAACACTTAATGCTTGGTAGCACTTTCCCTTCTCAGCTCTCAGCGCACTATTAAATATTCTTCAGGCTGCATTTTGGTCACAGGCATCATGGATCCTGTGGCTGTTTTTTTAATTAACCCCTCTGTCTTCTGACATGGTGGGATTTATGTGGGCAGATGTGATGGTAAAAGCTGAACCAGTTTCACGAAGGGCTGCCCAGTTAGAGGGTGGGAGCTATTTAGGGCTAGTGCTGGGGAGCTGCAGGGGAAGCTAGGGAGAAGTAAGTGAGGACAAGTGGCTTAGCACCTTGTCATGGGGCAGGGGTGTCATCGATTTGGTGAGCTTTTGCTTTGGGGGATGCATAGATCGGATCTGCACAGCTGGCAGCGTCTGTGTGGCGCTGCTGCACCTGTTAGCTTTGTGGAGGCTGAGGGGGGATAGATAAGAGGCACCAGTGATCTCTCACTTCCTCCTGCGCGCAGTGTTAAATAGGCTTAAATCACCTCAGTTAAATGCTATTACATGGTTTTAAAAGCAGATTTTATTGCCAAATCCAGGGCGTGTGGATTCAAGGGAGGCAGCTCGGGATTCTTGACGTGCTTTGCTCTAGGTTTGTGACTCTCTCTCTCTCTCCTCCATTTACCATAAAAGCCACTAGCCCTAATAAGGGTCTTCCTCTCAAATGGGAAACCTGAGGCACACAGGGGCTACAGCCCACACATTCCTATTCAATGGGCTAAGGCGCCAGGTCCCTGACAAGTGGCCTGGTGTTCAAAGATGCTGAGCTCCCGGTACCTTCCATTCAAACCAGGGCTGCAGGGGTTTCAGCACTTCCCAAAATGAGGTCATTTCTTTAGGAGACTAAATACAGATTTAGGTGCCTGGCTTGAGCTGAAAAATGACACCCGCCGGGACTCGTCCAAGGTCTTCATCACAGGCTGTGACTGACTCAAGTGTTCAGAGGCTCTGGGGAGCTACTCATCACTTCGCAAGTTCCCTGTTCCTAGTTGCAGGGAGACCTGCTAAGGAAACAAATAGGCTGCTGACTACAACTGATCCCATCAGTAACTAGATAGACATGCCTGCATGTACCACCAGGACACGTAGACATGCAATGCACGCACACATGGGTGCATGTCCCTGGAATACACCACAGCCATGCAATTACCTTCAGGAATGTGCGCGCGCACACGCACGCATGTACGAATGCACAAACATATGCACACATTCAAACATAAAGCTACAGGCCCTTGTATATGAGCATCCCGACTCTGTCACAGACTCTCAGATGCACATGGCTATCTAAGTCCTAGCTTCCTGAGCACTTGTCCCCTGGCACCATGATGGCAATTAAGATCAGCCCTCAACTCCCCACCCTTGACCTAAACATCAGCAAAGGGCCTTCGACTTTGAAATCTGCTTCCCGGTTGATCTGACAAAGCTCAGGTCTGTTGACCTTCAAGGCACAGTGTAAAGACCATCTGTTTGTAGAAGCTTTTGCTAGAGGGGTGACGGGCATAGTTGCCTAGAACATGTTGCAGGTGTTGTCTCTGGATTTAGTTTGACGTCAGGCAGCTAATTTTGTATTGTTTTAAGTAATGTCTCTACATACATTAAAAAGTCCATGTAAAGGGTAGAGTTTAATACAACAAAAACAATCACCGGCCCATGCAGACACCCCTATGTACAGTCACACACGCATAGGTATTGTTATTACAGGCAGTCATCCAGGCTCTTAGGCGTGCATTCACACACCCCCATACACACAGTCACACACCTGAACCCACTGTGCCATGTGTACAGATTAGTGTTGTTCTAGTGTCGTTCCAGTCACACTCACATGTGAACCTGGTGCTGGCTGATATAATCGCTTGGTTTCATCATCGCCTCTACCCCACCTTTCTGTATTCCTCCAGCTCTCTAGCCTCATGCACGTTGGGTGAGTAAAGGCCGCTCTCTTGATGAGGAAGAGGAGGGACTCTGGGATGTTGTGGAAGCACTGATGGGTGACGGGTGTCTCTCATTGTCTCTTGAGTCCCCTTTCATGGTTATATCTCTGCCTGTCTGAGCCCAGTGGCCAGGGACTGTCCAGGAGTAGCCCTTCCCCAGTACATGACTAGGTGGAAGGTGAGCTGAGTGGGGTGGCAGTGAGCGGTGGTCCCCTGCTGGGTCCATGTGCAGCAGGGGATGTGTGAGCTGGGACTGTTGGCAGGATTTATTAGTAGAAAAGCTTTTGAAGTGTCTTTTGCACCCATCCAGTGGCTGATTCCTCTGGCACCTGATTTCAGCAGCTCTGACCCCCCTCATTGGCTGTTATGGCTGGGAAGGGAGACCAGGGCTGCCAATCAGAGGGGCCAGCTGGGTCGAGAGGATGGAACATTCCACCATCCCTAGTGTGATCACCATAGAGACCAGCAGGAGAAGACTGTGCTTTTGGTGTAGCAGGTGGTTGACACTTAACATCACAGGCAGTGACCAGAACCATCCGCCCATGCTGTTCAGTCACTGCTAAAGCCTCACCATCCAGGACTTCACCGTGGCCGACAGCTTCCAGCTCTAAGTCCTGGCTAGCCCTGTGCTGCACTGGCTTTCTCCGGTGTGGTGCTAGCTCCAGCAATGCACAAGGGAAAGCTGGAACAGAGGATGGGGTTGGGCTTTTCACACCGGAGTTCAAGTGTAGGAAGCATCCCATTCCAAAAGAGTGCATCAGCCCAGGGCTGAAATTCTTTCAGGGACCCTTAGGTTGTACAGAGAGCCCCAGTCTTCCCTGCAATGCCCACTTGCACTGGTTAAATTGTCCAGCCTTGAGTTACCATCGCATAATCTCTTGCTCTGGGCAAATCCCGTTTCCATGGAGATGGTGGCTCGGTATCTTCTGTGCTCTGACAACTATGGGATTGTCCCAGGTGGCTCCTGGCTTGAGACACAGAAGTGGCGTGACAGGGAGGTCAGCAATGAACTGCAAAGAGTGAAGGTGTAGGGAAGAAACCCATTGCCTGTTTAACAAACCCCAGCAAACAGAGTAAAGGAGAACAAAAAACCGGGACGCACAGCGGAGCTTAGTCCTGCAAAGTAGGTGGCATTAGTGCATGCACCCAGAGACTCGGCCATACTGAGCGCCTTCGCTGAACAGTTTGTTTTATGCTCTGGAGATAGTGCCTGTTATGCCGTACTCTGAAAGAGGCACTTGTTCCTTCTCGGGGCAAGCTCACACTGTCTTTCTCCCTGCAGATTCACTGCAGGTGGAGAGGATGGAATGGAAGCACCCCACACCACGTTTAACAGCCCACGAGGAAGCAGAAGAGTGAATATTGTGATATGGGGTAAACTTAAAGGGATAGGCCCCTATTCCACATTTAATCTGTCAGGGGAGTCACACAAGTGCATCAGATGCTCTGCATTCACTTCCATTAGGTACCATTGAAGGGGCTGAAGATTGTCTATAGAGCTCCTGCATGGCATGCTATAGGACTTAGTTTCTCTCGGAGACACCATGTTGTATCATTACTTCTTACAAAGCATTCTGAGAATGGGGAAGCCACACAGACCCTGCTGGGTTCCAGACACCCACGTTTACAATGATGCACACATCCGGCACCCTAGCTCCGTATGTACCCTGCTGCTCTGCTAGGTTCCGGTGCTTTCTGCAGTAGAAGGCAGGGAGGCCCAATTTATGTAACGGGATACTACCAAGTCCTACACGCTGCTCTGTCCTTGCACATGCTGACCTGTTGTTAGACCCCAAGGTTAACTCCATGGGGACCAGGGCACTCTCGGCAAACCCTAGCTTTCCACAGGGACTGAGAGAGTTCAGGACTGGCCAAGCTTCAGGTACCTTGCAAGGAACATCTCCCTGCTTTTCTGTTCTCCTGAAAGGCAGATGGATGGCCTAGGACTCGTTCTGTCTCTTGAAGCAAACCAGGTGCAGTCTATATTCGAAGGGTCCACGGCCCTGACTGCTCTTTAGTGTCAAGCATGGATGTGCCCCTTCTCTGTGCTAGCTGGAGTTTTGCAGTGCAGGGTGCTCTGTGCAGCAGGCCTTTCTCCTGTGTCTGTCGTGGACAGCGTTAGGAGTTTTCTGTAGTGGGGGGCCCTCTACTCACCCCACCGCTTTCTCTCCTGTGCCTAGGAGATTCTTCTCCTCCTCTGCCCATCCCCCATTGCTGGTTTGCCCCAGAGGGTAGCTTAGAAGGTCCCGGAGCTGTGCGGAGCCCTGAGGCAGCACTTCGTGCATGTCCCAGCCATGGTGGGCAGAATCTGGCTGACACACTCTGTTACTTGTGAGTTTGTACAGGTGTGAAAGCTGCACATTCACAGCTTTTCAACTGCAGCCTAAAAATAACAGCTTGGGGAGATGGCTGGCAAATGAGGAGGAGGAATTAGAGGCCCAGTACCAGGCAAACAGCATCTGTGAACCCTTCTCACTGAGACACAGCCACATCACTGCTGCTATAGCCCAGCACCTGGGAACCTCCTGCACTGAGACATGGCCCCATCTCCTCTGCTACATCCCAGCCCCCGGGAGCGCCCCACTGAGACACGGCCCCATCCCTGCTGCTATTTCCCAGCTCCCCAGGAACCCCCAGTGCTGTGGCATGGCCCTGTCCCCACTGCTATATTACAACTCCTGAGAGCCGCTGCACTGTGTCCTGTGTTACATTAAATCCCATGGAACTGGGGCTGGAGTGGCTGTAGTCTCTTCCATATGCTCTGCTCCTACCCTTTTCCCAGCAGTGCCTCTAGTTTATAGGGGCTGCAAGTGGGATTACTTTGTCCTCCTACATCCCTTGGATTCCTGCT
The DNA here is from genome assembly GCF_026122565.2 of Emydura macquarii macquarii. Lineage (NCBI taxonomy): Eukaryota > Metazoa > Chordata > Testudines > Chelidae > Emydura > Emydura macquarii. Next base: position 795,077 of record NW_027130807.1, read on the forward strand.
CCATCCCCTACAGTGGCTCCTGCTAGGAGAGGTTGGCTCCTCTATTGAAAGCTGTACTACGCTTTTCCGCATAGTTGCTGTTTGGGTCTCTCTCTGTATATGTGCTTCTGTTTGTATGTGGGGAGGGTGGAGAAGTTGGGGTCTCACGCGAGCCTGCACATACTGGGGGTGGGGTCAGGTCTGAGTGTACACTGCCCTATCCTCGCAGGGGTGTGAATGAGACAGTGACCCACCCGGTCTGTCTCACTGAAGATGGAGCTCATATGCAGTAACATTTTGTACATGCAAAGTGCTCTGATTGACCCCACGTTCCCTGGATCCCAACAAGAGAAGAGGCCTTTGAATGAATGCAGCGAAAGGCTGATCAGCAGTGCCACCTCGGGCTGGGTGGAGCCCCTGGGCCACATGTTCAGGTGATGTAAGTCAACCTATTTCCTCTGACTTCACTAGCAGAGGATCTGACCCCCTCTTGGAGTGACCCAGCAGTTAGTTGTTCCTTGACAGGTGTCAGACTCTTGGCTTCACAGAGATAACTACATCACCTTCCCCTGCAGCAGGTCTCTCTGGTGGTAGCCATCCACATAGACTTTTAATTGCTAGATACTCCTTATGTTGCATTCCTTTGTCAGTAAGCAAGTGTCTGCATTGATGGTCTGGGAGTGAATGGGAACTGTGACACTGGGGCTGGTCATCCCTCCATAGTGCGAAGCAGCAGGGTGCAATGCACTACAATTCAAGTCAATAAACTTTATCCGCAACGTAAAGGATCTGAGAGTCACCAAATTTCTACACAACAGAGTTAAATATCTGCTCAGCATAGAGTCCTGCAGGGCACCTGCATCATATGTCCATGTGGTATCGTTGTCCATTTCTAAGCGGGTGACTGGTTGCCACACGTCAGTCTATTGCTGACGTCTTTGATGTCCCCCAGAATTAGACTCAGTTTTTCATCCTTGCGGCCTCGGGAGAGATTGCGCCCTTTGTCCGGTAATCTTTCCGGTATTTCTTGATCTTCAGAAAAGTAGACTAGGAAGTGCCATGCAGTTTCACTCTTCTCTGACATAGCGATTACATATTTCTTCTTCTCTTGATTTCCAGTGAGTCATGAGTCTCCTTGTTTCTAGTCCCACTTTGGGATTGCTGATTCTATAACCATGGAGGGCCAGCCTTTATTTTGCCCATTTCTTTGTAGAAAGTTAGATGGCATGGAGTGAAGTTTCTGTGTGTAGGTCTCTAGCATTCTAGCTTCGTGAAGGCTTTGATCGCTTCTTTCCCAGAACACACTCTACATGAAGCAATCTGCACATTTATAAATTTCCTCTGGGATTGTTTTTATTCGTGCGTCTTGCAGAGGTATTATTTCAGGTTGAGAGGCAGGCTACGTAGGAGTGGAGTGTATTTGCCTTGAGTTTCTGTGTTTGATTGTCTAGTGCTTTGTGATGGTAGGAGTGTGTGTTACTTGGATTGGGCTGGTAACAGAATACCAATCAGCTGAGGGGGTTGCCCTCATTCTGCTCTGCAGCCTGTGTAGGGAGAGCGCCTGTGTATGCTCAGTACTGGTTGGTGGAACTGCAAAGGGCTGGGTTTCACCGGGTTCTGCCTTGTAGGGAAAGTCTGGACACCAGCCATTGCTCCTGCAGAGCAGAATGAGTTAATTTATACTGCCAAAGAGTTTCCACAGTAGTTTTATCAGTGGGTTGTATTTACCCAGTGTTTTCTTTGCAGTGTAAAGCTTTTCTAGCCAGACTGACGCTCCTTGATGCATTCATTATGAAGCCCAGAAATATATCATTTGGAATGTGCTCAGTTTCCATGGCTCTCAAATTAAACTGTAGCATGGTTGGGGTTTTTCTCTGAACAGTCATGAGCTTGGCCTCTTCATGATTGACCCAGAGAACCCACATGTTCTGGTAGGTTTCTCCAGAGCAAGAGATTCTTTGGGAAGCCATCTGGGAAGGAGGAGAGTTTGACCAGGTCACCGGCACAGAGAAGGCATGTCAGGGCAGAACCACAGCTGGAGGAAATTGATGTCAATGGGGGCGATGGTAAATGAGGGGGGATTTGATGGTAAATGAGGGGGATTTGATAGCAGCCTTTAACTACCTAAAAGGGGGTTCCAGGGAGGATGGAACTAGGCTGTTCTCAGTGGTGGCAGATGACAGAACAAGGAGCAACAGTCTCAAGTTGCAGTGGGGGAGGTCTAGGTTGGACATTAGGAAAAAGCTTTTCACTAGGAGGGTGGTGAAGCACTGGAATGGGTTACCTAGGGAGGTGGTGGAATCTCCATCTTTAGAGGTTTTTAAGCTGCGGCTTGACAAAACCCTGGCTGGGATGATTTAGCTGAGGTTAGTCCTGCTCTGAGCAGGAGGTTGGACTAGATGACCTCATGAGGTCCCTTCCAACTCTGATTCTGTGATGGTGATTTGCCTGCTAAGGATCGGGCCTCTGGATTATTTAGTGGGAATTTGGGGTCTACTCTAGCCTGGTAGATCATTGATGAATATCTTGAGAAAAGGAGGGCTGTGATTCTATCCATTCTTTGCTCCTCTTTATTTCTTGAAGGCCTCTGTCTGTAGGACTAATTGCCCAGGTGTCAACATGCAGGGCAACAGGGAAGTCATCACAGAATTTCTCTATTCTGGTCTGGCAGTGTTTTATGCCCACTCTGCACTCATTCTTTCCCCAGCTCTCAGCGACAACACACGCTGCAGATCGACGGGGAATTAAATGTGGCACTGAATGTCTGTGTTTCCCTTCTGGTGGATGCATTGGTGCACAGGTCGTATGTTCCCTGTCCCCCTCCTCCTCCCCCACCCAGTTCAGTATTGTAGCAATTTACGATTCATTCCTCGGTGCAAGAGTGAACCAAAGGCCCATAAACCTGGCAACACATATCTTTCTGGATTTCTATTTGCTTTCCATGATGGTTAATAAACATCTGCGAGGCAAAGATGAGTTCGGGGGCTCATTTCTCAGGCAGGGCGCCAGTTAGACTCTCATGTGTTAAGCCATCATTGCTCAGACGTTGCATTGTTTTGTTTTTTATTGAGGCAGCTACACAATAACTTGCTGGTAGTACAGATGCTCATTTAGTTGTGGATCTCTGCTGCTGTGTATTTTATTATATGTATTACGGGTAGCACTCAAAGGTCCAACTGAGAAGAGGAACCCATGATGGCCTTCTACAAGCATGGAGTAAGAAGCAGGCACTGTTCTGGAGAGCTCAGCGTATAAACAGATAAAGGAAGGACTGTTATCTCCATGTTACAGATAGGGATCTGAAGCCTAGAAGTGAGGTGTCTGAAGTTACACAAGGAGTCTGTGGCAGAGCCAGGAATTGAGACCACATCTCTCATGTCCTGGTCTAGTGCTTTTAAATACAAGACCATTCTTCCCTCATATCTTAGGGAAATGTCCCAGGGAAGTATTAGGTTAAACAACATGAACAGGGCTTTCTAGGTGTTGGGTTTTAATAGCACACAGAATATATTATGATCACTGTTGCCAATCCCAAAGTTCAACTGTCAGCTCCCCCCAAAGTCATGAGATTTAAATAAAAATAATAAATGTGGGGGCCTTTTTCCTTTGCCTTCTGGGTTCTAAACTTTTAGGTCACACTCAGGTCATATTTTCAAGCTTTTCTCCACAACTACCAAGGCTAGAAACTTACTTACATTTTTAAATGGAAGCGGAGAGTCTCACCTGATCACATGCCTCCAGGAGCTGGGGCTTTAAGAAATGCATCAAAAACTGTGAAACACTCTACAAAATTGTGAGTGCAGGCAATGCTGCGTTATCTAACCCTCCTCTCTCCTTCAACCTGAGTTTCTGAAGGTCCCTGGAGTGTTTTAGGGTGCTCAGGTTTTGAATGACATTACTGTTTTCTCTAAGTATGGTGTTTTGTTCTTGAGTAAGTTTCCCAACCTGGATTCCTCTCCAGAACTGCCCAGGCTGCGTGGCAAGGTTGCCTTCCTTTGCACAGGGGATACAGTCTCACTAGGCCTGCCAGATGGAATTGATGTCTACTGCAATTTGATTTTCTGCTCTGCCCTGTGCCCGTGTGAGAGTTGGTTTGTAGTTCGACAGGGAGTTGAGAGAGGTGTAGAGCATTTGCATGTACCAAAGCACACACCTTACTCATGCACCTTGTGCTTGTGCACATCTCTGCAGAGCACGCTCATGGAAGCATATGTGTTGAGAAGAGCATGCAGATAGATACATACAGGTCTCTGCCAGTATCTTCGGAGGAGCACTGAAATGCTGAGAGAGGGCGTGCAAGGTAGGGGTGAGTACCTGGAGGTGGATATGCAAATTGGTATGAGTGCCCAGCAAGGGGCATGCCAGTGCCTGGAGTGGCACATGCAAGTGTGTGTGAGTACTTAGAGTGGGGTGTGCCAGTCTGCTTTGCGTATACCTGTAGTGATTATGTGCATTTGCATCATGCATCCGCAGAAAAGTATGTGTGCCAGCACTTGTTGATCAGTGCACAATTGTGTGTGCGCGCACGTGTGTGTGCAGACAGCACTCAGTTGTGTTTTGCTCATCAGGAGAATGGGAGCCCCCATTATATGAATGGAGACCCCCGTGCTGTGTGCATGTGCGCGGGGCTATGGAAGGCAGAGTGACTCCGGAAGTGCAGCTGGGTGGCGCCAGCTTGCGGCATGCCTTGCGAAGCTGGCCTTGAGCCTTTGCAGCGCTAACGAGGCAGGTTATCCAGCCATCAATAACAAGCTGTCAAAAAGGAATTATATTCCTTCAAAAAAACAAATCACACTGAATACTGGTGAAAGAGAAATAATGGCAAAGTCTCCCCCTGCTCAGCGCCCTGCCTCTGCCCTCCCTCCTCCATGCCTTCCACTCACTCTTCAGCTCTAGCTCCCTCTCCCGGCTTCTCGGGATGAAAATGGGGGCCTGTTAGGGGAGCTCGAGGAGGCTACTTGGGAGTCTGTGCCACAGGGACCTGTGCATGGAGACGGGGGCCTTGGGAGGAGGCCAGGGCACGAGGGTCTCGGCTGGGAGCAGGGTTCCCAAATCGATTTTAATTCCAGTGGGATGTGAGTGCCTCGTTCCTTTGGCTCCCCCTGGTTGCAGAGGTGAAACCCCAGGTCCTCTTCACTCTGAGCAGTGAGAGACAGCTCCCCCTTCACTCTTACACCACTGGGGCATCTCCTCGGGCCATCCCAAAGAAGAGATCCCGGTTTCCCATCGAAAGGGGCTGGTGTGCTTTGGAACTCAGAGGGGAAGAGAGTGCAGGCTTCTACGGAGCCATAGGGTCAGAAGCCTGGGTGATGGAGCAGGTAACTCAGGCCTTGGGGGAAACCAGGAGCTCTGTGAGCGGGACAGCTACTTCTCCCTGCACCTCTGGGATTTGCTCCTCTCCCACCCTCCTTTCTCCTGGGGCAGAGATGGCAGTGTGAGGAGGAGGTTCGGACAGCATGTAGCGCGAGCATCCCCAGGAGCGACCAGCCACTCAGCCAGCCCATGGGAGGCGACGGAGGCCTCTGCTCCCCCATCCCTGCTGCCCTTGTCATCTGTCAAGGCGGCCGTGGAGCCAGAGAGGGGTTGACATTACAATTCATTTCCCCTGACTGAGCGGACGCAGGGCCCTGTCAGAGCCAACTAACTTAAATTACATCAGACGACCGCTATGGAATCTGGTAGCCAGGCGAGTGGGGTCTCTGCGGGCCACGGGACTCGCCATCTCTCGCACGCGCGCCCAGCTCTGTCTGCACTGGCAGATAAAAGAGATTTATGGGGAGTCGGAGAAGGGAAGGGGCAGGGAGAACAAACAAGCACTGTATATATCATGTGCGCTCGTCTCTGTCCTCGTGCATGCTGCCTCCAGCCAGAAGCAATTACCAGCCGCCAGAAAAAGCCCAGGCTGATGAGAGGAGCAGCTTGGTAAATGAATCATGGCATCCGTCAGAGTCACTACTCCCGCTCTGCTAATAGACATGGCTCTGGCAAGGGAGTCCTGGGATCTTGCAAAGAAAAGGGGCAGCGAGCTGTGGGGGAGCCACTTACACCTGTGCCCAGTGGGAAAGCCACACCGACCTGCCACCCATCCTCCACTCCCACCAGCTTGCCATCCTCCCTCCTCCCCCCCTCAGTTTGATCCGGAGCCAAAGAAATGATTAAGAACTAAAGCTGACCCTGAGCTTCAAGATTCAGATCTGGACGCACAGCCCTGCATAACAAAACAAATAAACTGCGCCAGGTCACTTCAGGGATCTGCAGACATCAACTGGGATTGACATTCACATGTGGACACCACAGTCACCAGTTGGGCTTGAACCCTGGATCTTCGAGCACAGGCCTTTGCCACGTGAGCTAGGGGAGAGCTCTTCAGCCGTGGGGGTGTGGTGGTTGCTGGGCCTGTCGACTAGAGGGAGACACGGTCACATGCGCCATGCTCTGCCCAGGGGCATTGAGGGGCTGAGATGCACAGAGTGCAGCTGGCCATCTGGGCTGCTACCATGGTTGTCAGTGGGGATCAAAATGAGGACCCAGCTCAGACCTGTGCCAAGGGGCGCCAGTCTCAGCTGGGAGACGCAGAAGCTACAGTCGTGTCAGCACTATGCATCTACGTGTGCTCATTGTGGCCCATTCCCAGAGCAGCCTCAGCCGTGTGCTTGTGTAATTCTCACAGGGCCAGGCGTTCCTTTTCCCCATCCTGACTTTAACGTCTCCCTCTCCCAGCGAGGTTGTGCCACAGATGTATCTTGTCTCCCCCTTGCATTCTGTCTTGGACCCCTCACGTCGGCCCTCGTTCTTCCAGATGTTCCCTTCTCTCGGCTAGCACCGCCCCCTCTTGATGGCTTTGATGAGGGAATCAGGGGGCCCCGGCGGCGCTGGGCTCCCCGCGCAGCCTGTTGCTCTATTTATGGCCAGCAGGGGGAGCACTCACCTGGCTGGGGAGCAGGGCGCACTGGCGGCGCGGGGCCCTGCACTGAGCATAGGAAAGACAGGAGCGTCTCCCCGGCGGGGGAGGGGAGGAAGCTCTCTCCTGGGGAAAGTTGCGGGGTGGTCACTGTCATGGGACAGCCCAGCCATAGGGCTGAACTCAGTCCTAGCGTGAAGCGATGCTAACCGCATTGCAGTCGATTGGGCTGTGCCCTGGAGCCTTTCCCAGTCTGTGTGGGTCTCTCCCTTTCTCCTCCCCTGCCATCTGTCCCTCCCTCTGAGCCTGCCCCAGCACTCCCCTGCACCACCCTTTGTCTCTCCATCGCTCATCCCTTCTCTGTGTCTCCTACGCGCCCCCCTTTCTCCATGGCAGCCTGTCCCCTCCCTGCTCCCCACTCTGGCTGATGGCCACGGGCGGGAGGGGCAGCCCCAGATTTGCACTGGGGTGAGCAGTGGGTATTGAGAAGGGTGGGGAGATGCCATAGGGTGATCGCGCCATACCTGACACCATTATCCCCTGTCTCTCTCCCCGCTGAGCCTCCTGCCCTGCCTGGCTCTTCCCCAGGTGGTGAGCGAGGCTCTCAGCGCTGTTGGGCTGGGTTTCTGACGTGCGTTGCCCAGTGGCAGGCTCCGTCTCACTCCAGTTCACTCCTGATTTCCTCCCCACGGGTGCTGGGCCTCCTGTTAGGAGCCGATGGCTGTGTTCTCTTGGGCAGCCCTTGGAAGCGGCGTCTCTGCTGCCGGGTCAGCGGTGACTTGGTCCTGGTCACCTGGCCGGCAGCCGCTCAGCCGTGGTGTGGTCATGGCTGTGTGGCCCTTACATCCCAGCAGCCTGGTGGAGGAGGAAGAGGAGGGCTCTGGCCACCTCCAAGTTGTCCCCAGTTTCCTTGGGGCTCCAGTTACCCCAGGCCGGCTCTAGTCCGGCCCTTGGGCTCCTGTCCGTGCTTAGTGGAATGGTGACACTGCAGCCGCCGTGGACGGAATCTCAACCCAGGCAGCAGACGTGGTAGCAGAAGCCTGAACATCACAGTGCCGCGCAGGTCTGGGAATGTCAGAGTTCAGGCAGGGATGAGCCTATAGGGTTAGCAGCCTTCCTGGGGGCAAGGGCAGGCAGGGTTCTCCAGTGGGATATTGCTGTGCACCCTGTCCTGTTTGCCCATCTATCCCCAATGTGTCTGTTCACCCTCCCCCTGCCCTGTGCCAGGCAGGGCTGAGCCAGCCCCTGTCACTTCCCAGCCCCCTTCCCCCAATCCTGGGATCCCTTCTGTTCCCCCCCCCACACACACACACAGGGCAGTGTGGGGTGCTGGCTGCTGCCTGCCCTATGGGCTCCTCTGTCCTCCATCCCCTCCTTTCTCCCCTGTGCCTTTATTCTGCCTCTCAGGGCTGCTGCTCTACCCTCCATTCATTACCACTGCTGCCCTCAAGGGAACACAGGCCAGGGCATCTCTTCCAAGCTGCATTGGATGTCAGCCCCATATACTGGGCACCAGCAGCTTCTCTGGCTAATTAACAAGTGCTAATTGCCTGGAAAAATTCATTTAAAGAACCAGCCTGAAAAGTGTAACTGAGACCTTGCCTATGTCAAATGCAGTGAACTCGTGAAAGTAGGGCAGTGTCGAATGGGGCTGGGCTCTGGGCAGAGCTGCTGGGCTCAGAAGGGGGGTTAAATATGCCCAGATTGGGGCCAATGGGCAGGATGGCCTAGTGCAGAGGTTCCCAAACTGTGAGGTGCAGCCCCCTAAAGGTTCATGGAGGAATGGTGGGTGGGGGAAGCACCACACAGTTGCGCTATGCCCCTATCTCCCCTCTGGCCCCACCCTCAGCTGCAATTCCAGCCCCGGGGCTGCAGCTCCAGCTGTGGCCCTGGCTCTGGACCCTGGCCCAGGGGTCCCAGGCCCTAGGCTTCCTGGCCCTGGCCACAGCTTGGATCCCGGCTGCTGGCCCTGATTGGGGCCTCCAACCAGATCTGGCTCCTGTCCCAGCTCCTGACTGTGGCTTCTGGGGGGGCAAACCAGGTGAGGGGGGATGTGACTCAAAAAATTTGGGGACCTTTGGCTTAGTTGTGAAGGCAGTTGACTGGCTCCCAGGAAACCTGGGTTCAAATCCCAGGTCAGCCACAGGCTTCCTGTGCGAGTCGCTGCATCTCTCTGTTCCTCATCTGCGAAATGGGGGTACTAGCCCTGTCCGACCCCTCAGGGGTGGCCTTACTGACCTTGGGGTGCTCAGCTACCAGGGTGATAAGGGCCAGAGAAATGCCTGAAACTGGGCTACTCCCATCGGCTTGCCCTGTCTAGCATCCTCCCCCTGGGTGAGTGTGTGGTCTGAGGGCCCTCAGCTGTCCAAGGGAGGTGGGAGCTAGCGGCTGGACTATAGCCCAGTGAGAAGACACTCCTGGGTTTTGTTGCCCATATCTGTGTGGCCTTGGGCCCGAGCCATTTCCCCACCCTGTTCCTCAGTTTCCCCATCTGTGAAAGGGGGATGGTCATACTTTAGCAAACCCATAACTACCGGGGGCTTTGCCTCTATCACTGTAGCCCAGCCCCCTCAGAGCATCACGTGGAGAGAACCCTGCACCTCCAGATCTAAACACATAGGAGAAGGAGAATCCTTGTGAGATGACAGCAGTCTAGAGTCTATGACACAAAGTTGAGCAACTGTGATTGTGCCTACCAGAGGGTGACGATGCTAGCTTGCTTCTTACTCGCCACCCAACATGGCGTGGCTGGTGCCTATAAAGTGCTAAGCAGGGATGTTAGTGGGAGGCTGGCACCTAGGAGAACTCCAGGGAGCAAAATCCACCAATCAAATGCTTAAGCCAGGGCTCTCAACCTGTCTTTCCGGTATTGCTCAATGGGAGGGGTGTCCTGCCTAGATTGAGTGGGATCTTCATATAGAGAAGGCCAGAAATGCCAGCCTTAAGCATTAAGATCTTGGACCTGCTCCTGCGGGAATTCAGCTCTGGATTCCATCAGGAACAAGAGTGGGGCTGGACAGAACCCACATCCCCTCCTCCTCCACTGCAGGCAGTGACCTCTCTCCTGCCCCCTTCGCCCTGATGTCTCCTTGGCCCCATTCAGGTCCCAAGTGGCCCTCAGCAGGGCCCTTCTCGCTTCAGAACCTTTGCGTCCTTCGTGCCCTAGTTGATTTCTCTGCTAACGAGCATCCTGCCACAGCCCTCTGGACCCAGTCTGAAGCTGGCAGTGTGGTCAGGGAGCCAGGGTGCAAAGTGGGAGACGGGTCGGGGTCAATTAGCAGGGCCAGTGAGCAGCCTGCTGCTCCTGCTGGGTGGGAGGGAAAGGTGCATGCTCCCAGCACTAATTATAAGCCTGCTGGAGAGAGGGGTTTCTCAGTTGCCCAAGGTGCACTTTGGGCAGGAAGCACAGAAATCTGCCACATCTCTGTAGACCTCCAGGAAAAATAAGCAGGCTAGAATCCAAGCTAGTGTCTTTTCCCTTCCAAGGTGCCCAGCTGTGGGTATGGCATGGGCAAGTCGCATAATCTCCTTCCGGTGGGGGTGGGGCACCAAGAGGTGATGCTGAAACTCTTCAGTCTGTTGGTCTTTCTCTGAGCAGTATATAGATGGTCATCCTGAATCTCAAAGCGTGGGAACTGTCCCGATGGATAGGGTTTGACGGTCTCCCCATTCACCGCTGCCGCCTGGGCGTGCGCTCAGCTCAACGTGTCATCGTCCTGTGGCTCTTCCACAAAGTTGGAAGGGGAGTCCAAATCTGCAACCTGGGCAGCAGGAAGGGTTCCTCGCCTGGCTGGGAGTGGTCCTGGTCTGGCTGGGTTGGCCCTGAAGACTGGGATGTTCCCTCACCAGGGTCTGCAACCTCCCCCCCCAGCTGCAAGGGTGGCATCTTCAGGCCAACCTATGGCCAGAGATAGGGAGCCCTGGCCATTGGAAAGGGGGTCCCACCTTCTCAGTTAACAATCCCCGAAACAGCTCCACTCTCTGCCTAAAATAACTGGGCAGTCACCTCAGTGCAGAGGTAGGCCCTCATGTCCCCATTCACACACTATAACATGATGGTGCTGAGCTGGCTTTGGGTTAGGAACCACTGCACTTTGTACAAGGGTCTGGGCACACTTCAGATCTGCCACCCCCACCACTTCTCTCCCATTTACCCACACCGCGATGGTCAATTTTGCTGGGTTGCCTTGAAGTGCTTGGGTCCGCAGGGTTCAAAGCTGCATTCCATGTAAGGGCAGTCTCTGGATCAGTGCTCAGAACAGGCACACGTGAAACACCGGTCCTGATCTTGGGTGATGTGGGTGGTTTTCTGTCTGGGCATCCAGGTGGTCTCTTCCCCATGGCTTTCCCCACGTTTTGGGCTGAACAAGGCCCCTTTCTGAACCTCCAGTGGGCCAGTAGTTTCTTGAACTGGGGTGCAAATGAACAGCTCTGGGCCAGGGAACCCCAGGGCCTCTTCATCCTCAGGCCCTCTGGGGCTCTGGTAAGGAGGAAGCATGTTTACACTCCTCAGGGGTCTGGGGTCTGCAGATGATTCTGTCCTTTGGTGGCATGGGGCTCTTGGTCACTGGGGGGGGCATCATCATGAGGGACCTGGCGGCTAGGTAATTCTCAATGAGCCGAGTGGCATCCATCATGGTTTTGAGACAGTGCTACAACACCCACTCTCTTCCCCTCCGCCCCCTCCCAAGCGGGATGGGGGGGATTTAGATGAACTGCTCTAGCAGGACCAGCTTGGCGACATGCGCTCCTATCTTTGCATCTGGCTTGAGCCACCTCTGGCACAAATTCTGCAGTTTCTGGGTGACCAGATGGTGTTGGGCTCCCAGCGGGTACGGCTCTCCCCAGAAGCATTGTCAGAACATCTCCTCAGAGATGTCTAAGGTGTCAAGAATAGCGGCCTTAACCCAGACATATCCCTGGGGAGCAGTGGGGTCTAAAGTGTGATATGTAGTCTGTGTTACCTTGGTTAAGTATGGGGCCAGCTCTGCAGCCCATTGGTCCTGGGGCTACAGTGGTCACCTGCTCAATAGTTTCCAGGAAAGCTTTGGGGTCATAATCAGGCCCAATCTTGGTGAGCCTGATAGGGGCAGGGTTAGTTGACTCCGTTGGAGTGCTGGGTCATAATACTGTGGCCATCTGCTGGACCAGCTGCTGCTGCTACTCGGCCGCTAATTCACGGATTAACTCCTGCTGCAAAGCCATCTGCTGCAGAAGATGCTGCTGTTGCTGTTGCTGCTGGGTGTTTGGCTCGGCCATTCATTTTAGCACCTAGCCCATCTCCATTCAATTTTTTTTTTAATTCCCTTCATCAGGGACTAGTGCGTCTGCCCGCACTCTCCACCACTTGTGATAGGGTCTTCTGTGGCCATGCAACCTAGTGGCTAGATCACTGGTCTTTCAGTCTGTAAGGCGAGGGGGACCCGGGCCTTCTCTCACTACGGGGTCCCAGCCCAGGCCCTTGTGTTGGGCAGCCCCTAAAGAGGGGAGATAGGTATCCCTCCTGGCAGGGGTGACAAGATCTGCTTCCCTGGGCTACTTCCTACAAGTCTCTTTAGTTTGGGGCATGGCCCTGCTAATCCAGTTGCCCCATGGCTGGGGCTTATTTGCAGGCTCCCCTTGGTCAGGGAAGTCCTGACTTGCCTCAAGTGGCTGTGCTGACTGGCAGGTTACTGATCCGTCACATTGGGCAGGCAGACAAATAGCTCTTGCCTCTGTGCCAATCAGCCCCCAACTGAGCCAGGCTCCCTTCTTTTCTCCCCCGTCTAGGCCTGGCACTGGCTGCAGGTCTAGCGGGATGGGGCTAGCTGAACCCAAAGGTTTTCTTTAACCCCTCACTGTGCCAGATGTTAGTTTCTCTGCTCCCTCAGAACACCCCCAGGAATAATTCCCAGGCGTGCTATATACCTTCTCCCTCAGGCATGTGATGCAGGGCCTATGCTCCCCTTATCAGCATGGCCCATATGCATTGTTTTGAAGGCAAGGGGCATCAGTGACTGATTTGAAACGTGTGGCATAGGGGGAACGTTTGTGCTTCTCAGTGTGTGAGTGTGAGCGATCGGGTGTGGGTGCAGGCCATGTTAGCATGAATGAACGTGGGGACAGAGAAGGAATTAATGTGGGGGGAGCATTAAGGGATGTGTGAGGGAGAGAGAGAGAAGATGAATGCATTCCCTTCCTCAGTCACTAGGGTATAAGAGCCACGGAATTAACAAGCCGAGAACAGCAATAATCTGTTCTGTCATGCCAAGCCAATCCCCCCCATGAACTGTCAAACACGGCACGGCAGAGTGAAGGGTCTGCTCTCTGAAATGGCTTGACATAACTCTTCCTGCCTGACAGGTCGTTGTTGGGGGTGCTGTAACGGGGAGATGCATCTCTTTGTTCCAGTCTGTCCCCTCAGCAAGGCAGTGGTGTCGCAGCCGTGCTTTGTGTGCTGTATGCTGGAGATGGCTGAGGAGGGGGTTGGGAGAGGAACTAATTTGCTGCTTTGCTTCTGAACTTAGCGTTTAGGATGTAAGTCACGGTGCTTTGGCCTCTAGGGTCAATTGCTTGAGTGTCACTTGTAAAGTGTTATGTAGCTGTCTTTCCCTCCCCAAGCCCTAGCCCCCCTGGGCTCTGTTTTGCTCCGGGAGCTAGTGACTCATTTCTTGGATCACTACCCTGGATGGCTTCCCCGAGGCTGGGGATAGACAGGTGCTGATACTCCAGTTCTCCAACCCACATCCTGGGGGAATGAATGGCCCCTCGCTTAATGGGGAGAGCTGGTGACACCTAGAGGCCTCACCTGAGATCACGTGTGCTAGGCTGTGTACAGACACAGTGAGACTCAGTTCCTGCCCCCAAGAATTTAGGTCCAAATCCTCACAGGTATTTAGGTGCCTAAATCCCATGGGAGTTAGGCACCTAGATACCTTTGAGAATCTAGGTCTTGTAGTCTAAATAGACAGAGGATGGGCCAAAGGAAATATAATTATCACCCTTTTACAGATGGAGAACAGAGACATGAAATGACTTGCCAAGATCTGAACCCGCAACTGCTGATCCCCAGTGCCTTATTCGGGAGGCCAGCCTTATTCTGTAAGCAGCTAGATTGGCTCACTCCTCGTGCAGGGATAGGGGATAATTCCATTGCCTGGAGCTCATCTGTTGCTGACCCGCTTTGCCTCAGTTTCCCTTTTCATAAAATGGGTGTAAGGATCCCTCCCTTGTAAAGTACTAATCAGAGCTGAAACTGCCTAAGGTTTGGAATGGAAATGTCATGCACTACCCTTCCCCTGTTGGCCAGTGACTGTCCGTCCAGCCATCAAGAGACTGGACTTCATCTATTTCAGCACCACGATCAGGGCTAAGGGCTTGAGCCATCATTGAAGTCAATGGAACCATGCAGACTGAATAGCTATCAGCACCATGGAGAGCTCTTCTGGTGGTGCCTGTATTTATCTATGGCCATACATGTCGGGGCACTTTATGGACATATAATTCGGGGAGGCCCCCGCTTGACGAGCTTGCAGTCGAAGTGTGGTGGGGAGCTGGGCCTGGATTGGGTGAGAGCTACCGTGGGGCAGCAACGAGGGGTGATGAGATGGGCTTCGTGTCACTCCTGCATCTTGTTCCCAGTTGGTTCCCCTGTTGGTGAGCTGCTACACTAGGGTTTGTGACCTGGGTCCGGGGTGGGAGGAGGAGGCTGGAGCTGGACGGCACACAGAGTTCAGGGGGATGGTGGAGGGGTGCCTGGCTTGACAACCCCTGTGGGAGCTGATCCTGCTCCTGGCAGTCAATCGGAGCCTTCCTGCTGACATCAGTTCCTAAGCTGCTGTCAATAAGGCTGTTAGAAAGTTGTGATTTTTTTTGGCGCAAAAGTTGTGGCCACAATGTGTTAAAGTTGCGGTTTGGGCTGCAGGGGCATGTGGGCAGCCGGGGGGCTGCGGGGAGGGGCTGGGGAATGTAGGACCAGAACTCTTGTTTTGTAACTGAGTAGAACGATGTTGAGTCGACAGGAGGGTCTGCTCCCCAACAGGGGCTGGATGGCTTGGCTTATCCACCCCCCATTCCTCTACTCTCCAGGGTGGGGGCACCTCAGTCCCTGCACCCTAGAACCATCTCAGAGACCCCTGGAGGGCCCTGTCGGGGGGCTGACTCCACTAGGGCTCCCCATCTCAGCCCGGCATGAGGTACAAGCCCATCCCCCACACCCCCACTCGCTGGGGCCTCCCCAAACCCATTCCCTGGCATGTTTGGGCAGCTGTGGAAGGCGGAGTCCTCGAGGTTACACAGAAGCAGCAGATGCTCAGCACAGCTGGTCCATGCCACCTGGGCAAAGTGCAAGGCCAGCAGCAGCAGAGCTGAGTGCAGGTGCCAATGCTTGAGGTGGAGCCAGGGCAGCAAGTGGGGAAGCGCTGGCCAGGGAACCCAGCCCTGACCTGCACAGGTCCCTGAAACATCCGGCTCCACCCCCACCCTCACTGGCTCATGACATGAGTTGCGGAGAAGTGGCAGTGGATGTTGGCAATTGTGGTTTCTGTAACACAATTGTGGCCCAGAAATGTTCTTACCACCTTGGGCATTGTGGGCTAAGCAGAGAGCAGGTGACAGACTGGCTTAGTGCATGAGTGCCTGTTCACCGCTCGGGGCTGGTTCTGTTCATCCATAGCTCAAGGAGTCCTTGGCTCAAGAGGCAGGCGCATGCGCATGCGTTTTCATTGCGGAAGGGCCCAAGTTCAATCCCCACCACTGGCTGGGGTGGGTGTGTGTGTATGGTGGAGCTGCTGCTGACTGGCTGCATACGCATGGGTAGCTCTTCTGTTGTTGTTATTTACGGTGAGGTGCCGTGCCTAGAGCATCTGGGGCCTCACTCTGCCAGGCGCTGGACCAGTGTATGGTCTGTTTTTGAAGCCCAGTCCTGCAAATCTAGTTCATACTTGCAGCTATGATGAGAAGGCCCCTTGACTTCAGTGGGGCTCCACATGCGAATAAGAATATGCTTATGTTAGCAAGGGGCTCTGGATCAGGATTTTATAACGTTGTCCTCAAATTTCCTTGTAGCTGAAATGTGTCGCGCTTGGTCTGAGCCTGGAGATCAGTGATTCTGGCAAATTTCAAGGAAATCTGTTCAGACAGCTCTGAGTTAGCAGAGTGCAGAAAACTAGCCCTTCTCAACCACTCCAAATCATCACCCGGGATCTTTTCTGTGCTCAGGCGGTTTGGATTTCAGACATCAAGTGTGGCGTGGCTGTCATTGAGGACGTGTTTTGCCTCCTCGCAGGAAGACATTTGGTTTTCAAATTGAGTCCTGAGCATTTTCATAACGCGCAGAGAGGATGCACGTTCGTTGTCCCTCTTGCTGCGTTAAGCACTAGCCCAAGTGCAACACTCTGAACAGCTGCCGAGGCTGCATTTGAGATCGCAATTCTAGTCCAGCCTTGCAAAACTGGCATGAAAACGGACTGGCCCAGGTGCACACCTACTAGTTAGCCTTTAGGGTAATAGTATGGCCAGCACTGAGTCCAGAAACCTGGGGCCACTCACCGAGGGCTGGCCCGTAACCTTGCAGTGTAGCCCAATTAAGGGGCAGTGCAAAAATCAGACTGAGACTCTGAGCCACAGTCTGGACTTTGTATCCCCTCACTCCAAGGTGGGTGTCCTCTGTGCTTACATCTTCTGCTGGTCCAGCTGACTTTTCTCTCCTGCCCTGATTAGTGGGTTGGTGGTGGGGAAGGGGAAGGCGGCTCCACCCACTCCCCACCCACCTCAGTGGGAAGGAGAGTAGCAGTCTAGTGGTGGCTGTTCTGCCTTCTTAGGCAGACTAAGTGATGCTGTAAGCCCACCCAGGGGAGAAAGTGGATCCTGCAGGGGAATGCGGCGGGGCTCACGATTTAGCTTGAATCCATCTGTGCCTTTGATGTCCCATCTGTGAAAGGGGGGCGATGACCTTTCCCTCCACGCCCACCTTTTCTCTCTCTTGTCTGTTCAGATTGGATGCTCTCGAGGGCAGGGGAAGTAGTCTCACTGTGTGTCTGTCCTGCAGGGCCCTGATCTTGACTGGCACCCCTAGGCCTGCCCTGTCACTATGAGGAGGCAGATGCTTCCTGCCCAAATCATGAGGCTGCGATAAAAATCATGAGATTGAGTCCCAATGAACTCCGTGGTTTGTTTGTTTGTCCCTTGCTTTGGGATCTCACTCCACTCCCTCGAGCCATGAGATTCATAACCAAGCACCCAGGGCCAGACCCAGTTGTGTTGTCCCACAGCATCAGCCCAGCTCGCTGTGATTCGTGGCTCGCATGAATTGTGAGCGGCACAAAAAAAGCCGACTGCAAAATTCCACTCCGCAGCCCAGCTGACTCCTTGCCACAGGAGTGTGGGATTTGCCAGGCTGCTCCGGTCTCGCTGGATAACCAGGAGACCCGGGTGATTTGTCTGTGGCAGGCTTTAAGGCTCAGAAAAGGAATTGCACTGTCAGTATATCTCCTTGTTAAGGAACTAGAACCTTTGATTCCCAAACAAGCCCCACCCAGTGCCCTTTCTCTGCAGCCAGTAACGCTCTGTCATGTGACACCCCCATAGCAGTGGGGGCCATGCAAAAGTTTATGGTACGGCCTGTGGGTAAAACGCTGGGCTGGGAATTAGGAGATCTGAGTTAATGCCCTGCTCCGCCACTGACTACCTGAGTTGCCCTGGGCAAATTGCTTCAGTTCTCTGGACCTCAGTTCCCCATGTGTACAATAGGGATAATGCTTGTCTCATTAGATTGTAAACTTTTTGGGGCAACAGTGGCTGGCACAATGGGACCTGGCTGTGGGTTGGGAGTCTCCCGGTACCCTGGAACGCAACTAGTTATACCGAAGGTCTTGGCATGAAACAGTGGCAGGACTCATAGAAAGTCACAGGTGGTCACCGCCTGTTAGGAGCAAGCAGGGCCCTGGGGCTTGAGACCAGGGCTGAGCTCAGGTAGCTGGTGGGCATGGTCAATGCGCATGGTTGTAGAGCAGCCGGGTCTTGCTGGGAGATCAGGGAGGGATTGTTGCCTGAAGGGCAAACCAGCTGCCGTAGTCCAGGGTGTAGCCAAGTTCAGGTGATGGGATCTCAGTCTGTGGGAGGATGGCAATGGGTGGACAGGCCAGGCACAGGGTCAGTATGGGTAGTGGGCAGACCCAGGGACGGGCTGGGCAGGTTGGAGGACAGGCGTGGGTTTAGGAGTTTGCTCTCAGGGGTCTGGGCAGTAACAGGCTTAAAAGACTAGTTGTTCAGACAAGGGGTGGGGCAGGAACAGGAAGCTCTATACTAAGTGGTGTCCAGTCAGTAGTCTGCTGCAAGTCCCCTGGTCCCGCTGAGTAGGCAGGGGAGCCTCTGGTTGCGGGGTATTAGTGATGGTTCCCTTGTCTGACCTTGTGGGGCAGTGGCACGGAAGGTAAGGGTCTCACTCGGCAACCCCGCAGACCTGCGGTGCCTGAGGCAAGTGAAGAGCCAGTAACTTATTGCTTGAAAGCACGGAGCTGAGCCCGCCCGATCTTAGCTGGCTGGGAGCAGTCAGCATGTCGTGATTGGAGACCTAGGATACTATGTGACTGAAAACCTCAGGGAGGGCGGCTGATTGATTGAGAAGGCCAATACTCCTTCACTTTGGTGGGTAGCCCTAGAGATTTTTGGACGCAAAGGCCCTTGGCTTGATTTCATCCTGGAACGGCTTCTTCCTAAGCAGGAATAATCCTTCATTTGAGCTTTGCTGCTTGGATCCCTTTTCTTATTTTTCCTTTACTCTTGCCAGAATGCACTTAGGGTGAAATGACCCATGCAAGGGCGAGACATCATTTAAATCCTGCTTAAGCCACCATGCACAGTGATCAATGTCACCTTCATTCAATAGCTGGGTTGGGTTTGTATTATTAATTTAATTAAATTAATTAATTTGATTATTATTTTATTGCTATGGCTGTTGGCTGGTCCGGCACTTTGCAAAGGAGATAGGCTCATAAGCAAGCTGACAACTTTTCAAATCATTTTACCTCTCTAACCCGGCTTCTCTCTTCCTCCTTCTCAGTCCCAAGGGGACGTTATTATTTTCCATGTGGAAAAGTTGGAAGGAATACCCAGCCTGACTTTTTAAGGAGGTGACATTCCAGTCAGCGCAGGTCCCTTTTCACACTGGGGTCAGGATATTGCTTGACGCAGGATCTTTGCTCCCGCTCTTGCTCTTGAAATGTAAAGCAGGTCAAATTGATGCAAGCAGTGACATCGCGATGAACAAAGCTGAGATTGCCAGGCAGGAGACGGAGGGACATTGGAGTTAAAGAGAGGAATTTGGGGCCAGATTGCCGGCTGGCGTGAAAAGCTGTCGCTTCAGTGCTGATTTACCCCAGCTGAGGATCTGGCCCGTTGCCTCTCTTGAAATGACATTGGGTCCTTTTGTATTTTTTAATCTCTGAGGGATTCTGTGATGAACGTACTCGATTGATGAGTCAAAAGATAATATTTTCTACCTGTCAGCCCTACGGAGCTCAGCCCGGCATCTGAGCGCCTTTGTGCTTTTAGCATCAGTCGTAAGGACTCTGCAGTCAGAACTTCACTCACAAATGCCTGCTGCTTTGATGCTTGGC
The DNA here is from genome assembly GCF_026122565.2 of Emydura macquarii macquarii. Taxonomy (NCBI): domain Eukaryota; kingdom Metazoa; phylum Chordata; order Testudines; family Chelidae; genus Emydura; species Emydura macquarii. The sequence goes on from NW_027130807.1 coordinate 814,553, forward strand.
AAATGCAAAACAGATTGCAGCATGCTGTTCCATGACCCTGCTGTGGCCCTCAGTCGCACATGTCTTCGCTTGAAGACTATGGGACGATTCCTGTGGCGTGTGCGTAAAGGTTTGTGGGCTCGGTGTCCAAGGGACTACTTCAATGAAGTTTCTCCAGTTCTGTCAGTGGGCTGGGTCAGGCCCTTGCTCGTCGCCAAAGCTCCTTCGTGTCGGTGAAAAGATGTGCCCAGGCGTAAATTCTGCCCTTTCCTACCCTGGCATAAACGAGGAGTCATTCCTCTGAAGGCAGCCGGACACCTTCTGATAATTCACGTGGGTGTGAGTGAGGGCAGGATTCGTTCCCCGGAGAGTAGATGTGGCATGCCGTGAGGCGGGGATTAGCTAGGTTCTGATGGGGTGTGTTCTGTTCTGAAGACTGACTCTCTGTGTCTCAGTGGTTTCTAGCTCTAATGCACTTAATTTGCATGCAAAACTCTGACCTCACTGCCAGCTCCGCAAACTCACCCTGGGCTCTGACTGCTTTGGAACAAAGGTTTGGCTGGACAAATTAGGCCTCCATTGGCACCTGGGCCACCCTGTTGCCTTCTGGCTCTGCCCTCAGTAGATCCTGGGCCGCCTTGTTGTCATTGATGGTCTTGCACAGGAGTGCGTGACTGAGAACGAGGCCCTGCTCCTGCAGTGAGCACCATGTGCACAGAGCCCTGCACCCACGTGATGCCCCTTTGAACATAGTGGATCTCCATGCAGCTGCAGGGATCCGTCCCTGCCAAGCTCACTGCGGAATTGGGGCCTTCATTATCAGTTCTGCTGCTGCTGCGCAAGGCATAATTGAGTCCAGCTCCCTCTGTCTTGGCTGTGCTGGCTCGGCTAGGCTAACAAAGCAGTAAGGACACGTTATTGACCCTGAATCCACTCTGGGAGCACGTCTGCTGAGCGCAAAGGATCCCTGCTGACATAGTCACCTTTCAAAGCAGAACCTCACACTAGCTTCCCAGAGCAACCTCACTTCCTCTTTGTTGGGTGGGGGAGAGGTGCATTGCTGTAGAGTCGACCATCCCATCATCACACAACCATCTTCAGGTCCCTTCCAGCCCTGTGTTTCTATGATTAACCCTGAGCTGAGAAATGTGGCACACAAATATTATACCCTTTCAGATGCAATGATGACTGTATTACTCACCTACCTCTCATACAATGGCCACTCTTCGCCTTAGATCCATCACCCTTTTATTTTGTGCTTGATGTTGGTTTTATTGTACTATATTTGTATGGCAGGCTGAGCCCTGTGGAAGGGGATAGGACAGATGCTATAGAAACTGCATTCTATTGCTCTTATTTGATGTATTTGTTTAGCTTCAAGGGTGCCCAGAATGACAAGGAACACGTGAGCCTGCTCCAAGGAGCTGTCAATCGAAGTAGACAAAGAAAGATCAGACTATACAAACCAGCCACAAAATTCAGCGGGTGGTCAGAGAACAGACTGAATATGGAGTTGGGCAAGTTGCTTCAGGGGGCCGGGGGGATGGGATGGGTTTGAATTTTTTTAAATCTTCCGATTGCATAAATCACAATTAAGTGGTAGGATAGGGTCCTGGTTGAGCCCTGGGCAGCGAGACAGACAATCTGTGCTCAGGTTCTGATTCCATTTGTGACCTTGGGCAAGTTATTTCCTCCCTCTGCTTCAGGGTGTCAGAAAGTGACAATTCTTCAATCCAAGGTGTTAATTGAAACTCATTTAGCGAAGCCAGCACGGACCCCTGTGTAGCTGGGCTGAGTCCAGTCTGAGTGGCTTTATTCACTTGAGATGAAGTCAATTAGGGACAGGTTTAAACTAAACCACAATAAACCACCTTGAAACTGAAATAAAGCATCTCCACCAGTCTAAGTGGGCCTGGCAACTTTCCCATGTAGACAAGGCCTCAGTTCCCCTTTGCACTGGGGGGAGGATGGGACGGGAAGGGGGCGGGTTGATAATCCTTCCTTTCCCCCATCCTTTGTTTTGCCTATTGAGATGGTAAATTCTCAAGGGCAGGGACTGTCTCACCGAGTGTCTGTACACCCTGCACAACGGGGCCTTATCTCAGCTGGGCCGGGGGCTGTCTTTCATTGTGCGCCTGTGCAGCACCTAGCAAAACAGGGCCCTGATCTCCCTTGGGGCAAGGACTGGGCCTCACTATGAGCTTGAAGAGCCCCAAGCACAATGGGCCCTGATCTCCGTTGAAGCGTTTAGGCACTGCACTACCTTAATACAGATATAACTAATGCTTCCCCGGGTGGTGGATGAACTCTATCAGGCTACCTGGGAGAGGGTGTTTGAGGGAGGGATTTAGTAGGGTAGGCAGTTCCCAACCATGCGGTATGGTCAGGACCTGCTCTTTTGGATTCTGCGCTGCTTCCCATGGGGGCTGTGTATATCAGCTGGACTGTGCACTGCTTTTTGGTGCAGCTGCCCCATAGTCTAGCAGGTAGAACACTGGAAAGAGACTCAGGAGAGCTGGGTTCTGTTCCCACCGCTTCCTTAGACCTTGGGCAAGTCCCTTTGCCTCTGTTTTCCACTCCTTGGATCGTGAGCTCTTCGGGGCAGGGGCTGTTTCTCACTCTGGGGCTCTGATCTCAGAGAGGACTATCGGGATTTCCCTCTCTGTGTCAGCACCCATACATCGTGTGATCACGTAATGGAAGGAGGCCATTGAGGTGTTGAATTTCCTGATGTGAATGCAGATAACCTCCTAAACTCAACCCAGTGCTGACACGGGGCCATACGTAGGCAGCGGGGAGAGACAATGACAAATTCAGATTGGAAATAAGGTGTAAATCCTTAACGGTGAGGGTAATTAGCCATTGGAACAATTGCTCAAGGGTCACGGTAGATTCTCCATCACTGGCAATGTTTCAATCAAGGCGGGATGTTTTTCCGAACAGATCTGTTGTAGAAATTACTGTATGGAAGTTCTCTGGCTTATGCTGAGCAGGACGTCAGACTAGATGATCACAATGGCCCCTTGTGGCCTGGGAATCTGAGTCTATTGATCAATTGAGCAGCAAGTTGCTATGCCCAGTGCTGCAGCGCATGGAATCACTCAACACGCCTGATCCTCAGCGTCTGCATCCTGCTCCAAAATCACTCCCGCTCCGTCCAGCTAGCCTCATGCATGCTCCAAATGTGCTGAGTCTGGACCATGACTACAGCTCAGAGCCTGCTGGCTTCCCCGGCGTCCAGAGCTCCGCTCCATCGTACAGCGCACCAAAGGGACCAAGCCTCGGATCAGCACCATGGAGAAAGGCCGCTTTCTTCCCTATGCCCTTGGGCCTTGTTCTCACAGGCTGTGCTGGCAGGGTGAGTTTGCTGAACATCCCTCTCAGCATCTTATCTGGTTTCAGGTTATAAATGTTTGAAATTAAGGGTTGCTCCCAATTCCCTTCTAGGCAACTGTTGCTAAGTGTGTTTTACACAAAGGCTCGTTATTACTGATGCAATCGAGGTTTTTTCTCTCTCTGCTCTTTCTCTGGCACGTGCTAGGAGGGAAGATGCCTCAGAGGTGCACAGACTTGGGTGCATCGTTCTTCTAAAGAACCTGATATCCTATCCTGGGTACAGGGGGTCCCACCGCTGCTTTGAAAATGAAAACCTCTGTCAAGCCGCATCTCCCAGCCAGACCCGTGTTGCCGAGGCAGCTTAATAAATTCTTTGTTTCTCTTCATTGCCCTGCTTCACTATACTCTCCAACAGCTTACTCTCATGCCCTACAGACGATAGCATTTTCTACTTGTTCATTCTGCAGACACGCCCCACCTGCCCGGGGGGCTTGGGGCACGTGTGGCTGTATACCCTGCTCCCCTCCTTCCTTTATCCCAGGGGATGGTTGGCTTTGGGGTGGGTTTTGATTTTCCTTAGGCCCTGCATCTGACTTGTGGGATTGTCAGTGGCCATAAAAAGCACCCACTGATTTCAGCCAGAAGCACCGGCAAACACCTGCTTATTTGGTTTGCTCCACATTGAGCTGCGGCTCACCTCCCTTGCCTGCGCTGAATCTCAACGCTGCTTTTCTATTAGCTATTACTGTGCTTTTCCCCTCCAGCCCTGATGGAGCCGATGGTTTCATTGACAGCCTCTCGTTAGTGCTGTTAAAAATCCTCTTTTTTTTTTTTTTTCTCCCAATGATATGCAGCATATTTTGGCTTCTGATTTATGCCAGGTTCTCAAAGGTGGTCGTTTTCCTGTCCATTGAGGAGTTAGTGATGCAGAAATGAATTATGGGTCTGCGCGGCTGAGAGAGCAGAGTAAAAAGCAGCCATGGAGATTAGCCACCGATATCAGTCAGCCCGAGTCGAAAAGGGAGAGAGGGGCATTATCTGCCAGGCCTAATATAGTTCTCTGGACACAGCACTTAAAAAGCAGAGTCTTGGAATATGGATCTGCTGGGGGAGATTAAAAGACTGCTCCTTGAAGAAAAGCCCCCAAGCTTCTGCTTTCTAGAGCCCAACCAACATGCACAAATCACGGGGCAGCTGGGATGAAGAGCACACGCTCCAGCCAACCCCAACGTCTATGCTGCCTTGTCCCAGAAAGACAGATGCTCCCTGCCAGCAGCGCCACGCTGCCGGGCTCTGTGAAGGCTTCTTTGATTTTGTTCAGAAATAAATCACATTTGTGAAATAAAATACAAGGAAAGAATACTAGATTATAAGGCCGGGAGTGAGGCGAGGGTGCCATCCTGGCAAAGGCTCTGTTGAGCATTGTGAAGCGGAGAGAGACACCCACCTGTTCCCCTCCTCCTGGATCACGCTGGCTTTTCATCTGAAAGATATCAATCCAGAGAGTGGTGCCAAACCAATGGGGCTGAGAACCCAGTGCTCTGCAGTGCCGGGATCTCACCACACTCCGGAGACACTGATGAAGGAAGATGAGCTAAATCTCACTGAGCTCGAGGAGTGTCCTCTCTGAATGGGGAAACTGAAGCACAGAGCAGGGCACAGTGACTCGCTTATGGCCACACAATGACTTAGTGGCAGAGACAGGCCTGAAACAAAGATCGTCTGCTCCCTCGTCCTGTGTCTTCGTCAGCATGTCCTCTTCTTCTCAGGGTTGTTGGCAGTCAGTCTGAAATGGGGAGCTGGTCTCTGGCTGTGCTCGGTCCCAAGGAACTGCTCTCCTGCTTCTTTGGGCCTGCAGGGCTGGTCTGCTGCAGCACTGGGTCCTAAGGAGCACGTCTCTGGCTGTGTCACAGACCCAGCACGGCAGGAGACAAGCTCCAGGCATGGGGAGCTGATCAGAGACTGTCTTGGAGGCCTATCACGACAGGAGACCAAGGACCAGTCTCCAACAGAGTCAGGCCCAGGCAGCTGGTCTCTACTGTGCTGGGCCCTGGGGAATGGGTCTCCCCTCCCCGCAGGCCAGACTCAAGGAGCTGGTCTTTGTTGTTCTGGGCACCTGAGAATGGACCTTCCACAACTTCAGGCCCAGGCATCTGATCCTACCCCCCACAGATGTTCTAGTCAGGAAGCGAGCTGGCTAAACCACAGGGAGAGCATATTTTGTCCATGCTCCCCATTGCCCCGAAGGGATGGCAGGGCAGGACCAGGCTCTCTCTAAGGATCCCACGGATTGCAGCTGGTCAGACAGAGGCTGGTGGCTGGCTGGGGCTCCCAGCTCTGACACTCTCGGCTTGCACAAGTCCCTCCACCTTAGGGCCGGTGGGTAAACCGGAATTCCATTTTGTGAAAAATTTCAGGGTTTCATTCTCCCTCAAAGTGAAACTGGGACCTTTTCGAATTTTTCATGAAAAACGAGAGAGAGAGAGAGAGAGCCAGAGCCAGAATAGCCAAGAGCCCGGTGTTCGGACACTCAGCTGGGATGTGGGAAACCCCGGCTGAAATCTCACCTTCGAATCAGGCAGGGCAGGGGAAACTAGGGCTCCACATCCCTGCTGAGTGCCGAACTGTGGCCTAGGTCTGTTCTGGGATTCCTCTCTCTCATGTGTGTGTTGACCAGAAATTCCATCCTGGACCCGAGAAACCTTCCTGACAAAAGCATCATCAAACATGATTGTTTCTGTGGCAAGTTTGGGTTTAGAGACCATGGATGTTTCATGGGGAAAAATGTTTCATCACAAAATTCCCCACCAGCTCACCTCAACCTCTCTGTGCCTGTCCCCGTCTCCCCACCTGTAAGATAGGGGTGCCCCAGGACACAGGAGGTGTGGAAGCGAGTTGGCCCTTCTTCCTCTAATCTGCAGCCCCCTGGCCATGCACCACTGTCGCCCAGGGTCGCAGAGAGCTCTGTGCGCAGCTCCTGTAGCACGCAGCTCTGCTCCTCCTGGCACGTCCCTCTAGATTGATCTTATTTGCTCTCCTTCCTATTCAGTCGCCCGTGGTGCTGTCAGTGCACGCTCCCTGCGCAGGTTCCCGAGGACAACACGCGTCCTGCTGAATCAGGGGAGGCAGCATTTTCACCTGGAAGCCTCTTTTAAAAAAAACCCCATCCCCCGATCTCCTTCACTTCTTTTTTGTGTGTGTGTCTTTTCAAATGTCACCACGGCCCATGCGATAATGGCAGGGAGGGGAAGACGGCACGGCAGCTGCCAGCGGCATTAGGGGAACAGACGGGAGCCATTGTCTCCATTTTGTACCCATAATCTAAGCCGTGTTTCCAAATGTCACAGACGGGCTTGGCTTTTTCTCTTCTTTCTCCTGGCTCTTTGCTTCCCTTTGTCCTCCCTTCCACACGCAGGCAGAACAGACATCAAGAATCTATTTGGGGACATTCAGCTTTTGCCAAATCGCTCTCCCCCTCAGGCTGCTCTGGGAAGAGGGTGTCAGAACTGGTTCTTTCTGCTGGAGCTCCCACCGCAGGCCGTGGCATCCATCCAGCATGCGGGCTGCAGGCGCCGAGCCTAGGGGTTGTGAGCCACCATGCTTTCTCAACAGCAGTTGGGTACCTGAGAGTCAAATACCATTCTGTCCCCCCAACCTGGGGCATGTGATGGGGTACGATGGGCTGGTGCCAGCAGGTGGCGCTCTTTCCTGTGGAGGCTTGGGTTGCTCTGCCAGCACGGCGGGACAGGGTACTGCAGCAGTGACTAGAGGATGGGAAAACATCCCTCTTGTGCCCGCTGGGGGGCGTGCCACCTGGGTCACGGGGAGAAAGGCGCCTCAGAACTGAGAGGCTGAGGAACAGATCTGCACTAGCAGCAGGCGCTGCTCTCATGGGGTGGAAGCTGGTCTGTGCGGTAGTGCAAAGGGGAGAGGGTTTCTCCAGGACTGAGAGTGGGGATTAATCAATCACGTTTGGTATGGTAGGGCCTACGGGCTGATCAGAAGTGCTAGGGTAGTAGACAGTTCCTGTCCCGAAGAGCTTGATATCTAAATAGACAAGACAAACGCAGGGTGGGGTACAACGCAATGCCTCTCTGGTACCAGCAGGGGGTGCTCTCAGCTGCTTGGGGTTGGGAAGTACAGCTCAGTCCATGGCCGCCAGAGTGGCCAACAGCAGGGATTGAACCGGCAACCTGCAGAGCAAAAGCATGAGCTGCTACCAGTAGAGTTGACCAGCCAGGGCTCCCTAGTTGCAGTTGTAGCAGCTCCGGTACAGTAACACACACAGTGTAACACACACTGTCCACTGGGTTACCCCCTCAATGGCTTGGGGTGAAGTCATCCCTTTCCCTACGTGTTGGGAATGGCAATGTCACCAGCAAGGGGTGCCCTCAGCTGCTTGGAGGTTGGTGGGGAGACAGCGAGGACCCGGAGTCCCTGGGGCAGAACATGCTTTTTCCGTAGCAGGCAGTTTGACATCTGTAGATTAAAAAAATTTATCTTGCCGGGGAGATGCAAGCTGAGAAATCTTTCTTCACAGTACTGCAGCCTCTAATCAAAGCAGTCGAGCATCTGTGTCTCCTTTATCCCCTGGGGCCTGCGCTCATCCCTCCCCCTCACCCCATGGTTCATGAGAACGGGGACAGATCCCTCGTTTGTAGCCTAAACGCAGCCTGTGTTGGAGGAGCTCCTTTTAGCAGTTCAGTGCCTCGTGAGTAGCGCCGTGAATAGCTGGTTGCCTCCTCCTCAGCTTTCATGTCTAGCGCAGGCTTGGGGAGGGGGAATAAAGAACCGCAGCAGCCTCATGTGTGAAGCAGGAGCAGGGAGGGAGGGCTCGGTACAGAATGGTGCTGGCAGCTGTGGGCGAGCCGGGTTGCTGTTGGAGAAGAGATGCAATGTCTAAGTCCCTGCACCCCAGAGAAGGTGTGGTGGCTGCTGCCCTCCAAGATCCAGGAGATCTCAGCCAGAAGCTGTCCTCCTCGTGTGACGAGGCAGGGAGCCAGCCATGAGCTCAGACAGCAGTCCTTGAGGGCAACAGCTCCAGGTGCAAGTGCTTGCCATGGTTTCCTGAAGGCATTAGATCAGGGGGCAGAGATGGTGCCTGAGGCTGGGATGGTCAAAGGAATCTAATGGATCCAGGCATCTGACTCCTTAGGCACCTCTGAGCATCCCAGCTCTGAAAGTAACTCTTTGTGAGCCCTGTGGTAACCTATCCCAGTGGTCCTTTGGATCCAGTGCTGGTTTCCGCATCCAGCCAGCACGGGGCTGATCCTCTCCCACAGTAGTGCGAGCAGGTGGTGGGGCTACAACAGATCCTTCACCAGCCAATCCGTGAGCACAGCTGGTCCAATTCTGCTCGTGCTAGAAAAGGACTCTGCTCCCTTCCAAACTGGAACCAAAGATTGGCTCAAAGCGTTGAAATCGAAAGAGACTTGGGCTTTTGGGGCACCAGAAAGGTAACTGGGGGGTCCCTCTGCTACTCAGTGTGTAGTAAATGGGGGCACGAGCGTGTAAGAATCTCCCTTGTGGTAGGATAATGAACCCACTTTGAAGGCGTTGTCAGGCCTGGAATACTCTCAAGGAGCTCTGGTCGGAGCAAGGGTGCTAACACACTTTGGAGCCCCGCTAGGGAGGGCAGAGCAAGCTGAGAAGCCACTCAGAAATCAGCTGCGAATCCCCAGAGGAGGGGTGAACAGAAGGATAGGAAAGGAAAGTCACTAGGTCTAATTCCTTCTTTTCTTTGCCTGGGAACTAGAGTAGACAGCTTGGAGCTAGGCCTGCTTGGGTTCTATGCCTACCGCTGCCTCCGACTTGTTTGATTCAGTGCAAATCATGGGTCTCTATGCCTCAGTCTCCCCATCTGTCACATAGGGTTAATGATAGTCATGGGGCCAGAGAGACCGTTAAAGCAGCTGCTCTTCTCCACTAGCTACCACGTGGAGACTTAGAGCCCCCAGAAGGGCTGTGCAGGGCAAGGGGTTGTCCCTCCCACGGCTGGAGTTTCAGTGCCACAGGTGAAGTCAAGGACTGAAGGGACGTGCTGCGGCTCTCCCTGTCCCCGCTGTACCCCATTAACGAGCAGCGTCTGCTGGAGCCGTTCCTTGGGCTCCATTCAAGCCATCAGCCTTTGTTACACCGTGTTCCATCAGCTCTGCCAGCGACACGGCTGTGGCATGTGCCAGGGATTTAGGAGCACGCTGCCAACCCCACACAAGGGAGCCCAGATCTCTGCTCCGTGCCAGCAGGCTGAGACTGCTGTAGGGCGGGGCCGGGGGTCACCAGAAACCCCACAGAGCACCCCGTCTCCCAGGGCACAGGGCTGGTGGTGGCTCAGGTGCTCTACTTGGTTGCTTTCTCCTCTGGGATCTGTCCCTTAGAGATGGGCTTGTGCAGCAGGGGCTGGATTTGGAGCCAGGGTGTGAGCTGGGCCCCTGGCAGGATTCCAGGGGAGGCTCAGGGCACATCAAGGAGCTGCAGGATAGGGGAACTCAGCCCTGTGTACAGCCCTCACTAGCTAAGCACGTGCAGCAATGGGGATCCAGGCTCAGGATGGGTGTGGGCTCACGGCACAGCAGGGATCAGGCTCATGGTGAACTGGAGCTAAGGGTGGAGAAGAATTCAGATTCTGAGGACTTCAGGGAGTCAGGCCGCACAGCCTGTCCGAGAGGGAGTCAGGGCACACCTTGATGTCTTGGCACAGGGGAGTTGGGCCTAAGACCCTTCAGAGAGTCTCAGGAGGAGTCGGGGGCCCGGGGGAGTCCAGACCAATCTGGGGTCAGGGCTCCCAGCCTAGTAACCTGTGTGGCCCTGAGAGGGGCAGCCAAGAGGGAGGCAGCTGCAGGTTTCCCCAGGTCACAGTCGCTCTCGCTAAGCAGTGCTGTTCTCCTTTTGAAGTTTCAGCCCTGCTTGCGGGCTACTTATTTATCTCCGTGATTTAATGTTCATTACCAAACCCCATAAAAGATTCAGGCTCCCTGTGTGACAGTGTGACAGAGCTGTTCTCCCACCCCACCCCTTCCACCTTCTGCCTTCCACCGGGCACCAGCACACCCAGGGCCTGTTTCTCCCCACAGCCAGAGGCATAGAGTCTGCCTCCAAGAGGGCAAGAACCAGCATTCAGCCCCGCACACCTTGCCTGAGGCCAGCATGCCCCATCCAGCCCCCCATGCCCTGCTTTAGTGGGTCATGCCTACTTATAACAGAGCTGCAGCTGGCTCCATGCCGAATAAGATGTTTTACCTGACCTCCCCTCTGCCCGCGCCCGGGATGTATGTGAGCATTACTGGATTGGCCTGGGATTGGGAAGAATACGGGATGCTGCTGGAGACTGTCTGCCAAAAGACCTGAGAGAGCTTTGCAAAGGTTAGTGGATCACAGTGGCCGTTTGCTGCCCAGATCGTTGCTAGATCATCTGCAGTTGAGAGGCTGTTGCCCTTTAAGTGGGTATGCCTTCTCCTCCCATCTCCTGCCTCTATCCAGAAGAGAGGAGGGATGAGATTAAATGGGACAGAAGGCAAGAGAAGCACCCAGAATGTGATGGAAGGGGTGTGGGAGGTTGATCTTCTGCAGAGGTTTATTAATAAAAGCTGCGTCTGTGGTCTACGAATAGCTCCTCTGTTGTGGTGACACAGCGACGGAGTCGTTAGTGTAATTCGCTGAGGTCCCGAGAGGCTCTCCCTTCGGGCCAGCGCTGGAGACGAGGTGACACATCGGCTCAGGGAGAACATCGGCACAGACTACAGGAAGCTCCGGGGAGAAAGGCGGACAAGCCGTGGGTAGCTCTCTGTGTGTCACAGACAATCAGCTCTTGGGTCTCGGCACCCCCGGATGGCGTGAGAATGAAATAACATTGGGAGGGCGACAGCCAGCTTCCCAGCAGAAGGATATTTACAAAGAGAAAGATGACAGCATTCAACAGGGAACGTGCTCCTGCCACCCAGCCCATATGGGCCCAGGCCTCTCCAACGCTGGTCCTGCCACTCCACCCGTATGGGTCCAGGCCTCTCCATTACTGCTCCTGCCACCCAATCCTATGGGCTCAGGCCACCCCAGTGCTGTTCCTGCCACTCAACTCCATGGGCCCCTTCCACATGAGGTGTTCCTACAGGGGAATGCAGGCAGGACTGGGAGCTCAGATCCTCCTGCACCTGGGCTGGAATCTGGCATGGGCGATCACGGAAAGTGGGACAGAGACATGCGCTCATTGGCAGCCACGAGTGTCGAGAGCAGAAGATGCATCATTAATCAGGCAAAGAGCAGTAGCCTCCACAGGGGTCCCTGGAGCCTCTGGCAGCTCACGCGTGCCAACAGCAACTAGCCAGGTGGTTAGTGATTCTGCCATGCTGGCGGAGCCTGCCCCACCCAGCATAGCCTCTGGTACATGTAGAATGAGCTCGTCGGGTATCGAGCCGTGTTGCAGGGTGGGTGAGTGGTGAGGCAGTGTCAGTGAATGCTTGGATGTGGAGGGGCCACATGGAGAGTTGGAGATGTTGTCTGTGCCGTGGCAGGGTGCTAGGCAGGTGTCAAGCTGTCCTGTCTTCATAACCGCCTTCCCCGGAGGTGAAGGAGAGCCGATCTCATGCAGGGACACTGTGAGTTCCCCAGGAGCAGCTGTTCATTTCACTGGGGTACTGTCAGCAATTCCACAGCTGCATTAGCTTAGCTTGGTGAGTGCCATACAGGGAGTGGAGTCCTGGAGGGCAGCAGGTGGCAGAACTAGGGCTCTGCTTCCTCCCATCCTCCGCTGGTTGAAGACCAGAAGCACCTCGCCACCCTTTCCCCAGGTCTCCAAGCATGGTGCAGGTGGCAGACATACCTGGAGGCAGACTCGCTGGAGCGGTGCTGGGGGCTGAGGCCAGATGGCCTCTGATGGACCACCTGCTCTGACATCACAGGTGCAAAAGCCTCACGGACAGATGTTGTGTTCATCAAGAGACAGCCACTGAACTGCACTCAGACATTTTCTTAGTGTATCTGCTGCTTCTGCAGGTGCTGGTCTCTAGGACAAAGATGGCTGCCCAAGTGTCTGGGACCCTGGCACAGCTGGAGATTTTTAATTCGCAGGAAATATAGTGATCCAGCCCTCTTTGCTCTGCCAGTCCTATCACCAAAGGGCTGACAGTGCGTGGCCTGTGCTTGGAAATGCCTCGATTTCCTAGAGCTCCAGGTTCAAGTCCTGGCATGGGTAACTCGATCCTCCCCCATGAGGCAGGGCTGTGCAATTCTCACTTTACAGCTGGGAAACTGAGGCACAGAGCAGGACAGTCACATGCCCAGGGCCACATGGGCTGTCTGCAGCAGGGCAAGGAACTGATCCCATGCTTCCCAAAAGAGAGGCTGGGGCTCTAACCACTGGGCCAGCCTTCCTTTCCTGCATGGAGGAGGGTGTATATGCCAGTGATGTTGGTGTCGACTTTAAAAACCATGTGGGTCTGGAGCCACTGGGAGCCTCCAGGGGCTTTGGGCTGGGTCTTTTGTGACGGCTGTGTAGACACGTAAAGCAGAAGAGTGGTGTTTGTCAGTGGCAGTCTCTTCAGTGCCACTCCACAAGACCCAGTCTCAGGCCTCTGCCCCTTGACACTCTGCATCCCGCTCCACAAAGGCCCCACTGATGTGTGGACTAGGCTTCATGAGAAGGAAGGGGGCACATTTCTGGTGGTCACAGTTATGCCCTGGAACACGAGGGCTGATCACCCTTAACTTGTCATTGGGATGCAGGGTGGCCACGGTCACTGTCACAGCTGCTCTGAGCCATAGAAACGGCTGCTCAGCGGGTGAATTTCATTAAACTATTTGCCTCGATAACAAGGGCCGCTGGTGAATGAATGATCAGTTATTATTTAATATTTATATTGCAGTGAAGTCTAGAAACCCAACTCAGGATGGGGGGGGGGGGAGCTAGTTTGCCAGGCATTGTACAAACCCATCATTGTGATTGTGATGCCATGCGGCCCCTACCAAGATGGGGGCCTCGTTGTGCTAGGCGCTGTACAAACACCTAGTGAAAGACAGTCTCTGTCCCTCAGAGCCTACAGTCTACATAGAAATAAAAGGGGGATAGAGAAACTGAAGCACAGTGACTGGTCCATGGTCACACAGCAGGTCAGTGTCAGAGCTGGGAATGGAATTCAGCTCTCCTGGCTCCCAGCTCAGTGACCTATCAGCTAGGTCAGTGTAGCAAATGGCAGATCCAGCCCATGGGACGATTCTATCCAGCCCCCCCCAGCAGACCTGCCCTACAACATGGGGTCCTGCACGTGGTGTGACCTCACACGTATAGGACACCAGTTTGTAGAGCACATATTTCTGCATGTGGCCCGCAGAGGCGCCCCACATGGCTGCATCCAGCCCACGGCAATGAGGAGGTTGGACCCCCCAGCATGCTGCTGCCCATAAGAAGAGCCAGTCCCTGCTCCACAGGTCTGATGTGGACGAGCGAGCTCCACAAGCTGTTTCCAAGTCGTGTAAAGCAGTAGCATTTCCTTCCACCCGATTTACGTTCGTTCCCCTTCAGTTTCGCAGCCTGCCTGTCCAATGGCATGTTGCATGGGACCATAGAATCATAGAAGATCAGGGTTGGAAGGGGCCTCAGGAGGTCATCCAGTTTAACCCCCTGCTCAAAGCAGGACTAACGACCATCCGAGTGACCGTCTCACTGCTGTTGCAGAGCCCTTTCTCTCGCCCCCTCTCCTGCCTCCTCTAAATATGGGAAAGGGTCTTACGCAGGGGGGGGGGACGACAAACAGCCCCCTGAAAATCTGTCCTGCCTGGCTGGGGTGTGAGGGCTTTGCCCCAGCCCCTCTAGCATAGGGGGCATGGCCAGTGTGCAGGGCACCACAGTTGTTCTCTGCTTCCCAGTGGCCATGGCAGGCAGAACATACATTAAAGCAGCCCTGAGGCTGCTGTTATTTACACTGGGAAGGGGCAAGCAGGGCCCTGGTCCAGCCCCAGAATACAGGGAGCCAGATTCTCAGCTGGGATAAATCACCGTAGCTCCATGGACTCCAGTGGAGCTACGCCACTACTGGTGGCAAATATAGTGCCCATCTTCAAAAAAGGAGGATCCAGGGAACCTGCAGACAGACTGGTCAGGCTCACCTCAACCCCTGGAAAAATCATGGAGCAGGTCCTCAAGAAATCTATTTTGAGGCATTTGGAAGTGAGGAAGGTGATCAGGAACAGTCAGCATGGATTCACCAAGGGCAAGTCATGCCTGACCAACCTGATTGCCTTCTATGATGTGATGACTGGCTCTGTGGATGTGGGGAAAGCAGTGGACATGATATATCTTGTCTTTAGCAAAGCTTTTGATACGGTCTCCCACAGTATTCTTGCCAACAAGTTAAAGATGTATGGGTTGGATGAATGGACTATAAGGTGGATAGAAAGCTGGTTTGGTCATTGGGCTGAACAGGTAGTGATCAACGGCTGGATGTTTAGTTGGCAGCCGGAATGTGGAATGCCCCAGCGTTCGGTCCTGGAGCCAGTTTTGTTCAACCTCTTCATTAATGATTTGGAGGATGGGGTAGATTGCACCCTCAGCAAGTTTGCAGATGACACTAAACTAGGTGGGAGTGGTAGATACGCTGGAGGGTAGGGATAGGATACAGAGTAACCTAGACAAATGGCAGGATTGGGTCAAAAGAAACCTGATGCGGTTCAACAAGGACAAGTGCAGAGTCCTGCACTTAGGATGGAAGAATCCCATGCGCAGCTACAGACTGGGGACCGACTGGCTGGGAAGCCGTTCTGCAGAAGAGTACGTGGGGGCTACAGTGGACAACAAGCTGCATATGAGTCAACGGTGTGCCCTTGCTGCCAAGAAGGCTAACGGCATTTCGGGCTGCATAAGTAGGAGCATTGCCAGCAGATCGCGGGAAGTGATTGTTCCCCTCTATTCAGCACTGAGAGGTTGGACTAGGAGGTTGGACTCGATGACCTCCTGAGATCCCTTCCAACCCTAATCTTCTATGATTCTATGATGGAGCCATGCCAATTTATGCCAGCTGAGGATCTTGGCCCAGCACAAAAGAGACTTGCAGCCACATTAAGTCCACCTCAGCCGAGCCCACTGTCTGTTCATGTTGACCCCTTCCTGTGTCTGCACTCTCTGTCACTGCCTTTCTCCTGCACTCCTCTATTCCTGCTCTGCAGTTCAGAGATGAGGTGCCCAGAACCAAAAGTATCACTGAGTGGAGTTGCGCAGCTGCTTATTTAATACCGTTCTTGTATTTTTATATTTTCTCTCTTATTCCCTCGCCTCAGATAAACTCTGCACCTAATACATTATTTGCAACCACCTCTGTGCATTCAGCAGCAGGCTTTACTGAGCTGTCTGCCAGTGACACCTCGGTCTCTGTCCTGAGGAGCTATAACTAATTCAGAACCCATCGGGGTGTGAAGAGTTTAAATCATTCCTTCCAAGGGGCATTACATTGCACTTGTCTAGGACAAATTTGGCCTGCTGTGTTGCTGTCCAATTACATCGTTCTGTTCATTCCCTTTGGACATCTGCACAGCCCTCCAAAGTGCTAACCGAAATCATTCTGTGCCATCAGCAAAATTGGCTGCCTTAACATTCCACTCCCGTTCCAAGTCATTAATAAACGTCCTGAACACCAGTCCTAGTCCTGTTCCATGGGACACCCCGCTTTGAATGCCTGCTCACTGTAATGGTGGTGAGTTGTGGGTGTTATGGTAGCGTAACGCCCTGCCTTAGGTGTGTCGTTAGAGCAGTGGGGATTGTACCTGGGACCTCTGAATCTTAAGGGGTGAGCCTCAACTGCTTGAGCTAAAAGACCTACCCTCAGTCTGCTCAGCTTAGCCAACAGTGGGCGCATCAATCTCTGTCTGTGTCACAGCTACTACCAAAAGAGGACAAAAGTGCCTTGCTGAGTGGGTTACAAAAGAACGTAGAGAAGTGATTCTCAACCTATTTACCAGTGCGGGTTGCATCCAATACTACCTGCATGGCTCTGAGGATGTCACATGGGCCGCAGCCGTCTGCTGATTGGGCCGCAAGCAGCCCGCGGGTTGAGAACCACTGCACTAGAGGCTCCAACCGAGATCGGGACCCCAGCGGGCTGGGTGCTGAACAGACCAAGTGAGAGACAATCCCTCTGCCAGAGAGCTTGTAGTCTGAACAGACAGAGGAATAATGATGATCTCCATTGACCAGATGGAAAGCTGAGGCACAGAAAGATTGAGTGACTTGACCATGGTCCCACAGGGAGTCTGTGGCAGAACTGGGAAGTGAAAGCTGATTTCCTGAACCCTGTCCAAGTCTTAACCACTGGACCAGCCTTCCTTCATAAGAACTGGCCACTTATTTTTCCTCTGGGGCCTGATCCACAGCCAGTCGATGAGTGTCTTCCTGATGATGTCAACAGACTTTGGATGAGGTCCTTATTTCTGACCTCAGCCAGTTTTGAATCCATGGGAGGCCTTTAAACTCTCACCCCTTGGCTCCTGAGCTTCCCAGCCATCTCATGAGTGTGAATATCGCCATCTTCGCCTCCCTCAGTCACAGTCTTAAGCCTTTCACAGGGTACGCCTCCACAAGCAAGGCTGGCTTGTCCCTAGCATACCACATTCAACTAGGTACTTTAGAATAATCAGCAGTACTTACTGTTACCTTGCAGATTGTCCTTAGGCAGCGCAAAATATGTTCCTGACCCCAGGAATTTTACCACAGACATTGATGAAAAGTCTGCAGAACTGGTGCTCTAATAATAGCCTGCCCCTCCCCCAAGTAAAAACATTTCCCTGCCAGCTGAACGCTAGGGGAGGGAGGGTGCTAGGCCTCAGCTACACCTGTGCAGAGGAGGGGACCGATCCGTCCCTAGCAGCTGGAAGCTGAAGCTTGATGGTCAGGTTAGAAATGGGGTGTGGAAAAGACACCCCCCCCCCAATGTGATGCTCCCCAATGCCCAGCTGTGGGATTTCAAGGCCACCTTTGAAAATCAGCCCTGGCCCATCTGTAATAATTTTTCCTCTCTCTTCCTGACACTGATGTGTAGATCTCTGGTCTGTAAATACCAGCATCCCCCTTAACATCTTTTTTTTTTTTTTTTTAGAGAGGGACCCAGGGCTGGCTGCTTTCCAATGCACTGGGAGAATGGTTGTTTTTAATGATAAATTACACCTTTTTGTGAACAGTTCGGTGACTTTGTTCCTCGGCTCCTTCCGAACCTAGCAACAAATGCCATGTGCCCCCCCGTGATTTATGAACGGCACTCTGCTTGCGGCTGTGGAGGTATTTCCCTTTGCAGGCCCCTTTTCTGAATGCCAGGAAGAGTGGTCCCTTTGGGCTGGAGTTTCTGCCGCTGCCCCTAGGCGCAGCTTGATTAAACTCCCTGTGGCTCTTTTAAGAGACCCAAATGTGTGGAGCAAAAGCTGGGGTTGTCGCCAGGGAAGATATTTGTCAGATTTTTTTTTTTCCAAGGCTCGATTGCTCAAAACCCAGCTTTATTTACAACTCCAAGCCTTGCAGGAAGAAGGCAGCTACTGATCTGATTTTCACTAGTGTCAAGCACCCCATAGATCCTATTGGAGTCAACCCAGGTAGATTAATAGCTTTTAAAGCCAGAAAAGACCATCTAGTCTGACTTCCTGTGAGTAACCGACCATAGAATGTCACCGTGATTCCAGCATCTGGCTCATAATTGCTGTTTGAGCTAGAGTCTGTCCTTTGCCCCGTTTTGATTTAAAGACTTTGCGTGATGGAAAATTGCCCACCTCCCCAGAAATCTGGGCCAATAGTTCCTAACACTTAGTCTTAAAAAATACTGCTCCTAATTTCCAGTGTGACTTTAGCCTCTGCTTCCACTGCCTCGAATCTCCAACTAAAGCCCAGAACAAGGAGATCTGGCTGTTACACTGCTGATTGTGTGAGCCAGGACAAGTCACTTCAATCGCTCACGGCCTCTGGTTCTCCATCTGTAAAATGGGGAGAATAATTCTCACCTGTGGGGCTGTGAAGCTTGTGTAGGATCTGTGGGAAGTGTTCTTGGAATGCAACCTCTGTTACTGTGCAACTGTCTGAGGCAACTATCTGTTACTGATGTGTCCTTCAATTAAAAGAGTGTGTAATGCTAAAGCTTCCCCCTGACCTTTGGTATCTCAGAAGAAATGTTTGTTTTGGATGAAAGTTGGGAGCATTTGCAAAGCTGTGCAGCCTGTTGACCCCCTGCTGGGCATGCCTGAGTCTTATCTGTGATCATTCCTGTTTTATTTTGCACTTACACAGCGCCTTTCACTAAGAACATCAGGCAGATGGGGTAAGTAGAATTATAATAGGGGTCACTCGCTCCCGACTGGAATGCAGCCACCTCGGGGGTGGGAAAAGGCAGTTGTTTCACAGCAGTACAATAGCGTGAGACAGGAAGTGGAAAATAATCTTCTATCCTGGGGATCTTCAACCTGCGGGTCTTGACTCCCCAACAGGTTTTAGGGGGGTCACTAATACTACCCTCCTCCCATTTCTTGATGGCTAGATGGGGCAGGGGAAAGCAGTCCTGAAACTTTCTGTTCAAGGGGGTTGTGACAGCAAGGAAAGAGAATTCTCTTCCCTGAGGTTCCTATACCATGCTCATCGTAGCATCTGAGCCACCTTCCAGTAGTGCGTTACCCGTTGTGGCTAATGTGTGTCCCATGTTTGTTCTCTCAGCCTCTCCCCCAGTGGGAGGAGTGTACGTAGGGGGGTGTCTGGTTGTGGTAGGGTTTTTCCAAGTGTAGATTGCTCTGTATTTCTGTTAGAGAAGGCAAAGGCAAAGAGACATACCTGGCACTTGGAGCCAGGTGGGAAAAGGTGCGTGATGGTCCTTGGTTCCTGGGGGAGTTAATTCCACAGGCTGGGACTGGCCCCCAGGAAAGCTCAGTCTCCTACACAGATGAGCCGTACCCTGATTGTGGAGAGTTGGATTGGGTTTGGAATTTGGCCAGGACCTGGTGGCTAACACACATCCTGCTCTTCCGAAACACGCCAGGCAGAGGAGCTTTGGTGACCACAAGAGGCCAGAACACTGACCTTTACTCCTTTGACCAAACCGATTTCACCGTGGGGCAACTCCTTTGAGACATCCCTGTAGTTTGGCCCAGTATCTCCAGAAACACTGGTTCCCCTAGCACCATGCGCTAGCACCATTCTGAATCAACCCCAACACTGCCTCCGGCAGCCCCCTGCTGCTCTGTGGGGCCTGTCTAGCCACACCTGTGGCACCTGATGTCTCCAGTCAAGTGTTGACCCAGCTCATCTCCGCTTTGCCTGGAAGAGCCAACTGGCCCGCTGTGCAAGGTGCCACATTCCCAGGCTGTCTTTTCACCTGGCCATTGGAGATGTGATGCACCCAACAGACACAGGGGAGGCGTCCCCACACCGGAGCGATGTGCGGCTGTGCAGGCGGAGAACACACTGGGATACAGCAGGAGCAGCCTGGCTGCTCTACATCCTCCTTGCAGACCTGCCTGGTGCCCTACCCCAGCTCCTTTCTCTACGAATATGACTATCTCGGGAGTCTGTCATGTCCCTAGGAAGCCTGCAGCATCCCAGCCAAGCCTCCAGCCCTGGGGTCTGACAGTTTGCAGAGGCTGGGAAAGGGGGTTCTGGCTCCGTGTAATAAATCATTCCCCATAGTGTTCTTGCCATTGGATCGGAGGTGACATAAGAGCCAATCTCTCAGGTCCTGTGCTTGGCCTGAGGCTGGCAGGAATCTCTGTCCCCATGCCTGCTGATCGTCCCCGCTCCCCCACCCTTGCCGAGCGCAATAATCGCGGGCTTCACCATCTCGCCACGTCCCAGGCAGACAAATGACACCGGTGGCTCCTGAGCTGCCATTGGCCCAGCTCCCTCTCCGGGCTGAAGCGTGTCGTTTGCAGCACGTGTCTCCAGGTGGGAGGAAGCAACTGGCAGGGAGGGTGACAAGCGGGATCAAGGGCCTGGAGAATGGGGCGCAAGCGAAGGTGGAGCCTCCCACTTTGCGATGTCCCATGTGTGGCCCACCCGCAGAGACACCCTCAGTCAGTGGGAGGCCCATGGTTTCCCTGTATGGAGATGCCCGAGCCAGAGCGCTCCTAGGTGGGTGGGGGTATTGCTAAGACTTAAGGGATAGCACTGAGCAGTGATGTTTGGCTGGACCTCCGGAACTAGCTCTTAAGAGTTGCATGCGTATAGATCCATGAATTATTAATAGACTATTATTGCAGAGGTTAATTATTCATTAGCATTGATTATTATTTATACACCGCCTCAAGTGTGCGTTACTAGACCACAGAATGACCTCCCAGAGAAAGTGCTGTGACCTCTCCCCTCCTCCCTCTATGGCTCAGGGCATCTGAAAACAGGAAAAGGTGTGGGCCAGGGGCTGCAGGAAGCAACCCTCTTGGGGGAGTGTGGGGGGGGAACTGGTGCATCTCCAGCTGTGCTTATGTGCCAAATCCTGCAGCCTATAGTCAACCCAGATGCCCAGCTCTCGTCAACAGGAGCTTTCCTTGTGTCAGCGCTGTGCAAGTTGGCCCTGTGAGTTTGGGACCGTTGATCAGCATCATGGTGGGGGAGTTATACATGTAACATTCTCCGTTTCACACACCCACAGGCACAGAGATCTGTGGTCCCAGCCTAGTCTCTAGCAGGCACCTAACTGGATTTGTTTGCACTGCCATCTGGTTTTCTTGTTGTAGAACGTGGGCTCCCAGGGAGCGTATTGACGCCTGGGGACGCCCACTTCTTTTCCACTCTCCTTCATCAGCATCGATCCCACTGGGCCAAGCTGGGACCCTGCTGGGCCCAGGAAGCCTTTCACCATGATGGGAATGGAAATCATCCAATGTGGGAAGAGGAATCAAAAAGGGCTGGTGTACAGAGCCTTTCACTGTTAAGTCAAAACAAGGAGAGTTCTGTGGCACTTTAAAGACTAACAAATTTAATTATGCCTACAAAAGTTAAATTTGTTAGTCTTTAAAGTGCCACAGAACTCTCGTTGTTTTTGCTATATACAGACTAACACGGCTACCTCTCTGGAACTGTTAAATCACCGGCTCTCACATGCCCCCAACTCTGGGAAGACTGAATGGCTTGGAGGATGCAGCATGTGTTGCAGAGCCTTCCACCCCAGGTCCTTGCTTTCCGTCAGGCCTAGGCTTATCACAGAGGGTCAGTGCAAAGATTCTCACTGAGCATGTCACTAAGGCCTCTGTTGCAACTGGCACCTTTTATTGGCAGAGACAGCCAGGGCCACAGGAGTCAGGGATTCTGCCCTCCCCTTTCCCTCCTGTAGCTGATCCTGCTCCCAAGCAAGGCTCAGTGGCATACCGTGGGTCTCCGGTGCCTGGAAGCCAAGCCTGCATATGCACGCCTCTGCCGCACCGCCCCCCCACGCAGAATAGGAGGGGTTCCAGTACCACCCCCCAGCTGCCCCAGGGAGGGGGGGTCTGTACCTGCAGGGAGGGGTGTGAGGCCTGGGGGGGCACAAATGCAGGCTTGGCTCCACCACCTCCCCACTCCCTGCACTTACCTGCCATGTAACGCCTGCCTCTCCCACTCCAGCCCTGCAGCCCGGTGCTGGCTGGGATGGGGACGGCCTCATCCCCCTGAGTGGGGGCCAGGCCTGCCCTGCCCATTCCATTCCATTCCCCTCACTTCACAATGCACATGGGGGGGGGGGCGCGGAGGAGCAGCCACCCCTCAGTCTCCTGTGCCCCCCACCCATCGTAAAGGGGTGGCCCGGTGCCGGCTCCAATGGGGCAGCCTCAGCCCCCAGCCTGGGGGCGCTGGGTCTGCCCTTCACGACATGCAGAGGGTGGGGGGCGCTGGAAGGGCTGGTGCCCCCCGTCCCCTGCATGTTGTGAAGAGCTAGCCCGGCGCCCCATTTCTCCCCCTCTCCCCCGCAGATTGGCCCCCCCGGCGCCCCCTTGGTACGCCACTGGCAAGGCTTGCTAGTGGGGTAGCAGGGGAGCTTGCATTGCTGTGGCCCATGCTGTACCTTGCCTGGGGGTAGAGAAACGTCTGACTTCGGAGCTGGGCGTCCTTCCAGCATCTCCTCCCAACCCCGCCGCGCAGACGTTTTGTAAAGGGAAAGCAATAAGGGAGATAATGGAAGGATTCAGGAGACAGGGAGAATCCGGCTTTCCGGCTTGAGTAAACAAAGGTGACTCATTCCCTAAAGCCAACCAGCGGGGAGAGCCCAAACAACTCAGCCGAGTAGTTAGGCCCATTTGCAATGAGATTGGAGTGATACAGCACAGATGCTGTAGCAGGCCTCCCCCAGGATGTGTTGTAGTTTAGGGGAATGCACAGTGACCAGCAATGAAATTAGTGGGACCGATCCCTGCCTGGTGCACATCCATCGCACTAAAGGTGACTCACCTAGCAGCACAGAGCCTGCCGTTCCAGACCAGGCCAGCAATCCCTCTAGCCAGCTGTGCTGTGTCCAGCAGTGCTCAGTTCCATGTGCTCCCCCTGAATGGACTGCTGCACATTAACCTGCCCATAGCTGAGGGTTCTTCCTAGCCCCAGGCCAGTAGTGAGGAACCTGGGTCTTGAAACATGAGGGATTCTGTTCCCAGCACTTGTGGGGAGCTGGCTGGTCACATGGCACTGGCTCCTCCTCCTCCTCCTTTGCTAGCTGCTAAGTTGCAATTTAAAAAGCAAAAAAATACATTAAATACTTTCCTAATGGGACTCTTCCATGTGAATAAGGGTGACAGTTGTCTGGTCATCAGTGGGAGGGGGAGGTGGGGCCAGGAGATGGCCAGTGGGTGGGGAGCAGGTTTGCATGATCTTTACTGGGTGGGGAGGTGTCCATGAGAAGTTTTTGTTGATAGAATTTGACACCTCTCACTATACATGTTTATCATAGTTGGTGTAACTGTGGAGATGCTTAATATTCATATACATGTCTAATCCTTTTGGGAGTTCACTAACCTCTTGTCCTTCCTGATATCTTGTGACAAGGAGTTCCACAGATTCATTACGCTTCATGTAGAAAGGTATTTACTTTTATTCGCTTTAGATGTCTTGCCTTTTCACTGAATTGGATTTGTCCTAGTATTATGTGCAAGGCAAGTGAAAGCAATGACTTTATCCTGTCTGTATTAGTCATCATTTTGTAGACCTCTGGCCCGTCCCTTCTTACTCACCTCCTCTCTAAACCAAACAGTCCTAATCCTTGTCATTGCTATTCACATGGAAGTTTTTCTATGCATCTGATCATTTCCATTGGCCTTCTCTGGATCCCTTCTATTTCTGCTATCTCCTTTTTGAGTGGTCTAGATAGATGGCTATGAATGAGGTGAGTAGATAGGTCACCCAGAGCGGCGCACAGTATTCCAGGTGAGGGCATATCACTGATTTACAGAACGGCATTAGAATATCTGCAGTTTTATGCTCTAATTTTGCTTTATCCCTTTCCTGTCTAAACATTTTGTTTGCAATTCTGCCTGCCTGCCACTGTGCACTGAGTAGAGAGGTTCCCTCTGAAACGGCTGCGGTGGCGCCTCAGCCTTTTTCCTGAGTGGTTATGGTTAATTTAGAGCTCATCATGGGGTAGGAGTAGTTCAAAATGTTCCTTGCAACATGCATTATCCTGCACTTATCTCCAATGGATTTCATAACCCATTGCGCTGCCCTAATATCCTAGATTCACTAAACCCTTTCTTACGGCTTTTGCTAGTATTTACTAAATTAAATCGATGCCGTGGCAACTGCACATTTTGCTCCTTCACTTTTCATCCAGGCATCCTACCAATGGCTGGAACATGGAAGCACGACAACGTTAGCCATGTCAGAAAGGGAGCATTTGTGCCTGCCCTTTGCTTTCAGTCTTTCTAATCCAGGGCAGAAGTTTACCTCTCACCCTGTGATGACTTAATTTCTTTACAACATCTCCTGATGCGCTTGATCAGAACTCTTTTGAAAGCCCATCAACCATGCCTCCCTTATATACTAGTTCAGTTGTTCTCAACCCATTCCACCCTCTCCTTCTATCTAGCCAGCGCCCTCCTCCTCTTTAGAAATATAGGAAGGGCAGGTTGACTACAACACCTTGTGTCACCAATTGATGACACACCCCCGCACCTCCCCGGGGGGAGGCGACTGTCAGGCCAAGAATCTCTGCGTTAGTCAATTGACTCCTCCAGAGCATTCTAGTAGATTGGAGAGGCAAGACATTTCAGCTGCCCAGGGATGATCTGCCCCTATTGTATTTTGTCAGCCACATCCCTGGCCCTGCCTGCTGAGCTGCAGAAGGCACATTTTATAAAAACACACAGATCAAATGATGAAGTGCAGTCTCACCATGATGCCTTGTATGCAATGCGCGGTTTCTGGCTTGGAGATGGGCTATCCCACTGCACCATGATATACTCAGTATGCCGAATTCAGGGAGGAGATTCTATGTATCTTGCCACAATGTCATGTGAAAAGTGTGGGTGTGACTCAGTACACTGTGTCCATGTTCAAACAGGGCCCTGGTTTGGCCTAACACCTTACGTCGTCTGTTGTACTGTATTTGGATGTGTGTAACCAAGATGGTAAACTCTCTGGGCTGGGGCTGTTCTCAATAAATGTCTTTAGAGTGCCCAGCACAATTGGAGCCTGATGTGGATTGGAATGCAGGCGCTGCCCTAATGCACTAAGTGTGAGCAGATGGTGCTGATATACAGAATGCACCCTATCTGGGCGAGAATGGGCTAGTTCTCATTGCTGGGTATTCCCCATGGCGCCGTGCCTGGGCAAGGATGGGCGGCTCTCACTGCCGGGCATCCTGCACAGCACCCTGCATCTGGATACATGACTGGGGAGGTGTTTGGTGTCGTACCTTTGAGGCCGCAGTGGGGTGGCCCCAATGGTATCTGTCGCCATCAGGTGTCAGAGTGGAAGGGGCACCCTACTGGAACATAAGCTCAAGTGCTCCAAGGTGCGGGTGGGTCCATGTGCTCTCGTGCGTGGCAGGTGACCTGTCCCATCTCTGTCTGACCAACCACGTGGCTGTTGCCCTCCTCAGAGCTCTGCCCGTGCTGTCTGTCCTTCTGCCCCGAAGGCTGAGCTTTCCCCAGCATCTGTGCCTGGGGATGGTCCTGTAGGGGCTAGGCTGGCGGGGGTCGGCTCAAGACAAAACAGACCAGCAGGAGCTTTGTGTCCCTCTCTCCCCTGCCAACCCTTTTTTGCTGGCTCTCCCACTTGCCAAGAGGCCTGACCTTGTGGTTTCCTCTCACCAGGGGTGCCCTCCCGCGATGTCCTCCTGGTCTCAGCCATCATCACCATCAGCCTTAGCTTCACCATCGTCCTGTGCGGGGTCTGCCAGTGGTGCCAGCGCAAACTGGTAAGTGCCGTGACTCGGTGGGCGGGGGGCCCGGCTGCCCCAGGGTTGTCTCGGATAGGAACAGCTGGTGGGCAAGGCTGCCCCAGGCGGGGGAAGGGTAACCGCGGGAACTTAATTATGCCACTTGGGGTGTGGCATGGGCAACTGGTGCTGCAACAGCGCCGTGCGTGACCCTGAGAAATGAGAGCAGCATGAGCTGCAGGGTGGGGAGACCAGCCCAGATGCGGCAACAGCATCCGAGCCAGGGCAGCAAGGAGAGAGAGGAGCAGCAGTCCAGAACTGCAGCTGAGCCAGAGAGGAACAGGGTCCAGCAAAGCCGCTAGTTTAACAGCAGAGCTTCTCCTGAACGGGGTCCGCCATGCCCCAGAGCGGAGACTCCACAGTCCCTGGCGATTCCCCACCTGTAATGGTAGGACCCGAACTCAGCCCCTCACCAGAGCACAAGGGTGGAGGGACCCTCCCCAGAGACCCCCCTCCACTCATGCTGACCAAAGGGTAATGGTGCCCCCAAGCCCCAACTTCAGCTACTGCAGCATCCTTCACCTCTGAACCAAAGGGTGGCTTTAGAATATAGTACAGCCAGCAGGCTCCTGCTTCCTACAGATCAGGGGGCAGCCCTAAACACACAGTAGCTGACGGCCCCTTGGTCCCCACAGAAAACAGGGCAGCCCAAATGCAGAGCTTCCAGCCCCTGCTCCCCATAGGACACGGTGCCGTCTGTGTCCCTCAGGAGGCAGGCCTTGCACTGGGTTGGCTTTCACAGCCCAGGCTCCTCGTTCGCACCAAGGGAGGGATCTCACTGCTAGAAGCCCGGGTGACAGTGAGGAGCTGTCACTGACATCGGTGGGCTGGCTCCACCGGGTACGACATCCGGCAGTTTCTTTTCTTTACATTTCTCTCTCTCTGTCCCTCTTTCCACCCTGCATCTAGCCATGGGTCTAGCAAGGTCCTTCTCCCAGCTGTACCTGAATTCTTCAGAGGAAGGCCAGTCCTTCTTCCTGGAATGCACGTGGGAGCATGGGGGTGGGAAGAGATGCTTTCCTGACCCCACCTTAGCTGGCACAGACATGTTCCCAGTGCTGTGAGTGAGCATCTTCACATGCACACACCTCTGCAGAGAGGCCAGTGGCAGGGAAACCTACAGTCCCCCTGCCTGAGGGAGGTCGGAAGGGTCAGAGCACTGAGCAGGGACCAGCACTGGCCCCTCTCAGGTCCCACTTTGCCCCACTAGGTTTTCCTTTAAAGGCAGGGAAAGCAGTCGAGATCAAAGGAAATGGCGAAGCCTGAAGGTCAGGCCTTCTCCGAATCCTGCACCACACTCACCCGTCCTTCACAAGGCCAGCATGCATGGGGATGGGGAGTTCCCCACCAGGCACACAAGTGAGCAGGAGAAGACGCTGGCTGGGTGCAACCCAGGCTCCCCAGGGCCCAGCCTAGCCTTATGCTCTAGTGCATAAAGGCTTTGGTCACTATGCATCCCAAAGACTACACCCACCCTCACCCAGAATGGCTGGAGAGGCCCATGTGGTTTCCCCACTTCCTGGAGGGGTCAGAGTTTCCAGCTGCCCCCTGTATTCCAGATCTACCCTACACCCCCCACCCCTCCCATGCTGGTTGTAGATCCCTGGGTACCTCACCCCACCCTCTTCTCCTCTCCCCATAGAGGGGGCACTGGGGCAGGTACTCCTGGCTATGCAGCCTACTCACACCTCATCCAGCACCTGCCTTCCCCTCCACCCCACCCAATCCCTCACATAGATACAGATCACACCCAGCCACCCTCTGAGTCCTGCAAAGTCTGACGTGGCACCGGCAACTGGCCAGCAGCTATGTGTCGCCTTTCTGATGGAGTCAGGGCTCTCACCAGCTCAGAGCTCGCCTGCCCCTATACAGAGCAGTAGGTGAGATTGGGTGTGCTATTCGGATAATCACACAACTGCAGTCTGTCAGGTTGGAATTTTTACCCATGGGACAGCTGCTAAACTCGCTGGTGGAGGATGGACAGGGATCCTGAGGCAGAGTTAAGGTGATTGTTGGAAACTTAATCATGTACTTCCCCTAATGTTATTTTAAAGGACACTCCATTCTTAGCCTTAATTCTGTTTTAACAAAGTTTAATCTCAGGGAATAAGATGTTTCATTAGGACACGCACTAACGCTGCTCTTTATGTCACTTGAAACTGGAAACCATCAAGCCCTGATTTTCCGCCTCCTGGGTCCCATTTCTAGAACGCACTTGCCTGTCTACGAAATAGCAGCTCTTCCATTTTTCTCTTTTATTGGGGTAGCAATTGTTTTATTTATTTGGAGCCTCAGCAAGATCCTTTATTTATTAATTCAGTGAGATTGTTAATTAAACAGCAGAGTGACAAAATGTAACTTTCCTACTCGGAGCTCTCGCATTCCCCAACAGAAAGAAAGAGGAGTTGCTTGTTATGAAAATCAATCGCAGCCAAATAAATCTAATTGAGCTTATGGGATGTCGGGGATCAGAAACAAATCAGGTATGAGGGCAGGGGATAAGATGCTCCCTCTTGTGTGTAAACAAAACTGCAGGAGATTTGAATAAAGGGGGAAATACTGAGGACACAGCATGAGGCGTAAGGAGGAATTAGGGGTAGTGGGCAGAGGAGTTTAATTAGGGATGCACAATGAGATGTCGAGAGAGAGACACTGGGGTATGCAGTCAGAGGCATAAAGGCGGTAACATGGGGTGCACAGTGGGAGATGTAAAGGGAGCCACTTGGGGTGTCAGTAACAGAGGGAAGGGCGGACATTTGGAGTGTACAGGGGTGTTCAGTAGAGGTCCGCCCCTTGGCATGTGGACAAGCTGGTGTCTGGGGTCCTAGGAGTCTCATCCCACAGTGATGTAGTGCAGCCAGGAGAGGCGTTTGCTGAGTGAGGCTCTGTGGTGGCGGCTGCAGCTTTTATTTTGCTCCTTCGAAGATGTGATAATTAAATGTTTGGGTGAAAATGTTTGTGCAGCATAAAGGGAAGTTTTCAAAATAAATATATATATGGGTGATGCGTGGTGATGAGCTGGCCCCTCTCCTGCTCTGCTGTCGCTCTGCGTTGGCATGAGTAGCACAGGGGGAGGCAGGCTGCACAGCACAGCTGCTGTATCCCCTAGTAATGTTAATGAATGGACCTGTGCCCCCACACTGCCCTGGGGCCCCTGCCTGCAGGTTCCCTGCAGCCTCTGCCCACCTTGGTTCCCCACAACACCCTACAGCCCCTGCCCATCTACCATGCCTTATGACCCCTGCCTGCCCAGATTTCCCCCTGTGCCCTGCAGCCCCTACCCTCCCAGATTTCCCACCATGCCCTGCGGCCCCTGCCCGCACCAATTCCCCACGGTGCTCCCCTGTCCAGGATTCAGTAGCACTTTCTGTTTTGTTTCCTTCCTGAATGAAGCCTCTCTGTGCACGGCTGAGAGCAGAAAGTGGGTCAGGTGCTCAGAAGGCAGCTATTTTTGATTTTTCATTCTCCAAGCAGCAAACACCATGCTAGAAATAACGTCCCCTCCCCTTTCCATCTTCCCGGGCCCGAGAGGGAGAAGCAGAGCACCAGTAACAATTAAAAGGCCAGAGCACGTTTTTTTAAAACTGGTGTTAAAAAGAGACAGCATCCGCATTTCAAGAGGAACCTTCATAGGAGCCTCTCCCTGGTTACTGTGCCTTCACACGCACAGGCAGCTCTCTTGCCTCACCCATCCTGTATGTATCAGCCTGGCTCCATCTTATTTTATATCTGCTGACTATCTCGCTCCTTCAAAGGAAGTGAGACCCCACTGCCTGGATCTAATCTGTTTGGCTTCCTGTGATTTGTAGCTAGGGGAAGCTAGCATGTGGCATGTCAAGGAGGGCCGAGGATGTTTACATTGACAAACAAGGGAGTTAAGCTGTGATGTTGCCACATTAATAAGTAAAGCCCTGCGGCCAGGAGCCAAATTAATAAACCAGGCAGCCTGGGAGGAAGTGAGATGAATTGAAGAGCTCCCTGTTCAGAAGTAACTGGGGCTGAGGCCAAGCTCAAAAACACTTCAGCCAGCCACACAAGAGAAACAAGGGCTTGCTGTGAGGGGAAGGACGGCCCTGTCCACTGCTGAGGGCCACTTCTCCTTGCTGCCTGAGGGTAGCGGGTAGGGCAGGGGTAGCTAGTTGGCTGGCTCATGGGGGTTCGAGAACCATGGGGTGAAGGATGGCTTCCTCATCCCTGAAGATGTTGCTGTTCCCCTCCAAACACCCTCCCTCCCTCAGAAGCGTCCAGTGACCAATACCCAGGTGAGAGCCCTCAAAGGTGATCGAGTTCTGCCCAGGTAAGCACTGCTGGTCCAGTTAAGTGCCCCACCAGTGCCAATCCAGAGTCACTGGGGTGGGCGCTGAGAACGGAGGGAGGAATCCTCTCCCAAGGTCCCAAGGTCACAGAGCCCGCTGTAGGCCGAAGATCCATGCCGTGGTGAGCCCCCTTGCCCTCCCAAGACATCTCTTCAGCTGCCCACGTATCTACTTCTCTCTCCGGAACCATAGTTACCCCCTGTCCGGCAGCCAGCCTACTAACTGCCCTCCCTCACCCCCCTGTGCCCAGAGAGCATATCCTGGCTGGCAGCGAACAAGGCAGCGCCACCCCTCTGTCTATTCTAATGGAGATGCAGGAGGAGCTGTGCCGGCTCAGGGATATCTCTGTATTATAGCAGCAGCAGCACCTGACCTTGCCTCCCTTCCCTTGCCTCACCTACTCCCAAGTCCTGTCTGGCTAAAGGGAAAAAGCCCTGGCAGGTCCACCAGCGTCTCCGGGGCTAATGAGAGAGTTAATGCAGCCGCTGCGGCCATGTGCCACCTGTCGGCTGACGAGGAGGGAAGTTGGCAGCCGCCACAGTCGGTCGGCATGCGTGCGCCAGGGGAGCACAGGCAGCACAGAATGCTAACGAACAAGTCCGTTCTTCCGGCGGGCTAAATTTAGAAGCAAAAGCAAGAAGGTGAAGCCCTCTCCCCTCCTCGCCACACACAGCTGAAATACACCCAGCCTGGTTGCAGCCAGCTGCTGGCTCGCTCACGCCTGTAGTGCTGGCTTGTCAGCGAGGCTGGGACCAGAGGCGCTGTGAGGGCCTCACAGCCATTGGCTGACTGGCTACTCTAACCACAGGCCAGTGGATCCTCCTCCTGTTTTGTGGCACAGCCCATATTTTCATCCCAAGATTGTCTCAAGGACAGCTGCCCTCCCAGAGGCAGCGCCAGCATTCCCACCCCAGGGCCGTGACCCCAGGAACTGTATTGAATGTACTTCTAGTTTCATTTAAGGCAATTGAATAAGGAAGATGAGGAGCCGGCAGCATTACCCAATGGCCCGTGCACAAATGCTTCCCAGCCTGACATCTGGTCTCACTCCTGTTCCATTTCCTGCGGTGCCCTCAGCTGGGAGAGGCGGACACTGGAGTAGCTGGGAGCTCCCACACAGCCAGAGCTCCTGCCCTGCTCCCGACAGCACCCTCTGCTGGGAGAGGATGGGCCTAAAGCACTCAGGAGCTCTCCCAACAGCCAGCGCCCCAGGGTTGCTGTATCTTCCAATGACTTGGGCCAGGTCTCCCTGTGCTCGCTGTGGCTGATTTTGCCTGCTCTGAGTCATGCTGGCCTGGCGGTAGCCTGCAGCTGGACGACTGACCCAGTCAGAGAGTGCCTGGCAGACACCCCTCGGGGTAGAGTAGCTGCCGTGGTTGTCCTGATTCAGCACACTTTCAGGCTGCTCCATGCCCCAAAAGTGAGATCACAGCCCCCCACCCACTGCCTGAGAGCAGGAGACAGGTTGTCATTTCTCTGCCTCCTGAAAGAGGGGCCGGGTGTGGAAAGGACTGGGCTGAGCTGCAGGCGCTGAGGAAAGGGCTGGGAGTAATGGGAGGAAGGAGGCTCGGGGAGGGGGAGCCCTTCTCCTGTCCTGCTGGCCGAGTCTGGGAAATCCAGTTCCCATTTTGCCCTGTGACTTTGGTGAGCCCTGGGGCAGGTGCCAGGGAGCGGCGGGCAGACTCGGCAGTCACAGGAGGGCTCCGTTGCAATCCTTGGCAAAGATCCCGCCACCTCACTGCCATCTGCATCACGCTGGCGACTCCTCCTGTCCGGCTCGCAGCAGCTGGGCAGAAGGGTTTGCGTAGCCTGCCTATGTGGTGGTCAGCAGGCCGGGCCAGAAGCCTGTGGAGACGCTAGCTGGCCCATGCTCTGACGAGCCAGAGAGAATCCCAGGGCCTGTCTCCTTCCAGCAGCCTGCACAAAGAGTCCCCTTTCAATCTACTGCAGCCAGTCCCGCCTGTCCTCTAGGGAGAGAGACGCTGCACGCTGCAGTAGAGCATGCCTTTTAGGAAAGCCTGAACTGGGAGCACTGCCTGCCCCGCTGGCCAGCAAAGGGAAGCCCCTTGTCTGCTGTAGTAATGGGAGCCATTGCGCAAGGCTGCCCTGAGGGGAGGCGTGAGGATGGCTGAGCCAATATCCGCATTCCTGGGGATCCAGGGCTCCTGCCCTCAGAGATGTTCACCCCACCCCAGGAACCTGTCAGCCTGCCACTGCCCAGCTGCCCCCAGACCTTGGCAGGCAGAGCAGTCACCCCTTTGGCAGAAGGGCACCAGGGATTGGCGAGATGGGCACCACGCCCCCATAACACACTGGGCCAGAGCCCCATCTGGTGCATGGCCTTGTAGTGCCCCTGGAGTCGTTGGATCTGCACACATTCATGCCAGCTGAGGGTGTGGCCCAGTATCCCTGACACAGGGAGCAGGCTTGCCCAGCTAGAGTTTCCCAACAGAGCCAGCTGTGTGCTCCCCAGCACTGACTGGTGAGCACCTGCCCAACTCCTGCCAGGGACCAGCTGGTGCTGTTGCACCAACTAGGCTGTGCAGAATCATTGGAGGAGTGAGCTGCTCCCCCACTTCTCCCAGCACAGGGCTGATGTGACTACCAGGCAGCTCCCTGCTACCAGCTGTCTGATGTGACAGGCTTGGTGCTCTCATCTTCTCCTCCCTCGCCATCTGTGCGAGCCGCACCCTGCCATGGCTGGCCTGATGCTGCTGGCCTGGGAGAGGCAGAGGGGACTCTTCCATCACTCCAGCAGGGCAGGAAAGGCTCAGAGAACAGAGAGGGTTCGAAGAATGCAGGAGGAGGGCGGAGAGGAGCGACACAGCTTCATCTCCAGCATAGGGATACAGATCCATTTTCATAGCCCGGTACGTGGCCTGAAATAATCAAGGACTGAGGAGGAGGAGGATGTGGAACAAAGGGGCAGGGAATTGGACAAAGGGGAGACCCTCATAGTCCGGGGGAAGGGTAGGCCCAGCAGAGCGATACAGGCTCTGAGATTTGTTACTATCTCTGTGCTAGTAGCTCTTAGAGCTGCCCACCAAGCTTGCTGGCCCATTGTGCCAGGCCCTGCATGGACACAGAGTCAGCCCCTGGCCTGAAGAGCTTACAGTCTGAATTAACCAGGCAGACCTAGCGAGTGCCATGACCCCTGTTTACAGATGGGGCACCAAGGCCAGACCCTCAGCTATTTAGGATCATAACTCCTATGGGAGATGAAGTGACCTGCTGCCATGGTCACACAGGCGGTCTATGGAAGAGTAAAGAATTGAATCCAGACCTTCTGTGTCCCCATCCTGAGCCCTGAGCACAAGATCCAGCCATCTGGAGTCAGAACTGGTGAGCAGCCACCTTCTGTGGGCCAGTAGGGGGTGCTGTGACTGTAGATACTGATAGCAGGCCAGCAGTTCAGGTTCATCTCATCCCCCCGCTGGGCTGCACCAGCGCCCTGCTTGTCAGTGTCTGTGGAGGGAAGTCACAGCCTTTTTTGCCCTTGACCAGGCACCATGGCCATGCCATTATCCCACCCAGACTCACTCTCCCCTTATCCTTTCCTCTGAGGTGCTCACCAGTGACTGTCTCCAGCTGAACAGTTGCCTTACCCAGTCCCCACTGTCTTATCTAAAAGCAGATGCGATGGGCAAAGGGCGGAGCAGGGAGAGGAAAGTGTTAAGGGCAAAGTGAGTTAAGATAGAAAGGGGGCTAGTTTTGTACTGAGAAAAGGGAAGCCAGCCCACGATGTGAGATAACCGAGCTCACAGAGCAAGAATCTCTCAGCTGGCCTATCGGCAGCAATGCAGTGTGTCTTGCTCAGCTCAGGAAGAGTGCATGTCTGTCCTAGATTGGCATGTGGGCCAGATTCAGCTGGCAGCAGCTCCAGCTCCCATCGAATTCAGTGAAAGTTATGCTGAGAGAGGGTATGCATCTTCTTTGACCTTCCCCCAAAGACCCATCCCTTTGTAACCAAGGCAACCAATTATCCACTGTACCATCCGCCCCAAATCTCTTTCCTCTGACTCATGCTTCACCCCAGCTCTCAAGTGTGAACAACAGCCAGTAAATTGCCTCTTGAAGTCCCCACTTCTAATCCTTCTGGGATGGGCATTACGCTCATTGATGGCTAATGTCTGGCTATGTTAGCCAGGGGCCACGGAGGAATCTCTGTTCCTCTTTGCACCATCCCAGGGGCACAAACCGGGATCTACCCCCTAGTCTGCTATCGTTCTAGATGTGGTGTCAAGTTGGCACAGCACGTGTTATTCAGCATAGCACTGGACAGAACTACTCCACTGGCTGAGCTTGAAACCTCCTTGGATGGGAATATTTTGACCAATGGAGTTCACTGGAAGGCATTCTGGCAGAGCCCTTATCCCCTTCAGACCTGAGCAATTCTGCTAATGGAGCCTGCAGACACTGCAGCCTGCTCTGGAAGAATCTGTGCCCTTCTGGAACCTGCATGGTTTTAACAACGGAGCTCCCAAGTTCATGGAACGCAAGAAGTTCAGAGGACAGTTTCTGTGCACTGCAGGTTGCTCCAGCAGTGTCCGTAACCTCCTCTAACCTGGAATGCTCCCAGGAGCGTTTGCAGCCTTGTTGAACTGCAGCGGCTGGGCTGACGGAGTGTGGCAGACTTGTGAGCTGCTTAAACCCAAGCGGGTTGGCTGATGAAAGTGACAAAGTCCGCAGAGAGTGCTTCTAGCAAAGATGGGAGCTCACTTGCTGGACCTCACACTCTGTCAGCAGCCATAGAGCAGGGGAAATGCTGAAGTCGGACTGACGTTGACAAAGGTTATCAGTTCAGTTGGGTTCTGGCAAAGTTCTCCAAAGTTCAGACATTTGTGGTGACTGGCTCCAAAGTTAACTACGTGACCTTCTAGGGAATGTTCTGCTTGGTTCAAGGACATGTGTTCTTGTGGAGGGCGCTTGGAGTTTCTGGCCCAAGCCATTTCTGAGGAGGTGCCTTCCCAAAGCAAGTCAGGAGAAAAACTTATCCATTTCCACCCTTTGCGTCTGTCTGAGTGACCTCCAGAAATTGTTCCTCCGCCAGGTGACCACACAGGAGAAGGCAAAAGCAGAAAGAGGTGTTCCTAAGGGGCTCAAAGGGAGATCAGGACTGAGGCTTAGGATACAAAGCAAACCACAGCCTAGCTATGGAGCTGCTGCACTGCCTTGATTCCATAATGAGTCCCTTTCCCCTGTGGGCAGCATTTCTCATGGTAATTAACAGACTACTTGTGATTCTCCTCAGGCCTTTTCTTAATTTGTGGGCAGATTACCCACATCTAACGGCACAGCAGCTGATGTTAGTGAGCAATGTTTGTGTGTGGCTGCCCTGAGCGCTCGCAGGGACATTGTGGAGAAGGGTGGTCAGTATAAATCCATATTTCACACTGCTAGCTACCCCTCCCAGTCCAGGGAATCCCACCCCACTCTGATTAGACTTGTCATTCTTCAACTCTCTCGTCTCCTCAAGCCAGACCTTCTTTCCAGATCCAAATTGCTGTCTGACACCCCTGCACACAAACACACCAGCATTATCCTGCCCTGTTACCCCCACCCTTGGTCCAGACCCAAATTCCCTCAGACACACACACACCAGCTGCTATGCCCTCTCTATCATCCCGCCCTGATTCACATCCGAATTCTCTTCTGCTGTTCGCCCCCCCTTGACCTAGATACAAATTCCCTCCAGCCCCTCATATGCCCCTGCCTTATCCTGCTCTATCTGTGTCCCTCAAGCCAGCTCCCTTCCTCCCCTCACTCACACACCCCCTGCTGCTATCCTGTTTTCTCCCATCCTTCCCAATCCACCCCTCCATCCAGAGCACCTGTTGGATGCAGAGCACCCAGTATGTTTGCTGCTCTCTTTTGTCCCCCTGGCACATTTCATGCAGCTGAAACTCACTGGGTTAAAGGTGCCCCTGGCGACCTCTCACTTTGCTCAGTTGGGTTCCCCCCAAGAGCTGTGAGGAAGGGCCCTTTCCCTGCACCTGTGTGGGATGGCATCATCCACTAATTGTTTGCTAATCAACATTAATTGTGCTCTTGTCTGCCCTGGAATCATGCAGCACATTGAACCTGCCATCGGAAATCACTACCAAGTGGCCTTATTATCAAGCCCCAATTAGGAACAAATGCACACTTCATTATCTTGTGACATGGGTATTTTTTTTTTATTGTGAGCTTAATTAATTAAAGTTCAATTAATCCTAAAATTGCCTGTTCCTCCCCTGCTGTGGATGTGATGGGGCAGCAGGGAGGAAGGCAGTGCTTGGAGACTGGCTTTGTCTTGCATTCTTTAAGCAGAAGCGGTGGTATGGGGGCACAGATCACCAGACTGGCTCCTTGGAAGGGCTCTGGTGTGATGGCCAAACAAGGAGCATTCTGGGATATGCCTTTCCCATGATGCTTTCTGACTGTTTCTGATGTCTAGGGAAACACATCAGAAACGTTGAGAATTTGACCAATTTCAGATTTTTTTCCAAGCAAAACCAGAAGGAGGTCAGCTTCAATGAATAACAAACTGGAAGCCACAAAAGAGCAAAAACTAGGTCAGCCCAAAATGTCCCTGACAATCCAGGACATGAGACTTAATCATGGCCTCATACAACAAGCATCCCCCAAAATCCAGCAGTTGCACCCATTCCCTTCACCCTGCAGACACTGGGCTGATATAGATGGCACCAGGAAAAGCCCTGGTTGATTCAAGAATTAATTAGTCATATTAAATAGCCATGATTCGGGCAGATTGGTCACTTAAGTCACATGGTCTTGTTTCTTCCCCCAATTAGATGAAAGTTTTAAAATAGGAGTCTCCAAGTGGGGAAGAGGATCACCTTCTGTTTGAGGCACTGCGTTCAATTCTTGGTTCTACCACAGATTCCCTGTGGGACCTTGGGAAAGTCACTTGGCCAACATCATGTTAGCCAGGAAAGTGTTTATATCATAATCACAATTGGAGCTGGATGGATAGAGAGAAAACTGATCTGCAGCTAATAAAAACTCTGGGTTTGATTACCTCTGATACCTGGGGGTCATGGTGGCCACACAGGCCTTGAAAAAAATGAACAAATCCAGATGATTCACAGGTTTTAGCACAAGCGAGCGTGTGTCCAGAAATTCAGTCCGAAAGTTCTTTGCTCCTCACTCTGCATATGACAGCAGTATCGAGAGGCCCCAGCCTGAGACACCACCAACAGGGTTGCTATTCAGAGGGCAGATACTCTGCATTGCTGAAAATCAGAGCCTTTCACGGTGTCTCAGAATGTGTGCCCAAAACGCAGGAGCTAAGGGGAGAATAAGTGTTGCTTGGTATTGTCCTGGTATTCCTCTCATGGGTTTTTGCTACTGATCATGCCTGTGAAGCAGGATCTTCCCTACCTGACCTGTTTAAACCGTGTGCCGTGTCACTTCTTCCATATGCAGGACAGCCTTGGCTGGGAGGCGCAAAAAGTGGGATTTCCCAGAATGCTCAGCACTGGCCTCACTCTGTTCCCACTGACCCTACCATTGGTGACCTGCATGTAGAGGGCAGGTTTCTGAAGCCCCCTGTGGGGCTGTATGTGTGCCCCTGGGCAGGGATGGGCAGTGTCATGGTAGTGAAGTCATCAGGCAGCCCAGGGTATCTTCTGCTGTCATGCTCGCCTCAGGCGGAGCCTGCCCCCACTTCTCCTGATGTATCTTCCCTCTTTTCCCATAGGGTAAACGTTATAAAAATTCCCTGGAGGCGGTGGGGACCCCGGATTCCAGCCGAGGGCGCAGCGAAAAGAAAACCATCAAGTAGGTGCCATGGGACAGCGTGGGAAGAGATGAAAGTCTGAGGCGTGGTTTCTGCTCCAGGCAGCTTCCGAGAAGCTGGGAACTCCTGAGCCCCAAACACCCGCACATCCCCACACACAGCGCCCACACACCCTGCTCCCACACAGCCATGACAGTCCACCAACACCCGCACATCCACACACACAGCGCCCACACACCCTGCTCCCACACAGCCATGACAGTCCACCAACACCCGCACATCCACACACACTGCGCCCCACACACCCTGCTCCCACACAGCCATGACAGTCCACCAACACCCGCACATCCCACACACTGCACCCTGTACACCCCACCCTCACACAGCCTTAAAACCCCAGCAACACCCACACATCCCATGCCCCCTCGACCACCACAAACACATCCATAGACCCAGCAACTCTGAACATCCCTACACCATGATGCTCTCAAGCATCCCCCTGCCTCTGCACCCCAACACTCTCCCCAGACCATTGCCCACACTCCTGTGTCCCCAAATTCCCCCATCCCACCTCCCCCCACACTTGTGCACCCTTAGATACTCCCACGCCCAGAGACTCTGCACACCTCTGCACTCCAAAATACGTCTGATAGCCCCACTCCCAAACAATCCCACAAACCAGCCCACCACTGCATCCCCAAACTTTATCACCCATCTCCTCATGCAGACACATCACCCTCAGCACATATACCTCCCCAAAGACACACAGCTGCCTCCTCCCCTCACTCAGACACCTCCCTAACACACACAGCCCCCCCACACCAATCAGACACCAACTCCAGACTATCCCACTGCCTCGTGTGCACCCACCTATGATCTACAAACAGCTTTCCCCTGCCTCTCCCACTCGATACCCAGTCTAAACATCTCAGTGCTGCCCCCGCTCGCCAGCCCTGTGGAGAAACAGAGCCTGCCAAAGCCAGATCCAGGCTTCATGTCTCCTTGCCCCACCCCAGGCAGCAGGCAGCTACCTCCCGGGAGCCCACGGGACATCCCCAGGGCTGCGAGCACTCGGAACTTTTCTCCTCAGGGCAGGCAAACCCAGGGCCTCGGCTCCCCAATGCCAGGCTCGTTGCCATGGTGCCAGGGCGTGGAGAGGCCATTAGGCCATAATGCAGGCAGCTCATTGCCAGCCGGGGTCTGCTATAAAAGCCCCAGGTCCTGCTGCAGCTAGTTCCCCTGGCTCTTCCTTCTTCCTGCATGGCCCACACTCTCCAAAGGGCGGCCAGGGCCTGTGGGGTGGCAGGGATCCTAGCTGCTCCACACAATGGCGCCCACTGGGGAAACCAATGGACTCTGAACTCCCATGCCCACCCCACCTGCCTCACTGGGCACCTCCTTCTGCAGAAGCCTGCTTGGCTTGGGCCAACCACAATGAGACTTATCCTTCTCTATTCACATCTGAGCACCCAAAAGTGCCCTCTGCTCCATAAAGGGAGGAGAGACATTTCAGGGTCCCCTCTGCCCCATAGAGGGAGGGGGAGACGTCTCAGGGTCCTTTATGTCCCGTAGAGGGAGGGGGAGATGCCTCGGAGTCCCCTCTGCCCCATAGGGGGAGGAGGAGACATCTCAGGGTCCCCTGTGCCCCACAGAGTGAGGAGGACACCTCAGATTCTCTCTGTCTCACACCAAGAGGGGGGCACTGCAGTTCACTCGGCTGTGCCCATGATGTCTCTCCCCACTCCCATCCCGAGTGCTGTAACCCCATGGTGCGCTCTGGGCAGAGGCTGTGGGGGGGATATGGGCCAAAGGCAGGAGCCAAGGGCCTTTCTCAGAGCCGAGCCTGACTGGGCTGCTCACCGGCTTCTCTTTGTTCAGAGGACAATGCAGCATCAGAAGACAGAGGCACCCGCCTTCCTATGTGGCAGTCCCCACACCCACTGTACAGAGGACATGGGGCCGAGGGCCATAAGGTGTGACTGGGCTGCACAGTCAGGAAGGCTCCTAGGACATATGTACTTGGGTGGAGAAATGGTGTGAAGGGCTAGAGATGGGACTGGGATGCTGCAGTGTCATGCAATGCCCACCGGTGCAGTAAGATGAACCCTCAGGGGAACTGGGCCCCATGATTGTGACTGGGCCTCAGGTGGCTCATACCCACCCGCGCCAGGCCAGTGATATCGGTCAGCACTCTGCCTGTTCCCCCACTGCCCTGGAAACCTGGCGTCCCCGTCTCTGTGGCCTTTGCTGCTCACCAGGGAGGGGGCAGTCCTCGGAGGAGGGATGGGTAAATGATTGAGGCACTTCAGCCTGGCGAGGGCCATTGTCACTTCTGTTGGCCTTCCAGGATGAGTCTCTGTCGGCTTCCACTGCCTTCCTGAGGAGCGGCCACTGCAGGTGGGCCTGTGGCTGCTTCCTCCTCCCCCCAAGCCTATGTGGTGCCTTATGGAGATTACATCTTGCCAGGCTTTCCCCATCTGCCGTGCGGCTGCCCCTCCATGGGCCGGCTAGTGGTGCTGTTATTGTGGCACTCTGGCTGGTGGATCAAGTGTGTGTGCACAGGGTCCCTGGGTGCATGGGGTCTTTCCTAGCATAAGCCCAAAGGTGGCAGCACCTGTCCTCATGTGGGCCAGGATACCCTGAGCAACATGCCCCCTTCACACAGTGCCCCTGTGGTGGCCCCTTTGCGTGCTCCAGGCCTGGTTGCTGTCACTGCTCCCAATGATGACTGAAGTTATGACAGATGAGGTCCGTGGTGAGTCACAGAGGAGTGGTGTCCGGGCTGTCCTCCGAAGAGAGGAGTCACTCAGGGGACAAAGAGCTTCAGCTAGCCTGGGACACTCCATCCTCCACCCCAGACACTCGCCCTGTCCACCCTTTTTCTCTGGGAGGCTCTGCCCACCCCCAAGGGGTGCTCCACCCGCTCAAGACTCTCTCCTCGAGACTCGAAAGCTGCCACTTCCCAGAAGCCTCCCAAGTCTCTCGGCACCAGTGACAAGAGAGACCTCTCCAGACAGCTCGGCCTCCGATGCCCAAACAGCTGGCCCATGCTGAGGGCGAGAGCTGCAAATCAGAGAGGCTTTGTCTCTCCCTCTCTCCTCCACCCTCTCTTCTCTCTTTCTTTCCCCATCTCCCTCTTTTCCCTTCCTTCCCTCCCCTCCTCTTTCTCTCTCCCCCTCCCCCTTATCTCTGCCAGGTTGTGAGTGAGCCTTGCTCTCTGAGGTGAAAGGCAGTGGCTCATGGGGCATGCGCGGCCCCCTCTCTTAGGCCTTTCATCTCACTCTGTGTGTTTGGAGAGGCCGTTTCGTGCCAGAACCGCAGGAGGACTGGAGGAATTAATGAGGGGAGCTGGGGCTGAGTGCAGGCTGCCGGGGGGCCTTTGAAGTCTCTGACGAATTTGCCGCAGTACCACTTGACTTCAAAGGTGCAGCTTGTCGGATCTCATGTGCTCCAGGTCGAGCACCAGGAAGCCATTGGCGGCTCTCTGAAGTCAGGAGGCGATGGTTAGATGCAGTTTTTATCTGATCTGTCCGTGGTATGAAGTGACCTATTTAGAGTCTGAGGAGATGTACAGCCAGGCAGTTGCAGTGCCTGCCTGGCCTGTGCTGAATCACGCTCCCTTGCTCCCTCTGCACAGCCAAGTGGGGACAGACCATGTCCCGCAGGCTGGGACCAATTGATCAGTGCAAGAAGATTACCCGTGGTATAGGTTTTCTAGGAGAGGAGGGTCTCAAATCTGGAGCAGGGTGTCAGTAGCTCTGGATCCTTCAGGGAGGGGTCTCACATCTGGAGAAGGGTGTCATCCGTCCTGGATCCTTCAGGGAGGAGCTACACATCTGGAGCAGGATTTCAGTAGCTCCGGATACTGGTTGCATATCTGAAGCAAGGTGTCAGTAGCTCTGGATTCTTCAGGGAAGGGGTTTGCACATCTGGATAGGTTGTCAGTAGCTCTTGATCAGGGAGGAGCCCCACATCTGGAGCAGAATTTTATTAATTCTGGTTCTCCACCTCTGCTGTATTAAGATGAGTCCTGGTGATGGAAAATGCCTATCTAGCTGGAAGACGGGGAATAAAAACCCTCTGCAGGAATCATCTGCCATCCCTCTCAGGTTTTTAATGTCTGATTACAAATATTATTCCTGTGTGTCTCTCAAGTTGCTCCCCAGGTCCCTTTGCTGTCTGCCCTCTCCAGCTGGGATATCTA
This sequence comes from Emydura macquarii macquarii, assembly GCF_026122565.2. Lineage (NCBI taxonomy): Eukaryota > Metazoa > Chordata > Testudines > Chelidae > Emydura > Emydura macquarii. The sequence goes on from NW_027130807.1 coordinate 856,466, forward strand.
GCAAATCTCAAGGTGATGGCTGAGCCAGTCTAAAGATAGTCCTGGCCCAGTATCCCACAGAGGCCAACGTGGGAGATCCTGGTAGACCATCACCCTAGCTTGACTCCCAGCATTATCAAATGTTCTTAGAATCTTTCCATCCCCCATATCCCATGTCCTCCCATGCCTCGGGATCGGGGTGTTGAGTCCTGCCAGCTCATTTCCCCCTAGGGAACATAAACGTTACCCAACAACATGCTGACCTCCAGTGTCTCAGAAGAAGTCAGTTGTTCCCCAAGACTGCAGTGGATTCTGCCACTATCTCAGTGCTGGCGGGGCTACGTTTTCCACTGCCCTGTTGCCAGCTCTCGTGATTATATTGTGAGTCTTGAGCTGCTGTGTTGTTTTTCTGACAACCTCAGTTCTTGGGCTCATGAGTCTGTGAGAATCTCAGCTTCCTTTTTCATACATAAAGTACGTTTCCAGCCCTCACAATTGCCAAGAAAGCTTGAAAATGTGATCCCTTAACGTTCCCAAATCGCATCATTTTTAGGTCAGTCTCATGGTTTGGGGGGGCCTGATTTCTCCCGATTTCTGAATGCTTGGAGCCAGCAGTTCTTCCATCATCCAGGGGCAGGGTATCTGGGAGGCGGCAAGTGCAGGAACTGGCTTGAAGCTGTTCCCCAGGAACAGAGCAGGGAGCCTGGAGAGATAAACCAGGTCGCCATGTCCAGCCGACTCTCCTTTAACCTGCACTCCATCTCTCTCTCTCTCCTACCAGCTTCTGGAGGTGCCTGCTCCCGTCTTTCTGCAGCTCTTCCTCCCTTTGTCCCCTGTCCATCCTCCCCATGTGTGTGCGTGGGTGTGTATGTGTGTGTGGCAGGCAGATGCCGCTATAGCCGTTGCTTTTCTTTTGTAGGAGGAGACATCGCCGCGCTCCCTTCTAACCTGGCTTCTTTCTGGTTTTTTTGTGGGGGGTTGATTTTTTTTTCTCCTTCCTCCCTTCGCAGGAATTCAGATTCTCTCTCTTGTATTTCCCTTTTCTTTCTCCCCTCTTCTCCTGCCGATGTAGTGATCTAGACAGAGACTTTTGGAATAACAATGACAACACAGTGCAGCAGAAATGGAGCTCCTACCCTCCCAAGGAGTTTATACTAAACATTTCACCTTACGCCCCATACGGTGATCCACGACTTTCCCTCAAGTGAGTCTCTCGTTACCTGGTTTGATCATGTGTAGTGAGTATATGCGCAACCCACCACCCACCCACCCACCCTCTCCTACTCTTCCTGCTCCTCCCCTTCACCCTCCTCCTCTTCCTCTTTGTTCACCTCTTCTCCCCACACACTCCACCCCCATGGACAGACGGCCATGGAGACGAGCAACCCCTCCTGCCTTCCCCCCCCCGCCTTTATCGCAGTGGTTCCCAACCACTGCCATGGGCGCCAGTATTGGCACACCAGGCCAGGTCCCTGGGCACACCCTCTCTCTCCCTTAGGCTCAAATCCAAGTCAGAGGGAGTGTTGCCAGTGACTTCAATGGCACCAGAATCAGGCCCTTCACCAGGCACCACTGCGTCGGGCCCTGTTGCTCCACTGCTGGCTGCCCCCCTTTGGGGTTGGGCCCGAGCTCCAGGACGGGTCAGAGCGCAGCCCACCGAATGGGAAGCCGTGTTGGGCACCGGCTGGCACAGCCGTGGCCTTGGGACCTGATCCAAAGCTCACGTCGGCCAATGGGAAGCTTGCCATTGAATTGGCCGAGGTTCGGCCCAGGATCTTAGCCTGCTAGATTGGTATGGCTGCCCAAATGGGTTGGGAACTACTGCTTAAGTGACTCGCTGAGAGAGGCTAGCGCCCCCATCCTGCCGCCCCAGGTCCCCTCAGCTCTCCCTCCCCCACCCCGTGTCCCCCTTCTCTGCAGCACAGGATGGGGTTGCGCGTTTGGGTCCCCCCTCAGCGTGTACTCTGCATTTGCACTGTGTGGTGGTGAATCTGGTGCTGGTAAGCTCTCACTAACATGGCTTTTCTCTCCCTCTGCCTGTACTGGTGCCTCTCCTAACAGTTTTCTCCATTGTTTAACCCCTCGTTGTCTATGGGATAACGTAACTTTGCTGCCATCACACACTCACAACCGAGCCGGGGCCGCCTGTTGTTTTTTCTCTCCTCTCCCTGTTGCCGAAGGCTCCCCCTCAGCCCTTTCTTTTGCAGTGCTGATGTCTCTCTTTCTCTCTCTGTCTGTCTGTCTATTGTCTGTCCGTCTCTCTCTTTCTCTCTCTCTCTCTCTCTTTCTCCCCCCACGTGTGGCCTCCTCCCCGCCACCCCCGCTTCGCGCCCATCCTGGGGGATCTGGCCCACCCCAGTGGCTCTCTGCTGTCGGGCGCTAAATTGGCCGCCTCTTCTGCTTCGGGGTTGGCGGGGGAGCGAGAAGGACGCCTGGGGGAGAAGCAGCAGCTCCGAGAGGACGGCATGAAGAGCAGCGTGTCTGCCCACAGCGAGCCCAGCAATGGGAAGGCGGGGAGAGGCCGATGGCACACGGTGCAGAGCCACCTAGCAGCAGGGAAGCTCAGCCTATCCAAGTGAGTGAGAGCGCTTCACAGGCCCGGCCTGGCCCCACGAGGCACTGCAGCACGGGGCCCAGCAAAGCACAGGGTTGGGTGAATATCCTGCTGTTTAAGGGACTTATCCCCCACATTGGGATCAGGCAGGGGGTCCAGGAGAGCGTGGGGGGCGTGTGAGGGGATGACCCCACCCCAGTGGGATCGGAGAGGGCAGTCTGGAATGTCTGAGGTGGCAGGAAACAGTTTGCCACCCGATGGGGATTTAACCATCAGGTGTGATGAGATTCCCCTTGATCCTTGGCTAAGCCTAGCATCTGGGGGACCCGAATCATAACCCAGGTGCCCACTGTGGAATCCCTGTCACTGGAGAACAGGTTTGACAGCCGCCTGTCGGGATGGTCTAGGTATACTTGGTCCGGCCTCAGCTAAAGGTGATGGACTAGATGACCTCTCAAGGTCCCTTCCAGCCCTATATTTCTGTGATTGTGCTAGGCACTGACAAACAGCAAAAGACAGTCTCTGCCTCTAAGAGCTTACAGTCAAAGTATAATTCTACAGACAACTGGTGGATATAGACAGGAGAGTTTGAAGGAGGCCAATGAGGTGGATTTGTGGATGTTTACAGGGAGCTTCTTCCCCGTGTGAGGGGCAGCCTGGGAGAGAGCACGGAGGGGCTCGTTTGAACATTTAACAAGTGAATGATGGAGGCAGGCATCACTGGCAAAGCAGAGGGGGAGCCTACGTCTTGGCATCATTTGAGAGATGTTGGGTAGGATGGGCCTACGCTGGATAGGGCCTTGAAAGTGATGAGTTGTTTGTGTTTGATGTGGTGGAGGAGGAGCCAGCAGAGCAATGGAAGGAGAGGGGTCAAAACTACACACTTGGAAAATGATCTTTGTGACGGTGTTTTGAGTGGCTCATAAGCAGGGCCAGACTGCAGTTGTCAAGGCCAGAGAGGAGGAGGTTGGTCAAGATGGGGTGGGCCTGGATGAGAATATTAGCTGTGTGGATGGAAAAGGAAGGCCGGCTCTTAGAGATGGTGTGCAGGAAGACATTTGGACACAGCCTGGACGAGAGGCTCTAGAGAAAGGGTCAAGTCAAAGATGACACCTAGATTACAGACCTGTGTGACAGGAATGATGGTGGACTTGTCCATGGCGACTGAAAGAGAAGGATGAGGGGAGAGCTTAGGGAGCGAGGGTTGGGGGGGGAGATGAATTAATCTCATCTCCAAAGACCAGGTGCCCGTCCCCATGTCACTACTGCTGGTTGGCTTGTTCCCCCAGCTGGCAGAGCTGCACCCTCTGCAGTGGGGCAGCACCCCCCGAGCAGCCCTGTGGATGTGCTTTAGTAAATTAATCCTGGGGATATTGCCTGCTAAGGAGCCTGAACTGCAGACTGCCTGCCCAATGCTCAGTCTCTTGGAATTGAGGCTCTCTTGGGGCTCAAAGCCAGAAGTGGGGGCTACTTACAGCTATCAGACAGGCTAGGGGTTATGTCTGCGTTTTTGCAAGTATCTGGGGGAGTGGGAGGGGAGAGTGAGCGAGAGAGGTTATCAGTGACAGGAAAAGCTCCTCAGTCATGTTGGGGGCTGCTCAGTTGACTCTCTACCCCTTCCATCGTTAGCACCAAGCTGGGGGGTGGGAGGTAAACTTACTAGTGGATTGCGCCAATGGGTGAACACTCAAGTATGGATTCATTGATTTGTGCAGTGGAACAGCTGGTAGATTGCCCCACACTTCGGCCATCCCATTCCTACCCTTGGGGGCAAGACCATTCTTAGCCCTGCCCCCAACGGCAATAGTGACTCCTTAGAGTCCATTCTGTATCTGATTTGGCATAACTTTTGCAATAAACTAAACTTTTGGGCCCCAAAATTTTGCTTCCTTAGTCTGACGTCAGAGAGGATTTGGGAAAAAGTTGGACGTTTATCAGAGTTAGAAAAAACAAGAGTTTCTTTAGGATGCTCATAACTTAGTTTGGCTTACAGATTTTGGACCAGATTCTACACTGATTTGCACCAGAATGAGGATCTGGCCTTAAATTTCTAATCTCTGTTGGTTAAACTGCCTGAGATCAAGGAAGATACAGACTCCAATAGTGCAGTATTTAACTTAAATACTATGGTGTGTTGTAATTCATTGAATAACATGTGTAATTCTACACCCTAACTAGAAATACAGCAAAATAGACTTTCAGAAGAACATATATAGATGTACTGTGAGTTTTCACATATCATTGTGTTGAAATACATACATAAAAAAACTAAGGAAATTCCCAGATAAAATGCTTTGTTAAGATACCAGTAAGGTTTACGTTATTTAAAATTTTGTTAGAGCCTTATTGCTATAAAGAATCATTTGAACGCTGGGAAATTGTAAATTAAGGTTCAATTTAGAAAAAAAAAGGAGAAGAAGAAAGTGTGGAAATTCAGAGTTAAGGTTCCTTAAACAATGTTAATTCTGTCCATGAACAACTTTCTGTATCCCTGAGACATCTTTCCGATATGAGCTACATGCCCCTACTACAGAGACCCCTTTCTATCTTACGATATGCAAACTGCATTCTCGCTGCATTGGAAAAACATACCCAGCTACAATCCCTCCTCAGATCCATGCTCCTGTACTATATCAGGCACAGTACCTGCCTCCTACCTATTTGTTAGAGAGTGAAGACCTCTCCTTCCCACCCACAAATGCCCACTAGAGCAAGACAGAACAACACCCACATCACCACTTTCTAAATGTGGTTCCCAGACACATAACCTGTTCCACAGAGGGCTTGCTTATAGATTCACATACCATGGTGGTGGGAGTAGTGATGGATGGACAGATAGATGGAAGGATAGATATATGCATCTGAGGTGGGATGGATGGATGAGTGTGCATGAGGATAGATAGATAGATTGATTGATTGATTGATTGATTGGCATAGGCCCCAATCTGTGATGTGTGGTTAGTGCATTTTAGAGTGAAGAATGGGGCAGAGTTAGGGTGTTTGACAAAATTTAGCTCTGAATTTCTAGACTTTCTTGTCTTCACATTTTCATAAATTTCCTCTTGTCTTTGTCTTTACCACTTTTTTAAATACAATGTCACTGTTTTAAGAAGGTTTCTAGCAGAGGGAATTGATCTGCCTTACAGACCTGGTTGTATCTTAATGAAGTTCCTTTTGTTTGGGAGTAACATAGCTGATGGGCTCTTCATTGCATTGTGTGTCTGGAGGAGGTAGACCTTTACTCGCTTGTGCCATAGGAATGGCAGTATCCCGGGGGCGGGAGTAGGTCCTAGCAGATGCCAGAATGCCAGGTGTGCTTGCTGCCAGGTTCGTACAGTCCCTCCGCATCAGGAGCAGCTCCTGTGCGTCAGTTACCGCTGATAGAAAATTTATATATTCCGCTGGCTCAGGGCCTAGATCAGCCAATTTTAGTTTCCTGTGACTGAGAGGTTGTAAATTGGACTAATTTAGGATTTGATAGAAAACTGAAATGAGGTCGCCAAGCACGGAAGAGAAGGCAGCGGCTGGGAAAGGCCCATCTCTGCTTCACGCCAGGCAGCATGGGGGCTGTGCTTGCGGACTCGTCACCCAGATGCCGTTGCTCCTTCCGAATCACGTTTGCCAAGGAACCCAAAAACATATGCCAAGCCAGAGCCAGTGCCAGCTGGGTAACATACCTCTCCAGGGCACCTGGGTCTTTGAGGTGGGCTCTCTGCTTATTCAGGACTTCACTTTTTCTCCCTCTCTTTTGCTCTTTCTTGATCTCACTCTTTCGCGATCTCTCTTTTTTTTTTTCTTTCTCTCCCTCTCTCCTTTCTCCTCACTGCGTGATGCACGAAGGCACAGCTTCACCATTGTGTTTCAGCCATAATTACAGCCCAAACCCAAATGGAAATTAGACAAGGTTTTCCTGCTGCTGCTGCCACTGTGAAAGCAATTCCCCCAGTGTCCGGGTGGCATGTACTGCAGAGGCGGCCTCCGCTGCCACCGTGGCTGGGCTTTTCTGCTTCCTTTGTATAATTGGGAACCAAGCAGGGTCTTAGGTTTGAAATGACAATCAGGGTGGATGGTGAATATCTTGGCCTCAGCCCAGCTGGCTGCTACAGGGATGTCTCAGCCGAAGGCATGACCTCATGGCAGCAGCAGAGCTGAGGGAGAGGCAGAGCTGGGGGACAAAGAGGTTAGTTGGGTGCCTGGCCACATGTTCCTCTCTTCAGCCACATGTTTAGCTGCCTGCTTCATTGACCGTCCAGCTGAGTGTCTAACTGGATGCTCTGTATGTGTGCACAGCCATGTACTCTGCCCTGTGCCCAGCCGTGTGCACCAGACGTGCGCTCTCATGTGACAGCCGTGTGCTCCATGACATGCTTTGTCAAATATCCAGGCCTGTGCTCACTCACATGCCCAGCTGCTTGCTCAGCGGTGGGCTCCATCATGTCTTCTGCCAGGTGCTCCGTTGCATTCCCAGCTGGGGCTCTAGCCATGTGTTCCCAGCTGTATGCTGTTTTGCATGCTCTGTTTTGTCTGGCTGTGTGTTAATCTGGGTGCTCTGCCATGTCTCTGACTGTGTGCTTAACCGTGTGTCCTGTTATGTGTCTGGCTACATGTTTAGTCATGTGCTGCCGTGTGCCTGGGTTGCATATTGAGATCGCTCGTGTGTCCAGCTGGATGGCTAGCTAGTGGTATCATTGCATTGTCTAGCCCTGTGCTCTGTCCTGGGTCAGCCCATATCTCAAGCCCAGATGAGCCCCCGTCCCCGGGGCTCAGTCACGTTCATAGCCAAGTAGGCAGCTTGCTGTATCTTTCAGCTCTTCTACCAACCCTTTCCACCAGGGTTCAAACATTGCACAGGTCAGATCGCGAATTGGCTGTCGTCCCTTTTGAGTCAGTGGTGCAGCCCTGATTTACCCCAGCTGAGGATCTGGCCCTTAAATGCAGAGCCATTCAGAAAGCAAAAAAAAAAATCATAGAGGCAAGAAACAAACGGATGACTTCCCCTTCTCTGCAGGGCAAAGGAAAGCTCGAGTCCAGGGGTTTTCCCCTCACGGCAGGGTTTTGGGCACTGCGCCGTTGCCAGAATGTTCAGGGTGGGGGCGGAGGAAGGGGCAGGCAATCCGGAGAGAGAATATGGGGAAGTCATTGCTCCATACATGCACCAGGCCTGGCATTGCTGCTGTGCCCCATGGCCTGAGCTCAGTCCACTTGCTTGAGGGGCCTCCAAGGTGCTTGAACTCAGAACTCGAGTGGCCGGGAATGTGCCTTTTCATGAGTGCTGCTTCAGCCCTGCCAGCTTGGCCTGAGTTTTGCCCAGTCCCGGGACTTAGGAGAGCCCCCAGCTTCACAGCTCCCTTCAGGGAAATGCGGCCAATCTGCCGGGGTGACCGAGTGGTTGCCCAGCTGCAGCCAATGGGGAGAGGGGTGTTTCCCGTGTGACAGGAAGCAGCACGAACACGGGGGGGGGGGGGGGGGGGGCAGTTTGCCTTCACGCAGAAGCCTAATTAGCTCAGAAAGGAGGTCGGACAGCATGCTGAGAAGGTGCAGGCTCCCCGCAAGCCGAGTGGGAAAGGAACGGGGACAGCAGGATCCCCAGCGCCAGCTCACGGGCACTGACACACCAAACCTTCGAGGATCGGACAGAGTCTGGGGTGGATGGGCAGGAGAGATGGCCATGGAGCAGGGAGCTTGCACCTCTGGAAAGGCAGAGCTGGGGCCAAGACCTAGAGGGACGGTTTGCTGCTTCCGAAGGCCCCCAGCGAAGAGTGCGTTGCGCTGGGGCATCTTCTCTTTAACTCTTTTCTTTTGCTTCCTCCAATTTTGCCCCTTCACCTTCTTCTCCTTTCTTTCCTCTCCTTTGCCCTCCCCCTCCCTAAGTTTTGAGGACTCCACCATGTCCACAGCCACTACCCTTGAGTATATCCCCACCTCAGCAGGAGATCCGAAATGCCAGCGGCCCCGTACGCTGATGCGCCAGCAAAGCCTCCAGCAGCCACTTAGCCAGCACCAGAAAAGCAACCACAGCCAGCCCACCACCAGCCAGAGCCTGGGGCACCTACAGTCTCACACCGGCTCCTCTTCCAGCGGCGGCAACCCGCACGGCTCCCGGAGCGGCCAGTCGCGGCAAGGGGTCTCAGCTGGCTCCAAGCACAGGACGGCTGGCGGCCGGAGCCGCTCAAACCCCGGGAGCTGGGACCACATGGTGGGACAGATTCGGAACCGAGGCTTGGACATGAAGTCCTTCCTGTAAGTTCTCTCTCTCTTCTCCCCCTCTCTCGTTTGTTTCACCTGCTCCTTCTTTGCTAGCCAGTGGCAGGTGCCCAAAACCATGATGGGCAATGAATTTTCCTCTTTTGTGGGCAGCGCCGCCCGCTCTTTCACTGCTCTGGTCCTTATTTGCAAGTGGCAGAGGCAGCTGTTTCCCTGCATGGCTCTCCACCCCCACCCCAGACATTGAGGAGGAAGGTGGTTCTCTCTCTCTCTCCCCTCCCCCATGTGTATCCAGGGAAAGTTCTCTCCCTCCCTCTCTGCGCCCATCAAATCCAGTTGCTTCAGTTTCCTGCCATGGCTTTGCCATGAATGTGCAGTAAATTCTCAGACTAAAACATCCTGTGAATTTGGCAACCATGGCTCGAGGGGAACTCAGGGCCCAGCCCTCCTGCCTCAGGGAACCAGTAAATCCCATCCCCTTCAGTGGGAATCCTGGAGGTCTCCTGAAGCAGGAGAAGAAGCCCGTCTCAGCAGGGCTGCTGAATCCCCATTCCAAACCCCTGCAAACTCTTGGAGAACTTCAGATCAGGCTCCTCACTCCACAGCTGCCTCACTATAGAATAAGCTGAACCAAAATCCTAGATCAGACCTGTGAGTAAGTGCCCGTGTGGTCCTGGATGCTGGATCCACCTCTAGGTACAGCTGCAGATAGCACATGGTCTTGCCTTTGGGAGAGGAGAGAGCCTGTCTGTTCAGGGACAGGAATTCTCTTCCCTCCAGGGGATGGGCTCTCTTTCTACCACTGTGAAACTGACATTCCCTCTGTGAAGAAGGCGATTATCTGTGCTCCCTCCTGAAGGGGGTTGCAGTCTGTGTATCCTTGATAGCCCTGCCTGTCAGCCCTCAGATCCTCCGTTGCTGTGATCCCCAAATGCTGCTGTGTCAGAGCAGTTGGAAGCTTGTGATCTTCAATCGGTTGTGAATGTGTCTCCTATCAGCGTTGACTTTTACATTCCAAATGCCAAGGACGCAGCCAAGTCCCTTGCTGTCGTTATATCTCTGCTTATGACAATGTCACTTATTTTCTGAGGCTGTGTCCCTCCCCTGCCAACACTCTCACAAGCCACCGTGCTCTTCAATTCAGTCTTTAGCCAGCTGGCCCATCTACAATGGGAACCACATTTTAATTCCCATAGAATGTATTACACGTAGGGCCAGATCCTAGCTGATGTAACTCCACTGGAGTGAATGGGCCAGAACCCCATTTCATGTAAGTCTCATTGACTCACTGGTAGGTGGGAAGGATGGTCTGGTGACTAGTACTCTAGACTGTGATTCCTAAAACCTGGATTCAGTTCCTAGTTCAGCCACAGACTCCTTGCATGACTATGGGCTGCTCATTTAATCTGCCCTGTGCCTCAGTTCCCCATCTGCGAAATGGGATATTTTCTGACTTCAGCAGTGTTCTGAGGCTAAACTCCATTAGTGATTGGGAAGTGTTCAGGATGCCATGTAAGTACTTAGCTAGGTAAGGAACTATGTTGAGGCACTGACTCATGGCAGGGAATCTGTCCTGCCTAATGGAGGGCATGGAGTACTAGTTTTAATTCAACCATGTGAAGTTGCTTGAGATTCTTGGCTGAAAGATGCAAACTTGCTACACCAATGATGGTGATCAACATCCTTGTGGTTAATTTGTTATTAATTCCACCAATTTCATGGCTGTTCACGCCCCCCTCAGCACCAAGCCCTTTCTGCCTCCTGGCCTTAGCCTTAAAGATTTTCATAGCAGGCTCCATTTGCCTGCTTCCTAATTTATAGATGAATCTCATTAGCCCTCCAGAGGATTATAGACCTCACTGTTTACATAGCTTCATTTGCTTATTCCAGCCTTAATTGGTTGAAAAAAGTACCCACAGAAAGGGAATAAGCTGAGCAGCTCTATTGCTTTTGCCCTTCAAGGAGCCATGGCCATTTAGTTCCATTACTTCCAAAAACCATTAACTTTGTTTTTCATCTTGTTTACCATCAAACTCCCACTCCTCGGCATTTTAATGCACATGCATTTATTAACTTCTGGAGGCCCATGGGAGGCTACACTAATGAGACTGCCTCATCCGCACAAAGCATCATGAGATCTGGGACGTAATTTCATGTGGGTGAAAACGCTTGTTCTTCTAGAGAGGGAACCAAGCCTTTAAATAGCAAGGAGTGCATGCCAGTACCCACTCACACACGCAGTAGGCTGGAGCTGAGTGGGTTATTCCATAGACATACAGAGCACAGAAATATCTGCCTAGTATTGCTTTTCTATGCAAGCAGTTGCAGTGGTTGACATGGGGATGAGTTGTCCTTGATGGGAGTTGGTAGGTGTGTTCAGGGATGGAAGGGGATGGAAGCTTGGTAAATCCCTAGGAAGATGTGGTCCAGACTATGAGAGCCCCGGCTTTATACTTTCAGGAAGGGATGATCCACAACTGCTTCCCAATGGGAAGCACCCCAGCGCTTGCTTCTATCCTAGAAAGGCTCAGGATAACAGATTTTAAATCTGTGGCATGTTCAGATACATGAGTGCTAGTTTGGGTTCTTTAGAGGGTTTTTATGGTTCTCTCTGAGCCCTAAACAGTTGGGCTCATGACAGCTAAAGCACTTGGCTTTGTGAGCGGAGGGGTACAAAACAGAGCTCCAGTAAAACAGTTTTAAAAAATCTCTCAAGGTTTTCCTGTCACGTGTACAGTATCTGTAGGAGACACAACAGCGCGGTGTGCTGGGATGGCTCAGCTGGAACTTGGTTGGGATGACATGCGTGTCTCACCATGTGCAGTGCAACCATCCCAGGCTCACCGACAATATCTACATTCCACACCGGGCTAGGCAGCATTCCCTGTCTCTTGATGCAGAGATGAGTGCCTGCCCTCGTTTGTATCTGGTGAAGGTCTCTCTCACTCCATTTTGGCCTGGGAGATCCTCACTCTCTCTCCTCTTCTTTCCTCTCTCTGCACATGTATGTCTGGAGCCGATTTTGCGCGCGCACGCTCTCTCTCTCTCTCATCCTTTCTCCTGTCAATTACCGTGAATTTCTGAGATACAAATCATGTAGTAGAAGAAGCCCATCCAGACATTGTGACTGCATGCATCACGTGACCTTCCCTAGCTCCTACCACTCTGTCTGAGCTTTGTCTCATCCCTTGTGACCATTCTGGCCCCGTGTGACCTTCTATAGCCCTTCCCATTCTGTCTGAGCACTGCCTGACCCCATGTGACCTCTCCTTGCCCCTCCCACTCTTCGGGTCACTGTCTTACCCTAGGTGACATTTCTCAGTCCTCTCCCCCATCTGAGCTGTCTCCCATTCACTTAAGGAAACCTTTTAAGTTCCATTAAGAAACTAAAAGCCGCAGTGACACACAGGGAGTGGAGCAAGACAACAGGACAGGAGCCAGCGGTATTTTTGCCACCGTTTCCTGCACTTGGTGTCTCCTAATCCTCCCATGACAGACAAGCACCTTTGCAGGACCCCACTTCCCAGAGGAGGCTGTGAAGCTGCTGCCATGCTGTTGGCTGGTCCTGACTTCCAAGAAGCGCTTTACCTGGGAGTGGTGTCAGATGGCACCAGGCCTGTGCCAGCACAAACCCACCCACACTTCTGATGACAGCCGCTACAGCGGGATCAGGCACCATTCACTCTCTCTTGTCCTCATTGCTTTGGCTGGTGCAGGCTCCCCAGTTAGTCACAGCAGCTCAGGGGGCCACCCTTTGCATACATGGCTAGACGTTAAGTCCAGAAGGCTCCATTCTAATAATCTAACCTGATCTCCTGCATAAAGCAGGGTGGAGAACCTCACCCAGTAATTCCTACATCCAGCCCATAACTTGTAATGGAGCTAGAGCCCAATCCGACTGTGTGGGACTCAGTCCTGTAAGGTGCTGATGACTTTAAGAGGAGTGGAAGCCACCTAGCACATCCCCTCAGCCCCTGGCAGGACTGGGACCATAGGGTAACAGCTGTAGTCCCAGGGCCATGGTCCCTCCCTGGACTGGAAGTTCAGCTGCCCCAGAGTTTCAAAATGTCCCCCTTAAAGAGTCCTGCCTGGGCTAGATCCCAGCAGATTGCGTCAGACTGAACCTGGGGGCAGAGGGCAGATTACAGCATGGAAAGGGAGATGTTGTTCTAAATGGAGATGGAGAAGTATCTGGGCTCATTTCAGTCCAAACTAGTTGACACTGCCCTGGGGACCAAATGGACATTGTCCCAGCCCTCGGGAGGTTCCTGCATAGACCCTCTCTTCTGCCTATTGCACCAAGGAAAGGTGTGCTCCCAGGACATTAATAACAGTAACTCCACGCACTTTGTTAGCATCTTCCAACCTACGTTCTCAAAGTGCTGTACAGACACCAGACCTCCACCGGTCCAACAGGAGCCCGTTGGCATCAATCAGTGAGCGAGCACAGTCTAGTGATTAAAAAGAGTCAGGTGGACTGGGTTCCAACCCCAGCTTTGCTACTGACTCACCCTGGGTACGTCTATATGTTGGACTGAGGTGGCAGCTCCTGCTTGAGGAGACATGTCTGTGCTAGCTCTGATCCAGCTAGTGCACTTAAAAATGGAAGTGTAGCCACAGGCGGCGGGAGGAGTTAGCTGCCCCAAGTATGAGCCCATGCGCGACGCTAGGCACACACTTGGATGGCTAGCCCCTCCCGCCATGGCTACACTCTATTTTTAGCACGCTTGCTAGATCAAGGCTAATGCAGATGGGTCTCCGGGAGTCGGCCTTTGCACCTCCAGTTCCAGCGTAGACATACCCAGTGTGACCTTGGGCATATGACTGCCTTGTTCTGTGCTTCGACGTCCCGCTCCGCAAAGCACGATGAAAATGTCTTTCTGTCGTGCTCTTTGACCTGCCACCATCCCTGACATCTCCTGCTCCCAGGGCCAGCCTTCCCTGCCTCACGCAATGATCATCTCATCTCAGACACAAGCAGCGCAGCAGCTTCAAATCCAATTACACAGTGCCCCTGCCCAGAGTGCCCCAGAATCTTTTGAAGACAGCCGGGTGCGGTGACCCCTTGTGAGTTTAGAGGTGCAAAAGCTTTCGTGAGACGCTCTCGTCAGCCGTAATAAGTAATGGCACGTGCGTGTCGGAGGGGCTGCATCACATTTCAGTGGCAAAGACACAGCGCTTGAACTGGGGTCACAGCGTTGTTTGTTGTTTCTACAAGACATCACAGCCCGGGGCCTGCAGAACCTCTGCCTGCCAACAAAGGTCAGAAAGTCCTACTCACTCAGAATTGTCTCCCCAGCAGGGGCGAGGTTTAAATTGGAGCTGACACTCGTTCCTAAGGTCCATGCTTCTGAGTGACCGGCAGTAATCTGTGGAGAATGTTTCCATTCATTTAGCCTGAGCGGCTAGAGCTATGGACACAACAGACCAATCCGTCCCTGGGAAATTCTTCTGACCACAGCGGAGTTAAAGCAGGGATGGCTGGCCAGTATGTTAAACTAGGCCCTTTCCCCTCACAGCAAAACTGCCCTTAACTCCAGCTCCCCAGAGATTCCCCCATTTGGTACCAACCTGCCTTCAATTCTAGCTCCCAATACTCAGTGCCACCCATGGCAATCTGCGTACTACTAAGACCTTCCAGTACTCCCACCCACTGACCCAACCTACCCATGCTTCCAGGCCAATTTCTGTCCCACGCATCTGTATCAGTTTGCATCATAGTTAATCTCCATACCCACCCAGATTGAACAGCAGCCTCCTATAATTGTTCTCAAGTACCAGCTCCCCAACGTCCCCTTATTCCAACTCCATCCATCTCCAGTACCAGCCTGGATGTCCAGCTACTGTAAAGCCAGCCTGCCTTCACTAATCAACATTTCTCTGACCTCCTCTGCTAGAACCAACATCCCTATATCCAACCACCCTGCCCCACTGTCCCCAGTGGCAGCTCCCCAGTGTTAGAACCCATTCCTCACTACCATCTCTTCCATACACACTTGCCTCAGATAGATAGATTAGATCAGGTTTTGATTATGGTCATTTCAAATACAGACAAGGGGAATTTTCCCAAACTTTTCATTAAATAAATCTCCTTTGGGCTGAGAAGTGAGAGAGAAATGTCATCCCAGGATGGGGGTAATTTTACAGAAAGTTATCACCTGAAAGAATGTGCCTTAGAAACCATATGACCATAGGCTTTACCATCCTGGATCAGACCATTGGGCTGTCTAGCAGGGTATCCTGCCTCTGATGCAGCCAATATGTGATGCTTTGGAAGAAGGTCCAAATCCAGGTGAAACTCCTCCTGAAGTCAATGGGAGATTTTCCGGAGTTGGCCCAGGATTCATTTTGGCAAGTTGTGCAGTTGTTGCTAGTGCAACACTAAAATACCAACTCACCTTCATCCATATACCAGTTGAGCTGTGGTCACCAACAAACCCCAGCTATCAAACCACCAAGTATCATTCTCAGCCGTACACCATTGCTTCTCTCTTTCAGAACCAGCACACCTCTCATAGCCATGGCAATTCACATTTAATGCCCATCCTTCCCATGTTATGCAGTCTCTCTTGCCTCCCACACCAACCTTCAGCCCCTGTTCACCTGCCTTCGCTTCCATCTTGTCTTCTCTGCTAACCTTCATTCTCTGCACAGTCACAATTCCATGCATCCATGAGTCAAAGGAGAGATCACCAATAAGAGGGGAACTGCCCCTAAGGCAGCCTCTCTGTTAAGATGCAATCTACACTAGAAAGATGTCTGAGACGCCCTGCATTAGACTGACAGTCTTTTGTGGAGCTAATTCTCAATTGCCCATGGGTGATGGATTGCCCATAGATACCACAAGCTCCTCTTCCCTACTGAAAAGTGGCACCGTGGCTGGTTGACTTTAGCCCTGGTCTCTAGGGCCAGAGGGAGGTGCCAAGTGCATATGCCACCCTATGGAGATTCTCTAGCAAACAATCTACTCTGTACTCCATGTTCTCTCCAACTGGGGAGCCTGTGCTTTGCAATGTGGGTATCTATCCAAAGCTTGAGTGGCCTCGTACTCTGTCTTTGTTGTGGTTCTAAGGTGCTGTTTGCCTCTGGGTTTTATTTCTTATGCTTTGTTCTCCTCTCTCTCTTTCCCTTCTGCTTCCTGCTCTCCTCCTTTCCGTGGCCGGCTCCCGTCTGGGCAGGGAAGGCCGGATGGTGGTGCTATCTTTGGTTCTGGGACTCTCGGAACAGGACGACTTTGCCAATATACCCGATCTGCAGCAGCAGAACCAGCAGACCCAGAACTCTCAGGGGGACAAGAGGTATGAGTAGGGGGGAGGGTGCTTCAGAAGCAGGAGGAGAAGAGAGGGCTCCACCGAGGGTCGGAGGAGGCTGGTTGCAGTTCCCACTGCCAGGGAGAGTGGAAGGTTGGCACAGTGGGGGCGGAGGGACGCCATGCAGCCCAGGTGCTGGGCACCATGCTGTTTCAAAACAGTCTGGCAGGCTCTCTCCCTTTTCCCTAGCACCGAGTCCTGGTATCCGTGTCCCTGCTGTGGGGGAGCGCTGGGGCTTGGGAGTCACTCCTTCCTCAAGCGGAAATGAATTGTCCTCATCCTCCTTCCTCCCTTTCCCTTCTGCCATCTCCCCTGCCCCATTCACCTCCATGTCTCATCTCCTTCCCTCTCTTCTTACATGTGTTGGAGGTGGCCCCGCGGATTCCTGCCTTTGAGCGTCCTCAGCCTGCTTAGCTCAGGGCGATGGGAAGCGAAAACGTGAACAGAGAGGAGAAGAGTGATGGGGGAGGGAGGGAGGGGAGTAGAAAAGATCCAGGGGGGAGCAGAGAACAAGACAGATAGAATGGAGAGGGTCAAGAGGAAGGACCTCAGGGCAATTTGTGGTCCACTGGGCTCATTAGCCAAGGCCATGGCAAGTCCCCGAGTCTCAGTTCATTATCAGGCCGTGTTTGTTGCGGTCACTCAGAGGTCCCGTGTGCCTCAGCAGAGAGCTGGAGAATGACCTCCTGCCAGGAAGTTTCTGGCTTAATTCAGTCCCCCGTACACCACATTCTGGAAAACCAAGCCCTCCATGACTGGAATCCCAGCCCCGTAAGTCAAGGGGAGCTTTGCCACTGATTTCAGTGGGCCCAAGATTCCACCCCATGCATTTCACTTAACTCCACAGCGTTGCCTGGCATGGGGTGGGGAAGAGTCAGTGGAGAGGGAATATATTGCTCTCATGCTATTCTTGCGGGAGAGCCAATGCAATCACTGGTATTTGCACATTAGACCCAGGAGGGTGACATCCACCCTGTTGTTCGTTGCCAAATACACCTCCTATGGTGGCATATGCTCCTGGGCCACCGCGCTGGGTCCTGAGACATGATCTTAGAAATCCCTTGTGTTTCCCAGGGTCCCAGGGTTTCTTTCTGCTTCAGATATTTCCTAGCAGCTCTGGGGCTAAGGTTTCTGTTCCTCTCACTGCCAGCAGCATGGCCCACTGGCAGGCCATGGGCTCCCAGCTGGCTCCTGGCCAGTATGCAGCCTCCAGGGAGGAGGGGGCTGGGGCTGCAATGGGACAAAATGGAGGGCAGATGTGGGGGGAGCCACCCCAGGTTCCCACTTCCTCATCACCCCCTTCCTCAGGCTGCACCAAGCCCTCTCCTTTCCTCAGTAACGGTCCAGGATCTCTCCCCACAGCCCCAACAACCTCCCTCACTCCAACCCCCTCCAGGTGACCCCTGCCTCCCTCCTGGTTTCCCCTCCCACCAACCCCTCTGCTTCTGAGGTGGTGGGGCAGAGCCCCAGCTCCCCTCCAATTTGCTCCCTCTTCTGGGGGGCAGGGAAGGGGGAATCAGTGCAAGAAGCATCCCAGGTGTGCAGATGTGCAAACACCTTGTCAGTCTGATTCAGTGTCAGGGTACTGGGTGTTTAAGGGGAGTGAGCACCAGGGGGCTGAGTCTCTTCTCACTCTTAACCAGTGCAGCCCTTGGGCTGTTCCAGAGTTACTCCAGATTCACCCTGATGAAGGCTGGGAAACAGGCCCTGGCCTCCGCGAGAGGGGAGCTATCATACCGTAGCTGTGTTTACATCATCCTCAGGATCTGATTCTAGCTTGTATCGACATAATGGCGCTAGCTCTGATCTAGCCAGCTTGGTGCTGATAGCAGGGAAGCAGCACAGGCTAGCCACCTGAGCATGTGCCCTGGCTCCCTGATAGGCTTGTCTTCAGGTGGCCAGGCCATGCTGCTGCCACTTCACTGCTCTTGGTAGCCCAGCTGGCTAGATCACAGCTAACTCCTCTGGGTCTATACGTGCTGCCATCCTCCTGCAAGCGTAGATGTACCCTGTGAGCGCTACGGCTCATGCCTGCACTGTGGGGGCATCCACACAGCCTGCCCGAGCTCCGCGAGTCCTGCCCTGGGAAGCACTAGGCTCAGCAGTGAATCTGGGATGGAGTCACGCTTGTTTGGTTATTCCAAAGTCCTGCTCAGGAAACTGGGGGGAGATGCCCTCCAGAGCGTTCTACCATGATCTTTCCTTTCCCTAAGCCACGTGGCCAGCAAATCTGCCAGTGTCCCTTTGGCCTTCTGCTGCTCCCCTTGCTATCTGCATGCAGGTCTGTGACGGTCCTCACAGGGGGGGCAGTGATGTGACAGCCACCAGCCCTGTTTCCTATGTGGTTTTGTGCCATCTCGTTCCCCTGCTGGGATCAGACAGGAGGGGAGGGGGCCTGGCTGGCTCAAGGCAGAGGCCTTGAGCAGCTCCAAGTGCGTGTTAAATTCCATCGCTAGCTGCGAGGAGGTGTGAAGAAGCAAGCAGCCGGTTCCACGTGATCAGTGTGTTAATTAGCTGGCATCGTTCTCACCCGCACACTATTTATATCTCGCTGTGGTTATATTTCGCTACATATTTTAGCGCCTCCAGTTTGATCATCTAATTGCACAGTCTGTCCCTATCTGACGCTCTAAGCGGGGGCGGGCTGAGCACATCCCATTGAGATCGTCGCAGCCCAGAGAGAGCGTCCCCTGCTGGCACGTATCCATTCTGGGCACGCTGACCTAGGAGCAGATCTCCCACTGGGCCCTCGGTGGGCTCCAGTCTGGAGAGAGAGCACCCCCCTGCTGATGTCATTCTGGACCGTCCACCTTGGTTCTAGGAGAATTGCCTGCCTCTGCACTCTCATCCTGACTTGGTGAGAGCACTCCTAGGGTTGCTAGGGAGGCAAGTCCCTTCTCTGCAACCTGGGGACTCGTGAAGCCCTTCACTGCTTAATTTAAGCAAAGGTCTCCAAAGATATCTCGTCTTCCCCAGCAGACAGTTAGAGATGGGCCAGTTGGGAGGCATACATGGGAGAAACGTGTGTGTGTGTAACCCCAGAGACAATCCCCCTCTTGCCCCTGAAGGATCCATTGGGGGGAGGGGGTGTGTAAACCCCACCTCTTTTTCTGACCAGTTAGATTCTGCTCAGCAGTGTAGCAGACCCTGCTCCTGGCCTTAAACTATTTCCTTTAATGGAAGACTTTTGTTGGACTTGACTTCCACTTGGTGCACGACAGCTTGGTCTTTGGGATGGTGTTTGCAGTCATCCAGCCTGAGACAAGAGCGGTGGAGAGCGGCAGCTCCAGCGGAGGCCCCCTGCCCATTATTCAAAGCAAGGATTTGCCCTGATCATAAGAAGCCTACCCTGCAAGCTCAACATCTCATCACAGACGATGAGGCCCATTCAGTGCCAATCTCTATTGTCCAGATCATCCCCACAGACCAGTTCTCAGTGCTTTTAAGCAGAGAGGGCCAGTGAATTTGGGGTGCCCACACCTAGAAAAGGGGGCTCAGTTCTGAGACACTCCCCCCGACTGCATCCCACTGGCCCTGGACCTTTGTTGTAGGCTTCTCGACCCACGTACAGTTGCCCTTGGCTTTGCAATGGGAGTTAGCAAGCAGGATTCAGGAGGCATGCTCCTGGCACTGTGTGCAAGAGGAAAAGCAGTGCTGTCAGCTGGAGTAGGGCACTGGAAGAATCATCCTGATCCTAACAGAGACCCTGTCACTCATGAAAACAGAGTTGCAAGAGGGGGCTTTGGGGAGAGGTGGATGGGCCCTGTCTAGCCAGCCTGGAACCCTGATCAGACGAGGCCAGTCTCACCTCCCCTATGCAGTGGGGGGATGGGATGGAGGTCCTTCAGGAGCTGGATTTTTTGGGGAGGTGATCATTTGTCCACGTCCTGCAACCTCTTTCTCTGCAGCAAGTGAGCTTATCACCCACTCCTTGCCTTCCCCCCACTGCCTCCCCATATCCCCCCTTTGATAGGCCCAGGCACCGCCTGCCATTCTCAGCCTCTCGGACCCCAATCTCTCAGCCTGTTTCACCCACATCTTCCTAGTGACCCCATTTCACCCACCTCCCAGGCCCCTCCCCCCTTCATACCCTATCCATCTGACATCGATCCAGGGCAACAAATGGAGCAGGTGATACAGGACTAGATTAATAAAGAACTAAAGGATAATATAATTAATGCCAATCAACACGGGTTAGTGGAAAATAGAGCCTAACTGGATATCTTGTTTTGATGAGATTACAAGTTTGGTTGATAAAGGTAATAGTGTTGATGTAATGTACTTAGAGTTCTGTAAGGCATTTGACTTGGTACCACATGACAGTTTGATTAAAAAACTAGAACAATATAAAATTGACATGGCATATATTACATGGATTAAAAGCTGGCTAACTGATAGGCCTCAAAATGTAACTGTGAACAGGGAATCATCTTTGAACGGCTGTGTTTCTAGCAGGGTCCCACAGGGATCGATTCTTGGCCCTACACTATTTAACATTTTTATTAATGACCTGGAGGAAAACAAAATCATCTTTGATAAAGTTTGCAGATGACACAAAGGCTGGGGGTGTGGTAGATAATGAAGAGGACAGGTCACTGATACAGAGCAATCTGGATCACTTGGTAAGCTGAGGGCAAGCAAACCATATGCATTTTACTATGGCTAAATGTAAATGTTATAGATCTAGGAACAAAGGGCGTAGACCATACTTTCAGGATGCGGGACTCTACCCTGGGAAGCAGTGACTCTGAAAAAGATTTGGGGTCATGGTGGATAATCAGCTGAACAGGAGCTCCCAGTTTGATGCTGTGGCCAGAAGGGCTTATGCAATCTTTGGATGCATAAACGGGAATCTTGAGTAGGAGTAGAGAGGTTATTTTAATCTGTCTATCTTTGACACTGGAGTGACTGCTGCTGGAATAGTGTGTGCAGTGCTAGTGCCCACAATTCAAGAAAAATGCTATAAATGGGGTTCAGAGAAGAGCTGCAAGAACAATTAAAGGGTTAGAAAACCTGCCTTATAGTGATACACTCAAGGAGCTCAATCTATTCAGCTTAACAAAGAGAGGATTAAGGGGTGATTTGATTATAGACTGTAAGTACCTGCATAGGAAACAAATATTATAATGGGCTCTTCAAACTAGCAGAGAAAGGTAGAACACAATCCAGCAGCTAGAAGTTGAAGCTAGACAAATTGAGACTGGAAACAAGGCATAGATTTTTAAGTGATGGTAATTAACCATTGGAACAATTCTCCAAGGGTCATGGTGGAGTCCCCACTACTGACCATTTTTAAAGCAAGATGGGATGTTTTTCTAAAAGATCTGCTCTAGGAATTATTTGGGGGAGTTCTATGATCACAGTGGTCCCATCTGGCCTTGGAATTGATGAATATGAATTGCTCTATCTTCCCCCACTTCCTTCCAGACCCCATCTCCTACTCCCTCATAGCCTCGCCTCTCTCCCTGTTCCCCCTCACACTCCATCTCCCTCCCTTTTCCTTCTCATCCTCCCAGCCCATCTACTGCTCCCCCCCAGGAGTTCCCTGCCCCTCCAGTCTCTGAGACATGAGTGGGTTTAGCCTGTGGAAGCTGGCGTGGTGGAAGGGGGTGAAAAGGGCTCCTGAGGCTTGTGGGTCAACTGAAGGCCCCATCTTTCTCTCTGTCTCACGTTACCCCCATCCCAGCACTCCAGTTCCCAGTGGCCATGTGGTGTATCGCATTGTAATGTCTCCTACTTTCCCTTTTCTCTGCTTCTTCCTTCCAGCCCTGCTGCTGCTGCTGCTGCTCAGCCCTGTCCCCCCCTGTCAGCCCTGGTGGCACCAGTCCAGTGCCTAGTCCTGTCGGTGTGGTGGCTGCTTCTCGTTTACTAATCTGTCTCTGCCTCCTTCTCTCCCCTCACGCTTTCTCTCCATTTTCCCTTCCTTCAGGAGACAGGCCAGACTCTGTGGTGGAAGATGCTCCTCTTCCCCTGTCTGTCTCACACTCTCGCTGTCCTGTGAGCTCCGCCGGTGCTAACCATTTCCCAGACTGCTTTGCAGCTGCGTCGATGTGCTGGGGTTGACAAAATGCCTCTGAATTGTTCACACCTCCAGCTATCAATCACACACACTCTCTCTCTTTGTTTTTAACCTGACTTTACCTCTCCAGCTATTTCAGTCTCTCTCTTTATGTCTGCGAGTGTATTTGTGTGTCTGGATCTCTGTGTGTGTCACTCTGCCGGTGTGTGGATCAGTGTGTCTAGATCTGCGCGTCTTGCTCTGTCTGCGAGCGTACCCATGCATCTGGATCTTTGTGTGTATCACTCAGTGTGTCTAGGGCTATGTGTGTATGTTTATTACTGTCTGTCTCTCTGTGTGTCAGTGTGTCTACATATGTTTGTGTGCGTCACTGTCTGTGTCACTCTGTCTACATCTGTGTGTCTGTCTGTAAGTGTATCAGTGTGCATGGAACTATGTGTGTGAGAGACGGTGTGGATGTCACTGTCTAGATGTATGGGTCTGTCGCTCTGTCTGTGAGCGTGTCAGTGTGTCTGGATTTCTGGGTCTGTCAGTAGGTATCTGTATCTGATCTTTTGTGTGTCTGTGTGTTTCTTTGCGGGTTTTGTGTGCTTTTGTTTTGTGTCTCTACGTATTGGTCTTTGTATATGTGTGTACTCCATGTGTCTCTGTGTGTATTTCCCTGCATGTCGGTGTCTCTGCCTGTATGCCTGTGTGTGTATCTACATGTGTCTCCCTGTGTGTCTGTCTGTCTCTCCATTGCTGTTCCATTTCCTTGTACACTCAGCAGCATGTGGGCATGTGTCTCTCCTCTCTGCCTTTTCCAGTGTTCTGCTCCCTTTCAGCTCCTGCGCCCTCTCCCCTTGGATCTTCCCTTCCCCCCAGTCCCATGTGCATCATCTCCTCTTGCAGCATCTGAGCTGCAGCTGCTGCAGCCAACCTCCCCCCACCCCCCACCCCCCACCCGCCCAGCACTGCTGTTAGCTGCACCTAGCGCCCCAGCTGCTGTCATAGGGAGGCCATTCAATCGCTAGGCCAGGACAAGCATAGCTGGGGCCTCCCGTGTGTATGTGAATGAACGCTATGCCATGGGGGCCCTGGATGTCCAGGGCTAGAGACACAGCACCATCACCGCGATCAGGACAATGGGGGATCCACTGAAGGCCTCTCCTTAGTGTCTTTATGGGATGGGTTCATCCCTGCTATGGTAAATCAGGGGTAGATCGGGCTTCCTGGATGTCTGGGGAGATGTCCTGGCTGATCCGGTCCTGCTCCCTGTGCTATAGGGTCCCATACCCAGTTCACAATAAGCACAAGAAGGGCCAGTGGACCCACAGCCTGGACTCTACTCCCAGGAGGGAGGAACAAGGCTCCAGCTTGTGTGCTTTGTCCAGCTTCTCGGGGCAGGAGGAAGAGCTGGGAATGGGGGCGGCCAGCAGGAGATGGAAGGTGGGGGAGATATTGGCCGTGCAGCACACCAACACCTTTACAGTCAGGCCTCCTGGAGTCAGCACCTGCTGGGATCAGACCCTTCATGGGCCTGGGTGGGAGAGCCATGGACAGGAGGGTGAGGCCTGGCCGGCAGATGGGCACTGAGAGAGGCCTGTCCACATGTGGGAGACTCTCAGTCACTCTCCTAGTGGGGTGGTGGGTCATGGCCATGCTGCTGCAGCTCAGATGGCAGGGTGCTGAGCAAAGGAGGCATAGTGGGGCAGCCTCCTCCAGCAGGATAAATGAGAGCTGCCAGCGCACCAGGAAATGCAATGGGATGTCATGCTGGGGGGTGGAGGGAGGTGCTGCCATGGCCTGGCTGGTGGGATACAAGCCATAGTGGGGCTGCCAGGACCTGGCTGGTGTGGAGTCACAGCTGCAGCAGGGCTGCCCTGTTGCTGACCTGCCAGCCCCGGGCATGTGGGCATGTGTCTCTCCTCTCTGCCTTTTCCAGTGTTCTACTCCCTGTCAGCTCCTGCGTCCTCTCCCCTTGGATCCCACCGCCGCTGGCCTGCGGAGCTGACATCCTGTAGCACCTGGCACTCGGGTTCCCCCAGGTGCCCAGCGTGTGCTGGGGCTAGCAGACAATTCATCTGTCAGGCCAGCACCTGCCTGGCAGAGAAAGCAAACAATAGCAGCTGCCTCTTTGTGAGAGGGAGCCTGTGTGTTCACAGAGGTTAATGGCTCTGAGAGGCAGGGCAGGCCGTCAGCAGAAAGAAGCAGAAGCAATAGCTAAAGCTTTGCCTCCGTTCCCTATCTCTCCCAGTCCGAGTCAGGGGGGCCTGAAGGGCCAGCGGGTGATGCTCAGGCCTCCACTGAAGGGGTGAGAAGTACCAGAGGCTGGGGAGAAGGGTGAAACACGGGGGCCTCCATCTGTAAGGCCAGAGCAAGACAGAGGCCAGGTCAAAGAGGATCCGCACCAAGCTGAGGCCCAGAGTGAGCGAGGTGGACAGGGGCCCTTCTGAGGCGACATGCCTGGATCCATGGCCAATGAGTCCAATGGGTGAGAGGTATGAGGGGAACTCTCTCAGGGCCAGGGGGTGAGGAGTCACCTGATGATGTGAGGGATTCACAGGGATGTCACTGGGGGTGCTGAGGGGGATTTCTTCTTGGCATCAGGATATATCCGTGATGGGGAGCAGTTGGGGCTGCATTGGCAAAACCTGACTCGTGGCTCAGAGGTGGCCCCCTGCCCCCTTCCCTTACATCCATCTCCTCTCTCCCCAGGTTGCCGTCTGGAGGCAAGATGGTGAACACGGCCCCTGTGCCTGGGCAGACCCAGCATGACGAGTCTGACCGCAAAACGGAGCCTCGCTCATCTGTCTCGGACCTGGTGAATTCCCTGACCAGCGAGATGCTAATGGTGAGTGCAGGCCGGAGCCCCCGTGCCTCTTACTTGGAGATACCCCTGATCCTGTCTGAATTGCTCCATGCCCAACACCCCTGCTCCGCTCCCTACAGTGTCCCCTTCTGGGAGAGGCTGGGACTGGAGTAGCAGGGAGCTCCCCCACAACCAACGCTCCCAACCCATTTCCTGCAACCTAGCTACATCTCCACTGAAAACCAACCACAGTTGCATCCTTGGCTGCAGGGTGACACTGCAGAGAGCACTCTGGGAAGGTTTGCAGGGTCAGTCTAGGCCCATGTTTCAGAGGCTGTTGCCAAGACGTTGAAGGATACCAAACCCTGCAGGGGTGATGGGCAGGCTAGTCCAGACTCCTGCTTCATTCAGGGCTCATGGAGGTATTCTAGACTCGCGTTTACTTTGGGGCCGATGGGCGGGTCATTCCAGGCTCATGCTTCATCTAGGGGCCGTTGCTGAGACACTCTAAGCTCCCGATTCCTTCGGGGGTGATGGGCAGGTTGTTTGGGGGAATCTCCATCGGGACGTGCCCATCTGACATTCCCTTCAGGGCCTGTGCTGGGACACGGCTGAGAGGAGATTCAGAAAACAGGCAGCCCAGTGGTGGCAGGGGAGCCTGAGACAGGGTTGATCAGGCTCATTCACCTTGCGGAGAGCTCTCTGTTCCTTTGTGTGGGCTGAGCAAACCCCAGCTGGCCTCCAGGAACACCCCCTTGTCACAGAGCTGGCCAGCGTGTTGGATCAGGAACTGTGACGCTGTTTCCTGAAGTCTGCAAACCCCAGCTCTCACTCTGCTCCTTACTGACGGGAGGCCAGGATGCGGCTGACATGGCTGAGTGTGTTCTGGCACCTGTCCAGTGCAGATGAAATGAGTAAAAAAACTTCTCTGGAGCTCTGTACTGAATCCTAAGCAAGGCAGGATGGGGGAGAGAGAGACACCAAGCCCAGGGTTCCCAAAACATCTCAGGGAGGCTGCGGGAGCTCTGCAGTAGAGCTGGCAGGGAAAGGAGAGGGTGCCCAGCCGAGAGGGTAGGCACCACTGTGGACGGAGGGTGATATATCTATTTATTGGGGTAGCATTACTTTTGGGAGAAGTTTTATTTGCTGTCACTATTGATGGAGTTAGGCAATACACTAATGACATGCTGAGAACACTCTATGTCAGGATTGCCCACCCCATGCATTCAAAAATCACAAGTCATCCTATGCATTCAAAAATCATGCCCCCCAAATCATGAGATTGGCTAAAGAAATCACAAATTTTTTAAAATAATGTATTTGGGTTTTTTTTCATTTCTTGTCTGGCTTTGGAGCATTCAGGGGCTCACGTTTTTCTGTGCCACCACAGGAGGGCAGGAAACTTGCTTTGTTTTTTAAAGGAAAGCCAAGAGTCTAATAAAAGAACCTGACTCCAGGAGCTGGGGCTTTGAGAAATACACCAAGAGACTTGCCAAAGTTTGTAACCCTGAGATTGGGGGAGTTGCAAGCAACCCATGAGGATGGAGAAGTGAGACAAAGGAGATGATGTTAGAAATATGGGCAGGAATTAACGCCTCTTGGGAAGATACCAACCGTATGCAGGAGGGTGGAGTGGGGAGAATCTGGAGCAGGGATGTTCAGTGAGGAACCTTGGGAGAGGCTGGGGATGGGTGAGACAGGACACCTGATTTATGAGCTTTCAATGCCAATTAGATATCGGGCATTCATGTCTTTGAACTGCCTGTGGCTAGAGTGCTGGGTGCCGCACAGGGAACCTCAGTACCGAGGCAGCGCAGAGCAGAGAGGAGTAGTGGGAATTGTTGTGCAAAGAGAGAACAGGGCTTGATCTAAAAGCCACGGAAGTCACTCATAGACTCAATGGACTTTGGATCTGGCGCTAAGGGAGCTAAGGCCAGCGTTTCTCAATACTGGCCCCTGATTTTGTGTGCCCCATTGGAGACCTTAAGGTATCTTGAGCTGGGCAGTTAAAACCTGAAGGCATCTAAAATCAATGGCCACTTGTGAGAAACGGTGCCTAAATGATATAGCTTGGATGAGAGATGACTGGGGGAGCGAGGCTATGAATAGTCCAGAGCAGGAGAGCGAGCGTAACAAGTGAAAGGCAGGCTCGGGGTTGAGACACTGGACCGGGACTCCAGAGATCTGGGTTGAGTTCCTAGGTCTGCCAGTGACCTAGGTAACTCCTTCAGTCTCTCTGGGCCTCGGTTCACCATCTGTAAAAAAGGGAGAGTGATCCTTCCTTCGTCTATCAGGGCGATTTAGATTGTAAACAGTTTGGAGCAGGGGTGTATATACAGCGTCAGGCATAACAGGGCTGTTTCCTGACAGTGGGAGCGGGGGGGCCGGAGGCAGAGCCGTCGCTCACGCTGTGTATGGCCAGCCAGGCTAGTGCATGGAAACCAGACTTCAGGGAAGAGCCCTGCCCTGTGGAGATGGGACCCAGTGGAGCTTTTCCGCCTGTGTTTAAGGGGGGAAAGGATCAGACAGAGGGGTCAATAAGGGGGCATCCGGCCCACACTGCCCTGCTCAGGTGAGAATTTGCACACAGCTGGCTCTGTCCCCCTGTGTGACCTTGGACTGAGTGACCGTGTTGCCAGGTGCTAAAGAGAGATGGGCCCAGACCCAGACACCTGGATCCCAGCATGGACCTGCCCTTGGGAGTGATCTATATGGGGGTAGCAGCCCTGCCCGCACTGATTCTGCACAGTTCAAGCCAGTAGGAACTTTGCCACAGGCATCTGTGGTCTCGGGATCAGGGCTGTGGTGATCGCATTGGCCCAGCAGGGCAGAGTCATTACCCCCACCACCTCCCGGCGCTATCCCAAACCCACAAAAGGTCTTGTCTCAGTGCGGGATCCGGCGTTAGAAGAATGGCCTCCGCTTCTTTTGAGGGGCAATGTGGCATCGTGTGGCGCCCCCTTGTGGCATAGCTAGGAAGAGCAGTGCCAGTGGTCAAGCACCCTCTCCTTGAACCGGGGTGCACGGAGAGATCAGACGGGTGAGCCAGAAAGCAATCCCTCCTCCCCCCTTCCCACCCCTCTGCACTGAAGCATGAAAGCAACATGCACCCTGCAGGCTGGGACACCCCATCCAGGGGATACGGGACGAGCACACCCCTGCAGATAGAGGGAAGGACAGACTGGCTGCTCTCTGCCCCCGGCTGCATGGCTGGGTCTTGGGCCTGGGCCAGGCAGTGGGAAGGGAGGAGCTGTGAGCATCCCCCAACCTGGATGGGGCTGAGCAGACCCTGCCCCTTCCCTCGGTCCCATGTGTATGTGGAGGGAGGCCAGAGTTGCCCAGCTCAGACACAGGGTCCGATCCAGTGCCCTTGTCTAGGCTACATTTGCCCTTTAAAACATCCCTGCTGAGATGTACAAAGGTGCTCTACAGAGTCACAGAGCTGGGGCCACCGTGGGGAATGGGATGTCGCCCCCTACTGCCAGGGGAGAGGCTGCAGCCAGCAGCCAAAGGCCTGGAGCTCACCTCCCCCAGACATGGAAGGGAGGGTGCCTCCCGCAAGCCAGCGCCATCTCCGGGGCTCTTGGTCCCATGCTCTAGTCCTGCCACCTGCCCCAAGCTCCGGGACAGCTTCCATGGCAGGCTTGGGGGGGGGGGGTGGAGCCTGGCTGCAGGGCAGGGAAGAGTCCCCTAAAGACTAGGGATCCTGGGGCAGTGACCGAACCTCACAGAGGTGTGAGGGGCACAACCTCCACACACAGCGGAGACAAGCAAACAGCTATCTAGCGACACACACACACAGCACAGAGCCGTGCTCCAGCCATACAGCTCCCCTGCAGAGCCAGGTTAACGTCCATTAGGGTGCACATACATCCAGGGCAGGGACATTTGCACCCAGAGCCCCCTGGCCTGGACACATGCCTACAGGGTCACCAGTGTCATAGGCCTGCACCCGCCCCACACACTCCCGCACACTCTGGTGGCCCATGGCCCAGCCTGCTCAGTCTTGGGGAAGGCCCCTGAGCCCAGCAAAGAGCCCCTCCTTGGTCCCGTAGTATCACCCTGCGCTGTAAGTGGGCCCACTCACATTAAACACACTGGCAGAGCAGAGGCAGGAGCTAATGAATGGCTGGGCCACCGCCAAGGGCATCTGCCCTGTGGGAAGACATGCAGACAGGACACCCCTCGCCACTGAGCCACCCAAACCACACAGGTCATGGCAGGGCCGGAGTGGCTGCCTGCCTCTCCCACCCCCTACCCTGGCCCCATGCTCAAGCCAGGCCCTGGAGCATGGCATGGGGCAGGGCCCACTGCCCAGGCACAGGGACACATTGGACAGTGTGACCTGCTTTAGCAACCTGTGGCCTCTCTCCCTCCGTGCTCCCCATGCCCTGCCCCACTTCCACTGCAAGCGCCCTACTCCTCCTGTGCCCCCCTCCTCCTCTGCCCCCTGCCCCTCCCTTCCCCTCCTACCCTCTGCCTCCCCCTCCCTCTCAGGACCCCATTCCTGCCTTTCCCCCAGCAGGCAGCTCACTGACCCCTCTGACCCTCCCACCCTGGCTCCTGTTCTGCCAGCCCCTCTCCCTTCCATTCGCTGCTCCACAGCCCTCAGCCTGCCTCTCTGGCCCGAGGGGAGAGGAATCCAGCTGGGTAGCTGAGCCTGCCAGCCCTGCGAGAGGAAGGGAAGCTGCTCTGTATAGGGCTCTAGGATGGTGGCACCCTGCTCCCTCAGCTCCCCGGCACCCTTCCTCAGACTGTTCCCCAGGGAGCCTGGCCCAGAGGTCACTCAGCTGCATTGCCTGCCTAAAACACAGGCACTCAGCAGAGCCGGACCTGGCCCTCCCCACCCAGAGTGGAGGGCAGTGTAGCCCTTTGCCCCGAGTGTTATGCCTCCCCCAGTGCCCAACCCACACAGCGTAGGAGTTTGTTCCAGCCCTTAGCTGTGGGACGCAGCTCTTTAGCTTCAGCCGTGGAGACTCAGACCCTTGGCTTTGGAGGTGCCTATTTCCATTCCAGGTCATGAGCAAGACATTGTTCCTCTGGCACCAGTACTTGGACTTCCAGACACACAACCATCAGCAGATTCCCATAGGCCTTGCTATGCTGAGCAAGAGCCACGTCTGAGCCATCACTGATGAAGGCACTGTTCTGAGGAAGCTCACATGGCTGGAATCCATGCTGGCATAGACAGGGCACTGCTGAGGGGAAGCTCACGGCGCTGGAGACAGCTTTGTAGAAATGAGAGATGAACATGACTGGTGGGGACCTGGCTGGGATACACCCCCTCCCCCTGGAGTGTGTTCTCCAGGGATCTGTCCAGTCCACTTTTAACTGACCCAGCAAAGCGGCTTCCACCACAGTCTTTCGGGAGACTCTTCCACAGCCTAACCCTTCACCATTGGGAGACTATTGCGGCTCGTCTGTGTCTCTCCATTGCTCCTACCTAGCCCCCCTTAAACACTCTCCTCCCCCACTCAAAATTCACATTCCTCATGTTCTCCTAGACAGTTGTGCCCTGGCGCCACCATCAGGGACATGTGTGGGGGAGGCGAGGGAGGCAAAATGGAATTACCTTGGCTGGAATTTGGCCAGGACGCTGGCACTAGCAATACAGTACAGCGTCTCATACAAGCTGTATCCTTCCCCAGACACATTACCCAGCTACATAACATGATTGCAGAGAGGGAGAACAGCAGAAGGATGGGGAAACAAAATTGTTTTGCCACTTAACACTCTCATTTGTCCCAAGGACGCAGGAGACCATGGGCCAGATTCTCAGCTGGCATCCATCAGCGTTGATATGCACCAGCTGAGAATTTGGCTCAATAGCTTTTAAACTCAGGGTCAGTTCTTCCATATAGGCAGGGCAGCAAAAACCTCAAAGGCAATGCTGCCAGGGTTTTCCCCTTCTCCCTGCTGCTGCTAGAGGTATGCATGTCTGTGCCCTCCTCAGTGATTGGATTGAGGATGGGTAGAATTAGAAGGGCCCTGTGGATGTGAGTCAGGGAGATCAGGGTAGCTGCTGCTGGGACCCCAGAATGCATTGTACTAGATTCCTTACTCTGTGCAGCTGGCTTCCAAGGCTGTTGGTGGAACGGAAGCTAATGACATAACACAGTGTCCTCCGAATGACCCAGGGAGGTGTCCCAAGTGACCCGGCAAGCTGCCTTCTGAGCGACCCAGGGAGGGACCTACACGATGACCCGACCAGGTGCACCAAGGGATCTGATGATGTGTCCTCAGAGGTGTATTTTGAGTGTGCTCATGGGGGACACCCAAAAGAACTGAGGAACTGTCTAGAGCCCCCTCACTTGCTGCCTGCCTGCCCAATTCCCTCTGGCTCCTGGAAGAGGGTGATGCTCAGGTGGATGATGAGAAATGGGGACATGTCCCACGTTCTTTGCTTCTGAGCAGAGCTGGCTGGGGAAAGGAATTTCTGCTTCACAGGCAATCTCGAGATTTCCCTTCCTCCCACCTTGGAGCAGCAAGTCAGAAGGGCAGCATTCACCACAGAACGAAGAGTCAGAAATCTTCCGTGTGAGAAACCATGAGAGAACCTTATGGAAACTGTTCCCCTGGGACTTCACTGTTACAATGTAACAGTGGAAATGATAACATCAAAGTGAAATGCTTTGATACTCTCCCCTTGTAAATTTCAGTGTAACAGATGTGTTCCTCAGAATGGTTTGATTTCATTGGATCAGTGTTTTCCGAGGGAAAGCTGTTCCGCAGGCCATGTCTTGACCAGCTCTACTTCTGAGGGTTATGTCTACACTTGATTGCAGCCCATGGAGACATCACCCAGGTAGCGGTGATCTAGTTAGTTCGAGAGCTGGAGCAGTGAAGCAGCAGTAGCAAGGGGTTCACCGTGGACATTACAAGCCTGCCTAGATGCCTGGGTAATTACTCCCGGAGCTAGCCCAGCCTGAAGCACATGCTGCTGCAGCTTCATTGCTCCGGTACCCAGCTAGCTAGATGAAACCTTGCTCAGGTATGTCTGCTTGAGCTGCAGTCGCACTCTGTGATTGCAATGTAGAGGTACCCTTGTATCTCTAATGCACTAGTGTGTGTGGTGGTGGGGAGGGGCGTCCAATGGGTCTCTAATGCATTGGGGTGGATGTGGCCTTCCAGTGGGTCTCTAATGCACTAGTGTTTTGGGCCAGCATCCAGTGGGTCTCTAATGCACTGGTGTGGGGGGGGGGTTGGGGGGGAGATGGCCTTCCAGTAGATCTCTAGTGTACTTGTGTGTGGATGTGTGTCCATCCATCCAACAGCTCTCTAATGCCCTGGTGCGTGGGGTACGGGGCACCCAATGGAGGAGATGGATGGACAGCTTCCTAAGGCAGCATCAGTCTCTGGCAAATCTGAACCGGCTGGCTCCTTGATATCTCCTGTGCTGCCCCAAGACCCTGCTGGAACGCAGTGCCATTGGTCTCCAGCACTGAACCCCAGCCCCGGCCAGTGACACCACAGGAGCAGCAGCAGCAGAATGCAGCAGTGCGGGGGTTGAGAGCCAGGGCTAGAGGGTGAGTGTCTGGGGGGGCAGAGTACGCCCGCCTGGACTGACACGACAAAGTGGAGCTGAGTCCGCTGAGTGAACGGGGGTGTCAAGGGTCGTGTGGCAAATTCTGCATTGAAAGGGCCTGGTGTGTGCCAGGAGGTCTCACGTTTGGAGCATGCGGCGACAGACCGTGGAGTGTAGGAGACCTGCCCCTTCCATCTTCTCTCAGCAGTTCTTCCACTAAAGGAACTGCACTAACGTCAGCCATTGTCATCTCCCACCACCCCAATCGTTTGGGCTTGACCCCTTATTTAGGGATGTCAAAGAGCCTAATTCCCATCTTGGTTTTCAGCTTTGAGGTATCTCTTCCCACCTCCGATAGACAGGACCATGTGGAAATCCCTCCCCATAGATATTTGGGTATGTTATTCCTCTCTCTCCCCACTCAACCCTCTTCTCTTCCACCTAATGCTCTCAGACCATACGCCCTCGCCATTAGCCGCTGTGCGTGTGAGGGTCCCATCCTCTGCCAGGTCCCAGTGCCTCCACTGTGTTGGGTTGTGGATGCCAAGCTGTCCCGGGGCTGCCCGTGATGAGACGCAGCCTGGGCCGTCAGACTGGTTCTGGGGAGATGGCTGCAGTGATGTGACAGGCAGGCTGTCAGGAAGGATTTGGCTAATTGGAGCTCTGGACCCTACTGAAGCAAGCGCGTGGAGCGGAGCCAGGAGCCGTCTGAGGAGATGCCGGTGACAGAGAGAGAGGCTGATCCCCTCTGACAGCTGCCTGGACAGCAAAGGAGCCACAGGCCCGGCATCCAAAATATATTCTCTATTTGTCTAAACATCGGGGGAAGAGTTCAGCTCCCAGTGCCCTGCAGAGGCATCTCTGCTGGGGACAGAGAGGGGAGCATCAGAGAGCCCTACAAACAAGGCGGGGCTACGGACATTGGGGGAAAGGGAGGAGACCAGCTAGGCGTTGGCAGGACACCGAGGAGATTGCTCCCCGAGACTCTCCAGACCCACAGCCCACTACCACCAGCCCCAGGGGAATATCCCCTTCATCTTGTGGCTGAGACCTTTCTGTGTTTGGGCATCTGCTTCCACGCAGCCACCTGTGTATCCAGGAGAGTCAGCCAGGAGTGAATAGCCAGCCCCAAGCGCCCCTCGAAGGCTCTAGGATGAAGGGATTTGTTCTCTGAGCTCTGGGAGCCTGTAGCTGCGACTAGACATGGATTCCCTCCACCCCACCCCATCCATCTAGCCAGACACCCTGTCACAGGGCCACACACACACCAACAGAGATCTGAGGGCCACATGCAGAGGAGGGAGCTCAGCATCAGCACGTAAGGAGACAAGGCCTGGGATCTCCAGGTGTGGTGATGTGCTGATGAATTAACCAGAGCTGCCCCTGAACCTTGCTTCAGTCAGAACCATGGCCTGAGATTTTCCCAGCGCTCCCCACACTGGCAACTCCTCTCCCTTCCGATGCGGTGGCTGGCTGAGCTGAGAGCTGTGGAGGAAGGAGAGCGGCCTGCCTCAAAGGGGCCTGCAGTGCCTGTTTCCGGTGGCAGTGCCCGAGCTGCGCTCCACGTTTTCCCTTGCTGGCAAGATGCTGGGAAAATTTCTCCTTGGTGCGTTCAGGGGGACAGTATGGCACACACAGCACGCACATCTGCTCCGCTACATGCCCGCACAGTCCTCCCTCTGCCCAGTCCCTGGGGACTTCCCGGGCAAGCCCTCCACATCCACTTTGGGCCTATGGTCCCAGCTTCCTCCAGGCTGCGCTCGTACTGCTAGGGGGGCTTGTGCTGCCCTCCTCGTGTGTCTGCAGCGCTTTTATCTCTTCCCCATTCCTCAAGAGGAGCCATGGCCAGCCTTCCCAACAGTTCCTGGGCCGTAGGTCCCAGACCCCAGTCGTCTGCTTGGTCTCAGTGCCTCAGACTCCCAATGGATCCGGGGGAGAGAAGGGGCTTTCATCATTAATGGGGGAGAAGTGCAGAGCCGCCAGCACCCGCAAAGCCTTGCAGTTCATCCAGTCCAGCCAGGGCGGGGACCAGAGAAACCTGGACAGGGCTAACACAACCCGCTGGCTCATCCCGCCCCCTGTCCCTTCCCCCCCCTCCCTGTCTAATGACGTCTCCATCCTGAATCCGCACAGCCATGGTGCCGCCACCTCCTCCGTGGTCAGCCACTTGGTCGCTCATACTTCTAACCATGGGGCCTGTCTGTTGGAAGATCCACGGGCCCTGAGCCCGGGCCCTCAGACCGCTGCCACATCCACAATGCCACTCAGTGGCTCTGCTGGTGACGGGAGAACTGGGAGCATGAAAAGCTTATGCGCCACTAAAGGTATCGCCCACAGGGATCTGACTGGAGTTGTTCTGGAGTCCCTAGTCGGGCCGCATGCACTATTTTAAGCCAGAAAGAGACACAGGACGTTGTCTGTGCAAAAAAGGGCTCCTGGCTTGTTGCTGCTACAGATCCTGCCGTCTGCTACCTGACTCCCAGCCTCATCCTAGATTCCAGACTTTGACCCTGTCCTGTTCCTGGATCCAGCCCTCAGCCTCCTTCCAGTCCCTGGACCGCATCACCCTGGTTTCTGACTGCTCTACTTCCAACCCATTAAGCAAGGGGTTGTATATCAGCTGTGCCAGCTCTGGAGTAGCTCCAGGGGCATCATAATTCAGAGACATCCCCCTGTTAAAGTTCCTCCCCTGCTTCCCCCTTGCTCTGCAGGATAATAATTAAACTGCAGGCCTAGGTCAGCAGCAAATTACTACACCCCGTGTACTGGCTGGGCTGCTCTGGCCAGTGAATAGAGGGGAGACTCAGTCCATGTACACAGCAACTGCTCACTCCTGCATTCCCAGACCCCAGCTCTGGGTAACGGGCCGGGAAGCAAGGAGAGTCACGCCCCTGCACAGACCCGTAAGCCAAACCACAGTCTAGGCCACCGAGGATCAAAGATGTTCACAGCCTGTGCTTGCATGTATATTATAGTCCTCAGCAAAATCCGCCTGGCAGGTACAGCGTATGCCTTGGGTGGGGAGGGAAGGGTCGGGGTAAAGGCTGTTTTGTCGACTGTTGACATTTTCAACCTTTCCTGTGCTTGTTTGGCTTTTGATTTTCCTGGCATTCTAGTGATTTGTTTGGTTTAGTTTAAACCACAACCTCCTTTTAAGACCATTTCCCTGGAAATGACTGATGCGTATTTTCAACCTTAACTCCAACTTAAGGGAGCTTGTCATCATGGAATAGAGAGAGATCTAGGGAGCAACACAGTATTGTGTGAATGCAGCGTGGTGAGAATTCCTCTGCGCACCACCAGGGGGAAGCCTTGGTGCAAATGAGATATTCATCATTAATCGCTGATTTGTTATTATGAGCACTAAAACAGGGAGAGCACATAAGGGAGCCTGGGAGCTGAGAGAGTTGGAAGGCCTCCCATCGACGAGACCATCAGAGGAGTTATGCCTGTGTGCCTTGAACCAATGCAGGGAGCAGGGTAGCATAGACCTCTGTGCTATCAGTAGAGCGGAGATAACAGAAAGGAAGCCGGGAATGATTGGAGTTCAGCCAAGAATGTCATACAAGAAGCAAGGGCCCTGAGCATGGGAAGAGCACATTTAGATGAGGCGACTGCTGACACTCCGACAATGGAGCAAGGTCGGAGAGGTCCCATCAGTGGAAATGTTCACAAAGGGCCCAGATGAGACAGGCAGAGCAAGTGGAGGCAGCTGAGCTGGGGTGCCCAGGACTTCCGTTCCTGCTAGGGATTGGGACTGGAGAACAAGGGCAATTTGGAGAGGCACGTGAGAAGCAGGCATTGCTGATTGCCAGGGAGGGCGAGCCAGGGCCTGAGGCTAAGCCGGGTGAATTGCTTGCTAGAGGGTTAGCACCACCCATGGCTGATGAGAAGCAGAGTAACTGAGCAGTCAGGAGTACATTTGTCTTCAGTCGCCCAGCCTCACTTCCTTCCCTCATGGCAGGAGCCTTCCCTCCCGCTCTCCATTTCCCTCCCTGGCAGACTAAGACCCCTTTCATGCCAGCTTCATGATGATAGCAGGGGAGATGGGCTATGCTGCTAGTGGGATGTAGGAAGCTCCTTCTCTGCAAGCAGCACGAGGGGGCCTGTGCCTAGTGCGCCAAGGGCTCCCATGCAGGGCACCTCTAGGCTTGGCAGTTCATAGCCCTGGCACCTCTGGGCTTGCCGCGTCTGCTATGAAAGTAAAAAAAAAAAAAATGCCTGAGCCCCGGCACCTCTTTCATTAAATTAAGCAGTGCTGCCATGCCAGCTGGGGCTGGCCTCACATTCCGGCAGGTGTGGTCTGCCATTTCCAGGCCCCGCCTCCCAGCGGTCTAGCACACATGCTGGGGAGGCTGGCAAAATCCAGAGACTCCTTCTGCAGGCTTGCCCTGAGCCGTCTCAGCCGGCTCTTGTGCCTGGCAGTGCTCCTTTATTCCCTGCCCTCTCTCAGGCCAGAGTGGGATTTTGGCCATCGTTTGCGGAGCGCACTGGGCTCTTTGGGGGGGGGGGGTTAAAACCTCTGCTGGCCATTGGTGTGAAATGCTAGCCCAGCCCAGCAGAGCTTTTCAAACCAACAGAGGGTTCCAGAAGAAACCCTCCCCCATTTGTGACCATAGACACTTTCTCTGCTCCCAGGCCACACCCTGGCCCCACGGAAGCCCAGGGAGCTTTGCTGATTATCAGGCAGCATATTCAGCAGCAACCGCAACAGAGCCTTCCCGCCCACTGCACCTCCCACCCTCCCCCGGCTGGCTCAGCAGCTGATTGAACCCAGGGCTTCAGGATCTAAAAGCGGGAGCGGCTAGTGCTTGAGCTAAAGGACCAGCTTCTCCAGCTGGAAACCGCAGCTGCCGTCTCATAAAGCGCTTCATGGGGAGCCCCCGGCCTGTGCCCTGTCTGTGCACTATGTGCACATCAGGTCTGCAGGCTCGGGCCCTGGTCATTTAAGCAGCATTGTCCCGTTCCTCAGAGGCATCTCCCGCCCCTCCCCAGTGATTGAGCTTCCCAACCCATCGCCAGCAGCCTCCAACCCCCTTCCTCACTGCGGAACGTCGCTCTGCCCCTGACTAGAGATGTCTCTCGGGTTTGCAGAGTCCCAAGCTGCCTGATGGGGAGAAATCAGCCCACTAGGCGTCTCCTCCACTGGTCCCGTCTTGGGGAGGGAGAAGGAGAGAGGGCCAGGGTGAAGGGCAGCTGCAGGAGAGGTGCCCAAAGTAAGACCGAACATAAACCATAGATACCCTGGCGCTGTGACAGACAGGCAGGCAGTCCCCGGGTCTCTCCCGCAAAAGAATGGCTGCCTGGCGATGGTGCTCACCCCATGCCGAACCCTCCAGGCTGACTCTCCATTCTCTGCCCTGCCCCCCCTCCCCAGCTCTCCCCAGGCTCTGAGGATGACGAGGGACACGACAGCTCCAGCAGGGAGAACCTAGGCCGAATCCAGTTCAGCGTCGGGTACAACTTCCAGGAATCCACCCTGACTGTCAAGATCATGAAGGCTCAGGAGCTGCCAGCCAAGGACTTCAGCGGCACCAGTGACCCTTTCGTCAAGATCTACCTGCTGCCTGATAAAAAGCACAAGCTGGAGACCAAAGTGAAGAGGAAGAACTTGAACCCACACTGGAACGAGACCTTCCTCTTCGAAGGTAGGTGGGAGGGTCCTGCAGGCAGGGCACAGCGCCGGGAGCCTGTCCCAGCTCAGCCACTGACCCCCTGTGTAACCTTGTGAAGTCACTGCATGTATGCCTCCGGTCCCTGTCTCTACAATGGGGTTAACACTTCATGCCTCCCGGGTGCTCAGACATTATGGTGACACGGGCCACATGAGCACCTAGAGAGATAGAAAGTGAGTCTGAGTCCCTATAGGAAGCAGGGTTTGCCAAACTGGAGCAGAAAGTAAGCCGTCTAGTCCAGCGTCCCTGCTCCTGCTATGCTGATCCCTCCACACTGCAACGTGCCCCACCCTACTGGATCTCACCAATGGTCATTCAGCACCAGTATGCCCTTTCCCACTTCCCCACATCGAATCACTGGCCAATCTAACCAAACGTCCAGCCTCCTGGTCCCTCCAATATGGTGTTCTGCGACCTACCCTCCTCAGCCACTCCAATGGGTAATCAGCTCCTTTATCCCCTCTCCTGCCTCCCCCTACTAAACCACTGCTCAAACTAGTCCAGTATCCCACCTCTTCGTGTGCCAGATCTCTGGCCTTTCTATTCCACTATCTTGGCTTCTGCTAAACCAATGGTTCCCAAGCTCTGGTACGCGTACCACCAGTGGTACGCTGGCCACCTCCCAATGGTACGCATCCACTGACTAATTAAGGCCTGGTCTACACATACCATGAAATTCAGCAGCAGTCGACGGGAAATACGCAAGCTACGTGGAGTAGCTTGCATCTTTCCTGTCGACTTCCTAAATTCTAATGAGCGTGGCATCCCCACTACACTGCGCTGATGGGAAATGCCCTCCCAACACTTAGGTTTTAAGATGGTTTTCATACATAGTCTGTTTATAAAAAAATGGCAGTGGTACAACAGGTGGTGGCATTTTATGTTGGTGACGAGCAGCGTGGTAGAGTTTGGGAACCATTGTGCTAAACCATATCAGACCGTCCTGCCTCCTGCCCTATCAGATCAAACCCTTGGCCCATCAGCTGTGGTATCTGAGCTGCCATAGCAGATCACACCATTGATCAATGTCCAGCAGCTGGCGAACAGTCAATACCTGATGACTCACAGAAAGATACAAAGTCCTTCACAGACAATTGCGATGCACCCAGCCAATTGTGCAAGGATGTTCGTGAAGGGTGGTATTCCTTCCTGACCCCGGCAGCAGCAGCCGGTGTCCTGAAGCATGAGGGTTGATTACGCGTATTGTAACCATAAATATTAGTAGAGGCCATAAAATTACCGAGAAGCATGTCTCCCTCCATCCATGCTGCCCTTTCTCCACTGACTGTTTGATCCCAGCAACATACACCAGCCAGAATAGGCAAGAGAGATATATGCCAGCGATGGTCTCTTTTGCATGAATACCACCTGGTTTTCAGTAGGCGTATGGATCTGGAATGGCTTGGCCAGACTTTGCCATGCTGCCAAGTTCCTGGGTAGTCACCTCCCACTCTGGTCTCCTTGGCAGGTTTCCCGTATGAGAAGGTGGTGCAGCGGGTGCTATATCTCCAGGTTCTGGACTATGATCGCTTCAGTCGTAATGACCCCATCGGGGAGGTGTCTATTCCACTCAACAAGGTGGACCTGACCCAGATGCAGACGTTCTGGAAGGAGCTGAAGCCCTGCAGCGACGGGAGTGTAAGGCTTTTGCTTTGTGTTCAGAGAGAAGCTCAGCCAGAGTGTAACACGCTGGCTTAGTGCACGTGGCTATTAGCCAGCCTCAGTGACTATAACAGCCTTCTGCTAGTGGTCCTAGGGGACCTCCTGGAGCTACTGCAGCAAGAGTCCTAGAGAGGACATCCCAGAACCGCGCCCTCCTCCCCCCCCTCCCCGTGATATACCCAGGGGGAATCTAGCACTGTCCCAGCAACACTCCTGGAGGCTGGGATGAGAACCATGTCTCTGGCCTGTGCTATTCTGGAAGTCAGACTAGATGATCAGAGTGGTCCCTTCTGGCCTTAAAATTGTTGACTCTAGGATGGCCCCATGAATCTGGTACCGGGAAAAGTGCAGTATTGACAGCCCTGTGGGCTGCATCCTCTCTTTATCCAGAATCCAAATGCCCAGGTATCTTACCTGCTGTCAGCAGAGAAGGGGTTTGAGGCCCTATAGGCCTTGTGCACCCTATAGGAGACATCATGCTAGCAGAAAGCAGTTCTCAGCCATGGTTTAGAGCCAACTGCAAACATGTGGCTGGCACCAGCTGTGGGATACTTTCCCTGATCCATGTGAATGTGAATTTGTTTCCAATAATGGTGCTAGCTGTAGCCATGCTATAGATCCCTTCCCACCATTAGGCAGCCAGCTGCTTCATATGTGATGGAAGCAAAGCATGTTACAGCCACAAATATATTTGAAGATGGTTTCTGTGGGGACAGGGCCGACGGGGTGCACCGGTTGAGCTAGGCTAACTGGTGTCCTGGGGAGTTCTGCCGGTCTCTAATAACCTCTCCTCTCTGCAGGGAAGTCGGGGAGAACTCCTCCTGTCCCTTTGTTACAACCCTTCCGGTAACTCCATCGTTGTGAATATCATCAAAGCACGGAACCTGAAAGCCATGGACATCGGGGGGACATCAGGTATTGGAGATCAGGGCCTTTCCTCTGTACATAGCTAAGGGTCCTGGCAGGGAGCATTCACCCCAGCGTAGTGAGGTGCAGGGTTACTGCAGTCTTCCTCACATTGGGCCCCCTCTGCCACTCCTCAGGGAGGAACTTGTCCAGGGTCTCTGTGTCCCACACCAGGGAGAGAGTCCTCCTTTGTCTTCCGCAGGGAAAGGTCGGCTCTGAGTCTCCTCTGTTCCACACTGGGAGGAACTCAGCAATCCCACTGTCCTATCCCAGCTCCACCAGACTCCTCAGTACATCCTGCAGCCAGAGGGGGAGCTGCCACACAGACCCCTGTCTCTGGCACTGAGTAGGAGACTGCAGGCCACCAGCTGAAAGAGACACCAGCAAGGAGTGAGGTTCCCTTTCCCACCCCAGGGCCCTGGAGTGAGAGGCAGGAAACCCGAGGACAGGTGGAGTTAAAGCGCCAAAGTGGGAGGAGCCCTGCCCTGGCCTAAGACGCTATACCCTTTCCTCTCCGTGGCAGACCCCTACGTGAAGGTGTGGCTGATGTACAAGGACAAAAGGGTGGAGAAGAAGAAGACAGTGGTTATGAAGCGATGCCTGAACCCCGTCTTCAACGAGTCCTTCATCTTTGACATCCCCACCGAGAAGCTGCGAGAGACGACCATCATCATCACCGTTATGGACAAGGACAGGCTGAGCCGGAACGACGTCATTGGCAAGGTGAGTCCCCCGCCGGACAGCCCCAGCGCCCCATCCACAGCTCTCCTGGCCCTGCACGATGGGGGAGTAGGTCACAGGGACAGAGGGGAAGTAAGTGGGTTCTGTCAGCACAGCAGGAGGGAGGGAAGAGGCTACGGGAGGGTATGGCTGGACCTTCACTAGTCTCCCAGCGCAATGCTCAGAGGGTGATGGACCGGCTGGATTGTGTTAGCAGAAAGAGCCAGGACAAACAAGCCACGACGTTATTTCCTCCCTATCTTTAATGACCTATAATCCCGATACACCTAATTCCAGACCAGCACTGACTCATCTCACAATGGGGCCGCCCTGCAAGCTCACACTTGGTGCTGCTTTTCCCTGGGCACCCCCAGCCTCGTTGCTCTGTAGATAGCTGGCCCCTTCCCCCATTTGTCTCTGCGCCACTTCTTCCTCTGCCAAGGTGGATGGCTTCACGTTGCTGTACTAAACTTCAGGCACTCGCAACACTGATCTCTCCCGCTCCCTTTGTCGGTGACTTCCCTCTCCCCTGCGTTTGCTACTGCTGATTTGGGCATTATAGGCAAATCTGGTGAATTTCACCTTCCCCCAGCCTGTCAAAGATCATATTAAGTGATGGGAGTCCTTGTGCTGATGCCTGAGGTTCCTCCCTTGATACTGCTCACCACTCGGAGGCCTTCCCTCTAACAGTTACTGTGTCCTTCCCGCTGTCTTCCTTGCGCTGGAACAGCCACGGAACATGAATACTAGTCATTCATTGCATACAGGTGGGCGAAGCCACGCAAAAACTTACTCCATATACAGCCAATCCTAGAACAAACCCCAAGTCCAAAAAGCCACCTGAATCCTGGGGGAGTTTGGATCTGGCAATAAATTCTGCAACCAGCCCAGCCACTGTCTCAGCTCCTCATATGAGCTTCCAGTTCTCTCTTCGAGTGATTGCTCATATCCATTCCCATTTAGGTGTGTGTGCGCTCCGTGCAGTTTCTCGGAACTTTTTTGCCCTTAGCAGTCCCGGTAGGGTCGGCTTAGGCGCCCCCTGGAGTCCCGCGCCCATGTCGCCGTACATAGGGCACTGCCGACCCCACTGGCCCCCAGTTCCTTCTTTCCGCCCGTTGACGGTTGTTGGAACTTTGCCTCTTGCTTGCAAGTCGCAAACCCTTAGCTCTTTGTTCTACAAATCGTTATCCAGTTAGTTAGATAGTTTGGAAAACCCTCAGGGGTTCTCTCTGCGTTGGGCCATGCCTGGCTCAACAGGTTTCAAGCCTTGCACCGAATGTGCTAAGCCGGTCCCTGTGAGTGACCCTCACTCACGCTGCCTCCAATGCCTCCGGGAGCAGCACCGCAGGGACAGATGTAAAATCTGCAGGGCCTTCAAGCCGCGGACCCAGAAGGAGAGAGAAGCGCGGCTGAAGGCAATTTTGATGGAGTCTGCTCTACGTCGGGACCCCGAGCCAGCGCGGTCGTCTGCGGCACCGAGCGTCTCCTCGGTGCGGAGCGCTCTGCCGGCACCGACATCATCATCCAAGGGGCCGGCACCGAAGCGCCGCAGGGAGACAGCGCTCTGGGACTCCTCCGCACCGCCGACCCGGCACCGGGGGAGTCCAGAGATGCCCCAGCCACGTGCCGTCGAGACTTCTCCGGCTCCGGCATCTCCATGCAAGAAGCCCTCCCCAACTCCCCAGATTGGGGCAGAGCCCTTGCAGGGGCCGTCGACGCCGGAGGCGTTCGCCACGCTACATGCCCTCATGGGCCTGCCCAAGCCTCCGTCCCACCCTCGGCCGAGGATGGGACCTGCGTCTCGGGGTAAGCCCACAATGGGTGGACCCGGTGGGTGGCGGAGACAGGAGTCGAAGTCTCCCCCCAGACGGCCAAGGAGGGTTGAGAGTGTGGGCTCCCCTCCCAGCTCCGGCACCGAGTCTAGCTTCTCGACACCATGGGACCGTGGTCGGTCGAGGAGCTCTCGAGGGACAACAAC
Source organism: Emydura macquarii macquarii (assembly GCF_026122565.2). Taxonomy (NCBI): domain Eukaryota; kingdom Metazoa; phylum Chordata; order Testudines; family Chelidae; genus Emydura; species Emydura macquarii. The sequence goes on from NW_027130807.1 coordinate 899,789, forward strand.
ACCATCATCCCTCGTCAGCCCAGCTCGGCACCGCAGCGCCCGGCGCCGGTCCAGATCACCGGCACCCAGTCCAGTGTAGATCCCGGTGCCTTCGAAGATGGCACAGCCTGAGCCACCGGCACCGCCGCCGCTACAGACCCCGCCATCGCCGTCTGCGGCAAAGCCAGCTGTACTGTTGCCGACCATGGCACCGCTATTCGCGGCACCGGCGTCATCGGCACCACTGCCCCCGGCACCGGCGCTCTCGGCACCGACTTGCCGTGCACCAACGCGCAGTCCATCCCGCGCTCAGTCCGGTTCTGCAGCTCGGCACCGATCCAGATCCCGGTCCCGATCTTCTCGCCGGCACCGACGGCACCGTTCCCGGTCACCTAAAGGGGGCAAACGCCATCGGAAATCCTCAAGAGGAAGGAAACGCTCGGGCTCGAGCAGCTCCTCCTCCCGCCGGCACCACTCACGACGGCACCGACATTCGCCGTCGTCCTCTAGTTCCCAGAGCTGCTCCCCCAAGTCCAGGAGCAAGCGCCGCTCCAGTGGATCCGGGTCTAGATCACGGCACCGGGTGACCCACACGGCACCGATGCCGACTCCACAATGGCCCCAGGGACCTTGGCAGTGGCCTTATTGGGGCCCCTGGGGTACACAGGTGTGACAGGCGACGGTTTCCCTCAAATCATCTGGGGCACCACCGCCACCGCCTCCAGCATCCCACAGGGAAAGGGATCACCCCTCAGACGAGGGATCCGATCCAGAGGAAGGCCCCTCCACAGGGCCCCTTCCTCAGTCCTCCTCCTCATCCCCCGATGACGTCACCTTCCAGGGTCGCAAAGGTCCATGGCAGGACTTTCGAGCTCACCAGGACATGCTAAAACGAGTCACTGGCAACCTGGGACTAGATCTCAAAGAGCTCTCCGAGGAGGAGGACCTCCTATTTGGAGCCTCGGGGATGGTAGGTCCATCTAGGGTAGCCCTCCCGATTCACGAGAGGGTGCTCAAGGTGGCCAAGTCCATTTGGCAGACTCCAGCCTCGGTTCCTCCCACGGCCAAGGGAGCCGAGAAGAAATACTCCATCCCTGTGGAGGGGGTGGAGTACTTATACACCCATCCGGCACCGTGCTCTCTGGTTGTTGATGCTGTCAACCAGAGAGAGAGACAAGGGGGTCAAGCCAACACCCCAAAAAATAAGGAGGCTAAGAAACTGGACCTCTTTGGCCGCAAGGCCTATACAACAGCGTCTCTGCAGCTGAGGATCGCCAATCACCAGGCACTCCTAGGGAGGTATAACCTCAATCTATGGTCCTCGCTGCAGAGGCTTGCTGAGGTCCTTCCACAGGTCCTGCCCCAGGACAAGACTGCGGACTTCATGGCGGTAATAGAGGAAGGGACCGCGGTGGCAGGAGCGGCCCTGAACTCTTCCAGCGACGTGGCGGACGCCGCTAGTCGGGCCATAGCATCGGCCATCGCCATGAGGAGGGCCTCGTGGCTTCAGTCGTCAGGTCTGTCCCAGGAAGCCCAGCGCACCATCCAGGATCTTCCTTTCGATGGAACTGGGCTTTTCGCGGACACCACTGATGACAAGTTACACGCCCTCAAAGACTCGAGGGCCACGCTACGCTCCCTGGGGATTTACACCCCTCAGGCTGCGAGGTGTCAAAACCGCCCTCAGGGCCAACGGCAGCCTCAACAACCACCGAGGCAACCCCCTAGACCTGCTCAACCCAGAAGGAGTCGGGAGAGGTTTAGAGGCCCTAACCGCCGTAATCGTTGGGGATCTTCGGCGGGGACCCGTGGCTCAAATAAGGGCCAGAATAATAAAAAGTCCTTTTGATGGTGCGCAAGGGGGTGGTACTCTTACTTACCCCCTGCCTCTCGACCGACCCTTTGCCCACAGATTACGGCCGTACTACGCCCACTGGCAAAGTGTCACGTCGGACCAATGGGTCCTTGGTATAGTCCACAGGGGCTATGCTCTACAGCTCACAGCCTTCCCCCCGGACTCCCCTCCGGTCCAATCTCCCTTCAGGGACCCACTTCACGAGCAACTCCTCACTCAGGAAGTCTGCTCCGTCCTCCGGCTGGGGGCGGTGGAGGAGGTCCCACCAAGGGAAAGGGGACAAGGGTTTTACTCCCGATACTTCTTGATCCCCAAGGCCAAAGGGGGACTGAGGCCCATTCTGGACCTCCGCCGTCTGAACAAGTTTATCAGACGCCTAAAATTCCAGATGGTCTCCCTGCCCTCTATCATTCCTACCCTAGACCCAGGGGACTGGTATACGGCCCTCAATCTCAAGGATGCATATTTTCACATTTCTATCCTCCCAGGACACAGAAGGTTCCTAAGATTTATGGTAGCAGGTGCCCACTACCAATTTACAGCCCTGCCATTTGGTCTTTTGTCTGCCCCCAGAGTTTTTACGAAGTGTATGGCAGTGGTGGCAGCGCACCTGCGCCGCAGAGGGGTCCAGATATTCCCCTACCTGGACGACTGGCTGATCCAGGGCAAGTCCAGGGCCCATGTCAGGAACAGCCTGGAACTCACGTGCACAGCTTGCACCGACCTGGGTCTGCTCATCAACGAGCAGAAATCCATACTTATCCTGGTACAACGCATAGAGTTCATTGGGGCCATGCTAGACGCCACCGAGGCCAGAGCCTTCCTTCCGAGACCTCGCTTCGAGGCGATGGCGACCTTGATAGACGACCTTCACAGGTCCCCCACAACAACAGCCAGGCGGTGCCTGCAGCTGTTGGGACACATGGCAGCCTGCACATACGTGGTGCGGTTAGCTCGCCTCAGACTCAGACCCCTTCAAAGGTGGCTATCCTCTGTGTACACCCCAACCAGACATCCTCTCAACAGGATAGTCACCTTACCCACCCCACTACTGACTTCCCTACTCTGGTGGAAGGACCCGAGGGAGGTGTTGAAGGGAGTTCCCTTCAGGGAGATGGTGCCGTTGGTAACCTTGATCACCGACGCCTCCGATGTGGGGTGGGGAGCACACATCACGGGCAACCTCAGTACCCAAGGGCGCTGGTCACCAAGCGAGATCTCCCTGCACATCAACATCAGGGAACTCAGGGCAGTCCGCCTTGCTTGCAAGGTGTTCCTCCGGTTCCTCCGGGGCAGGGTAGTACAAGTCCTAACGGGCAACACGGCAGCCATGTTCTATATGAACAGGCAGGGGGGAGCACACTCCTCGGCCCTGTGCCAGGAAGCCATGTTGCTCTGGGACCTGGCGGTGAGGCACGACTTCCACATAGCTGCCTCTCACCTCCCGGGGGTCAGGAACGACGAGGCGGACCGCCTCAGCAGATCGTTCCTCCCCCGGCACGATTGGTCACTACACCAGGAGGTGGTAAATTCCATCTTCCACAGGTGGGGGGTTCCCCATCTGGACCTGTTCGCATCGGCCTGGAACAGGAAATGCCCGAGGTTCTGCTCACTCCGAGGGCGCGAACCGGGCTCCGTTTCCGATGCGTTCCTGATAGAATGGACGGGGACCCTCATGTATGCTTTTCCCCCCCGTCCCCTTGCTATCCAGAGTCCTCTTGAAAATCAAGAGAGACAAGGCAGACATCATACTGATCGCCCCAGCCTGGCCGAGACAGCATTGGTTCAGTATATTGCTGGACCTATTCATAGCCACGCCCCTGCCGCTCCCAAAGCGTCACGACCTGCTCTCCCAGGACCAGGGTCGCCTGCTCCACCCGGACCTGGACTCCCTCCACCTGACAGCGTGGAGACTCTGTGGCTAACAGAGGGAGAGAGAACCTGCTCCCTACAGGTGCAGCAGGTCTTACTTAACAGCAGGAAACCTTCCACCCAGTTGGTGTACAGGGCCAAGTGGAAGCGGTTTACCCTATACGGTCTTTTACAAAGATAAGGTCCGACTGAGACCCGACCCGGCCTTCCTGCCGAAGGTGGTGTCCCAGTTTCATTATAACCAGGATATCTTCCTCCCTGTGTTTTTTCCCAAACCACACGCTTCGGAGGAGGAGCAGAGATGGCACTCCCTGGATGTCAGACGAGCCTTGGCCTTCTACCTCGAGCGGACCAAGCCCTTCCGGAAGTCGACGCAGCTGTTCATGGCAGTGGCGGACCGGATGAAAGGCTCACCAGTCTCCACCCAGTGCATCTCCACCTGGATCACCACCTGCATCAAGACCTGTTATGAGCAGGCAAAGGTACCGCTTCCAGGGGCTGTAACGGCACACTTGACCAGGGCCCAGGCCTCATCTGTGGCCTTCCTGGGGAGAGTGCCCCTGCAGGACATCCGCAGAGCAGCGACCTGGTCGACGGTGCATACCTTTACGTCCCACTATGCCATAGTGCAACAGGCGAGAGAGGACGCCGGGTTTGGCAGAGCCGTCCTGGCCAGGGCGGCGCAACGCTAACTCCTACCCACCTCCAGGTATGGCTATCTAGTCACCTAAATGGGAATGGATATGAGCAATCACTCGAAGATAGAAAACAGGGTTACTTACCAGTAACTGTTGTTCTTCGAGATGTGTTGCTCATATCCATTCCGCACCCACCCTCCGTCCCCACTGTCGGAGTCGGCAGAAAGAAGGGACTGGGGGCCGGTGGGGTCGGTAGTGCCCTATGTACCGCGACATGGGCGCGGGACTCCAGGGGGCGCCTGAGCCGACCCTACCGGGACTGCTAAGGGCAAAAAAGTTCCGAGAAACTGTACATGGAGCGCACACACACCTAAATGGAAATGGATATGAGCAACACATCTCGAAGAACAACAGTTACTGGTAAGTAACCCTGTTTTTCATGTGATCCAAGAGTTGCTAATCCAGCCAACAACTCGATACCAAGGAAATGAGCCATCCACTGTGTCTGATCGCTCTCTCTCTGCCTAAGCTTCTCTGCTACACGCGTCACTCCACTGTACAGCAGAACCTGCTTTAGGGTGAACTGGTATCTAATCAAACTCTATTTATAGGGAGATAAAATGAAAGAGTCAGAGCTCTGCAGTGGCAGGTAGGGTGTAATCTCCAGCTACAGTGAAGCTGCCCTATGGGGGAAAAATACGATCCTGTGCTATAAAGAATGAGCCTGTGACCTTTACTCAGGTGAGTAGTTCCACTGGCTTTAATGGGGCTGCTCATGTGAGTAATGGAGGCAAGATTAGGCCCAGTAATAGGGTTCCACTTTGGATATAGCGCCTTCTGATCTTACATCAAACACGCACAGCATGTGTATTCCAAGACCGAATCACCCACAGTCTTACCCAAAGAACTGGTTAACAGCCCTGAGTTAGACCATCCATAAATCAGCCTTGTTCCATTGACGTCAGTGAAGCTACGGCCGATTTACACCAGCTGGGGAAGGATCTGGCCCATTGACTCCAATGGCAATACAACCAATTTACATCAGTTGGGGAGCTGGCCCCTTATTTGTAGAGATAAAATTAGACACGGCACTTACAAAAAATAAATCTGTTGTAAATCTGATTTACATTAAGTATCTATAACTCTCCTCCATTAGTGTAATGATGATAAATTGATGTGGTAATCTCATTATTATTACTGCATGGTGCAGGGAGTCAATTATTCCATAATGCTGGGCTGTAATAAAACAAACAACATGTATATTAAATTAAAAGCGTAACATGAAGGCGGCATTAAGAAGCTGAGAGTTTAAGCAAAGTCAGGTCACGAAGTGAGAGGACAGCTGGTTATCTTGGCTTGGGCCTCTGCAGCTGAATGCTCAATTCTTGACTCTGATGTAGGCCCCCTGTGTGACCATGGACTGGTCACCTCACCTGTCTGGCCCTTAGTTCTCCATGTGCACAAGAGGGATAATGACCCTTCCCTTCTCCCACCCTTTGTCTATTTAATGTGTAAGCTCTTTGGGGCAGGGGCTGTCTCTCACTAAGTGTGTGTACAGCACCTACCACAGTGGGCCCTGAGCTTGATTGTACCTGCTAGGTGCTACCGTAATAGCAATGCAAGTAGACTCTCAATTTGAGAGCCCAAATTCTGTACCCTTTTATACCAATGCAACCCCGTTACCATCAGCGAGGATACACGTGTGTAACTGAGGGTGGATTCTAGTCCAAGGCTTACAGCAATGTTAATGCTGCAAATACAGCATCATTATGGGTAGAATTTTCCAAATCTCCTGTGTGACTTAGGAGCCATTTGACCAACTAGCCTCCAAACACCCAAGTCCCGCCTAGCCCCCTGTGGGGCTGCTGCACGTCTGGGGTCTGTCTACACTTCGAGCTGGAGCATAATTCCCAGCTCAAGTAAATATACCCACACTAGCTCTGATGGAGCTAGTGGGCTAAAAATAGATCGTAGGCAGGGCAGCGCAAGCTGTGGGTGGGACTAGCCACAGCAAGTATATACCTAGCATCTCAGACTGGGACAGCTAGCCCCGCCCACCACTCACGTTCCTGTGGCTGCATTTCTATTTTTAGCGTGCTGGCTCGATCAGCACTAACGTGGCTATGACTCCTTGGGCTGGGAAGTATACTTTCCAGCTTCAGTGTAGACACTCTTTTATGGAAGAGGTGCCTCTTTCCTATAAAATCAGCCAGGATCAAATTTGCTTATGAGACTCAAACCGGAAGCCCCAGGAGGTCAGAACAAGAGTGGGATGGAAATTTTTCAATGAATTGGTTTTTCATCACAAAAATGCCCATTTGTCAAAACTGAAGCTGTTTGCAAAGCAGAGTTGGGGCCAGCACATTTCCCAACTGGAAAAAATGTCAAAGGAAAAAGTTTTGAAATTGTCAAAATGTTTCATGTCAACATTTTCGAAACAAAAAAGTCCAGAGTTGTGGTGTGAAACGACTTTTGAAATGGAAGCTAATTAGACTGAAAGAAAGCTTTTTTAAAAAGGCGAGGGAAAGGTCAAAATGGAAACCTGATGTTTTTTGGGTTCACAAATATTTACAAGATTTTCACTTTTTATCCTGATTTGATCTGGAAAAATATTCGGAAAACTTGAAAAATATTCGTGCCAAACCCAATTGTAAACTGACCAGGAGAAATGAGAGCAGTGGAGGCCACAGGCTGTGTGAGGAGACTGCGTGCTGAGAAAACCTGGAGATCATAACCTGTTAGCATCCTCGTGTCTCATTCACACTGTCCTCATGGGGCAGAGGAGATATCCGTGGGACAGTCTCTGTCTTTTGGAAGTGCCTGGCAATAGGAAGAAGTGACCGCAGTAAAATCCACTGGCCTACCTAATTTAACTGCAGGGCTCAGCTGTGTTTCTCTCAGAGCTGTGCCGTGAGACCAGCTAGGAAAACAGCATTTCCTCCCCCATTTAACTACATCGCTTCTCTTGCTCTATATTGTGTCTCCTGGTGAGAAGGTTCAAACTCCTCCAGTTCTCTACAAGCTGTGCACATTACATTGACACTGCAGGTCTCTCTATTGAGTCTTAAGGATTCTGCAGCCAACTTGCTCAGCTCATGGGTCAGAAGCTGATTTTTCTTGCTGCCAGCAGTGTTGTAAGTGCCTCCAATATCATTGCCACAAAGACTGGCTGGGAACAGAGGGATCATTTAGCCCATGTGGGAGGCAGAATGGAATCCAGCTCGCTTTCCTGTAGCTGGGAAGGCTCTCTAGGGCCTGGGGGAGCAAAGTCTGTTGAGTCCAAACAAGCCATTTTCAGTCATTTTTCTAAACATCACCAGATTTGAGAGACAGGGGGCCAGATCCCCAGCTGGTGGAAATCAGCGTAGCCTTGATGAGCTCAGTGCAGAGACACTGATGCACACCAGCTGAGCGTCTGACCCAGAAGGGGGAAAGGGGGCTTTGTCTCCTCTCTTCTAATTCAAAAATAGATGAACTGATTGTGCCCAAACCTTTCAGAAAAGCTTCCTAGACTTTGCTACAGTGACAGGCATGCTGAATAGATAGATAGATAGATATAGATCACACACAGTAGGTAGGTTGTGTGACACTTTTGGTCATTACCCCACGTGTCCAAGGTGAATCACTACCACCTGCATGCAGCATAAGAGAGGCATTTCTGTGCCCACCAGGGGAAAGTCTCCCACCACTACTGGTAACACCAGTGCTCCATTCCAGGCTCCGTAAGCCCTACTCTTCCCTCTGCAGGATAGCAGTTAGCACACCCCCATCTGCTGGGTATAGTATGCGGGTCCTGGGGGGGGCCTGGGGAATGCAGGAGGTCAGACTGAATGCCCTGACGGACCCTTCTAGGCTTCAATTCTACAACTCTATGACTTTGTTACACCACTCGCTGGTCTTCCAGACACCTGCACTGTACACCAATCCACTGCCTGTGTGGAAGCAGTGCGCCTGTTTTCTCTAACTGGGCATTCCTAAGGCTCTCTCTCCTCCCTTATGCTATCCACTGTGACTTAAGAGGTGACTGCACTCTGCCTTGCAGCAAACTCCTCCTGGCCTTGGTTATGCTGAGGGCCGACTCCTCGTCTTCCTCACCTGTCAGTAATTGCTGCTCTCCCTTCAGCTGCCTTCCCCTCTGCAGAGCGTATGTCTGGGAACCCGGGGACATACCCCCCTTGCTGCAGGTCACAATATTACCAGTCCTGGGCAGTGAAATAGTGTCATTCCCCACCAGCGCAGCCGCAACTATATCATGGAGAACCCCTGCCTCAAAGTACCTTTTAAACCTTCCCCCACAAGCTCAATGTGAGCCAAAGACCCCATGGTTCTGGATTCCCCCAGGGCACTCAGCAATCATATCCTTCTTGGCAAACAAGATGGGGGCCCCTGTGTTCCTCCAGCCTCTGCACATTCTGCCATCTACCTTGGCATCTTTGTCCACCTCCAGAAGGTCAAACTGGACAAAATGAACCAGGACCTTTGCATGGAACTTTGGCGGTTCGGGACCGGGGGCAGCCATCCTAACTCAGACAGTTCAGGGTTGGCATCTGGATTCCATGTACGACACACATTGCTTCTTCATGCATTCAGTGGACTCACACAGGAAACACCTTCTGGGACCATCCGGCTGAGCAGGGGACCTGTTATTGGGGGTTGCCAGGAGGGGACCATTTCCGGGGTGGTATGAACTTAGACCCACCCTCTCCCGCTTTCTTCCCAGGGACAAATCAGGGATACCTCTTTATGCCCGGATGTTGCCCATCCCTCTGTGGCGTGCGCTCCACAAATGCCTAGCTTGCACACACAGGTCAGCTCCGTTTTACAGTCACTGAGGTTTTATCCCACACTGTAGCCCTTACTTTATCAGTGCTGCAGGCATCAAAGAACTGCTCTTTGGCAAACAGGTCGACCAGCATCTCAAAATCCTCTGCCCCTTCACCTCTCATCCACTTGCTTAAATAATCACACGTTTTACAAACACAGTCCTCGTGACTCATCTAATCAAGTTTGCTGAGTTTTTTAGATTGTAGGCGATACACCTCGGGGATTTGAAACATTTTCTATACAGCTTCCTTGGACTGATCAGAAGTCATAGCCTCCCCCAGATCCACATCATTAAACACATGTAAGGCTTTAGCAGGCAGTTTGAGAAGCAGGGCAGTCATTTCTGTGCATCAGGAATCTGGTGTTCTCAGCATATCCTCTCAAAGGTAGTCAGATATTCCTCTGTGCATTTCCTGTCCCTGCCGCCTGGGCATCGTTCATCATAGCCGGATGAGCTATGGAGAGTACAACCCCTAGACTGAGGGTTCTTATTTTGTAATTTCAGAACTCTGAGCTTGTGCTCCCTGTCTGCACGCTTTCGGTCTTCCAGCTCCATCAGTCTTCGACGGGTGGCTTCCAGGACAGCCTTCTCTCTCTTGCTGGTTTTCTCCTCCATCCACCTCTGCCATTTTCATTCCTTTTCCAATTTCACCAACTCCAATCTGGCCATCTCCAGCCATAAGGCTGCTTCACTGAGGGGTCTGCCTGGCTGGGCGTCTCACCCAAATGCATTCCCCACATTTTCTTTCATTCATTCCCGAGGCATCTAGTCGCTCTCTGTACAACTTACCTTGTTCCGTGAGCTTAAACCTCATTTCTGCCACATTTCCCCTGGCAGTGGCTAATCCATGTTCGGTGCACAGCAGCTCAAACTGAATGTGTTTCGTGCCCACTTTGCACTGTCTTTTGTCCTGTTGCCCTCTCCCGAAATAAACAGAAAACAACAAACTGCCGCCTTTTTCTCTCCTGGTTCTAACCATATTACCTTCAAGCCTTTAGGGTGGATGTGTCAGTATACGTTGTAAGCGCCTTGAGCCTGAATTTCTGCTGGCTCACAAACAGGTTGTGGATCCTGCTGACTACGTCACTGTGCCACTTTTGGAGGTTAGCTGACAGGTCTGGAGTGAAACGCTACCACCTGCTTACAGCGTGAGAGAGCCTTTCTGTGCCCACTGGGGAGATCTTCCCAGCTCCACCAGCCACCGACAGCACAAGCGCTCTACTCCAGGTTCTGTGAGCCCTGTTCTTTCCCACTGCAGGCTAACAATTTACACACCCCACTTTGTTACACTCGAGTGCCCAGTCCCTTATCTTCTGGACAGCTGCAGTGTACTCTGATCCGCTGCTTCCATGGCAGCAGGGCCCCCCAGTTTACTGGCTTCTCCTCAGTTCAGCCTTCTCCTTAGCACAAAGCACTTAGACGGATCTGTAGTAAAACCACGCAGAACTTTTATTTAGCAGAGCTCGAGGTAAAGATTCAAATAAAATCAGCTAAAGGGATTTGGAAACATAAGGTTACAGGAAAAAGAAAAACATAAAATGCAATCTATAGCCTGTACTTATTAACAAGTTCCTTTCCTGCCTGATAAGGTATTTCTCCTCCAGTGATCAGTTCTTACAATGCTTGTCCAGTCCAGAGAGCTAGGATCCACTTCTCATGAGACACTCACACCAGCAGAGTATCTCCTCCGTAATGGACAACAGTTGTGTCCTTTTTCCTTCTCTTATAGTCACAGACTTTTGTTGAGTTCATAATCAGGGTGTTTCATTAACTTCAGCTCAGTCCTGAGGGTCCCCTAGTCACAGCCTTTCCTTGGAGTTCTTTTGTCTTTGTCAGTGCTCAAGCCTGCATCTGCTGCAGACTACAAACACAGAGCTGGGCTGGGTCAAGGGATGTCCGTTGTTCTTAGTGTCGGTTGAGTCAGCTCTTGAGACCCATCCTGTCTCAAGTGACAAGTTTCACCTCCAGCCTTTTGAAACTGAATATTCCACAAGTTACGTAACTCTAAAAATGTTTCCTGTACAAATAGGAGGCCAGGTGTCCAGTTTTGAAGCCGACACTCCTCTTTTTGGGTGATTTGTCCCCTGTCTGGTACTGAGACAAAACATAGTTTTGTCTGTTATCAGATGGAGGACGCCATTTTGAAGAATGCACCATTCCACCCCTGCTGGTGTGACTCACACGCATCCTCCCGCCGGCAGGTATGGGGTCATACCTGCGGGGTCATGCCCCTGCCATTCTCAGGAGCAGCAGAAAGACTGGTATTCAGGAAGTGCACGAGTGGGCACCCTGTGTACAAATATCCTACAGTAACTATGATAACTAGCTCATGCTTAGCTTTTAGCCTCAACAGGACTCCTTGGTTGAAATATCCGGAGCATGGTTAGACACAGATGTAATAGACCTGCTTGGGCATGTCTGTGTCGAAAGGTAGGTAGGTAGATCAAGTGTGATGCAGTAGGTAGGTTGAGAGAGAGAGACTGCATCACTAAAGGACATTTGTTGAGAAAGTTACAAGCAACAGAGCAAAGAACTTGAAAGAAATTTGCAAAGGAAAATTGTCAAGTATATTCCAGGCAACTGCAGCCTGAAGTTGAGAATAGATTGCCCTCCATAACCTCAACCACAGCTCTGCTGCTGGCAACATGATAATAACTTCTGATTCAATAATTACCAGTATTGTGCAACCTTAAGTCAAGCTATGAAATCCTGTTACTTTGAGTGACAATCACAAGGCTCCATTAGTGCGTCCGTAACACATGTCTTGGCTGTCAGCATGCAGGAGGGTTGACATGCACATTTGCCACGTGGCTGTATAGAAAATGGAAAGATAAAAATAACCCAGCCCATGCGGAGGGGTTTTCACTTGCTTGCGTTGCCTTGTAGCTAATTCTGACGCCTCCATCAAATTTGCTTGGCAGAGGAGGGATGCAGGGTATCAGCCCATGTTGTCACAAGAGGCCCATGGAACGAGGCTGTGCTCTTGGTTTGGATGGAAGGCCCAAAGGCGTGAGGATGAGATTTAGTGGCCAGAGGTGCATGCCCCAAAGAGGAGCCTGGTGCCTAAATTGCAAAGCTTCTCTTCTCTGTGCCTGATTGCCTGAAATGGGTGGCTGGTCTGTGCTTTTCTCTGAAGGGTGTTGCCAGGGGTTGGGAACATAGAGGGGGTGTCATGTTAATGACACAGCCTCGTGTCCCGCTGAATGTCTGCCTTCTTCAGAGCGTGGGTCACCTCCAGATAGCCAAAGCATCTCCAGGGCACCTCCCCTGCCCCTGCAGTTCCATGAGCCACCTCCCCTCCCCTTCACCAATGGCAGACCACCGGCCTAGCCAGCTGATCTTCTTCTGCCCCTGCTCCAGCAAGGGCAGGGGGCTTGCTGGGAGGACAAGAATTGGGAGACAGGTCCAAGCATGGGGGCCTTAGGACGTAAGGTGCAAAGACGGAGGACAGCAAAGGAATAGGAAGGCACATGCAGGGAGCAAGACAATGAGATGAGAGATACAGGCTTAGGCAGAGCCACAACAATGAGGAGGAGGAGGAGCCGGAGCAGGACGTTACTCGAGTAAATGGTGGATTCTCTGTAACTTGAAGGCTTTAATCAAGATTTGAGAAGGACTTCAGTAACTCAGCCAGAGACTGGGGGCCTATTGCAGGAGCAGGCGGGTGAGGTTCTATGGCCTGCGTTGTGCAGGTGATCAGACCAGATGAGCATTATGGCCCCTTCTGGCCTTAAAGTCTCTGAGCAGGAATCCAGAGGAGGAGGCCGATGGGGTCAGCGCAGCAGGGAGGAAGCCGACCCTAGCCGCAGCTTTGGCTGGGAGTGGCACAGAAGAGCTGAGCTGAGCTGTGGCCTAGGCACAGAGTAGGGTGAGTGAGTGACCTCTCGGGTTCTCTCCTTGTAGATTTACCTGTCCTGGAAGAGTGGGCCCGGGGAGGTGAAGCACTGGAAGGATATGATCGCCCACCCCCGGCAGGCCGTGGCACAGTGGCACCAGCTGAAGGCCTGAGCGGCAGCGGCTGAGACTTCTCTCTGGGTTTCACCACTCCAAGTCAACGTTTATTGGCCATGCTCTCACTACTTTATGCACAACAGAGGCACCCGGGAATCCCCCTAGGGGAAGAGCTCGGGGCTGATGAGGAGCTGAGGGACTGAAGTTGGCGACGTTTCCAAACTCTGGGAAGCAGCGTTGGCACCCGCTGTATCCAATGGGCGGCCGGCACCAACGGGAGCACCTTTAGTGCCCAACTTCCTGCGTTAGCCTCTCCTTCTGACTCGTTATGCCAAGAGAGAGATGCCAGCCCTCTAGGTGGGAAGGAGCCTTGGCGCTGGTTTGTTTTGGCCCTGGGAGGAGCGGGGAAGTGGTGTTGGCGCGACTGGCTCCGTGAGGTGGTGAGAGGAGGAGACACCTCTGCCACACAAGACTTCCTAAGAGTTCTTCCAGCCCAAGGCCCGTTGGGAGCGCTCCCCCGAGGAAGCCAGCACCTCCTAGGGGGGGCGCAGGCCTAGGAGGGGGGCCGGCGAGGGGGACGCACCCTCCGTCTCCTTGAGGTCGTTTATTTTTAATTCAATAAAACTTGTAAGAGTAATAAGAATAATATAAGTAATAGTGGCGAGAATCCCGTCCCAGCCAGGGGTGGGGGAAGCTGTGCCACTCTAACAGCCTCCTGTGCGTTTGCCGTGTGTGTGTATAAGCGTGTTGTAAGTGTCACATGTTTGCGTGTGGGCTGCTCAGTCTCACTCGCTCGCTCTCTCTCTCTGCCCCACCTGGGAAGCGACCCCGGATCCCATAGGACGGCGGTTGTTCCAGTGCGGGAGGTGGGGTTTTTTTTTTGATTGGCTGGCGAACGGGGTTTAACGGAACTGATGCCACATGGGAAGTGGGGACGGAGCCAGTCTCTGCTGCCAATCAGTGCTTGATAGGGAGGGAGATGGAGGGAGCTGCCCACCAGGCAGGGTCTCCCCTCATGGCCACTCTGTGGCACATGGGATTGGAAGCCATAACACATGGATCGGTAGCCAAACTGGGCTTGTTTTTAGGGCTAATGAGAATTTAACTGTAGTCACCTCCCTCTGGTTGGAGCCCACCCCTCCACACCCCAACCTGACCCCTCTCTCCTCAAGCACCCCCACACCCTCACCATACACAACCCCGAGTACCTCAGATACACACAACCCCACACAACCCACTCAGCATCCATAACCCACCCAGCTCCCAAATCCACCTTCACGCAGCCCTGCCACAACGTGGCTGCCCCTCCACAGCCCCACCTGCCCATCCCTTTCCAATTCACGCCCCGCCCTGCTGCTGAACCCTCCACCTGACCTAGGACTCAGAGGTGCTGCCTGTGACGGTCTCCCCCTTGCAATCTGTCTCTCCCTAGTAGTGGGTCTAGTGGTGGCCCCCCTTCCCCTCGAGCTGGTAGTGACACTGTCCCATGATGGGGTCTCCTAGTGGCTGGAAGCTGCCTGGGGGGGCTGAGGTGGCGGAGTGTAGCGGGCGTCCATTTGGAGATGGCCCATTTGAGCCCGTTCCGGGTGCCTCCCTGGGCCGCTTCCGCCACAGTGGCTCACTGGGCGCTTGGGGTTTGCTCAGCCCCACCCCCTGCCCTGCCATTCTGGGCATTGCCGCCCATTGCCTGGCAGCACGACCCTGGGGCAAAGGGCTGCGCATCTCCCACGAATGGGCACGAAATAGCTCGTGACGCCCAGAAGCCCTTCTGAGCCTGCTAGGTAGAACGGGCCTGGGAACGCTACCCCCCCCCACGCCCCAAGGCTGCCTCCCAACTGCTCCCCACAAGCAGGGGGTGAGACTGGCCTGGCTGTGAGTGCACCACTGCTGCTGCCGCACCACCTGCAGCGCCTCCTGCTGGGTGAGGCTGGCACTAGTGTAGCTAGGAGACCCCGCCGGCTCTGCCTGCTGCCCAGCCTGTCACTCAGCCCCAGGGCGCTGAGCCACCCAGGCCCTGCACCTGCCCCTGAGAAGGGCTTGCTATACTACATACTGCCAGGGCTGAGGCAGAGGTATTAAGCACCTGCCTCGCTCAGCCAGCCGGGGACCATGCTAAAGAGCTAGCTGGAAATGGCTTCTGTGGTCTGAAAGCCAGGGCTGGCGTTGAGCCGGGGCACTTGGTGCCACCGACCAGCCAGGGACACTCGGGCAAAGCCACGGACCCTGCATTGTATTCCTGCGGCCCTTTTAATTGGTGCAGGGGGTGGAGCCAGAGCTGGGGGACATAAGGCATGCAAGCTGCAAAGCACCCACCAGGTGGCACTGGAGGCCCATAGGCTGAGCGGTGCTGGGGCTCTGGTGCCGTCTGAGCGCCCTGGGAGTTATGCTGCCCAGCCAGCCTGGCAAGGGGGGAGCCCCTCAGAGACGAGGCACCTGCAGAGTTCACACCCCGCCCCGGCCCCCATCTGTGCATGGGGGCTTCCTACATCACTCGCTGGCAGAAAGTGCGCTCAGGCCCTGACAGAGACTAAAGGCAGGTGGCGGGTCCAGCCCAGCCAGCACTGATCTCTCCCTGGGCTGGTACAGTGGAGCCGCTTACCACACATGATCCTCTGTGACCCTCGGGTTGTGGCACCATCGGAGGCTTGGGCCCCCCTCAGCCCTGGTTGACGTCAGCAGCCATTGTTTTCCTTGTGCTATTTTAGAACCCGCAGGGCTGGAGGGAGATGAGGGTGGGGGGGGGGCATGGGGAACACTAAGTCCATTGCTGGGTGAGCTCATTCAGGCCGACCTCCAAGGCCAGCTGCATCTCATTACGGCCAGCGTTAGCTCTGTGCTCACGATGTCCTCTTTTGACACTCTCAGTCTCGCTGGTCTCTCTCGTCTACCCTTTTTTGGATGAGCTGACGGAAGCGATGGTGGGAGGACAACGTGGGTGTCTTCTAGAGTCCCCAGAGTCCCCTGGTTCCTTTCAGTTTGTGGCATGGAGGATGCACTAGCTTTGTTGCCTGCTGAGCTCCTGGTGAGGGACAAAGGTCAGGTATCCACCATCTTACTTGTAGCTCTGCCAGGAGCCTTTGGATGGGAGGGTTGGTTTACTCTGCTGCAGGGCATAGCTAGATGAGCTAGCTCTTGCCTCAGTCTACTCGGGGCAGGGGATGTAGGGCAATTGCTTTACTGACCCAAGAGCATTTTTCTGCGTGGCACTGCAAAGTTCCATTAGATCCTGTTCAATTTGTGTGTGAGGCCACCCGAGGGGGGTGAAGGAGGAGAGGAGAGGGCAACGGCGACATTACAGGCCCCAGCAGTGTCATCATGTCAGTGGCAGGTCACTCTCTGTCTCCATTTACTGGCAAGATGATGCTGGTAGGTTGGGTATCAGCTAGAGTGTATGGCAAGGGGTTACTGAAAGGTTGTGCCCATTCTTTATCAGGGAGGGTCCAGTGTGGAGGTGCTTTCAGACTTCCAGCCTCCCCTGCAATTGCAGGCCTTACTCGCAGCTTTGATTCGTCTGCCTGTAGTAAGATAATTGTGACCATCTCACTTGGACCTTGACAGTTATTCAGGCTTTTATGGGCTCCAGACTGGATTACTGCAGTACACTCTACATGGGCAGTCCCTTGGAGATCATCTGGGTTGTAGCCCTGGTCAGAAACCTGGTAATTAGCTGTGTCAGACACAGTGAAAATGTTACACCTATTCTTCCAGAGTCTACAGTAGATTCCCATGAGCATCCAGCTGTGATTCAAGGTGTTGATACTAAGCTATAAACCCCAGCATGGTTTAGGTCTTGGGTGCCACCTTGATAACTGATGTCACTCTCAGTCTTAGGTCATTCATGGGTGCCATCTTTGGGTGCTGATAACTGACGTCACTCAGTTTTAGGTCATTTATGATCTTAAACCACATCATGGCATTCTCTGGGAAGGATCTCAACTCTAGTATTCACTTCTGCTTCCATCCATCCATCCACCAGAGCCCAAGTCTATTAACCTGGCAGGCGTGATGCAAGGACCACTTACTCTCTCAGGCCTTCACTGTGGGAGGTGACTGATAGGCTCTGTACAATAATTAGACTACTTTTTAGGGTTTAAATGTCTTTTATTTTGTTGACTTAGTTGCTGTGTTATGGTGTTTTTTCTACATGATGTGCAGGTGCCTAGTGACATTTGTGATAGGCACATTTTTATAAATGTAAATCGTGAAGGGTTGGGTGGACTTTCGGTTTGTTCTTGTCCTCCCATTTTGTGGCATCACATCTCAGCTGAGCCATTTCTTCAAAGCCCAGAGGAAGTTGTGATAGATTTATTTATTGCTCTGTGGAGGGAGGGACCTTGGGGAAGGAAAGACCACTTAAAAATGCAGAGAGAGAAAGAGACGGTGAGATGCCATTTAGTGATCTGCACTCATTAGGTGAAATAGTTACCGATTTACTAAAGAAATAAAAACCAAAATCGTATTGATGTGGGAGGGGCGACAGCGTCTTTTTATTTTTGTGCCCCACCCATGCAGCTCTCAGCCAATCAGATGCAAGGAAACATTCCAGAATGATTCTTTTTGCAAAGGGGGACTTTCACACCAAAGCAACTTGAAAATACACAGCTTTCCATTTCAGTATTTGATCAGAGCTGTGCTGAAGGGAGAAGTTTCTCGCCTACAGCCCTTTCTCTGCCTCTTCCTGAGCTTGCAGCAAAGTCAGAGCTAGAGCTAGTCCAACTACGGTATGAATGATTGTGACCCAGAGCCCCATTCCTTCTGATATACAATATTTATTATTCGGAAGAATTCGCCATAGCCCGGGTGATAGCGACGGTTCACAACCTGAAGCAACTCCTCGCTGTTATTCAGTGTGTGTAACTGGTCACCTAAATCACAAGATGTTGTTGCTGCTCCACTGATTGGATGACAGAACCATTCGCAACAGGAGAAAAAAAATTAACAGCCTTTCTGGTATGAACTTCTGCACCAACCTGTGCTAAAATTGTGACTATTATCATGGATCGCTGGCCATTGACCAAATGCTACCAAATTACAAGTAAGCCAACCCTCAGGCAGCAGAAGGAACAGAATTGGGCTCGTTTTGTCACAAAAACATTCAGGACTCAAGGGGCCAGCAGTGTTTTACTATTCCATCCACCCCTGTCAGACCACTGCCGCTGTGACATCACAGGCTGTAGCCATGGTTACAATTGCAATGTCTCAACTTTGGCATCGCTGGACAGTGGAAGAAGCAGAGGGGCGACCTGTGCAGCCCCAGCCCATTTCCCTTGGGAAAGAGAGTAAACTCGTCATCTGTGGAGGAGTTAAGGATGAGGCCAGCCCCGTGGTCCTTTGTGTCTGCGAAGCAGAGCTGCCCTCTGAATTCCTGCTCCCCTGGCAGCTTTCCATCCCCACAGGCTCGCAAAATTCTCAATGAAAATGATTCAGGTTTGACCATCCTACCGGTCAACTCACCCCGTACAGCCAGGACTAGGAGTCAGGACTCCTAAGTTCTCTTCCCGGCTCCACCAAACTCCCTGTGTGACTTCAGGCAAACTGCTGCACCTAAACCGGATTCTGTTCCTTCTTCGGTACAACAGGGATAGTACTACTTCCAGGTCAGGCTGAATTCATGAAGTACTGGGAGATCTGTGCTAGCAAAGGGGGTAGCTAACATCCCAGAAGTCAAGGTGCCCATTCCTGTCTTGTCAACCAGGTGTGACAAATGTAAGCAGCTAATGAAATATGGAGCCGTAAAGCCACAAAGGGAACATGCTTATGCATCAAACTAAAGTTTTGCTTGCAATGAAAGTCCCTCTTTAAAGTGCTGGACAATCTTGACAGAAATAATAATAATAATTTTAAGAATATTTGTATTTTTTTCATATTCTCTTTTTTTTTAATAAAAGAAAGAGATTATTATAGCTGGCAGAGGAGGGGAAGATGAGTTTCATGTTGCCAGCCAACAGCTATGGTGGCACTGACTAGCTGATAACAAGCGAGGTGGTGGTGTGGAGGGGCAATATTCGCCATTCAACTGATTGGGAGGCAGCATGTCTAATGGTTAGAGCAGTGGGGACATGAAGCCAGGACTCCTGGGTTCTATTCCTGACTTTGCCACTGACTCACTGTGTGACTGTGAGCGAGTCACTGAACATCGCTGTGCCTCAGTTTCCTCACTTGTAAAATGGGGCTAATAATACCTCCCTGCCTCGGAGGGGGGAAGGCTGTGAGGCCTAATCAACCAGAACCAGCTTCGGACCCCATACTCCCATGGAGTTGCCCTCACTGCCGCAAGAAGCCCCATTAACTTCAGTGGCATTTTTCGTGGAGCAAGGTACTACTTAATACGCGTAAGAGGAGACAGATCCGGCCTCTGGATAAAGCACTTTGAGATCCTTCAATGAAAGGTGCTATAGACATGCAAAGTCCTATTTTCATTACTGACCAAACAGCCTCTACACCCGTGTTCCCTCTGCATTATCAGCTGGGGATAACCATCCCCCCTTCCCTTCCCCAGAAGTGGTTTCCTTTGTATGGTTGGATTTCCGGGAGTTGCGTGTTCCTTTTTAACTCTAGAGCTCGTTGCTGTATCTTGTTCAGGTAGCTCTTCTTCATGTGCTGATAACCATCTAACTGGTATGTAAAATACAGGAAAAAAAATAATGACTAAACTGTAGACTTCTTTACTAGCAGCAACAGCAGCAGTCTGGCTCGACGCCGCTGCCGCCTCATTTCTATCGTGTGTGGTTTGAAGAGATGTTAAGCTCATGGCGCTGCCGTAATTTTATAATAGAAACAAACAGAGAAAACACACCAAAAAAATTATATATATATATATAAAGGGAGGGAAAATAACCCTACTACTAACTACTAAGCCAGCGTAATTTCATCATCTCAGATGTTTACGAGGTAGGAGCGTTTTCTTTGAAGAACCATATTTTTGGAGACTCGGCCCCTTGTTTTGTGGAGGTGGCCTCTCTTCTGAATAATAAAGGATAGCAAATAACTCAGATTTCGGCATTGTCTCTGGCTCCCTTGCAGTACGGCCGCCAGGGATGTGGGAGGGAAGAGGGGCACCGGCTCAGCGGGGGCATGATTCACACACAGCCGCACAAGGGGACATGAAGTGGGAGAAGGGAATGTAAGGTGTGTTCTCAGGGAGTTGAGGATTCCATCTATGGCTCAATGGATCCTCTCCCTGCCTCCATCCTCTTGGGGCATTCTCATCTTCTCTGTGGTTTTAGCTTCCCAAACAGCCTGCTAAGACACAATCTGGATGCCCCTGAGGGGCAGGGCAGGCTGGGATGTAAGGAGACCCAGAATGCTGTGCATAACGCACTTCCTACCCCCCCAACGGGTGTGGGCTAAGGAAACTGGCCTGTTACAGGGCTACAGCCTATGGTAGATGGTGACAATCTCAAAAGGCCGGGGAACCCTGGCCTGCCCCATGTTTATAACGAGTTTGGATTGTTCCCTCCTCACTGGAGCCCCAAGAGACCCAGCCCCTAGTGGTGGTCTGGCTGGCTCCCCTTTACTCCCACTGTTCTGCCTGGCCTCCTGAACACCAGTGCTTCCCCTGGCCCCCAGCCGCCTCTGCCGGTCACCCTGCAGCTGGGAGCATGACCTCCGCTCCCTGCCTGCTGCCTGCACACCCGCTTGCCAAGGGGCCTCTAGCACCTCAACCCTGGCAGAACAGGTCTTCGTCAGGAGTCCAAGCCATGGAGAGAAGTAGTCAGGGCTCTGGAGCCAGAGGAACAGCACTGGAAGATGTGTCAGAAACCCTGGGGAGAGGAGCAGGAGGTTTTTGGAGCACGGGAGAGGTGATTGGGGGTGTAAGGACTGTAGTGTGCCCAGATGTCCCAATTTTATAGGGACAGTCCCGATATTCGGGGCTTTGTCTTATACAGATGCCTATTACCCCCCCACTCCCTGTCCTGATTTTTCACACTTGCTATCTGCTCACCCTAAAGGACGGGGGGGGCGGGGTGTGTGTGTGTGTGCGTGCGTGCGTGCGTGCTGGGGGTGGATCGTACGTGTCTGCAAAGGACCCAGAGTGCTGCTGGTGCTATATCCAGCGGCACTGGCTTGGCAAGGAAAAGAAACTGAGGAGCCGAGTGTGGAGCAAGAGGCTCCAAGAAATCCCAGCAGGAGAAGGGCAAAGGCACAAAGGAGATGAACTGGACTCCGAGCGGGCTTACAACTGGGGAAAGGGGTAGTGGGGGACTGGGGGAGCACTGGCAGGAGACGCCAAAGGAGAAACACAGGTTTTCCCCCCCACCTGGCCCTTCACTGTAACAAGCCCTGCGTTAGATGAAAAGAAGACATGGGACTGACCAGGATGGGTAAAGACAAGTGTGCCCCCACCTCCGCTCCCCTGCCCCAGCTTTTCACTTTAATAATTTGGGGCACCTATCCATAATGCTCTGCAAAGCTCACGCCCTGACCCGGTCAGCAAAGGGTTTACCTGCTATAAGGAGAAACATCACTGTCTGTCCCACAAGGCACTGCGAAGCCCACTTCCTGCCCCCAACTGTGTGACAGAAAGGCCTCCTCTCGGCCGCACAGCAATTATCGACTGTGTTCACATTTAGGCTCCCGCTCGACAACCTTCTGTTTGCAAGGAACAGATGGAAATGACAGGACGCCGCTAACAACTGTGCCCTTTCTTAGTACACTTCAAACAGGCCCTTGCGTCAACACTAACCAGTTCAATGGCAATCAACACCACAAGGGATTTGACCTACAATGGGCTGGAAAGCTGGGAGCTGCCCAGAAGTGGGACAAAGATTCAGACACCTTGCGGAGCAGATGTTTTCTGGGTCCCACAGACCAGACTGTGAAGGAGAAAAGTGCTGGGACTGTAGGGCTGGTGAAAAAGACATGGCGAGGATGTCACGGTAAGAAGGGTTTATTGTGGTTAATAGGAAAAATATGTGAGGCCCAAAGCAAACCTATTTTTGGTAGATTCCGTGCAGATGAACAAGGCGTCGCAGAGGCCTCTGAGTGGCATGGAAGTGAATTAAAGGGGTTAAGGACTGAGGCTGCATAGACAGTGATGAAATGGCGCTGCTACAGAAAGCCAAGGCTTTCTCCAGATCTGCGGAAGTAACAAAAGCCCAGCTAAAAACAACGGCAGCTGGAATGGAAGGTGATTGAACGCAAGCACATTCAGGCAAGGAAGAGCTGTGCAAAAACACAAGCCAGGCCCCGCTGCAGAAGGGACTCAAGCAAGCCACGGAGTCTTCACCACCCGCCTTCCCCCTCCTCCCCACCCCCCACGCCCATGGGCACAGAAATTGTCAGGAAGGAAACCTGCTAATGCCAGAATTATGCAAAGTGTAATAAAAGCAGTTGCTTTGCACAGGCCTGCAGCTCTGACCCACACAGATCCAGGCAAGGCATTAAACCACAGGTGACAGGGAACAGCTTTTCTGACTGCAATGAGCTTTGATTGATAGTCGGCACTAACAATGCCTGAGAAACAAATAAGTCCTGTTCAAGCCAGACACCTACTGATCTCTCATTAAGCACAGATATGCATTAGACTGACACTCCTGCCCTGCAAATTTCAAACCCCAGCGTCCCTGTACCAACAACCGACTGCCAGACTGTGTAAGTGACAGGCCCAGGACAAATCACTGGGGAGCTTGTGTCTGCTATTAAGCCTTTCCGATGGATACAGAAGCTCCGAAAGGGCTTTTTCTGCTTGTTTTTACACTAGAAATTCAGGACTTAAGCCTGGAAAACTCCCCAGGGATTATAAATCTAGTCAAATGGTGGACATCACAGGAGCCCAGAGAGTGAAAGCTGAGCAAGTGCCTTAACCAAAGACCATTGATATTGTTCCACTGACCTCAAAGGGGCCTTGGGTCAGGCCCCAAGGGAAAAGGTGAAGGAGGGGTTTTGAGTTAGACTGTTTCAAATTCTTTAGGATTGGTTTGATTTTTATTAACTCATTAACACTACAGAGAGGACGACTTTGTTAAAGACTGAGCACCTTCTCCCTTGAATTAAGATACACGAACGAGGCTTTCAGCATAAGTACACATCCTCTAAATCCCCAACAAGACCAGAGTTGGCGTTCCTGATATTTTATTTATCCACCATGAAGAAGCAGAAAAGGGCGTCGGCCCAATTTCCTGAAACTGCTTTGCAAGGCCATTAAAGCGCAATGGTACAGGAGAGCTACAAAGCAGATTGGAAAATGCCACACATAAGCCTGCTGTAAACACTCAGATACATCCCATTATGGGCCTGGAAGTTTGTCTGGAGCTGAGCACAGATTCTCTGGCAGCTGCTCAGCACGTGGAGGTATTGGGGAGTTGGTTACTGGCTCCCTGATTTTCAGAGTTCATCTGTACCACCCTTAGCCCTGGGGCGGGCTGCTCTAACCTACCACAGCTGAGCATAGCTGAACTGCAGCATGTCCTGGCCATTGCCCCTCCCAACTCCGAACAGCCCTTACACTGGGGCTGAATGGTGGAGCAGGAGGTGTGTTACCCCATGCTGGAGAGATTCCCAGCTGACTAGATATTGCTGCTTTCCAGTCCCTTGAATGCATTGCATTGCATTGGGGTTCTTTGTAGATCCAGTTTAGATTACAAACTCGGCTGTTCTTACAGAGCATGCTGATGTTTTCAAGAACTGAATATTCTTTCAGGTAAATATTCCTTTCATCTTGATCCAGCAGCCACTCCTTGGCACACCAAGAAAAATACCACTTACAAACTGCAATCGCCTCCGGCGGGAATTAGACCACACAGTAAAAGCAGAGATTGTCACTCGAATAAAAGGAGTTACGAACAGTCATTCACACACTGTAATTTACCACTTACAGAAAAGCCCCAAACAGGCAAACTCAGCCTGTCTGGACACTCAGCATCGTAGGTGAGCAACACAATGTCCAAATTATGCCAAATTTTGAAGACAGGAGGACAGATCCTCAGCTGGTGTAGATCAGCATGGGTCTGCTGAGCATCTGGCACATTACACCTACTCTAACTGGTGCTCGTTACTTCAGAGCGCGGGACGTGAAGCCAGGGCATTAAGCAATTCAACTGTCTGAAGTCATCATGACTATTTTTGACTGATTTTGACCAGCACAAATTCCTTTGTCCACCTTTTGGCATCATTTCAGCATAAGAGAAATTCCAGTACCAGACGGATGAGACACATGAAAGACTCAACAGAGCTGCAGTCACTGTTGACGTCATCCGAATATTTGGGGGAGGTTCCAGAAATCACATGCCAAAGGGGCACATCTTAGGCCAGTGAAAAGGGCAATCTGCATTCTAGATGTGGCCCTACCGCAGTGGGATCAAACCAACTTCGTTACGATCAAGAACAAGGAACCACCACAGGACTGTTGTTCAGAGCTAGAGATAATATATTTGGTCTGTTTAATCTAACCCTCCCACTTTTGTCTCAAACTTATCTGAAATCAGCACACCACCATGACGGCTGCTGGCATGAGGTATTCCATTCATGTAAGCTAAGCAACATAGGTTACATCTACACTGCAGCTGGGAATGAGTTTTACTTTCCAGGGTAAAAAGGTCTCTGAAAACAGAAGAAACTCATGCTCAAAGATATCAGAAAAGAACTAGGTCCAGTGGTTATCTACTTTGATCCAAAAGAACAGCTGATGCATTAAAAATTAACTTATTCTGCTCTTCTAGAATAGCCCCCTTCTATTATGCAACAAATTCATTCACCCCAACAGGGGAACATTATGCACAAATAGCAAAGGAACTACAGGCAATCGTATTTCGCTACAAGCGCTTTCATCACTATATGTATTGATCCCTCCGTTAGAGTTAAATCCAGCCATGAATTTTTTCGATCAATCCTGAAATAACCATTCACTGCAGGATTCTCCAATGGCAGATTCGACAGCCACGCTGTGTATCATCCATGGAGAGAAAGGCCTGTTGATAAGCTGTTAAAAAAATAAAAATCCATCACTGAAAACACCAGTGAAAGAATGAACATGCAGGACCACATGGGAAATTCTAAAGTGCCGAGAAGTGATCAGAAAGTGACACAGGCAACTAAAGGGGAACAACAAAATAAAACATTGGAATTAGCACTAGACTGCTGGATATTAAAAAAGGAATGTCCATGCTTCATTGCCAAATAATGGAAACATACAGATGAATTCTCATTTTTGAATGGCGTAATCTTTAAAAGCAAGAAAAAATACAAACTTTTCTTTGCAATTTTTGCTGTCTGAAGATGTGGGGGCAAATCCTCAGCTGGTGTAAGGTGGCATAGCTTCACTAAAATCAATGGAACTATGCTGATTTGCACCAGCTGGGCATATGGCCCATAGCTCTTAGTGGATTACTGATCTTGTGTCCAGCATAAGACCAGGAGGGAACTCTGCTAGCTGTGATATTCTGAACAGTTATGTACCCATAAGGGATGTCTCATGCCATGCACCCATTTCCCCTTCACTCAGTGACTAGGTGCCTTTCCCAGTTCCCTGGCCAGTTCCTTTCAAAGTAAGAGGCAAAAACAATCTCAACAGCCAATTAGTAAAGCCAATAGGTAGAAACTCCAGACCCTCAAATCTGTGGGAAGGAGCAGTAATCCACTGAGAGAACAAAAATTACAGTCAAGTGATTTCCTGTTCTCCAAAGATACCATCTCATTTGATTCTCTTCTTGAATACTAAAGCAAACTGTACTAAATACTGCAATGGGAAGTAATAATAGAGTAAAACAAGGGATATATGTGCCTTGAAAGGTAATAGATTTTTAACATGGAAGAATAAGATATCTCCTGAAAATGCAACAGGTGGACAATTTCAAGAGACATCCTGATTAAATAAAACTTCAGGTGGCAGGAGCTTGATGGTCCACCCGATCTTGGAAAGTGGTTTAAACACCAAAAAGCCAAACCTGGATTGTTGCCAAGAAGCCAAGCCTAAGCAGTGCTGCTCGGTTAATGTATGCAGAGGAAACCATGTGGCTGTGTTGCAAATCTGAATAGAGATAGATTTGACAATGATTGCTCAGACTGCTCTTCTGTGAACGGAAGGAGTCTTGACAGGTCATGGCAGCAAATCCAAAGAGCCAGTTAGCTATAGTTCTCTTGGGAACAGCAGAACCTATTGTATTGATGTCAAAGCCAGCCTCTCCCTGGAAGCGGTAGAAACGGTGTCCTGGGATGTGACCATTGTTGCATTCTAGTGGCTACTTGGAGCCACAGGTGAGAGTTGGGTGTGAAGTGAGGACCAGTGAAAAAGAACCATGCCAAGAATGCAACTGTCTTGACTTTCAGAGATACTACATCTCTTCTACAC
This sequence comes from Emydura macquarii macquarii, assembly GCF_026122565.2. Lineage (NCBI taxonomy): Eukaryota > Metazoa > Chordata > Testudines > Chelidae > Emydura > Emydura macquarii. The sequence goes on from NW_027130807.1 coordinate 926,197, forward strand.
CCCATATAGCCCTGGAAGGGAGCCATGAGGGGAAATGCCTATCGCCAGCATACTAAGTCTTCTTTGGGGGACCAGACGCAGGAGACCTCTTGGTCCAACAGCTGGAAGGCATTACACCAGCGTATTGTGGAATTTGTAAGGCCTGGCCAAGACCAAAAGACATCAACAATGGCTACCAGCTACAGCTAATGAAGTTCCCAGTCGTCACAACCTTCTGTGCCCTGGTCTTTGACTTCAGCAGCCAAGAGAATGAGACTGTCCCCAGGCGACAGTCTTCTCTCTTAGAAAACCTCACACCGGGGCATTAAGAGCACACAGCCACCAGCGAACTCACAAGAAGCCGTGGCGTCATGGTCGGATACAACGGCCAGTCAGATGCATACTGGTGTCAGGGGTAAACGCCAGAGGAGAGGGAACTCAAAGGCACAGAGTGCAAGCGCATTCACAGGGCATTGTACTGCAGGACTAGCCTCAGGGCCAGGTAGCTGTAATCAGTTCAGAGAAGTGTCTCATTGCTGCACCCACAGGAGGATGCTCTGTAGCAGGGTGGAGATAGGCCCAAAGCCCTGAAGGCACCAGCGATGCAGGCAGCCAGTCAGTCTTTGCCTAGGCACTCTGGAAGGCGCGGTAGCCCAGGGATCAAGGCTCTGATAGCACCAACACCAATGGTCATGGCCTCGGTGACCACCCAGTTTCAAAAGAAAAAGAAAGGAAGGAGACTACTCAAGAGAGCAGTAAAAGACACAGGGCTAAAGTAGCACAATGCTGACACCAAAACCCAGGACAAACACTGCCAGAGCTGGCAAGTCCCCCGGCGGTCCCTTCACCGAAGGCAGTCTGAAAAGAATTGGCCATGGAACACAGAGGTGCAGACCACGTGCTGCAGGAGGGGACAGCATGAGCTGGCCATACCTCGGTGCTTTGGAGCTCAGGCGGTTCTGGTTTTGTCTCATGCCGGCATCACAAGCCCCAGGCTGGCACTGCACTGGGATGGGTTGTTTGGCTGGAATAGGTGTTCCATGTGCTCTGAGAAGCTCTCCAACTGGGTTCATAGACTCATACACTTTAAGGCCAGAAGGGATCATCATGATTATGTAATCCGACCACGTGCACATTGCAGGCCACAGAACCTCACCCGGCCACGCCTGTAACAGACCATAACCTCTGGCTGATGGGCATGCAGAAAGTCAAGCAAAGAAACTGTGACCTATTCCTTTGGTTGGGTACATGTCAGCAAGTTGACCAGCTTGTCCAATGTGCCTTAAGATATATGAAAAATACAAATGAGCCAATGATATTTCCTGGAATGCCAACAAGATCATGGCAGATCATTGACAGTTGTTTGTTTGCTTGTGTGGAACAAGACTCTCCGTGAATGTTGTGCATTATTACACTGGCCTCTTGGAACTGGAAATCCTGACCATCACTCAAAGGACAACAAACTGAGGGCCATACTGGCTAGACATGGAATCTCCGAAAAGATTATTTTAGATAATGACCTTCATTATTCCTCAGAGGAACCTGCAAACTTTGCCAGTGCATGAGATTGTAAACGTAGCACAGTTAATCTGTGTTATCCACAAAGCAACCAGAGGAACCAGTCCAAAGGACAGAATGTATACCGGTCAAAGCCAAGGCGGATGGCAAAGGCCTCTTCTGCAACCTCTGTCAGAATTCACTTACTGACTCTGAAGTGGGATTCTACTCTCCTATAGAAATGGCACCTGTCACCTCTCCGTGATTCCAGAGCAAATGTGCTCAGTATACCAGTAAAAAGAAGCCCCACCCTGAAAACTCAGCCTGGCCTCTGAAAATGAATTCTTTCCTTCTTATACATCATCACCAGATATAGAGGTTCTGCAGGCCAACTTAGACCCTTGTTGACCTCTCTGCAGCCCCCTATCTTCAGATTAAGTCCTCAGTGTCCTTCACCTTCAGTGGGGTTGCATATGTGTAAATGACTGGAACTGAGGGCATGTCTACACTGCAATCAGGAGGTGTGATTATAGCATGTGGAGACAGACCTGAGTGAGCTTTGATCTAGCTAGATCAAAGCTACCTCGTGTAACAAGAGCAGTAAGGCTACGGCAGCACAGGCAGCTCCACACCTGCGCAGCAGCCTGGGTACCTACTCGAGCAGTTGCTCTCCATTCTCCCACAGCTTCCCTGCTATTGTTACTCAAACTAGCTTTCATCTAGCTCAGTTAAAGCTAGTTTGGTATGTCTAGTTCCACCCCTGATTGCCATGCAGACAGACCCTGCGTACACAATTCTGCTGCTGGTGTGCAAAAAGAACAGAATCCAGCTCACTCTCTGGGAGCTGTGCTAGCACCGCAGGCCTAAGAGGTGTGAAAACCAGCGAACATGTATTTTTCTCAATAAAGCAATCAGATATGAATTATTTTCAAGTGCCCCAAAATGTGCTGAGACTCTGAAAACACACAGGGAGTAGATTTGCTGAGTAACCCCCGGCCAGTTTTACAGAGTCACTTTTCAGAGCAGACTCACGCTTCAGATCACCAGTCCTTATTGAAATGGCTGAAAGGTCAGCCCTCCGTACCTGCTGCTAAGATCCCTACTCTACATGAACATACCAGAAGCTGATAAAAGGCCCTGGGCCAGTGTTTCCAAACCTTGCATCTCCTACTGCAAACACAATTTGTGAATCGCTATGGCAACACGTACTGTGCCAACCACACCAATATCAGCTACTGGGAAGCCATAGTACCAAATATGGCCAATGATTGAAACCCAAGAAAGTTAGGGCTTTGTATGATGCCTCCTGTGACCACTGGGTGCAGGTGGATCATTACATCAATACATCTCAAGTACATGTTGCAAGCCAGAACCTCAGCTGGTGTAAATCGGTCTAGTTCCATTGATTTCAATGGAAACTAGGCCAATTTATACCTTCTGAGGATCGGGTCTTGTGTATGCTTGGATTGTTTCAGTGTAAAGAGCTCAATAGTCATATGAAACCACTTGCCACAGGCAATGTGACTGATTCATATTTCTCTTCCAGATGATTGTTACAACAGACATTGTACATATGAGAAGGATTCTCTGAAAGGAGAGGTAACAAAATGTGCTATTCCCTTTTGCAGTGAAGCCGCTAGTTTTGTTTACCCTCAAGCCTTTCCGAATCATGCCCTTCTAAAGAGAGTCTTCCTTTCTGCTAGGGTGCCTTATGTTTGCAGTCAGCAGGAGCAGATGGAAAGAGAAGCATGCTCCTGACAACTGTGACTGAAACAAGACACAAAACACTGCTCGCTGGATATCAGAGAATATGCCACTTACATATATACAAACCCTATGCTATATTCTGTGACCCAAAGATGCACACATGCCAAAGCTATTTGCATGTAGTGGTAGGGCTGTAAAATCTCACTTGAATTACTGCAGAGTCAGATCAGCTCACGAGCAGCCTTGCAAATGCTCTCCTGGAAGCCAAACCCTGTGCAGATGGAATTGTGCCTAGAATCGGCCACCCAGATCGGGTCCCATTCTTTTGTGGACTCTCTCTCCATTCCCTCCAGCTCATACCCTCCAAGGAAGTAAAAAATAGGCAGACTAATGCCACAAGAGAAGGAGGCACAGTGTAGGCAGCCCGGATGGAGGGAGTCAGACTCATGGGGGCAGCATGGGGAAGTCAAGCAGAAGTAGTAGCCCCAATAAAAGGGCAGGGCAAGAAGGAGAGGAACCTGTTATTTCAGCATCCAAATGCCTTTCCATGGGATTGCAACAAAAATGTGGCCATCTAGGAGCTTTGTATTTATCATTATGTTGCACACTGGGGCCAATCAGATCTTCAAAGTGATAATGGGAATAGAACTCAGATCTCCTGCTTCAAAAAGCACAGGTGCCTACTCCTTAAGCTAAAGAAGAAGCTCCCTTAGCTAGCAGCAGTAGAGTGCCTATGCCACACAGCAGAGCATTTCCAGTTTTATTCAACAGAAAGCAGCGGTGTGCATACATGCTACTCTCTACACATGCAGTTTGTCCCATTCGTACACAGAGGTGTGAATGACAGTATCTTGTATTACTATCGTGTCTTTCATCCCAAAGCACTTCAGACACTATATACCATTCAGACAGCACCACTGAACAGAGCCCATTTCTGTGGTGAAAGGTGGGATCCAGGCAGAACACACAGCACAGGAGAGCAGGGGCAAAATCCTAATCTTATAAAATGCCTGCAAGCCGTAATTTCCATGCAACGCAGACAGGACAACTCAGATTAATGCCTGGTGCTCAGTTTATCTCTCTCAGAAAAAAGGCTAAGTCAACGCAGCTGCAATGTGAACTTGTGATACCGGGCAGCATAGCTGTGTCATGCCTGATACTTAGACAACAAAGCCACCCCTGGATGAAACCCTAGACAATGGCCTCCCAGAGCTTGATGCAATTATGGAATTTCACAGCTCAGAAACCTTCCCTATCCCACAGTGCACTTGACTCTAGTTCATTTGCATGCTGCAGTTTTATTGGTTACAATTAGACCTAGCTGAAACTCAGACTTTTTATTCTGCAGGAAATTCCAACATTTCCAAATTTGATTTTGCTCCACACCAAAATGAAAACAAAAATTGAAATGTCCTGTGAAATGAAATTTACGAAAAAATTTAGTTTCAGGTCAAACAAAACATTTTGCTTAGATTTGGGCTTTTTTTTAAGTTTATATTTTGCGATATAATATAAAATAAATTTCTAAATGAAAAGTCATTTCAAAATGTAAAATCAAAATGTTCCATTTCAGTAAAGTCAAAATGTTCCACTTCAATCTCATTGAAACACTTCACTGCAACTTTTATTTCTAAACGACATTTTATCAAATCCAGTATGCTCCCACAGAAAGTTTTGGTTTTGACAAAACGGTATTCTGACAGAAAAATGTCCCATCTGAAAAAATTTTGACCACCTCCTGTTTAAAATGTCTTGCAACTCTGACTATTTTTAAAATCCAAAATGTAAACCTTTGGTCTGAAGTCTTTGGACTGTTCCCCAGAAATATGTTGTTCCAGCAAGTGATTTGTGAAACTCACTGCTGCAGGATGTTATGGGGAAAAAGAGCTAAGTGAGATCCACAGGCTCTTATACTTCAGTGAAAGCTGATCAGTGACCTGGGATCAGGCAACATGATCACCCCTATCCCTTTGCTATGGTATTGCACAATTACATGTATCATATAGTAGGGAGCATATGGGCTGCTGCCAGAAGCAGGCTACTAGACTAGACAGACCATGGGTCTATTACACTATAACAAAGAGCTGGGATATTGGCCCAGTTAATCACTGATCTATTCTGATGCCTCAAGGAGGTGAAATATCAGATGAGATGGACTCACTGCTCTGATCCAGTCTTTGGAAGATTAAGAAACCTTCCCTCATCCTGACAGTAGAAATTCACTGCACCTTTGCAAACGGGCAGGAGGATTTAGACTTCATGCTCAGTGAGACTGAGGATGAAGATGATCAGGGCCAGCCTTCAGCACAAGCAATGTTCCTGCGGATAGCTGCATTCTTGCTAAACATACACCAATTCCTGGGCTGACTCAGCAACTCACAGGCCAGTCCAATGTCCCCCTCGCCACTTCTCAATCCTCTCCCCTGACCTGGCAGCCTCTTGCTGACTCTGGATGTTACTATAAGAAACTGGCAAAGGAAATAATTTGAAACTGTTCTTTTAAGAAGCCTAATAAAACCACTTGAAGCTGAACAAGAGAAGGAGAGCAGAGAAATGACTCCAAACAGGAGGAGGAGAGAAATGAATTAACTACTCCTTTCAAGCAACCTTTCTGATCCCAGTCGACAGAACACCTCTACAAGATACAGGAATCCCCATCACCAATTTCCCTGGAGTCTGGACAATCAACAATAAAAAGCCCCGCACAGGCAGCAGTGTAGCCTCGGTGTACCCAGATTAATAAACCCATGTGTGTGCTACACATCAGGCAGGCATGTCCCTGTGCACAGAGCTAGCCAGGGCAGGCAGCAGCAGTGGGCTCAGAGAGGAGATCACTGCGGAGTGCCTATGGGGATAACAATACACCTCTAACTCACAGGGGAGGTGGGGAGAAGGGACAGGAGAGCTCTGGTGCTCAGAGCAGTACAGTACTTTGAAATCCAAAGGCCTAGGGAAGCACCAAGGGCTGTAACTGTCAGGAGTCATTCTCTCCCCCTCCACTAGCCTTCATTTTCATAGCACAATTAGAATCTGTTTTTCCAATTGCAGCTTCAGTCAGACTCTCTTGCCTCCCTTGTATCTGACCCTGGCTTGAACTTCCAGCCACTCTGTCCATGACTGCGTGGCCCATCGCATGGGTACGCAGCTGGGCTAACACATCCTCAGGTGCCATAAGGGCTTTTTAAAGGAAGTGAGAGTGAGAGAGAGAGAACATGGCCGAGAGAGAGAACACAGCTGAAACAGAGACGGAGCACAGCTCAGAGAGAGAGAGAGAACCCCCAGCTCAGAAGGAACAAAAAGAGAGTAAGGATGTGGTTCTCAGGTGCAGATGGGCCAGCTCAGGGACCAAGACCATGCAGCTGGGCCTCCCCTATTCACACAGAGTGAGGGACTGAGCCATTCTGAGAGACACGGAGTCATACTATTCCTGTTATCAGTATTGGACAGATTGACCCCCACCCAAGGCACTTAAACCTGCTACAGAGACGCCTGCTACTGTAGCTCACAGACCCTGCCAGCTCAGCCTAGAAAAGACTAAAAATCACGGGCTTAAAGCCCTAAAGCAAATTAAATTGTTACTATGCAGACACCTGCAGAACCCACCTGAACAATCCACACCTTGGCTTTACAGTCATGCAGCAGGAAGGTTCAAGCTGGCTACGGAAAGTGCTACAGACCTTTAAAATTCTCTGGTGACCTTCAGCCCATGGATAAAGCTGCTAGATCTTTATGGGTGGTGAGTCTGGAGTTCAGCAATTGGACACAGGCTGCATTGAATGGGATACAACCACAGCTAAAATCACCCCCCACTCTTACACAGGCAGCATCGTCCCACCTTCTTTCAGACACTGCATGAAGCCGTAAAAAGACAAGTATACTGACTACTGGGAAGAGAACATCAACAACCCAAGCAGCTAGATTGCTCTAGATCCCTCCGCACCAGCAGACCCCCTATCTACAAGGCGATGCATAAAACAGAGCTACGCTCTCACCAAGTATTGAACCAGTGATCCCAAAGCAAAAACAGAAACCAGGACACATTCCACTAGAAACCCAAGGATGGGCGATTTTGTAACCCGCTGTGACAGGAGAGACTGAAACTGACAGGCACTTTTTATTCTGCTGCATGAGATCCAAAGGAAGAGAAGTAGACTTCTTCAAGTGATCAGAAATAGCTAGACTCATTGCAGCAAAGCAAAGAAGAAAAATGACATAACTCTGAGTGAAAAGAAAGAGACAGTGGAAATGTCTTAATGATACATGGCCACCGGCCAGCAGACCCGCAATAGATCATAATAAAAAGTGAGCATATGGTATAAAACCCCCTTACTCCTCTAAAACCCCATCCAAGGCAAAGAGATTTGATGAAGTGTATTAACTTTGGCAACGCCTGTATACTTTGCCATGCCAATAAAGTTACTGAGATTGAAGCTGGGCTGAGAGTGAACACAGATCAGAGAGTGAACACAGCCAACAGAGAGGTATGGAGGAGCTGAAGAGAGGAGGAGAGAGAGAGCTATGGAGGGGAGGGTGAACGTAGCTCAGAGAGAGGTATGGAAAAGAGGGAAGGACAATCGAGCTCGTTCAGAGTGAGGGAGGAGTAGCAGAGGGAGTCAAAGATGGTAGTGGTAGGGGGAGGGATGGAGGAAGAGTGTAGAGAAGACAGTACAGTTCAGAGACGGGCAGAGAGAAGAAACAAGATTCCCCAAAATGTTAAAAATAACACAGATGCCTGAGAACCCAGTTCCCTTTCACCAGGACGTATCATTCTGTTTACAAAACTCTTTCAAAATAAACCACCCTGGCAGCACTGGTTTCCTCCTCCCGGAGCAGCCTCCCTGAGAATCAGCCTGGGAGCCTCTTTCTCTCACACTGGATTTTCTCAGTTTTCTGCTTTTTATTGCTTAGATTTGGTACAAATCTAGCCCGTGGGGGAGTGGGAGACCGAGCCTGCCACCCCCATGAGGAAAGGGAGAGTCGGAGAGAGTCCTGCTGCTGTCACCCCACTGCCCCAGACGCACACAGTCCTGGTGGCCCAGTTCATACCAGCTTTTGCTTCTGTGCCCATTTAAGGGAATGGAAAGTCCAGGCAGCCTGCAAAGCAGCGCACGGAGCTCCTTTTCCCACCATACAAAGTGCGGAGGCAAAAACCCTTTCCAGGACAGAGAGGGAGCTCTGCGCACAAACAAGACTTTCCTATCAGCTTCTTTTCAAAGCTGACAGCTGGAAGGAGCAGCCTGGGGGACGTTTCTCTCTGAGTCTAATTCCAGTAGCAGAATGGGAATCTCTCGGATGAGAGAAGCTTTTATGTTCATACTCGAACCCTGTAGCCCTCCAGGGCATGGAGTCCAAAGAGATAAAAAAAACCTCACCAAATCAAACAGCATGGCTTTTTCCTATCTTGCATCTGAGTCCCGTGGCAATGGGCCTGATGGCTAGGAGCAAGGATCACTCAGATACCTAACCAAACAGCCACAGATTGTCACATTAAAGTCCTTTCAATTCCAGGCTTCCACCACAGGCTGGCTGTTCTGAGAAGGCCAACTCTTATCAATACCCCATCTTAAACAGGGACCATCATCCCACAGAGCTAGTCCAATGGGATTATCCAACACAGCAGCATTGTGGTTTCCCCTGGCAAACCCCATGTCCTGGGGCTATGAAGGATGCCGAGGGGTGCAGTGATTGCTCAGAACTCCCGCAGATAAATGATGATCCCCTTTGCTGTCTGTGGTCCCAGCAAGGAGACGGTGACCCCTTTGATTCATGGTTTTCCTGTCTCTTGCAAGAAGATAGCGACTCCTTGGATGGGTAGGTGCCCATGGCCCTAGTTGGGAGACTGCGGCCCCCCATGGCCAGAGATGGTCCATGCAAACTCTCACCCCTTGCAGCGCAGAAGCGGATCTGCCAGCCCACCAACATCCACCAGATTTTCTGAGCAGCAACCGTGTTGTTGTAGTGCCCATGCTCATGTCTCTTCTGGGGAGCATTCCAGGGCAGAAAAACTGCCCTCGGTATCCTCTAGCAGGGAGGAGTCGTTCCTCAGAGTGCCCTGCATGGCTTCTGACCCATTCTCCTCCTGTTCATCCTGCTCCTCCTGCTCCCGGAGAGTCTGGAGACGTTCCTCCCTGGCCTCCATCAGCTCCTGGGCCCCATCACCCACAAGGGTGACAGTGTCAGCCACACTGGGTGGTGCTTTAACTGGATTATGGTCGTAAGAGAAGAGCCGTAACCCTTTCAGATGGACCAGGTCTGGGAAGTCGACAATCTTGTTGCGGTCAAGGTCAAGGATATGGAGCTGGGACATGCGGAGCAGGGGCTGTGGGAACTCCTCAAAGCGATTCCCATAAAGCCAGAGCCCTCGGAGGCCAGTCATACGCGGCAGGCTGCCTGGCAGTGCCCGGAGTCGGTTGTCACCCATCTGCAAGGACTGCAGTGCAGGCATCTGAAGCAAGGCCCGAGGGAAATGGTACAGGTAATTGTTTTCGATCCACAAGCAGCGCAGAGTCTGGAGCTGGGCAAATTCTGCAGGGAGGCCAAAGAGGCGGTTGCTGCCCAGATAGAGGCGGGTGAGACGGGGCAGGCGGCATAGTGCTTCGGGCACCTCCTCCAGCTTGTTGAAGTCCAGTGCCAGGATGCGCAGCTCCCGCAGTCCCTCGATCTCCTCGGGCAGCTCCCGCAACCCCGTGCCACTGATGTAGAGCTTCTGCAGGCTGCCCAGGGCACACACGGGGCCTGGCAGCCGCTTCAGGTGCCGCCCGGTCAGCTCCAGCGTCTGATCCCCCCCACTCAGTTGCTCCTCCGCACCCGATGGCAGCCGCTCCTCCCTGCCTGAGGACCCTGCGCTGCCCATTCTCATAGCCAAGGGCTGCTGGGACAACGAGAGCCACCGCCTCCAGCGGGGTAGCCCACAGGGGACATGACAACCAGCTATCCTGGTGCCCCCCGGATTGGCCTCCTGGGACTGAGACCAGAGCCCCCTCGGGGTCCTCCTTGTTAGGGCTGGGACTGACCAGCCTCCCGGAGCTGGGACCGGTGCCCCCTTGCACTCCTCCTGCCAGGGCTGGGATTGGGCTCTCTGGATCGCCCTCCTGGGGCTAGGACACGTGCTCCCCTTGGCTCCCCGCTTCCAGGGCTGGGACCGGGGCCCCCGGATCAGCCTCCCGGGACCAGGACCAAAGCCCGCCGGGTTCCCACTGCCAGGGCCGGGCTGGTGCCCCCTGGATCGCCCTCCCGGCGCTAACACCCTGCCCCTACCCGGGATCGGCCTCCTCCCCCCTCCCCGCCCGCGTGCTGCCGGCCCCGGCGCTGTGCGGCCCCGCTGCCTCCCGGCCCCGCGCTCCGGGGCTCCCGGCTCGGTCTGAGCTCGGCTCCCACACACCCGGCGCCTAGCGACTCGTCGCCATGGAAACCCCCACGCGGGACAGCCCGCCTATGGCGGAGCCGCTCGGGCCGGCGGGGGCGGCCTGTCCTCAGGCCCCGCCCCTAGGACACGCCCACTGCCGCGGCTGCTGCAGGCCCGGCCGCCGGCCCCTGGCGCGGGCTTCGCTCCCCTTCCCGCCAAACTCCGGGTCCCCGGCAAGGCCGAGGCTACAGGTGGCGCGGACTCGCACGGCAGGGCTGCGGCCCCCGCCACAGGGTCACCCGCGCCCCTTCCCCACTACAGCCACCCGCCGCACAGCCCCAGCCCGGCTACAGCCACTGCACAGCCCCAGCCCGGCTCCTCTGAGAGACTCCCCTCTCCTCCCCTTCCCCAGCTGCCGTCATCACCCGCCCTTCCTACAGCCACCGCACAACGCCAGCCCAGCTACACTGAGAGGCTCCCCCCTGCTACACCCACCAGAGGCCTTTCTGCATACACAGAACCTGCCTCTACTCCATGCCATGCACACACCTGCCTAGTTCCTACAGCTCCCTCAGAGACACACACCCCTGCGCAACAGAGTCAGAGGGAAAAGACTATATCCCTGGCTACTCTTGTTATTTGTGTACCCAGGAGTACGGATGAGCACCCCAAGACTTGTCACTGCCTTGACTGCTTGGCAAGTACTGCTGCAGATGCCACTGCCACAGAAAGTTTTCCTTTTTCACTGTGATACCATCTTCCCTAGGTTAAACTGAAGCCAGCTTCCTTTTGTCCAGGTTCCATCAGACACACCAGTGCCATCCCCTACGTTGGGGACACTGGAGATGTAGAGCTGGGTGTCATCAGCCTATTAATGGCATTCGATCTCATGGGATCTCAGCCTCCTCTAAAATTCTCAGATCAGTCCTTTCTCCTTCATATGGCAACCCACTGGGCACGCCTCAGACTGCACCAACATCCCTGCTCACGCAGCCAGCCATACAAAACAGGACCCATCAATCCTTATCCTCCACACCCTCGACCAATCAGCACATACACACAGCACCACACCACTCCTGTCTTCTTCCATTTAATCCACCCCACACACTCATGTTCAACCAACAACCTCCAGGATGCCAGCATACTCAACCAGCTTTCCTGGAAACACACAGAATCACTCTTCCTCACAAACCCAACTAAGGTCCTCCCACAAAACCCCAACCATCTCTCATACACTCAACCACCCTTCTATATGTGGACTGGCACATAGACAGGCCCCCCCCCCAGGCAGCTCCCAGGCTTTGGATTAGACTGCACTTAGATAAGCAAGGTCTCCCAAGCAGATTGCATAGCTTGGATTGGGCTGGTACACTGGGAAGTTCCTTTGACCAGGAGAGTTATTCCTTTATCGTTTATCCTATGGCGCTTTGGCACCAGGATACCCCACTCAGGGGTGGAACTGTCTTCATAGCTGGATCTTGTACAGTGGTGAGCACATCGCTGGCAATCAGCAAATAAATACTAAACCCTGTTTGCCATCCTCCCTGTAAGAATTACTTGATCCCAAAGAAAGATCAGGCCTGTGTCCCAGCTCTTGGGAGAGGGAGGAGAGGTATTTTTGTTTGTTACCCATAGGCCTGGTAGTTTTGTTGTGAGCTCCTGTGAGAGGCCGGAATGGATTGCGCTGACAAGAGTTTATTGATCTCCCAGCAGAATGAAGCCCATTAGCCCAGAGGTTACCAGAGGTCACAACAGCTGCCTTTACTTTCCCCTCTTCCCTCCTCATCTCACCTCATCCATTTTCAACCAAATCACATTGAAAACAAAATTCCCCCATGTGATGTGCAGTCTGTATCTTTTCTGCATCCTCTCCCTCCCACTTAATGCAACATACATGAGCTCAAGCATCCTGCAACAAAATCATGAGGCACATACACCAACATACTGATCTCAGGCCCATTCTTACACACAGACACTTGCTGTATGTGCATAAACCTGCAGATCTGTACACCCAACTGAACTCACCTCTATGTACTTGGGCATATGCACACACAAGCACAGTATTTGTACACAAATGTGTCAACAGAAAGAATATACATACACATTAAAATTACATGCAGACACAAAACACTGAATTTGCACCCATGCACGCTCTATGCCATACACAAATACTGAGATCACCTACATGCCCAAACATACATGCATACACACACAGAAAACTCAAGCGCATTCGTACACAACCACATGTGCCTAAATACACACAGCAAACAAATACAAACATACATGCATTTCTATTCTGTTCTACGTAGGTTCATATGCCATGCCACTGCTGCGGTATCTAAAGGCTTACACACACCAAACATTCGTGCACACACAAACATACATGCACACATAAACTACAGCAGCACCCAGACTGGTTTCTTTCAGAGACTCAGTCGTGCTTATCCCTTTTGAGATACTGGGTTTTGACTGCCCTGCACTGACCTTTGTGTCCACTGCATTCTGAGAATACAGCAAAGGTCTGCATCACTACCTATCTCTAGAGCTGGTGGTCCTGCTGGAGATGATGGGCTAGATCCTTGGATGGTGGGAATGGATATAGTAAAAGGAATTATGCTGATGTAAACCAGCTGAGCTTCTGGCCTTTCCCTCAGCTTACTCCTCGCCATCCTCAATTCTCTTTTGCCCCTAGGTACCTGCTCTTTTTACACAATGTTCCCAAACATTGTCCACTAGTTGCCTCACTCATATTCAGTGTCAGTGAGTTTTAAAGTATCAAGTCCTGTCTCCTCTCCTTTATCCAGGTTCGGTTCATGGAAACGCTTGCATCTCTTCATCTGTTGACATTCCTAAATTTCCTATCCTCCAGAAATAGCTAACAAAGCCACCATTTCTCTTCCTCAGCATAGTCTGGCTACTTTGGTTCAATGTGAGAGCATCTTCTCTCCTTCCCTTTTTCTACCCTTCTCCCTGCGGCTGTCAGTGAGCTCCCCCTTCTACAGGAGAAGACAGCCACCCTCTCCAGATCCACTCACCCCACTCTCAGCAACCCCTGCCTCATTCACAGGTTAGAGAAACAGCTTAACAACCCCAGAGCGCTCTGAAGTACCAAGTGGAGACTCAGTGTAATAGAAGAAGATCATGGGCAGAGCCAAGATCCTGATCTGGGACCACAGATCCCAACCCCTACCCCCATTTTTGCATGTCTCATCCCATCAAAACAAAAGATGGGTTGGGCTAAAGTTATCAATCAGCAGCTGTGTATCTCTTATTGCCTCATACATCCCTTCATATGTATTTTGTACCCAGCCACTTTCCTGCCTTAGTTCCCTCTTCAAATCAGCTGTGTCATCCAGAAGACCTTCCCTGGGAAAAATTATACTCAGACAGCCCTCCAGTGGCAGATGTCCAAATGACAATCTCCCACAGATTGCATATGGGATACCTTTACCTAGGCAAAATTCCCACCAATTTCAACAGGAGTTTGCCAGAATAAAAATGGAGGCTATACAAAATAAGGACCCCAGTCATTAGGAGTTTTGTAGTAAGGAGAGTGTACATGTGGCCTCATGGTTCATTGCACAATAACTCAGTGCTAACAGTGGGGTAAGAATATGATTAGAATATCTTAGATTAGCTAAAATAGATAGTCTGAGGTTCATTTCTACCACCACCCCCACTAGCATTGGAACATACCTAAGAGATGAGAAGCCACTCTTCAGGTATGGGGGGGAGCTGTTTCTTATAGTAAAATATAAGCTCGACCAGGCAGCCACTCAACCCCCTCTCACAACCTTGGCTCAGGCGGCCCCTCACACCTTCTAACTCTCCTGGGTCAGGCAGCTTCTCACCCCACCTTATTCCCCTGGGTCAGATGGCCCCTCATCCCCCTGGATCGGCCCAACATTCCACTCCACCCTCACTAATGGGGCATCACACAGACTGTGCTGCCACCTGTTTGATCAGCTAGAGGGAAGGGGTGTCTCCACCCAGGTGTTACCCTGTTGCACACAGACTGACCAGAGGCAAGACCTGCTGCTATACAAGAAGTGCTGTTACTCACACATCTGCGCAGACTCTAAACAATCTGTAACAAAACTGGGAGCCCCAGAATCTCAGAACCATTCATTAATTTTGGGTGTCCAACCTGAGTTCCTGATTTTCATAGGCTCTGAGCTCTAGCATCATAATTTGTGTTACAGTGGCAGCTAGAGGTACCAACCAAGATGAGGTCTTTAGTGCAAGGTGCGGCACAGATGCGCTGTGAGAGATCATCTCTGCTGCAGTTGAGATCAGGGCCTATTGTGCCAGGAGTTATAGACACAGTGAGAGACAGGCCCTGCTCTGCAGAACTCCCAATCTACATAGACAAAGGAAGGATCATTATCCCCATTTTACACATGGGGAAATGAGGCCCAGCGAGATGCAGTGATTTGTCCAAGGTCCCACACATCTGGGGCAGATCTAGGAACTGAACCCAGGTCTTCCAATGCCTCTCTTAGCCCACCTTCCCTTTCATGTGCCAAGTCCCATTGCTTTCCTTGGGGGCTGGGGGTGCTCAGTGCCTCTGTAACTCTGACCCCGATTGTCTCAGGCCATGATCAGTTTTAATTTTAAACACAGAAACGGAAGCCAAAGAAGGAGAAACAGCAGCCTCGCCAACTCGCCAGCCAGCATACTAGCACCCCTCTGCAGGATTCATTACACAAGCCCAAGTGCAGGCTAGAACAGTAATTGCAAGAGTGCACAATCTTCTCCCTGTTTCCAGGCCTGCTCACGTGAGCCCCTGCTTCCCCCTGAGGGCATGTGTGTGGGGGGGGAGAGAGAGGAGGGGGGGAATTAACCCTGTACTTACTGGAGAGAAATATCAAGCGGCACTCGTGCACAGCTGCTGTCACACACAAGCACTGAATCATACGCAGGCAAGTATGAGGGCATGTCATAAAGGCACCCATATGTGAATGCACAGCCACAACTCACACACACCTCCTGAACCTGTGCTGTGGTGGACGCTGCTCTCTCAGGCCCTGATCCAACCACACTGAAGTGGACGGTTGTCTATTGACGTCTGTGGAGCAGGCCCTCACTCCAGGCAATGGCTGTGACTCACTAGCGGGGTGAGCCATCAGCTGATCGGCCTTCTCTGTACACCCCTTAAACAGTGTACCTTGGTTCAGTCCCTCCCTGCCAGTTTTCCCCTTATCCCCAGTCACTTCTTGGCTGTGTCCCCAGGCTAGCTATTTTGGTACCAACTCCTCTTCAGTCCTTTATATATCCGTTGTCATGAGTAACGCTCGCTCTGAATGAGTCTCACTCCAGATGGTTGTAAAGGTAACAGGGAATTTTTTTTTCAGTGCTATGTACAGCTCTGTCTGTCTTCTGAGATTAAATCAACAACCAGCATACGTTTCAGCTCCACACCCATATGCTCTCTTCCTGCTAGGGCATCGCTGGTGCTCTGAACATGCATGAAACAGTGGTCCATTACCTAAAGCATCATCATTGTTGGGATCACCTACCATGTACAGGCATACACACAAACATGCACATGTGCACGGGATCCATGCGCGCATGCACATAGAGTCAGATCCAGAACCACCACTCACTCACTGCTCACCGCTCACAAATGCAAGCCGCACAGGGAGAGGCAATCTTGGGAAAGTGCAGCTAATCCATCTGGAGAAATACACCCCATAGATGGATACTCAGTAGGAATGAGACTCCCAGGAGGCAGTAAGACTAAGGCAGAGATCCGGAGTTTTAAGGGACAGCACATTAAATGTGCTAGGACAGCAAAAATAAAAAAGTCAGTGTGCTTCTGTGCTATGTAGGCAAAGGTAGTGGATAGGGCACTGAATTGGAACTAAGGAGACCTTGGTTCTATTCCCAGTTCTGCCACTAGTCTGGCTGAATGGTCTTGGGCAAGTCACATCACCTGTCCATGCCTCAGCTTCCCCATCTGTAAAATGTGAATAATGCTACTGACCTCCTATTATCATGATACTCATAAGGGCAGGGAGGTCCCCCTATCTGGCTCTGCTGACTGGCCACCTGAAGTCAGTTTGGGGGCCCACAGCACCAGAGAGGCTTTGACAAACTGACGTGCGGTCAGAGAAGCATAACAAAAAGAACCAGCTGGGCCAGAGGGGCTGATTTACAAGGAGAGAGTAACGGAGTGAATTCTGTCCTGCCTGGTTAAGTCAGGGGGGCAGTGGGGGCAGCCCCCACAGCATGTCACACTGATGAGGACGGAAGGATTCTTGGGGGGGGAGAGGATGTGGGCGGGTGGGTGGGAAGAAGGGAGGGGAAGAAGAAATAATGGGGTGAGGGAAAATTTCAGCTGCCTACCAGGAAAATGTTCCCACTGTGGGAACCAGGCCCCTTGGGACATGAAAACTGGACTCAGTTTCCCCCGGGGGAGAATCCAGGTTAGGTGTGTGCAGGAGGAGCTATGGCCAATGGAACCAGTGAAACTTACTCATCTCTAAATACGCCTGCACACACTACAGACATGATGCACACACATGCACACACACACACACACACACCAACCAGTTCTTTGCCTCTCTCAAAATTTCCCCCCTCTCCCTCCACTTGCAGTTTCCTTTACTATCAAGAGTTACATGTGTTAATCCAAGGCTCCGGGCGAGCTGTGGCCAGAGAAGCCCTGGGCTGTGTAGCAGGATTGCGGGGCAAAGCCAGCCTCTCCTCTGCAGTGTGTCTGGGGGAGATCAGGTGTTGGCAGGCTCAGGTATGCTGGGAAACTGAGGCTGGCTTCTTTGGTTTCGCTGATGGCACTTGGCGTTGTCAAGGCAAGAGGGCCCCATACCAGCTCATGAAACATGCACTAGGAAAGGAAACTACACCCCAGAGAGAAACATGAGAGCTGGAAAGCAGGAGAGATCATGTTTTGGGGTGGAAACTGAGACCGAGGGCAGGCGTGAAGCAGGTGTGCATTACAGCCTTAGGGGCCAAAGGTCAATACTACACCGAACGGGGAAAAGGCCTATGTCTTGTATCACACATGCAGGGAGATCCCACTGAGCCTATATGCATCACACCATCCTGGGCGCCTGAAGACCCTACTGTGTGTGTGCATGCATCACACCATGCTGGGACTGTGGAGGGAGTGTGTATGTGTGTGTGTGTACCTCACACTATGCTGGGAGTCTGGAGACCCTACTCTGTGTATGCGTGTGTGAGTGCACAGGCACACAACACCTTGCTGGGAGTATAGACACCCTACTTTGTGTGTGTCTGTTGATGTACACCACACCATTCTGGGAGTGTGCAAACCCAACTGTGTGTATGTGCATAACATCACACCATGCTGGCAGTGTGGAGACCTTACTCTCTCTGTGTGTGTATCAGACCATGCTAGGAATGTGGAGATCCTACTCTGTGTGTGTGTGCACGGGTGCGTGCGCGCATGCACACCTCACCATGCTGGGAATAGCGAGATCCTACTGTGCATGTGTGTAACATACGAGGCAGGGAACGTGGCGTGTGTGTGTACATAACACCACGCTGGGTGTGTGGAGACCCTGCTTTGTGTGTAACATCACACCATGCTGAGACCGTGGCAACTCTACTGTGTGTGTGCACATCACGCCGTACAGCAGATTATGGGGCATGGGAAAGGATCCTATTACCTGTACATCACCCTATACCGTGAAGTGCTGGTGAATTTGGGACATGCTGCGGGTGTGGGAATTAAGCTGCCTGCTCTTTGGTTCAGGGAGGGGAGCAATTGCTTGGTAGGACGAGTCATTAAATGCAGCGTGTGTAGCTGACCAGTGTGACAGAACCAGGAGAAACGCAGTGGTGTGTCAGACTGTATATTAACATGCACCAGCTGGCAGATGAAGAGACAATTCCAGCCCATCGCTCTGCTATTACACCTCTCCCCTCTGGGTATGGACACAGTGCAGCTGGGGCTTTCAGCACACAAGGGAAAGCTCACCGGTCGGTTCATAAGCACGTGCATGAGCTGGATGGCATTACCGCCGTGCTGGGGCACCTGAGCCAGGCAGCAGCAGGCAGTGTCAACAGCACAGCTGCCTCCACAATCCCAAAGCAGCACTGCGATGGAGCTGTGAAAGAGAAACAGCCAGGCAGCGTGCGATCCCACCAGGCAAACCCAGCATGACGCAGCTGGAGTCAATGCAGTGCCCTGGATTTAGATCGGGGCACTGGAGAGCAGACGATGAGTGAAGACTTCTCTGAGCAGGTGGGAGCCAGGGGGATATCACAGTGTGACCTAGCCACCCTGGTTCTGAGCGTACCTCTGCGTGGCAGGTTCATTTCCCTGTCTCCAGAGCTCAGCAGCCTCTGCTGGGCCTCGGGTGTCTTGAGTAACAGGGCTACATTTGACGAACAAGTCACCAGATCCTCAGCTGGAGTCAATGAGTCTTGTTCCACTGACGTCAACAGAGCTATGAAAGCTTAGCCCAGCCGAAGATCTAGTCCAAATGATGTAACGGGCTAAAAGGAGGCAACCCTGCCACCGAATTCAGTGAGGACATAAAGAACGGTGAAAGCTACAAGCTAGGGGCACATGGGCCAGAAGACATGTGAACATGGGTGTATTTGGGTGAGAAAATGGGTGTCTTAGGGTAGAACACAGGTGTAAATGGGTAAGAAGAGGGGTGAAAAATCAGTATCAGTAGATAAGATGACAGGTGTAAGTGGCAGAGGAGTGTGACTTCTGCTGGTAGGTGCTCCCTGGGTGTGCACAATGAGGGTAATAATACACAGGGGAAGGGACTGTAGCAGGATGGTGCAAGTCACACCCGTGTCTACCACTTACACTTGACATGTCACCAGCCCGTTTTCAACACGGTTGATTGTAAAGGGCCCTGTGATTGTAAAGGGGCAGCACATCCCTCTGGAGAGACAGCAGAGCTGGGAAAGGCCCCTTGGAGCAGAGGGCCAGCGAGCCTAATATCCTCCTGTCCCTGAAGGGTCAGTGCCAGATGCTGCTGAGGCAGCACAGCCGAGTCCATGAAGGTCATGCTGCACCAAAGGGGGTCGTTTCTCCCTGTCCCCAACCAATCAGCAACTCAAGCTAGCGCTAGGCTGAAGCAATGACTGTCACTCCCTACCCCAACCATCCTGGCCCTTCCTAGCAGCTGCAGCAGGAAGGTGGGGAGGCTACGACCATAGATTAGTTCGTATCCCACCACCCCCAGGCTCTGGCATCTCAGCCGAAGGTCCAAGGCCAAATTCTGCAAGCCTCTGGGAGGCTGGTCACCACCCTGCAGAGGTTCCCGCAGGGGGGTGCTAAGCTCTGTTGGGATCATGCTCAGCTTCCTTCTTCAGTCAGAGCTCTCTCACTGTGTTCCAATGCTCATGGCTGGCAGGGTCCATCCACGAGCCCCTTGGGCAGTCTGCACCTCAGCCCCTTGGCCACATTCCCACAGCCACAGCAAATACTGCAGGAGTCCCCCCCCACACACACACAAAGGAACCCTGCTGCAATGTCTTCTCTGCCCCTTGCCCCTAGCCCTGAACTAATGCCCCGCCTCTCTGGGACCCCTGCAGTAATACTTCCCCCGGAACCCCCACACTGAGAGTTTCAAAGACTATTGGGATGGGTCCTAGGCCCCAATAACAGCCCTAGGGCCCTGCAGGGACCCAGTGGTGAGCTGGGATAGCCCAGGCTGTGGCTGCGGCACGTGTCTAATGGTTAAATCCATTCACTGCTGCACACAGCCCAGCTTCTCTTCCCAAGTCAAAGGGCCTGATCCTGCGTGGCGCCAGGCACCTTCCTCTCCCACTGCGGTCACTGCTCAGTGCCATGCGGGATGGGGCCCAAATGCCAGGAGAATGGAATTGCAGGGCCCAGGGATGCCCTGTCACCTCACACCCCCCCAGCCAGCGCAAGCAAAGGGCTGACGCGCACAGGGGACCTGGCAGAAAGGAGCCGCCCCAGTGCTGGGGAGGGGCTGTGCTCCATTTCTGTCAGGACGCACGAGCTGATTCCTCAGGTGAAAAGACCCGATCCAGCTCCTGCAGGAGCACATGGGTACCACCAGGCACAGGATGAGAGCCAACGAGCTGGGGTCGGCTCGCATAGCAGAGGGGCTCCCTTGTGAGAACAGCCGGGCACAGTGGTGAAAGGGGATGCTGGGGTCCTTGGGGAAGACAAGATGGAGATATTTATGGGGGCCATGAGGAGGAGGAGAAGTCTATGGGATCTAGATGGGGGGCTGGCAGCAAGGCTGGGGGAACCGGGCTGCTCCACTTGTCCCTTGGAACACCAGCAACTCCCAAAGGGCACCGGTTCAACACAGGCGCAGTAACAATGGGTGTCTCTCACCGGGTGGTTGCCAGGCCCTCCCCACCTTCTCTGCCTGCGTGCAGTGAGGGCAGATGTAGGAGGAGCAATGAACCTTCACTGGGTGATTATTTCTCTTTATAACCTTGGAAAAGTAAAGCCAGTGGAAGACTCTAAAGCCTCTGCCTGGTTGGGGGAGACCATCTCTGGAGCCTCTGCCTCGCCGGGGGGGACCAGTCCCTCCAGGATGGAGGCACTGATCTGCAATAAAGCAAAGAAGAAGCAAAGTGGGTCATTGAAGCCTGGCAAAGGGTGTGGTCCCAGAGGGGAATGAAGAGGGTGGTGTGGCCCTGGGAAACCCACACCACCTCTCCAAAGGCTGGGGAAAGGAGAGGGATGAGGAGTGGCAGCCTTTCCTACAGCTGTCATGCTCCTCCACTCTTCGGAAGGGCCTTGGACTCTCCTCCCAACATCCCCGGAGGGGAAATGCCACGAGCTGGGTCCTGGAGGAAGCCATCACTGGGGAGCAGAAAGCCGGCTCCAGGCCCAACAGATCCTGACACCTGGTTTCATCGGTTCCAGAACCAGGGTGGAGCACCCACAGCTGACGAGCCAGGTCTCTGATGGGTGCGTGCCCTGGTGCTTCCTGTGCCTCCCACTTCCTGGCTCGGGGGCAGCACAATCCCAGCCCTGCTACCTTGGGCGGTGCCCCACGAGCCCACGCTGGTCCCTTACCTACTTGGGTACAGCAGTTTGGTAGAGCGCAGAGAAGCGGTTGTCGTGAGGGGTATCGCGGTAGAACGGGTCCACCGTTGTGATCGTCCTGGGAGCAGAGGGGGAGCGTGTCACCGAGGGAAGAGCAGGGGCAGGAGGGTGTCAGGGGGAGGGAAGAGGGCAGAGGGACACCCAGTGGGAGCCAGCCAGCCCCACCTGCCGACGTGGGGATGGACCCGTCTTAGGGTCTCCGTGGCATTGGGGTCGCTGCCCAGGTCACTGACGTGGTTGTTGGTGGCGAAGCCGCCCGACTGCTGGGGCTGGATCCCTCCGTGGGTCCATCCTTCTCGGTCCACCCCCTTGAGGGTGTTGTCATAAAACCTGCCAGAGGAGAGGAAACATAGGCCAAGAGTTCTGCGTCCTGCTGGGTCCATCAGCTGCTTGTTTCCCTCCCCACTGGCTGGGTGATCCCTTCCCACCCCACACACACAGTAGGGCAGGGCACCATGACTCAGGCCAAGAGACACACAGGGCAGGCACATGAAGAGAGAGGAAAGCGTCCCACAGAGGCTGGGTGGGCTGCGGACGGCAGAGCTCCCCCAGAGGCAGGGGGAAGGGGGGATCCCCACAGGGGCAGGGTGGGCTGGGGATGGCAGGGTAGAGCTCCCCCCGGAGGCAGGCAGTGGCAGTGTTTCAGACTCACTTGGAGTTGTAGCTGCTCAGGTACTTGCTGGGCATGTTCGGGTCATAGGGGGGTGTCAGGTACTGCTTGTTGTTGATGCTGAATCCAGAGAGTTCCTGGGGAGGGACACAGGGCAGGGCTGAGCTGGCCAGGCCGAGGCGCCGTGCGGGACGCTGGCAGGGGGCACAGGCCGTGTTCGCACTCACCTTGTTTCCCACATACTCCCGGCCCAGCAGGTTGGTCTGGCTCTGCGGGGGCCACTGGAGCCCTCGGAACTGAGCGTGGCTCAGGGGCCCTGACCCCTCGGCCCCGGGGTGAGGCGCTGTGTGCGGTGGGGCCTAGAGGGGCAGAAGGAGACCAGGTGAATGGGGGGATAGTCACAAGTGGGGAGGGAGGAGACGGAGAGGTCAGCACACCAGTAGGTTACAGGCGGAGAGCAGGCTGCAGGCAGGGGAGGCTTCTGGCAGACAGGGAGGACTGAAGGCAGGATGGGGGGTGCAGGCAGAGAGGGTGCAGGCAGGATGGAGGCTTGGAAGGTGCAGGCGGGAGAGAGATAGAGGGTCCAGGCAGGATGGAGGCGGGGTGGCAGGTCGCTCACCAAAGCACTGAGGCCATTGTCTTTGTCTCGACTGAATCCCGTCTCTCGCTCGGAGCCCTTCGACAGCACGGGCAGGAACTCGTCGCCCTGGTGGGAGAGGGACAAAGTGACACAGCCTGGGGCAAAGCGTCCCCTCCCCGATCCCAAGTGCGGTGCAGCCACCAAGCTGGCCCCCACAGGGGGAGCAGGGAAGAGGGCGTCACGGCCAGGCCTCTGTGGGATCACCAGCCTGGATCACACTGGAAACCCACCAAGCATTGGGGCTTGGCCACCCAATACAGGACCTTGGGAGACGCCTCCCCAAATGGCTTTCCCAGTATGGAGCTATAGTCCAGAAAGACCCTAACTCTGCCCTCCCCACCTAGTCTCTGGTGACTCCCCTGCTCTGCCCTCCCTCCCATGTCTGCATGACCTTCCCACCCCTTAGCCTACACTTTGCCACCCTCCCTCTGCCCCTCCCTGTCTCCCAACTCCCCCGCCCCTCTTACATGGGGGAAAGCACTGGGCAAGAAATCCGTCTTGGTAATGCTGATGCCAGGCTGGCTTCTCTGCAAAGGAAATGTTGGGTGGTGAAATGAGGCCACTCCTGCACACAGGATGGCCTGGGACTCCCCAGAGAGGCTGGGCCAGGCCTGGCCAGCTCCTCCCCTTGGGATCTAAGGGGGATCCCTTGGGATCTTACTAAGGAATCTGCCAGTGTATGGAGTTGGCCCATGAGATACTGGCCCCAGGCTGGTAGGGATGAGGCCAGGCTGTGGGCGACCTCCCCTCTCTTCCACCACGTGGCCCCGGGAGGGTGGTAGGGCTGAGCTGTGTGTGGTGGGGGGGGAGGGCAACGGTGGTTGGAATGCTGGGCCCCAAACAGCTGCTGCCTTGGCGTGTGTTCCAGGGCAGCCCTGATGAGGCACAGGAGCCTTCGGCCTCCCCCCACGTGCCGCTCAGAGACGAAACAGTGCTGAACAAAATGGCCGGGGGACAGGAACCCCACTGGAGTGGCTGGGATACCGGGGGGGGTGGCAAGCTGCACAGACTCATGGGTAAGTCCGGGCCTGCACAGCAGGTCACAACCAGGGCCAAAGAGGGTGCTGAGCTCCACTCAGCCAGTGCAGAGATGACCATGCGGAGGAGCGAAGGCCAGAGCCCAGCACCTACTGGCTCTCCCGAAGGAAGTGGCAGGACAGCAAGGGGGCCCTGCTGGTTGCCCTCAGTGAATCCTGTCTCCTCCTTGGCTCCAATCGTCTTCCTCTGGAGGAAATCTGTAGTGGGAAATGGGGCGGGGGGAGAAGGGAAGTACACAGTTACCCACATTCACAGAGTGAGTCTAACGACTCCGGGCAGCCACCCACATATCTAGGCCACCTAAATTCATGTCACGCAGCCCCTCAGGGTTTGAGCCTCCGACCTCTGGCTCTAAGTCCACCAGCCTCGCCTGCCTGTGCTGAAAGATCAGCTCCATTAGCAAAGGCTGGTGCTGGCTCATCAACCTCCATTTGGTCTAGCCATTAAAGGGAGACAGAGCCACTCACAGGGAAAGCACGACTTGCATCTGCCTTAGCCTCCCCTTTAACGGGGCTGACAGCTGAATGAAAAATGAGGAGCGTACGGGAGCTGAGAGCACCAGAGAGGAAACGATCGCTGGACAAGCCAATAGACACAGCTAAGCTGGGCCGCGACAACTGTGAAACCAGCACACATAGGAGGGGGAGGAGGTGGTCCATGGGGAGCTAAGATCGCAGGGAGGGCCCTGAACTGTTCTGGAGAAACAGCGAGTGAGCTTGGGCTTGGGCTACAGCAGAGTGATGCAAGTAGATAGGGGGCTGCACTTCCCCCACCACTGCAAGGCAGCTGCCTCTGGGGTGGAATGTGTTTACCAGCTCACAGTGACCCGACACAACAGCTTAGGACAGGCAGGGAAAACAAAGAGCACAGCCAATTGGAACTGCTGGGGGAATTTAGGGAGGCAGAAGATAAGCACCTGAACTGGAATTTGGCCAGGACACCGGGGCTTAAAAGTCCTGCTCTTAGCAAAAGTCCCAGGGGATCTTTAATAATCACAAGCAGTCGGGAACTCGGCTTTACGTCTCAGCCAAGAAACAACGTCCTCCACCATGCCCCCTGGCACCAGGCTGGGACATTGGCTCTTTACAGAGTTCCCTGCCTGCCTGTCCAAGTGCTGCTTAGACAGGAAGGGATGGCTGGGGATTGGAAGATGGCATGGGTACAGGTGTAGCTCCAGTGAGTGAGCCAAGGGAGGAGGCCTGGCTTGCTGCCCCAGGACATGGCTCAGGAGGGTGCAAGGGGTTCCAAGAAGGCCCGTACCTGGCTGCCCGGGAATATCGAAGCGGAACTTGGAGTTATACTCAGTGGACATGTAGAGAGGCCCCTGCAAAGAGCATGAGAGAGCAGTGAACCTGGGGGGAAGAGAGCAGCCTTGCGTCCACCCTGCCAAGAGACCCATACTCACCTCCCCAGCCTCGTACCCATCCTCTCAGAAGACCCCCCTCACCCAGGGCTCTCAGACACCCTGCCAGAATATCCCCACTCACCTCCCCTGCATGCCCAATCTCACACCTGTCCTGGCAGGAGCCCTCCTGTCTGGTGCCAGTGCATCTCCAGCATGCAGGCACTCCAGCATGTAGGCACACCAGGGCTGTCCCCCTGGCTTTGCTGCAACACCCAGGACAAGGGACGAGTGACTTCTCTCTCCTTTGCACTGGTGCCCGCAGGGGGTCAAGGCCTGGGGAGAGCCCTGTCTCTGCTTGCCGGCGCTGCACTCACATGTCTGGCGTTCTCCCCGTCGACGGAGCCTTTCCCCTGTGGCTTGTGCAGGACTGGGAGGTGTCTGGGCTCCAGCCCCGTGATGGCCTGCGGCCCCTGCTCCCGCGTGTCGAAGTGGACTTTCTTAACCTGCAGAGGGAGCCCCTCTGGTGAGTCCCAGGGCAGCGAAGCACCAGGTCCCCAAGCAGCCGGGCTGGACCATGCTGCACAGGGCACTGCTGAGCCTCTGTATCCCCACAGGGACTGATCAGAGACAAGGGTGGAGGAACCCACATGCCTCCGGAATGGCTTGTATCCACCTTTGCTGCAGGAGGCGATGGGGAGTGTCCCAACTGCAGGGCTCGTGCCCTGGGAGGTTAAAACGTGGGCGTGGGAAGGCAGGGAGGAACATCGCGTGTGCGCAGACCCGTGCACGGGTGTTAAATCAACTCTGCCAGAAGCTAACTGCCTCTGTGCGCCCCCAGCTGCAGGGCAAGCCCCCGTGCCCTGCTGCTGCTTCATCTGCCCCGGAGGTGCCCACTCTAAGGAGGAGAGGGCAGAGCAGACAGGCATGGACCAGGCCCCATGGGTACATCTACATTGTAAACCCAGATCTGTGGGAGCCGGACTTGTGGACTCCGTGTTTCGACGCCTGCACCTGTCGTCCCCCCACTGCCTTGTAAACCTGGGCTTACAATTGCTGGGCCAGGGTCTCTCAGCCGTGCTAATGTGACCGTACTGCACTACGCAGACCTTCTGATTCAGGTCTGTGGCTTGAGTTGTGACCGCACTGCAAAAGGACGAGGCTTGGACCCAAGTCAAAGTCTGACATGATTCTAGTGCCTGGGTCTTGAGAGCTTACTGCCCCTAGTAGACTGATTTGTGTGTGGATGGAAGGGAACCTGGGCTTCGTATGCAGTGTAGATATACCCAAAGGTGCTAGGCACTGTAAAGACACAAAACCAAAATGACCTCTGTCCCAAAGACCTTATGATCAATGACAAGAGACAACAGATGGGTACAACCCAAGGTAATTTTTGAGTTCCATTTTCCTTGTTGCACATAGTTAATAAAGTAAAAGGGTCACACTGTGTGTAGTTATTAAAGGGTTAAAGCCCTCTCTGCCCTTAGCCCTACAGTCTAGTACCAGCTCTGGGATGGAGCGTACCAACTACACAATCCTCTAGCCACTACGTCACTAGGTTGCATTCCCAGTGACAAATCAATGGCAGTCAGACTCTCCAGCCCATGAGCAGGCCACGCACAGAGCCAAGGGCTCACTGGACACTTACTGCTTTGGTGGTGGGGAAGGAAATGGGCTTATCTCGAACAAACCCGCTTCCTGGCTGGTAGACACTCCAGGGCAGGGGGTACTTGCCATCAGGCACCTGAAGGGGGCGGAAGTGCTTGGTGGTCACCGTATTGTAGTTATCTTGGAGGAGCTGTCTGGAGCAGGAGGAAGAGAACAAGTGTGGGAGAATGATAATAATAGCTAGGTCTCCTGTAGATCTCCTGGTGCTCTAGAAAGGAGGTCAGGGTCCTTGCAGATGAGGAAACTGAAGCACAGGCAGGGGAAGTGACTTGCCCAAGGTCGTCCAGCAGGCTAGGGGCACAACTGGGAAGAGAAGCCAGGTCTCCCAAGGCCCAGCCAAGTGCTCCATCCACTATCATGCTGCTGCATCAAGCAGGAGAGCCCCTTCCTTGAACGCAATCCCACCTCTGCACTGACATGCCCACCGCCCCAAGGGTTAGAGGAAAGCAGTGAGGGAGACCCCCCCCCAACCCAGGGTACACTCGTAGGCCTTTCCTGATGGGATGAATGCCCTAGGGTGGGAGAGGGGTCTATAGTCCATGGGATGGACCCCATCCTCCCCACAATCCCAGCTGTACCAAGACCCCCTCGTCTCCTCAAGGTGCGCATGGACAACCTACCCCACAGCTGGATTATCCACCTCATCCAGGCTGGCCTTGTAAGAGACAACAGGCCGGTAATTGGATTTGTATCCGGCTCCAGAGTGGCGGCCGACGCGAGGATGGAACCCTTCCTGCCCTGCCAAATAGAGGGGGGAATGGCAGATATCAGCCACCCAGGAAATGGGTGGCCCATGGAGAGAGAAATACTTGCTCAATATGGGTGGGAGATGCCTTCTGAGCCCCTAATGCTGTTAGAGCCTTTGCAAGGACTTATTCTTCCACAACAATCCCTGAGCTCCAAACTGCAATGGCCCCTAGGCAGCTGGCATCACCAGGGATTAAACCCCGGAGCCTGAAGTGAAGCAGCAGTCCATTAGGCTGGTAGCAGGACAAGACTCATACATGGCTATAAATCTCTGGCCCCGAGTGTGGATAGGCAGTTTAAGACTATGTGGCTGTAGATGGGGACAGGGCCAAGCATGGTGGAGCTGTGATGGGGATTCAGTCCTTAGTGGGTTAGCGCTGGCGACCTGGCTGGGGACACAGGAGCCTTGCTAGGAAAGGTGCCCTGGGCCTGCTGGGATGCTGAGGATGGGATCAGACCTGCAGTGCATCGTGGGCATGGTGGGAGGGAAGCACTGCTGGCTAACTCCATGGGTCCCGGGGCCTGAGGGAACCCAGAGGTGGCCCA
This sequence comes from Emydura macquarii macquarii, assembly GCF_026122565.2. Lineage (NCBI taxonomy): Eukaryota > Metazoa > Chordata > Testudines > Chelidae > Emydura > Emydura macquarii. The sequence continues at coordinate 954,360 of NW_027130807.1, forward strand.
GCAGGTTTGAGACTCCCTGGAGGGTGATGGCCAGCACACAGGGATGCAGGGAAGGCCATTCACATGCTCTGCTGGCTCCAAGGCTGGCATGGGCATCACTGTCCCCTCCCCCAATCCTTCAGAGCCCCACATGCCACGTCAGGCACCGCTTCCCATGAAGCCCTCACCATAAGCTGTGCCGTAGCTGGTGGCGTAGAACTTCAGCGGGTCCACGCTCCCGCCAGCGCTGGTTCTCACATAGGGCGAGACGCCACCCAGCGGGAGGCGCCCCATGGCGGAGGGAGGGCTGAATCTCCAGGGGGCAGGCTGCCCGGCAGCTATAGAGACAGAGGACGTGGTACAGCTGAGCATGGGGACGAGGGGACGGGCAGACCGCCGCCCGCCCTGCCTGGCTCAACTGCTCCTCCGGCGTCTCCCTGGAGATGGAGCCTGAGGTCATACCCGTGGCAGTGTGATGTCAGAGCAGGGGCAGGGACAAAGCCCAGCTCCGAGCCCACAGCCCTTCCGGGGCAGCAAGCCAGCGGCTCCCAGAGCCAGGGGCAGGAAAGGACTGCAGGACTGCCTCGATCTCCAGGGGCCAGGAGAAGGGCCCAGAGCCCTGAGACCCCCTACCTCATGGTTCTGACTCCAGCTGATCCTGCCAGGGCCTGGAGGTGACAGGACTGTGCTGAGCCCAGACAATTTTGGGACACTTTCTCGGGCCATGAGTCACTGTGTTACCCCTCCCCCCAACCCGCCACAATGAGAGGCAGCCTTTTTGTGGTAGCTGGGTGTCCGCTCCCTGATACTGCCAGCCCTTCAGCCGCTCAAGCACTTGCCTCAGGGCTGTGCCAGCCCCTACGTTGCCTTGTAGGGTAACACTTGGTGCACCACAAACTCCTCAGAATCGTCCCCCCCTGTAGCATCCAGCCCCTGACACTGGATCCTCACAGTAACTCCTGTGTTCGCTACTCCCAAGGGAACAGTACATCCACCAGCTTGTTTGATTCAACGGAGTAGCTGCTCCGGTAGAACAACACAGCACAGTCATCCATTGACAATGACAACAAATCTGAGTTTATTAACCAAGGTTAAGAGTTAATTGCTAGCGAGCAAGGATAATAAGAACAGCTGGTTACATGTAAAACAAAAGGTATAACATGCTTCTTAGAGCCTAAACAACTTTTAACAGGCAAAAATCTCATCTAAGGCACCCTCCCAGTGTCACTAGCCCATGTGGCCAGGAGCCAACTTTCATTAATGGGACAAGTGCTGACCCTTTTGCTTGCTCGCTGAAGGCTAACCAAGCAGTCCTTTTGCCTTCCCCTTATGCCCCGAAGTTCATTGTCTTTGCACCCCAGAGACAGGACGACCCCTGCGGTCCAGTCTCTGGTGTCTTCTCGTCCCCCTCTTTATGCCGTATGCAAATTTGCCTTAATTTACATTTGACAGAGAGCGACTCATCTTATCTCCTGTCTGGCAGAAACCTGAGTGTCAGCGCTCTCTGGTTACAGACCTTAAGCCACAATGCCAGGAGGTGCACATCGCTTTTTAATAATATTGGTAACGTACATTTCCCAAGGGTATTAGCGACCAGCGTGAGGCCCACTTTCATTTGACGCCTGCCATGATGCTATTTATGGATGAATGCCATGAAAGCAGGGTGCTAGGTGCAGTGAGTTTGGCAGGCCTGTTAGACATTGCTGTTACAGAAGAGCGAGCCCTTTGCTAGTTGGCATTGAGGGGTTCTGAGGGCTGCAGACTAAAAGTGCCACCCGGAGAGTTACCAGGTGACAGCCCTACAGGGGCTGCTGCTTTCTTCTCTTCCCACCTCCCCAAACCCTTCTGCTCCGGCTTTCCAGCCTGACCCTAGATATCCATTCACTGCTGAATCTGTGGCCTCCTGCAGCACCTGCTGCCCATCCTTGTGAGCTCAAGGCTCCCTGGGGCCCTGACCTCCACCCTCCCCAGGACAGAAGCCTCTGCAACCATAGGTGGAGTTCCCCAAGCCCAGCTATTCACCCCCATCTCCTCTGAGGCAGCTTTACCCAGTGCAGCTGGGGATTAGTAAGCGGCACTGTCTGTCTGGCCCTGCAGATTGGAGTTTGCAGACAGCTCCTCCATCTCTCCCAGAGAAGATCAGGTCCAACACAACTAGAGGCTCAGATGGCAGGAGGACACATTCATCCCCTCCCTGTCCCCCCCCCAAGAAGTGGCACATGCTGGGCATCTTCTTGCTGTGCTCGACCTGAGGAGCTGTTCTCATGAACTCTAGAACCACCAGAAAAGGCTCCTCCAATCTACCTCATGACAGATACCCCTGATCTTCACACTACTGCCTGGGGATCGCAGGGGCTTGATCAGCAGTGAAAGAATTAACGATGTTGACATCCAGACCATCGGTAGGCTTCAGAGTCAACAGGTTTAAACGAAGGGGGACATTGCCTCTTCTCAGAGCCAGCATTCCAGGCTGGCTGCAGGCTGAGGCAGACATCCTTGGAGGGGCTGCACCACAAAGTTTTGTACGAAATCATCAGGGGTTGAGATGCCTTCCCTGTTCAGCGATAAGTCAGATTGCGGCGCAAAAGAGGCAGGTCCCAGGGGAGAGCACTGGGTCGGTTTGGACCCTGCCAAGTCACTGAACCCAGCCCAGCTCCGGCACACTGAGGATCTTCCACCATCAGCCAAGTCCAATGGCCATAATCAGGGACACTGGCTGGCCTGATGGAGGGAATTCAGGGTCTTTCATCTCTGCTGGCTCCAATCTGGCCCCAGGCCACAAGTAGCCAGCCATTGGTAGACAGCTGTTCAGATCCCTGGGGAAGGGAGCTTTGGGGGTCTCGGTGAGCAGTATAAACACCTCATGGCTATTGTCACAGGCTGCCCCTCCTGTTGGCATACTCGGCAGAGAGGCCATGGAGCCAGCAGTCCCCTCTTCGCTCTGGGGGGGGTCAATCCCTCCAGGGCAGGGCTGAGCCGGGCTGGGGAGAGGGGACAGAAGGATCACACAGGCAACTTCCCCGCTCGCTCTGCTGCATCCCAGCTCTGCCCATCCTCCACCCTTCTCCCACTGCCCTATGAGGGCGCTGCCCCCTTACCTGCCCCAGGCGCGCTAAGCAGAGTTAGGAGCTTGCTGGAGGAATGTGCGCGCCTGCCCAGTCACAGCCCGTATCCTAGCGACCGGCGCATAGCAACCGGCTGGGGAAACAGGACAGCTTCCAGCAGCAGGGAGCAGAGACCAGGCTGCGGCGGATCTCAAAGCACTTTAGAAGCACTCATGACATGGGCCGAGGGCTGGGGCTGCAGGGATTTCCAGCCCTGCTCCCAGATTGCGGTGCAGGCTGAAAGGCGCATGCAGCCTGGATGGGCCCTGTGCCACGTAGATGGCACTACATAGGTGCAGATGCCCAGAGTACCCAAGCACCCGCTGCACAGCATTGCTGTGAGGCGACAGGGGCCAGCAGAGCAGCCAGTGGGCCTGTGGCCAAAGCAAGAGGAGATGGCATTAGGCGGACTGAAAGCGAAGGGTGGTGGAGATGCAGCCGCAGGGTGCATGGCTGAGAGCAAGCGTTGGCAGGACTGGCCAGGGACAGTCCCTGTGGTCCGGACCATCACTCCGCAAAGTCAGGGGAGCCTTCACCTTGCTTTGCGCCCAGCCCTTCAGCATTCAGGAGGAGGCCACGACACCACACGGTCATTGCTTGGTACTGCAGGGAAGCGAATCCCCCTTGATCCTGATTACCTGGCTGAGTTTACCTGTCTGCATAGGGCTGAGCTGGGAACCTTTCCCAAGAGCGTCAAGGAAACAGATCAGTTGCTATGAGTGTCCCTGCTTCCCCTCCCTACCAGCTAGAGGTCCCTTCTTCTGCCCTGCAGTGAAAGGACAGGACCCTTCCTGTAGCAATGAGATACCTAAAAACCTATGACCCCCGTCAGCCCCCACCTCTTCCCTTCACCACCAAGGGTTCTGAAAGCCAACATCAACCACTGTCCAGCAACTTGGGTCTACCCAGTGCATAAGCTGCTTGCAGAAAAGGAGAAAAAGAAAAGAGGAGGAATGCAGGCCAGGCCACTGTAACTAGGTTCCTGTGTAAATTGCAGGGTGTTTGGGTTTCTTTTTTTACATCCTGGCAGTATCACAGCTAAATGTTTGAATTTCACGGGACAGAACAGCCATCAAGTCTCCCCTTTCCCTGCTCCAAACTGCTGCCATTTTCCCAATGGGGAGGTGAAAACAGGCATCCCAGCTTCTAGCTAACTCTTGAGGCCACGGCCGCTCATGGGAGGTAGTGAGCTGGTCCTATCCTGGAGCAAGGTGGGAAGGTGACAGGCCAATCCTATCCCGGGGAGTGGGGTAGGGTGGTGGGCCGGCGGGGCTATCTCACCACATGGCATCAGCTGTCCAAGCCCATCCTGATCCAGGCTACTGCCACTGCTTCCTGCCTAGCTGGTGGGAAGAGAGGGTCAGCACTGACAACGCATGGTGATTAAGAGCTTGGGCTGTTCCACCCTACAGCAGCTCCTGGCAGGCCCAGGTGAGACACTGCAGGAGCTGAAACTAGGATCCGCCACTTGGTGCACAAGCAGGTGGAGGAGGGGGCTGCCCAGGCAAAGAGGTGGAGGTAAGACTGGGATCCATCCCTCCACCCTGCTCCCCACACCAGGCCAGGGCCCCCTCACACATCTGCTCATGCACCCAATGGCAGATCCTGGGCTCAGCTCCTGTGGTATCTCCCTGGGCCGACTGCTGGGCCAGAGCTCCTAACCACGACATTGTCAGCACTGCTTTTCTCTCCCTGCTGGCCTGGCAGGCAGCTGTAGCGACAACCTGGGCTGGATGGACAGTGTCATGGGGTGAAACCACCCCAGCCTGCACCCCATTACTGTGATTTATTCCATCTGCACTTCTGCCTCCCCACCCACCGGAAAAATCACAGTATTAGGCTAATTTCGCAATTTGCATGCAGTCTCTGAAGCCATGATTTAACAAGGCCTTACCAGTAACTCAAGAGAGAAATGGCAGTCAGGCAAGGTGCATCCTGGGACTGCTAAGATAAATACATCAAACATGCTCTTCGCATCTTTCCCATGGCAGCAATTGCTGAATGGATGCAATCCCAGCACCTATGGGACGAGAGAGGCCAAGAGACAATCTCTCTAGGACGAGGGCTTTTTGGGGAACCATCCCTTTGTTTTCTGTTTGTACAGCACCTAGCACAATGGGGGCGTGGTGCTGTTAAGCACTTCTGCACTGAAAAATAATCCGCGAGATTCACTCTCAGAAAAGATTTGAGGGTGGTCGGTTTTAGGCAAATCATTTTCAGCCTGTGGGGTTGGTTGCAAATTTAATCAGTAACTAAACTCACATGGGATTGAGGTGGGATCAGTCGCTACACTCATGTCATAGCGTTGCAGCTCCCTTCCTGGAGCAAATGTTTTTAAACAGGCTGGAGAGGAGTGGTGGATACTCTTGCTATTACATCCTTGCCTGGTTTGGCAAGGGATTACGGCTGAGATACAAAGACCAGCCATTCCCACACTGCCAAACTCAGCCATGGGAATGTCCAAGAACTGACTCCAGGAAGTGCTGCACAGTTGAACTGATCAGTGGTTCAGATTCTGAGTGTCTGTGAACGCCACTGGGCTGCCCCACGCAGCACTAGTGATGCAATGACTCCGGACGCTGTTACAATGTCCTCAAGGAAACAGGAAGAGGCACAAAACTCTGGTGCTGTTGACACAAGGGGATCTGTGGGTGAAGGGGCAGAACAGACCAATTAAAGGAGAGAGAAATTAATCAGCCTACTGAGATGTGAACAGGCCAGGGTGGGGGGGCTGAAAGAGGCAGAGAGGAGAGGAAGGGCCAAGTTTATCATGAGAAGCCATGAGTTTGAACCAACAGTCTTGTGCCAGGACTAGTACACAGCACTGAGCGTCTGTGAATATTCCATGGAAAGGGCAGATCCAGCTGCCTTGACATGATGAGGAAGAGCTCTCAAATGCCTGCAGCTGGCTCACTGGCACCTGCCCCATGCAGGAGCAGATCAGGGTAGTGCTTCAGTAGACCTCCAAGCAACTGACAGGTGCTGCAAGGAACAGCAAACAACTCAGTAGGAAGCATGCTTCCGTGTGAGGCAGTGCTGCAGTGGAGTGCTAGGGGGAGCTCCGCTGATGGCTGAGAACAGATGCCTGGTGAGCAAAGATGCCATAGCATTCTCTGGAACAACGGACATGAATCCTGCTGTCCTAGGTCAGTTCCAGTCTCTTTAATTACAGCCTGCCCGATCAAGAGTCCCTCTGTTATTTCAGTTCTGGGGCAACGATACTCTTAAACAGGTGCCCTGTCCCACCCCAGTGGTAGCTGCATTTTTGCAATAGGTGAAATGTTTTTGGATGGGGGTGCAACAGAGCTTAAGAGAAAGGGCCAGGAGGCAGGATTAGTCGGACATTTCCCCTGAACAGTTTTCAGGGAACAAACAATCTTGGACTATGTTATCACAGAAGAGAACGGTGGAGCACCCACCCCACAAGTAGCAATGGACTCACAGCACCTGCATTAGAGGAAGCAACCAAGGGGACTGTATCCAATTAGAACTGCCACAGGACATTAGGGAGTCACAGGAGAATAAGCCACACTGGAATTTGCCCAGGAGTCATGAGCCAACCCCCTACCTCCCCCCACCACACACACACAGGAATGTGCCAAAGAGGCTCAATAGGGACTGTTCTGTTTGACATTTTATCTAAAACTCCAGCAACACAGCACCCGCTAGCTGGGATAGATCTGACAGACAGAACCCCACTTTCTGAGCCATAAATCCCCCATTGCATCGTTCCACAGAGCCTTATGCTATTGCTATGCAAGGAAGGACAGGGTCTCCCTCCTCTTCTCTTCCCCACCCCCTCTCACACAACTTCACCTTTCTGTATGATGCTTCCATAGACACAGCAATTCCTTAGGCAACTTCCTAGCACAATGGCTAGAACACTCTTCCAGCTGAGTGGGTATATCTTTTCCCCCCATGCTCTTTACTTTGAATTTCCCCATCGGTGGGCCCCAGCCACAAGGATTTACAAGGAATGGTTAACGGAGACTGTACCCATCAGAGAGGACCCCCCAGTCAAACAAGAGGAATTTCACAATGAATCAAAGCACACCGTCATAATGCTATCACCTTCTATTTCTCTCGCACCATGATGCTGTACAAGCTATATACATACAGTGCCACTGAAATGCAGCCACTTCTGGGGTGGACTGCTGCACCTGTACAAATCCATTCCCATTGTCAGAGATAGTGTTTGAAACTTTATTTAGTGAGGTTTGGAAATCTAGGTAGAAGCAACCACCAGGTGGAGGATTCCAGGAGCCAGGGCAGCAGCACTGCAAGTTGCCAAAGAGATCCAGGTGCCCCAGCCCCTGCTCCTAGGGATGAGAAGAGGATCCTAGTGCACACAGGGTGCCTCAGCATGAGGGCTCGAAGAGGTACTCCAAGTCCGGCTGCCGCAGCCTCTGTTCCTTGTTCTTGTTCTTGGTGAACTCTCTCAGCATCACCATGACATCATTCTCAAACACCTCCGGGGCGGGCTTTGCTTCTTCAGGGAGAAAGGTCACAGGATGAAACACAGCATCCCCACTCCCATTTCTCACAGTCACCGGCTTTACATCTTTGTCCTTGCCATAGCCAATCGGGGGTTGCACTGAGCCCAGTCTCATACCCCTCTAAAGAGGGCACAGCCCCAGTTTTACTACCTCTTTCTAACCTTCTTCACTAAACACCACGGCAATTCAGCAGCTAACTATTTCTCCTACGGAGCCCCATCTCAGATGGCAATAGACAGCTGTAGGATATAGAGGGAGTAAAACCCTGTAGCTCACCCATGGGATTAGTGCAGTACAGGAGAATTCCTTCCTGCCCCCAGCTTATGCCTTGAAGCATAAGGACTGGAAGCCCTGGATATCACCTGAGCAAGAATCACTGCAGTTGCTATTCTGATCCACATACTGTACATTGCTGGGTATGGAGCCCAGGTGAGCTAAGACACACTCAGCACCCCAGAAAGCTTCCTGCTCTATCTCATCATAGGAGACAGGGCTCAGGGACCACTTATAATATCATCTCTCTCTTGTTGATTTTACAAAGTTCAGTATCATCCCCGTTTTATAGATGGGGAAACTGAGGCACAGGGAGGCAAAGTGACTTGTCCAAGGTCACCCAGCAGACCTGTAGCAGAGCTGGGAATAGAAACCAGGTCTCCTGAGCCCCACCCCAGTGCTCTAGCCACTGGGCCATACTGCATCCCCTGTTGCAGTACTTACCTGTCACCCAGTAGTAAATATCCCAGTCATTGCTGGGCTCATTGATCAGACGGTCATAGAGGTTCAGCTGCCGCTCAGTCATGCTACTCAGATTCTCCTTTGCAAAGAGGCTAAATGAGGCAAGAGAGAAACCAGGAAGCATTAGGAAGATAGGAACTGCCAGGCTCACAGTGAGGGTCCATCCAGCTCAGCATCCCGAAGGACACTAGCCAGTGCCAGATCCTTCAAAGGAAAGAGCAAGAAACCCAGCAGCAGGCAGATGTGAGATAATCCATCCCCAAGGAGGGCTCATCCTGATCTCTAGTAGTTAGAGATCAGTTTAAGCTTTGCAGTTTGAGGTTTAATTTCGCTGCCAAAACCTGTTATTAATTATATCTCTGGATAGTCTAATTATATACAGAAATGTCCAATTCCTTAGGAATCTTACCATATTCCTGGCCTCACCAACTTCTTGTGGCAGTGAGTTCCACAGGCTAATTACTCATTGTGTGAAAAAGGATTTTCTTTTATTGGTTCTGAACTTCCCATCTTATTGACTTTCCCCTTGTGCTTGTTATGAGGCAGGGAGAAGAAAAACTCCCAGCTTTGCTTTTCTAGACCAGTCATTATTTTAAAGACTTATGTCCCCTTTCTAAACTAATCTTAGTCTTTTCTTTCTATCTTTGTAGGAGAGTTTTCTGAGACCCTTGACCATTCTCAACCACCTCTTTTCTGCAATATCCTTTTGGAGGTGGGGTGACAAGTCCCGCACACCACATCCAGCCGAGGCCACACTACTGATTTATAGGGTGGCATCAGAATATTTCAGCAGCACTAAACTTCACTTGCCTCGCTAGGCTCCGTCTCTCTTTCCACTGTAGCTTGACTACTCTCAGTAACTTCGTGTCCTCTGTAAATTTGTGATCTCCCTGCTAACCTCCCTCCCGCTCCAGGTCACTAGCTACATTGAACAGCACGGGACCTAGTACGGAACCTGAGGGCAATCTTGCTTCCCTGCCATGAGGGGATGGGACAGCCTGGCAGAGCCAAGAAGTGCCAGGAGACCCTCGCCTTCTCCTCTCTCCCGTAGAAGGGACCCGGAAGGGAATCCACGCAGGGAGCCCGGCCAGCCAAAGGGCTCCTGCGCCCCAGGGGCACCCCTGCGCAGGGCGAGGGCAGGGACTGCGCGGGGCGCCGCCTGACCTGAGCAGGAGGCAGTTCTCCAGCATGCCTCTCTTCCTGCTCTCGTAGAGGAGCCGGGCTCGCTTGGTCTCCAGGGGCTCGTCGGGCCGCTCCTGCCAGGGGGGCAAGGGGATCTCCAGCACGTCCTTCCGCGAGTCGGCCGGGGAGTCGCCACGGTAGCAGCGCCGGGCGGGCAGCGAGCCTGGGCGGGAGGCGCCGAGAGCCCGTCTGGAGAGAGCCAGGAGCTGCCGAGAGACGGGGGCGGGTCAGGGGGAGCCGGGCCCCGGGGGGGGAGGGGCTGACACCCCCCCGGCCCAACCCCCACCGCCGCAGGGAGCGTGGAACCCTCCCCAGCCTCCGCCCCACTCACCCGAGACCCCCTCGCCGCCATCCTGCGCCTGCGCCGTGCGCCTGCGCCTCCCCTACCTGGGACCGGCCTCCTCCGCCCCGCCCCTCCCGGCCGGCCGCTCTCTAGTCTCTATGGTCCCCCCGCGCGCCGGCGGGCCGGAAGGGGCGTGTCCTGCGGGCGGAAGGGGCGGGGCGTGGCGGCGCTGGCTGTGGCGGTGAGGGGTTCGCGCGCTTCGGGCCTGCTCAGGGAGTCGGGGACGCTGGGCCCCCTGCGCGCGCGCGCGCGCCGGTAACGGGCGGGGCGGGGCAGGGGGCGGGGCGCGGGGTATCCCGGTGACTCGAGGTAGCGGGCGGGGGTCGGGCCCGCGGGGCTGGGGGGCGGCGGGGAGCCGTGTCCCATCCCCCCTCTCGGGGCCCCTGCGCCCTCCGCGCCCCGGCAGGAGAGCGCTGGGCGGGGAACCGCTCCCGGGCCCGGACCCGGCTGCCTGGGGGCGGGGCGGGCTGATCGGGCGGGGGGGGTGGGTAGATCTAAGCCGGTGGCGGGGGGGAGGGACAGACTCAGGCCGGGCTGGGTCCGAGCTGGGCGCACATGGCCGGCCCCTGGTACTGAGCCGCCTCTCCCCGCAGTGCACCGCACCTCCTCTCCTTCCTTCCTTCCTGTGCCCCCGGCTCTGGGGCTCCCGCCGCTGTGGAAATATGTCCGAGGGGGTGGATCTGATCGATATCTACGCCGACGAAGAGTTCAACCAGGTGAGTGGCGCGTGAAAGCCCCACCCACGGCAATGGAGGGAGGGAGGCGGGTTTGCAGAGAGTTGCTGGGAAGCGTCGCGGGGATGGGGGGCTCTTTGGAGCAGGTGGCCTCTCCTGTGGAGGATATTAAACTCCCGAGACAGGAAGCGTCAGGGAGGCTGTGAAGTAGGCAGCAAAGGAGCATAGATGGGTCTGGGCCCCACTCATCTCCCAAAGGTACGTGATGGGGCTTGTGTGCCAGGAAAGGAGCATTATGGTACTGAAGCGTGGCTCTGAAAATCCCCACAGGGCGTGGAAAGCCTGCAAGGCCTGGGACTGTTGCTAAATCGTGATTTGGGTCCTTGACTGGAATTTGCTGGGAAGGTTTTCATAACTGGAGCTAGTACTTGGCTGATTGCAATCTGTCAGCAGTAGAGAGAAAGAATGGGCAGTTTCTATTGGACTGAAGCATTCGCCAAGCCGGGGAGGACTGTGTTGATGATGAAGAGGGCAGTGGTGGATACAGATTGAGAATTTAGCCATCCTCTCCTGCAAAACATGAGGGTAAGAGATAGGAAATGCAATCAGAAGAGACCTACATGGGGCAACTACTAGAGACTTCTTTGGACTGTAGGTATACAAACATAACCTGATTTAGAGTACTCAGGAGTTCAGGATGCTGAGCTCATAAGGAATTTTATTTGCTTGAATACCTGGGTAATTGGGTATAATCAGAGATGTGCCTAAATTACCAGTAATCACCTTTATAATCCCAGAAACTGAAAATCTATCCTGGATTTACAGGGAGAAAATTGAGACTGTGTGAATAATAGGGAAGCTTGGGACGAAGGACCACAAGATGCTTGAATTCAGTGCAGTAAGGAACGTGAATGCAGTGATCAAAACGTATTAGATTTCAAGGAAGAAAATGTTGAGAGTTAAGAAATCTAGACAGGTGGTATAATGGAAGAAAGCTGAGTTTTTCTGAAGATAAAAATGCTATGGAAGTGCTAAATCTGAGATCATGGAAGAAGGTTAGAGATTCTTATACAGGAAATGGCAACAAATCTTGATTACTTTCCAGGAGCAAAATGCAAAGAACAAGAGACTGACTGCCAGTGTGGCTTCACGAGGGGTCAAACCAAACTTTGAAGGCAATAAATCCCTGCTCTGAAAAGTTGGGAGGTTACCCAATGAGAATATGCCAGAAGTTAAGCTGTTAGGGAAAAGTTAACACTGGCAAAAAAGAGTAGTAAGTTAACCATGTTATGGGTGTTAAGGGGAATGTGAGAGGCTTTTACAGCTATGCTGGGAGAAATGGTAGTGCTTGATTGGAAGCAGATGTATTGAATGAGGATGAAACTGAGGATGGTTCTAAATGGCTGAGACATTGAACCCCTTTCTTAAATCTTATCTTTAGAAGAACTGCATACAAAATATTTGTGCTGCTGGGTCCCTTCCACCCCGCCAACAGTTAGGCTTCATCCCACACTGAAATCAGTTTTTACTTTAAAATAAAAATTTCCCCTTCTTTGGAATCCTCTTGGGACTTTCTGACTCTCTGAAAGTATCCTAGAGCAAGCATGGTTATCCAAGTCTAACTGGATTCCATACTATTATGGTAGGCCAGAATTGCTTTCTGGGAGGTGGCCATTGAAACAGTTTAAGCATCTTTCTCCACTGATTTACTTTCCATGTTTCCTTGCAATTAACCTTTAACAAGCAAAATCAAGAAAGTAAATTTGGACAGTTGAGCAGTATGGGAACCTAGTAGTTATTGATAAAGAGTAGGTATGAGAAAACTTGGAAAATAGGAATATATGCAGATTAATGGGTCAGGATTACAGCGTTCTAGAGTAATGGAAAATGACCAACACATTTATTGAGTCATTGGCGATTATTTTGAAAAGGCCTAGGAGGGGTATTGCTGGATTGGAGAAAAATAAATGTGCTACCCATCTTCGGAAAAGGGAAAAAGAGTGACCCTGGCAATTATTGTTTGGAAAATCTATCAGTTCCTATTTAAAATAAAAATCTGTTAATATATTTGCAGGATAGCAGAGATACGAGCAGTAAGCATCATGGAATTATAAAGAAAAAAATCAGGCCCCTCTCATTTGATGGCTTTTTTTGTTTTTGTTTTACTTCAAAGCACTTATTGCGCCACAGTAGTTATCCAGGTTGGCTTGGTTGTGAGTATTTTCATGTGGCTTCAGAAATGGCTGGAAAAGCAGAAACTAAGAATGGTAATAAAAGGCAATGTATTGAGTTGGGAGGAAGGTGTTTACTGGAGGCAGAAAAAATCTGTAGTGGGCCTGGTCTTACTCAATATTTTCAATAGTTCTCTGGAAGTAAACAGCATGATGATAACATTCACTGATAAAATAACATTCACTGATAAAATAATCTCCAACAAACATGAATAGATACAATTTTAGGGACAGAAGTGATCATTATGATCCATCTAGTCTAACCTCCTGCATAACCAAGGCCATAGAATTTCATTTTCAATGGGAGGAAGAAATCTGGAAAGCAAAAGTTAAGGTTAAGTTTTTGTCATGGTTATTTTTAGTAAAAGTCACGGACAGGTCACAGGCAATACACAAATTCACTGTAGCCCGTGACCTGTCTGTGACTTTTACTAAAAATAATGGGTTTGGAGGCTGACCGGGCAATACTGAAGCAGGGTGGGGGGGTGTTAGAGCCCTAGCCTGGCTCAGGAGGGGGAGAGTCCAGCAATCACCGCTGGAGGCAGCTCTGGGGTCCACCTGCCACCCACAGTGGCTGATGGCTGTGGGGTCCACCTGTGGCAGCTCCGGGGTCCCCCGCTCGGGCTGCGGGGCCACCAGCAGCGACTCTGGACTGCGGGAGCAGCCCCACGACAGCTAGGAGCTGTGAGCTCCAGAATCCACCCGCCATGATTTCTGTTACGTAATCTTATCCTTATCAATAGTACTGAGAGAGAGACTATGGCATGACTGCAGGTAGTTTGCAGTGTTGTAGCTGTGTTGGTCCCCAGATATTATCCCACCCACCTTGTCTCTCTAATATCTTTTATTGGACCAGCTTCTGTTGGTGAAAGAGAGAAGCGTTCAGTCTCAAAAGCTTGTCTCTTTCAACACCAGAAGTTGGTCCAATAAAAAATATTATCTCACCTACCTTGTCTCTCTAATAGTCAGTAGTGTGAGTTGCGGCTCCTGTATCCTGCCACACATTGGATCTCAGTTCTGTGACAAGACATCCCTACTCCTGATTCCTGTGATAACAGTACTACATCCTGTGGCAAAGTAAAAATTCTACTGCAGCTGGTTTGTTTATAAAATAAATCCAGAGTACATCAATATACAACTAGTCTAGGGCGCAATCCTGGGATGGTTCAAACAAAGACACATGTTTGCAGATTTGAGTTGCAGCAGGGAGATTTTAGCTGCAGAAAATTGTTGCCATACAATCCAAGTGGGGATGGACTGTAAAGTGCTCTCTTTGTCCTGGTGTATGAGGTGACAAAGGCAATCTTTTACAGCCCACACATGGCAATGTGAGGGAAAGGCCCTGAAAAGCCAGCACTCTTCCTGGGAAAGATGATATTGGGGTGAGACAAGATGGAAAAGTGAAGATCTTTGATAATTTATAGCAGCAGCAGCAGCAAGGGCATAATGGAGGCTGCAGAATGGTTTCCATTCCAATCCCTTATTTTTACGCACTTGTAACTTTCTGAAACTTACCTTTCAGGCTTGGTCTGTGTGCAAAGCTTATGTTTTTGGGGGTGGAAGTGGGGAAGAAGTTTAAACAGGAACAACTGAGCAGTTTTTGAGAATGAATACAAAAATATTTTCCCTGTTAAAATTCATGTAACCTTTTTAATCACCTCTGCAACTGAAATAGCTGGGGGTAGAAAATGGAAATTTGGCTTGGAAAATAGCCCTTGCTTTTGAGAAGGGCTTGTAAAAATTACAGTTGATTTCATGTAGTAGTGACCCTTTGAATGCTGCATGCTGTCACTCCACTCCTTCCTCCCCAAGCTCATGAAGTGCCAGACTACACAAATGTGCAAGCACAACTCTCTCCACATTAGAGAGGGTAGGCTAGGATTTAAACACAGTACATTGACTTAAATGAAAGATGTAGCTCTGTCTGGTAGGAGCAGAAATAGCCAAAGCAGGGACATTCAGACAACTTTCCACATTTTGAATGGACTTTCTCTGCTCTGTGCAGATTCTGTTAGCTCCAATCCTCCCCTCCATCACAGACTCTTCACCTCAGTCTCACTCAGTCCACACCTACTCGATCCCTTTGTGTCCCTGCCTCCCTTACCCCTTTACTTCCATTTAGCTGATCACCTCCTAACCTACCCTCACCACCACCACCACCCCAAAAAAAAATTTGCGGCACTAACATGACATTTGCTGCTGTCACATAGTTCACGCTGCTTGTGTGTTCTACCCCTTTTCCCCACCCTGTATCTGTCTTGCCTATTTAGACTGTAGACTGTTCAAGGCATGGGCCATCTACTATTGTGTTTACAGCCTCAAACACCTTGGAGCTCCACTCTTTGGCCCTAGGCACTATCATGATAAACAGGTTTAATAATACGTTAGCCTCTGGACCACTTTGAAAATCTCAAGCATTGTGTGGCTGTGTAGCCCTTGCATTAACCCTGCATGTCTTGAAAGGTCTTTGTATGATGCAGAAGAGTAAATTTCTTCTCTTTCTCTCCTCCTAAAATATCTGCTGGAAACAGGCAGCTATTGCTTGCTGAAGTGTGGTGTTAGGAAGAAGGGATAACCAGGACAGTGAGGCAATTATGGGGATGGAGGAGGATTCAACGGCCTAGTGTAGCTTTTCTGTACAATCTTGACTGGCATTTCCCAACTTTACATTGCTTAACCTTACAATCTTAGCACTTCCTTTTGTACAGAATGCAGTGTATCTTATTGCTACAATCTTAGAGATGCATGTCACAGGTTCAGGGCAACTGCATCTGTATTTCTCCCTTGTGGACCACCAAGGGGCACCCAGTTTAATTTGCAGAGTTCCCAGCCTTGCACTATGATATGCCCAGCAAGCCAGACTGCTGAAAAAGACCAGAAACTGCTCTGCTTTCCCTCAAAAAAGCTATGGCCCGTGTATTGCCAGCAGTTATAAGTTACCATGCAGCTTCTTCTAAGCAAGCACATTTATTCTTAAAATGTATTACAGAGAAAACCTATTAAAACCATAAGAAAACTTTACATGGCTGCTAAAAAGCTTACCAGAGGGCACCCCCAACTCTTGCCCAGGGCTCCAGTAGATTTCAGTCCTTCAAAACCCTCAACTGGGTTTTCCCTTTGGTTACAAGTCATCTGTTTCAGATCCAGAACCCCCAACTGGGCAGAACAGCCATTTCTTTATACAACTCGGCCCTTTGATCTTGGCCTGCTAAAATAAGTAATTAGCAGACAGTGACCCTCTGCTCAGGGTGTAGCTTCAAAAGGTTGGGTTTTTGCATAACTGGGGGGTTGGGAATTTGCATTAACCTCTCCCTAGGGATTCCCCAGAAAATTCATTTACACTTATTGTCCCAAAAAGTCGATACGTGTATGGCACATTTTCAGTATAGTCTTTTAATTCCTGGGTCTGTCATCTGTCACATTGACCTCCACGTACCTCCACCCTCACTCCCCAGAGAAGTTACATACAATACCGGCCCACAATGATACATTAACTTAATATAAGGATATTCCAGAAACTTGCCATATCTGCCACAACACATTAGGATTGCCAGCATTTTGGGGCAGGGACTGTCTTTTTGTTCTGTGTTTGTACAGCATCTTGCATAATGGGGTCCTAGTTCAGGACTGGAATTATTAGGCACTACTGCAATATAAATAACGTAGCAGTTTATAGTACTGTGTAACACTCTTTTTGTACTTTAGGATTCCAGGCCATTCATAAGTATGAAAAATACACGTTAACTAGTACTCAACATACACCCCAGGTTAAATATAGCAGAGAGTAATAGCAGGAATTTGAAGGCAACAGATCTAGGCGGTTCACTTTTGTGGCTAAGAAACTTCCTAGTTAACTGGCTCCTCTCTTCAGTTGCCCATGAAAGGCGACACTGCTGCTTTTAAAAAATGTCATATGCAGGGACTACCACGATGATCAAAACACATTCTATATCAGTCCTCATCCTCAAAGGAAATCTGCACAGCATTTCCAAAAGACGAGCCTGGGAGTTTAAATTCATAACTTTGCTAGACACTAAAAATCACGGACACAATAAAGACTCTGGATTTATGGCTTATTACAACAATCTATAACCCACTAACTATCCCCTCCCTTCCTTTCCACGCTGTGACTGGAGGGGTCCCTTGGAATATGTCTTAACTGCTTATGCTAGACAATCTGTTCCACTTTGTATTTAGCTGTGACACTCTGATTAAGTTTCCCAGACCTGAAGAAGAGCTCTGTGTAAACTCGAAAGCTTATCTGTCTCACCAACAGAAGTTGGAGCATAGAAAGCTATTACCTCAACCACCTTGTCTCTCTCATATCATGGGACCGACATGGCTACAACATTACTGCATACAGCATAGGTAGATCTAAGTCAATAATGATTCACTGGGCCTTGATGACAATGAAAACAAATGACAAAATGCTACATTTCTGTATCAGGTTGTAGAAGAAATTGCTGGCCATCAGCTGCATTTGAGAACCAACCTGCTGTCCTGTGCTTGGACTATATTGTGATGTGTGTGAGCAGTGACACAGAGATGACTAGGGTGTTTGACCTGGATGTTTTCTTTCATTGAGCCCGTGCTCTTTATTGTGCCTTTATAAAGGTCAGGGGTTTTCTGATTGCTTTTTACCTTAGAAATACCAAGTTTGGTCTGGCTCTGATCTGCTAGAGGCTGTTGAAAGCATAAGCAGGCCACCTTAGCATTCCATTAACTGGAGTTTGTGCAGCACACAGTAACACCTGGTTAAATTAAATTAAGTGTGGTGCAAAATAGAAAAGAGCAACACATTTGTAAGCAGAGGAAAACCCATGGGCAAGGTTTTTAAAGGCGGGCATCTAATTCCCATTGACTGCCAATGTTAGGCACCTAACGCCATTTGTATCTATGAATATCTCCCCCTGTGTGAGTGAAAGACAAAGAAACAGAGGCTGGCTTTATAAGCGAGGCTCTGCTTTGGGATGCTAGCTGCCATCCTGCTCCTGTTATCACAACAGTAGCCAAAAAGAAAGGGGACTTTGATTCCTCGCTTTACAATGTATGCTAATGATTGACTGGTTGGAGGACAGGCGATTTTGCTAGGATGGGGAGACACAGACAGTGTAAAAGGGCAGCTGAACTCAAACAAATGCAAATGAAGGGGATTTCTGTCAGCTGGGGGAGAAAGAACATTCTGTGGTGGATTTCACAACTGAGGAGTTGTAGCAAATATGGGGTTCAGGATATTGATTCAGAGATTCAAAGGCCCGAAGGGACCATTCGGTTGATCTAGTCTGACCTGTTGTACAACACAGGCTATAGAACTTCCCCAAAATAATTCCTGGAGCAGAGCTTTTAGGAAAACATCCAAACTTCATTTAAAAATTCAGTGATGGAGAATCCACCATGACCTTTGGTAATTTGTTCCAGTGGTTAATTACTCTTACTGGTAAAAATCTGTGCCTTATTTCCAGTCTGAATTTGTCTGGCTTCAACTTCCAGCCAGTGGATTGTGTTCTACCTTTCTCTGCTAGGCTGAAGAGCCTATTATTAGATATTTGTTCCCCATATCAATACCCTTATCAAATGCGGAGCTTGCCAAACCAGTTTGCAGCAGCAATAGATCAGCATTCTCATCTCTGTTCACACCAGGGAACTGATGACCCAGTCAGTGGATCGCATTCAAAGTCCTTTCTAGGGCTGAATCTTGATTACTTGCCAGTCGCATTCCCGATGTAGATCCTTATAGACTGTAATCAAGTCATCCCTTAACCTTCCCTTTGCTAAGCTAAATAGATTGAGCTCCTTGAGTCCATCACTATAAGGCATGCTTTCTAATCCTTTAATTGTTCTCGTGACTCTTCTCAGAATCTCTCCAATTTATCAATATCCTTCTTGAACCATGGGCACCAGCACTGGACACAGTATTCCAGCAGTGTCAAATGCATAGTTAAAATGACCTCTCCACTCCTCCTCAAGATTCCCCTCTTTATGCATCCAAGGATTGCATAAGCCCTTCTGGTCATAGAATCACACTGGGAGCTCCTGTTCAGCTGATTATCCACCATGACCCTAAATCTTTTTTTACAATCACTGGTTCCCAGGATAGAGTCCCCCACCATGTAAGTATGGCCTACTTTTTGTTCCTTGATGTATATATGTTTAAATTTACTTTTTGCTTGAGTCCGGCTGACCTAGTGATCCAGTTCACAATACAGCATAGGAGCACTTGCACTGCGTTTACGGACACAGCCCATACCAAAGCAGGGGGATAATCTCTGTACAGCTACAATGGTGGGGTGCCATCTAGAACGTTCGGTTCTGGGCACTTTGCTGGCAATATGTGGGGGATGGGGTTCAGAAGAAGGCAGGAAAAATGCCCGGCAGCTGGGGAGGTTGATTTGTGAGGAAAGGTTAAAAAACCGTTTGCAGCTTAGCTAAGTGATGACTAAGGGGGGCAGAATTGTTTGCAAGGAGCTGTGGATCTGAAGATGATTTACTCAGATTTGGTAGAAGGTATAACTAGGATGACTGGAAGGAGATTGAAAGGGGGCAGTTTTAGACCAAATATCCAGAAAGATCCCATCATGGAGACTTTTATAGGAATGGGTTAGTGTCCTGAGGCAAGGGGATGGTCACCCCTCCCTGGAGAGATGATCTGGTCCAAGGCACTAGAAAATAGAGTTCAGCAAACACTCCTGCACCTGTCCCCAGCGATCATAGAGAAGGAAATGGATTGTGAGGTCATCTAATCCATCCCTTGGTCTAAGGCATGTACCCTCCCAGACTTCCATGAACTGTAATCTAGAAATGATGCATCAGGTCAGATCCCGCCCAACTGAACTCGTTGGTGGTTTTATCCTTGATTTCAGTGGGAGCAGAAGCAGGCCCTTACATGCGCCTAATAGCTTTAAAATGGCTCTCTTTTCTCGAAGGAATTGTCCACCTGATTTCATGCCTCTGTCCTATGCTGGATTTACATTCCTGCGTATGTTGTCTCAGTACAAGAACAAGAATGCGCTGGATGAATTAAGATAATTAACTCCAAGCCTATGAAATGGCAGCTGATGCATAATTAACCTGTGGCACTTGCTGCTGCAGGGTGTCAATAAAGCAAATAGCTTTATAAGGGTTTTGAAAGGACAGTAGCATTTCTTGTAACTGTAACTGGGATAAAATAAGCTAAGGGCTCTAATGCTTTAAGGTCTAATAAGAGCGGCAGGAGGAAATTGCCCTCCTCCCCCAACTGATTGCACTCCTTCCTCAAAAGCATCATGCTGCCTCAGGTTCAGGTCTCCTAAGTTAAGCCTGGACAGGAGATGGCGGAGAAAAGCCCGGATGCTGCAGTAGGAGGCACTCTTTCCTCTGAGTGCTGAATCGGTGCCCCAGAAGGTTGCGTGGGGGTGCTGTGCTCCTGGGCTCAGATGTAAAACAGAGGCCTTGGCCACTCGTGATCAGAAGAGGAGTGTTTGCTGTTGTGCTCTAGCCAAATCCCATTCTGCCTTGGAAAGTTCTCCCTGCAGTTTCGTTTGGATGCAGTGTTCTTCACTTCCTGCCTTAAACAGTTGTCCCCTTTTTCACCCTCAATGAGTCCCAGCTGCCCCTTGACACACATGCTACTCCCATGAGGCCGCAGAGCCGACTCAGCTAGGGGAGAGTGAGCCACGTTCCGCTGTGCCTCCTGCATTGGCAGAATCATTGGCTCTGTTTTGCAGTAGAGGAGGTGGGGCTAGCTGGAGCCAATCTGGATTTGAGATTCTCAGGGAGACTGAGCGCTGCTGGCAATGAAAAAATCCTCTCTGTCTTTGTCATTTAACTCCTTCATTTTCTGAAATTTATGGAAAGAGCTTACATGTAGAAAAATTGGAGTCCTTGCCCAAGCAACTTAGTTGTAATCAGGCAGAAAAAATGTTGTACACAAGGCAGTAATTCAGATTTAGGATGTGGAAGAGACACTGATGCTGAAGAACCAGGAGTATCCCTGTTACAGGGTGGTACTTAGTCCAGCAGTATTCCTTCCCTTTGTCTTCTGAGAGTGGGTTTTCTAGTGAAACTCAATCTGGATACGAGAGTGTGATTCCTCCTGAGGATGGTTTTGAGTTTGGTGTTTAATCTCTTGGGACGCACAGACTGTTTCCCAGCAGATCAGAACCACTGGGCCAGGCAAACCTGTGGCCTGCTGGAGCTTCTCCCTTGACGTGACAGGCTAGTGATTGAGCTGGTAATCTAGCTCCGTGGGCTTGTCACAGATATGCTCACTGATCTTTTGTGTGTCCTAGGACTCAGAATTCAGTAATGCTGACCAGATGGATCTGTATGATGATGTGCTAGCAGCTAGCTCGCAGCCACCCGAAAGCCGCACCAGCAGCTCGGAGGCACCGACCGAAATCCGCCAGGAGCAGTCTCCCAAACCAAACAACAAAGCACCTGCCATCCTGTACACTTACAGCGGGCTGCGCAACAAACGGGCTGCTGTATACGTGGGCAGCTTCTCCTGGGTGAGTCAGGTCACTAATACCAGCTGGATGCATGTGGCTTAGTATAAAACAGTCTCTGCTTACTGGGTACAGATGTGTCTTCAGTGCTTGCAGTCTGGACTGCAGTCTTAGCTGTCAAGTGACATGAAATCAAGCACATGGATGGAGGACCTCCAAGGAAACTTAAGTTGTTTAGAAAGTGGTGTGCAGTAGGGGGTTCTCTTTGCTTTGTGTCAATACTGAACCAGTGCCCCATCCTGGGGTCACAAATGCTGCGCTATCAGCTGTTTAGTGAAATGTGGTAGAACAGAGACCTTGACCACTTGTGGTCAATGGTGATCTCATGGTGGGCTCTGCATGGTACTGGGATATGAAGCCTTTAATGCTTCAGAGCTAGTGCAGGGGGAGAGTGATGGCTTTGGGCTGGCTTATGTGATCTGGTGGCTTTGGGCTGGCTTATATGACATGAGTTGGTGACTCTCTGAAGAACAGGTGTTCCCACCACATAAGCCACGGACACAGTTGGGACTAATTGTCTCCTTTGTTGGTAGTCCCAGAGAGAGGCCAAGGACTGAATGGGCCTGGAGACTGAACTCTGGCCCCACAACCCCAGTGATCCTTCTTGCTCCAGGCCTATGGATTGTAGTGTCATGTGGGGAATCTTTCCCTGCTTCTCAAACTCTGTTTGTAGACAGAGCCCTTCAGTCACCACAGCTCTCCATGCTGCCTTTTCCCAGAACTTAAAATTGTAGTTTATAGGTGCCTCCCAGACAGAGGGTTACCAGGCTGGTCTGTATCGCCTTCCCGCTCAAAGCATGTGTGGCATCTACAAACTGGAGCCTGTGCTAAAGATCCTAGGGGATGATTGAGCAGGGCTGCGGTGGTAATGGTGAATGATCGATAAAGCTAGTGCTGAAACAGATTGGCGGCCCCAGAGTTACTTCCATAGGGCCTCAGGTGCTCACATTGTCTTCTTTCCCCTGTTCAAACTCAGTGGACGACTGACCAGCAGCTGATCCAGATTATTCGCTCAGT
Organism: Emydura macquarii macquarii; assembly: GCF_026122565.2. NCBI lineage: Eukaryota > Metazoa > Chordata > Testudines > Chelidae > Emydura > Emydura macquarii. Next base: position 976,604 of record NW_027130807.1, read on the forward strand.
GGGGGTCTACGACGTGGTGGAGCTGAAATTCGCAGAGAACCGAGCCAATGGCCAGTCCAAAGGGTGAGATCTATGAGGCGACCCAGGGCCTTCCAACAATGGGCCAGTCCAAAGAGTGAACACTGGGGGGGAAGACCCAGGACCTTTTCTCATATGGGTTTGTCCCCATGAGCATCCTGGGCAGGGTGTCAGGAGGCCACCTTGTGGAGCTGCGTGGAGACTTGCAAGGTGCCTCTGGAGGGAGTGCGCTGAAGCACGGAGGATGAGGTAGCGAAGAGAGGGTGGGGAGCTGATGGGAGGCATGGAGGAATGCCGGTAACCCTGCGCGTAGTGGGCTGGGTTCAGCAGCAGAAAGACGTCCACAGTGAGAGGTGAAGGCTGCTGCTCTCTATAATGACTGGGCCATGGGGAGAGGTGTAGATTGAAGCACCTGTGGCTGCTCATTGGGTTGTCCTCACAGATAGTGGTCGGGGAGGAGGGCGGGCTTGTTCCCTTGCATCACCTGCTTGTCTCTGGCTCCACCCAGGTATGCAGAGGTGGTAGTTGCCTCCGAGAACTCGGTCCACAAGCTCCTGGAGCTGCTGCCCGGCAAGATCCTCAATGGGGATAAGGTGGAGGTGAGACTGGCCACCCGACAGAACCTGTCGCAGTTCGAGGCGCAGGCTCGGAAACGTAAGTGGGACAGGCCCGCAGCCAGGGCGAAGAGGGGTGCAGGGTGCATGAGGAAGGGGAGACTCCCATTGGGCCCTGGAGATCCTGAGCAGAGCTTTAGCGGCCTGAACCAACCAAAACCCCGGGGTGGGGGCTGAATTCCCAGGAATCTCTGCGCGTTTTTCCTGTTGCTGCTGAGTCTGACCAGCTCCTGACCCGAGTCTTTATGATCCCATTTTAGGTGCTCATAGACTGCGAAGATCCCTCGTAGCCTCCTCCTCCTCCTCCAAACTGAATGGGCTTAAGCTCTTCAGCCTATCATCATAGCTAAGACCCTCCATATCTATTAGTAGCTCTTCTCTGGACCTTCTCCAGAATTTGTACATCCCTGCAGAGGTAAGGTGCCCAACACTGGACGCAGTACTCCAGCTGGGGCCTCACCATGGGCCTTGTACAATATGGCCTTTTTTCTCAGTCTGATGGCCCGGCCCAGCGTCCCAGCCCCGGCCCAGCTAGGGGGCGCTGTGCAGCTGGAGATACCATCTTTCCAGTGATACACGTGATGACCTGTGGTCATTGTCAACCCCGTGGCACGTTTCATAAGAGGAGAATTATTCCCATCCCCCACCCCAGTGCCTTGAACTAATCCCAACTGGGCGACTGTGTCCCGCAGCCTTCCTGCACCCCGGCCAGCTTCAGTTAACACCAGATTCTTCACTGCCTATCCTGAGTTGTCACAAAGTGAGTGTTGGGCACTGTCAAACCGCTGCCACGCTCTGCCATGAAGGTGGCTGCATTTCCGTGGCAGGCCAGCGTCCCTTCCCTCCCAGGGGTGTTGTGAGGCTGTTGGCTTTGTCTGCACTGGGGAATTGCCCTGGCTATAGCTGAGCAGTCCTGATGGAGCTGAGCAGCACTTGGCATTAATGGAGCTTCTGTCTGCCTGAAATCAGGCGAAGCTGCTCCAGTGAGCGCAGTTTACCATGTACGCTAGGGGGTTTGCTCTGGCAACTGGCCACCAATGGCGGTTACTGGACAGCTCACCAGGGCAGGCAAGGCCTCCACGAGGCTCCAGCCCTTTGATTCTGGGCTGAAAGAAGCTAGAGAAGGGGAAGTTTGTAGTAGCCATCTCCCTGGCTTGTTCCTGAAGCTCTTCAGACAGAGCCTCAGCTCCTGTCCCTCCCAGTGGCAGAAAGTAGCAACAAATGCATGCCTTAGTGCAGATCTAATCCTCTTAGACTCCCTCCTGGTCAGCATCGGGTTACTTGCCCTCCAGTACTTGGTAGCCTTACGGGTTTTGAATCCAAGCTGTCCCCCTCCGAGTTGGTTCACCTTCATCGGCCCTTTCCAGATCCATTCCCCTAGGAGTTTGCAGGCTCTCTGGGTTGCTTAAAGCATTGGCAGGATTTCAGTCTCTGCCACTGTGCAGGCCCTCACCAGCTGTATTAACCAACAAACAGGCAAGCTCTGACTCACGCAGTGCCCGGTGACCTCTCCGTTGCGACCTCTTGCCATTTGTCATGGCTTTTGGCTTCTACCCGAGTAATCACTTTGCTTTGCAACTTCCATCCTCTGTGCTTGTTGCCGTGCTGAGACCGGCATGTCAGCGGGGCGCTGCATTTCGAGCGTTCCTGATCTCTTGGTGGAGAGCAATCATGCCCTTCCTGAGGCCCATGGAAGTGGAGGCTACGTTTGTCTGGCTGGATCTTTCTCTTAGCACCTCGGGCTAGGCTGAAATCAGACCTGAGGCATGTGGCTGTGGGAGACAGGTGCCCCAATCTCGAGGCAGGGAGATGGTGGGAACTGGGGCAGGGTTGAGGGGACAATACGTTCCTCCCCTGGTCGCTGGGTCATTCCATGCCCTACCTCCCCCCACGGGGATGTGGGGGCTGCTGCACCAGCTAGCTCCATTAAAGTGGCTTTCCTATGGGTGCAGTCACCCCGGTGCTCACGGGCTGTTCCTCTTCTCTGCTGGCTAACAGGGGTGCCGCCGAGGGCTCACTCCCGGGACTCCTCAGATTCGATGGATGGCCGAGCCACGCCGACAGAGAATGCCGTGCCGCCCCCTCGCGTGGAGAAGCCCCCTTCTGTGCTGCCTTTCTTTAACCGCCCCCCTGCTGCCCTGCCCCTCATGGCCCTACCCCCTCCCCCAATGCCTCCTCCACCACCTCTCTCCTCAGGCTTTGGAGTGCCACCTCCCCCACCGGGAATCCACTACCAGCATCTAATGCCCCCTCCTCCTCGACTGCCCCCCCACCTGGCCGTGCCACCTCCAGGGGCGGTCCCTCCCGCCTTGCACCTCAACCCGGCCTTCTTCCCCCCACCAAATGCAGCACTGGGCCCCCCACTGGACACCTACAAGGCCTCTGCATCATATAACCACAGCAGGTGAGAGCACCTCCGGCTTCCGCTGGGCTGGGGCCATGGGGGCAGGAGACAGTGTTACTGTTGTAGCCATGTGTCAGCCACACCTGGACCTACTGGGCCCAAGATGGCAAAAGGTGTTGCTGTGGGGAGCTCTGCCGGGTGGGCCAGGGATGCCCCTGGGGGAGCCCTACTAGCTGGGCATTGACCCTCAGCACCTTCCTGGTCAGTTGCCAGAGATGGGAGTTTTTTCCCTGTGCTGCCCCTGACAGATGTGTGCTCTGTTCTGTGCAGTCGAGAGCTGGGCCAGCTGGTCCCTCCCGTGAGCGAAGCCGAGTTCGAGGAGATCATGAACAGGAACCGAGCGATTTCCAGCAGTGCCATTTCCAAAGCGGTGTCCGGAGCCAGCGCAGGTAACAGCCACCCCCTGCCACCCGTCACCCTCTCTCCTCTCCCCAATGCCATTCCTCACCCCTCTCCTCGTCTCCTGCAGGGGACTACAGTGACGCCATAGAGACCCTGCTCACAGCCATCGCCGTTATCAAACAGTCTCGCGTGGCCAACGACGAGCGATGCCGCGTCCTCCTCTCCTCCCTCAAGGATTGTCTTCATGGGATCGAAGCCAAGTCCTACAGCATGGGCGCCAGCAGCAGCTCCTCCAGGTAAATCCTTGCCAGCCAGAGCGGGAGGAGAGCTCCCTGCTCTCAGCTGAGCGCTGTAGGGGCCTCTGGTGGCGATGGGGAGGGGGCACAGCTCCCTAGGGAGCTGTTTCCTTTGGAGAGGGGTGTGCCAGGTGGCAGCCCCTCTTGTCTGAAGATCTGGAGGGGAGCACAGCCAGGGAGAGACTCAGCTCCTGGCCTTGTCTTCCAGAAAAAGACACCGGTCTCGGGAGAGGTCTCCCAGTCGGTCCCGCGAGAGCAGCAGGAGGCACCGAGACCCGCTCCATAATGAGGATCGGCACGAGGACTATTTCCAAGAAAGGAACCGGGAGCATGAGAGACATCGGGACAGGGACAGAGAAAGGGACCGGCACCATTGAGAAAGGTGAGCTGGCCCGAGCCCCTGCTTCTGTCCCCCTTGTGTCGCAGGGCCATCTGCCTGCTGCAAATGGGGCATCCCTTCCCATAGAGAGACATGGCAAACTCCTGTGGGTGTAGAATGGACGTTACTCTGTCCCGTTGCCCCTGGCTTTTGTCATTTGGCTCTCCATGACTAACATGGTCATGACTACACAGCTGGTATCCGCCCTCCGGATCTCATTCCCTGCAGCATGCATTCCAAGAGGGGAATAATTCCCAAGGGGAGAAGAGAAGGGAATGGCCCCATCAAATCTCTTCCGATGGCCACTGAATAACCAGCACTGAAGTCCCTCATTGGTGTTTTTCCATCGAAACTGCAGCCAGCTTGGTGCTGCTACTCATTCATGTGCATCAGCAGAGTCGGTCCGAGCCCCACGCCTCTCGAGCATCAGGCTACAATTCCTTCCTGTGTCTTCACTTGATTGATCTGTAGCAGGCTGTGAACCTACACTGCCCACACTGAACAGCAGAGAGCGAGCTCCCTGCCCTTTGCACTCTGTCCTCGCTCCTAGGTTCAGGCCGGACAGGGTGAGGATGGGGCTTTCCTTAATCAGGTATCCTCCAGCTATGGAATTCCCTTCTGGGGTTTGCCTGCCAGGGTTCCTTGGCTGATTACAGCGCCCTGCAGTGTCCTCATTTCCTGTTCCCCATCTTCAGAGCTATGGGACATTGAACTCTGCTGTTGGTGGGTGGCTTGGCTGGGGAATAATGGCTTTGCCTGTGTGGTGGTAGCTGGGCAGACTGTGAAAGCTTGTTGGATTTTTCGGATGCAAGTGTCAATAGCTTACATCCTATGAGCTATCATGTCCCATCCCTCCAATAGGGTGGAGACGCAATAGCGGACTTCAAATACTTGAAAGGTTGCTATAAAAAAGATGAAGAAATGTTATTCTCTCTTGCTACAGAGGGCAGGACGAGAGGCAATGGATTTAAACTCCAGCATAGCAGATTTAGCTTAAGTCTCAGGAAAAACTTCCTAGGTTGTGGAAGCTCCGTCACTAGAGGTTTTCAAAAGGAGTCTGGATAGCCATCTGTCTTGAATGGTTGAGACGCAACAAATCCTGCACCGTGGCAGGGGGTTAGACTAGATGACCTTTGCAGTCCCTTCTAACCCTGTGGGTCTAGAGATTTTATGATAACTCTACTGAGGAGGGCAGAGTGACTTTTAAATTAGGGCTGATGGATCAGGGCTGCCAGTTTCAGGCCTCTTCTCAAGCCACAACAGGTTTGTCACACCTACTATTTCAGTATCACTTGAGGGGTGGGGAATGGAGGGCACCCTCGGAAGTGCACAGTTTCCCCCGTGTCACCCAAATACACAGCCTCTCATGCTTTGTATCGGGCCTTTTGTACAGCTCTTAGTCCTGACAGTCGGGTGTCTTAAAGAATTAAAAAACGTTACCCACCAGATTTGCCTTTGAAGGTCTGGACTAAAGCCTAGCAGTGTGACCCATTTGCTGCCCCCGCTCCCCTCTGACCAACACTGTCATTAAGGAACAAGCTGAATCAGAAATTACAAAGTTTCAACCCTGCCAACATAACACCCCATGAGAGCTCTCTCATCCGGCCTGGGGCAGCTCGGCTAATGCCAGTATTTCTGCTCCCTCCCCAACTTCCAGCCATACTGAGGTGGGCAGTGTTAGAGGTGCAGACTGGCCTCCAGCATCCTCTAGAGAGGCCATGGCTTTTTGGTCAAGTTCCCGCCATGTGGGAAAGCTCTCCCTGTAGGACTCAGTGCACCGGTCGGTCTGCCTCTGGGTGAGACTTACGATGGTGGTGTCCTTGTTAGTCTGCTGCAGAGGGAGTGCTTTGCGTTCTTTGTACTGCTTCAAGGATTTTTTTTGGCGATGGGCTGGTGCCTCTTAAATGATTTGTCCAGTGCTTGAGTGCCTTCACCTCTGAGCACTGCGTATCCCTGACGCGTTAATGATTTGTACTAGGGTAGTGCCTAGCGGCTCCCCTGCTGAGACTGGGACAGCTGTTATCAGTTTGTCATATCCTTTGTTCCCATGGGGAGCCCTGTGTTGCGAACCCACGATTGCCTTATGCTTTTAAACATTCACCCCCCACCACAAAACATATCCAGTGTGAGCATTGTCCAGGGATGATTTTGGCAGAAATGGTCTGGTGGTTAAAGCACAGATGTGGAAGCTAGGATAATGGGGCCCAGCTCTCTTTGCCACCAATTGACAGTGAACTTGGCAAGTTACTTACCTTTTCTGTGCCTCAGCTTCCCACCTGTCAAATGGCAACAGTATTTGCCTACCTGCTTGGGGCATAAGCCATTACTTTGTGAAGTGCTCAGATCCTCAGCTGAAAGACACTATAGAAATGCCCAGTGTAGCCCAGTCTTGTTAGCATGTCCTTTAGTGTAGAGAACTGCCTGGAGCAAGTCCCCTCTCAGCAGAACCCATGCAGCTTACAGGATTTATTCCGGATCAGCCAAGAATTTATTGTAGGTGTCACTAAATGTACCAAGGGAAATGATTCCCCTCTAGGTCACCAGTTCCAATCCGGCCTGGGTTGGTCATGACCTGGCAATTGATCTGTGCAAGTTTGGCTGATCCCAGTCCGGTTCCTAGTGCACAAGTGTCCTTGCGGTAAAGACCATCATTGTGTTAGTCGTGAATTGGCCTCCTTGTTGGGGTTTCCAGCTATTCAGCCAAGGCCCCAATGGGGCCATGGAGATGGAACGCTTGTCTCACCCCTAGAGGTGGCCATCTGGGACAGGCAAGGCACCTCAGCTGGGGCAGCCTGCCTTGGGGATGGAGGACTTTCCTCTCCAAGGCTGTTGGTCCTGCACCTTGATCCTGTCAGCACCAAACTCACAGGAAGACAAATGTTACAAGGCAGGTAAGGAAGGGGCCTTTGCCTCCAGTGTGGGAGGCTGGCTGAGCAGCTGGCATCAGTGACCGTCGGCTGAGTGCCTGCTCAGCACAGCAGGGAGACCGTGACCTGTTGTCTTGTTCTGTCCCTTTCAGGAGTTTGGTTGGCAGTAAGTGTTTTTAATGGACTTGTATCTCCTCACCTCGATCAGGACTGAAGGACAGAGGCCGCTCCACCCCTCTCCTCCCCACTGCCCCCAGCTCTTCCAGGCACCCAGGGAAAGCCACGTCGCCTGTGGGACTCCAGCTGGCACACGGTGGCCTCGGGACCTACGCTCGCTGCTGCTGCTGCTTCCTGGGGAAATGCTGGAAGACGTGGAGTTAGGGAGGAATTGCGTCTGGGCCACTGTGAGCAGGCAGTGCTCTGATCCACGGATACTCGGACCCAAAGAGAAATGGTGCTTTTCCATGGAAGCTTGTGAGCTCCTTCCTCTCCGTGGCCCTTCCAGGGACAGCTGGAAGGGAATCCATCGCCCTCGTGTGCGTTCAGGAGGGCTGGAGGTGGGGCTGCAGATATCCCAGCGCAGTGTCTGGTGCCCGGCCTGCTAGACTCACTGGGGCCAGTATCCATGTCCTCCCACGGTGTGCTGTCTTCTTGTCCCATGTGGGGGAACTCTCCTGAAGAGCGCGATCCCTTCTCCCAAGCAGTTCCGGGCCTGGCTTCTCTGGCCCATTGTAATCAGCTTAGATAGCAGCATTTCCTCTCCCTCCACCCCATGAAGAGCAGGCTGGCTGCTGCTTCCCATCACATCTTTCTGCTCCCCCTTGCGGTTCCTGTAGGCGCCTCTGTGTCCTCTCCCTTCTGCTCTGGCTTCTCTACGAGGGCTTGTCCAGAACAGAGGTGGCTCCCTCTCGGCTGGACTCAACACCTCTGGCTCTCCATGCTTATCTCATGCAATAACCGTTCCACTTCCGGCTTTTCCCTACCGGAAACCCCAGCCGCCAGTTTCTCCAGAGCCAGCCTCTTCCCAAAGAGGCTGCCTTCCTTGTTTTAGAGGAAGCAGCATGGGCAGAGACTTGAGTGTTGCGATGTCGGTGGATGGAGGAGGGATGGGCTGGGGGCTGGCTGGATGAGCCCAGCCACTGATAACCGTGAGAGCTTTTTAGCCTTTCCGCGTGGTGGTAGGTGCGTTGATTCCGCTGGGGACTCTTGCCTTTTCATCAGCGCTCTAGGGATGGGAGCTCCTGTTCAAGTGCTGTGCGGGGGGGTTCTTTAGACAGCACCGCTGCTCGCTATTGCTCTACAGTGCAGAAGGGTGAGCAAAGGGTTTGGGGCAGCTGAGAGTTGATCTGCACCTAGCTATGGAGTCTTGGTGCCTGTTCCAAAACATGGGGCTTACTGGGTCCAGCAGGGCAGTGTCTGAAGGGCCGGGGGAGGGAACATTTCTACGACAGCCTTCTCAGCTGGTGATTCTTGAAGGCTAGTAGGGTAGGTAGTGTCAAAGGAGCCTTGTTCCTTTGAGCAAAGGATGCTGTAGGATTCAGGTAACCAGGAAGCAGCCTGCACATGTCTCACCACTGTGCTCATCTGAGCTGCAGCCTATGGAGACTACACATCCCAGCATGCAGTTCTCCAGTCATGTTAGCAGCCGGGCCACTTAGCTCAAGCTGTAGCACATTGCATGCCAGGGCCTGTAGTCTCCAGTGGCTGCACCTTTATCTAAGACTGAAAACAGCAACCACCTGCTGTGTTTCATGCCCATTGGGTGTGGCCCTTGAGCTGCCGGCAAGTTGTGGATACAGTTGGGCACCATCCCTCCAGCAGAGGTCTCCTGCTCTGTTTGGGCACATCGGAGAGGGTGGAAGGGGACAAGAGAGGTGACTTCCAGTGCAGAGTGCACAAACCCGCCTGGAGGCTGGCGAAATGAAGTGGCAGCTCCTTAAGAACTGATCGGTGAGCAAAGGCCATCTCTGGATGTCTTTTTAAAGAAAATTAAAAAATATGGAAACTAAAGTGAGGTGACAGCTTAAAAAATGTGTAAAATACCAGAAAACCCTTGGACAGGAGAGTGTTCTGTTTTTTTACTTGATGACACAAATTTTTAGTTTATTTCAGAATAGTGGGGGGGAAAACAATAAAAGAAAAAAATAACAAGCAAAACCCCGATTCCCTGCCCCCAGTTCTCGGTGATTTGATTTGTTTGTCTCTTTCTGATAGGTTGGAAATTGTGTAATAAACTTGATGACGTTGTCAATCTTTTATACCGCATTGTATGTTTTCTTTTTTTTTCCTTTTGTAACAAAATATTTTAAATAATAAATGGGGTGTGAGCTGTTTTACGGAATCTGTATCGAATCAGGTTGTCTCTCTGGGGCCATGGGGGGATTAGTGCTTTAAATGGGGCTCTAGATCTTGGGATTCCAGACTCCTGGGTTCATGGCTTGTTTATGGTCTAATTTTTCAGAGGTGCTGAGCCCTCAGAACCAGCACCAGCATTTAATGGTCAGACACATTGGCCTAGTGCCCTAGGCAGCTCCCTGCTACATCCTACCCTAGCCAGGACGGCTGTCTGTCTCTGAGGCTGCTCCCAGCACAATGGGCCAGGGCCAGAAGCTATGCCTCTAATCCAGCCACCTGTGCCCCACTCCACAGCAATGGCTGGGACTGAAAGCAACCACTTGACCATGACTTTGTCCGGGCCACCCCCTCCCCAGGTTGGGGAGATTTCAGTGTTGATTGACCCTTTAAGGGCACCCCATACACCAGCAGCAGTGTTTGAGAATTGTGGATCTTGCCCAGCCGGGACAGCATTCAGGGCTCTGGTGCTTTAAAAGCACCACTTCCCAGCACTGCCTTTAGGCAGTGACATTGACCTCAGCAGGCCAGTCCCACAGCACAGCTGCCCAGTCATCAGTCCCACGCCCTCAGGAGCATAAGGAATAGTTCCTCACAAGGAGGTCAGATAGATCAGTGCCTGGGGAATGCTTTGAGACGAGATCCACTCTTCAAAAGGGACAGAGACAGAGTTTTGAGTGCTCCTCAGCAATTTGACAGTGTATGCCAATACTTACTATCCAAGAGGATACAAACATCATAGTGCTTTTGGGTAGGTGGAAACAGTGCCGTTCTGAGTTAAGGTTAAAATCATACGAAGTAGGAAAGTCGGGATTTAAAATGCTGGAGTCTGGAAATAATCACTGAGGTGCCTACATCAATGCTAACTCCCCTCCTCCCCCCATGCCTTCCGGTACCCTCCCCTAGCTACCTACCTGCTGTCTTCCCTGTTGAGTGCTTGCATTACAATAGTATGGACTTCTGTCGATGGTCTAACCTCTATCAAGGGATGGGGGCTGATACATTCAGGATGAATGTAGGGAAAGTCAGCCTTGGCTTGGATCTGGATTGTTGGGGGGCGGGGGGTTTTGAGTCTCTTTGGGTAGAACCTTTGCTGATGGATTGGACCAGGATATTGGATAGATCATGTGGAGGGTAATGGGGGTTGGCAGCATAGTGGCTGTTTTCTGCAGGATGATAGTGGTCCCATAATTGAGAGGTGAATGGTGGTTGGGGACAATGTTACGGTTGGTGACTGTACTTTAAAGAATTTCCAGAACAGCTGGCTTATGTTTCTTTGAACACAGTGTTCTAAAATCTATTCAATGCTATTCAAACCTTTTTAACCTATCTCCATGTTTCCTGGTTTTCAAGTGCTTAGTGATTGCAGCTGTCCCAGTGAACCATTCATTTACAACCTTACTGGGTTTTCTTGGTTGAGAAGTTAACTTAATTTTTTGGCGACAGCTTTTTATGATGTGTGTGACTTTCTGTAGATGGAGTGGCTGCTGATGGGAGCAGAGTCCCCCAAGGCTGTGACTGCTCTGGAGTTCATAGGCACGACCTGTGCCGGTTGAGACTCCATCCAGATTCCTACATCTCTGCACACCTGGTCCTAGTCAAAATCCTTCCTCTCCTTTCTTCTGCTTAGAGCCTTTGGTTAGGGCTGGAACACTGATCTTACAAAGGGTGCAAAAGACCTCATCAAGTGTAGAAGGGCCATTCAAAATATCAGGTAACCTAAAAAATCTTTTTAAGTGTCCTCCAAACTCTCCAACCTCAAGAACGTCTCTTCTGATCCCTGCCTGAGGCGGTTCTCTGGCAAAAGCAGTTAACATGAGTCATGGGGTGGATTGAATGAGTTTGGGCAGAGTTGGAGGTAGTTCTTAAATGAGGTATAACAGATGGCTAGTTCCAGCCTTCCCTATGGAGAGGACCACACAGAGGTGAGAGCAGCAGAACAATCTCCCAGGGGAAGTGGGGGAAACCCCAGTCCTGAAGACACCTAAAACTAGACTAGGGACAAATTCCTAGATAATGTTCTGTAGGGACCAATCCTGATGGACTAAGTGGGACCTGATGGGCCCCTTCCAAGTTGAATTTCTGTGGTGATTCCTTATAAAAGGAAGACTTTTAGCAACTGCAGACTTGGCATTATCCGTGCACAAGGGTTTGGGACCTGGTGTCAGTTTTGAACTGGTTCTTGGTTAGTTAAGCCCTGGGCTGTGGAGTGGAGTGGGGGGGGTTCCAAGCTATTGAGGAAGGGGAGAGTGGAGCACATGCTGTTAGTGTGATGTTGATGGCCTATGACATACAGGAGGTCAAGCTAGATGATCTGGTGGGCCCTTCTGGCCTATGACTGAGTGGCTATTGCTGACTGCTGATGGCCATCCCCTTCCCCGTGCTGAAGGAGCTGTGGACCTCAGCAGGATCTAGGGGAGGACGAGGCAAGGAGGGAAGTATATGCTATGATAGGAGTCAGTTGCCCTGCCTAGCTGTGATTTTACGTTGACCAGGTACATATGAAGTCCAGTGAGAACCCCCCAGAGTGCTAAGAGGCAGAAACTGAATGTGAATCCTCTGCCAGCCTGCTGAGAAAAGGCCAGAACCTCTCTGATTTGCTAGATCGGAGCACATGTAATGAGACAGAAGCAGGGCTGTTGTGCCCGACCCTGGTTTGATGGCCCCTGGAACTCGCAGCGGAGCAGGGCATATACTTCCCCTCCTTGCCTCTTCCTGCTCAAGTTCCCCTTCTTTGATGAGTTTGGACCAGTCACTGAGGTCCTGGGAAGCTGAGAGACATTTAAGACACATTCAGATCACACCTCTGAAAACCAGGGATGACCCGAGCTGGCTGGTGGGTGGCTCCTGCAGAGAACCAGCCTGCCTGCCTCCCTGAGGCATCATGTAGGCAGCGATTTAAGAAATAGCCCTGGATGGTATCAATCTCACAAGCTGCTGCCCTTTCAGGCCTCCCTTTCCCAGGCAAAATAACTGAAACGCCAGCAGCCATCAGACTCCATCCCCAAACTCTGTGCCTTTCAGATTGGGCTGGGCACAGCAATGGGTTGGTAGCACCGAGCTTCAGGCCGTGGCCGGAGGTCAGATGTCCGTACTCAGGGGGCTGCCTTTAATCCTGTCCTGCCTCCGAGCCCAGGCCAGAAGGGCTGGGGCAGCCCTGCACTGACTCTAGTCATTCTTGGGATCACAGCTGCAGCTGATGCTCAAAGGCCCTCACTTGTTAAGTCTTGCAAGGATCAATCTTGTCCTCTTCCAGCACCTCTGTGAAGCCATGAGATGCCATGGCTCTGATGCCACCTAATGGACCCCCAGCTTTCCATCCCCCAGAGTAATCGGGGCTGCCACGGAGACGCTCTGGAGCCTGCAGGAGGCAGGGACTCCCAGGGATATCAGCTGGCTCAGGTGTGACCTGGCAGGAAGAGGGGAGCTGGCTGAGCCGCTCTTCCTGTGGTGGTGTGTGTGCTCCCGTTCTCAATGGCTTCACCCCTGCTCGGGGCAGCAGTTCAGCCCATTCCTTGTGACTATGAGGTTCTAGGTGTGGTAACCCACGCGTTGGTCGCTTCAGAACTGGACTCCAGCGTTGCGATGGGCACCACACAGAAGGCCCAGCTTGTAGAAAGTACGGTGACCCGCCACCTGAGGGGGCAGGAATGGCTGAGCCCGTCTCACAGGGTCTCTGGACCCAGCAGTGGTCGTACATTCAGAGTCGGCTCCTTGCAATTCGAAGGTCTTTCTTCTCGGTTGCCGCCGCTCACCCAGGACCAAGCAAGACGTCTGCGCTCGTCGGCCATAGACGCCCTTAGCTCAGAAGATGGGCAGGTACGGCGCAGCGGCCCAAAGTGAAGGGAGACGTCAAGGCTGCGAGATAAGGGGAAGTGTCCTGAAGTGAGAACAAAGGACTGTGGAGCAGGCGCCTTCAGATGGGATCGTGGCCTTTCCCCGTCGAGGTTCAGGTGCAGATTGAGTGGCGAAGTCTGGCAGTGCAGGTAGCTGGGCTGGGAGAAGCTGGAGAAGCTGCTGTTCCGTGGACACTGATGTACTGGTCTTGTGCCTGCCCCAAGCTTTAGTCTTTAGCTCCTGGCCTAAACAGGGGGGAGGACGTTGGGCCCATGGGAGAGCAGCCGTGGGGTTTGTTTTTCATATGCTGTTGCTGTGGCAGCAATGCTGAGCTGCACTGACTGGAAGGAGGGAGGCTCCTGGAGGGGGATCTGAGAAGGGATGAAAATATCCCCTCCAGAAGAAGGGAGCTCTCCAGCCTTGGCTCCCAGGCTCTGCGGGGGGACTGGGCTGGCAACCTGGGCCGTCGCCTCAGCCCAGAACTTCTGAGCGAGTCTTCCTGGTGCTGTCTGAGCCAGCTCCGCCCTCGGATGGGACTGAAGAGACAACGGAGCCTGTTTCCGAAAGCCTGGTGAGGAGAAAGCGGGCCCTGAAGTCTGATGTGAAACAAAACGGGCGGCTTCTGCGGCACCCCCGGTGGAGCGGAACCGAAGTTCTGGGCTGGAGGCGGGGAGGGCAAGTGAGGTTCTCCGGCCTGGGCCATGCAGAAGGTCCGACTCAATGGTCATCACTGCCCCGTCTAGCTTTAGTCCATCACTGGGGCAGCAGATGGGGTCCCCTTTTATTTACGCTGGTGAGGCTGGGGCACAGTTTTGCAGCAGGGGGCGTGAGTTTCAGCTGACGCTACAACCCTACCTGTCTTCACCTGGCCGCCAGAGCAGCCCCCCTTCCCCGTGTTCAGTGAGGGTCTCTTCGCCTCCTGTTCCCACCCCCATGGGCCTGGGGCAGGGCGTCCTGACCTGCCACAAACTTGGCCTAGCAGCGCTTAGGGTTGGAGTCGAAGGCTGCGGCGGGAGAGTTGGGAGGAGCCGGGGAGTTTCTGCTCCTAATGCGGAGTGGGGGTTGGGCTGTGGTCCCTTGTGAAGTCTGAGAACGATGCCCTTACCCACATGTTCAGCATCCCCCTAGGCAGGGTTTTCGGGATGGAGCCTAGGCATGGCCGCTCCATTGTGGTACTGCTCTGTTAGTGACATCTACCATGTCCATGGTGGGGGTGGAGCCATGGGACATGGGGTGGAGCTATGGAGTGGGCGGAGCTAGTGCTATGGGCTGGGGCCTGCGCAGTGACCTGCCTGGTGCCACTTGTGGGCATGGCTGAGCAATACCATCCCTCTGTGGGGGTGGGGCCATGGAGTGGGTGGGGCTGCTATTGTGGGGGTGGGGCCATGGAGTGGGTGGGGCTAGTGCTGTGGGGTGGGGCCTGCACTGTGACTGGCCAGTTGCCTGGTGCCCATTGTTGTGGGCGTGTCTAAGCAGTACCAGTGCCAGATAGTGGCTGGAGTGGGAGTGATCAGAGCCCCATGGCTGACTCCACTGCACCCCCTTCGCTTCCCTGTGGCCTCATCAATGCAGCCAACCGGTACCTGAGCGCCGAGCCCTTCCGCTTCCAGGTGGTGGCCACAGGCTCAGTGCTGCGGCCCCGCCAGGTCTGGGTGCTGCGCTTCGTGTCCCCACAAGGAGCCGGGACGGCTGGGCAGGGCGAGGAGGGCGGGCAGAGGCTGCATCTGTTCAGCGCCCTGCAGCGCTTCCTGGCGGCCGATCCCAACGGCAAGGTCACCTGCAACCAGGAGAGCCCGGGCCCGGGAGCCCTCTTCTTGCTTCGGCAGTATCCGGATGGCAAGGTGTGAACCCGCGCCCCCAGCTGCCCCCCACCCTGGGCACCAGCTCCACTGAGCCCTGCCCTCTTCCTGCTGAGGTGACACCCAGCCTGAAGGGGGCGCCCCCACCTGCCCTTCCTCCCTGTGGGCAATCCCCCAGCACCCCAGCTAGGGTGACCGCAGGGGGGCCCCCTTTACTCCTGACAGCTGGGGGGAGAACAAAGCTGGGTGGGACTCAGCTGGCAAGTGACGGAGATTCACGCGTTGTCCAAGCCGAGGGGCTCCCCACGAATCACCGCCCCCGTGCGGATCAAAGGGGATTGTTGGGAGGGGTGGGGGGAGTGCAGAGGAGCTCAGGTGCCCTGTCCAGTCAGAATTAGCTCTCCCACGGAGCGACCTCTCTGCCTGGCCAAGGTCTTAGGGCGCTGCACCATATTGGAGAGTGGCTGTGGCCTCAGCCCAGAGTTAGTGGGTCTCTAAGAAACAGGCTGGGTGGCATCATCCCAACCTCCCCTCCCCCCCCGCTCCATGTGAGGCCCCTTCACCCCAGTCACCGAGCAACTTCTGGCCCCTGCAGTGTGGGAGGGGGAGTTTGTCCTGTGTCTGCTCAGATCCTCTATGCTGTAGCCACAGGGTGCGGGGGTACGCAGCCCCTAGGAATACCCCCACACTGCCCCATTCCCTGGGCAGGACCGCAGTGGCCCTACAGCGCAAGGGCCTGGCTGGCAGTAAGTGGGTGAGCCCCGAGGGCTGACTCAGCGACACGTCCTCTCTTCGGGCACTGGTTCCACGACAACCTCAGGGCACCTTGTGCCTCCAGGCCGGTGACTGGAGTCTGCCTGGGGCTGGTAGTGGGCAAAAACCTTCCTACCTGCTGGCTGCGGAGGGGCCTGGGCCAGGTGAGTTGTAGGCATCTCAGCCTGGGCCACGGACCTCAGGACAAGCCATGGGGCTGGCATGGGGGGTGGGTCCCTGAGCTGGGCCTGACTGAGTCACTTTGGATGTGGGCTGAAGCAGAGCCAGGGGCATGATGTCTCAGGGGCCCTGGCGTGTAAAGTGGGTCCTGCCGGGGGCTGGATGGAACCACAGGCCGAGGAGCAGGCAGACAACATGAGCTCTCAAAGCTCACAGGTCAGCACCGAAAGGGACCCAGCCGGGGGCGCTGCTGTGCCAGACACCCCCTCAGCCCTGGCTGACATATGGGCCCTGAGGAATTCCCAACTCCACCCTGTCTAGGAAATGGGGATCCCACAGGTCGCTGGTACCCATGGAGGGCAAGGAAAGGGGGCTACCGGGGCACCTATGCTGCACTGCAGCCCAGGGGGGAGAGCACTACATGGCCTGACCTCCAGGGCATCCCCCCCTCTTCTCCTGGCCCCTCGGGCTCCTGGCTGTGGCTGATGTGACACTGCCAACTTCTCTCCTCCATGCGCCAATACCCCCAGGTCTTCCTGTGGCTGATGCCATGTCCCAACCCTCCCCCCCAATACACACACCGGTGCCCTCTAGTGTTGTGCTGGGGGACACCCTGGGAGAGCCAGCAGTCCTCTCCCTGTCCCCCGAGCCATGCTGGCACCGGCCCTTCCTTGCCTGGGTCTCGGCTCTGCCTGTGGGGAAGAGCCATCTGTGTCCCTTGCCCTGGCGCTGACGGGCCACCCCTCCCGGCAGGTGTCTCTGCAGTGTGAGCTCTCCCAGCGCTACCTGGGCGGAGCCGAGGACAACGTCACCTGCTTTGCCCAGACCGTGGGTGAGGGCGAGAAGTGGAGCCTGCACTTGGCCCAGCACCCCAACACGCACCTGCTGAACCCCGGCAAGCAGCGCTACCTGCGCTGCGACCAGCAGACCGGGCACCTGCGCTGCGACCGTGATCTGCCCTGGGGGCCCGACGCCGTCATCACCCTCCACTTTGATCTCAAAGGTGGGCATCTCCCACATCCCCACACCCTACCTGCTCCTCAGGGGTGCTCTGCCTTGCTGGTGGGGAAGCTGTGGAGGAAGGGGGAGACGATGCACTGGAGAGTAAAGAGTGGGGAAAGGTCTGGGTTGGTGGGAGACCAGGATAGGTGATGGGGTGGGTGCCATGTGGGAGCAGATCTAAGGGATGGGGGTATGTGGGGGAGAGGGGCACTGGGTGGAGAAGGATCTGAGGGTGCAAGGAAGGATGTGCGAGGCCAGGGTGCTGGGGCGGGATGGGGGATGTAGATGGGGGATGGGTTGCAGTGCGTGCTGGTGCACGATGGCGTGTTGGGCCTGTCCCCCGTGCCCACGGCATCACTGGGCAGCAGCACTGGGCCATGGTGCCAGTGTGGTTCTCTCTCCCTATCTTTAACGTTGCCTCCCTGCCCTGTCTCTAGAGAAGAAGTATGGGCTTCAGACTGGGGCTGGGAGCCTGCTGGCCGCCGACGGCTCGCTACAGGCCGAGAAGTCCCCTCACACGCTCTATTCCCTGGAGCTGCGGGGCGGCCTGCTGGCCCTGCGGGATGTGGACGGCAGGTACCTGACGGGGCGTGAGGGCGTCGTCAAGGCCTTCAAGACGGACAAGCCAGGGCGCGACGAGCTCTTTGCTCTGGAGCCCAGCGCGGCGCAGGTTTCGCTGCGCACCTGCACCGGGGGCCGCTTCATCAGCTGCAGGCCGGGTGAGCAGAGCAGGGCAGGGCGGGGGACCTGGGGCTGCACCAAGATGGTACCACCTGCTGGCTGCCACTACCCCAGCCTGTGCCCCTGGGCTGCTGCCCAATGTATTCTGGGGCATGCTGCTCATGGAAACTGAGTGGTTGCGGCGCTGGACTGGGACCTGGATCTGGGTTCATTTCCTGGCTCCGTGTCAAGTCACTGGATTTCTCTGGGCCTCCGTTCCGCAAATGCAAAATGCGGTTAATGACCCTCCTTTTCTCCCCCGTTTGTCCGGTGAACCAGAAAGAGCTGCAGGGCAGGGACTATCCCTGTGATTGTACAGTCTCTAGCACAAGGGGGCCCTGATCGTGGTTCAGACCCTGTTGTTACCTGTATGAAACGAAGGTGTGATCTGAATCCTGCAGCAAAACCCTGTGGTCTCTGACAAAGATGCAGGTCATTTCCAGTACGGTGCCCAACGGAACATGGAAATCTGTGCCAGGCGGTTTATTTTGTGTAAATCAGCATATACAAGGCTTCCCCCACATGTTGAAGCTACCCCCGGGGCTTTGGCACTGTTAGTAGGTTTCAGAGTTAACAGGTCAGCCGGTGCCTCCTCTCCTAGCCCTTGTTACAGGCTGTCTGCCTGCACCCTCCGGCAGCTGCTACTGTGTCAGTTACCATCCATTCACATTTTCAAGGGGACTGTGCATTAAGTGGGCAGGTGCAGCATGCCATGTAGCCCTGGGAATCTCTGCACCGTTGCGTGCCGCCTCCTGCTGTGGTAGATGGAAGTTGCAGTGACTGGAGTAGATCCGACTGCAGCCAGCAGATGGCAGCAATGATGTAGGCCAGCGGTTCTCAACCTTTTTTTCCCCGAGTACCACTCGGGGGGGAAAAAAAAGGGGGGGGGGGACTTTCGGTGGCGGCGGGGTTTCTCGGCGGTGGCGGGGGGGGCTTTCAGCGGCGGCGGGGTTACATGGGGGGAACAATGCCCTCCACCGAAACCCTGCTGCTGTTTGCCCCTTTTCGGTGGCAGGGTTTCGCGGTGGCAGGGGGGGGGACTTTTGGCAGCAGCGGGGTTTTGTGGCGGCGGGGGGGGGACTTTCGGCGGCGGATTCGGCGGCGCGGTACGGCTCACGTACCACCCAGCCTTCTTCAAAGTACCACCGGTGGTACGCGTACCACTGGTTGAGAACCACTGATGTAGGCACCAGCCCTGGGGCGGGCATTTGACTCTCTGCCGGCTCTGGGCTGGGCATCACGCTGCCCACTTTGATGCCATGCGTCTCTTGCTGCCCGCAGGGGCCGACATCTATGCCAACGCCACGGCCGTCGGCAACACGGAGCTTTTCCAGCTGGTGCTGAACGACCTCACCAAGCAGGCCTGCTTTCGCAGCTCCTCCGGCACCTACCTCGGCGCGGTGAGTGCGGCCGGAGCCGGGCAATTGGCACAGAGTGACTGATGGGGGGAGATATACAGAACCACCAGCTTTGTCCTGCAGGGCCCTGCCCACTCCCATGCAGCTCTGTGCTCCGCCTGCAGTGGGTGAGCGCATCGCAGGGACTGAGGGACATAGGCAAACGCCAGTGCAGGGCATGGTGGTCCTGGCTCTCCCCTAGCCGATCCTGGCTGCTACAGAGTGCCCTGTTCCAGGAGTGGCCCGTTGAGAGGGTGCCAGCGGATTAAGGGTTAAATCCCCTTGCTCAGGGGCCTGGGCAGGGCTGCTTTGAATCTCGGTTCCTCTGCCCCACCTCTGCCCAGCTGGTGCCCTCCTTAGCCCTGCCTGAGAGCCACATTCACCCCTCTCCTGGGGGTCGTCGGACGGTAGCAAGGAAACATGGTTCCAAGGACTGGGCCTGGGGAGAGGCCCCGGCTGGAACAGGAGCGGCTCCTGACCTCCCCCACCCCACCCAAAAGGAGGAGTGCTGAAGGCTCAGCATCCGTCCCTGCCCCCTAATGCAGCCTCCTTGCAGGGTCCCAAGGATGCTGTGGTGAGCACCAGCACCCAGGACAAGGGGGTCTGGTTCTCACTCCAGTACCAGGAGCAGAAGGTGACACTGCGAACGGCTGACAACAGATACGTGGCCACCAGGCCCAATGGGCAGCTGCTGCTGGCGCCCGAGGCGGCAGGTAAGGGTGGGGTGGAACCGATGGGGATACATACAGGCCCTTAACCTCCCAGCCGCGCTCCTGATTCAGCTCTGGGATGGTGTGGCTAATGCTCTCCCATGCAGAGGCTGTTCCAGGGCCCATGTGCTGTGAGCCAGTATGTCTCAGCCCACATCCCACCTGCTCAGATCACTGGCACACACTGTCCCCTTGTTTGGACCCAGCACTGTGAGCCCCTAGAGGGTACTGGGGTCCTAGGGCAGGGCAGAGGGGGTAGCACGGGCAGGGGCCAGGCCTGCCCTGCAAGGAGCTGGCATCTGTTTCCAAAGCTCTCTCTCCGACAAACACAATGAGTTTGGGCCCACAGTCACTTTGACCAAACTTTGGCCCTTTCTGCCTCCGCTCAGCACCTCTGCAGGGCCCGTAGCCTCCACTCCGTGCGGGCCGGCTGGGGCTAACCCTGCCTGCCGGGATCTGTGCCCCCAGGCAAGAAGGAGATGTTCCTTCTGCTGCTGGTGAACCGGCCCCTGCTGATCCTGCAGAGCGAGGCCGGCTTCGTGGGGCTGTTCCCGGGGACTCAGAGACTGGACGGGAACCGCCCAGCCTATGATGCCAGCGTCCTGACATTCAGCGAGGACGGCTTCTGCCACTTCACAGTCGGTATGGGGGGTGTGAGCAGGGGGTCCCTGCCAGGGGCTGGGCTGGGTGTGTGCAGGGACTGGGGGGTGCGGGGACAGCAGGGGATGGGAGATACCAGGGGATCCATGCCAGGGGGCTACACTGTGAGGGTGCAGGGGCTGGGGTGTGCCAGGCAGTAGGGACTCCCTGGAGATGGAGGTGCCAGGGAATCTTTGCCAGAGGAAGGACAGGGCACCCCCCCCCTCCCCAGAGGTGGGGGCCCCGTGGCCGTGTCTTTGGAAGGCGGGTTGCACAGGCTATCCTGCCAGGGACACAGCCAATGAACTGCTGATTGGCCCCCATCTCCACCCCTTTCCATCTGGCACAGTAGCGAGCACTTCAGAGAAAGGTGGGGAAGCACCCGTCAGCCACTCCCATAAGCCTCCTGGGGGCAGAGTCCACTGTGGCCCCAGCTAGTGCCCGCTCTGCAGCAAGGCTCTAGCGTGTATCTCCCGGACCTCTTCCCGCTCATAACATCCTGCAGCAGTGCCTCCCCCAGGTTAACAAGGACCCAAGGGTGCCCTTTTTCTCTGTGTGCCCCCCTGTCCATATGCCACCCCATCCATCCTGAGCTACGTGTCCTGACTGCCCCATTCAACCCACAGCCCACAAGTACTGGAGCCTGGACAAGGACGGGTTGGTCATGGCAAGTGGGGACCGCCCCAGCGACTTCACCCTCCAGTTCGTCTCCTCCAGCTGCCTTGTGCTCAAGGCGCCCAATAGCAAGTACCTGGTGGCGGAGGCAGGAGGCCGCCTGTGGGCGGGGGCCTCGGATGCAGCCTCTGCCACGCCCTTCCACTACTGAGGACCTCTAGTCCCTGCAATAAACTCCTCCTCCGCTGACTCGAGCGCTGCCTACTGTGTGGCTGGGACCCCCGCCCTCCCTTTCTGCTGCTGTCCAGCCATTGCCCATCTCCTTAGCGGGATCTTCTGTTGCTGCAGCACCCTGTAGAGTGGGTCAGGGCAGGAGCCAGCTATTGGGAGGAGACCTTGCCCATGGGGAGGGAGGTGAGTCGATGGGGTTTCTCCTGGCGAGACCAGAGCTCTGTGGGGCAGGGAGCACTCATGTGCCCTGAAGTGGGTGCTGACTGGCAGAGATCTGGCACCAGCAGACTGGTTATTGCTGCCCCCTAGAGGCTCGGGAGGGAAGTAGTTCCTTGCTGCCCCCTGGGGGAAACCCTGCCCTAGTAAAAAGGCTCCAGGCCATGGCAATAGCAGAAAAATAAATATTTATTGGAAAATAGTATTTATTCAGAGGATGTGGTAGGAGGAAAAAGTGCCACAAGTCACTGCTATGGCAAATAACAACAAGTCCAGGGGAGGGGGTGGAAGCACCTCCCAGTCAGTCACTGCACACATGCAATAGACAGGAGCTAATTGAAATTCACACGGGGGCCCCGGGGGTGGATTAGGGTGTCTGCCCCACCCCTACCCCACTGAAATGGGAGGACACAGGAGGTGCAGGCATGATCCATGCGGGTGTGGTCTGGGCCAGGGGTCACTTGGCTTTGTATCCATGGGCTTAGACAAGTTCTGACCCCTGGTTGTAGGGTCCGGAAAGGGATCCATGACAGCTCCCAGCTGCCCACCCCTGCCCAGCAGGCGGAGGAGGGTAGTGCCTGCAGCAGGTGAGTGAGGCCTGGGGGCAAGGAATGGCTGCTTCATGCCTGCAGGAGGCACCAAGTCTGGGATGTGAGTTGAAGTCTGTCTCCAAGTCTCTGGGAATGCCAGCAGTGGCTCCTCACCCAGGAGGGGCTGACGTGGAACACTGCTGCGAGAGGCTGGGACGCCGCCATCAGACCAGCCGTGGAGGGAGAGAACGTGTGGCCTCGGTCCCAGACGCTGAGGCAACGCATTGCCTTCTCTGGCGCGGAACAACCTGAACAGAGCCTCAGTACAAGTCCACTCTACAGGGAAATGAACAGGAAAGAGGCCAGGCCGTCACTAGCAGAACCTCATCAGCTTCTCAAACCCCACCCTGTGAGGGACTCTGGCTGGGGAGAGCTTCCCACACTCACCCACATCCCTAGGGAACCCTGTCCCCCCAACTGCTTCCCCACTCTCAGGGAAATATGTTCTCGGAGCGGGGAGAGGCAGCCAATCAGAGGAGAGGAGAGGAGCGCAGATGAGGAAATCGAGTCAGGGCAGTCAGGAATGGAACCCAGGAGTCCTGATCGCCAGTCATGTGCACAAGCTGCCTGCCCAGTCTTCCCTCTCTCAGCCCGTCTCCACCACAGCCTCCCCCTTTGCCTATCACCTAGTTATTCCCTTCCACTGGTCCACGAATGGTCCAAGACTCCCCCATCGCCAATCTTTTTCCCTCCTGCCCAGTTTGTCCACCCCAGCTCCTACCCCCCACGCTGTCCCTCCTGCGGACCCTACCCGCACACATTCAGTCTCCCTCACGGTGCCGCCGCTGCTGCTCCAGGCAGGAGGCAGCAGGTGGGGATACCTGGAGAAGGAGGCCAGCGTGAGGATGCCCAGGAGCAGCTCAACGGCGTAGAAGAGTAGCAGGATGGCATTGAGGATGGCCTCCAGCCGCAGGGCGTAGGTCTGCAGCAGCAGGTAATAGGCCGCCATCACCGCCGCCGGGAATGTCAAGGCCAGGCTGATGGAGAGTGGCACCTTCCGCTGGCACAGGTTCCCCTTTGAGCCTGCCATGTGGCACAGTTAGTGAAGCAACCCCTCCCCGCCCTGCAGCCATCCATGAGTGCTGGCAGCTTCCTGGAGGGGCAGGACTCAGGGGACAGACTGCTGGGGGATTGGGATACGGAGCCTATCCCCTCTAGGGCACTGGCTCCAATCTGGCCTCAGGCTGGGGGGCAGGGAATGGGACAAGGGGCTTTCCCTTTAGGGATCTGGCTCCAATGTGGCCCCAGCTCCAGGGGCCTGCCTAGCCCAGGCAAAAAGCTCTTCTGCTCTAGGCACTGATCAGTCTCCAAGCTGCGTGACCAAAAGCTAGTCGTGCTGGCTGCTTGGCGGCCCACAGGAATGCAGGGCACAAGTCCAGCCCTCTCACAGGTTTCTGCCCCCAAGGGGCAGCTCTAGGCACTCACCAAAAAATATCCGAGTGACTTCAATGCCAAGGTAGAGGAAGAGCATGACCAGATCCAGGGCCAGGTTGGCAGAGGGGTACGGTAACAGCAGCCCTGTGGGACATAAGTCACCTGTTTCAGGAGGAGCGCAAGGCCCCCAAACCTTTTCTCTGAGGTACCACTGTCCCTCACCCAGTACAGGCCACCCAGGAAGGGGCAATGGCTGTAAACAGCTAGTGCTTCTCAGCCCAAAGGCATTCCTCCAGGGACAACATGTCAGATGGAGAGTCCCAGAAAGTTGCCAGTGGGGCCACAGAAATGCACAGTGCAGAGAGGGGCTCATATAATGGGTCCTGGCCCTTGCCCAGCATCGGAGCCAAGTGCTAATGGCTTCCTCTCACCCCTCCACCCACCAGATACAGCCTGCAATGGGATGGGGGTGGCTGAACCAAGGAGGTCTGAGTGGCTATGGGTGGAATAAGTCAGCTGACACTCCACTGGGCTTGTCCTGCCTGCCTTGCCCTCTGTCAAGTGGCACCTGATACCACAGCAGAGGGCAGCGCCTGCTGCCAAAGGCTGTCCCATTGCAGCCCCGGGCAATCAGAGATGGGTTCCAGCCGAAGCTAGGGGCTGGGATGGCAGCGGAGGGAACTCACCCTTATAGACGAATATGAAGATCTCCAGGAGGAAGTAAGTGGCATAATACCATCCATTGAGGAAGAGCAGGATTTCCAGGGGTGTGGAGGAGAGCTGGCGGCCTGGGGGATGGGCAGATGAACAGCATGAGCGGGCCAGGTGTCACTCCCCACACAGCCCTGCCAGCCTCATTCTTCTTCCAAAAGGGGCAGAGGAAGCGAGAGGGTCTAAGTGAGCTGCATTAACCCATAACGCCCCATGGGAGCCCCACCTTTGTAGGCTGAGGGATCGTATGACTTTGTGAGATAGTCAGTCCCCGGTGTTCAGCCTGAGAGGAAAGGTGGTCAAGGCACTGGCCTGGACTTCCTTCCCAGCTCTGCAACAGGCTCCCTGCATGACCCTGGTCAAGTCACTGAGGGCAGATTTACAAAGGGATTTAGGCACCTAAAGATGCAGACAGGCACCTACCTACCTACCTGCCTCTTTAGGCACTTCAAAATCTGACCCAGACTCTCTGGGCCATCTGTAAAATGGGGACAAAAATCCTACCTTTCTCCTGTCTATTTTGTTTCATTGGGGAAAGGGCTGGCTCTTGCAGTGCAGCACAATGGAGCCCTGATCTCAGCTGGGGCTGCTGGGTGCTACTGTGATTTCACAGAGTTTAAGGCCCAAAGGGATCAAAGAGCCTGACCCCCTGTACAGCACAGGTTGCCAAGTTACCCCAAAGGCCAGGCGAGCTGCCACCTGGGGCTGACTTCACACCCGGCTGAGTCCAGCAACTTGTGTTTGAGTAAAGAATCTTCCAGCGAGGTGTTCAGTGTTGATGTGAATCCCCCACTTCCATGCGACATTTATTCCGGCGGTTCGGCCCCCTCACTGCTGGGAACGTGGGCCTTCTAGCTAATTTGACTTTGTCTGGCTTCAACTTCCAGCCATTGGTTCTTGGTCGGCCCTTCTCCGCTAGATGCCAGACCCCTGTAGCATGGGGCATTTTCTCCACATGAAGGTACCGCCAGACTAATCAGGTCCGTGATGATATCGGCTAATGCTGGGTGACCCCGTTTCCATTCCAACCCCTCCCCCGCCTGGAGCTCTGCGCTTTGCAGGGAGGTTTGGTTTCCAGGCCTGGTCTCTGAGGGTGACATGCTTCATCCATAGGGTGGGGGTAGGGAAGGTAGGTGCCCCCCGGGGGGAGTTGGGGGAGGGGCACGTGACCCCCTCCCCGTGGAGGGGGAGGTCAAGGGCCCTTCCCGCGAGGGTGGGGGGGTCACGTGGCACTGCCCCCCCCAGCAGACGGAGATAGGGAAGGGGCACGTGGCAGCCGGAGGGCAGGGAAGTGTGGAGGCACGTGGCCCCCCCATGTAGAAAATGGGGTGGGGACGTGCCCCCCTCGGGGGGCGGGGCTGTCACGTGCCTTTCCCGCAGGGGTGGGGAGGTCACGTGGCACCGCCCCCTTCCCCGGCCGGGGCTTCCCCTCTCTCGGTGAACTGGGGGGGTCCCAGGCACCGGGAAATATCCCCCCCCCCAGCCCCGCACTTACTTCTGGGAGCCATCTTCCATCGCCATGGAAACTGTCACCCGGCGACATCGCTTCCGGGAGCGCGGGCCGGGGAAGCGGAAGTGCGGGGCCAGCCCGGCCCGCGCGCTCCGCCGCTCCAGCCGGCTCAGCCCCGCGGCTCGCTGGTGCTGGAGGACCCGCCGGGCGCCCGTGATGGGCTCTGTTCCCATGACCTAGGCGTCATGGCTGAGCCACGGTCCAGCGCCTTCCCCCGCCCCGCGAGAGAAGCAATAGCAGGGTCTGAATGAGCGACTGCCCCGCCGTGCTCCCGGGCGCGGATCACCCCGCGGCGCCACCCCAGCCCCTTCCTCCGGCGCAGGCAGCGTAGATAACCCAGTGCTGGAGCCAGAGTGCGGGGACAGGGAACCTGGGCCTGTTTCTCCATCGCACTGAGATCACTCTGCTCGCCTGCGCTTCATGGTCTCTCCCCTTCCAGAGCAGGGCGGCGTGGGAAACGTGGGCCTACGTGAAACTCTGCCTGCCCTACGTTACAGCACCATCCCCCCTACACACCCAAGGCTCTGCCCCCTGCCCAGCCTTCCCACAGGCAGAGGGAGGAATTCAGCCCCCACAGGAACACCTACTGTGTGATGCAGGAACGCTACTGCTACCACCACCAGTCAAGCTGACCAGTGTTGTTTTATTGTCTCCTGCCCACTGCTTAGAGTGTCAGCTCTTTGGGTGGCGACCATCTCCATTCTGTGTTTCTCCAGCGCCTAGCTCAGCGAGGCCCTGATCCATGACTGGGGAAAGACTCAACAACAAAGGCAGCTGCACGGAGAGTGTGTCCTGACCATTAGACTCCTGCCCCCAGTAGGGGAATTAGCTGTAATGTGGGCTAGGGTGGAACAGTGTTTGAGGTGGGGAGATGGCACAGGGGGCCACACACCCCTAAGATAGAACAGGGCTTGGGGATAAGGAGGGGGCACCCAAAACATACACACACACAGGTTTCTGGAAAATGAAGCCAAGTTACTGTCTCATAATTTATAAAAATACACAGGTACAAAAGGGACATCTACCACCAGGACAGAGTTCCCACAAGCCTAACGCTGCACAGCTAGAACTGGCTGAATCCAGGCACCTCATCCCACCACAAATACAAAGCCAAGGCTGAATGGAGCTCATGCTGACAAGACCCCATTGGTCAGGTAGCAAGCCAGCTGTGTGTAGGGCTGGGGGAAGGATCATTCTGGAGGAAGTGGAGCCATGCTGCAGTTACAGGAGTCTTCAGCCAAACCTGTTTGGCACTTCAGCTCACTCCTCATAGAGGCTGCAGCTGGGTCCAGAGGGAAGGGAGCGGGAGCAGCTCACTGATCAATAAGAGGGGAGTGGAATGAGGTACCAGTGGTGAGGGAGAGTGCGAGTGGGCATCCAGCAGAGCAGCAGGTGTGTGGATGATGCCTCTTGCCGGGACCTCTCCAACCTGTTTAATTCATGGGATGGAGCGCAAGACCAGGCTTGAGAGAGGTCAGCCTCTCAGACAGCCAGCAGAGAGTGCAGGTGACTGGAGGCTCCGTGCCAGCCAGCTGGGAGCAGCCAGGGGTCTGGTCCCTGGGGGAAGCCATCAGCTGCGGACCTGAGCAAACTCCTTGCGCAGCCACAGCGAGTCCTGGTAGAAGCGGGGGTCACCCAGGTGCAAGGCCGTCCTCTTGTAGAAGTAGCAGTACAACACGGCCGCTGGAGACAAGGAGAGGAAAGTGAAACAGCACAGCCAGCTGCAGAATGTCTTCTCCCCCACCTCATCCTCTGTCTGCTGGATCACCCCAGTGTGCCCTGGGGACTTCCAGGGCAGGCAGAAAATTATGCTGTGGAGGGTTCCCATCTCACTGAGATGCAGCACCCATGGGAAGGGGTTGGTATAGCCCATGGGAACGGGGATCTGCTACTAAACGCACCCAAAGACTGCAGGGAAGGCAGATGGGGTTAGCCCATGGTCAGTTCTGGTAGCTCTGCCCCTCCATGGCTGCAGAACATGTGTGTGTGTGGAGAGGGGGTGGTTCCTGGGTGGGGTTGGGGGTCCGTAATGGAGCTTGACCCTTACCCAGCCTCTGGAACACAAAAAGGGCCTGCAGTCCATCCGTCCAAACAAAGCGGGTGGAGTTTTTCCAGCGCAGGTTCTGAGAGAGAGAGAATCACGAGGGACATCAGGGGCAGGAAACAGCCACAGGAGTGCCTGCCTGGCCCACCACAGAGCTCAGCATGCTGGATCTCTTCACCCACTTACTTGTTCCTCTCTTCCCAGGCTGCGCCATTCAGTTACACCCCATGTCACTTACTCCAGATCCCCAGTGGGAAGCAGCTCCCTATCTCCCCAGGGCTAGAGGACTCTCCCTAGTGGCTGAGCCCCTCAGCAGGGGAAGAAATGTATCTGTCACTGTACTGATCCTCTTTCCAAGCAACCCTTTTCCAACAAGAATAACACCTCCTCTCTGAGCTCATCCCTACGGCCCACACATCTAGAGGCTGCGCAGGGCTCCTCCCTACTGCCGGGGGTGAGAGTGCCAGGGAGCAGCTCAGGGAGCATATAAAGGTTAATCAGATCAGCGGATTTATACAGAACACCAAGACCTAGTCTAGCTTCCCAACACAGATCCCAGAAAATCCTCTTAAATCCCGCTGCCCAGATAGGACCCCTGGGCAGCACCAGCCAGGGGAAACTGCCAGGGAAAGGCCCTCCCCATTACCTGCATTGGCACCTCAGAGAGATGGACTCAGACAGTCTGAGCACAGAGCTGGGAGTCGGGTCACCTAAGCCCAGTTCCTCAGAGGTACCTACGGGCCTAACTCCGGCTGATTTCAATGGGAGTTAGGCACCTAAATACCTTTGAGGATTTGTCTATTAGCCCCTCTGAGCCTCAGTGTCTCACTCTGTGCAGTGGGGGAGGGATAATGATGCTGGTGGCTCTCTGTTTCATGGGGGGAGGTGCTGGAGAAGGCAGAGGGGGACCACAGTGGCTGCTGAAAGGAGTTGCTGCACAGCATTCACAGCAGCAAAGGGAGCTGGTATCTAGCTGGCAGTGCCTCACCATGATGCCTTGTCCAGTCAGGTTACAAGCGTCCCTGCAGCCAGTGGTTCTCATTACTGACCTTCTGCAGCATCAAACGGTCAAATACAAGAAAAGGGGCTGGTTTATTATCATGTGGCATTGAGCCAGGGACTAGACTCAGCCGCCTGACCACCCCAGTGATCATCCTGGTGTCTCAGAGTCAAGTAGCAGCACCAGCAGAGAAATGGGATTTGTGGGGCTGGCCCTTTAAGAGACTGTCAATATCTCAGCAGGTAGCAGAGACAGACTGAACAGCAGGTGAGATCCAAGGGCGGGAGGGCTCACTGCCTAAGAGACAGGGCAGGAAAAAGTTAACTGGAGTGGTGAGGGGGAGATGGTGGGTGTCCTGAAAATGATGGCAGGGCACAAGCAGAGTCCAAGCTGGGAAGGACCCGCAGCCTGTGACTGCTGAGACCAGCTGCACTCCTGAGCACTGGTTTCTGGCGGGGATTAATCCCAGGTATGCCCTGTGTGCCCACTGACACTGCTCACTGAAGGATTAGCCTTCTTTGTGGGGAAGCCACTTCAGCAAGACTGTAAAGCAGGCTTGGGAGCTTTCCCAACCAAGTACTGACCAGGCCTTGGACAGAACAATTCCACTCTCCCAAGCAACCCAGCTGCTGTTCCTGTAAACCCAACTTTGTAGGGCTCCCGGATGGGATCCAGCTTAGTATGCACTTGTTGGATCATGATCCGAACCAGTGAGACCAGGAGCTGCTGCTCAAGGGGTAGCTGGAAAGGGAAGGAGGGGGATTTCAAAAGGGAAAGGCTCTCAAATCTTGCTGTACTGCCCTCTCGTGGGTACCACAGTTGAGGACACAGGTCAGTTTCCACACTAACTCCAGCAGTCCCCTTCCAGGAGGGCATTTTGAGGCCTGGCTTCTGCTCAGCAGTAATTTGGTTTTAGATGGAGCAAAATCCCTTCAAGAGGAAGTAATGGGATATCATACAGACCTGCCAGTGGCCGCAGTTGTGCCGGAAGGGGGTGGGCTACTCCATTAGATGGATCGGTGCAGCCACGACTCCAGCCTTTTAAGAGGGAAAACCTCTGATTTTCCCATCACGAGCATTCTGATCACCCCCGGGACAGCTCCAGAGGGCAGAACTGATGTCTCTGCCAACCTCTGGACTGAGCCTCCAAAGGAGGAGTTGGGTTCAAATGCATATTGAATCCAAAATTATCCCCCCTCCAAATAACTTTCACTGTGGGGTTGCCTCCGCTAGCCATGTTTGCCACTCTGGGATCAAGACAGCACAAGGCCCGGAACACCAGCACCTGCCAATGACCATGCAACAGGCTGCTGTTTGAGGCCCCGATCCTGCATGCTGTCTGCAATGGGGACTCTCCTTGAAGTGGCTGGGAGGGCTGCTTGCAGACCTGTGTAGGATCAGGCCCTCAAAGAGCAGTAGCTGGCTATGCTGCCTAGTGGGAGGAGCAGCTCTCCCAAAATCTGGCAGATGGGGTGGGCTTCTTCCCAGTCCCATAGTCAATCTCCAAGAAGAGAGGGGAGGCTGGGGAAGCACATGAGTCCCAAAGAAAGGATCTGAGTTGGGGAAGAACAACCTTCCCTGCGACAAGCTCAAAGGGAGAAGAGAGGAAGCAGGGCTTGTGTCCCTCCTCCCATTCTACTCCAGGCCCAATCCCCCTGCTTGAAGCACAGGGTGAATCTGGGCACGGGGCTCTGCAGGGTTGGATGCAATGGTGCTAAGCAGGAGCTCCCCGTAGCCTCACTCCTCTCCTTATAGTGCTCCGACATATAGAGCCCCTATGAGACCCCAGAGTCCAGCCCTGCCTTACCATGACCCAGATATGGAAGGCGATGCTCAGAGCCAGATAAGCTGCTGACAGGACAATGGTCCCTTTAAACTTGTGGAAGAGGAGGTTGACCAGGCCGGCCTGGAAGATGAAGGTGTTGAAAAACATGAGGAAGATGATGATGATGTTGAAGAGGATGGTGATATCCTGGATGCTGTGAGGAGACAGATGCCATGAGCACACAGCCACTTCTGGAGATCCCAGTCCTCCCTGGGGCCCAGCGTCTGCCCAACACTAGAGAGGGCAGCATGCTGGACAGCCAACACAAGAACTGCCCTCCCCCCAGGGAGTATCCTAGCTCCTCCTGCCTACAGAGAGAAACCCAAAGCCTGTGCTGGAGCAATGCTGTGCACCAGGCCCTTGGGAGGAGAGGCAGCGAGCTCTGGATGGTTCCTCCAGCCCAGGCAGCCCCTCCCAGTGCAGTAATTAGCTGCTTTGATAATTGATCTGGGCAGACACAGCAGTTCCTTCCCAGATCTTTATGTAACAGCCACTTGATTTAGTGCCAAGAACACAGGCCAGCTCTGGGAATGGAGCCACTGTCTACAGACCAGTCCCTCCCTGCAGCTATGCCCCCTCCCCCCAGCAAAGCCAGCTAGTGACTGATGCTTCAGAGGAAGGCAGTCAGGTACTGCTGCGCACAGCAGGTGAGGGAGGATAAAACACTCCCCACGTCTCCCCCTCCATTCCATTGCCTCAGTCTGTCCCCTTGTCCCCCCCCATAGATTCCTCATTTGCTTGGCCACAGTGGCAGCAAGCCAAGAAGAGAACCCAGGGCTCTTGATGCCCAGTCCCCTGCTCTAACCATTAGCCCGCACTCCCTCCCACAACTGAGACGCGAACCCAGGCCTCCCAACTCCAACCACTAGTCCCCACCGCCCTCACATGAAGAGCACGAGCTGGATGACGGGGGCAGCGCGGAGCAGCTCCGAGAAGGAGTTGACGAAGAGGTCATAGACGAGCAGCAGGAACTGCAGGGAAAGCACCAGGCTGTAGTTACTGGTCCGGAGCATCCTCTTTTCCCAGGGCCGCAGGCCCTCAGCGTGTGCATCCCAGAGAGCGAAGCCAGTTCATCCTCGGGGCCAGAAGAGCTTAGAGTCCCCTCCTGCACCACAGCCTCTCCCTGCTCCCTACAGCTGAGCTCTGGAGCCTAGAAGGGAAGGTCAGAGAGGTTTATCTCCAGCAGGGCCTATGGCAAACACCTGCAGCTCAACAGAGAGCCCAGCTGGGCCAGGGGTTCTTGCCAAACTGCTTCACATGGGCCTCCAGCCAGTAGCTGGGCTCAAACCCAGCATGGGACCTTCTTAGCTTCAGTTACGCAGCAGCCACCCTCCGGGCTAGGGAGCAAAGATGTTTATGAGAGGACACCCTTCGGGATCATAGCAGTAATCCTGGCCAGTAACTCTCCTCACCCAGAACATGGGCGCTCTCCTATTTAGGGGTCGCAGACATACCAGGGACGGGATCTCAGGGGCTCCATGCAGAGCCATGCCCTAACCCAGGAGCCATTTTCCCAGACTCTCTAACCCATGGCACTCTCTAACCTGTGGGTGAGTCAGAGAGCTCAAGAGCTCTCGTTCTGTCTGAGTAAGGTTACTTCAGGGTTATGGCAGGCCACAGACCCGTGAGAGGAGGCAGAGAAGGTAGTTTATGGTTGGGGGAAGGAGGGCACACTGACCCTGGAAGAGAAATGGGAGGAGACAGAATCTTGGTAGGTTACAGATGCCCATGCAGGAGGAGAAGTTGATCATAAATACATTTGGGGTTGGGACTGGGAGCCAGCGGGGGCACAGCCGCAGTGGCAGCAGGGTGAAGGGACACAGAGTTGGACAGAGGGTGATGGAGCGATCCTGTTGGAAGCAACTCACACACAGCCTGGGACTGGGAGCCGAGGGATCCATCCTGCAGACTTGGGATTGCCCCAGGGCAGGGAGGAGACAAGGGATAGGAGCCAGGGCAGGTCTTCACACCTGGGATGAGGGCATGAGGTCTCAGTAACCCGTGGGGATGGGAGGCGGGTCCATCCATAGGAAATGCAATTCAGATGGGGTCACCCCCAGTGCGAGGGGCTATAATACCAGGGGATCACACGTGGGGGGGAGGGGAAGAGCAGGGCGAATTGCATGTGCGGGGCGGGGGCGATTCTGGGACACCGCAATTGTCTTCTCCTCTGAGGTCAGGGCCTCGGGCGACTCGGCGCCCCGGCTCCTCCCCTCGGTCCCCGTCCAGTGCGGGCTCCCCTCGCGAAAACCCCGCTCCCGGCCCCCCGCCAGGGACACCTCCCCCCCCCCCGGGCCGTGGTTGCATAATCAGGGCGCGGCGGCCCGATCGCCCCCCCGGCGCAGCTGCCTCCCGGCCCCCGCACGCACCTTGGGCCGCCATCTTCCATCCCCATGGCGACCGGCCGCGCAGCCATTGGGGGCTGGTCAGGCTCCGGGAGCGGGCGGCGGAACCGGAAGCCCTCAGAATCTCTGCTAGATTGGCCGAGCGGCCGCTCTAGCTACCCACTCCCGCCTCTCTATGGTGCTGGAAGACCCTCTCTGTCCTGGCCCTACCAACTATCTACCCCACTCCTCACCTCTGGCGGGGGAAGCCTGACACCTGATTTGCATAACATTTACATACTGGTCACTGTCCCCGTCCCCCCCCCAGCATCTCCAGTTTGTGAATGGGCCCCCCCTTAAGCAGCCCCCCAACACACAACTCTCCCTGTCCCCAAATCCCCCACCCCCACCAACAAATCATTGTGTGATGGAGATGTAGGGCTGGAACTGGGCAGGACCTCCTAAAACCACCTAGTCCAGCCCCCTGTGCTGTGGCAGGACCAAGTAAACTCAGAGCAGCTCTGTACATGCCCAGACAGTCTCGCCTCCCCCTAAAAATCAATCCACCCCCACAAATCAATTCCTTCTCCCACCAAATGATCAACGCCCTGACCCCTCCAATAACACAAAATCAGCTTCTGCCAAACGCTTCTTCGGGCTTGGATTCCTCTTCTCCACAGCACCAGGCTTAGCTCCTCTTTACAGTGGCCTAGTCTGTGCTGCCTCCCTCCTGAGAGCACTGCTTCTCAGGCAAAGGTGACTGCAGCTGCTGCTGCATTTTTCCAGTCTCGCAAGGCCTTCGAGCTCCTACTCTGAATGCAAGAGGGAGTGGCGGACAGGGCTCTCTCTGCCTGCCCATAGCTTTGTCTCCTGCCTGCCTTGCAGCATCTGGGGGACTGGTCCGATCACACATCTGGGCAGAGTTTCTCTGGGGACTCGGGCAGCGTCCGCTGGCTCCCTAGAAATCTTCAGGGAGCAATGGGCGCTGTCCGGAGTTCTCTGCTTGGTGTCCCCTTCAGGTTCCCTCCGTTTAGCCCTTTGACCTTCACGCCTGGTCCTGTTTTCTCATTTGTTGTCCCCCGAATTTAATTGAGTCCTGGGCTCAGTAGCTCCTCCCCTTAGGTTGGGGGAACGGTTTTTAGCCATAGGTGGGCTTGTGCCCACCCATGTCCTGGAACCCAAATAGGAGCATCTGGGAGACTAGAACACAGAAACAGGTGGGAGACACAGAAGAATTGAAAATAATTGCAGCCACAGTGCTGCAGGTGGCATGGGTGGCCAGAGAGCCGATGGGAGAATCTCAGATTAGGCAGATCTGTCTCTCCCTTCACCCACTCCATGGTGTCCCTCAGTTGGGACCCTCCTGTATCCCCTGATCCAGGGGTGCTGCCCCAAAGGACCCTCATTTCTCTTGGATGAATGCAGCCAGGATATTAGGAAGCAAGAATATTAGGAAGCAACCTGGTCATGGTCTCCTGCATTATGGAGGAATGACTTTGTATTATAAATAAGATTTGATCCCACTGTATCTAGGGTTG
Organism: Emydura macquarii macquarii; assembly: GCF_026122565.2. Taxonomy (NCBI): domain Eukaryota; kingdom Metazoa; phylum Chordata; order Testudines; family Chelidae; genus Emydura; species Emydura macquarii. The sequence continues at coordinate 1,010,891 of NW_027130807.1, forward strand.
CCAACAGTCCCTTATTTTTTCATCTCTGTACAACAAGATCAGGAGTTGCTGAGTGCTGCAAAAAGCAGCAAGAAATACCCCTGATGAATGTAGGTAAGTACTGCTTATTATTATTAATAATAAAGATGATGATGATGATAATAATACTATCAGGAGGAGGGGTGGGGCAGGGGTGTTAGGAAAACAGTACCTTATTTTTTAAATACAATTTTGGCAACCCTAATTTCTGTATCCAGCATCTTCACCCATCACCTGCAAAATAAATGACACAGAAAGTGGGGAGAGATGAGTGAAGCTCCCCACAAGTGACACACAGCTCTTGGCACACCACAAGGAAGAAATAGCCTACAAAGTACACACTGGATCCCCTGCAGGATTGCGGATGCGGAAGCAGGGCAGGATTAAGATAAAGGCACAGTAGGCCTATGCCCATGGGCCCAGATCTTGAAGTCATGCAATGGCATCAGAATCTGGATAGGCTGTTGGTGTGCTGAGACCACTATGTCTCATGCTGACCAATATTATCTCATTGTTTCCTCATACATCCCCCTCTGTATTCATCAGTTGTCGCTTGTCTTATACTTAAACTGGGAGCTCTTTGGGGCAGGGACCATCTTTTAGTTCCGTGTTTCTACAGCATCTTAGCACAATGGGGTCCTGCTCCGTAACGTACAAATAATCATCTACGCTTAATTTCAATACATATATATTTCCAGCCACCATAGCTTCAAAGCAAAATGTGAAAACAGGATCTGAATGTGATTGATGCAGTGACATCTGCCTGAGTCTGCAGAGAGCCAGAAACAATTACTCTGCTAGAGGCCGCTCTCAATGGGGCGTTCCCTCTGCAACCTGCTGCTCTGGGGGTGGCCCATTAACACCAGCCCAGCAAAGGACTCTGTGGAGGAGGCTGTGCACAGGGCCCCTCAACTGACCCCTGTGGCTGCTCTGCTGGTGTCAGCTGGGCCCCCTGCGTGGCTGGGAAGCTCAGAGCTGGGGGGCCAGCCTGCCCAAAGATCCGTCACCTCCCGGGACAGCTTGCATTGGGCAGGGGGTCTGGATCTATGGGGCAGCACCAGGCCCCTAAAAGCCTTAGTCTGTCCCTGGCGAACACTTGTGACCACTCCGGAGGCCTTGGATCATAGAGAGGAGGCAAGAGTGGCCCTGATTTCTTCTCTCCCCCCAATCTCCATGAGCTGGGGGAGGCTGCGGGACGGTGAAGACTCCATTGCCCATAGTGCCGCGCGGGCACGACCCGGAAGTGCTTGGCGCGGGGGGCGGGGCTGTACGGAGGGGGGGCGAGCCGCGGGGTCTGCTCGTCTCATGCTGAGTCCCGAGGGGTCCGTGGACCCTTGGAACTACCGCTCCCAGCGTGCACCGCGCCGGGGCCGGAAGAGAGGTGCGAGCTGGAAGCAGCAGGGATCAGGGGACGGGGTCTGCCCCTGGGGGGTGGATGGTCGGAGGACCAGGGGTCAATGGGGGCGGGGGAGTCTGCTGAGGAGCAGAACAGGAGGTGACCTGGTGACCCCTCTCCCAGCCCAGTGTCATGGCCCCACCCCAGCCCTCCCTTTGCACAGAGCCCTAGCCAGCCTGGCTTTGGCCCATGTGGGGAGGTGAATGGGGCTGGCCTGCTTGCAGAGAGTCCCGGCTTGCTGGTGCCCCAAGGCCCAGCTTTGGAGGCATGGAGGCCACGGGCTTTCCCCCTCCCCTGGAACTGTGCAGATCCTGCGGGCCTGACACGATAGAGGGGTTGCTCAGAAGGGGCTAGTACAGGTTGGGGGATAGATGCCCCTGCCCCCCCGCATGGCCATTCCTTGCCTCGCCTCGAATCCTGCCCCGTTAAATGGTGCTAGTTCTAGCCACTTTATCACAAGTCCCATGATTCTCAGTGTTCGCTCTTAAGGCGTCAGCTGCTGGAGATTGCACAAGAATCAGCCCCTGTTTGGTTGTTAAGTAAGTTTCTAGCCATCATGGTTGTAGAGAAAAGCTTGAAAATGTGACCCTGAGTGCACCGGAGGTTCATACGGCACAAGGCAAATACAATGAGCCCCATGTTCATTCACTTCATTTCTTGACTCCTCTTCCCATTTACATAGGCCTAGAGGTGTCCATGAGTCTTTGTTTTTCCTTCTGGCCCATGACATGGGTTCATAGGTCTAGGCGTTCCAGTCCTTTTCTCTTCAATCTTCTCTTGACGGAGTCTGTCCATTGTATCGTTGATTTTCCATGCCCTTTCTTGCTGTCCTCTTCCTCCTGTATGTTCTTCGCTGGTTGTTCTCCCATTCTTATCACATGTTCAGCCCACCTCAAACATACTCTCCAGCTTATCTATCACTGAGAGTCCCAAGTTCAACTTCCCCCTTCTTCCATGCATGCTCTGTCTACCCTCCACTTGCCTGCCATTCTCCTCATATAGTATTTTCTGCTACCTATATCTTTTTTTCCTTCCATCTCAATGAGACCCACGGTTTCCAAACCATAAAATAGGCAGAGACAAATGCAGGCAGCATACATTTTTCCTTTCAGCTTGTTATTTAATTGCCAGTCCCACAGTACTCCTGCCACTTTTTTCACTACCACTCATGCACACTGGGTTCTTTTTCTCCAGTCTCCAGATCTCTCTCTAATAATACTAAGTGTACTTCCCAAGTACACAAATTCTTTCTTCTGATACAGCTTCTCTTAAATGTCTATCAACAGCTCTTCTTCAACCTTGCCTACTTGCACAACTTCAATTATCTTTATGTTTACCTTCAAACACAGAGGCCCATTCTGATATGACATCTACCAACTCCTCTTTGTTGTCAACCAAAAGGGCCAGATCGTCGGCATACATTAGCTTTCTCTGTATCTCCCCAGACTTGGTTCTCCTGCTAATTAACTCCATAACTAGGATGAAGAGCAGTGAATTCAGCGTACTGCCTTGTCTCAATCTGATTGTCACCTCCAAATTCTGAAATTTAATTGTTTCCACCTTCGCTCTTGACTGTTGATCAAGCTCCTCGATCATCTCCACTTCTTGAACACCCCTGCCTGTCTATCTCAATACTGCAAACTCCAGCTCCTGTGGGACCAAATCATATGCTTCCTCAAGATCGTTAAATGCTACATCACAGTTATGCCTTCCATTTATCATTCTTCTAAACTTCTGTCTCATTGTAAATATTCTGTCTATTTGACTCCTTCCCTTCCTAAAGCTTTATTGCTCCTCTCCTATATTTTCCTCCACTTTTCACATCAACCTTGCCTTCAAAGCTCTCTCCAGGACTTTAAGAGGCTGACTTAACAAGGTGATGCTGTGATAGGTGTTTGGATCAATCATTTCCATCATCCTTACCCTTCCAGAGTGGCACAATCAACCCTATTCTCCAGTCATCTGGTATCCTAGCTTGATCCCATGATGTCACTTTACTCCAGTATCTCCAACAGTTATCTTCTCTTCTCCAGCTGCTTTACTATTCTTCATCTTAGTCAATGCTGATTCTGCCTCCTCTATAGAGATCAATATCTTTTGAGCTTCCCCAAAATTATCAGTGACACTTGCAACTCTCTTCTCATTTAACAGCCTTAGAAACATTTTTTCGATAACTCCTACCACCTATTTAGGGTTAGTCACCATACAGTTTCGATTCTTCTCTTGTGTTTTAGTGTTCCTCTTTTTTTTTTTGCCAACCCCAAAACCGACTTCCTGCCATCATCTTCCTCCAGCTTTCTATATAATTCCTCTTTAGCTTTCATTCTTCCCTTAGCAACTGTCTTTTTAGCCTCCTTTTTGCCTGTTTGTGTGCATGTTTCATGTCTCATTATCATGACCTACTCCTTCAAGCTCTTTTGAGTAATGAATTCTTTTTAATTTTTCTTGTACTTCAGATTTCCTCCACAAGCTTGTTCTCCCCAAATGTATTATTATTTTTTTTTTTAAAAAGACCTTAAAGCCAATCTTACAATTTTTCACGGCTGGATCTGTCATTTTTGGATACTTGGGGTTGGTGATATTGTGTGAGACTGGACACTGGACAGGACTTTCTGTCCCTTCGAAGTCCTCCCAGCATCTCTGGAGCATCCTCTCCCAAACGGTTTGGGTTAGAATTGCTCCATTTGGGTGGGAGACTGCAGGGCTCCTGCTTGATCCTCCATCAGGTTTCGTGGGTTTAGCAGGGGAATGGGAACCAGTAGCTCCTAGATGCTATTCCTGGCATTGCCTTGCTGCATGGGTGTAATAGACAATGTGTTTGTACAGCATCTTCCATCCAATTCTCTCAAAGTGCTTTATGCATCACAGGCCTCCCTGGCTGGGGGCAAGCTGCACAATCCCCATTTTTCTGATGGGAAGCTGAGGCTGAGGGGCTACAGAGTGAGTCAGTGGTAGAGCCATTGGTGCAAATGATCATGAGAGCTATAGCTATGCATGACACCGATTTAAAACAATTAGTCCCTGCCTAGAGGTATTTGTGTTGTCTGATCACTTAGCAGCTTCATCTAGCCTCTCAGTGCATGCACGAACACATTGAGATCCTTGGCTAGGAAATGATGCTCTTCACATACATGCAGAAGACCATTATTGCAGAAGCTCCAATCAGAATCCGATGTCCTGTTGTGTTGGACACTGGATGCACATAGGATGGTGTAGACCTTGTCCTAAAGAGCTTTCAACTCCTAGATCTCCTTTCTGACCTAAAGCATTTTAACCTCTGACAATCCAGGATGTGGGATTCCTGGGGCTGCAGCCGTTAAAACCCATGTCACTGCATAGTTAGTTCGTGTGTGCTCATCTGTATAAACCACAATGGATGGGACTGAAGGTCCCTGCATCTGCCGACATGTGAGAGGAATGACCTAGACTGGGCAACACAAAGTGAGTCCCAGGGCCTCCCGGAGTTTGCAGCTACCCACCCCCAGAGATCAGTAATCTCACCCATGAGCAGCTCTTTTCCTCCCCTGGGTTGGCTCGGTGTATTTTTGGTGGAGATTGTATATCTCTTAAGCAAATGAGGTGCTGTCCTCCAGTTCCCAAGAATTGGCTAGTGTGCAGTTGGTCACAGTGTTGGAATGATCCCGTGTGGAGCGATTGTCCCATCACAGAGACATGTTACTCCTCATGGTATCAGCTCAGCACAAGGCCAGGACAGGGAGTAGTGCAGGGTGATGATACAAGTTACTTGGTTGCATACAGGGGTAACAGTGTGAAATATAATGGTCTATGTGTGACCCTAAGAACTCCTCAGTGCCACTTGGCAAGGGGTTGCAAAAATATCCTGATCCTGGTATGTATATTCTGATTCCACAAAGAATATCATGTGAGCTGGGGTCATGCTGGTCATTCATATTGTTGCACCTACATTTAACAGACAACTTTTTACATAGTGTGTATACTGAAAATACGTTTCTGAAGTGTCAGAGCTGAGAAACAGGTTTTCGGCAATGTCATTGTAGCTGTGTTGGTCCCAGGATATGAGGGTGACATTGTGGGCAAGGAAATATTTTTTATTAGATTAATTTCTGCTGGCGAAAGAGACGAGCTTTCAAGCTACACAGCTCTTCTTCAGGTCTGGGTTTTCTGTGAGACAAAGGACATCTAGTCACCTGTCTGTTGACATTTAACTTAAGCATTGTGAGCTGACACAGGGGAAACCCAATTTACATAGAGTCAACAGAGGGATGTGACATCAACAGGATAGCAAAGTACAGGACGCCAAGCCCAGGGGGTTATCCTGACTCGAGGTACAAACAATGGACTTTGGGAAATATAAGAGGAAGGCGAAGAAGACACTGCATTATCCTGTACCTAGGAAGTGATCGGCAGTGCTGGAACCTTGCCTGGAATGCAGCGTAGGACATTTGGGGGAGATGAAATGTCTTTAGACAGACGGTTAGCCTGCTCAGTTTAGTCTCAGGGAATCGTGCTCTGATTTTGTTTTATATGTAACCCTTTTGTTTCCATCATCCTTACTCATGATCTCTTGAAACTTGAATCTTTGATAGTTTATCATCATTGTTTCCACTATAAATATATCTCAGTGCTATGGTATTATATCAGGAGCTGATCCTGAGCTGAATCAAGATGGAGTGTGTTGTTCCTGTGGGGACAGCAGAGCTGGTATTACTACGGATGTTCAGTGGAGAAGGGGCTGGACACTTCAGGGGAACGCTTCAAAGGGGCTCAGGGACTGGGGTGCACCGATTGTTAATCTGCAAGGCAAAGTGAGGGCTGGCCTAGCCCAGTGGAGAGGTCTTGGGTGGCTAACAGGCTGGTGGTGTCAGGGAGCTGATGCCCGGTTAAAAAGCAAAGCTGCCTCTGGCTGGCGGCTGGAGGTGACTCAGTCCTGGGCACCCCAAGAACTGCCACCCTGTTTTCCACAGGAGGTCAGATTAGATGATCTAATGGTCCCTTTGGGCCTTAAAGACTCAATCTCCAGTGAGGATGGTGGGATACAGGAACAGAATACGACATGCTGTCTGTTAGGAGTGGGGTGTACTGGCAGAACTGGGGTGGGGCTGTGACCAGAATAGGAGGGGGTGCTACGGGGCAGGATGGAGGAGCATTGGCTGTGCTAGGCAGGTGGCTCAGCCCCCTCTCCTATAGGTTGTCCCTCCCCTCCCCAGCCCCCAGTGAGCTCTTTACTGTTGGCCTCAGGTGCCTTTAGCTCCGTGCTCCTCCCCCTCCCTGCGGCTGTGCAGTGCTGAAAGCAGAAGTTAGGAGGGTCTCATGACCCGCTGCCTCCCCACAGGAAGTGCCAGACACAGGTGCAGATGCTGGGGTGGCAGGCAGGATGCATGGTGGGTGTGACGAGGGGCCCTCCCTTTCTCTCCGGGCGCTGGGGGTGTGGGGAGTGTTTTGGAGGATCTGAAACCCCTGCATTGGATTTTGCTCCGTCTCCATTGCTGATCAGGTTGCATTTGCCATCTGGGAAGGCTGGAACCCAGCCGCTGGGCACTGCTTGTGCTCCTGGTGCCAGCTGGCACATTGGCGGTGCTCTGGCCTGCCCACTCTCTGTGGATACTGGTGGCTGCTGGTGGGAGAGCTTTGGGTACTGCGGGGGTTGGGTCTGTGTTGTGCTGGTGGCTGGCGCATGCGCACGGCATCCCCAGAGCTCATCTCCTGGCTGAGCAAGTCCTCAGACTGTGAGTACTGCAGCTTAGGCAGGGACTGCCCCTTTGCTACCCGGTGGGTGTTCTGGAGACAAATGACGGCGCTGGGTGATCCCCTGCCCCCCTCTGGGGTGGATAGGGGCAGCACTAACTATGAACAGGGCTCTTCTCTTCTTGGGAACCTAGGATCCCTGATGTCCTCTAGGGGCAGGGGAAAGCAGGATGTTGGAGGTATCCTCCTTTCTCCCTCCTACAGCGTGGACAGGGGCCTCTTGCCTCTAAGCTCTGGCCCCAGGGGTTTGATTATGAAAGATCATTTCTGTCCCTGCTGACCCCCAACCAGTGCAGGATCCATTCCGTTGGTTTCAGAGCAGTCGGCTGTTCCCTCCCCGCCCACCTGCAGCTTGTTACTTAAGGCTGCACTTAAAAGAGCTGTTGATCTGGCCTGAATAACTCTGGGGATCCGCCCCCTTCTGGTTCTATAACCAGCTGCCTGAGACACAGGGCACTGGGTGACAGCAGTTGGCAGAGCCTGGTACAGGTGAGGGACAGGGCAAGGGCTGGCAAAGGCCAGTGAATCCTGGCAGAGGGGAAGAAGGGCGGGCGGGCAGGTGGGGGACAGCGAAGCCCGATGGCAGAGGGGAGGGTGGGTTGGTGGGTGAGGGGTGGTGGAGACCGGCAGAGGGGAGAGCGGGCGGGCAGGCAAGGGGCCCAGTGGGGTGGAGTGAGGGTGGGCGAGCGAGGGACGGCGGAGCCCAGTGGCTAGAGGGAAGGTGGGTGGATGAGGGGTGGCGGAGAGGAGTGAGAGCAGGCAAGCTAGGGGCGGCGGAGCCGACTGGAGGGGAGTGAAGATGGGCAGGCGAGGGGTGGTGGAGTCCAGTGGTGAGTGGGTGGGTAGGCGGGCGAGGGACGGCGGAGTCTGGTGGAGGGTGGGCGGGCGGGCGGGGGAAGAGGTGGCAGAGCCCGGTGGAGGGGAGGGAAGGTGGTTGGGTGAGGGGTGGCAGAGCCCGGCGGAGGGGAGTGAGGACTGGTGGGCAAGAGATGGAGGAGTCTGGAAGAGGGGAGGGAAGGTGGGTGGGCGAGGGGCAGTGGAACTTAGTGGAGGGTGGGTAGGTGAGGGGTGACGGAGCATGGCAGAGGGGAGGATGGGCAGGCGAGGGGTGGCAGAGCCAGCAGACAGGAGGGCGAAGGGGGCAGGTGAGGGGCAGCGGAGCCTGGCAGGGAGGGGGTCAGCAGAGCCCAGCGGAGGGGAGTGAAGGCGGGCGAGGGGTGGCGGAGCCTGGCAGAGGGGAGGGAGGGCGGGTGAGGGGCGGTGGAGCCTGGCGGAGGGGAGGGCGGGTGGTGGAGCCTAGTGGGCTGTGCAGGGTATGGCGTGGGGGAGGGGAGGAGCTATTTGCTCAGAGTGCGCTGGGGCAATGGTTTTCAACCAGAGATACATCAACTCATTTACATGTTTGCCTCGTTTTACAACAGGCTGCATAAAAAGCACTAGCGAAGTCAATGTAAACTAAAAATTCATAGAGACAATGACTTGTTTGTACTGCTCTGCATACTATACACTGAAATGTAAGCACGGTATTGATATTCCAATGGATTTATTTTATAATTATATGGTGGTAATGAGAAAGTGAGCAATTTTTTTGGTAATAGTGTGCTGTGAAACTTGTATTTCTATGGCTGATTTTGTAAGCAAGTAGTTTTTAAGTGAGGTGAAACTTGGGGTAAGCAAGACAAATCAGACTCCTGAAAAGGGTCCAGTAGCTTGGAAAAGTCGAGAGCCACGGCACTGGGGCATAGGATGGGCAGTACAATCAGCTGGCATGGCTTTCCCCCTCCCCAGGTGCAGTCTCTGCTGGTGAAGTGATGCCCACCTTCCAGTTTTTGCCGTTCTCTATCCTGCTGGGCATCCTGGGATTCCTGTGCGTGGCTTTCACAAGCTTCTGGTCCCAGCACTGGCGCGGAGGCTTCGCCTGGGATGGCACCGCCAAGATGTTTAACTGGCACCCGGTCTTCATGGTGACGGGCATGGTGGTGCTGTATGGGGCGGGTAAGTGGGTGCTGTCCTGGGGGAGGGGTGTGTGTGCGGCCCACCAGGTACCAGGATGTGGGAACAGTGGGGGGAGAGAAGGGGGTTCTGAGCGTGCTGAGTTTGCTGGTCTCTCTCCCCTGCAGCGGTGCTGGTGTACCGTGTGCCCATCTCCTGGGTGGGCCCCAAGCTCCCGTGGAAGCTGCTGCATGCGGCACTGACCCTGGCAGCCTTCGTCCTGGTCGTGCTGGGGCTCGTCGCCGTCTTCAGGTTCCACAACCATCAGAGCATCCCCAACATGTACTCACTGCACAGCTGGCTGGGGCTGGCGGCTGTGCTGCTCTTTTCTTGCCAGGTGGGTGCCCAGCCTCCTCCTCCGATGTTCATCTCTGCCCCTCCTCCTCTTCCCCAGCTCCCCCTCCTGCTGTTGGCTGCCTGTGCCATGACTCGATCCACTCTGTACACCAAACTCTTCTCTATTCCCAGTGGCTCATGGGATTTGCTGCCTTCCTGTTACCCTGGTCCCCTGCCTGGCTGCGGATCTTCTACAAGCCCATTCACGTCTTCTTCGGCTCCACCATCCTCGCAGTGGCCATGGCAGCATCCATCTCTGGGATCAACGAGAAGCTCTTCTTCAGCCTGTAAGTGCCAGAGCAGGTTTTTTTTTGGGGGGTGGAGGAGAGGCGCGCGCGCACACGCGTGCGTGTACGTGTGTCTCCATTTGGCTGAGGGCTTTCCCCACCACTCATGAGAGCTGGACCAAGCCAGGGTCCATCTTGCCCTAATAACTTGCTTCTGACAGTGGCCCATGTGACCAGGTACCTGGGTTGGACAGCCTGAGAATGCCACACGCAGGGCAGACTGCAAGAAATAGGGCAGACAATCCCCCAAAACTGGAGGTTTATTCTATAATTAGATTCACTAAACCAGTAGCAAAAGAGTTTCTACAGCACCACATAGGTTAACAAGAAATCAGACAGTCCACCTTAGCCATTCCAGCCCTTGGCTCCCGTCCAGACAACCACGTCTAATACGGTGAGAGGTTATTGAAAACCCATTTCACCCTACATGAGGTTCTTACTAACCCCAAAGAATCAGACACTTACCCCCAAGTCATTATGGATCTCAGATCTTACCCAAATACCTCACTGTCGGGCAACCCTGAGTAAACTATGTAAATATTTATTAATAAAAGGAAAGAAGCAAGTTATAATTGGTTAATATATCATAATAGATCAGGCTGGTAGCGGTGATGGAATAGACTGCTGGCTTGCAAAAGTCTCACTGGTAACTTCCAAAAGATCGGCAGGCCCTCAGCCCATAGTCCCAGATGCTCCTTTTAGTCATAAATCCACAGTCCAGAGAATGAGAGCAGGAAAGAGGAAGAATGGGGATGTCTCAGGGACCTTTTATATCCTTTGCCATGTGCATGGGAATTTACTTTCCCAAACAAAGCCCCACAGCCCCTGAAAGTTATTGGCCCAAGATGGAATCCAGGGTCACAGGAGCATATCACATGCACCTACATGTTTTGCTGAATCACAGGGACAGCCATTGACTCCTCGCTGTCTGAGGCATCCACAGGAAAGGCACGCTGGGCGGGATGAGATTCTTCAATGGCCCATTGTGAGATGAGTGTCCTTAATGGAAATGTAATGGGCTATAGCTGTCTAGCCCTGATGTAAACCTCTCTGGAGGGTGTCACCCAGGAGTACAACACAGGTTTAAGATACAAGTACGCAGCCAATATTCATAACTTTAAACACAAAGATGATCCATGGATTTCAAGATAACCGTATGTGATAGATGGTAACTTTTCCAATGATACCTGACATGAGACACTTTGTATAAATTGTATAACAGTGGTAGCAACACCGATACAAATGGTCATTTTCAATCAGACAGCCTCACTGCCCGTACCAGAGCTTCATGGGGACTGTACAGAACAGGGCAATTCTGGAGTGATCCACCCCAGCTCCTGGTAGTCAGAGGTTTGGGGTCACCCCCAGCATGGGTAGGGTGGGGTCACCTCCACCCACCACACGTGCACACTGTGTGACTGAGAGATGTGAGCAACCTGCTGAATGGTGACAGCCCTAGAAGGGAAGATCTAAGTTCTGAGCAGGCTCGGTGCAAAGAGGATGACTAAGGGGAGACTTGAGAAGCATTCCCAGCTCTACGTAGCTGTTCAATGGGTGCTGTTATGGGTGGGAATGGGTGGTGAAGATGACTGGGGTAACAGGGCAAATACTTGGGCTAACTCAGGGGCCAATGGATGCTCCATGACGTGGGAGAGATTCCTCCCATATATTGGAGGGGGGTGCTGGTGGGGATTTTCCACCCCCTGGGCTCTCCAGAGGGAACTGGGAGTGTAAAGGGCGAGGGCTCTTTCGCTGGTGCTCGCTCCAAATGAAGATGGTGTCTCCATCTCTTCCTTCTCAGGAACAACAAGACGGTTCCCTATGCCAGCCTCCCCCCCGAGGCCTGGTTTGCCAACTTTCTGGGGATGCTGATCTTGGTCTTTGGGTTATTGGTGCTTTGGGCTCTCGCCATGCCAGCCTGGAAGCGCCCAGAGCAAGAGTCACTGGAGGCCCGACAGGTACAGAGTCCATGTTACTGGTGGCTCAGGACGTGGGATCTGTGGCAGGAAGCAGGGGATGCCGGGGTTTGGGATCAGGGAGGAATTGGACACATGGAGTGTTTCAGTGAGGTCAGGTTTAGGGCAGATGGTGGGGTTGGGAGGGGAAGGGTGAGAGATAAGATTGGAAACCCAGGCAGGGAATAATGAGCCCCTCTCTGGGGCAGGGTCTGTCATCTTCCTCCGAAAATCAGGGTGGGGGCGTATCAACATGAGCACCCCAAACCAGTGGCTGCTCCCTGGAAATGCTGGCCTTGGCATGGAGCTAGGCACTAAGGGACAAGGCTGAGATAGGCAGGTTGCTGCGGACCCTGGAGAGCAGTCTCCTAGGAGGAGAGGTAGGTTAGCCAATGCTCTGGGATGTCGAACACTGGCTGAGCCCTCTGGGAACGGACTGTCAGACAAACCTGTACTGGGCCCTGGCATGTGGAGTAGATGGGAGTGAGCAGCTCTCTCCTGTGTGAGAACAGGGGGTGACTGGGAGGCCGAGGGCTACAATGTGCCCCCCTTCCCCTCCACACTTGGAGCTTCTTCCAGAGTTGCCCTGGTTCCCTCACTTGCTAATGCAATGGGATTGCCGGTGCTACTCCTAGAGGTACGTGCGGTGGTGGGGCCAGTGGCTCCATGGTGGGTGGGCAGCGAGACCCAATCGGTGGGATGAAGTTGGGAGGAGGAAATGCTTCCAAATGTCCTGGGGCTTGTGGGCAGGCAGACCCTGGCCTAAGTGCGTCGTGCACCCCTGGGACCAGGGATTTGCCCTTGGCTCCTCGGTCAGAGGGGATCATTGTCTGTAAAAGGAGGGTGGGGGTGGGTTGTGGCCTGGGAGGGACTTGGTGCTGGGCGAGGGGAGAGCCCTGCTCACGGCCTGTCTCTCCACAGCCCCTGCTCCATTAGGACAAGGGAAGCCGTCACCCAGAGGAAGAATCGCTGCCCAGGCCTGCAGGGTGACTGACTCTAGTGAGAAGGGCAGCTCGGTGCTCCTGCTCTTGGGTGCCCAGCCAACTCCGGAGCCTGCCCAGTGCAGAGCTGAGGGGAGGAGGCACTCTCCGTGCTGGGCTTCCTGAGCTCACGGCTCCTCTCCTGGATCCCTGGCTCTTGCCACTCCCCTGCCTTCTGCTCTGGGTTCCTTCACGTGCTTGGATTCAGCAGGCAGCCCTGGGCTCGCTGCTCCTTCTTGCCACTGTGCTTGCGGAGCCCTGGCCGACTCGACACCCTATTCACCTGCAACGTGTGGCCTGAACTACAATAAAAGCCTGCTTTGTGGTGCTTGCCCTGACGTTGGCTCTGCAGAGTGTTGTGTGTAAGGAGCCTGTACTGGATGTTCAACCGTAGCAGCATGCATGAACCTGGAGCATCGATGTGACAATCTCCAGCCAGGTTCCCTTTCCCGCTTCTTCAGCTCTCTCGCACTGTCTCTGCAACCCTGGGAGAGTCGCTGTTAGGGCTCAGAGCCACTTCCCTTACCATCCCTCTGCTGCCTGCTTCTGAATCCCTCCTCCCCTTCACTTTCCAGCCAGCCTGGGCTGCCAGGAGCTGCTGGAGTCTCCGAGCCTGGCTTTCCAGATTGGGCCGGGCATTGCAGATTGTCCAAGGCTTTGCCTGAAGATCCTGGCCTCAGTGGTTCTAAAGCGACTAGCAATTCTGAGCATCTGACTCCAGCTCTTTTCCCACAGGCCCTGCTGCGCTGCTGCTCTTGATGAATCAGGCTGTGTTATGCCAGCGCCGCATGGGCCCCCAACATGATGAGTCCCTTCTGAAGGCATGGGTCGCCCTTTCTCTGAGCCACATGCAGCTGCAATCACCAGGGCCCCGGCACTGGCCCCTCTTTTCCTGCCAGTAACTGCGTGTTAAAGGGCTCCTCTCTGTTGCTAGATAGGCCCCTCTCCTGCTTGCTCTTCCCTCTGCCCCATTTGCTGTCCCCGGGGTTTGCTTCCAGCCCTGGTCATGCTCCCTCTCCCTTTCCAGGGAGCCATTGTCCCAGCTCTTTGAGTGGAGGAAGCAGGTAAGTTTCCTCCTGCCAGGAGAGAGCTGCAGAGCAGGAAGCCAAAGTGGTTGTCCATGCACCGCTGTGACATACAGGGGCCAGGGAATCTGACTGCAGTGCCCTAGAGATGCTAAGGTGGGAGGAGCTGTCTGGGGCCAGGCTGTTCACTCCTCTGCTCTGGATCCACAGATCAACTGCACCGAGCTTCTCAGACTAGCAGAACAGCCCTTCTCAGAATCCACCCACCTGCAGCTCTCAGTTCGGATCTAGGCTGCACTGCCCTCCTTGGGGTTATATCACAGCTCCGTCCTGCATGGTCCTATAGAAGTGCCCCAGTCTGCCTTTCGTACTTAGCCTGAGGTGTGTCCAGCTCTGGCCTCAGCAGTCTCTTTCTGCTGTCCTGCAGCTGAGCTGAGTGCCACTCCAGCCAGGATCTCCAAGTTCCTGGGTCTGGGCCCATGGCTGGAGGCTGTAATGCTGGCCCTTTCACAAACAGTCCCCACGGCTGTTCTCTCCCAGTTCCCAGCGCAGCAGGGGTGAGCGGTATCTCCTCCATGTGCCTCCACACTACCGTTGGCATGACATTTGATTTGGGTCTGAACAATTGACACTCACTGCTCTGTCATCTGACCCAGCCAGCACTAATCTCTGGCACAGCCCTATCTACTGATCCACCGCTCACTCTCCACACTCCAGCTGACCTCTGCCCAACTCACCACAAACAGCTGGTGGAAAGCCGAGATTTCTCCATGACTGCTGGACTAGCTTCTTTGTGGATAAATGGTTTGAGCCTGACTTTCTCTCCCACCCTCATGGGTTCTGGCTGGATCCACTCGCTGATAACCCTCAGCCACCTCTGCTTGGCCCTGTCGTGCTCGCCAATCACTCCAGCTTTCAGATGTTTGTGGTGAGCTCCAGGTGTCCTCTCCAGGCCTGGTTAGGACTGTCATTGCTATAACAAATGTAACACCCAAAAGGTGCTCCTTCCCCCATTGCAGCTGGGTGACCAGCCTCAGGAAGGGGGTTGGAGCATCCTTTATGCTGAAGGGCCTGGCTGGGAATTGGTAGGACCACGAAGGGGTAAAATGGTCTTGTAACTTTCACATCCTTTGGTGGCACTAGCTGTTAGTCAGCCAGGCTCAGATGCTTTGAGCCAAGGTACTGTCCACTCTAGGCACAGAATTTTCCGGGGGTGGTGTGGGGCCCCCAGAAGGGCAGATGTTTTAGCTCCCTAGATTAAGGATTCACACATGGAATTAGGGTTAAATTGTTCACCAGGTTTAGGGCCAGATATTTATGCCCCCCCACACCCCTGCATGGTGTAACTGGTAGGAACATTCTGGGAAGGGTTCAGTGTCCCAGAGAAGCAGACAGGGAGCATGGTAGACTCAGTGGGGAATATTTCACCCTAACTGACTGCAGGGGAGTGGGCGTGTGGCCCTTCCTATCCTCTATGGCTGTGAGTTCTGCTTCTCAGGTGTGTGCTAATGTAGTAGGTTTGGAGTTGGTAGAGTGTGATGTGTCCAACGCGTCTGCAAACAGCCAATGTGACTCAAGCTGACATTGTAGGGAGGCACCGGAGGCTTCTCTAGAAGTGAAAACACTTGGCATCCAGAGAGAGGCAATGAAATGCGTCTGTGTATGTAAGAAGTTGCCTTCTCTGCCTGGGGGGAAAGGTGTTTGATAGCATCCACAGCATCTTAGTACATGCTACAGGAGAGGTGGAATCAGACTCTGCATTTAGAGCTGGCTGGAATTCAAGTTTTCTGTCCCCTGGGAAATTCTCAGACTTCCAAATCTCTGGTTTTGTCCTGAGCTGGGATGATAAATGGATGGCAGGACTCTTGTGACACAAAGTACTGGGAGAATTTCATTTTGATCTTTTGTTTCAAGAGGGCCGTGTTTCACATGTTACCTAGAATAGTGACCATTCTGACAGATTATTTCCTCCAGAATGTTTGGCTAACTCGAGACATCCCCCCAAAATGTTTTGACTTTCTCAGATCAGCTCTTCCAGTGGGAAATTTCCCACCAGCTCTCTAGGCAACCTTGACAATCAGGCAGCACTGGGTTCAAGGAAGCCAAAACAGACCGTGGTAGCAGCTACTTCTGTACCCAGGAGAGGCAGGCTGCAATCCAGCATCAGCCTGTTGAGCATTGGGTCTTGGGGGTGTGAAACAGAGCGACTCTGTGGCAAAGATAATTCATGGGGTGTAGCCTGGATATCCACCCAGCCCCAGGGAGGAGGGCTGGTTGCTGTGTCCTTGCTCATAGAGTTGATGACTTAAAGCGCCAAATCCACACCCTTCCTAGGGTGGATGAAGTGTAGTCCTAGCCTGCTGTTTATCTGTCTCTCTCCTAAGCTAGGCTGAACCATGCGGCTTCTCCAGGGCTTTGTCTTGTAGCTCTAGCAGCATGTTCGTAACTGGAGTACTTACGATGTCTTGCTTGGGTGGGGGCTGGGAACCTGGGCAACTGAATGGGCTATTCCGAAATGCTGGGGTCTCGGCTGACGGTTCTGTGTTTCATGAATGGTAACCCCTTGGAACTGAGTCAAGGGGTGCCTTCTTGGGAAAGGAACTCTGGAGGGAAACAGTCTCCTACAAGCCAGCTGTTGCTGAACAGTCTTAGTGCTGGGAGAAATGGGATGGAGCTGAGCAAAGGGAATAGGGGGGGTTGCCCTTTAGGGTACATCTCCCTCCAGTGAGCTCAGATCAAATTCTGGGAGCAAAGCAAGCCCTGTTGCTGCGGCCCGTCAGAGTGAGGCAGAACAAAGCAGGTGGACGTAGAGCGCAGGCTGCCAGAGTGAAA
The DNA here is from genome assembly GCF_026122565.2 of Emydura macquarii macquarii. NCBI lineage: Eukaryota > Metazoa > Chordata > Testudines > Chelidae > Emydura > Emydura macquarii. Next base: position 1,027,439 of record NW_027130807.1, read on the forward strand.
GCTCATGCTAGTGCTTTTTGCCCTTCGCCAGTGCTGTCAAGGTGCTCTGGTCCCTACTGATGAATTAGCCGCTGCCTCAAATGCCCAGTGCTCCTTGGCACACCCTGCCCCCAGAGAGACAAAGGAGGGGAGTGTGTGTGTGTGTGTATTGCAGCCCTGGCGGTGCTGGATTGCCTCCTTGCTCTAATTTTAGTGGGTTGTGGTAGTTACACGGGCTCTGGGCTTAGGCCTCAACCCCCTCCCAGCAACACTGCCAGGTCCTGGCTTAGCTAGAGCTAGGGGTGTGCCAGTCACCAGAAGAGCGGCTTCCAGCAGCTAAAAGCTAGTGCCCCACTCTCCCTTCCCTGCTCTGTTAATTCAGCAAAAGGATCATCTCCTCCCTGCCACTCGCAGCCTGGTCCTAGGCTCTGCTCAGCTCTGGCCTTTCTCCCAGCTGGTGCAATGTTTGCCTGGGGCATGATCCAGCTAGCCCTTCCTACTCCCTGGGAGCAGCCAGTCCCTCCATGTGCTGGGACCCCTGCTGGCCAGTGCTCCAAGAACCAGCCCTTGCCTGGGTGAATTCAGGTCAGGGTATGCTGTACAGTCAGTGCCTCACCCTGTGTCATGATCCCACAGCAGCCTGCAAGCCTTGCCTGCTGGGGAGGGTGGGGATGGCTCATGGCATAGGGCAATCCCACAGAAGTCTTCCATGGCCTAGGGCCAGCTCCTGCTCTCCCAGGGCACGTAGGCTGAGCAGACTTCTCTGGTGGCAACTCTCAGGGCAGCATATTGGGCTGGACTAACCAGCCTAGGAGCTGTCAAATGAGATAATTTGTGCCTGGCCTGAGCGCTTCCTCTTTTCCTCCTGCTGATTCAAGTGACACAGAGAGAGGGAACTCCCATGGGGAAGTCACCTACTCCAGGCCCTCAATCACAGGGGGGCTAGCCCCTTAAATGAAGCAGGTCCAACTTCCATGCAGACTAAACAGGAGGAAGTGGCACCTGACCAGTACTATAACGAGGGAGAAGGGGAGACCAAGGAGAGCTTGAAGAGAACCTAGGAAATGTCTCTACCGTGAGGAAAAAGGGCATGCAAGCCCCTTTGCATGAAGCTAAGGCCGCAGGACAGGAATAAACCGTACTGAGCTGTGAGGATCAGCGTGAGCCCTTCAGCAAGATAGCGCTGGGGAGGGCAGAGGCGTGGACTTAAATTAACAGTGAGCCCCAAGAGCAGGGGCAATGGCTGTCTTCCAGGAGGTGCAATGCCTGAAGGACCTGGCATAATAGGTTGGGCCTGAGAAATAAATAAAATCTCAGCAAAGGAGCACTTAGGAAGCATAAAATGGCTGCATGGGGCAGGCCAGTCCTTACCTTGGCCACCAGGATGTGTGCCAAGCTGGGACCAGTTACCTACACCCTGCCAAGTCAGGACTGGCCCTATGGACTCCTCTGAAGGGACTGGGCTCAGCTATCATAGGGAGGTGGCCACCCCAGGCCCCTGGATCTCATGGGGAAGCTGAGACAGGGTCTTGTTCGGCTTCTCCTCAATTTCATCCCAGAGCTTCCCACTCACAGCCCCTGCACCCCTCCTGCCCCCTCAGCAGAGTTGTTGCCTTGAGATTTCCTGGCTGGAGCAGAGCGAGGAGACCCTGCTGGGAGGAGGTTAGAACAGGGAGGGAGGAATCGCTCTCTCCAGTACTACCCCACCCCAAGAGCTGCAGAGGGGAGACCCCAGCTAGAGAGCAGGAAGAGCTGACAAGCCCACTCATTGAACAGGCTGGAGGGCACCAGCGGTCCCAGGCCATGCCAGGGGCTGGTGCTGCACTTACAGCAAAGTAGCTGTTGGAGCATGTGGATGTGGCCTTTAACTGAGATTCAACTGACCGACTTTTCCCATGCGCTTTCTAGCACCAGCTTCTTGTGAACAAGGGCCCTGTGCACACTGGGCCAGAGCTTGCCACAGCTCAGCTATTGCTCCCTGGCCCAAGGCAGGTGGGTGCAGCCCCACAGCCAATGGTTTCCCTGGTCCCACGGGAAGCTCTGCTGCTCCCATCAATGGCTGCCCTGGCGAGACAGGCACACAGAGGCACACGGGAGAGGAGGCATGGGCCAGGGCTGAAACTTCAGAGTTAGTTCCAGTGCTGCAGTGACTCACCGTGTAACCTTCAGCGCTGGATGCCTCAGTTTCCCCTTCTGTGCAATAAGAACTTGTACTCTACCTGACCCCTTCCCAGGGGTGGGGAGATTCATTCACCACCAGGTGGAACGGGGTGCTTGGAGATCCTTGGGGGGGGGGGGTGTAAAGGGAGAGGGATACAGCCAGCACGACCTGTACTCTCCCTGCTTAGCTGATGCAGTTTATTCCTGTGTCCAAGGGGATCATCCACTCCTGGAGGAGTTCAGCCCCCATCAGCAGGAGGTGCCATTCAGAACCGGAGGAAGGGCTGCTTTTAGAACCAGGAGTCAGCTCACTCCCCAAGTCAGAAACGCCCCGGGGGGGAGAGGGGGAGAGGGAGCTGTGCTGTGAGAGTGAGGTGGGCAGGCACAACTGCACAGAAAGGACTAGGCCATCACCTCTGCGGCCATGCTCTTTTTTATTACAGCCATCGCATGCCCAGAACCCAGGGTGAATTGGGGGGTTAATCCCAACATGGGGACAGGTGGCCTGCTGCCCAATGAGCAGCGGGCACAGGGATGACCCTGCCAGCCCTCCCATCCATGCCGACGAGGTCCTGCTCTGGATAGACCCAGTAGGACTGAGTCACCTCCTGCCTGGGACTCCCGTTAACATCACTTCTGCTTGTCTTGCTTACAGAGGATCTGGAAGTCAGTGCAGACAGGCCCCAGGGACACGGGGAGGTGGCAGAGTCACCCACTGTGGCTCTGTAACCCTTCCAGCACGGCGCGCAGAATGGCTGCAGCCGCCACGGCCCCAGGGTCCGGCAGCTCCAGGCAGGCCGAGCTGATGTAACTGGCCCTGCCAGCGCCTGCTTCCATGTTCTTGGTGGATTCAGCCGCAGCCTCTGCGCTCTGCCAAGAGACCCCCGGGAGGGAACAGGGCATGGGTGGGAGTGTCCCTGACCCAGCCTCTGCGCCAAAGGGATACGGGGGAATGCACCCGGGCCGGGCATGCAGGCAGGAGCTGAGGGGGATGGGCTTCCCTCCACAACTCTGCTGATGCCCCTCAAGTCTGACCCAGACGCCCCCTGCTATCTCAGCTCTGTCCCCCCTTCCTGCCCAGCTGTGCTGATGTCCTTCAATCCTAACTCATAGGTACCCTGCTGTCCCAACCCTGCCTCCCCATGGCCAGCTCGGCCAATGCCCCTCACCCCTGCTTTTGCAAACCACACCACAGGAATTTTCCTGCCCAGACGTTGCTGGGGCCTGTGATTTATGTCTCCATCAAAGACAGCCCCTCCAGCGGCGTGGCACAGCATCCTCTAGCCTCACGCTGGACTTCGGCTCAGTTCTCGCTCAGAACCAGCCAACTCCCCTTCCTGCAGCTTTCTCTCGAGATGCCCAAGCGCTAGCCTGCCCCAAATCCGCACATGAGACCGACAGGGTCACAGCCCCTCATCCAACTCCCCTCATGTGGCTTTGGAATCCGCCCACTGGCACACACAGCTGCAGGTTCCGCCCCCTTCACTAGCTCCTCCCCATCCCACCAGAGGGGCGGAGCCTGGCAGGAAGCAAGCTCTCCTACCTGGACTGCCTTGGCCAGTACCGGCAGCAGGTCAGCGCCAGGGGCCTGCAGGGCCCGCAGCTCCTCGGCAGCAGCGTAGAGCGAATCCAGCTGCCCAAGACAAGTAGGAGGACAGGTGTGGGCGGGGCCCTTGGGAGACGGGGCATGTGGCTGGGGTGGGGGGTTACTGAGCTCCGGGGCTCAGTGGGGTGCAGTGCCTGCCTGAGCCAGCAGGAGGCAGTGGCAGATGGGGAATGCCCCTGTGTCAGCACTGAATGGCCTCCTCTGTCCTCAGTGTGGCCTGGAGATGGGAGCAGGCCCAAGAGGGTCCCCAGTGGGAGGGGCAGGGCCAGAGCTCTGCCTGGTCCCAGTCATGCCATGTGCCCAGGGCAGCTGCTTGTCACTCACCATGGTCCTGTCCCCGGGCGCGGCTCCTCCATACCTGGCACAGAAAAGCAAAGGGATCAGTAGCCATGGACCCACCGTGGAGAGGTCAAGGGCCGCAGGTGGGGGCGGGATGCCCCATCAAGGGGAGATGCCCATTGTCTTTCCTACTCAGGCTCCCCCACACTCCCGGCAGGGCCAAGCGCTGCTGAAATTTCCCCCCGGATCCACGTGACCCTCCCGCCCGTCTTGGAGGCTCTACTCACCGCTGCATGGCTTCGATGCCAGCCTCCATGGCAGCAGCCCAGGCCGCGGGGTCGCTGCAGCTCTGCAGAGGCTGCGCGGCCGCTGTCAGGAACAGCCCGTACAGCTACAAGGGAAATGCCAGGCTGCTCAGTAGCCGCGCCACCCTGATTCGGGGTGATGGCACCAAGATGCCAGGGCTCCTACTCCCGCTGGGGTGATGAAATGCTCCCTCCCTCCTCACTGGGGCTATGAGACACACCCCACAGGATCCATATACCATTCCCAATCTCCCTGCAGGGCTCATATCTTCCCACTAGGGCCATAACATGCCCTGCCCCCCCCAGTCAAGGGGGGGGGAAGGGCAGGGATCAGCTTAGTGGGGGCAAACCTCCCCAAGTCCCCATCCACGGCACTCACCGCCCCCGAGGATCCCCCCATCTTCTCCAGCAGCAGCCTGGCCAGGGTGGAGAGCAGCTGGGATGGCTGGGCAGGCAGGGGCGTCGAGTTCAACCACTCCTGTATGGCTGCAGACACATGGCATCATGGGTGAGAGGCGATGGGGTTGGGCTCGAGGGTTGGCTCCCTCCGACCAGCCCCACCCCAGGGAGGGCGAGGGCTTCGGGGTGTCAAGGGGCACCAAGCAGAGCTCACAGGGTGCTCCTGGGGTGCAGGAAGGATCCTGGGATCCATAATTCTTAGGGGAGCCAGCCCAGGACCCCTGCTTTATGGAGGGCTTGGGGGAGCCAGATTGGGACCCCAATGCCTTATAGGGACTGGAGCCAGCATGGGACCCTGTGCCCCGAGGGGAGGGGAGCCAGCCCAGGAGCCCCATGACCCTAGGGGGGTACCAGAGGGAGGAGAGGGGATCCCCATGCCCCACAGATGTCAGCGGGATAATGGAGTTGGTTCCTGGAAGTGACCTTAGCCTTGGAAGCAGGCCACGTGCTTTGAGTGGGTGCATAACAGGCAGTGCCAGGGTGAGCAGCACCCATCTCCCCACACAGGGTGCCCGAGCCCCGGGGTGTCTGAGCCCCCCCAGGGCCTGGTTCCCCTGGCTGTGGGCACTGAGGGGGGGCTGTGCTGATATGTGGCCAAGAAGTGGATGGAGCCTCTTCTCCCAGAGAGGGCCGGACTGGTCCTTCCCGGCTGGGACTGGATCAGAAGTGACCACCCCGCCGACTCGTCTGCCCTCCCACAGAGGGTTGCTGGGTCCTGGCACTGACCCCTGGCAGCCCGGGCGTGGGTGCTGCCGCAGTCACCATCCCCCGCCGCGCGGTCCAGCTCGTTGAGCTCCTCCTGCAGGCCCAGCAGAGTGCTGCACACCCGCTCCAGAACCAGACGCACACGCGGGGAGGCCGGCGCTGAGGGAGGGAGGGAGGCAGGCAGGGGGCTGGTTAGATAGGGTGGTGTGCAGGGCTAATCCTGCCACACACAGCTGTGCCCCTCGCACACTCACTGCTTGGGCACTAGCTCCTGTGACACGTGCACACCCACACCTGCGTGTCCCACTCAGCCTCACCCGTTGTCCCCTCCCATCGCAGGCCAGTGCCCTCTGACTCAGCATCGCACAGCACACTACAGATGCACAGCTCCTCATTCCCCCCCAGCCAGGCAGAAGGAACCAGCAGCACCCTGTTCTACAAAGGGGGAAACTGAGGTATGGGGAGAAGTGAATGGCCTACGATCGGAGTGTCAGCAGCTCAGATCGGAACAGCAGCCGCCGCCACCTCCCTCCCCGCTCTAACCACTAGAGACCGCTCCCCTCACAGAGCGGAAGAAAAAACCCAGGCCAGTCTTTCCTCAGCCCCAAGCACCCTCCCTGTAGCAGGAATCCCAGTGCTGCTTGGCCCCCTGCCCATCTCAGTGCTGTGCCCACTCCCTTTGCCCGATAGCAGGGCCTCGGCTCCAGCCCCCAGAACCCTGTCCGGTCAGGGCCAAGAGCAGGGGCCTCTCCATACCTCCGGCTGGGACTGGCTCCTCTGTCTTGGGTCCCTCCTCAGGCGCTGCCAGCACTCTGCTCCGGCCCGTCACGGGCACTCGGGCCACGTTGGGCCAGGCCACAGCTGTGGTCTCAGCATCTGGGGGCAGCAAGACGGCAGGGTCAGGCTGAGAACCTCAGCCCTCTCGTAGGGCCTGGCTCCCAGGCGGCAGGCAGGGAGGGCTGAGGGATTAGCACAGGGCTGGCCAGAGAACACAGGGCCCTCTCTGCCTGTGGCTGATCACAGTCCACCCACCGCTGGACCCAGACCAGGCTCATGGCCCTGCCCCAGGACATGCCACCACTGTAGGCACTCAGGCCAAGGACATGGGGAGCTGGGCATCAGCTATCTTGCCCAGATGTGTCAGAATGGGGACCCCTGCTGCCAGCCCCTGGCACCCCAAGGACACAGCTTCTTCCCCACATCCTCTGAGGGCTTCCTCGCAAGGGGAAAGATGGACCCTTTGCCCTTCATCAGCCCATTTCATCCCCAGCCCCTGTCTAACCCCCACCCTTCCACCTCAATGCTGGGGGAAAATAGATGCCCTAGGGCCTCACCGATCAGTCCCAAGAGCTCGTCATCCACCAGCAGGAGGGTGAGGGAGACACCGGCCATTTCCAGTGCCGTCATGAAGGCGCCGACCAGGGTTCGGGCGACGCGAACACCTCGGTCCTCTGTGGCAAGAACGAGAGGAGACCGTGAGGAGCGGGACAGGAACCAGAGCTCGAGGGTACAGGGGGGGACCTGGTGAGGGGATTGGAGATGGAGGGGTTGGAGCAGGGAGTGAGGGAAGGAAGCAGTCCCCCAAAAGCGGGGTGGCAAGAGGGTGGGGGGAACCGTGCAGGGAGATCAGGGGGGGGGGAGTGGAAGCTGAAGGGCCAAATCCCAGGCAAAGAGAGGCCTGGGGTGCAGTGCTCAGAGGTCATAGGGCACACACCTGGGGGGGGCATGATACTCACAGCCCAGACACAGCCTCTACCTGTGGGTAGGAGGAACAGAAACCCCACTGCCTCCCCTCTCATCTGAGCTCCTCGCCCTGCACTGTCCTGTCCCTGTCCCCACCCCACCACACCAGTTCTGGGCCGGGCACTCACCCAGGCAGCGTACGGCCGCACCGGCCACCACGCCCAGCTCCAGGAAGGACAGACCGCCCAGATTGTTCACCACCAGCACCGCAGAGGCCCCTGGAAGGCAGAGGAGAGCGCGTGAAAGCCCTGCCCTGCCCGGAGGGGAGCCAGGTCAGGGGCGGGCGGGCATCACTCACCAGGCTCCAAGGCCACGCGGGAGGCATTGGAAGGGCTGCTCATGTGATCGAGCATCGTCTTGACGATTTCGTCGGCTGGCGCCATCTGCGGGGAGAGGAGGACATAGGTGAGAGCGGGGCAGCCGCGGACTCAAGGGCAGGGGAGGGGGGAGCCAACCTACCTTCATCCTGCGCACGCCTGCCTCACCGTGAATCCCTGCGGAGACAGGAGGGGTCACCAAGGCCTCCCACTGCCCCCTACCCCTTCTGCCAGCACCTGATCCCAAACCTGAGATGGGGCCTGGGCCACAGGCACCCACAACAGTGACCAATGGGAGCCGCCTGGCCCGGTCAGTACCCAGGGCCCTAACCAGTGGATTCTTAGGTAGCACAGGCTAGGAATCTCAGCCCCATAGGCACATGGGCCCTAGAGGTGATGGATACCTGGACCTCCTTCGGAACCCAGCACCCAGTCCCCACCCCCAGAGAGAGAGTCGTGGGCCGAAGGGAGACAAAGGCAGAGGGATGTGTGCCAGACACAGACACGTGCAAGGTGACAGACGGGCGCAGAGGCAGTTCCTCACCCAGGCCCAGCTCCAGCTCGTCCTGAGCCAGCTGAAAGGTAGGTCCAGAGCCAGGGACGCTGCATGGGGACAGGCTCACGCCCAAGGTACCTGCGTAGGGAGGGAATGAAAGGGTTAACTTCACCTTCCTCGGTGACAGGAGCGGGACCAGGACAGGCACAGGGATACTGGGCCAGAGGGATCTCTCTGTGTTGTCAGGGAGAATGCCGGTCTCCAGGCTGTCAGCTCCGAGCCCCTCTAGGGCAGGGCGGGGCTGTGCAGGGGCAGGTCTAGAACACCACAGGGGCACCATCCAGGTTGGGACTCGAGAGACGTCCCTAGGGGGAGCCCCCCTCCTGCTGTGGGGCCACACATCCCGCCCAGATCCCCTCCGGCAGCTCCCGGGCACTATGGAGGGAGGCAGTGCCCACCCCACGAGTCCTTACACGCTCACCCATGGCTCCTGCAGCAGCGGTCACCCTGCGGATAATCTCCTCCAGGCTTGCGCCTGCCTCTGACAGCGCCCCAGCCACCTGCCAGGAGAAAGGCTGCGTCAGTGCCAGGCAGGGTGCCGCTCCTCCCCATCGCCGGCCCTGAGCCCATGGGGCAGAGCCACAATAGGGAGCAAGGTGTCTGATTAGCGTGTGCGCTGCTGTAGCGCCCACGGGCTTCCACGTTGGACCAGGCCCACTATGCTAGGCACTGCACACAGCGCAAAGAGATGGTGCTGCCCCTAGAGAGCTTCCAATCCACGGACGAGATGAGGTGGATTCAAAAAGACAAGGCCTTGTGGCTACGGCACTGGGCTGGGACCCAGGACACCTGGGTTCAATATCTGCCTCCGCCACAGACTGCCTATGAGAATCGCTTCAACGCTCTGGGCCCCAGGTCCCATTCGCAACAGAGGGATAATGACACTTCTTTGGCCTGACTTGGCCCCTGCCCTGAAGCGTGTGTGATGGAAATAGACGTCTCTCGCGGCGCATCTGGGCAGCACCTGGCACAATGGGGCGCTGCTCTTGGTGGCCTCTACTTGCTATGAGATGCACGTAAGTAACGGCAGTAGTGACTGCCTAGGGTATTTCACCAAGCCAATAAGCACACAGAGAACCATCCCCTGCGTCTTAGAGCAATAAACTCACTGCAGACAGCTCTGCGACTGGTTTCAAACCCTCCCCGGTGGGTGGGCAGAGTCTGCAACCCAAACATCTCAGCTTCCTGCTGGCCCCAAAGCCGCTGTGGGCCACTGATGCACACGGGAAAGTGGCCAGGCTGACTGTCCTGGGAGAGCAGAAATGGGGTTACAACCCCACCGGCTCAAGGGGGGCAGACACACAGGCCTGCGTATCTGACTGATAACGTGACTGTGTCTTTTAACCCTGGGGTGCGAGGCTCCATCCCAGCTGGCAGAGTCTCTGGCACAGTAACCGGGGCCCCGGATGTGGACAGCTAATTCCCCTGGACAGGAGTTGCTGATCAATCCCCTTCTGGGTATCCAGGAGATTCGACCCCAGCAAGCACAACCACACCTGAGGCTGCTGGGAAAGTAATTGAAGGCTGCATGTTATTTTGATTTGCAGTGGGTCCTGCGCAGTGAGTGGCCACTGGGGACGGATCGGCTCTCAGGATTTACGAGCACCGTGCTGCACAGCTCCTGGAACAGTGAGCGGACACCGGGGGGGGGAGGGGGCCTGCCCAATTCCGCTCACCTTGTGTATCAGCACCGTGCCGCACAGCCCTCTTCTCCCCGCCTTCTTCTGCGTGGTGAAAGCACTGTCATCACCAATCACTACCATCCCCACATTGGCTCCCTCTGCCCGTGCCTGTTCCAGCGCCAGCCCGAAGTTCAGCCGGTCCCCAGTGTAGTTCTTCACGATCAGCAGGGTCCCGGCTGCGGAAGACAGAGGGAGGTGAGGTGTTCCAGCTGCTCCCCATCACCCTTGTGAGGAGGGACTTCCGCCCGGCACTGCGCTGCCGTACCTGAGCCAGCCTGTGTCACTGCCCGGATCGCTGCCAGTATGCTGCCCACTGCAGGAGAGGTGAAGACAGCGCCAGCCACCACTCCGGTGAGCATCCCCTTTCCAATGTACCCTGGGAAGGCGAGGGAAAGAGAGTGTGTCCTGTTAGGGGCCCCAGTGGGACAGCCTCACTCTCAGCGTGCACTGCTTCCACTCGGACCTCGCTGCTTCCCATCCAGTCTTCAACACTGGGATGCTCCATTAGTGCCAGCCCTGGTGGGCCCCCTTGTGATAAGGCCTTGCCATCCACAGCCAAAGGGCTGCCGTTGTACCTCCACTCCGCATTAGTGACTCACCATGCTGGGTACGGGGCTGGTAACCTGGCCTCAGGCAGGGCCCACCCCCACCTCCCCAGCCTGGCCCAGCTCCCCGCTCCTCACACTGCGTACCTGCATGTGCCGGCTCGTGACCCGACCCCCCTCCAGACAGCAGCGCCACCCGTCCCCGAACATTCTCTAGGTCAGATCGCAGTGCCACCCGGTGCCCTTGCAGGAGCTGGATGGCCGGGTTACAGGCCACCAGCCCAGCCAGCGCATCGTCCGCACAGTCGGGCACCGAGTTCACCAGCTTCTTAGATACCTGCAAGGCAGGGAGAGAAGGGAGTCATGGAGCTCCTGACAGCACGGCCGCTGGGAAGGGGATGGCATGGGTGGGTACTACTTGGGTGGCTAGGGGTAGCTGAATTACTGGAGACAGAGATGCTTTGGATATACAATTGCAAGGGCTCAACAACACTGCTCTGTTGTTGGCTGGCTCCAGGTTGGGGCGGGGTGGTGGGGAGCCAGGGAGAAGGAATGGCATATGAGGCTGTTGGGTTCCATCCAGCCCCAGGGCAGAGGGACAAGCTGACTCAGGGGGCTGGGAAATGGGACACAGGGCCTTTCCCCTGCAGGACACAGTGAGTTCCTTGTTATGGGGGAGGCAGAGGCATGGTTCCCCACAAGCCCCTATTACAGCATTCCTAGCTCCACACCTCCGTCTCTTATTGCCCTAGGTGGACACTCCCCTCCTCATGCAAGTCTGGCTCTTCCTGATAGATCCTAATCCTGCTCTCTGGGGGGACTGGCCCCCACCCAGCCAGCCTCTGCTCATAAAGCCCCACAGGGACATGCAACTGGGATATGGCTGCGCTGCTGCCCACCAGGGACCAAATTCCGAGGTCTTGGGAGGCATTTACTCAGGAAAATCTCCCAGTGACCCAGAGGCCTCAGGAATAAGGCCTGGGACTGGAAACAAGTCCAGTGCAGTCAGTACAACAGTCAGCCTGGGATCCCAATCCCAGCAGGGCCATTAGCCAAACCGGGTGCCAGGACTCCTCACGTTGCTGGAGGGGCACACAGCCAAGTCAGTCCATGCAGGGCAGAGGATTTGCTGCCCTGTTGCAATGCGAATGAGGCCCCAGCTACAGCCTCCACCCTGACACCAGATGCGCCACCGAGCTCCCACCCTGTCCCCCAAAACTTCATTCCAGCCTGGGACTCACCTGCATGGGGGCAGGATGGAGGCACCCTTGTCAGCAGAGCAGATCCCGGCAAGGAGAGGGGGCCAGATTCCCCCTGGCAGAGCCACCCCTGCCCACCTGGGGTAGGAGAGAGAGGGAGTCAGACAGGGGATGTAGCTGTGGAGGAGGGGGTTGTCAGTCTCACTCTGGCTGGCCAGCGAAGGAGTGGGATGCTGGACAGCAGCGGTTCCCAACCTTTTTGGCTTGAGGGCCACATATATCATTTATATAACCCTGAAGGGCCACCAGTCTCTGCTAGCAGGGCCCCCCCAGCAGCCAGATGGAAGTTCAGCGAGGAGGCTGCCTTCTCACTGATCTCCCATCCCTTTGGCTGCAGCACGGAAACCGCATGCACCCTATAGCCCAGTGTGCTCCACCTGGGTCCCTAGGCAGTGGCTCCCTTCTGCAGCCAGGGGGATAGGAGATCAGTGCTCCCCTCCCTCTGGCTCCAGCAGGGACCCCAGCACCTAGGGACTCAGGCAGGGCATTTTGCTGTGCTCCCTGCTACCAGCCAGGGGGAGGGGAGCACTGATCTCCTGTCCCCTTGGCTGCAGCAAGGAGCCTGCACCCATCTTGTAGCTCCATGGCAACACGCTCTACCTGGGTCCTTAGGCAGCGACGTCCTTCTGCAGCCAGCGGGAGAAGAGCGGCAGGCCACCCTGAAAGCCCCCAGGGGCCACTTTTGGCAGGCCACAGGTGGGGGGAACCACTGCTGGACAGGATGGCGGAGCAGCCCTCTGGGGCTGAGAACAGCCTGAATCCTGCTTCTGGGGCCACGGACTTCGACCGAAGTCCAAACTCCGCCTGGCGCCACGAAGGGCACGTGGCAGAGAGGCTGGGAAGGGGCGCTCCGCCCACCCGGTCCAGCGCTCCCGCCAGGCGTCCCCCGCCTGCCATGCCCCCCACTCAAAGGGCCAAGCCTGGCACGTGGTGTCACACCCAGCCGGAGTAGGGGAGGGCACAGCAAGCCCGCGGGCAGGGCAGGGCAGGGCAGGGCAAGGCCGGGCCGGCAGGGATCCAGGCAGAGGCAGCAGGGGCAGGCGAGAAGTCAGGTCAGGGCGGTGGGGAAACTGAGGCAGGCGGAGCAATGCAGCGGGGGCCGGGCACGGATGGGGCAGGGAGCCACCCACAGTCACGCAGCTACGGGGCAAGGAGCGGGGCCCGGGGCCACCCGCAGGGGACGGGGGTGTGTCTCTGCAGCAGCGCCCCCTGCGCGCGCTCGCTCACTCACCCGCCCGGCCGCCGACTCTGTCAGTCTCCGACTCCTCCTAGCGGCGCGGGCCAGAGGAGCCTCGCCTTCGATCCATCCATCCAGGCCCCGCCTCCTCTCTCTAGTCCCTGAGCGCGCGCCCGGCCCGCCGCCCCGCGCGCGCACGTACGTGCGCGGGTCCTCCTGGAGCCCCGGCGGCAGCCCCCGTCCCGTCCCGTGGTGCCCCGCGCGACGGCGGCGCTCTGTCTGGCGGCGGCGTCTCGCTGGTGCGGCGGGAGGCGGCGGTGGTGAGGGCTTGCGCGCGGGCCCCGCTCTCTCCGTGTCTCTCTCCGGCCGCGCCTCCCCCCTTCTCCCCACCCCCCCTTCCCGCCATGTCCTACAACTACGTGGTGACGGCGCAGAAGCCAACGGCCGTGAACGGCTGCGTCACCGGTACCGGCCGCGCGGGGGGCGGGGCGGGGCCTGGCGGAGCGGGGGGAGGGGGGGCCGCGGGAGCCACCGGGAGCCGGGCCATGGGGCGGGGGCACGGGCTGGGAAGGGCCCAGCGGAGGGAGGGGTCAGTCCACTCCCTGCAGCCCGAAGAGTGACATCTGGGCCTTGGCCCCTGCGGAGCGGGGCTTAGAACAGCTATTGTCTATGGGGCGGGGGTGTAGGGTTGTGTGTGTGTGGGGCGGGGGTGTGTGTGTGTGTGTGTGTGTGTGTGTGGCGGGGGTGTGTGGGTGTGTAGGGTCCTCGAGGGGCGGTGGGGGTGCTGGGGCACCAGTGGGGTGTGCGGATGTGTGGGGTGTGCGGGGCTGGTGAGTGGGCGGTGAGCAGGGTCCTGGGGGTGCCAGTGGGTGGGGTCGATTGGGATTTGGGGGGAAGCTGGGAGTGGTGGGTGGGGATAAGTGGGGTGCACTGTGCTTGAGGTATATTGTGAGCTCTCCTGGGGAGACAGAGCTGCTGGGTTGCTCCCTTGGTTTGCAGCCTTGTGATGCTGTATCTCGCAGGGCACTTCACTTCTGCGGAGGACCTCAACCTGCTGATAGCGAAGAACACCCGCCTCGAGATCTATGTGGTCACAGCGGAGGGGCTGCGGCCCGTCAAGGAGGTGGGCATGTACGGCAAGATCGCCGTCATGGAGCTCTTCCGCCCAAAGGTGAGCGTGGTGCTGGTTGTGGGGGTGAGGTATGGTGCCTGCTGTTGAGCTGAAGAGATGAGATTGTGGAATGAGGAGTGGAATTTGTTCTGATTCAGGGACATGGTGCCAGGAGTTTGGGTGGGTTTCCTTTGTATGGAGTCTTCTCGAAAGCATGTTGATGTTCCTTTTTTCTAGGGGGAGAGCAAGGACTTGCTGTTCATCCTCACAGCCAAATATAATGCCTGTATCCTTGAGTACAAACAGAGTGGCGAGAGTATAGATATCATCACCCGAGCCCATGGCAATGTGCAAGTAAGTACGGTGCTGATCAAAGCTGGTGGATGTGAGTTCTGTTTGTGAATGCTGGTTTTATTTTGCTGTTGGCATAGACAAATTATGATGACAGGTGTCTGCCTTGTGGAGCTCACAATCTAAGGTTCTGATCCCACAACTGACTCTGTGCCTGTGCCTGGTCTCTTACATTAGTATTCAGACAGAACTCTCCTCCCCAGCTGTCAAGCCAAAGCATCTTTCATCTATTTTCAAATATTGAGGTATAATTGGCAGCTGTGATGTAGTGGATTGAGCACAAGGCTAGATGTCAAGAGATTTGATCTTTCAATAAGTTGCTGAGTGTGTCTGTGGCACAGAGAAGCATCTTGCTCTGTTGTGCCATTTGTAATGTGCTAAGAAGGGGTCAACAAGCATGTGGACAAGGATGAGCCAGTGGATATAGTGTACTTACATTTTCAGAAAGCCTTTAACAAGGTCCCTCACCAAAGGCTCTTAAGCTGTCATGGGATGAGAGGGAAGGTCTTCTCCTGTATCACTAACTGGTTAAAAGATAAGGAGGAAAGGGTATAGGAATAAATGGTCAGTTTTCAGGATTTAGAGAGATAAATTGTTGTGTCCCCAGGGGTCTGTACTGGGACCAGTACTGTTCTACATATTCAGAAATTATCTGGAAAAAGGGGTAAACAATGCGGTGGCAAATTTGCAGATGATACAAAACTACTCAAGATAGTTAAGTCCAAAGCAGACTGCAAAGATTTACAAAGAGATGTCCAGTCACAGTTTTGTGAGAACAAAATGGCAGATGAAATTCAATGTTGATAAATGCAAAGTAATGCACATTGAAAAATATAATCCCAACTATAGATATCAAATGATGGGGTATAAATTAACTGTTACCACATAAGAAAGAGATCTAGGAGTCATTGTGGATAGTTCTCTGAAAACAACCACTCAATGTGCAGCAACATAGAATGTTGGGAATCATTAGGAACAGGATAGATAATAAGATAGAAAATATTGTATTGCCTCTTTATAAATCCATGATACGCCCACATCTTGAATACTGCGTTCAGATCTGGACGCCCCATTTAAAAAAGATATATTGGAATTGGAAAAGGTACAGAAAAGGGCAATTAAAATGATTAGGGGTATGGAAAAGCTTCCATATGAGGAGAAATTAATAAGACTGGAATTTTTCATCTTGGAAAGGAGGTGACTAAGGAGGGATATGATAGCGATCTACAAAATCATGACTGGTGTGGAGAAAGTAAATGAAGTGTTATTTACGCCTCATAACACAAAAACCTAGGGGTCACCAAATGAAATGAATAGGCAGCAAGTTTAAAATGAACAAAAGGAAGTATTTCTTCACACAATGCACAGTCAACTTGTGGAACTCCTTGCCAGAGGATGTTGTGAAGGCCAAGACTATAACAGGGTTCAAAAAAAGAACTAGATAAGTTCATGGAGGATAGGTCAATCAATGGCTATTAGCCAGGATAGGCAGGGATTGCTGTTTGCCAGAGGCTGGGAATGGGTGATGGGATGGATCATTTGAAGATTACTGTTCTATTCATTCCCGCTGAAGTACCTGGCATTGATCGCTGTCAGAAGACAGGCCACTGGGCTAGATGTATCATTGATCTAACCCAGTATGGCTGTTCCTATGTTCTTGAGAGATCTACGGATAATATTTAATTCTCATGTAGTGCTTTTTATTTATAGATCTCAAAGTGCTTTATAAAAGAGGGTAAACATCATTATTCTCATTTTACTAATGGGGAAACTGAGGCACAGGGCAGCAAAGTGACTTGTCTGAGTGTCACCCAGGAACCATTGGTAGAGGTGGGAATAGAACACTGGTCTTGTGTGTCCCTGTTCAGTGCTCTATCTATTAAGCCATGCTGCCTCCCTGGAAAAGAGACTATGAAGTGTTTGTGCTACAGGAAATTGAGAGTCCAGGTATTGTGGCTGGCTGTTTGTCTTTGGAAGATGTCATAGATCATAGGTGGGAAGGACATCCACTTTGAACATGAGATACCCAAGTCACCATTTGCTTGCTAGATAATATGCTGAAGCCTATTAAATGGATTGCTGGAAATCCGTTCCCAACTATGGGACACTGATCCTGTTTCTTGTCCTCACTGAATGTTCTCTTGGTTCTGTGTTTGGGTCTTTTTCTGACACTGGTCTCTTCTCTCCCAGGATCGCATTGGTCGTCCCTCAGAGACGGGTATAATTGGCATCATTGACCCTGAGTGTCGGATGATTGGATTGCGGCTCTATGATGGCCTTTTCAAGGTCATTCCTCTGGACCGGGACAACAAGGAGTTAAAGGCCTTTAACATCCGCCTGGAGGAGCTGCAAGTCATCGATGTTAAATTCCTCTATGGCTGCCAGGCTCCTACCATCTGCTTCGTTTACCAGGTAACCTGAGTGGCTACCTTGGTTTGTACCTGAACAGAGGGTGTTGGAAATCATTGGGCAGGGCTGGTGCGAGTTGGAGCCACTGAATGTCCTTGTAATGGTCCAAGCATTTGTGCTATCCTGGAAACTATGCTAAGTAGCGTTGTGGTCTAGTGGTTAGAGCAAGAGATGGGGAGTCAGGGCTCTTGGCTGTGTGACCTAGGGAAAGCTACCTCACCTCTTCTATCTGTGCCAAGTGGGTATTAGCACTCAATGGGAGGTCGAGGCTTCACTCTTTAGGAGCTGGTGCTTTAGATGTGACAATTTCTCATTAACTGGTTAGGAGAAATGTTTTGTCATCATGCATTGGGTAGGTTGAAGAAGAGCTCAGATCGGGTTTACAGGCTCTGGCTATTTTTTTACAGATGGCGATGTTGGGCCCTGATCTGCCTCCTTCTCAAAGGTTGGGAAGAGTCAGTAAATCCTGTTCAGCGATAGGTTAAGGCTACTTTTCATTTCTGTAGGAGCCTCAAGTCTGTCTTACTGTTGTAATGGTCTCCCAAAAGGAACATTTCTGGGCACTGTTATGTCTCTACTTACACATCTCAAAACAAACTGACTCTTTGGGCTGGCTGGCTGGCTCAGAAAATTGGTAAGAGGACGTTGAACCCTTCGTCTTTATCTTGCCAATTCAAATCTAGCCCAGGGAGACAGACACTGACTGAAAGTCATTGCCATCTGATGGCTTCTTGGTTGCCTGTGTGAAATGAATTTGGTGGCCTCGGTTTAGTTCCTAATGGTGAGGTCACATACTAATCATGAGCACAAGTAGTAATAATAATAATAATCTAGCGTTTATAATGTGCATTTCATCAGTAGATCTCACAGCGCTTTACAAAGGTGGTCAGTAATATTATCCCCAATTTACAAATGGCGAAACTGAGACACATAGTAGAGACATGACATAGCCAAGGTCACACAGGGAGTCTGGGTAAGAGTGGGAAATAGATCCCATGTCTCCTGAGTCCCAGTCCAATGCTCTATCCACTAGATTACATTGTGCTAATTGGTCCTCTGGTTGGCAGTCTGAGCAGAGAGGCCAAAATCTGAACAGATCAGGGAGCCTGAGTTTCCCTCTTGTCTGTAGTGATGACCTCTTCAGGGCATGGGGAATCTTTCCCTGCTGTTGCCTATGCACATACATCATTTTGGGTAGATACTTGCAGGACTCTTGATGTGGTGTTCTAATTTAACATTTTTTTCCCAGTATATTAAAGAAACTGCCTGAAAAGGCAAAGAATGTGAATTATTGGCAATATTTGAGACATGCTCTATTTTCTTTCGAACAGGAGCATACATTCATAGATTTTTAAGGCCAGAAGGGTCCATTCTGATCTTCTAGTCTGATCTCCTTTGTAACACAGGCTGGAAAATCTCACCCAGTGATTCCTGAAATCAAGCCTATGTATTACTCAACTCCAGACTCTGAGATGAGAATGACCTTGCTGTATTTCAGACAAATTACAGTAGAGCACATCATTTTCCACCAAATTTTGTCAATGTAACTAAAGTGACATTGAAGCTTTCCATCATGACATTTGTCTGTGATACTTTTATTATATCATGGCACCATTACACCCAGTTTGGGATGTTTGCGACTTCCTTAAAGCTAACAAGCATAAATAATGCCTTTTACACAGCAGTCTATAAAGTGCCAATTACCCCTATGAGATAGAAAAGTATTACCCTCATTGTGCTGGTGGGGAAGCTGAGGCAGAGAGGGGAAGTAACTTGACCAAGCCCATAGAATTCATGTCAGAGCCTGGGTAAGAACTTAGAAATTTCAGGTTTATACTTATAGTGTGCCTCTCTTCACCCAAGCAGCAGAGACAAGGGGGCATTGGTCATTCCATATAGTCAGTAGGCAAAACAGGACTTTGTTTCCACAGATCCAAGGGTTGTAAACATTTCTAATTAACTAAGAGTGGAGCTACAGTATCAATGCCCTGTTTATAATAAACAAACAGTTGTGATATAAGAAGGGAGGGTTGGTTTCATTTGTGTCCGCCAACAAACACGTAATGCAGTGCAGTAAATTTTGCCCTTGCAACAGAATGAGACGTGCATTCAGTCTGACTCATTAATTCTTTCATATAATATTTCTTTTGTTTTGGTTGCTGTCTCTCTGAATCGTGTGCATGTACGCAGGGGGAGGTTTCCAAGTTTATTTTCCATGTCTAATTCTCTCTAAATTTATTAATCCTGATCAGAGGATTGGGACTGAGCAGATGTTGGTGATTTTCTTATTTTTTTTACGCCAAAGGCAGATACCCCAGATATGAATAAAATTCCATACAAAAGACTGTTAAGAACATACCAGTTGGAGGGATTCAAAATGGGTCCAGAAATGCCAGAATTAAAATGCATTTTTACTCTGAAAGCTACTGTTAAAACAGCAGCTTTACATTCAGATCTACTCCCCATGTGTATTCCTTGTAATTGTTCCTTGCTTTATGATAAACTTTTCACGGCTCTTTACTCCAATTAACACTGAATTGCCAGTGAAACCAGAAGAGAATCCAGCTCACGCTCTGTGACTTAGAGCATTGTCAACAGAGCAATTTAAGTTCCAGCTGCATAATCTTTATTGAAGTGTGAGCCAGAAAAACCCCAGCTTAATTTGAATTTGGAGAGCAGGCAGTCAGTAAACATCTTTTATTTATAAGCTGTTGATTTGATCTGAAAATTGCCAAGACACAGCACAAACAGAGCCTAAGAGTGCCCTTTGATTAAAAAAAAGTAATTTTTCAGAGCAGAACCATGCTAACAACCTTAACTCTGCCCACTTGGGCACCTGCACCATTACAATACTGTCTGTAATTCCAGGATCCCATGCCGTTTTTGGAACAATAGTGCTGTATGGCTTTTGTTTAACCTTGTAGTACACAGCACTATTTTGTGTGTCAGACAAATATTAGTCCAGAAAAATAATTTATGTGAAAAGTACTAGTGAACTGTGCCAACGCAATATACAGCAGAATAATAACATTAAATAATAGCAATAGTTTGTGTAACCTTCTGGTCGGGGAATGTTACGTGACTCTCTCTGTGCCTGATCCACAGGGGATATGAGTTTGTTATAGCCCCAGCTACAGAGCATGGGTCTCTAAGTTAAGTTCTAGATGTATGGGTTTAGTTTTTGAGATCCCGGGTTCAATCCCCCTCATGTGTCAGCCAGCGTGCTGACTGATACACTTGCTTGCATGTTTGCATCTAGGCTAGGTTGATAAGTTAACTTCCTGATCCCCTAAACTGCATCCGTGGAAAGCTGCCCTGCTGGCTGAATAGAAGAGCAGAGTCCATGGGTAATGGTCAGAGAGTGGATATGCTGTGTCCACTGCTTTTTATCCTGGCTGGTATCATCTCAATGTTACCATGTTCTCTTCCATTTGTTGTATCCATCTGTTGTCTCTCAGGCTACGGCTACGCTGATGGCGGCAAAGTTGCTGCCATCAGATCGATTTCTCTGGATCGACTGAGCAGTCAGTGAGGACCCGCTCAGTCGATCCAGAAATCGACGTACTAAGACCACCTTCACAAGTGGTGTAGTGCTGCGTTGGCGGGAACATTGTTCCTGTCGGCACAGTGCAGTGAAGACGGCGTGCAGAAGAGAAGCAGAGAAATTGATGGGAGTTACGCAAGTTTTTTGCGTAGCTTTCGTAACTCCTGTTGACTGCCGCCGAATCGGAGGTAAGTGTAGACAGGGTCTCAGAGTGTTAGACTCTAAACTCTTTGGGACAGGAGCTGTCTTTATTATATGTTTGTATAGGACCTAGCACAATGGCCCCAATCCATGATTGGGGCCCTAGGCACTATCATGGATGCAGTCATAATTATCCTGAGAGAAAAGGTAACTTACTTTAAAAGACTGTCAGTAAAGAGAAGCCATGACAAAGAAAATAGTAAAATATAATAAGACAGTCTGTATTTTCATTGCCTTCTGGGCATGTAGAGTAGTGCAGCTCTAGAAAGTACTGCACATGCAGCTAAGGTTGTAGAAAATTATATTGTATTTGAGAGAATCTGATGATGCGATTAGGGCATTGGTTAAACATTTCCACTCTAACAGTCCCGATTTTGGTGGTGGAGGGTCAGACTCCATCCTTCCTGTTGTTTTGCAGCCCCTAATAAGGCAACCTCCTTCAACTCCTTATTACTGTGCAAATGATCACACTGTTTGTTATCAAACATACACCTCTGTCTGCCTGCTGCAATGATTTCTGTTGCTTCTCTTTCTTTAGGACCCCCAGGGTCGCCATGTCAAAACGTATGAGGTGTCCCTGCGAGAGAAGGAATTCAACAAGGGTCCCTGGAAACAGGAGAATGTAGAGGCAGAAGCGTCCATGGTAATTGCAGGTCGGTTCTTCTTTATAGAAGATCTTACCTACCACATCTTGCCTCAGTGGCGTTGCTTCACCCTTGTTACATATACTCTCTAACAAAGCTTTCTGCATTCTCCCTTTCTGCAGTGCCTGAGCCCTTTGGAGGAGCTATCATCATTGGGCAAGAGTCCATCACCTACCACAATGGCGATAAATATCTGGCCATAGCCCCACCCATCATCAAGGTGAGAGAGTTTCTTTCTAGAATGCTGATCCCTAGGGCCATGGATCAGCTGCTTCTGGGGCCTGGCTGCCTTGTGCTTCAGTTTCCAGAGAAGGGAATACTTTAGGTAGCTTGAGGTTCGGGCATTGGCCCAAGCCAAAGCAGAGGTGCAGCTGAATTGGGCTCACAGTAAAGGTAGGACCTGTAGCAGTGAAAGGTCTGGATCTTGAATACAACACTGGATGTGAGGGAATGCTTGCTCTGGGAAGAGGGGAGCCCAAGTGGGGTGTCTGAGCCAGGGAGTACAATATTAGTCAGACGGGTATGATTCCTGGATGCAAGTTGTACGGGAAACATGAGCTGGATCACAGAGGCAATGAGGAGAGTGTGTATTTGTGTGTTAGGCTGAAAGGAAACCTAAGATCTGGTCAGAAGATCATTTGAAGGTTGAGACAACAATGGGCCGGAATGTGCCTATAGATCTCCAGGAAAGAGATACAGACATCATGGCTTGAGTGTCAGACAGGTTGTCAGCTCAGGCTCTATGGAGGCCTCTGCTTTGATGTGTGCTGCATTAGTAAGAAAAGGAACATGCTGCCTGAGCATCTCTTTGGGCCTTGCCCTGCAGACCTAGTACCGGCACATCTGCCCTTAAAAGTTAACAGATTTGCTTGTGTAAAGACTGTAGGAGCAGGCCATTGAATCACAGACCAAATCTCTTGACTAGAAGCCAGGCAGCATCCATCACTCAGAACACCAGTTGCATGGAGTCCTGAGACAAATCTTGCCTGCAGCTGTCTGGGCCCAAAACAGCTTTTGGACAATTCATCTGCTGAAAGTGCTCAGTCCGCAGAATGGGGGTTTCTGAGCAGGTCACTCTTGAGCTGAGAATGGGCCTAAGAAGTTGCAGCTTGACCTGCAATTCCTGAGACAGTTCTGAGTAGTTGATAATGGGGAAGTTCTACCACAAAACTCACATATAGTCACTGGCACAATATAATCGGGGAAATCAAATCTCCTGCCCCACGGAGCAAGTAGAATGCCCCAAAGGTTGAGGGAATTCACTATCTCACCCAGGATTATACTGTTAGCCAGGTGCATTGTGGGCATGTTCACTCTTCTCTGGCACATCCGTTATTGGCAGCTGCTGGGAGCTGGAGAGCAAGGCAGGGAGCCCAGTAACTCCACTCTCTTTCTCTGCCTGCAGCAAAGTACAATCGTGTGCCACAACCGCGTGGATCCCAACGGGTCCCGTTACCTCCTGGGGGATATGGAGGGCCGTCTCTTCATGTTGCTTCTGGAGAAGGAGGAGCAGATGGACGGCACAGTCACCCTGAAGGACCTGCGTGTGGAGCTGCTTGGAGAGGTAGCGCTCTTCACCCTCGCTTCTGTGCCATGTGTGGTCTTTGCCTCGGGAGTTTGTGAACTGCAAGCACAGCTCAGGGAGTCAAATGGAGGGAAGTGAGTCTCCACTAAGACTGGCATGGGGTGGCATTTCATCCCCTGCCATTTTCACAGCTCCGAACCCTCTGAGGCACCAGGATTTGGGGGAGGGACCAAGTGTGGGTGCTTGCAAGCATCCTCACCTTCAGGGGTTTGCATTGGGGCTGTGTTTCGGTCTGTCATTAAGGGGAGCATGAACTCTTTGGTGGTTCTCTAAAAGGATTTTCCTTCGGGCTGGGGCTTTCCTATGGAGCTGGAGTTTGGGATTGGTGTTTGCAGGGTAAGGGACCCTGCTCTGGCCTAGGGCTTTCCAGCAGGCTTGAATTTTGTGTCTGTTACATGCCTCTTTCCCCCTAACTTGCTGGTACATCTGTCTCCTCCTTGCCTAGACATCCATCGCAGAGTGCCTGACCTACCTAGACAATGGTGTTGTCTTTGTCGGCTCTCGACTTGGGGACTCCCAGCTCGTGAAGGTAAGAAGCAGCCTTTTCCTTATCTAGTTCCACCTGCAGCTGCATTTGTTCACCTTTCCCCTCCCTGCTAGATCCCAAGAGGCGTGGATCGGTGTGGGGGGAGCGTCTGCCTTGCTTCCCATTGCCTCTCCCAGACCCCTCTCTAGAGGTTCAGTTCTGTTATTAATAAGAGGTCAAATAAACAGGCTCAATCAGTATTTCTTACTCAGATTACTAGTCAAAGATTAATGCAGCACAGTTCAGAATACAGAAAGGAAGGCTATACATTACCAAATAGATCTGGAGAAATATTCTTGATTCACTACCAAGTAACTCTCAAAACCTCAGCTCCTTATGTGCCATAGGTGTTTACAAAGAGAGACCAAGGAATTCCTTTTTCCACAACCTAATTACTTGTGGAATTTCCTATATGGTATTTCAGTTTACGTGATTGATAAGCCCATAGGTATTTCGAACCAAGTTGTTACTACAGAAAACGTGTGTGATAACAAGCAAATCCTGATGCGTTAAAAACATCTCTCAATAGTTTATTATCTTATCAATCACAAAACACATCTGCAATAACAAGTCTCCCTCATCAGTCACAAGTGGTCTCTTTTCTTGGTTTCCTGGACATCTGATAACTTTTTTCTATGGCTTAACAGGGTCACAGCAAGAGATTACACCCATTCCATCACTTGCTCACACACTAAGGTTCAATCTATGTACAGAGCACATTTAGATGTATAGATACAGAACACCAATACTTTGGTTCATGCCCAAAAGTGTTCTGGGACTTGTGTACAAAGCATTATGGGAGTTTACTATATGCTAACAGTTCAAATCCCCCCTCCCCTACCCACGGCCCATGCCTGGGTGCTCTCTGTGTTTACTTCGGGAGCTACTGACTTCGTGTTCACAGCTCAGCGTGGACAGCAATGAACAAGGTTCCTATGTGGTGGCCATGGAAACCTTCACCAACCTGGGCCCCATCGTGGACATGTGCGTGGTGGATCTGGAGAGACAGGGCCAAGGGCAGGTAATATTGGCTCTGCCTTCCCTTTGTTAGTGCTGAGAGTGTCTGCTCCAGATGGCGGTGTGCCCGCTGCAGAGGGGGAATAGGCTGTATGCTCCATGCTGGGCATCTGAGCTGCCCTTGTTTGAGCTGCTACACAAGGAGATGCTGGGAGGAAGTCGGTACTGCTTGTGGGGTCTTCAGCGTTGGGAGCAGCGAGTGATGCTTTGAGACCCTCTGAGGAAAGGTGCTATGAGTGCAAAGTAAGGGTCTTAGGATGGCTGCTTCCCGGGGATCCCTTCTCACGAGGGAAGGGAAGGTTAGTTCTCCCATGAGACTGCTCTTGAGGATCAGACTTGGGAGAGGGGTGATGAGCCACCTCCAGAGAGCTTCCTCTGGGAGGTCAGGGAGACCAGACCCCCTCCCTCTACCAAGACCCTTATCTAGGTGCCTCTTCTCATAGTGGGAGGAGATGCCACCCCCCCCAAGACCTTATCAGGGAGGAATTGGAGGAACGTTAATGGGTACCTGCTCTCTCTAGCTGGTCACGTGCTCTGGCGCCTTTAAAGAGGGATCCCTGAGGATCATCCGGAACGGTATTGGGATTCATGAACATGCCAGCATCGACTTGCCAGGGATTAAAGGTACGTGAACCTGTCAGGAGCACAGACTACACATGCAGCCTTCAGTTCTGTCAGCCCTTTCTGCAGATCCATGTGGTTGTGACTCACAGCTCCAGAAGATGCCAGGGGATGTGTCTTGCATGCAGGCTGGGCAGTGTGTGGGGTGTGTCAAGGGGCATCTCCCCCAGCTTTTTGCTGAGATGTTTACTTGGTGTAAAGTAAAAGTTTACTTGGGCTTTTTCTCTGTGCAGGCCTATGGCCCCTGAGGTCCGACACACACCGTGAAACCGACAACACTTTGGTGCTGTCCTTTGTGGGCCAGACCAGGTAAGGCTCTGGGGTCCTTTGTGGGCCGGGCCAGGTAAGGCTCTGGGGCAGGCTCTGGGCTGCGTGCTCTGCATCTGCTTAATGAGCTCTCTACCCCTCCTAGGGTTCTGATGTTAAATGGGGAGGAAGTGGAGGAAACAGAGTTGACAGGATTTGTGGACGATCAGCAAACCTTCTTCTGTGGCAACGTAGCCCATCAGCAACTGATCCAGGTACTGGTCAGGCTAGTGGGAGAGGAGGGGGCTTCTGGCTGGGTGTCCCCCCCCAGATTGGAAAGGGCAGTGGAGTATTGTGGGAGGAGGCCTAGAGAATGTGCTCCCAGTAAAGGGATGGATGGCAGCATTCCACCTGGACTGAGTGTTGTTTGGGGGCGTGTGTGCCCTGTGTTTGAGCTGGAGTGTTTCTCGCTCCTCCAGATCACATCTGCCTCCGTGCGGCTGGTCACTCAGGAGCCCAAAGCCCTGGTGAGTGAATGGAAAGAGCCCAAGGGGAAGAACATCAGTGTGGCTTCCTGTAACAGCAGCCAGGTGGTGGTGGCTGTGGGGCGAGCGCTCTACTACCTGGAGATCCATCCCCAGGAGCTCAGGCAAATAAGGTGGGTGTGATCCCCTTGCCCATGTCTGGTTCCTCTGGCCTCCAGCCTGGTTATTGACATGTCTGTTTCCTTCATGCCTGCTTGCCTGCCAGCTGCACAGAGATGGAGCACGAGGTGGCCTGCTTGGACATCACCCCACTGGGGGACACTAATGGCATGTCCCCTCTGTGTGCCATCGGCCTCTGGACTGACATCTCAGCCCGCATCCTCAAGCTGCCCTCATTTGAGCTGCTGCACAAGGAGATGCTAGGAGGAGGTAGGTGCTGCCTGTGGGACATTCTGCACTGGAAGTAGTGCACAAAGTTGTGTGTAACACTAACAGGGCCTTCTCTTTTCCCCACCTTCCACAGAGATCATCCCCCGCTCCATTTTGATGACCACCTTTGAGAGCAGCCATTATCTCCTCTGCGCCTTGGGGGATGGGGCTCTCTTCTACTTTGGACTCAGCATTGAGACGGGTAAGTACATGGCTCTTCCTAGTCTGGCTTTTGAGACTGATCAGATGCCCTTTCTCCCCCTTTAAATCCTCTCACTGATCCCAAATGGACTGGGCTCCATAGCATGATGATCCTTTCTCTCTCCATCCTGATCAGACCACGACCTTGACAGGACAGGGCAGGGATCTCACCCTTTTTTTGTAACAACCTTGACATCCCTGAATCTGAAGGGCAGACCCTGTTCAGACCCTCTATGTAACCAGGATTCCTGCTGCAGGAGGGGGATCACCCCTTGGCTGCTTTTCGAGTGGGAGGGCTACTTTCCCCTCTCTTGAAGGGGAGATGGGTTTGACACAAGGAGCCACCTCTTTGACAGCTGCCCTTTGTCAACAGCATGCTGTTTCTGGCTTCCATGTGGGCCCCTTCCAGCCAGCATGCCTCGCAGCTTGATCCCACTCTACCATCCTGCTTCTGAAAGCTCCCGTCCCCTTTGGTAGGGCAGCCCCCAACATCACTGCTCCCTTCCTACAGGTTTGCTGAGTGATCGTAAGAAAGTGACGCTTGGCACCCAGCCCACTGTCCTGAGGACGTTCCGGTCACTCTCCACCACCAATGTCTTTGCCTGCTCTGACCGCCCCACTGTGATCTACAGCAGTAACCACAAGCTGGTCTTCTCCAATGTCAACCTCAAGGAGGTGAACTATATGTGCCCCCTCAACTCGGATGGTTACCCCGACAGGTGAGCTTGCGCCCTCTCACACCAGAGGGGAGGTTTTTCTGGACTCTGCACTGGCCCAAGTGAGATAAGGAGCAGCGTTGCTGGAGGGTTCTCAGTTGCATCCTTCTACCTGTTCACATGTCTGTAGGGCACAAGACCCCCACATGCCTTCCCTACTCAGGCCTGGCCGACAAGAAGGTAGTAGGTCATGGCATGTTCAAGGAGTACTATATCCCCAGGCCAGCCTGCAGCTGCATGGAGAATGGGAAAGGGAAACCCTCCTCCTCCTAGAGCCATCAAACCCACTCCTCTTCCTCACTCACAAATAACAGTCGAGATGTTGTGCTGCCCTGATGGTGTTGAACAAGATGACACTTGCCATCGCTTACTTCTCCCTCTCCATATTCCATCATTGGGTTTTCCAGCCCAGGGTGGGTACTGGCAACCCTTAGAGTCAAAATATCAGTTCTGTGTTGGTCTGGCTGTTTTCTCAGCATCCTAGCTATATGGAGCCCTGGAGTCAGTGGTTTCCTCTCTGGGCACCTGGTTTACAAACCTGATCACTGACAGTCTTCTTTTTTTTTTTTTACAGTCTGGCATTGGCCAACAACAGCACCCTGACAATTGGCACCATCGACGAGATCCAGAAGCTGCACATCCGCACGGTTCCCCTCTACGAGTCGCCCAGGTGAGCAGTGTGGGGTAGGGTTTCTGAATCTGCCCTGTGTATGAGCAGGGAAGGATGACGGCAGGGCTTGCTCACGTGAAAGTGGTGGGATGGATGAATCGATGAGATTGGCAGATGGGGTTCTGAGAGCAGCCTGGGAGGCTGTAGCAAGGAGATGTCTGGGAATTGAGCAATAGAAGAGCATAGTGTCCCAGCAGCCTTTGTGCTCTCCTTAGCCTCAGCCATGCTTTCTCCCCTCTCCCTGAGGAATCCTTGCCCACACAGTTTGCTCTGTTTGTTCTGCAGGAAGATCTGCTATCAGGAGGTGTCTCAGTGCTTTGGCGTGCTTTCCAGTCGCATCGAGGTGCAGGATGCTAGTGGGGGCACCACTGCGCTGAGACCCAGTGCCAGCACCCAGGTGAGAGGAAGCTCCTGGAAGGCATGTGGGCTCGGGAGCCAGGCTGCTGGAATAGCAGCAGGTGGAAACGTGACTCTTTAAGCCAAATGATGATACGTATTTTCCTTGGCAATCTTGTCATCCCAAGGTTGAGTGCATGGACCCCAGTGCCCTGCCCCATGGCAGTCTGGGTAGGAGAGAGGGTGGGGTAGGAAGATCCTCTCTCAGCTGGACTCTTGGCTGTGAGGTGGTGGTTAAATTTCTCCATCTGTCACTCCTTGAATCTTTTGGTCTCTAGCAGACTTCCCCTGCCACATGCTCCCCTTTTCTCTCAGCTCAGAGCCCCAGATCTCCTTCGTTTCCCTCGGCTTTACCATTCTTGTCGCTCATTAGATGGGATCCCTGATCCATCTGGGGCTGTTTCCTTCTCCACGTGGCTGAGACATGAGTCCTCTCAGAAGCTGCCATGCAACCTTCCATCTCATCATTGTGTCTGCTTCTTAAGGGGCCCTTAGCCTGAGTTCTGTTCTGCTGTTTCAACAGCCTGGCTTCAGAAGATTCTCTGAGGGAGAATGTGCTCATGTGCCTCTGAGCAGCTTCATTCTGATCTTCCCCTGGGAATGTTCCCCCACATTGGTGGCCCATTTGGTCAGAGGGATCTCGGATTCATCTCCTTACCTCTGCTCTGCCTTTCCAGCTTTCTCTCTTGGTCAGCCCCTCTGCTCTCCCAGTGTGCCAGGCTGCTGCGAGTAGCTCGAGGGTGTGACGTTCTCTCTCTGTGTGTCCCAGGCCCTGTCCAGCAGTGTCAGCTCCAGCAAGCTGTTTTCCAGCAGCACTGCCCCGCATGAGACATCCTTCGGAGAGGAAGTGGAGGTGCACAATCTACTCATCATAGACCAGCACACCTTTGAAGGTACCGCTCCCAGCCACTCCCTTCTTCCTGCCCACAGGAGGGGGCCCAGCTCAGCTGCTGAACACTCTTTCCCTTGTCGTGCACGTAGGGCAAAGAGGCATGGATGAGGCCAGCAGCTCTGAAAAAGAGGCTTTATCAGAAGGAAAGGCAAAGGGATGGAGACTCCTGGAGGAGGGCTGGGTGTAAGGCCAAGGGGGTTTTATTAAGGGGAGGCACAGGTTGGCAAGTAGGGGGTTTCCAGGGCAGCTCTTTGCTGAGCACGTGGAGCAAACGCTTAGTTCCTTTTGACTGTCTGCTCCAGTGGCATGTGTAGGGAGGTTCCCGGCCACAACCCAATTGCTTTTCTCTTTCCTACGCTCAGTGCTCCACGCTCACCAGTTCCTGCAGAATGAATACGCCCTCAGCCTAGTCTCCTGCAAGCTGGGCAAGGACCCCAACACATACTTCATCGTGGGCACGGCCATGGTGTATCCCGAGGAGGCAGAGCCCAAACAAGGCCGCATTGTAGTCTTCCACTACTCAGATGGTAAGAAGGAGTAGGCAGAGTTCCCATAGGGAAATCCCTGCCCTGGCAGCACTCCCATCATTTGATGGAGGTCCCCCTCAGTCCCAGAAGATTGTGAATGGACATCACCACAGCAGGCACCTTGGGCTTCCCTCAGAGGCCTGCTGACAGGTGGTTGCCTGCTGCTCATGAGATAGCTTGTGTGCACAGGCTCTTCTGCTGCTTGGCGGCTTTGCTTTGCTGTGAGCCAAGCTCCAAACTATGGTAACTTCTTCCCATCTCCCAGAAACACAGTCATTCTTCACCCTAACTTCCTTCCGGAGCTGGAGTCCGAATCCCACGATCCTTCCAGTCACACCTCTCACACCCTTTCCCTACTGTCACTGGGCCACCAGTTGCCTACAGACTGGCTGAGTAACGGACTTAGCTTTTCTAGGGAGAGAACAGGCTTGAGTAGAGGATCTTGTCTGGGTTCCACAGAGGGTCTTGTGGCTGCTCTTGGGGTGCACAGAGAGGGTAACCGAATGGTCTGTTGGTGCATTCCAGGTAAACTGCAGAGTCTGGCCGAGAAGGAAGTGAAAGGGGCTGTGTATTCCATGGGGGAGTTCAACGGCAAGCTACTAGCCAGCATCAACAGCACGGTAAAGCTTCCGCAAGGCCCTGGATATCCCAGGGAGGAGTTTCCTTCAGAGCTGGGAGGTGGCTCAACCACAAGGTTGAAAGTGTCCCTGAGATCTGGTGGGCTGGGCTGTTCTGAGCTGCTGTGTGCCTGTAGTGTTTTGTACTGGCCTTGGCTCACACATCTGTTCCCTCAGGTGCGTCTGTATGAGTGGACAGCAGAGAAGGAGCTGCGCACAGAGTGTAACCATTACAATAACATCATGGCTCTGTACTTGAAGACCAAGGGCGATTTCATTCTTGTTGGAGATCTGATGCGCTCCGTTCTGCTTCTAGCGTACAAGCCCATGGAGGGTAACTTCGAGGAGGTATCGACACTCTTCCACCTGGGGTGATGCAAGGGATAGGGGCCTCAATCATCTGTCACAGCAAGGGGCTTTCGGGGAAGGGAGAGCAGCTTGTGGGGTGAGGAGACGGATGTTTGGCAGGTGAGAGCCAACAGAGAGTTGGGCTTCCCTTTGGGGTGCAGTGTCCCTCAGAATAGGATTTACTGAAGCCACCCCTTGGCAGTTCTCTGGGGGCTCCTGTGAGACAGGTTGCTGGAGGATCTGACTCAGTATTACAGGCCTTGAAGAGAGGAGGCTTTGTGTGATGCCTGATGCCTGCCATGGGGAGGGGAGGTGGGTTGTCCTGGCTTCCTGCTATGGGATTCAGTGTAGGTAGTACAGGGTGTTCTTCTGAGGCGCCGCCCGTGCCGCCCCCCCCCCCCCCTCAAAAAAAACAACAACAAAACAAAAAACATGAGTTGCTTTGGCCAGGATCCTTGTTATGTTCTGGAGTAGGGAATGTGCTGCTGGGGTAGCTGGCTCTCTGGTGTGGTCCTCCTAGGGATCAGCCTATTTTTCCACCCAAAAGCTCCTCCTTCCTAGGCTCCTCCAGAAAGAGCCACTTCTGCAGGAAATTGGCAGAGTCCCTTTCCTGGGAAGGTGCGGTCACAATCCTATCAACTTTTTGTTGAACGTGCAAACCTCCTTCCTCTAGCTCTGATGTGGGCTGGCGCTTACTCCTTTCACCCGACTTCATCACTGGGCTCAGAGGGCTGGGCGGAATCCCACTGTGCCATTGTAACCATGGTGTTGAGTGGAGCAGGGTGGTTCCATGAGGTTATCACCTTGGGGGCTCTGAGCAGGTCCTGATCTCCCCTGGTGTGTGTCATCCCCTATAAGATTGCTCGAGATTTCAACCCAAACTGGATGAGTGCCGTGGAGATCTTGGACGATGACAACTTCCTTGGAGCAGAGAATGCTTTTAACCTATTTGTGTGCCAGAAGGACAGGTAAGCTGGCTCTGGGCATGACACAATGCCTGGTGCTAGTCAGAGTATGTCCTATGAACCCTCCTTTTGGAGGTGTGTGTGTTAGCGGCAGGACCTGCCTCTCTTCTGTGCGTGTAGGGAGGTGCATGTGTTAGCTAGGAGTATTGGGATGGGGAGTGTGCTTGCATGCAGGGGGACATGTCTCTGTGGTGCCCTCTGGTCTGTGTTGTCATCCCCTTGCCCACCAAGGTCTTTGCATTTCAGTGCTGCCACGACCGATGAGGAGCGCCAGCACTTGCAGGAGGTGGGGCTGTTCCATCTGGGGGAGTTCGTCAACGTGTTCTGCCATGGGTCCCTGGTCATGCAGAACCTGGGTGAGACGTCCACGCCGACGCAGGGCTCAGTGCTCTTCGGCACGGTCAACGGAATGATTGGTAAGGGGGGATCCTGTTGTTGCCTCTTGCCCTGCTGCTAAGGCTTGTTTTATTGGGATC
Source organism: Emydura macquarii macquarii (assembly GCF_026122565.2). Lineage (NCBI taxonomy): Eukaryota > Metazoa > Chordata > Testudines > Chelidae > Emydura > Emydura macquarii. Next base: position 1,059,188 of record NW_027130807.1, read on the forward strand.
TCAGAGCATGGAGGGGGCACTAACATGGGCCTTGAAAGGAAGCTGCTAAAGGATGCTGCTGCAGTGCCTCAGATGAATTGCAGTTCTTTCCTCACGTTCCGATTTGCTTCTGTTGGCTGGGCTCCCAGGCCTGACTACATGTCCCATGTCTTTCCTCTCCAAAAAGGGACGCTTTGATGCATCATGGGAGATGTAGTGTCATCCAGGAGCCCAGGAATGGGAGCATGAGGTCCCTGACTTCAAGCTCCTGTGAGGCACCATCTTTTCTGGATATTAATCTTTTGGATTTCAGCTGAAATATTTTGGGTTTTGATGAAAAAATGAAGTTTTCTGTGAAAAATATACAAAGAAGTGATTTTTTTCACTTCCATTTAAATTTCCTGGGCTGGGGAGCACTTTGTGACCATCTCTAGCCATTAGCTTACAGTGCAGCCTCTAGCCAGGCAACAGCCTGCCCTTCCCAGTCTGCTGGAAGCTGACAACAGTGTGTTGCCAGGACACTGCTGCATCCAGTTCTGCCCCTCATTGCCCTGTCCTCTCTTGCAGGGCTGGTGACCTCATTGTCGGAAAGCTGGTACAACCTCCTGCTGGATATGCAGAACAGACTCAATAAAGTCATCAAGAGTGTGGGCAAGATCGAGCACTCCTTATATCCTTCCCTGCCCTCCTGCTCTGTGCCGCCTTTTCTAGCAGATCTAGGAGCTTAGGAGTGAAGGTGTCTGTACAGTGGCAGTCACCTAAACCACGACTATATTAGGCTGTGCTATGAATGGGATAGAGACTGACCCAGCAAATGCTCGAATGCTGACTTATGAATTGATAAGCCAAAGCCCAGAGTGACTTCCAGGGGCCCAGGTGGCAGGGGAATTTAAGGAAGTTCATCAGATCTTTGTGTTGCTGTGACCCACTGGGGTGAGCTCTGATCACTTGGACCTGGTGCCCCTGGCACTTCACATGTTCAGTAGGCAGACAGAGCATTGGCACCAATATCCTAGGGACTCTAATAGTGGGTAGGGGAAATGTTTTGAGCTGCTGTGCAGGGTAGCAGGATGAATCAGGCAGTATGTGTGTGTGTGTGTGTTAGTTGTATTGCAGTGGAACCCAGAGGTGCCAGTGGAGGCTGGGGACTCCATTGTGCTAGGCACACAATCCCTGCCCCAGAGAACTTAGAGCCTCTCTTTTTGTCTCTCTCTCTGTAATACTGTGCCATAATGTAAATCAAATGCTGCACTGGTCGTTGGTGTATGTGTGGGAAGCAGGGCAATGTGTATCCTAGGAAGCAGCTGTATGTGCCTGGGTTTGGAGCTCTGTTCTGAGTGGTGGTTAAGGGAGTCCAATGATGGTGCAATTTAAATGGGTTTTGCTCCTTGACTCTCACTTGCACCTGGAGATCGTTTCACACTGAGCGCAAGACAGAGCCAGCCACAGGGTTCATTGATGGTGACTTGATTGAAAGCTTCCTGGATATCAGCCGGCCCAAAATGCAGGAGGTGGTGGCAAACCTACAGGTGAGATGGGGTCCCAGTGTGAGAGTTGATCAGTTTCTGGTGAGCAGCGGAGGATCTTGGGAAACTGTTCTTTGTGGTGCTAATCCTTTGAATGGCATTTTCTCACCTTAGTCCATGTAGGGGTGCTTCTGTAGGAGCATTTTGTTCCTCCTCTCCCTTGGCCATGCTGCTGTAACACATCTGTCCCTCATTGCAGATCGACGATGGCAGTGGCATGAAGAGAGAGGCCACTGTGGATGACCTGATAAAGATCGTGGAGGAGCTGACCCGGATCCATTAATAGGATTCGGACTCATCTCCTAGCATCTTCCTCCATGGTAGAATATGGAGTCTCTTCCCACCTGCAGCCAGGGGGTCCCCTAGCCAGTTGCACTATGACACCAGAAGCTGCTGCTGTTTTCCCGGGTGGAAGGGGAGAACCTCTGAACTGAAGCCATCTCGCTAGGGACTTGGGGGTGTGATTTTTGGCTGGACGTCATGTCATTTCCTGCTTGGATTCATCAATCCTGTGGACCTCAGCTCCCAACCCAGGACTGGTCATGGCTGATTGCTCCCATCGGGTAACTGCTAGCGCTTGGCTGAAGGGGCGCCCCTGCCTGGACTTCCCCCATGACTCACTCACTCACTGTTGTCTTTAGTATCTTTTTATTTGATTTTCTTTGATTCATTGTGTTTTGAAGTGGAAGCCTCCTGCACCCCCTTCTGTCTCTGTTGTGGGGAGGGCTCTGGAGGCTCTTCTCTGGTGCTGGGAAGATGGGGAAATATCGTGCTGGCTTGTGGAGGTGCCTGTTTTTCTGGGCGGTGAAGCTCAGAGGGTAGAGAAGACCTCTCTCCCCGCAGGATTTGTGGCGTGCTCAGGGAGGGAGGGTATGGAAAGTGAAATCTCTGTTGTTGGTTTCTGAGTTTTACCAAATAAAGTAGAGTCCAAGAGGAAAGGTCTGGCTCCTGTCATCTCCTTGTCCCTCTGTTCTGCCACTGGGCTGGTTTGTAGTGCTGTGCCTTCCCTGCTCTGTGGGCCATTGCTACAGGAACTGTCCCTGCTATGCTCCGCAGAGCACACATTCATGCCAGATCCCTGTCCTCTATTGCTGTTAGCTTTGCCCAGAAATGATCCTTTGGGCTTAAATTTCCCCCTGCTTGTCTCAGCCCACAGACAGTCTGCGGGGGGAGTTGGATGGAGCTTACCAGCTGAGTGGATTGATCAGATACTGGGGAAGGAGAGAGCCTTTCCCAGATGCATTCTTCTGTGTGCACTTTGGAGACAGTCATCTCAGACTTGGCTCTGGACTGAGGAATGTGGGCTTTGCCTCATGCAGAACGCTTTGACGGGCATTACTGAGCATGCTTCTCTTTCAGATCGAGGCATGTACTTAGGTGAATGGTGCTCCAACGCTACCCGAATACTCAAGTGACAGGTTAGACCAGGAGACCTTTCTTTCATGTGTCCATCCCTTCTGTAGAGCTCCACAACCTTTCCTGGAGCAATAACCCTTCCTTACATTTTAACTCATCACCTGGGCAGCAGTTCAGAGAAGTTTGTGAAGCTACGTTTCTGTAGTTGACAGAGTTCACGCTGAGACAGTCCTGGGAAGATACAACTGCAGCAGCAGCAGACTCTGTGCTTGAAAGAAAATGTATCTTGTTCTTGGTAGCCAGGAAATCTGTGTTCTGTTCCCAGCCTTGCTTCTCGCTGTGGGAGCTCAGGCAAGACAGCACCCCTCTGCCTCAGTTTCCCAATCATTAAAATGGAGATAACAATGCTTGTTTGCCTTTCTGAAGATCTATGGTTGAACAGTGCTGTGAGAGCTCATGGTTAGAAAGCCTGTATGGGTCAGAGTTAAAGGTACCACAGGAATGATCTTGACAGCAAATTCCTGGATTTTTTATAGAATTAAAATGACCGCTTCACTATCACCTTTTTGCATCTATTAAGGGGCTTTCCATCTATCCTGCCTCAGCTTGTGGTTCTGGCTGTCGCATGCCAAGTGTGTGGGATGAACACCTCGGGTTTAGTCTGCTGCCACGTGAAGCAGAGGAGCAGTATATGTTCTCATGACAAAATGCCTGACCCTGTGTTTGAGATTTCCCCCCCCAGCTTGGAAGCTCTACCAACAATTCCCAGTAGCATAAGAGGATGTAAATAGCTCTGGGATTAGGAACACCGAGATGCTCAGATCGGCTCAGACCTGTGGTCCGTCCAGACCGGTGTTCCTCTCTCTGATGGTGACCAGTAGCAGATGCTTCAGAGAAAGGTGCCAGAACTCCTGCCTTAACAATTCTGTCTCCTCTCTAAATTTGCCCCAACCCCTTAGTCTGTGTGTCATCATTTCTGTCAAACTGAACTGCTTCCAGTGATGCATCTCCCTCTTGTCATGGTCACTCATGAAAGGGAAACTGTGTGTTTTCACTGACTACACTAAAGAGCAAACAGCAGCTCAGTGTGGCGGGGAGGCCAGCCCATCATGTTCAGTACCTTTCTGCACGTGGGCAGGAGAGTGAGGCCAGGGCCCATGCTGTTAGCATCTCTCACAGGAAATGGTTGACAGCAGATATGGAGGACTGTGCATCAGGCAGCAGGGCAGCTGGTGTTTCTCCCCTGGGCTAATGAAACAATCTATTGAGTGAAAGTGAGTCTGCAGAAGACAGGATGGCCTAGTGGTTACAGCAGTGGCTGGGATTTGGAAGACGGGTTCAAATCCACTAACGGCCCATGTAACCTCTGGCTACTTAGTCTCTCTGGGCCTAAATTCCCTCCCTGTAAAATGGGAATAATAATCCTTCCTCTCTCCACTTGTTTGTCTTCTCTATTAGAGTGTAAGATTTTTGGGGCTGGAACTGCCTCTTGCTAGGAGTATGTGCAGCATGCAGCACTTTGGGACCGTGTTCTCCTCTGCGGCTATAGATGCTACCATAAAACACACAACTCTCACACGAATGAACTCACATGGAAAAACAATAAAAGACAAAAACACCATCTCTCCTGTCAGTGAACGCTTTTCACAAAGCGATCACTCCATAGCTGACCCCTGTGTCCTCTCCCTTAAAGGAAACCTGCCCGATGCCTTCAAAAGATGAGCTTGGAAACTTCAATTTATAACTTTGCTAGACACTAAAAATCATGGACTCAATAAAGACACTAGATTTATGGCTCAGTACAACAATCCATAACCCTCTAACCCCCCTCTTTGTCCTATGATTGCATAGGTATTAACTGCCCACTTCATCTTAAATGGCCCCATGTAACATTTTAACTCCTTATGCTAAACAATCTGTCCCACTTTGTATTTAGCTGTGACTTTTCTCAGCCCTGAAGAAGAGCTCTGTGTGAACTCAAAAGCTTTTCCCTCTCACCAATAGAAGTTGGTCCAATAAAAGATATTACCTCACCCACCTGGAATCTCTAATATAATAATAAGGTGATTCTTTGGAACATAGGAGTACTCCATGCCAGAACAGCCTGTTTGTCCCATCCAGGCTGGTATTCCAGCTCTCCCCACTCTGGATTAGACCAATGATCTTTCCTAGTCTGGTATCCCATCTGGTGCCACATTGCATCAGACCCTTGATCCCATCTAAATCTGGTGACTATAAGTGATGGCACACTCAGACCTTTGTTCCTGTCTATTCTGATAGCTCATCTGCAGTGGTTTAGAACTTGCTACTTCACTCCACCTGCCTTCCATAATGCACCTTGTCTGTGATCCAGGCTGTCTGAGAGTGGGATTAACCATTCCTGATCACTTATACCCATACCAAGATTTGATTATAGAGCAGGAGCTGTCCCAATGACCCAACAGAGGCACTTGAAATGGAGGAAGAAGGTGCAGTTCTTTGAGTGCTGGTCACTATGTGGATTCCATGTGGGTACGCATGTGCGCCATGCGCTGGAGCCGGAGTTGTTTATAGTTGTCTCTGTTGGTGGTTCATGTGGTTGTGTCCGAAGTCTTATGAGGCTGTGCGGGTCGATGGCCCCTAAGTTCCCTCTTACTGCCACATGGCCAGAGTCAGAACACCTCTCCTTTAGCCTTTGAAATCTGTGTAACTGGGAGGGGGGAGGAAGTGCGGAGTTAGTTATAGTGTATAGAGTTTGTTTTGTTCGTTGATTAGAAAGTTTGTTGGTATAGTTAGCTGACTTCGTTGGATTTTAGCTGGGAGTCCCACCTGTTCTGGGGGACTATGCTCCTGACAGGTCGGGTTCAAGAACTGTGCATATTGCCCACGCTCCTTTTGGGTCAGTGATGACCCTCAACACTGCCTCTACTGTCTGGGTAAGGCCCATGTCATTGCCAGGTGCTCAATCTGCCAATCCGATCCCCACGTGGACCCCCAAAGCTAGGGAATTGACTCCGCAAACACCTCATGGAAGGGGAAATGTGTATGCGTATGCACAATGGAGTGGCACTGACGGACCTGCCAGAACACCCGGCCACACCGGCAGTGTGTCTGTTCCCTTCTGATATGTCTCTGGTAGTACCGATGGCACCAGTGAAAACCCCTAAGTCCATAAAAAGCATGGCCCTGGGCATAAGGGAGGTTCCCTGAGCTGGATGGCCCCCAAGCGCAGCATTCCCTCCCCAAACTGGGATAAGCTGGGTGAGAAATTTGTGCGCCAACCCCGATGTTCCCGCTCCGAAAAGATCCCAGGTGGAATGGAAAGCCAATCACTTGGACAGGCCACAGTCAGTGACCATTTCAACCAATGTGCTGCTGGTCTCCCCGGCTCCGTCCACTCTGCTGGGTCCGTTCCAGCCAGCACCAAGCACATTCCCGATGCCTCGCAGACCGGGCAGGCAGTTCCCGCTGACACCTACAGCAGAATTGCTTCAACTGCTGGATAGCTCCCCGCCACAGTATGGAGTGCTGGATACCGGGCAGCCTCTTCCGGCGGATGAACTGCTGCTCCTCCGTGCACCGCCTCACACAAGACCAAGAGAACTGACAGCCGGTTTTAGTACCACTGGTTCCAGTGGTCCTGATGGCTCCACCTTTCCTGGAGCAACACTCAGACTCAGAGTGGTCATCGGATCCGGGTCCCTCTTTCTCACCTGCGCACAGCCTGCAGTACCATCCACGTATGGACCCCCAGCAGAACAATGGTTTCGGTACCCAAGCAGCCCACCCCCACATCAAGGCCAACATGCCTGGCCCTATTGATGTCACTGGGACACATGCCGTGGCTGAGGAGCACTGTGGCAGGACCTTTGTAAAGCAGCAACGTGGTCCCCTCTCCACACTTGCACCACTTATTACACCCTGCCCCATTTGGCAGCGGTGGACGCAGCAGTTGGCCAAGCAGTACTATGAACTCTTATCTCTACTGAGCCCTCACCCTCGCCTCCAAACTGACTACTGCTTGCTACGCTACCCACATATGGAATCCACATAGGGACCAGCTGTCAAAGAAAGGGGGTTACTCTGTAACTGATGGTTCTTCGAGAGATGGGGTCCCTAGCTGGATTCCAATCCCATCCCTCCATCTCCTCCGCTGTGGGCTCCAAACCTACTGGTAAGAGGAAATCTGGAGGAGTGGGGGGGCGGGCGTCAACCCATGCAGCCTCATAAGACCTCAGACACAACCACGCAGACCACACAGGGTGCACGGGTCGACGGAGATTATGATGAACAGTTCTGGCTCCGGCGCATGGCGCGCATGCGCACCCACATATGGAATCCAGATAGGGACCGCACCTCTCTAAGAGCCATCAGTTATGGTATGTAACCTCCCTTTCCTTGGCTCTGCAGCCAGGGGCAGAAAGGAGCTATCCCCTTAGATCTGTTAGGTCAGCAGATTCTTTTGCTTCTGTGTGCTGAGAGCCACGTGCATAGTGTTAGACCAGACCCTATCTAGTATAGCTGCACAATTGCTGCTTCATGGGTTAGATGCCTTCCTGAAGGCTTCTGAGATTAGTGTAGCTGGCAGGCTAGTGGGACACCCCGATCATGCCCTATCCATTCACAAGCAGTGCCTGGAGAGATCTGAGATTGCCAATGGTGTTAAGCTGGCAATGAGCAGTGTTGTGGGTATTGGTTGTCCCCTGGCAGGCAAAATGAGACCAGCTAACATAGGAGGAAGCTATACCCTTTTGGGTAGTTGAGTTGCCAAGTAGCTTTGCAACAGGACACTGGCAAAGGACCTAGCTGCTCTCCCAGAAAAAACGGTTTGAGTCAGGACTCCAGGGTTCTACTTCTACCTGCTGTTGATTTGGATATGTCACAGCCTCTGCTGGCTTCTATTTCCCCATCTGTGGAAAGGGGCTAAGAGCTCAGATGAGGTGTGAGGCTTGTTTTGTAAAGTGCCTTGAGATCTTTGGATGAAAAATGCAAAGTATTAATCCTGCCAGGGGAAGGCAGTATGGTCTAACAGATAGAGCACTGGGCTGGGAGGTAGGAGACCTGCGTTCTCTTCCCTGCCTGGACTTTGAGCAAGTCTCTTCATTTCTGTTGTTTCCCCTCCCGCTAGTTAGACTGTGAGATCTCCCTCATAGGGATTCCTACTCTCTGTACACAGTGCCTACCACAATAGGGTTCAGATCTTGGCTGGGGCCTTTGGGCTGTACTCTGAAATGAATGAGGGACCCCCAAAATGGGCCCCTCAAAATAGGAGCCCCATTTAAAAAGCCCATGTGTGTCTGTATCACATAACCATGAGGGATGAGCAGAGAGACATAGGTGGAGTTTCTGAAACATGAGCTTCTATAAAAGCTTGCAGGCTTGGTTTTAAAAAGCTGAAAGGTTGAGCCAGATCTGCCCTGCCATTGTGTCTTTGAAGAATCTACTATTAAAAAGCCCATATTTGGAAATGTCTTTATTTAGAAAGACTATGTTTAAGGGCAGAAAGAAGTGGACCATGACCCTTTGAAATGAGCCTGAATTCTGATTGCTCTGACTGGTTTTTTTGTTTTTGTTTGATCATCTCTGGCTTTTGATCATTGCATTTCCCTCCCCATGCTGACTTTTGACCCATTTTCCTCATGGTTGCTACGCCTGTTGCTTGGGGTAAGATCATTTACTGCAGTTTCACAAACTGCTGAAGCTGAGCTCCTCCTCCCCCTTGGGAAAATAATACCAATTGTGGCCCTATTTCAACTCTGCCATACATCTTATCTACGCATCTTAATGTATGCCTCTTTTATGCATGCACTCTCTGTGCATTGTGAAACATTGCTGTTGATGGTCCTCTCCTTCCTTATGTGCTTTGAGCAATGAATTAGTGATGCTGACATTTAAAGCATCATTAGGAGCATCTGTGTTAGTGTCTTTTGAAATGACGGGGGCAGTCGCATCTCAGGGTGCTTGTTTCAGATTCTCTGCAAATGCAGGCACTTATTGCCGCATCAGTTAGGCAGAGGTAATGTTTTGGAGGTTTTCTTTGCAACGATAACAGCTGGTGTCTTCCTTTTTATTTTAAATGAAAGCTGAGTTACTGAAGAACAATGAAGAGATCTTTCTAAGCACACAAAATGAGAGGATGTGCCTTAAACTTTGCGAAATGCTGCCTGGAAAATGCCGTTATGTTCAATGCTCTCTACTGGCCATTGTACTCAACAGAACTCATCCACTGGGCTTTGGATCTGGCCCCAAGTCCTCCAGGTATTATTCTTTAAAAGTGGGGAAAAAATAAAGATCAGGCTTTTGCCCTTTGTGCTTGCTTGCTGTAAGAAGGCCTGAAAGGGGTTTTGTGTTGACTTTATAAATATTAGGAATGTCAAGGGTGGTCCCCCTTGATTTTGCTGTAGGTCTCCTTTGTCAGCCTTTAACTGAAGGCTGTTTGTGTTGACTCTTTATTGAAATTACCTATTCTCCCAAATGTTTGCTGGGCAATTGAATTAAATAGAGCTTTAAACAGCGTGAATAAAAAAAAACAGCTCACTTCCACAATTATTCAGGTGTCACATCCTTTGTACCTGTGATGTCATCCAACCACCCTGTTTTTTAGGGATCCATGGAGTCTTCCAGGGGAGACAAGCTGTGAATTTCTAGTGCAAAATCCAGTGGCAAGGGGGGAGAATATGAGGCCTTTTTACCCATCACAAACTAGCAAGAAAAAGGCAAAAGCCCCAATAAGAGTTTCCTTAGCAGGTCACTTGTAAGCATGAATTCTGGAGGAACCCAGCCATTGTCTGTCATGGCAGCTTTGTTTGCTAAGTGGTGTTTTTCATTTCATAATAGTTGTAGTGCAGTGGTAGCTAGCGCCCAGGCCCCATTGTGCTGGACACACCTGTTATAAAGAGAGTGATCCCGCAGAGCTGAGCAAGGACTAACCGTAGAAGGTGCCATTCAAAACAAGGAACTCCCCCACGCCTTTCAATCAAGGTTTGGTTCTGAAAGAGCTTGTGCAGAAGTCCTGGCTGCATCCCCCTGAAATGCTGTGCCAGGCCTGTGCTGGCCTGAGCTCTAATGCGCCTGCATGTTCTGTTGGCTCTTATAAGCTAAGCAGGATCAAGCCTAGCCAGCCCTTGGATGGGATACAGCCTAGCAAAACCCAGAGGCTACTCGAAAGTGTGTTAGCACTTAGTATAGAAGCAATGCCCTGTCATGGTGCTGGAGGTGCCATGTCAGGGTGGCCCCGTGGATAAGGTAATGGACTGAGACTCTCAAGATCTGGGGTCAGTTTGTAGCTCTGCCATTTATTTCCTGTGTGAACATAGTTTCATTGTGCCTCAGTTCCCCATCTGTACAATGGGGGTGACAATCCTTCCCCTCCTCCCACCCTCTGTCTCGTCTGTTTGGGCTGCCAGGCAGGCACTGTCCCATATGGTGCAATCTAGCACGATGGGGTCCCAACCTGAGTTGGGTCTTGAGGTGCCATTGGAATAGAAGCACTAGAACACTGACAGCCTGGCCACTTTTGCTTGCTGACCATCCTGCTGTGCAGTTTGCAGGGCCAGCAATGTGTTAATCCCAGTTCTCTGCTGGCCATCTTCCAACTGGGCTATTCCCAAATTTCCTCTGCAGTGTCAACAGGCTCCAAGATCTTTCTCTTCCTGTCCTAACCTGTTGCGGAAATGTTGCTGTTAAACAGCTGCCCCGTTCCACTCCAGAGGTGGCTGCCTGTCGGGTGGGTGCAGCAGTTTCCTCTATGTAGTTGTGTGATCTCTAATTGAGCAGCCCAGTGCACAATATCAGTTGCTATTTATAGCTCGCTGTGGCTGACCTGCTCTCTGACCCATGCAGAGGAGAGGGGGCCAGCTTGGGGGTCTCACAGACAGCCATGCACACTTAAATGCTGCAGACTACTTCATCCTAGTGCAGAATGCTAGCATGGCTTTGGTTTCAAGGTATCCCCTTGCAGGAGATCTTTAGGTCCTTCCAAACCTCGCCCAGGAGCTGGGTGTAGTCACCTTTTGTAGTATGGGCCTGAGTTCCCTGGTTGGAATTAGTTATGCAAACAAGGCTGTTGAATTCCTTACATTTAGGAGGAGTCCCTAGTAAATTCCATTGCCTGCTCACTGCAAGGCAGGGGAGAGGGGATGTAGGAGCCTTGGGTTCTAATCCCAGCTCTGGCACTTATCAGCTGTGTCCCCTTGCCCCAGTCACTTTTCTTCTCTCCACCTGTTTCCCCCTCACACCCCCGGTCTGGTTTTAGGCTGTTCGCTCTTCAGGCCAGGGACTGTCTCTTACTATGTCTGTACAGCGCCCAGCACCACGGGTCCATGATCTCAGCTGAGAACTTTGCTAAAAGAGGAAGAGGAGGGTCGGGCGGTTGCTCCCCCCTCTTTACTGCAGCAGCCGCCCCTGTTTACACAGGTGTAAATGAGAACACGTGCGGCCAGCCCGGGGGGAGACAAGCACCTCGGCCCGTGCCTGCCTGGAGCTCGCTTCGCCCGCAGCCTACCTAGCTGGCTCGGCCCCGACTTGCGCCTCGCCTGGAGCCGTGTGCGTCTTCGCGGGTGGGTCCCTGGGCCGCCGGGGGGCGGGGATTGGGAAGCCGGAGCGTTGCCAGATGTGGGAAAGGGGACGAGGGGGTGCTGCGCTTGCCTCCCCCCGCCCCGCCTGCCAACGACAGGGCTGGCTGTGCGTGGGGCCCCTCCCACTCCCGCTCCCCCGGGGGCCGGGGCCTCTGTCCGCCGCGCCGCCTGCAGCCGGGCGGGCGGAGGGGGAAGGCTGGTTGGCGCGGCGCGCTCCGCTCGCCTCGCACGGGGCGCCCTCCTGGGGGGTGGCTGGCGGGCGGGCGGCGCAGCGGGGCGCACGGGTGCTCCCCCTCCCCATTGATCGCCCCCCAACCTTGCTCCGGGGAGGAGGAGCGTGCGGGGCGGCCAGCATGCGGTAGCCCCGGTGCGGGAGGAAGGCAGGCAGGCAGGCAGGAAGGGGGGACCCGCGTCCGGACGGGAGGCGCCTGTCATGTTGGCCGGGCTGCTCTTGCGAGCTGCCTGTGTGTCCCTGTTCCTCCCGGGCAGCCAGGGCAGAGCCTATCCCGGCAGGAAGAAGCCGCCCAGCTTTGCCGTGGAGAGGTACCGACCCCAGCCCCCTGCCGCGGGGCGGGCCCCGGGAAGGCAGCGGGAGCCGCCCGGTGCCGCGGGGGTCAAGCCAGACAGCGGAGCGGCTCCGAGTCCAGCGCGGAGCGTGTGGCCCCAAAGAAGCGCCGCGGCGTGCGTCTGTCTGTCTGTCTCACCGCCCGGTGGGAGAAAGGGGGGGAATCCGTCCGTGTCCATCTGTCTGTCTTTTCTCTCCGCGTGTGTCCGTGCTGGGCGTGTGATCTCGGCGCCTGTATCTCGCTGCCCCCTGCTTGTCCCGTGGGCAACGCTCAATGCCCTTTTTCTGTGTGTGTGTGTGTGTCTGGCTATGGGTGAGCTCTGCCTTTCCCCTCTGTCTGTCTGTCCAGCAGGGCACGCTCCCTGCCTTGGCGCTGGGTGTGTATTTGTGAAACGCTCAGTCCCATTTCTTCCTGGGTGTGTGTCTGTCCGGGTGTGATCTCCATGCCTCCCTCTCTGGGTGTATCTCAGTGCCTGTGTGTGTGTGTCCCTCTGTCTGACACTCAGTGCCTTTTCTCCCTGTAGCTCTGTCTGTTCCTGTATGATCTCTGTGCCTTTCACCTCTGCTTGTCTGAGCAGGTCACACACCAGGCCTTTGCTGTGTGTGTGTGTGTGTGTACGCTAACCTCCATCTGTCTGTCTGTGCGTGCTCCCTGTCTATCTGTCCCAGACGCACTCCAGCAGGACTTTGCTGTGTGTGTGTGTGTGTTACCCACCATCTCTCTGCCCACGTGTGCTCGCTGTCTCTCTGTCTGTCTGGGTCACGCTCCAGGCCTCTGCTCTCTGGGGTGCATGGAGCTCACTGTGGCTCACACTGCCAGGGCAGGGGGAAGGATGAGGGAATCCTGGGCTGCCCTTTCCCCAGCAGTTCCTGTCCCCTGTCCCCCAGCATAGAGCTCACACTGTCTCCTAGAGGCAGCTCCCAGTCTGGGGTCACAGCCCAAGGAGAGCAAGGGCACCAGAGAGCATGGAAAGTCAAGCAGCCCCAGGCCTTGTGTCCTGCTGCCCGGTGGTAACCCGCATGGGGCCTCAGGTCTCTGCCTACAGGGGCCATCCCTTCTGCAGCAGGAGGAGGGGTGGCAGGGGGCAGCTGCCCTATGTCCCCCCTGCGCCTTTGTTCTGGGTTGCACTTGCCAGTCCGGAGCCCCATCCCAGAGAATCTCACGTTTCTCTCCTTCCCAGGCGCCGTGTGGGGCCTCATGTTTGCCTCTCGGGCTTTGGGAGTGGATGCTGCCCTGGGTGGATGCCATCCCCGGCCACTGGGCAGTGCACCCTGCGTGAGTATCCTGTGCCCTCCGTGACCCGTTACCCACCACCACCACTACCCAGTGCCTGCAGCACAGACAGCGCCTCCCCTACCAGCCCCCAGAAGCCCGGGACTCTGCCTCTCCATGGCACCATGGCATCATGTGTGGGGAGTGGTATTGTCAACCGCTGAGCCATGGGAGAAATGCCCATCGTGTCTACTACCCCTCCTCCCATCACCGAGAGGGCCCCGTATTCACCCCCTTCCCCAAGAGATCCATTTCCCACACATGTGCCCCCCTCCATCCCCTGCCCCCAGCAGCCAGTGCTCTCCTATCGGATCTGCAGCCTGTCTGTCTGTCTGTCAGGGGGTCACGGAGCTCTTTCTGGGCCGTGGCTGTGCTCCCCACTGGCCTGTGGCAGGCTGGGTGCATAAGAGCTGCTGCCTCTGTGTGGTCCCTCTGTGTCCTGACCGGCGTCTCTCCCGCCCCCTCTCCCACAGCGCTTTGCTCCTTCGGCTGTGGCAGCGGCTGGTGCATCGCCCCCAACGTCTGCTCCTGCTGGGATGGAGAGCAGGGCATCACCTGCCCAGGTAAGTGGATCCTCTCGCTGAATGCTGATGGCCCTTTATCAGCCGCCAGAGCCATTCGTAGGAAAAGGGCCCTATCTAGGGCCAAATCCAGGCGCCTGGGAGGCAGGACTCCTGGCTTCTGCTCCCAGTGCTGCTGCTGACTTGTTGTAGGAGTGCAAGGGAATGTCTTGAACCTCTCACTGCCCCCTCTTTTGAGAGGCTGACTCGCTGCATGTCTGTAAGGTGCTTGGAGATCCCTGGCTGGGAGTGCAGTCGGTTACTCAGTAGGGGGCGCTTTCCCCCTGGTGCTGACTTCAGGTCCCAACACAGTGCTGCAGGTGCTATCTGTCAAAGGAGGCACCAGACACAGTTCCTGAAGTGGGGGGGAGCTCCTGGCTACTCCATTTCTGGCCTTTCCCAGCAGGGGGCGCTGCGGGGAGTGGGGCAGGAGCGCTGGCTGTGGGGGAAGGTCCTGGCTATTCCAGTCCCAGCCTCTCCCAGCACGGGGTGCTGTGGGCAGTGGTGTCCTGTATGGAAGAGGTGCCGAGTGCGGGGAGCTTGTTGCTTCTGATGCCAGCAAGTGGGAGGGCTGCGTTTCCCTTGGTGCCCTTCCCCTCTGCAATGAGGTGGCCAAGTGCCCATGTCGCTGGCTGCTGCCCTCCAGAACAGGGGGGCGCTGGGCATCGTCCGTGCTGAGGCACATCTGCAGCGGGAGCCGCTCCCCGCTGTTTGCAGCCAGGAAAGCTCCTGGCGGCATGGTGCCAGCTGTCTGGGTCCGGAGGCCCTGGGAATGTGCTGTGAGGAGGATGTTTGGGCTGGGCTTGGAGGTGGAAATCCACGGCCAGTTGGCCAGAAAGCTGCCCGCACCCCTTTGGGCAGCTCCCGCCTGTCCCTGTGGCTCCAGATCACGGAAGAGGGTGGAGTCCAGTATCCTGGCAGCGTGGCTAATGTGCCTCGTGGGGCCTGAGCCATCAGTGCAGAGAGGCGTTGCCCAGTTGGACGGTAACGTGGTGCCTGTGTGAAGGGCCGCGGTGATGTTGGCTCAGGCTGGCCTGTCCCAAGGGCGCAGACCCACAGGCGGCCGCCCTGTGGCCAGGCTGCACTGCCCAGCACCCCTTAGGAATCTCAGATCCCGGGGCTGCCCGTCTCCAGTGAGGGAGTGCAGCTGGGTCCCAACGGCTGGGAAGGTCTGAATCCACAAAGCAGTTTGTGCTGGGAGTGACATGGGGGCCTAGGAGCGGCGTTGGGGAGGCCTCGACCCGGCGAAGGGCTGTGGGCAGCTGCGTGGCTGTGTCAGTGGGCTGCCGGGGCACTTGCCAAACCCAGATCCCATCTCAGCCCCTGCCTCAATGAGCCAAGGCAGATAGAGATGGGGGCAGGGCCAGTGAGGGTCGATCAGCCATGGGAGGATCTAGTCAACTGGGAATCTAAGGAAGAGCATGGAGGGGGAGGCGGGGAGTGGCCAGGGAGCCTGAGAGGACAGAGGGGCTGGGTGTGCAGAGGACACCTGCTCATCCAGAAAAGATCCTAGAAGAGAGTCGCAAGCGGGGCATTGGGAGCTCTGTGCATCCCAGGCTAGGACCCTGGGCGGTGCCACCATGTAGCACAGTCATGGAGAACCAGAAGGGACCGGAGGGCTTTCCAGGTCCAGCAGCCTCCACTTTATATTAACTGCAGTGGAGGCCAGCATATGTCTGAGCCCATCTTCTCCAGGGGCAGGGTGGCACTGGAGCCCCCTGTGCCTGGTGATCCTCATACTGCAGCATTGGTTTCTCCTCCCTGGCTCTCTGGTGCCCCCCCATTCCTGACCGGTGTTTTTCATGCCATGTGTTTTTCAGATCCACCTGGTGCTTGCGGGGAGTATGGCTGTGACCTCGCTTGTAACCACGGCGGCTGCCAGGAGGTGGCCCGCGTCTGCCCGCTGGGTTTCTCCATGGTGGAGACGGCCAATGGCGTGCGCTGCACAGGTGAGAGCTCACCTGGCTGGTCCCCGGTCAGAGCCCAGGCCTGTGGCAGCCCCGTGCAGAGCTCTGAAGGGCTGTGAGTGCCAGCTAGGCATGGGCAGGGATGCAGCCATGCATGGGGTGCCGGGGCGGCAGAGGGTGAGCTGCATGCCCTTGGGGTGGCAGTCCATCCCTGTCTGGTGGCGACTGGGCCACGGACAGAGGCGGCTGAGCCTGCTTTCACCTTGGCGGGCAGAGCTGGGTATTTTTGCTTTGGCAGTAGAGGCTTGTCCATGGTGGTTCGTGGGTCCCAGGTTCAGTCCCCACTGCTGATCACCCACCTGGGGGCGTGAGCTCCTAGCCCAGAGAGTTCCCCTACCCCTGGTTGAGTCCCCCTCGGGGACAGGCTGGACCTCCTTAAAGCTGATCGGTGGGCTCCCGAAGCATCCTTGCTATGGGGGCCCTTGTTCCCTCCGCCAGGAAGGCGTGTGCAGGGCGGGCTGTGCCTGTGTGTCCACGGGGGTGGCCAGGTGCCCTCCTTGTGGCCCAGCCCTTTCCTCCCTGGACCCCGCTGCCAAGCGGCCCCGTCTCTCTCCTAGACATCAACGAGTGCCTGAGCGCCTCCTGCGAGGGGCTGTGCGTGAACACCGAGGGCGGCTTCGTGTGTGAGTGCGGCCCGGGCATGCAGCTCTCCGCTGACCGTCACAGCTGCCAGGGTGAGTCCCTGGGCCTCAGGGCACAGAACGAGGGGTCGGAGGGAAAGGTGGGGCGAGGACGGAGCAGAGTGCCAGTGTGTGTGGGTGTGTGGAGCATGGCGTGAGCTCTTGTGGGGTGCAGCTCCTCACCCTTTTCTCTTCCAGATACGGACGAGTGTCTGGCCACCCCGTGCCAGCACCGGTGCAAGAACAGCATTGGCAGCTACCGGTGCTTCTGTCGCCCCGGCTACCACCTGCACGGCAACCAGCACTCCTGCCTGGGTGAGCACCCCACCCTTCCCCTGCCGATCAGGTCCTCCCCACCCCCCTTGAGATGCTGCACCTCCCTTCCCACCCAGCCCTGCCCCATCTGAGATGCCCCCCACCTCCGGAAGGCTTTGGTTCCAGAGAGCTGCCCAGTCAGTGATACTCACCCTGCCCCCCAGGAGGGGAGCTGAGTGTTGGTATCCCCTTGCTATCACCAGTGGGGCGGACGAGACACAGAGGGGTGGAGGGGCTTCTCCAGGGCCACGCCAAAAGACCTGGTCTTGCTTTCACTCGAGGTCCAGCGCCATGTGTCCCCCCTTCTCCCCTGCTGTAAGTTGCTGGGGTTACCCCAGGGCTTCGACCTGGCTGAGGGCTATCTTCAGACGGGCCTGAGATATCAGCGGGTGGCGGTCGGGCGCCCAGCTTTGGGAGCTCCCCAGCCCCTCGCCTGCCCCCTGGTGAGTGGGCAGACAGGCTGGGCTGGTGGTGAATGTGCAGACCTAGCCAGCTCGCCAGTCCCAGCCTGCGTGGGGAAGGGCCCCACCTGACTCCGGCTCAGACCCAGTGAGCAAGGACATCCCCCGGGGTCCCTGCCCTCCCTCGCCGTTGGCGCCACTGCTGGCACTGACGCCTGGCTCTGCCAACCCCAGACGTGAACGAGTGCCGCCAGCCCAGCGAGAGGCGCCCTTGCCAGCACACCTGCCACAACACCCTGGGTAGCTTCCTGTGCGCCTGTCACCCTGGCTACCGGCTCCGCGGGGACAGGGTGTCTTGTGAAGGTAAGGCTAGGGCCTGCTCCCACTCTTGTCGGGATGGGGGAGGCCTGCCCAGGGTCCCCGGGGTGGAGAGCATGAGGGGTCGGGGTTGGCTCCTGCTCCCATCCTGTGGGGAGGGGGCTCTTCCCCTTGGTGGGGCGATCCTCCCATGGCGGAGTGGTGTGGGGGTTGGGCCCCGTCTCCCAGCTGTGGTCATGGTTCACTGTACATGGAGGTTCTCCATGGCAGAGGCTGTGGGGCCGGACAGCTGTGCCCTGTGCAGGCAGAGCTGGCGGCCCCAGGCCTCATATCATTCTCTAGGCATGTCTCTCACCAGCCCATGGGTCCCTGCCCGGCTGCCCCGGCTCTCCCCAAAGGGCTCTGTATTGTGTTTCCTTCCAGGCTTCCCGAAAGCCGTCCTGGCTCCATCTCCCATCCTGCAGTCCCTGCAGCATCCCCCAACTCTCTTGCTGCTTCCTCCTGACTCTGGGGGGCCTCCGCTGGCCTCTAGGACCTCCCCTCCTTTCCGAGCCCCTGCCCCCAATCCCAGCACCCAGCCCCCTTCCTGGCTGACCTCCCCGCCACCTACATCCCCTGTGCGCCCAGCTGCCATCGCCGTTCCTGGCATGTTCTCCCCCCTGCCGCCATCGCTGCTCCAAGAGGAGGTCCCGTTGCCCTCGCCTCGTCCCTCTGCTTCTTTGCCACCTTCCCTCACCACCCCATCTCCTCACTGCTGGTACCAGGGGGCACCGCAGGAGCACGGCAGCCATTGGACAGAGCCTGGGTGCCTGCGCTGTGTCTGTGAGGTACGTAGCCTCCCGCTGGGTCCCCAGCTTCCCTGGCCGCGCTCTGGCCAGGTCCCTGCTGTAACCAGTCTGTCCCATTGCAGAGGGGCCAAGTGGTGTGTGAGGCGGAGAGCTGCAGGGTTGCCTGTTCCCATCCGCTGCCCCCGAAGGACGGGGGGTGCTGCCCCAGCTGCACAGGTGAGACTCGCCCAAGGATCAGGCCCAAAGGGGACCTGGATGGTTTAGTCCCTGCTGGTTCCTGTCTCAGGTGTGGGTCCTTTCCCAGCCTGGTGGGGCCCAACCCCTGTACAGCTGCTCCTTGGAGATCTGAGGGTGCCCAGCTCTGCTGTGGCCCCGAAGGCATGGTGGGGAGGCTCATGATGTCTCTCCCCCAGCCCCCAAGCGGAGCGGTGAGCCCAGACCCGGGCCCCGTAGCCTCACGCTGCCCGTGTTTTCCCGTCTCTCGCAGGCTGTTGGCATGACGGGGTCGCCCGGGCCGAGGGGGACGTGTTCTCTGTGTCTGATGGGAACTGCACCGTCTGCATGTGCCTGGTGAGTGTGGCGCTGGCCAGGGGTTCCGGCTGTTCCTGGGGTCCCTGGGGAATGAGTGAGCTTGACACCGGGACAGACCAGGCCTGGCCTGGAGGGGATTCCCCAGGGGTCTTGTTCCCTGCCCCAGAAGTCCTCTGACATCAGCGCCCAGAGTGGTGGGGAGCCGGGGGCATAGTGAGGTCACTGGAGAGGTGACTGGTTAGAGGTGGTGGCCATGCGGACGTGGCCGCTCAGCTGGGAGTTCAGGGACGAGGACCTTGCCCCTCAGCTGGTGGGTCGGGGGCGGCGACATGGTCCCTTGGTGGGGGTTGGACACGATAACCTGGCCCCCTCTGTGTGGGGTTGGACACGGGTTTAAATGAGCAACCAGGGGAGGTGAGAGCTGCCTAATGCCATGTCTGTGGCACGGGGCCCTGGATCTGGTCCTGGCATTGCCTTTGGTTTCTTTCTCTTCCAGGCTGGCAATGTGTCCTGCATCTCCCCCGAATGCCCTCCGGGCCCCTGCCCCAGCCCTGCCCAGGCCGACTGCTGTTCCTGCCAGCCACGTGGGTCCCTCGGCAGCTGCCTTGGCCCCTCCGAGCCCCAGTTTTGAAGGCTGCATTGAGTTCCCTGTGCCAGGGGAGGGGCCCCATCTTCTGGGCCAATGGGTCGTGTAGATCAGGGAGGAGGAGGACTTGGGGAGGTGGAGCCCAGTGCTTCAGTGATGGGATAGCAACGGCTGCACAAAGAGCATGTGGTCAGGGATGGGGGCAGCATGGTCTACTGGTCAGAGCACAGGATGACCAGTCCGGACTCCTGGATTCTCTACCCACCTCGGGGAACTTGGGCAAGTTGTTTAAATCTCACTGTGCCTCAGTTTCCCTGCCTGGAATTAGGGAGTGTGGGCTGGGGGTTGGTGCAAGGCACTTGGAGACCTGCACCCAGGGGGAGGAGGGCACATGTTATTCTGGGCCTGTTTCAGCAGCCAGGGTCCCATTGTATGACAGCTCCAGCCGGCCGTGTTTCCTGCCACGGCCGGGGCCAACCACCCCTTTCTCCCCACCCCCTGCAGCTAGGTGCGATTTCCATGGGCGCACATATGTGCACGGAGCTGAGTTCAGCTTGGACGGAGACAACTGCACCACCTGCGTCTGCCAGGTAGTCCTTGGTCCCCCAACCCCCTGGGCTCCCCCAACCCCCTGGGCTCCCTAGTGCAGCGCAGGGGGGGCCTCACCATCTGGGTTCAGTGCCTGCTCCCGCATCGTGGGGGGAAGGGGCCGATCCACCGCAGACCTAGGTGCCAGGAGCACAGGGCACGGTGCCTCCAGGCTAGGGAGGCACAGGCCAGGCTAGGACCTTGAGGGGCTGGCAAGGGGAGGGCCCCTTCTCCTTGGAGCCCCAGGGGTTGCGTGGAAAGGGAGCAAGGGCTCAGGCTGGGCTGCCTCAGCTGGAGCCTTCTGCGTGCGGCGCAGTGAGGATGAGGAGGGAGAGAGGAAGGAGACGCAGGGTGCTGCTCTGCCCCCTTCTCCCGCCAGCCCGTGTGTGACGCCTCTCTTCCCCAGCGTGGCGAGGTGGAGTGTTCCTTCGCCCCCTGTCCCGAGCTGGCATGTCCCCACCACGACTGGCTGCTGGCCCCAGGGCAGTGCTGCTTCTCCTGTCGGGAGCCTGCGCCGGCGTCAGGTGAGAGCCCATGCAGGGGTGTGTGCGACGGGCAGGGGGCATGTGTGTGTTTGCATGAAAGGCTGGGGTGGGTTTGTGTGTGGTGAGCAGGGTGTGTTTGTCATGGGTGGGCAAGGGGTGTGTGTGTGTGTGTGTGTGTGTGTGTGTGTGTGTGTGACAGATAGGGTGGGTAGGTGTAGGGCTCTGTGTGTGTGTGTTTGTGTCACAGGCAGCGTCTGTGTTTATTATCCACAGTGCCTAGCCTTCTCATTTCCTCAGTGCCACCCACCCCTTTGACTGCGCTTGCTGGGCTCCCTGCCCTTCCTCTTCCACTGACCCCAGCCCAGCTCTCACACTCTCTTCTCCCCCCCCCCCGACCAGGTTGCTTCGTGGACGACAATGGGGTAGAGTTTCCGATCGGACAGATCTGGTCTCAGGGTGATCCCTGTGAGTTGTGCATCTGCCAGGTGAATGAGAACCTGCTCTACTTCACTCTCCTTACCCGTCCCCGCAGCGTGCAGTTTGCCCCTTGTGCCCCCCATCCTGCTCTAGCCGGCCCCAGTGGCCTCCCCTGGCTGGGGCTGGAGGCTGAGCGTCGGGGATCCCGGTCAGTGCGTGGCTGGGCAGCCCCGGTGCTGCACCTCATGGACTTTAAACACTTCATTTTAGGCGGTGCCTTCCATCTGGAAGGACCCCACAGCTCTCTGCTGGCGTCCGCCTCCAAGGCGTGCTCACCCGGCCCTGAAGTGCCCATTGGGTGGAGCGTGGTGGGCACCGTGACAGCGCCCAGCCTAGCTGGGCCAGGGCTGGCCGTGCAGGGCAGTCGCCAGGGGGCTGTGTGTGCGTGCCGCAGGTTTCTGTCAAGTGCTTCTCTCCTGCAGGCAGATGGCTCGGTGAGCTGCAAGAGGACAGAGTGTTTGGAGACGTGTCCTCACCCCATTCAAATCCCTGGCCAGTGCTGCCCGGACTGCTCAGCAGGTAACTGGGTCTGGGGCCCCATCCCAGGGAGCCACCCTTTGCAGTGAGAAGCATAACCCACCCAGAGCTCCTCAGCAGGATACTCCCAGGGGGGCACCCTTCACGGAAAACCCAGAGACAGGAGCTCCAGCCAGCCCCCGGCCTCTCTGCTCACACTGACATCAGGCAGGCCGCTGACTGCCTTTGAGGACACGGAGACCCAATCCGCTTCCATAGACCAGGAAGCCCTAAGGCGGGAACAGCTTTTGGTCACCACCAGTGTGGGGGTGGATTTGAACCAGCGACCCAGCTGTAAATGGCTCTCCATCCCCTGAGTCACCCTGGTGGAGAGGGCTCTGGGTGTGTCCCAGGCAGGCTCTGTCCCTACTCTTGGTCTCTCCACTCTGCCAGGTGTGCCATGACCCCACGTGAGGAGGTTGACTTTCTGGTGGGAGGTGACATGACCGTGCCTTTCCTTCTCTCTCCTCCCTGAAGGCTGCACCTATATGGGAAGGATCTTCTACAACAACGAGACCTTCCCTTCCGCCCTAGACCCCTGCCTCAACTGCATCTGCCTGGTAAATCTTCGTCTTCCCTCAAAGCTTGTCTGCAGGAAAGGCCCCTTGGGTTCATTAGACCAAAGGGTCCAAGCCCAGGGACTTTGTCCAGCCTGGCGCTGCACCTTCAGTTTCAGGCCAAGGCCTGCACCAGATGTATATAATGTGCTGGTCATGGAGGCAGAAACCAAGGTCCATGGACCAGGGAAGAAGAATCTAATGGGATGAGGCTGTGAGTGCAAGGTGCCATGGGGACTGGGAAAGGTTCCGTGGGGGTTGTGTTCTGTGGGGAAAATGAGGTGAAGGCAGGTTTGAGGGTAGGCACTATCCTTGCACTTCATCATCCTACCGTTGCTGCAGCTGTCCATGGAGAGACCTACTGGTCATCCTCCCTGGATGGCTAAGGGCTGCAGGAGGGTGGCTGTCCGGATGCTTTGGGTCTCGAGCAGATGGAGCGTGACTTGCCCTGTCCAGGTGATAGATTAGTTGACCTATGGCGAGTTTTCCTCTATAAAAAATTTAAAGAAAAACAGGAAAAAAAATTTTTTTCTAAATTTTAGGCAGAAAATTTCAATTCTTCAGTGGAAATTTGAAAACAGAATTAAATTAAATTTCAATTAAAAAATGACATCACCATTGTTATGTTTGGATACTTGGAAGTTACTTGCATTCAGAGAGAAACCAGCAGACAGGGACACAGAGATGTAAAGGTACACAGACAAGGTTTGATTCAGTTACTTTAAGACCAGCCAGAACTGGCCAAGGTATCCCATAATAGTCTAACTCTGTTGCTATGGCAACAAGCTAGGCAGGACACAAAATACAAGCTAAGGTAAGGTAGGCAGGACACAAAATACACAACAGCCATGTGTCACGGGAGTTGTAGTTCAGGTACCTCATGCTCACAGCCTCCTCTATAGGCTGGGCTCCCTGGCTGGACTACATTTCCCATGATGCACCATGGTCTTTCTTGACTGCTGGGAGGCAGTTGCATCATGGGAGATGTAGTCTGGGCATGGCATTCAGCCCATAGAGAAGAATGGGGACATGAGGCAATTGAACTACATCTCCCATGAAACAATGCA
Source organism: Emydura macquarii macquarii (assembly GCF_026122565.2). Lineage (NCBI taxonomy): Eukaryota > Metazoa > Chordata > Testudines > Chelidae > Emydura > Emydura macquarii. The sequence goes on from NW_027130807.1 coordinate 1,082,218, forward strand.
AGACCGCATTCAAATCAAAATATTTTGGTTTTGGGACATTCATTTTTTACAAAAAATGGAAATTTCCCATGGAAAGCGGACACTTTTTGCAAAAAGTTTCATTTTGTGAAAAACAAATTTTCTGTTTCAGAGGCGAATTTCTCACCAGCCGTAGGTGTAACCCACTCTGTCTCCTGCCAGTCCCAGTCTCCTAGTCACCTGCCTATCTTGCTCTATTGGTAACGCAGAGTCCTTGTGTCTCTCTCCTGTGTCCTACAGCTGGGCTCCGTGGCTTGCTCCCCCGTGGACTGTATCATCTTCTGTATGTATCCGTTCCACCCGGAGGGAGAATGCTGCCCTGTCTGTTATGGTAAGTGCCGCAGCCTTGGAGAGCTCTGGAGTTCTAACCTGTCTGCTTCCAAACCTCCCTAGGTGTTGACCTCCTCTGATCTCACCAATAGGGAAGAAGATCTGGTCTCGTTAGTACTGGGAAGGGAGACCTCTCTGGAGACCTCACGTGCTGTAGGGAGGGGCATTATGGGGCTCAGCCCAGAGACTCCTTTCTGAGTCATTGCTGACCCCAATGTCCCAGCGCAGTTCTAGGGGTGCTGTGCAGCAGAGAGTGGTGTGGGGGCTCAGTAGAGAGTGCCAGGATGCTGTGCTGCGGGGAGCAATGTGGGGTGCCGTGCTGCAGGCAGTGGGGTAGGTTACTCTGTAAAAGGCACCCGCCCTACTGAATCACTGCTGTTCCCAATACCTCAGCATGGCCTTTGAGGGAAATGTGCCTCAGGGAAGCTCGATGGGGGGAGCCCTCCCCTTGCAGTCAGTGCTGACCCCCCTGTCCCAGCACAATGCCAAGGGGACTGGGCTGTCGGACGTGCTTTCTTGTGGATGAGATGTAAAATGAAAGCCCTGACCATCTGTGGTCATGAGAGCCCCTTGGCACTTTTAGTGAGATTCATGGTGTTACCTTTGGGTAATTCCCCAGGCAGTGCGAATTAGATACAACATTCGGCTTCACTTGCTGCCCTATACACTCTTGTGCAGCGTTGCTGTGGGCTGTTAAGCACTTGCTGCATTCTCACCTCAGAGGTGGGCGCATATCAGTGCTGAGTGAAATGATTCTTCTGTTGTTGTTTGGGTTACAGCAGTGCTTAGCTGAGATCAGAGGCCCATTATGGTAGGCACTGTACATAAACAGAGTAACTTCTTCAGAGCAGGGACTGTCCCTAAACAGGTCAGGGAAATAAAGGGTGGGAGGGGAAACTGAGGCATTGAATGGGGAAGTAACTTGCCCAAGGTCACTCTGCAGGCCAGTGGCAGAGGCAGGGATAGAACCCAGGTGTCCTGACTCCCAGCCCTGTGCTCGAGCTACTAGGCCACACTGCCTCCTCCTTCTGCTTCTGCCTGTGTGTGTTACTGTCACAGCCAATTTCTACATAGTGACTATAAAGTTAACACTTGCTCTTTCCCCCTGGCTGGGTGTCTGTCCCCTGCAGATTGTAACTACCAAGGCAGGAAGGTGGTGAATGGACAGACATTTGTACCAGAGGGTGAGCCCTGCATTCACTGTACCTGCAAGGTGAGCTGTGCCCCTCAGAGGGGAGGAAGCTGACAGGACTACGGGAAGAATGGGAATAGGCACCCTCAGCATCAGCCAAGAGTCCCATGGACTGGGGTGCCACAAGTGTCTGTCCTGTGAGGCCTCCAGGGGCTGCTGTGATATGGGTTGAGGGGATGCCGGGCCCCGCTGGAGGGGTTGAGGGGGCACTGGGAGCTGCCCTGTGGTTCCTGTAGTGCTGCAGGCCTTTGCTTTGGACAACGGTGCGCCGAGCCCTGGGCAAGCCTGAGGGGAAAGCCAGAGGCTTGCGGGGCGTCTGAAGGGGCTGGCAGGCTCCCCACTGTCCCCACAGATTGGGGTCGGTTGTCGTGGCCCAGAGGAGAGGCCGGCAGTGTGGATTTTCACACACCCCTTCCCTTTCCCCCTCTTTCAGCTGGGGGAGGTGAGCTGTGAGAAGAGGCCCTGCGCCGGCTCCTGCACAGAGCCCTCGGCGCTCCCTGCCGCCTGCTGCCCTGCCTGCCAAGGTAATGGCCCTGCATGCAGCGGGACCCTGGATGGCAGACATGCCTCTTCACCCTCCCCAGCCCCAGCGGCCAACTTATAGAGGGAGGTTTGTCCTCGTGGCAACCCCCCCTTAATGGGTCATTGTCATGGACCGAAGCCAGGAAAGCAGGAGGGCAAAGCTGAGTCTTCCCTGCCCGAGCAGCAGAGCAGATCCCTCTGTGCGGCAGCAAGTGCTGGCTCAGAAGCCCCTGTGCATGGCAGGGCCACGAGAGGGGCATGGAGAGTGCGGCTGATGCACAGGGAACCTCGGCGCCCCCCGGGGCTCTGGGGTGTGACGTCGCATCAGTCACCGTGGCGCCTCCAGGGGAGGCTGTAATCTGATGTTGATGTCTGGGGTGGGAGAGCCCACGGGGTTAAGGCAGCCGCGTAGGCCCAGCCTCCCGTCCCCGCCTGAGGTGGGTCTCATGGGGTGCTGAGGGTGCACAGTGCCAGGCTGTGGAGGCTGGATCCTTGGGGATCCCTAATCTCAGGCTCTTGCTGTAGAGTGGTCCAGCCCCCGCGAGCCCCAGGTCCCCGAATGGGTGGGCTCCCAAGGAGTTACAGCCCTGGGGGGAGGTGAAGGGTTTGTGAGGAAGTGAGGTGCTAACGATGGCCCTGTCTCCATTAACCGCAGATGCCCCAGTCTTTCCAGAGAGCAGCCCTGGCCCTGTCTATCTGGACGACACAGAGCCTGGGAACTCCAGGGCCCAGCCCAGGGATAGTGACTGCAGCCTCTGCCCCAGCTCCCCTGCTCCTGCCTCTCCCAGCCCCGAGCACCAGCTCTTCGCAGGAGGGAACACATTCCCCCGGGATACTGAGCCCATGAACACGGCTGGGACCCCTCCATCCAGGCCAGGCTCCTTCGGATCCCGTATGGCTCCACCAGGGCCCTCTCCGCCCCCCACCGTTCGGATGGAAACCTCTGGGGTGACGACTGCAGTGGCCAGCCCCAATCGTTCCCCTTCCCCCGCCCCCACCGGGCCCAGAACCACCTCCCTGAGCCCCACCGCCAGCCCCGGCCTGGTCCCTGCTCCTCGGAAGCATTCAGCGCGCCCACCCAAGGGAGTGGAGCCACCCCCGCGTGCGGAGAGCACACCTGGCTGGCCAGCTCCGTAATGCCCCTCCCCGAGGGGACGGCTTGTGCCCGGCCCTGTCACAGCAGCATGAGGAGGAGGAAGCTGGCCGGAGCCATGAGCTTGATCTAACCGGGGGCGGGGAAGGAGGTGCCAAGTTGTTTGGAGTGAAGCACACAGGAAGAACCGCAGCCTCTTCCCCTGCCAGTGCCATGCCCGCTCCTTCCCCGGATCCCGCTGGACAGCAGGCACCTCCGAAGGGGCAACTCATGGGCTGCTCCACACCCCGCTGGTGGGGAGGAGGCGGCACGGCCCTGCCCCGCCCCAGCTGCCTGAGCAATCCCAGGTGATGTGGGGTGCCGTGGTGCTCTGGAAGGAAGTGGTGCCTAGCTGAGATACCATGACTCAAGGTTTTCCGGTCGCGTGCCAGCCGCCAGCCTCCTTAGAGCCAAAGTGCAGGAGGAGATGGGAAAGGGCCGAGAACATGCCCAGCTCCTTGCATCGGGTGGGACGTGCCCACCCTTGGTCCCTGTGCAGGGCTCCGGAGACAGGTGAATCTCCCCACCTTCTGGGATGCTCCCTGCTACAGCCAGGCCCAGGGTCCTGGATCCAATTCCCAGATCTTCAGCCAGGCCCAAGGTCCCTGGCACCAGCCCCGAGATGTCCTGCTACTTCTTGCAGACTCATTTAAACCTTAGGGCTGAGATTTAAAAACTTCCTAAGCAATTTGAACACCCAACTGGGCATCTGGATCCCCTGAGCCACTTTGCAGTTGCCACCCTAGATTCCTTGAGGCTGCTGGGGGGCCTCGTGGCTGATCCCGCTGCATGGGGGCAGGGTGGATTTTCCAAACTACCCTGATGGACAGGTATCTGAGCTCCCCCTGTTCTGCACTGAATAGTAATAAAGTTTTCCCTACTAACCCAAGAATTCCTGCTGCCATCACCAGCTGGCTCTGCCTATGGGGACTAGTGTGAACTGGGTGGGCTCAGCAATGCCAGGGCTGAGACCCTCAATGGCAGGGTGATGGCCTGAAGGAAGCAGGTTCTTCTCAGTGGGTATCAGCCCCTCTCCTACCACCATCTCCTCAGCCACTCCTGGATTTGGCTCTTTGTGCAGTGGCCAATCTCAGGTGTCTGATGTGAAGGGGACAGAGAGCCGGGAACCTAGGGCTGGCCTTTCATTGTCTCCCCAACTGCCTTTCACTCGGCTCTTGGCTAGGAGCGGGGAGAGGATGGGTCCCTGTGGGACCTCGCGGCCGGGAGCAGGTGTCTGCTGTGCAGGCTGGGAGGAATGATCTCAGCCTTGGAAAGGGTCTTTCCCTAGCTCAGAGGGAGCTCACATAGACTCCGGTCATTCCCTTGTGATGGGTAAATGATTCCAGGTCCCAGGCCCGTCAAGCCAGATTGAAATCCTTTCTCTGAATGTGTAATACCAGCTGTCACCACTAGATGTTGTCACAGGCTGAAGGATTTCCTCCAGTTGCCCATTGGCCCCTGGCTTCTTATGTTTTGAGTGCAACTGGTGAGTCCCCCCTTCATTCAGGCAGGCAGGCACCCAGAGCTGCAGCCGCCATTCTTATACACCTGCATCTTCCCTCTGCCTGCACAAATGCAGGATTTGGGCTCACACGTCTGAACCTTGGGCCCAAAAAGCTAATCAGCTGTGCATGGAGATCCGAATCCTCACTGGACTCACTTCACCTCGATCTCATCTTCTAGGCCCTAGCTCCGGCCTGATTGGGCCAAAAAAAATCTGATGAGGTTCAACAAGGACAAGTGCAGAGTCCTGCACTTAGATTGAAAGAATCCCGTGCCCTGCTACAGACGGGGGACTGACAGGCTAGGCAGCAGCTCTGCAGAAAAGGACCTGGGGGTTACAGTGGACAAGTGGACAAGAAGCTGGATATGAGTCAACAGCATGCCTTTGTTGCCAAGAAGGCTAACGGCACATTGGGCTGCATAAGGAACATTGCCAGCAGATCGTGGGAAGTGATTATTCCCCTCTATTCGGAACTGATGAGGCCTCATTTGGAGTACTGTGTCAAGTTTTGGGCCCCACACTACAGAAAGGATGTGGACAAATTGGAGAGAGTCCAGTAGAAGGCAACAAAAATGATCAGGGGGCTGGAGCACATGACTTATGAGGGGAGGCTGAGGGAACTGGGCTTATTTAGTCTGCAGAAGAGAAGAAAAGGGGGATTTGATAGTGGCTTTCAACTACCTGAAAGGGGGTTCCAGGGAGGATGGAGCTAGGCTGTTCTCGGTGGTGGCAGATGACAGAACGAGGAGCAATGGCCTCAAGTTGCAGTTGGGGAGGTCTAGGTTGGATATTAGGAAAAAAGTTTTCCCTAGGAGGGTGGTGAAGCACTGGAATGGGTTACGTAGGGAGGTGGTGGAATCTCCATTCTTAGAGGTTTTTAAGGCTTGCCTTGATAAAGCCCTAGCTGGGATGATTTAATTGGGGTTGGTCCTAGATGACCTCCTGTGGTCCTTTCCAACCCTAATCTTCTATGATTCCAACCCCAATCCCAGCAGGACTCCAGGTCACAGGCGCCCCATTCCTGGGCCAAGACACCATTGGGCTAGTAGCTGTACGAAATCAGAAAAGAAAGGCAGTCCCTGCTTCCTAAGAGCTGATCAACTACAACAAAAAGGCAACAGGGAGAGACAAGACAGACACACCGGGAAGCACAAGGAAACAATACTGTCAGTGCCACAGCAGCCTAGCTGTTGCCAAATTCTTTGTAGGGTTACGAAGCAGAGTAGGGATTGGGATTTGGGTTAGAGTCTATTGGGGCTAGTGCTAGGGTTAGGGTTAGCTATAAGGGTATAGTTGGACTAGGAGCTAGAACATAACATGAGAGGATGAAGTGTTACAGCCAGTGGGCTAGGGTTTAGATTTACCACTGGACTCTAATCTTGACATTTTATCCTGCCCTGCCCTAACCCTGTTCCCGTGCACAACCTCACCAGAATCCCTTCCCCAGCCTCTCCCTGGCTTTACCCTCAGTGAATAATCAGCCCCTAGCTGGAGGTGTGCGAAAAAATTCCAATAGCATCCCAAACTCAAGGCCTTAGCCCAAACATTGAGAATGTTTAATTATACCCCAAGGAAGTGAAAAATCCCAACTATTTTGAACTATTTTGAACATTTTCTTTGGTTCAAAAATAAGACTCTTAGAGAGCAAAATTGGGCACATTTTTACTTTTAAAAAAAGTATTTTTGAAGCAAAAATGCTACATTTGAAAATGAAAACTATTTAAGGCCAAAATTTCAACATTTCTTTCAGGTAAAAATCAACTTTGGACAAGAAGAGGGGAAGTTTTAGAATTTGAGTGTCCCTGATGTCAAAGTGGCCAGGCATGGGACTCACACAGAGATATTTGTGTGTCTGTGATATGTGGTGTGTTTTTGTGCCATGCACAAGGAACCTATGGAACTCACTGGCACAATAAATCTTTGCGTCTAAGTGTATAGCAGGGTCCGCAGAAGGGTCAATCAGACATTACCCGGATAACGAGAGAGATGTTAGTAGGAGTTAAAAAAAAAAAGTGTGGCTGTGCTAAACACCCTCATGTGTAAAGGCAACCTTGAACAGAGGCCATGAAGAGGCTTGTGCCATGGGCAGATTCGGGATTTTTTCTTGTGCCAGCTATTGCCAGGGACAGAACATGGAGCTAGATGGACAATCACAAACCAGTTCACTAATCACTGAAAGAGATCCTATTTGTTCAGTGACCCAGTTCCAGCTGCCTCTGGCTAACAGATCATAGGTTTCTGCAGCACTCCTTTCCCAAACTTCCTGTTGGGGAAGCTAAACCACTTGCAGGTACAGTTTCCTTTCCCAGCCAAAACTTAATAACGATGCTACTCCTTTTGACCTGAGTGGAAAGTCAACATTGGGGTCCTTGGGGTTGTTTCTGTTAGACAGGATTGCATCAAAGATATCTGATTCCATCACCAATTTCTCCTCCTAATTCTTCTCCTTTACACAGAATGTATAAAGTCCTCTTTCCCTGAACACAGGAGGAATTGAACAACAGGAAACTATTTCTGTGCTCCCAACACCGAGGCCCTTTCAGCCAGCACTCAGCCCAAAAACTCTCTCTTGGCTTTACTAAGGGCCATGCTCAGTGCTTGTTCAGCCTGCGCCTGAAGCTTTTTTGCTGCTGCCTTTCTGCTTCTCTGGTGTGTTTGTTGCATCTCTCTGTCACACACACCTCCACCAGCCAATACCATGCAAAGCTCCTCTGCCTACATGCAGCTTCACCTGTGCCTTTGTTTTGGCCGGAGACCACTGTTATTTTTATAAAGGAGCTTAACCGTTTCTGTGATCTTAAGTGATGAGTGGTGGTTATACCTACCAGTTTCAAGGAGGTTTAGCCCAACATATAATAGGTGCCATAACTAAAACCAAACCCATCGGCTGAGCAACCAGGCAGCTCCCACCAAACTCCAGGGTGCTAGACAGCAGGACCCACGAGTGTGAGTAATTAAAGTCCACGAGCGTCTTCAGGCTAGGGAGCTATAGCACAGGTAGCTCATTAGGAAACTGGGGGGGAATACAGAGCTCAAGTCATTAGGCTGCTGGGCCGGACCTGGCTGCACTCCTGCCCAGTGTGCGATAGATGTGGCCCGCTGTGATAAGCAATTCACATTAGGGGAAGAAAGAGGCTTTTGCCATGGCTGGGTATGAAGTCTAAGCTGAGTCACAGCCCCAGTTGACGGGACCTGGTAGTGGGCAGACTGTGCTATGTTGCATAGGGGAAAGTATCTGTTCCTAGAGTTTAACTGAGCAGAGCTGGCCTGGATGGAAAGAGAGCTCCTTTAAACCACCCTTTTCAGGTGTCCCTTGGTGCCGCACTTCACCGGCAACAGGAATTTGGTGTTAGTCTTGTAAATGGGCAGACTTTATTTTCCATTTCCCTCACGAAAGCTTTCAACAAAGAGGCAAAATGGATCACAGGATTTGAGAAGGGAGGTTTGGGTTGAGATGTCTGATGCCAGAGAGACAATATAGGCACTTCTTAGCACCTTGAAGCTATGTGGATTAATTCTGCCCATTAGCACCCCCTGCTATTCCAGTCTTGGGTTGCAAACAGCTTTTCCAGTGCTCTCAATCTTGACCTATTGTTCCAGTAAGGGTGTACGACACACACACTGTGGTATCTAAAGGATCAAGTCTGACCCCTGAGTGTGCAATTTAAATATTCTTTTAGTTGAATTATTATAAAGCAGTTGTATAACTAAATCTGAGTCAAGTATACCTCTATTGAACTGAAAGAAGGGCCTGCATCTCGTAGGCTAAAGTCACTTACTGATTAATTTTGGATGTTAGAACCTCCATTTATTCTTTATCCTGCCTCTTGAGTTATAGACCTTTATAATATATGAATCTTGGTTGGTTTCAAGGAGGGAAATATTTTGTGAGGGAGAACAGACAAAAATGGTCCCTCTGAAGCCTTAAAACATACTGATTTCTTCAAAGAGTGTGAAGAAAGGCTAATCTCCTCCCCCTAACAATCTTTTTCCAGTTAAATGTCTACTTTGAGACATCCTGTTACAAGGGTTAGGATCACACATGGAGGAGTTGTAAGCATTGCTTATCAGTTGATCAAGCATAGGTGTGCGCAGCACATTTCATTAGGGTGTGCACCCAGGGAATTTTCATTAGGGTGTGCACCCATGATCTTTATCAGGGGTGTCAAACTCAATTCCACCGGCGGGCCACATTTGAATTACCCACTGTCGGCATTCTCGCCGTGTCCTAGTCTCCACCAAGAAAAGTCGTGAGGAGCTCTATTTCGGCAGCAGATCACGGCATGTTCCCATCCACCCCTAAATCTCCCAGTGCCTTCTTTTTCGGCAAGAGTTCGCTGGGTCTTGCTGTCCGCCGAGAAATCACGTGCCCTCCACTCTTTTTGGCGGCAGATCTACGCTCCCGCGGGCCATATGTTTGAAACAACCGTACGTATGCCTATGTGATCAAGTGATGCTTGTTAAACCTTTAATTAATGGTGAAAGTAAACAGACATTCACATTTGTTTTTGATACTGTTTCCTTCTCTCTAAACAAATCAGACAACCTGGAACCATACCTTATTGCTGAGTGAAGAACTGATTTCTCATTTTGGTGGCTGAACTGAAAAAAAAAAAAAAGGTTTTTTTGAACCACTACTGATTTTCTTCCGTTTTATTTGCAAAAATGAAAAACAGAAACATTTTTGCATTCAGGTTAATTTGAAGTGACATTATCAAAATTAATTTTTTTTACTTATTCAGAATGTTTTTAATTATTTATTCTGCTTAAATTATTAACTGAATTCAATTTAAATAGTTTCAGTCACCTGGAAAATGCATTTTTTGGGGATAAATTTACTGTTTGCTGACAAAAAATCAGTCCCTATAATTTAAATATGTTAGAGACATGCTAAGAAACAAATTAATAGAGAAGTTTTTCTATTAATATTTCCAGATTTTAAGCCCAGAGAAAGTGTCTCTTGCCATCTGGAGAAACAAAGAACCACTGAGACCAAATGCATTGTGTGGTGTTTTCTGTTAAGAATCAAGGTAACAACCACAAATTCCTTTCTTGTAATAAGGCATGACACTTTGGATGAATGTGTTGCTAAATTTGTTATAAATTTGTTACAAATATGTATTTGTAAGTAGGTATTCTTTCTAGTTTAGGAATAATACTTAAGATATTACTACAAATTACTGTTTTATAATTAATTATAATTTCCTAATTTTAAATTCACAATTACTATTCTTTTCTATAGCATTTGGGTAGGCATTTCAACACTAAAAGAGTTCTTGTGTATGTTATTAATGGTTTTGATGTTATCTAGGATAGTGCCTAGAAGAGCTAAAATATTGTAGCTATTTGGACTTGGGATATTAATTTTATAATGAACCTGCAAGTTGTTTGCCCCTGCAATCAAACTGGGGAATGAAATCTTCCTGCATGTGAAGGGAAGATGGAATAAACACGCTTCAAAAAGAAGAAGAAACACCAAACTTTAAACTTTACCATTAGTTAAATTTAAAGACCCACCAAGTTGCAACAAAATAAAAAAAAAAAAAAAAAAAAGGATGTTGTCATTGTTATGTGTTTCAAGAAGAATTAACAGCAAACTGAACTGAAGACTTCTCAAACGGTTTTGCTAGAATTATACATTTTAGTTGACAATGCCAAATAAAAATTAAAGAATTCCTGGGAAAGAACTGAAACACATGAAATTAAGTTTTCTGAAGCTTGAATTGGCTTGGGCAATGCCACCTGATCTGTCTAAAAATGGCAACTTTATCACCTGAAACCAAAGATGTCAGCCCCAACATTTGTGATGCCCAATGAAAAGGTGCCAACATAAAGAAATTGATCCCTTCTGGGGCTGGACCAACTCATCAATGCAACTGAATGGAAGAATTGTGTATAAAAACGGATGTCTGTGCATAGTTCAGTGTTAGTTAATTCATCTACTGAGCATAGCTTCCAAGATCAGTCAGTCTGATCTTATTGAGATAGGTGCCTACCCACTTTGAATCAGAAGTGATCAGTCATTTGATTATTTTCTCTGAAGAGAGAGTGATTTTCTTTTATTAAGAGTCCTTTATGGACAAAGAACCTTTTGGCTCTAAACCCTGGGTCCAAAATCCCAACTATAAGCCACCTTGGCAGAGGTGCTTTCCTGAAGATCAGCACTACCAAGAAGAAATCATCACCACATGAAGAAACTCCATGGACAGCTGAAGTAAGGGTGAGACCATCCCAATGTACAGAAAAGTGTTGAGAAATTGGGAAATCAATATTTATTGCTAAAATATTCCGCAGGGAATTTCTGTGCTTTGAAGGAAATCAGAATTTGGTCCTGGAGAGTGAAAATATTGCTTTTCTAGATTACTGAACAAATTGGAATTCACATCTCTGTTCCTTAAATCCAGACTCTTGTGCTGGTAGGACTTAGATTTTGGGGATATACAAAATTAATAAACTAATATCTTCCGTAGATATTACTGAGATAGTCTGATTTCAGAGAGTATCAGGGAGGATTACATTAGGCACAAGAGAAAAAGTGATTGCTTTGAAGTAGCCTTAAGAGATTTTGAAATCTCTCTCCTAAGAGCAATAATTGGTCTGGGTTATTAGATTTAAATCTGACACATTGAGACTAAGTTGCGTTGGAGCTTGATTTAATTTCCTGTTTCCACATAAAGAGCACTATAATTGTAAGGAGCTATTGTTTGTATTTTGTATGCTAAGGTTGATTTAACCATCACCTACATTACTAAAGTTATCTTGTTTACTGCTTGAAAGAGCTAACCCTGAGCTCATGATTCTTGCTGTGCATATACGTGAACCTTGAAACTGTATTTATTGTGTCATCCTCTCTTTGTGACACTTCATTGTTTGATGATTCCCTTTGGCTCGATTGTCTTGCTAAAATTAATTCCTAAATTGAAACACCATTGAGAATTTATTAGTGCTTTCAAACACCGCTATTTTGCTACCAGCTGTATTTCATGTTCACCCCCTCTACCTCATTCTCTACCCCATTCCTACAGCTGTCCTTCATCCGTCCTGTGTGTGCGTGAGAAAGACCCAGATCTCTTCCCCTTATAACAGGTATGCCATGTGCATGAGAGGAAAATGACCTCATGACTCCTAACCTTGCTTCAGTCTTCATTCGCACATGCTATGCATGTTAGAAAACTTTTCCAGCATTGTCAGGACTGGATGGGCTGGAGCCCAACTGGCTCAGTGATGATATGAGAAGCACCAGCCTGCCCACATGCACAGGCCTGAGAAAGGAAGGTGAAGCAGTCTAGAAGGATCAGAGGGGAAGCTGGCAAGGTTGAACTGATGTGGGCAGCGGCTGGGTGGGGACATGACTGGGGTGGGGGACAGCATTAATTGCTGGGCAGGAGACAGGCAGATGTGGGGTGAGAGCTCCTGCATCAGGGGCGGAAATCACCTGACCCAATGAGTTTAGGAGTGTGGGCAACACTAATTGCAACACACACACACACTGGGGGTGGGCAGGGGGATTTCAACAATCAAAAGACAAAAAAAACACAACATAGACCGTGTGGTGTGTTTCTAATGACAGAAGTTATTCTGTGCTTGTGTGAATACTTCGTACTTTCAAAAACTACCCTCCTTTTCATTTTGGTGTGGTAACTCCAATTGGTACTGGTTCACCTTTGCTTCATTTAAACCCTGACAGCGCTGAGCTGGACGTTACTGTCTTTCTTTATATTACCGTAAGTTAGTGTGACGGAGTCCCACAGGGACGGTGCTCTGCAACTGCTCCGGGGTGAAGCCAGACAGGACTTTAGTGGGGATGGGTCTCCCCTCAGGGCCTCTCACACCAGTGCAGCCACCTCTGAATCTGGCCTTGGAGGATTCAGCACCCCTGTTCTGCTGGGAGCTCCTCGCCATGCGTCCCCCTGGATGGGTTGCCTGGGGAGCCCAAAGGGGCCCCACACCCAGTTAGAAGTGGTTCACAGCCAGCATGGAAATCAGAAAGGTGTATTAGTTCTCAGGAACACAGCGCAGAACAGGCGTTGTTGGCAGATGAATCAGGAACTTACAGCAGTGACCAGCTGGGGAAGTTCCAGAGCCCCATTCTTGGGCTTTGCTCCCGGGGATCCCACACAGAGGACTGGCCCTTCCTGCCTCCAGTCTCAGACCCACCCCCCTTGCCTCTCCCCAGTCTTTTGTCTCTTTCCTAGGCAACATGGTCACCTCTCCTTGTTTCTGCCTGCTGCAACCTTACCTACTGCAACCTGTCATGGTCAGAAGGGTAGAGGGGTCCTGGCCATTGTTGGTGTACGTAGAACCCACCTGCCCTCCAGTGGTCTCTGCAATGATCACACACCCTGGTCCCATCACCAAAATACATGAGTAACACATAGGGGAAACTGAGGCACATGCACAGTATTCAGAGAAAACATGAAGAACATCTCCACTTCATCACAGCTGGCCAGTGGGTACACAGCATGATGGCATGTGCTTTGTCCTGGAGGCTATTTTTAGAGAGAGATTTTCTTCCCCTTTGAAAAATAACTTTCACTGCAGGGTCACTTTGCTGCAGCGAGTTCAATACTTTCTAAACACTTCTCACTCTGTCGGATTTCAACTTCACCTTATGTGCTACTTGATTGGCTTGCTTTATTATTGTTCACAGCTGTAATCATCTTCCTATTAATTGCACTCCAAACCAGAGCTACCCCACTCTACTCTGCATTGTTCCCATCCCATCAGGACAGCTGATGAATTCTGTTTGATATTGGGGCTCTACATGTATAGCTGTGTCAAGCTGCACAGTCTATTTTGACTGTGGCGTTTCTGTGCCTTCTCTGTGTCCTTCTACCCCTAGAATTTCAAGGGGTGGCAGAGGGTTGTTAAAGCTGGATGGTCCTCTAGTCACATAGAAGCACCCTACACAAAAGGCTAGCTCCTAGCCAGGAAAACTGCTTTATCAGGGGAGAGACTACCTGGCAGTGAAGTCATCACCTGGTAGGGAATCTATGCTCACTCATCTGTTAAGGCTGATCAGGTGTTGCCTGATAGAGGAAAGTGGAAGCTTATAAAGAGGCAGAAGCTGCTTTTTGGGCCTATTTGGCCATTTTTTTACCAGCTCAAGCTGAGGGGAGTTGCTGTGGGAACCTGATGATCTGGGGAGCTCTGCCTACCTGAACACCCACGGACTCCCAGAGAAAGGTGAGCTAGAACGAGGGGCAGTGCATTTGGGTTGTGTGCTGTTTTCTAAATGATCTGTGCTCTCTTGAGCTTCGTCTCTCAAGTCTAAGGAAAGAGTAATGGGGTTAGAAACTGGTCACTAAACCCATGTCTATTTGCTTCTGCTACCCCATGTCTCCAAAGAGTAAACGGTAACCCAGATTTAGGCTCACACCTTCAGTGGGATTCTAGAGGGCGTGCAAGAGCTGGTGGGGAGGCAGTGCTAGCTTTAGGGCCTAGGTGATTGAAGACCGCACCGCCAAGAGTGCGTCAGATTCCAGGCCTACCCCAGAGTGTGTGCTTAGAGACCCCCAAGCCAACGACAGTGCTTAAACCCTGCCCGGCCCCAGCAAGCCAAGGGCAGATAGGAATCTGCATTTGACTCCTCATGCAGCAGTCTGGGGAGTGTCCAGTCGGGGGAGGGGAGGCAGATTCTACCAGGTCTGTGATACTCCATCCAAACCAGAGCAAACCCTATTACCCACTTGGCCTTGTTATTGTGACAATCCTATTGTGATTATTGTAACCCAACCTTTTTTCATCTTGTTCTTGTTTGCAGTGTTCTTGTAGCTGTGTTGGTTTCAAGATACTAGGGAGATAAGGTGGATGAGGTAATATCTTTTATTGGGCCAACTTCTGTCGGTGAGAGAGAGTCAAGCTTTTGATCTTACACAGAGCTCTTCTTCAGCTCTGGGAAAGGTACTATTGTGTTACTGTGGCAATCTTTAGCTAGGCATGGGCATATGGAGACTGTATAACCTTGCATTGGAATTGTTCTATGAACTGGACACTTCACTTTTGGAACCCTATGCTTAGTCCTAGAAACATCATTTCTTTAAGACTGTATTAGGAGGAATTACTAGTTTTCCTTGCATTGTCTAAGCCAGTGGCTCTCAATCTTTCCAGACTACTGTACTCCTTTCAGGAGTCTGATTTGTCTTTCATAGCCCCAAGTTTAACTTCACTTGCTTACAAAATCAGACCTAAAAATACAAAAGTGTCACAGCACACCGTTACTGAAAAATGGCTAACTTTCTCATTTTCACCATAATTATAAAATAAATCAATTGGAATATTGTACTTGTATTTCAGTGTATAATATATAGAGCAGTATAAACAAATCATTGTCTGTATGAAATTTTAGTTTGTACTGACTTCGCTAGTGCTTTTTATGTAGCCTGTTGTAAAACCAGGCAAATATCTCGATGAGTTGATGTACCCCGTGGAAGATCTCTGCGTACTCCCAGGGGTGTGCGTACTCCTGATTAAGAACCATTGGTTTAAACTGACACTGCTTGGAAGCATGTTATCCTAACTAGTTTACCAGTTTGTATTTTGATTCTCTTCTCTACTTATGTCATCTTAGAGATCATTGATATTGAGTTGAATTCTAGTGTTTTGTGACCTAGTTTAACTATTTGGTTAAATGCACTAATTCGTCAAGTACGGTAACTGAATTCTGTTGATACTTAAACATTAGCCTAGCTCAGTTGAATGAGAATATTTTTTAATGTTCAGTGTTCTAAGTAATTGATTGAATACTCTTTTGGTTGATTTTTTTGTTGCTGACAAGACTCAGATAGCACGGTGACTGTGTGTAAAGATTGAAGGGCATCAGCAGAGATGTGTGGGTTGGGAGAGCCCAGGACAGGAATGGCAGGTCAAGACTGAGCACCATCAGCAGAAGTTATGAGGAGATGTCACCTCTTTTCCATTGGTGGAGTCCACATCCACACTCAGTCCGTCAAAGAGAAACAATTTACTCAGATGCTGTAATATTCCTTTATTCTACTGTGGGTAAGACGAGAGGTGAGAGGGTGAATATGGGCTGGGGAATAGCATGTGTCCTTTTAATTCCCAGCAGGGATCAGGGTCACTAGATCAATAGCCGGTGTTGGGGCTCCAGAGAAGGTAAGATATCCTGGGGTTGGTGTTGCATGGCAACGTCCCGGGGATGGCTCTGTGTTCATGCCATGGGGGCCAGGCCCACCTGGTTGTTGGCCCTGTCGAAGACGACGTAGTACAGGCGGATGAAGACATCTCCGAGGATCCAGAGCTCTCCGGAGGAAGTGGGGACATTGATGCCTTCAAAGCCAGAAGTGCAAGAGCCTGATTGCTGCATAGGGGAAATGGGACGTGGCCATTACTGGGCTGGAACGTCAATCGCCCCTTAAGTTATCATCCTGCAGGGAGTGCACGTGCCTGTGCCAGAACCATCTTGGGCTGCGAGCGCACCTCTGCTCCCAAACTAAGCAGTGTTCGGTTGGGTCAGGCTGTGGATTGGCCACCTTTAAGGAACAGCTGGGGGCTGCAGGGAGTGTTGTTGGTGAAATGGGGCCCAGATGCTCACAATATTTTGGGACGTAACTCCCATTGAGCTACCTTTGTACAGCCCCATGCCTCAGCCTCTCAAATAGGAAGGAAAGGAAAGAAAGCAAGGTCCCCAACACTTCTGTTCATGACCCATCCCTCGGGGAGGAAAAGGCTTCTTCTCTCTCCAGGACCCTGTCTAGATTCCAAAGGGAGCGATTATATGCTGCCACCAGAAATCCTGTTGTGATTATAAGTGGATTTGGGCTTCCCCTCTGCCTCTTCCCAACTACCAGCTGGTGTGGCTGTGTGCTGTTAAAGCAGCTTGCCTGTTCCTCCCCAGAGGGAAGCAAATATTTATCATGGGGAAGGAAAACTCCTTCCTGATGCCCAGATGCCGGAGCGCGAGGCAGTGATCTCTCCTGAGCAAATCTCCTAGCTGCGATACTTGCTCATTTAAGCCCTCTCCTAACCCAGTAAAGCCCCTGCACTGGTGATTTCCTGCAATGGCCAGCTCTCCAGGCTGCCTCTCTGCTCTTCATGTATGTCACTTTCACTGGGGGCCTGCCCTGATCTTGACCATTCCTCCTCCTCGATCCTCTAGGGGGAAGAGCTCTCTGCCGCCCCACTCTCATACTCGGGTCAGTCTCTGGGCTGCATCTCAGTGATGCTCCTGCAGCCTCATGCCGGCTGTAGAGGGGGCGGTTGCCAGCACGCACAGTGCAATGGCCTCAGACACAAGCTCTCGCCAGGAGGCCACGAGGCAGCTTTCTGAGTGGGACGCTCACCTGGAGGATGTAGGCGCTGGCGGGCACAGGGAACTCGATACCGTTGATGGTGAAGACGATGTTGGGCAGGCTGCTCACCTCACTGCAGCTGATCTGCAGGGAGGAAGGCAACACACGGAGGAAAGGTTAGGCGTGTCTTGGACACTAGGCTCTCCACTGGGCGAGATGGCGCATCACATCTGTCTGTAGCAGACACCTCTGGAAGTATCCGTCCCTGCTCCCCGCCCTTACCGTGCCATCACTGACGCCGATGTAGGACTCAATGTTGGAGATGCCAGTAGTGGGCCCAGCCAGCAGGGAAGTGCCGGTGTCAATGATCGCCTGGCAGCCACTAGAGCAAGCGATGGCCTGACCATTCATGGTGATGCTGGAAGAGAGAGAGAGTCAGGGGAACGTCCCCAGGAACACACCCAATCTCATTCCTACTTGGCCCACACGCCACCAGTGAGAGGCCTGCAGGGTGGAGCTCCCACCACCCTTTGGTATGACTGCCAAGAACTTTCCCTTCGTGTTTCAGTCTAGACTTCTCCTTCCTTTGGTACTTCCCCTCGATCCTTGTCCTACAGCCTTCTGGGACTGTGGCCTACCTAACTCCTGGGGGTCACAAGCAGATGTCATGGGGTCGCAACCACCCTGCCCTTTCCTTCATTGTTAAACTGGCCGGATGAGAGAGAGGTCCTGGCAGAGGCGACGTGTGCAGGGAGCCAGCTGCCCTCCCTCTGCCCCCACACTATTGAGACAATGGTAGTCTGTGGTTCCTGGTATGGACAAGGTGGGGAACCACTGATCTAACCTCCTCGCTGGTGAGCCCCTGTTCCTATAGCTCCCAGGAAGGTGTGATCCTCTCTCATCTTGTCTACACTCTGTAAACTGAGCTTCTCCCAGCTCCCGCACGCATCTCCTTTTGTTGTCTCCTTTTGCTTCCCCTTTTGCTGAGGCATCACGATGAAGAGGAAGGGCCCAAGGGTGGGCGATACCTGTCCAGGGTGATTTCCCAGTAAGTTTCAGCAGAGAGAGGAATCCAGTTGAGGCTCCCAGTGTAGTAAGATGAGTCGATGCCACCAAACATCACGAAGCTCCCGCTCTGGTCATTGCTAGAGAGGGGAGAGAGGAGAGTCAAGGAAGACACATGAATGGTCGGCTAATGAGACAATAGCATACGCATCGTCAGCTAGAGGAGGACCACAGCTGGGGAGTGCTGGGTGGGGTCAGAGCTGGGCACATCAGCGTTTAACAGTGGAGAAAGGACAGGATGGTTGGACAACAGGCAAGCCTCAGTCCCTGGCTTGATATCATAGAGTGGTTTCTCTTGCCAGATCTCAGGCGCTAAGTACGGTTGGGCCTCGCCAATATGTGGCTGGGCGATCTCCAAAAAAAGGCCCAGCTGTCTGAGGCAGTGGTGTCAGTAAGTCAGTAGGTGCGGCTGTTCCCTCGGAGTCAGACGGTTTGGACTGGTGCTAGAGGTGCTGAGTCATGTTGGTGATGTGCTCAGGGACAGTCTTCCCGCGGGAGTCTGTCTAATACCGATAACCTACCATGGCACTCGGCAGTGCAGGACGGGGCCCTGATGCTTTAATATAATTATTAGAGATACTAATGTTCACTTCTGCTCCCAAAATGTACTTCACTAGCATAGAACAACTGCCGGGATCCACCCCAGAGCTGGCTGCGTTTCGGGAATTCTGATGCAAGTATTGCAGTGATCACTCAGTGTGAGAGGTGCTGTAGGAACATGAATGTCACTGCAGCAGATGGGCTGTTTCCAGCCCTGACTTACGAGCTCAGGTAGACAGAGAAGAGGTCCTGGGACACCAAATTCTCGTTCATCATGTTGTCAAAGACGGGGGTGGCTCCAGAGGATGAGATGCTGGGAAACGCCAGACCCAGGATCCCATCGAAGGGGGAATAATAGAGGAAGGTTCCTGGCTCAGTCTCGCTCAGGCCAAAGATCTGGTTGGTGTCCACAATACCTCCGACCTTGGGGGAAGGATGGGGATAATCAGACACATGCTAGACCCTGGGAGAGGCTGCCAAGTCCTACCAGAGGGACCTTACGGGGTGGGGAGCTCTCATTGGCTGTTGTACGCTGCACTCACGTATGGGAGCAGCCTGTGAATGGTTGAGTGATGTGGCTTGGCACAAATGGGCCTGACTTTTATCCCTTTCTTTATGGAGTCTTTCAGTACAAATATGTGGAGTTACTAGTGGGAGATCAGAATGAGGCCCCGGTTTCTAGAATAGATTAAATGGGCATCATGAGTTTTAACAATCCTGTAAAAACCCTTTGATCATCTAGGACTTAAAAGTTGTTGCTATGCTGGATACTACAAACACTGCAAATTTCACGCTGGCAGTAGAGGGTAAACTGAGATCCTCCTGCCCTAAAAGCCTCCCTCTAGTCACTGACCATATAGGGCTTATGACACACAGCAGAGCCGCTCTGATTTCATCCAGTAGGGGCCAGTGATGTACATTCACTCTAAGCAATGTGAGTCAATGAAGTGGATGCACTTTGCTTGTAAGAGTGTAAAGCGAATTCAAGTGGCATGATACCAAATGATCACTGGCTTGCTTTGTGTCTCCTGCCTCTTTCTCTGGCTTCATCCTTTCTCCCAGTCTATCCCCCTCTCCCAGTTCACACCCAGTGGAGTTCCTGCTTTAGCTTCCCAGAGGTGTCCTGTTCTTATAACTCTTCATCTTTTCCCTTCTCTGCTCCAGGGGCTTTGATCTTTTCTTGTGATTTACCTGGACGGTGTCATAGGCCAGGAATCCGGTCATGCTCCCAGTGCCATACTGGATGGAGACATTCTCGCTGGTGGCCCGGTAGGTGGAGGAGTCTGCTGGGTTGAAGCGGTTGTGGTTTGCTGCAAGTACAGAAGGGTCAGAGGGTCACAGACTGACACTTGTAACTCCCCCCATGCACTGTACAGGGAGCCTGGGTGACCAGTGATGCTGTGAATTCCTTGCAGGGAGTTGGGTGCTTAAGAGTTACACATTGCAGCACTCAGCATTGCCACACATAAGTGCCTTTTTGGATCTAGCTCCTAGTCTGCCTAGAAACCTCTGACTCTACAACCTGTGAACAGACAATAGACACAGACCTACTCATCTCTGGCTACTGGGGTGCCTAAAAACAGATTTTTATTTTAATTAAAAATATCTGATTTTTAAAACTGCAAATACATTTTTCTTTGTAAAAATAATTGTTTAAAATTAAACTTTAAATTATGACAACCTATATGTCAGTCTAAACTTACTAAAATCTTATGAAAACCAGTTAAACTAAATAAAAAAAAGGACTATGAAAGTAGTGCATATGTGCTGCCAAAGTTTTAAAGACAGTCTGACCACTGAATTGCTGGGATTCACTGGCTCAGCAGCTGGTGCTAGACTTTGCTGATGTGCCGAACCAGCTTTTGACAGCAGTAGCCGCTTTTGCAGATACAGAGAGAATACTGTCTTCACGTCAGTTCATTCTGCTCGTTCAGCTCACTGACTAGTTCATTCCAACTTAAGAAATCGGCTGAGGGTTAAAAAAGCAAGAAAGCTTGTTTTCCTCTTCCAATCTCTGAATAAAAACTAGGTGTGAGAGGGTGAGATCTAGTAGTTCTAAAATCTTGAAGGACACGCTGACAAGAAATAATCAGTTCGATTCACTGACTACAGATAACACATTGCTTGTTTTATACGATGGTTAGTTTTAAATGCAAAATGTTTCAATACGCTTTTTTCTTACGTATCCAGCACATTTAAGGTAATTTTATTTCATTAATTTTTTTAAAGCTTTTTTTTGTGCATTTTTAACTGAATTCCAATTACCAAGTACACATATCAAGTAATACCATTACTAAAATGAGAAATGCATCTTTCACCATTTTCTAATATAATTTTAAAAATGTACAAATTAAAAATCTGAATAAATGCATGTTAAGCTATATAATTGCTTACACTCTTATTAGTAACAGGAAGTACCAAATTTAGTGTAAAAGCTATATTTAGTTGCAAATCAACTTGTTTTAATGGCTACCAACAAGAAACAACTTCCTTCAGGAAAACAAAAAGGGCAAATGCAAAGCAAGACTAAACTCAGTGATTTCAATCAAGGTTTCCTCCTTGCTCATTTAAATCCATCTGATTTCAATCAACCTGCCCAGCTGGCATGTCAAGGCAAGAGACATTGCAGGTGACTTACAGCAGGCTGTGCTGGAGCAGTACACTGAAGGCACCCACAGGTTGGAGGAGCCGGTGTCGAAGAGGACAGAGAACTCCTGCCCTGGGGTGCCGATGGAGATGGTTCCATAATACTCGATCTGCCAAAGCAGGATAAAGAACAGTGTAAAGCAAGGGAACCATTGTCACCCAAGGGCTAGATCTCAGCTGGTGTAACCCAGAGTAGCTCCCCCAGCTGAGGATGTGGGCTACAGTGCCATTGATAAAGGCTCAGCCTGAGCTGGTGTTTTTCTGCCATCACTGTCCCCTGCACGGCTCCTAGCACCTGATGGCACCTGATGCAGAGTTATTTAGTACCTGCCCCTATCAATCTCAGTGTGTGGGAGGGTGGGCTGGGACGGGGGGAGCCTGTAGACCCAGGGAGTGCCATTCCCAGTGCTCTTCTCAATGCCACCCAATCACGGCTGGGGAGGATTCTTGGCAGCAGCAAGGTGGGTGCTCAGTTGGAAACACATCGGTGCGGGAGTGGTTTGGGACACTTTTGGGAGACGGGAGAGATCAGCAGCTGGTAGATGAGTCAAAAGCTTTGATGAGGAGAGGGAGTTACATGACCTGCCGTACTCACATCCATGTAGTTTGTTAAGGGCTCGGTGGCAAATTCATTGTTCAGGCTGGGGAAATATTTGGAGGCCAGGTTGTAAGGGTTCTTCCTCAGGAAATCCTCCAGCAAGCCATGTTCCTTAAGGTTCTGTCTCAAGGATTTCCCCTTCTTCAGGGAGACCCTAGTCAACAAGGGTTAGGAGAGAGACTGATCAATAACAAATAAACAATAGACAGGCTTTGTGGTCAGGGAATATTGTGCAATCCAGCTTTTACATTGCACTGAGATCATTTATTATAGCTGGGATTGGCACAGGAGTATAAGCGAGTTGGGTGCTCAGAGCACTGCAAGTCAGTGCGAGTCGGGCATACAATTCCTGTAGGACCCTGGAAACTCCCCAGCCCACACATAACTAGCACTGAGAGAGCCTAATATTCTGGGAGCTACACCAATACATAGCAAGAGACAGTCACTGTCCTATAGAGCTTAGTGTTGAAATAGACAAGATGGACACAGGACATCTCATGTTCATTTCTATACAGAGAAGTGTGACACAAACAGACTTAGTGATTGGCCGGGAGCAGATCCTGGGTTCAAGTACCTATGGCCGGGATGTATGGCGAGGCCTTGCTGCTTTACCCTGACACTGCAGCCACGCTGTTCCTGGCAGGAGGCCATCCATTGGACTTGGGTGCCAGGCCATGTGCCAGGAGCAGCTGCTCTGCCTGAAATCACCATGAGAATCCCATGAGGTTAGACAATGGTGTTTAACCCATTTAGCACTGTCCGCTGCTAAGCCTGTGGGGACAAGCCAATGCCAGGGGAAGAATGAGATTTTGACGTGACTGGGAGTGGAGTCGTCTAAGGCCAATGACAACCTTAACGAAGGGGTCTGGATCTGGGCAGGGCTGACTTTGCCACACTGTGTATGAAAACTACAAGGTTATCTGAGCGGCACTAGTCCTGAAAATCCCCTTATCCAAGGTCCTGGCATTTGGTATTAGTTTTGCAAATGGGCAGGTATTTTCCATTCCCTGCTCCAGGTTTTTCAACAAAGGGGCTAATCAGATGTCAGATGTAGAGTAGGGAGGTTTGCTTAGGAACGTCTAACACCAGAGAGACCAGCCAGGCACCTTGTAGCTCCCTGAAGCTGTAGGGGTTAAGCCTGTCCTATGGCATCCCCTGCTCTTCCGGCCTTGGGTCTCCCAGCCGTCTGCCAATGCTTCTCAATCTTGACCCGGTTCTTATTGCCGTGGGGTATGAAACACATGCCAAAGCGTCTCAGTCCTGAGCTCTGGGCCACCCGGCTAGTCCAGCCCTTGGTTCCTGACAAAGAACTGGCAGGTGACAAAGACCGAACTGAGTAAGCTGGAACCTGTGCCCTGGAGGTGAAAGGCTCCATATTCCACTCCTCAAAGTCAGCCAGTTGCTCAGACTGTGGCATGCTGCACACGCTATTTCCCAGTATTCACAAACTGCAGCTCTCTGTCCTAACCGGGGGCTCAGATTCAGACCCATGACCTAGAGCTGTAAAGCTTCATATCCCAGTTCCCATAAAGGAACAAATTCCCCACTACATGATCTATCGAGGACCCTTCCAGGCCTACGCTTCTATGATTCTATGGCTGTATTGCAAATGTTGCCCAAGGTATGTAAGGCTCCAATCCCATTGAACTATCTTCTCTCTGTATGGGGACAGATTGGAACCAATGAGCGAGAGGGGAATGTCTCTGTTTCCCACCTGAATTCCTTTGTGCCTTCCTCCTTGTTCCTTAAAACAACCCAGAAGCATTTCTTTTCAGACCTTAGACAGGAAACATCCCTGAACTCTCATTCCCTAGAGGACGCCCCCATTTTCAGGTCACAGCCAAGTGAAGATGGAAATCTATGAAGATTGAGTGTTCTACAAAATTTCTTTAAAGGACATTTTGGAAGGTCTTACGGGGGGAAGTTTGCATTTCTTATCAGAGTGATTAATGTGACATGTAAAGCGCTGCACTATGTGTTTATAAGAAGCAGCACCCTGGTGTTTCTCTACATTCCCCACTCATCCCCACGGGCTTGCGTGTCGGAAAACATCATGAAGTGGCTTCTGCTCCTGAGTTTGGTGGCACTCTCTCAGTGCCGGATGACAAAGTGAGTATTGGGGGAACGCACCTCCTTGGGCTGCTGAACTTGGCTTTCTACACAGCAATGTGTGATTATCAAGGGGAGCATCTGGCCTGCTGATCAACTCTCCATTCTTGAATCGGAAGCAGCTGGGAACTACCCGTAGCTTTCTGTGGTAGCAGAGGTCTGAGAAAGGAAGGTCTCGTGGTTAAGGCACTGGAGTGGGACTTTAGAGATCTGGGTTAATTCCTGGCTCTACCAAAGACTCCCTGTGTGACCATGGGCAAGTCACTGAGTCTTTCTCTGGGGATCACTTGTCTGTATGTCAAATGGAGGTGATAATTTTAGTATTTATTATTTGTATTATCACAGCATCTAGGACCCATAAGTCATGGACCAGGACCCTATTGTGTTAGGTGCTGGAAGACTGTCCCTTCCCCAAGTAGATAGCAACCTCAGTATGTGATGAGATGACAGATGGATACAGACAGACAGGGGAGTACAAGTACAAGTGACCAATCAGTCAGCCTGAGGGACAGTGGTCTCTGCCCAGCAGCAGCCAAACTGTTATGGTTTTTTTATAGGCACCATGACAGAAAAGAGTTTTTTTAAGGAGGGATTTGAAGGAGGACAGTGAAGTAGCTGAAGTAGCTGAGGAAAGACCTCCCAGCCATAGAGGTAGGGAGGAGAAAAGCATGAAGGTGCTTAATGGAAAATGTAACAAGTGGGCAGTGGAGGCTGGCATCATGGGCCAATGGAAGGGGGCATCGATTGCTTGATTGCGAATGAGGGATGGGAGGTAGGGTGCGATTGAGTGTGAAGGGCTTTGAAAGTGAAGACAAGCAGGTTATGCCTGATGTGATGGAGAAGAGGGAGCCAGTGGAGGGACACTTAGAAGAGTGTCATGGTCAAAGGGACATGCTGGGAAAGTTCTCTTTGCTGCAGCATTCTGAATGGGCATGAGTGTGGCAAGACGGCATTTGTCAAGGCCAGAGAGAAGGATATTGCAGCAAGTGAGACATGAAAGGAGGAGAGCTGGGATGAGAGCTATAGCTGTGTGGAGGGATAGGAAAAGCTGCATCTCAGCGAGATTATGCAAGAAGATTTGGCAAGATTTAGACATAGCCTGGATGTGAGGAGCTAGAGAAAAGTCTGCGATGAAGATGACATCCAGGTTATGGCCTGCGTGAGAAGCAGGATGCCCACAGTGATCAAGGAAGGAGATAGCGGGAGAGGGCTTGATGGGAGGAGGAAGACTAGGAGCTCTGTTTTAGTCATGTTGAGCTTGAGCTGACGGCTAGACATCCATGAGGAGACGTCAGAGAGTCAGGCCTGTTGGGATTTCCTCTGAGACCCATTCCAACCTGGCTTCACAAGCACGCGGTTTGACTCCGGATTTGCTCACTCTGGTGTCTTTAGTTGGCATGCAACAAAGCTATGCTGGGTTGATCAGATTCAATCACAGGATGCATCACAGATTCAAAGTTACGCTGTAAACCCTCTTCCTTTACATCCATTTGCACATTATGTTGCATTTACCATGCATTGCATCACTCGTTTTGGGATTGGCTTGCTTACTTTGTAGGAACCAATCACTGTACGGCATGCTATCTCCACGCCATGTGCGATTTACTCATCTTTATGTTCCTGGCTTATCTTTTCCATTGTTATCCTGTCCTTGATAAATGGTTTCCTGGGTGATCCCTGCCTTTAGCCATTCTGTCTCTTGGCTTACTGACCCACTTACCTGTCTGGGTTAGCACAGACATTCTGTGTTCAGCCTGCTGATCTATTTCCCTTCCTAATCCTGTCTCCCAAAAAACGAGGCCTTCCCCATGTCCAATTACTCCCATCAAGCCAGGCCTACAAGGTCGACATTTCAGTATGGACGGAAGGAGACAGGTCTAGTGGACGGCAGCAATTATCAGCATAGAGCTACTCCAGGAATTTATGTTTGCAGTTGAGATTGCACAGAGATATGGTATAGAAGGGGACCAAGTGCAGAGCTGTGTGGAACCCCTAGAAAAAGTTGGAGGGGGGAATCCTCTGAAGGCATTGAATGAGCGATTACAGAGGTAGGAGGAGAGAGTCATGGAAACCAAGAGAGGACAAGATTTCAAGAAGAGCATGGTTGATGGTTAAGGTGGCTGATATTTCCTTTGTCCATCTTGTTTATTTTAACACTAACCTCTACAGGGCATGGACTATCTCTTACTATGTATTAGTACAGCTCCCAACACGTTGGGCCTTCTCTCTGCTAGCAGTACACATGGGCTGGGATTTTCCAAGTGTCCTACTGGAATCATGTGTTCAATTCCCGTTGACCTGCAATGATCTGGGCACCCAACTCCTTTATACTACTTTGATAATCCTAGGTGTAATAAATGATCTCAGTGCAATGTAAAAGCTGGATTGCACAATATTCCCTGACCACAAGGCCTGTCTATTGCTTATTTGTTATTGATCAGTCTCTCTCCTAACCCTTGTTGACTAGGGTCTCCCTGAAGAAGGGGAAAACCCTGAGGCAGATCCTTAAGGAACATGGCTTGCTGGAGGATTTCCTGAGGAATAACCCTGGCCACCGGGCCTTCAAATATTTCCCCGGCCTGGCCAACAAATTTGCCACTGAGCCCTTAACAAACTACATGGACGTGAGTACGGCAGGTCATGTAACTCTCTCTCCTCATCAAAGCTTTTGACTCTCTACCAGCTGCTGCTCTCTCCTTTCTCCCAAAAGTGTCCTAACCCACTCCCGCACCAATGTGTTTCCAACCAAGCACTCACCTTGCTGCTGCCAAGAATCCTCCCCAGCCCCTGGGCTGGGCCCCCCAGCTCCCAGCTGTGATTGGGTGGCATTGAGAAGAGCACTGGGAATGGCACTCCCAGGGTCTATGGGCTCCCCGCATCCCAGCCCACCCTCCCACACACAGAGATTGATGGGGACTGGGGCTAAATAACTCTGGGCATCAGATGCCATCAGGTGCTAGGAGCCATGCTGGGGACAGTGATGGCAGAGAAAACCAGCTCAGGCTGAGCCTCTAGGAATGGCATGGTAGGCCAGATTCTCAGCTGGGGGAGCTACGCCGGTTCACACCAGCTGAGATCTAGCCATTGGATTGCAATGATTCCCTCTTTTTATGTTATTCTTTGCCCTGCTTTGACAGGCTGAGTATTATGGAACCATCTCCATCGGCACCCCAGCCCAGGATTTCACTGTTGTGTTTGACACCGGCTCCTCCAACCTGTGGGTGCCCTCGGTGTACTGCTCCAGCACAGCCTGCTGTAAGTCATTTCAATGCCTCTTATCTTGACACATCAGCAGGGCAGATTGATTGAAATCAGATGGATGTAAATGAGCAAGGAGGAAACCTTGATTGAAATCACTGAGTTTAAACTTGCTTTGCATTTGTACTTTTTAGTTATTTTTCTACCAGAAATTAATGTGGTTACTGGTTTTTAACATCTATAAACATGTTGATTAGCAACTAAATACAGCCTTTACATTAATTTTGGTACTTCCTTTAGCAACTACAATATGTCCATACACATTTATTTAAGCAATTAATATAGCTTCACATACATTTATTCCGAGTCTTACTTGGTCCACTTTTTAGATATGTTAGAAAATGGTGAAGGATGCATTTCTTCTTTACTACATAAGGATTAATTTTTTATTTGTGATTTGTGTCAAAATTGATTTGGATTGAAATTGGAATAAAATATAAACTGCAAAATCCAGCTTTAAAAAAAAAAGTTTATTAAAACTCCTTGAAATGGGTTGTATACATAAGAAAGAAAAATGTATCAAAACTTGTTTTACATTTAAAACTAACTGATTCATGAAACAAAGGAAGTGTTATCTGTACTCAGCAAATTGAACTGATTGTTTCTAGTCAGCCATGTCCTTCATGATTTTAGAACTTGTAGAGCTCATCCTCTCGTACTTCATTTTTATTCAGAGATTGGAAGAGGAAAACAAGTGTTCCCACCTTTTCAACTCCCAATCGCTTTCTGAAGTTGGAATGAACTAGTCAGTGAACTGAACTAGTTAATAAACTCACAAGAAGAAAGTATTCTCTCTGCATCTGCAGAAGAGGCTACTGCTGTGAAAAGCTGGTTTAGCAATTGAAGGAACTGGTTCCAGGTGCTGAGCCAATGAAATTCCTCCAGTTCCGTTGACTTATTTTAAAGCCAGAAAACATGCACTGCTTAATAATAACCCTTATATTTCATGTAAATGATTTTAGTAAGTTTAGTCCTTCGCATAAGTTGCTATAATGTCAAGGTTAATTTTAAATAGATTAGTTTTTAAAAAGAAAACTGTACTGACATATTTTAAAAATCTGATTGTTTTTATTCATCGATTTGTATCCACTCCAGAAGCCAGAGAGCAGTAGGTCTCCCTCCATTGTCCCTCCATGTGCTGCACTGTGTCAGAGGATGGATAGGCCCCAGCAAGACCAGGAACTAGCTCCACAAAGGGACCTAAGAGTGGCAATGCTGTGTGCTGCTATGTATCACTCTTAGGCACCCTGCCCCACCAAGGAAATCACAGCCTGACTAGTCCCCCACAGTGCATGGGGAAAGTTACAAGTGACAGTCTGTAACCATCGGACCCTTCTGTACTTGCAGCAAACCACAACCGCTTCAACCCAGCAGACTCCTCCACCTACCGGGCCACCAGCGAGAGCCTCTCCATCCAGTATGGCACAGGCAGCATGACTGGACTCCTGGCCTACGACACCGTCCAGGTAAATCACAAGCAAGAATCCAAGCTCCTGGAGCACTGATGGTGAAGGATGAGGAGTTAGAAGGACAAGATGCTTCTGGGAAGCTAAAGCAGGAACCCCACTGGG
The DNA here is from genome assembly GCF_026122565.2 of Emydura macquarii macquarii. Lineage (NCBI taxonomy): Eukaryota > Metazoa > Chordata > Testudines > Chelidae > Emydura > Emydura macquarii. Next base: position 1,110,954 of record NW_027130807.1, read on the forward strand.
TGTGAACTGGGAGAGGGGGATAGAGAAAGGGAAGAGAAGAGATGATGTAACCAATCACAGACTATTCTCATACGTGGGGCACAGCACAGTGCAGGGTACAGCAGCCTCTGATCTCCGAGCACCATAAAGACCCACTGATAGGACTTGATATTTCTCCCAGGGTGCAGGGTGTGTGATTGTCCCCATCCGTCTCCCAAGGTCGGAGGCATTGTGGACACCAACCAGATCTTTGGCCTGAGTGAAACCGAGCCAGGCTCCACCTTTTACTACGCTGCCTTTGATGGGATCCTGGGTCTGGCGTTTCCCAGCATCTCCTCCTCTGGAGCCACCCCCGTCTTTGACAACATGATGAACAAGCATTTGGTGTCCCAGGACCTCTTCTCCGTCTACCTGAGCTCGTAAGTCAGGGCTGGAAACAGCCCATCTGCTGCAGTGACATTCATGTTCCTGCAGCGTCTCTCACACTGAGTGATCCCTGCAATACTTGCATCAGAATTCCCAAAATGCAGCCAGCTCCGGGGTGGATCCCGGCAGCCGTTCTATTCTAGTGAAGTACATTTTGGGAGCAGAAGTGAACATTAGTGTCTCTAATAATTATATTAAAGCATCAGGGCCCCGTCCTGCACTGCCGAGTGCCATGGTAGGTTATCGGTATTAGACAGACTCCCGTGGGAAGAGTGTCCCTGAGCGCATCACCCACATGACTCAGCACCTCTAGCACCAGTCCAAACTGTCTGACTCCGAGGGAACAGCCGCACCGACAGACTCACTGACAACACTGCCTCAGACAGCTGGGCCTTTTCTTGGAGATCAACCGTACTTAGTGTCTGAGATCTGGCAAGAGAAACCACTCTATGATATCAAGCCAGGGACTGAGGCTTCCCTGTTGTCCAACCATCCTGTCCTTTCTCCACTGTTAAACGCTGATGTGCCCAGCTCTGACCCCACCCAGCACTCCCCAGCTGTGGTCCTCCTCTAGCTGACGATGCATATGCTATTGTCTCATTAGCCGACCATTCATGTGTCTTCCTTGACTCTCCTCTCTCCCTTCTCCAGCAATGACCAGAGCGGGAGCTTCGTGATGTTTGGTGGCATCGACTCATCTTACTACACTGGGAGCCTCAGCTGGATTCCTCTCTCTTCTGAAACTTACTGGCAAATCACCATGGACAGGTATCACCCACTCTTGGGCCCTTCCCGTTCACCATGCCGCCTTGGGGAGAGAAGCAAAAGGAGATGCATGCGGGAGCCTGGGAGAAGCTCAACTTACAGAGTGTAGACAAGATGAGAGACAAGGGAGCTAGGATCACATCTTTCTTGGAGCTATAGGAAAAGGGGCTCACCAGTGAGGAGGCTAGATCAGTGGTTCCCCACCTTGTCCATACCAGGACCCAGAGACGGTCCATGCCTCAATAGTGTGGGGGCAGAGGGAGGGCAGCTGGCTCCCTGCACGTGTTGCCTCTGCCAGGACCTCTCTCTCATCCGGTCAGCTCTGTTTAGCAATGAAGGAAAGGGCAGAATGATTGCGACCCCCTGACATCTGTTTGTGACCCCCAGGAGTTAGGTAGGCCACAGTCCCAGAAGGCTGTAGGACAAGGAGAGGGGGGCAGTACCCGAGGAAGGAGATCTTTTGGCTGAAACATGAAGGGAAAGTTCTTGGCAGTCGTACCAAGGGGCGGTGGGAAGCTCCACCCTGCAGGCCTCTCACCGGTGGCGTGTGGGCCAAGTGGGAATGAGATTGGGAGTGTTCCTGGGGACGTTCCCCTGACTCTCTCTCTCTTCCAGCGTCACCGTGAACGGTCAGACCGTCGCTTGCTCTGGTGGCTGCCAGGCTATCATTGACACCGGCACTTCCCTGCTGGCTGGGCCCTCTACTGGCATCTCCAACATTGAGTCCGCCATCGGTATCAGCGATGGCACGGTAAGGGCGGGGAGCAGGGACGGATACTTCCAGAGGTGTCTGCTACACACAGATGTGATGCGCCATCTCGACCAATGGAGAGCCTAGTGTCCGAGACACACTTAACCTTTCCTCCGTGTGTTGCCTTCCTCCCTGCAGATCAGCTGCAGTGACGTGAGCAGCCTGCCCAACATCGTCTTCACCATCAACGGTATCGAGTTCCCCTTGCCCGCCAGCGCCTACATCCTCCAGGTGAGCGTCCCACTCAGAAAGCTGCCTCGTGGCCTCTTGGCGAGGGCTTGTGTCTGAGGCCATTGCACTGTGCGTGCTGGCCACTTCCCCCTCTACAGCCGGCATGAGGCTGCAGGAGCATCACTGAGACGCAGCCCAGAGTCTGTCCCGAGTATGAGAGTGGGGCAGCAGAGAGCTCTTCCCCCTAGAGGATCCATGGGGAGGAATGGTCAAGATCAGGGCAGGCCCCCAGTGAAAGTGACATACAGGAAGAGCAGAGAGGCAGCCTGGAGAGCTGGCCATGGCAGGAAATCACCAGTGCAGGGGCCTTAATGGGCTAAGAGAGGGCTTAAATGAGCAAGTATCGCAGCTAGGAGGTTCGCTCAGGAGAGATCACTGCCTCGTGCTCCAGGGCATCTGGGCATCAGGAAGGAGTTTTCCTTCCCCATGTTAAATCTTTGCTTCCCTCTGGGGAGGAACAGGAAAGCTGCTTTAACAGCACACAGCCACGCCAGCTGGTAGTTGGAGAGAGGCAGGGGGGAAGCCCAAATCCACTTATAATCACAGCAGGATTTCTGGTGGCGGCATATAATTGCCTTGCCTTTCTGCCTGTTTGAAAGGCTGAGGCCCTTTCCCTCAGGCTGAGGCATGGGACTGTAGAAAGGTAGCTCATTGGGAGTTAGGCATCTAAATAGCTCCAAGCATTGGGGACAACTCACCAGTGCCACTCCCTGCAGCCCATAGAGGTCTGCCATCAAAGCCCTGACCCAGCCTCATGATCCTTAACTTGGGGGCTCTGCGAACCCAGCCCAAGTTGGTTCCGGCACAGGCACGTGCAGGCCCTGCAGGATGATAACTTAAGGGGTCATTGACAATCCAGCCCAATAATTACCATGTCCCATTTCCCCCGTGCAGGAATCAGGCTCTTGCATATCCGGCTTAGAAGGCTCCCCTGCTGAGGACTCTGGATCCTTGGAGACGTCTTCATCCGCCAGTACTATGTCGTCTTCGACAGGGCCAACAACCAGGTGGGCCTGGCCCCTGTGGCATGAACACAGCGCCATCCCCAGGACGCTGCCATGGAACGCCGACCCCGGACTGTCTCCATTTCTCTAGAGCCCCAACATCGACTATCGATCTAGTGACCCCACCCCACACTCACCCTCTCCCCTGTAATCATACCCACAGTTGAATAAAGGATGACAAGCGCATTAGAGTGAATTGTTTCTCTTTGATGGGGTGAATGACTTCGAGTCCACCACTGGGAGGAGGGAGATATATCTTCTGCCCGCGCCCTTCAGTCCTGACTGGAAGGCCCCCACCTCCTGCAATTCCAGTCTTGCCCCACGCTGTCTGCTCCTCGGCCCGTGCCCCTGACTCCTGACCTGTTTGATTTTATTGCTACAATAACTTGTGAAATGGCTTTCTGGGTGTGAGCCGTGCCACCAAACCCTGACGCCTTACGGAGGGTAGGACGTCTGTTAATTGCTTATCCCAGCAGGCCCTGTCTATCCCGCTTAATGACCTGAACTCTGTCCTCCCCTGCAGCTTCCTATGGTAGCTCACCAGCCTGGGAGCATAGATGATGCTCATTGGCTCTCATGATGGACACCCACTCTCTGGACGTGCCCGTCCTGCTGACTAGCAGCCTGGAGCTGGCTGGAGGCTGCCTGGTTGCCCAGTGCTTGGTGCTCTGCACTCTCATGCCAGGGTCCCTGCTCCGATTCATGGTTTCTGATGGACGGAGCAGTTATGGTCTGAGCCAGCACCCAGTAAAGACTCCCATTGACTCCAACAGGCTTTGGATCAGGCCCTTAGTGCACTGGAGATCATCTCCTGGCCTACACTTTAGTGCTATTCTGTACACTGGGACAAATCCATGGTCGGTTCCCCACAGGGCTGGGGTGTGCTCTGGGGCCGGAAAATGACCTAGTCCTTAGTGCTCCTCACCAACAAATACGTGGAGAGCCAGGGCCAGCAGGAGCTCTGGGTGTATGGAGGGGCTGTTACATGCTGAAATGTGTGGGAGCTGGGGTGATGTCACTGCACTTTAGAAATTAGGAAGAACCTAACTCAGTCAGACCTGAGACCCAGCTAGCCCAGTTTCCTGTCTCCAGCACCAGCTGCTTCAGAGGAAACCCCAGAGTGAAGAATGAACCGGGGCAGCCAGAGTCGCACTCTCTACTCAGCAAGCAAAAGCCAAGTAGTGGCTACAGCAGGGCACCCAGATAAGGGCCAGCAGCCCATGGATCTCACAAACCACAGTGATAACTGTAACTTGCCTGCTCCAAGGATTTTCACCCAGCTCTGTGAGAGGATTTTTCTAAGCACATGGCTTGGCAGAGAAGCCAGTTTGGGAAGGTGCCTCTTTGTTTAGACCAGAACTGGGTCCTTCTAATGGAAATAGGGACTAGCGCTGTTTGATTCAAAAGCTGATGTCCTGTTTTGGTTTATGAGGCTGTCTATGCCTAGAGGAGAAACTACAAACTTCAGTGTAAGGAGGACGGTTTCCTGGCTCCTCCCACACTGGCCTCAGATGAACAGCGAATTCAGAATAAGGTGCTCTTATTCCAGACTAAGAACATCCACACAGGGAGTTAATGGGAACAACGATTCTGCTTGAAATTCACACCATATCTTAATGCAAATTCACTTCCCAGTGCAGATAAGCCCTGAGTCCTTTACTTTTAACTAAGTGACACATTTTTCCAAAATAGTTGCTTTTACTGTCTGAGGCCTGGTCTAGAGCACAAAGTTAGAGCGAAGCAAGGCAGCTGCTGTCATCCTAGTGGAATGCGTGTCTACGCTTAAATTTATCTCCTGTCGATGTAAGTACCCCGTTACGCTGACACAACACCAAGCAGTGGAATGCCGAGCAGTGGAATGCCACGGTTGATGCATAATGTGACTGTAGTCACTGCGTTATTTATGTCGACCCTAACTGTCTGCAGCAGCTGGCCCACAATGCCCCACGCTGGCCACTCTGGTCACCATTGTGCACTGCACTGCTCAGGGCTCACACACAGATCAGAAAGCCTTTCCCCCAACTCCTGCAAAGCTCTGCAATTCCTTTTCCTGATTACCAGCTTGGGGAGCCCACCCAACAGCTCTCCAGCGTTGAGTGCAACTGGCCATCTGGCCATGGTGGCTACATGCTCCCGGCTGGAGCAGACAGGAGATATTGGCTCTCCTGGGCCTGTGAGGAGAAGAGGCTGTGCGGGCACAGCTCCGAACCAGCCGTAGAAACGTTGACATCTACAGGCAGATTGGAGAACACTCAGAGTTCATAGATTTCCACCTTCACTTGGCTGTGACCTGAAAATGGGGGCATCCTCCAGAGGGAAGGTGTGAGAGTTAGGGGACATTTCCCAACTAACTTTCCTAACATTTCCATTTCTGAAAAGAAATTTCATTTAATGTATTGATTTAAAGAACAAGACAGGAGCCCCAGAGGAACTGGAATGGGACACAGACATTTACCTCTCGGTCATTGGTTCCAATCTGGCCCTGTGTTGGGGAGAGGGCACCTCAGTGGAAATGAAGCCTTCCACACTTTGGTCACCATTTGCACCACAGCCATGTAGTGGGGAACTGGTGACTCTGGGGAACTGGGATATGGAGTTTTACACCTCTAGGTCATTGGTATGACTCTGAGTCCAGGTCCGCTCAGGGTGCTGCAGTGAATGCACTGGAAATAGGATGCATGGCAGGAATCTGAGTTATTGGCTGAGGCAGGGGAGTGGGATCTGGAGCCTGTCACTTTGAGGGCGCTGGTTCCAGCTCACTTAGTTCAGTAGTGAATGTCTTTGTCACCTGCCAGCTCTTGGATGGAATATGTAGGTGAAGTAGACTGGTGTGCTCCACCATTTCCAGTGGGACATGTCAGAGTAGGGAATGCTCTGTTTTGAGGACGAGGTGTGGGAGTGGGTAGATGAATGTGATGTGACTGCCCTCAACATATCTGATGGGCAATGGTAAGTTGTGGTTGCGAATGACAGGCTTAAGGGGTTGGCGGGCTATGGAGACACCAGCGGAGTTGAAGAGATGTCCAGCCCTCCTTGGGTAGAGGGGAAGGTCATCATGACTTAGAGTTTAAGGGGAGAGAAAAGGAGATCCTGGCAAGTGAATACCTGCACTGGGAGCAGATCCTGGGTTCAAGTACCTATGGCTGGGATGTATGGCGAGGCCTTGCTGCTTCACCCTGACACTGCAGCCACGCTGTTCCTGGCAGGAGGCCATCCATTGGACTTGGGTGCCAGGCCATGTGCCAGGAGCAGCTGCTCTGCCTGAAATCACCATGAGAATCCCATGAGGTTAGACAATGGTGTTTAACTTTCCATTTAGCACTGTCCGCTGCTAAGCCTGTGGGGACAAGCCAATGCCAGGGGAAGAATGAGATTTTGACGTGACTGGGAGTGGAGTCGTCTAAGGCCAATGACAACCTTAACAAAGGGGTCTGGATCTGGGCAGGGCTGACTTTGCCACACTGTGTATGAGAACTACAAGGTTATCTGAGCGGCACTAGTCCTGAAAATCCCCTTATCCAAGGTCCTGGCATTTGGTATTAGTTTTGCAAATGGGCAGGTATTTTCCATTCCCTGCTCCAGGTTTTTCAACAAAGGGGCTAATCAGATGTCAGATGTAGAGTAGGGAGGTTTGCTTAGGAACGTCTAACACCAGAGAGACCAGCCAGGCACCTTGTAGCTCCCTGAAGCTGTAGGGGTTAAGCCTGTCCTATGGCATCCCCTGCTCTTCCGGCCTTGGGTCTCCCAGCAGTCTGCCAATGCTTCTCAATCTTGACCCGGTTCTTATTGCCGTGGGGTATGAAACACATGCCAAAGCGCCTCAGTCCTGAGCTCTGGGCCACTCGGCTAGTCCAGCAGTTGGTTCCTGACAAAGAACTGGCAGGTGACAAAGACCGAACTGAGTAAGCTGGAACCTGTGCCCTGGAGGTGAAAGGCTCCATATTCCACTCCTCCAAGTCAGCCAGTTGCTCAGACTGTGGCATGCTGCACACGCTATTTCCCAGTATTCACAAACTGCAGCTCTCTGTGCTAACCGGGGGCTCAGATTCAGACCCATGACCTAGAGCTGTAAAGCTTCATATCCCAGTTCCCATAAAGGAACAAATTCCCCACAACATGATCTATCGAGGACCCTTCCAGGCCTACGCTTCTATGATTCTATGGCTGTATTGCAAATGTTGCCCAAGGTATGTAAGGCTCCAATCCCATTGAACTATCTTCTCTCTGTATGGGGACAGATTGGAACCAATGAGCGAGAGGGGAATGTCTCTGTTTCCCATCTGAATTCCTTTGTGCCTTCCTCCTTGTTCCTTAAAACAACCCAGAAGCATTTCTTTTCAGAGCTTAGACAGGAAACGTCCCTGAACTCTCATTCTCTAGAGGTCACAGCCAAGTGAAGATGGAAATCTATGAAAATTGAGTGTTCTCCAAAATTTCTTTAAAGGACATTTTGGAAGGTCTTATCGGGGAAAGTTTGCATTTCTTATCAGAGTGATTAATGTGATATGAAAAGCGCTGCACTATGTGTTTATAAGAAGCAGCACCCTGGTGTTTCTCTACATTCCCCATTCATCCCCACTGACTTGCGTGTCGGAAAACATCATGAAGTGGCTTCTGCTCCTGAGTTTGGTGGCACTCTCTCAGTGCCGGATGACAAAGTGAGTATTGGGGAGACGCACCTCCTTGGGCGACTGAACTTGGCTTTCTACACAGCAATGTGTGATTATCAAGGGGAGCATCTGGCCTGCTGATCATCTCTCCATTCTTGAATAAGAAGCAGCTGGGAAGTACCTGTAGCTTTCTGTGGTAGCAGAGGTCTGAGGAAGGAAGGACTCGTGGTTAAGGCACTGGAGTGGGACTTTAGAGATCTGGGTTAATTCCTGGGTCTACCAAAGACTCCCTGTGTGACCATGGGCAAGTCACTGAGTCTTTCTCTGGCGATCACTTGTCTGTATGTCAAATGGAGGTGATAATTTTAGTATTTATTATTTGTATTATCACAGCATCTAGGACCCATAAGTCATGGACCAGGACCCTATTGTGTTACGTGCTGGAAGACTGTCCCTTCCCCAAGTAGATAGCAACCTCAGTGTGTGATGAGATGACAGATGGATACAGACAGACAGGGGAGTACAAGTACAAGTGACCAATCAGTCAGCCTGAGGGACAGTGGTCTCTGCCCAGCAGCAGCCAAACTGTTATGGTTTTTTTAATAGGCACCATGACAGAAAAGAGTTTTTTTAAGGAGGGATTTGAAGGAGGACAGTGAAGTAGCTGAGGAAGTATCTCCCAGCCATAGAGGTAGGGAGGAGAAAAGCATGAAGGTGCTTAAGGGAAAATGTAACAAGTGGGCAGTGGAGGCTGGCATCATGGGCCAATTAAAAGGAACTTTTTTTAAGCCAGGAATTCCATCATACAGATTCTCTGCAGGTTTATGATTATTAAGCTCTGGTTAGTGGGTGGGGGAATGTGGAGCATGATGTGTTTGCTTGTCAGGGGCCTGGTAGTGCTCAATGGAAAGTAAACGTTGTTGTCTAATCTGATGGGATTCTCATTGTGATTTCAGGCACAGCAGTTGCTCCTGGCACATGGCCTGATTCCAACTCCTGTGGATATTCTCCTGCCAGGAACAGGATGGCTGTAGTGCCTCACTAAGAAGTGAGGCCTTCCCACCCATTCAGGCCATTTGGACTTGAACCTATCATCTGTTCCAGGGCCAAGAAATCAGACTTCAGGTTCAGGGCCATCCAGGATCTCCTCCTTTTCTCTCCCCCTAAGGTCTATTTCATGGTGACCTTACCCTCTGTGACATCTGCTTTCTTCTTGCCCTCCAGCAGAGGCTTCCATAGTCCACCAATACTTTAGCCCTGTCATTCCCAAGCACAGCTTACCATTTGGCCTCAGTCAAGTTGAAGTTACACTAATCCACCATTGCTTCATCCATTGACTCCCAAACAAGGCGTTGCACCCCATCCTTTCCTACCCTCCACTGTCTGACTAGGAGATGGATGGAGACCACCAACATATTTCACTCAAGGGCTGTCAGGCAACAAAAACTTCTGCTTCTGAAGTGGGTGAGTGAGAACCAACACCAGAGAGGTGAAAGGCTCCATATCCCATTCCCGAGTCAGCCAGTTGCTGACTGTGGCATGCCCCACAGTCCACTGACTTCCACTCTCTCTGCTGCCCTGGGCTCAGATTCACACCAAATAACTTAGAGGTGTAAAGCTCCATCTCCCAGTTCCCATAAAAAACCCTCAGTTCCTCACTACCTGGCTGTGTTGTCATTGGTGCCCAAGGTCTGGAAAGCTCCAATCCCATTGAGGTACCCTCTCTCCCAACACGGGGCCAGACTGGAACCAAGAATCGAACTGTGAATGTCTCTGTATCCCATTCCAATTCCTTTAATTCCCCATTCTTTTAAAAACGTGCGGCATTTCTTTTCAAAGCTTAGGTGTCCCTGAACTCTCACCCCTTCCCTCTAGAGGACACCCCCATTTTCAGGTCACAGCCAAGTGAAGGTGGCTATCTGTGAACTTTGAAAGTTCCCCAAAATGTCCTTAAAGGACATTTTAGAAGATCTTATCAGGAAGGTTTACATTTCTTATCAGGGCTATACACAGAAAAAGCGCTGCACTATGTGTTTATAAGAAGCAGCACCCTGGTGTTTCTCTACATTCACCACTCATTCCCACTGGCTTGCGGGTCAGAAAACATCATGAAGTGGCTTCTGCTCTTGAGTTTGGTGGCGCTCTCTCAGTGCCGGATGACAAAGTGAGTATTGGGGGAACGCACCTCCTTGGGCTACTGAACTCAGTTTTCTACTCAGCAATGTGTGATTATCAAGGGGAGCGCGTGGCCTGTTCTCATTCATTGATCAACTCTCCATTCTCGAATAGGCAGCCAATGGGAACTACCCATAGCTTTCTGTGGTAGCAGAGGTCTGAGGAAGGATGGTCTCGTGGTTAAGGCACTGGAGTGGGACTTAAGAGATCTGGGTTAATTCCTGGCTCTACCACAGACTCCCTGAGTGACCATGGGCAAGTCACTGAGTCTCCCTCTGGGGATCACGTCTCTGTATGTGAAATAGAGGTGATAATATTAGTATTTATTATTTGTATTATCACAGCATCTAGGACCCATAAGTCAAGGACCAGGACCCCATTGTGTTAGGCGCTGGAAGACTGTCCCTTCCCCAAGTAGATAGCAACATCAGTCTGTGCTAAGAGACGACAGATGGATACAGACAGACAGATGGGGGAGTACAAGTGAACAATCAGACATTACTGGTCAGCATGATCGACACTGGTCTCTGCACAGCAGCAGTCAAACTGTTGGGTTTTTTTTTATAGGCACCACAACAAAGGAGAATTTTTAAGAAGGGATTTGAAGGACAGTGAGGTAGCTTTGCAGATACTTATGGGGAGGACCTCCCAGTCATAGGGGGCAGGTGGGAGAAAAGCACGTAAGTGCTTGATTGAAAATTTAACAGGTGGGCAGTGAAGGCTGGCATCATGGGCCAATGGGAGGCGAGCATCGATAGCTTGATAGTGAATGAGGGATGAGAGGTAGGGTGGGATTGAGTGTGAAGGGCCTTGAAAATGAAGACAAGCAGTTTATGTCTGATGTAATAGAGAAGGGTGAGCCAGTGGAGGGACGCAAAGAGAGGAGTGTCATGGTGTCACGAGTGCTATACTCTCCACTGGATAGTATCTCTTCCTGGCCTTTCTGGGGATTAGCTCTGCATGGCTCATGCCCCTTTCTGCAGTTGCACCCCATCTCTTCGTCACTCCCTCTTGATCTGCAGCCCCTCTTTCGCTCCAGGAACTGCCGCTGCCTCTTCATGACGGGGCCCTCCACCCAGGTCACCATGTGGCTTCCCCTTCTGGGGCATCATAGTCCCTTCTTCTGAACAGGATCAGGCACTCTTCCCATTCTCTGCCCAGCTGGTGCCACTTCCCCAGTGACTGGTAGGGGAACCTGGGCCCACCCTCTCATCTGGGTTCCAGCTGAGGGATCCTCTAATCAGCAGCCAAGGTCTATTCCTTGCTGGACTTTGCTGCCACTTTCCCTGAGCCTTTCCTACCAGTCTGGCTTCCTCCCTTCTCTGGTTTCTTGGCAATTGAGACATGAAAGGAGGAGAGCTGGGATGACAGCTATAGCTGTGTGGAGGGATAGGAAAGGCTGCATCTCAGCGAGATTATGCAAGAAGATTTGGCAAGATTTAGACATAGCCTGGACGTGAGGAACTAGACAAAAGTCTGCGATGAAGATGAAACCAGGTTACGGCCTGTGTGAGAGGCAGGATGGTGGTGTTGCCCACAATGATCAACAAAGGTGATAGTCTGGAGGGGTTGGTGGGAAGAGGAAGATTAGGAGCTCTGTTTTAGTCATGCTGATCTTGAGCTGATGGCTAGATGTCCAAGAGGAGATGTCAGAGAGACAGGCCTGTTGGGATTTCCTCCAAGACCCTTTCCAACTTGGCTTCCCAAGCACTCGGTTATATTCCAGCTTTGCTCACTCTGGTGTCTTCAGTGTGCAGCAAAGCTACGCTGGGTTGATCAGACTCAATCACACGGGGTGTAAGCAGGATGCATCACAGATCCAAAGTTACACAGAAAACGGTTCCTTTACATCCATTTACACGTTATGTTCCATTACCATACATTGCATAACACGTTTTGGGGTTGGCTTGATTACTTTGTAGCAACCAATCCCTGTACGGCATGCTATATCCCTGCCATGTGCGACTTACTCATCTTTATGTTCTCGGCTTATCCTGTCCATTGTTATCCTGTCCTTTGTAAATGGTTCCCTGGCTGATCCCTGCCTTATCTTGGCTACTTCAGCCATTCTGTCTCTAGATTTACTGACCCACTTACCTGTCCGGGTTAGTACAGACATTCTGTGTTCAGCCTGCTGATCTATTTCCCTTCCTAATCCTGTCTCTCAAAAAATGAAGCCTTCCCCATGTCCAATTACTCCCATCAAGCCAGGCCTACAAGATCAAGATTTCAGCTTGGACAAAAGGTGACAGGTGTAGCATAGGGTGGCAGATCCATGAGTCATCAGTATGGAGATAGTGGTGGAATTTTATGTTTGCAGATAAGATTGCACAGAGATAAGGTGTAGAAGGAGAATAGAAAGGGACCAAAGGCAGAGTCCTTTGGAACCCACACAGAAAGTTGGAGGGGGGGATCCTCTAAAGGCATTGAAGGAGCAATTACAGAGGTAGGAAGAGAACTGTGAGAGGAGAGAGTCATAGAAGCCAAGAGAGAACAAGATTTCAAAAAGAAGAACAAGGTCGACAGAGTAAAGACAGATGATAATACTCCCTGTGTCATAGAATCATAGAATCATAGAAGATTAGAGTTGGAAGGGACCTCAGGAGGTATCTAGTCCAACCCCCTGCTCAAAGCAGGACTAACTTCAGCTATATCATCCCAGCCAGGGCTTTGTCAAGCCTCAGCTTAAAAACCTCTAAAGATGGAGATTCCACCACCTCTCTAGGTAACCCATTCCAGTGCTTCACCACCCTCCTAGTGAAAAACTTTTTCCTAATCTCCAACCTAGACCTCCCGCCCTGCAACTTGAGACCATTGCTCCTTGTTCTGTCATCTGCCATCCCTGAGAACAGCCTATCCCCATCCTCCCTGGAACCCCCTTTCAGGTAGTTAAAGGCCGCTATCAAATGCCCCTCATTCTTCTCTTTTGCAGACTAAACAAGCCCAGTTCCCTCAGCCTCTCCTCATAAGTCCTGTGCTCCAGCCCCCTAATCATTTTTGTTGCCCTCCGCTGGACTCTCTCCAACTTGTCCACATCCTTTTTGTAGTGGAGGGCCCAAAACTGGACACAATATTCTAAATGCGGCCTTACCAATGCCGAATAGAGGGGAATAATCACTTCCCATGACCTGCTGGCAATGCCCCTCCTAATGCAGCCCAATATGCTATTAGCCTTCTTGACAACCAGGGCACGCTGCTGACTCATATTCAGCTTTTTATCCACTGTTACCCCCAGGTCCTTTTCTGCAGAGCTGCTGCCTAGCTCGTCGGTCCCCAGTCTATAGCTGTGCATGGGATTCTTCCTTCCTAAGTGGAGGACTCTGCACTTTTCTTTGTTGAACCTCATTAGATTTCTTTTGGCCCAATCCTCCAGTTTGTTTAGGTCACTCTGTATCCTATTCCTACCTTCCAGGGTATCTACCACTCCCCCCAGCTTAGTATCATCCGCAAACTTGCTGAGGGTGCAATCTACCCTATCCTCCAGATCATTAATAAAGACGTTGAACAAAACCAGCCCCAGGACCGACCCCTGGGGAACTCCGCTTGTGATCGGTTGCCAGCTAGACATGGAGCCATTGATCACTACTCGTTGAGCCCTATACTATAGCCAGTTCTCTATCCATTTTATAGTCCATTCATCCAACCCATACTTCTTTAATTTGCTGATAAGAATACTGTGAGAGACAGTATCAAAAGCTCTGCTAAAGTCAAGGTATATCACATTCACCGCCTTCCCTACATCCACAGAGCCAGTCACCTCATCATAGAAAGCAATCAGGTTGGTCAGGCATTACTTTTCCTTGGTGAATCCGTGTTGACTGTTCCTGATCACCTTCCTCTCTTCCAAGTGCTTTAAAATGGATTCCTTAAGGACCTGCTCCATGATTTTTCCAGGGATTGAAGTGAGGCTGACCGGTCTGTAGTTCCCCAGATCCTCTTTCCTCCCTTTTTTGAAGATGGGCACTATATTTGCTTTTTTCCAGTCCTCAGGGACCTCCCCCCATTGCCACGAGCTTTCAAAGATAATAGCCAATGTCTCTGAAATCACATCAGCCAACTCAAGCACCCTCGGGTGCATTGCATCCGGCCCCATGGACTTGTGTATGTCTAATCCTTCTAAATAGTCTTGGACCTGTTTCTTCAGCACTGCGGGATGTTCGCCTCCTTCCCATTCTGTGCCACCCAGTACAGCAGTCAGGGAGCTGATCTTGTCTGTGAAGACAGAGGCAAAAAAGGCATTGAGTACCTCAGCTTTCTCCACATCCTCCATCACTAGGTTGCCTCCCTCATTCTCTAAGGGGCCCACACTTTCCCTAATCTTCCTCTTGTTGGCAACATGCCTGTAGAAACCCTTCTTGTTCCCCTTCACGTCCCTTGCCAGCTGCAACTCCAATTGTGCTTTGGCCTTCCTGATTTCATTCCTGCATGTTCGAGCAGTGTTTTTATAATCCTCCCTAGTCATCTGACCAAGCTTCCACTTCTTGTAAGCTTCTTTTTTGCGTTTAAGTTCGCCAAGGACATCTTTGTTAAGCCAAGCTGGACGCCTACCATATTTGCTATTCTTTCTGCACATCGGGATGGTTTGCTCCTGTACCCTCAATAAGGTCTCTTTAAAATACAGCCAGCTCTCTTGGGTTCCTTTCCCCCTCATATTAGCCTCCCAGGGAATCCTGCCCATCAGTTCCCTGAGGGAGTCAAAGTCCGCTTTTCTGAAGTCCATGGTTTGTATCCTGCTGTTCTCCTTTCTTCCTTTTGTCAGGATCCTGAACTCGACCATCTCATGGTCACTGCTGCCTAGGTTGCCACCCACTTCTACTTCCCCTACCAAATCTTCCCTGTTTGTGAGCAGCAGGTCAAGAGAAGCACGGCCCCTAGTTGGTTGCTCCAGCACTTGCACCAGGAAATTGTCTGCGACACTCTCCAAAAACTTCCTGGAGTGTTTGTGCTCTGCTGTATTGCTCTTCCAGCAGATGTCAGGGTGATTGAAGTCTCCCATGAGAATCAGGTCCTGTGAACTGGAAACTTTCCCTAGTTGAGTAAAGAAAGCCTCATCTACCTCATCCTCCTGGTCTGGTGGTCTGTAACAGACACTCACCACGACATCATGCTTATTGTTCTTGCTTCTAAGCTTAACCCAGAGACACTCAACTGACTTATCTCCAGTTTCATACTGGAGCTCAGAGCAGTCATAGTGCTCTCTTACATACAGTGCAACTCCTCCACCCTTTCGCCCCTGCCTGTCTTTCCTAAACATTTTATACCCATCCATGACAGTGCTCCAATCGTGAGAGTTATTCCACCAAGTCTCAGTTATTCCAATCATGTCGTAGTTTCTTGACTGTGCCAGGACTTCCAGTTCCTCCTGCTTGTTTCCCAGGCTTCTTGCATTTGTGTACAGGCACTTGAGATAAGTAGCCAATTGGCCTACTTTCACAGTATGAATCACAGTGTCCATCTTGTCTATTTCAACACTAAGCTCTATAGGACAGTGACTGTCTCTTGCTGTGTATTGGTGTAGCTCCCAGAATATTAGGCTCTCTCAGTGCTAGTTATGTGTGGGCTGGGGAGTTTCCAGGGTCCTACGGGAATTGAATGCCCAACTTGCACTGACTTGCAGTGCTCTGAGCACCCAACTCGCTTATACTCCTGCGCTAATCCCAGCTATAATACATGATCTCAGTGCAAAGTAAAAGCTGGATTGCACAGTATTCCCTGACCACAAGGTCTGTCTATTGCTTATTTGTTACTGATCAGTCTCTCTCCCAACCCTTGTTGACTAGGGTCTCCCTGAAGAAGGGGAAATCCTTGAGGCAGAACCTTAAGGAACATGGCTTGCTGGAGGATTTCCTGAGGAAGAACCCTTACAACCTGGCCTCCAAATATTTCCCCAGCCTGAACAATGAATTTGCCACTGAGCCCCTTTCAAACTACATGGACGTGAGTACGGCAGCTCATGTAACTCCCTCTCCTCATCAAAGCTTTTGATTCCTTTACCAGCTGCTGATCTCTCCCTTCTCCCAAAAGTGTCCCAACCCACTCCCGCACCGATGTGTTTCCAACCGAGCACCCACCTTGCTGCTGCCAAGAATCCTCCCCAGCCTCCAGCTGTGATTGGGTGGCATTGAGAAGAGCACTGGGAATGGCACTCCCTGGGTCTATGGGCTCCCCGCATCCCAGCCCACCCTCCCACACACTGAGATTGATGGGAGCAGGGACTAAATAACTCTGCATCAGATGATCTGTGGCTATTGGATGCCATCAGGTGCTAGGAGCCATGCTGGGGACAGTGATGGTGGAGAAAACACCAGCTCAGGCTAAGCTTTTATCAATGGCACTGTAGCCCAGATTCTCAGCTGGGGGAGCTACGCCGGTTTACACCAAATGGAGATCTAGTCCTTGGGTGACAATGGTTCCCTTGCTTTACACTGTTCTTTATCCTGCTTTGGCAGATCGAGTATTATGGAACCATCTCCATCGGCACCCCAGCCCAGGAGTTCTCTGTCCTCTTCGACACCGGCTCCTCCAACCTGTGGGTGCCCTCGGTGTACTGCTCCAGTGCACCCTGCTGTAAGTCACCTGCAATGCCTCTTGCCTTGACATGCCAGCTGGGCAGATTGATTGAAATCAGAGAGATTTAAATCAAAAAGGAATCCTTGACTTAATTTATTTTAATCTTCCTTTGCATTATACTTTTTAGTTACTTTTCTAAAGGAAGTGCTAATCAGGGGGATACAATATGTCAATGCACATTTATTTATGGAATTATATAGCTTAACATAATTTATTCAGATACTTAATTTGCATGTTTTAAAATTATGTTAAAAATGGTGAAGGATGCATTTCTTATTTACTACATAATGATTAATTTTTGATTTGTGTTACACTCTAGATGGAAATTGGAATTCAATTTAAAATGCAAAATCCAGCTTTTTAAAAATTATTAGTTAAACAAAACTACTTGAAATAGTTGTATATATAAGAAAGAAAAATGTATCAAAACATGTTTTGCATTTAAAGTGAACTGATTCATGAAACAAAGGAAGTGTTATCTGTACTCAGTGAATTGAACTGATTGTTTCTGGTCAGCCATGTCCTTCAGGATTTTAGAACTTGTAGAGCTCATCCTCTTGTACCTCATTTTTATTCAGAGATTGGAAGAGGAAAATAAGTGTTCCCACTTTTTCAACTCCCAATCGCTTTCTGAAGTTGTCATGAACTAGTCAGTGAACTGCACTAGTTAATAAATTGACATGAAGAAAGTATTCTCTCTGCATCTGCAGAAGAGGCTACTGCTGTCAAAAGGTAGTTTAGCTTTAGCACTTGAAGAAACTCTGGTTCTTCTTCGAGTGCTTTCTCATGTCGCTCATGCCATGGTATATGAGGCACTGCCGGCCCTACACCCCCTCAGTTCCTTCTTTCCGCTCGTGACAGTTGCTGGAACTAGCCTTGCTCTCAGCAAGTACTATTCCCCTTCTTTGAACTTGTTTGTTATTCTAAGTAGTTTAGTTAGTTAAGTAGTTGTTAAGTGTTGTTAAAAAGAGTAGTTAGAAATAAGAGAAGTCCCTGCGGGGACTTAGAGCGGCTGGACTATGCCCCGGTCGCTGGGATTCAAGCCGTGTGCTTCCTATGGGAAGACCTTCTTGCTCAGCGACCTCCACAACCGCTGCCTTAAGTGCTTGGGGGAGGCACACAGAAAAGAAAAGTGCAAGATCTGCAGGGCTTTTAAACCAAGGACTCAGAAGGACTGAGAGATCCGGTTAAAAGCCTTGCTGATGGAGGCAGCACTCCGCCTGACATCCGGGCTGGCCAACTCAACCTTGGCACCGAGCGTGACCTCAGTGCAGAGTGCACCGCTGGCACCAGCCTCAACTTGGCACTGCACAACATCGCCGACTCTAGCCTCGATTCGGCACCGAGCAACATCACTGGCACCGAGGAGAAAGAAGCAGTGCGCGGAGCACGGACACTCCCCTGTGCCGTTGGTACAGGCAGGGTCGAGTACGGAGATGCACTGGACCCGGCCCATCGAATCTTCTCCGGTGCCTGTATCTCCGATCAGGGAGCCTCCCCTGACTCCTGGGTATTGGAGAGTGCCCCTGCCGACGCCGTCGACACTGGAGGCTTTTCAGGTGGCAAGAGCTTTGTTGGCCTCGTCTATGCCACCTCCGCTCCCCCCTCCGCCGAGGGAGAAGGGGCCGGTGTCACGGGGAAAACCCGCATTGGGTCCCCCTGAAGATGGAGATCCTTGGTATGGGGAGGAAGATCTCCCGCCGGATGGCCACCGGGGTTAGAGCAACGCTCCCCCAGCAGTCGCTCCAGGTTGGCGTTGTCGAGCCGGCCTGCTTTGACTCAGGATGCGGAGTCTCCCTCTTGGCGCCGACGTCAATCCCCGGCACCGGAGGCAGCACAGGCCAGGAGGCGGCACTGGTTGAGGTCTGCCAGGCAGCGCTCGGAGAACTTCTGTCCAAGTTCCCTGGCGCTGAGGAGTTCGCCCGTGCCCACATGGCACAGACCCCAGTCGCTGTCAGAGGACCCGGCACCAAGGAGTTTGCCCACACCAAGGCGGCACAGAACCCAGTCGCCATTGGAGGACCCGGCCCCATGCAGTCCATGACGTGGAACCCGGTCGCCGGAGTCTGGCTCAGCACCGAGGAGCTCGGAGCGGCGCCGACCTCAGTCACTGAAAAGGTCTGCAGGGCTGCACGACAAGCGGCACCGGAAGTCATTGGTACCAAGATGACATTCCGGTACTTCTAGCTCTTTAGAGCTCACCTTTGTTTGTCGTCACCGTTTGAAGCGATGGAGGGAGTCCTCGTCGTCTTCCAGGTCGGAGGCGTTGAGAGGACGGTCCCCGGCATGGAAGGACGTCCGGGACCAAGGACATGCACGACATCGCCGGTCCAGTGACTCGGGGTCTCCCAAGGGGGACAGCCGTTGGGAGAACCGACGCCCCTACAAAGCGTCACAGCCCGTGGCGCAGTCAGCCTTGAGTTGGCCCCAGGGTCAATGGCCCCAGCAACGGCCTTATTGGACCCTATGGGGTATCCAGATGGGGCCGGGACCCCAATCCATCCTGTCATTGGGGATGCAGTCCATGCCTCCAGCACAGGAGAGGGCCCATAGACACCACTCCTCGGACGAGGAGTTGGACCCCATGGAGGGACCCTCAGCAGGTGCAACCCTTTGGCAGGAGGGGGCATGCCCGCAGGACGTGCCTCGGCAGTCCTCTTCCTCCTCACCGGACGAGACAGTCTCCCGGGACCACTCTGTGCCACTGGAGGATTTAAGGGTGCACCAGGAGCTGCTCAAGAGGGTGGCCTCCAACTTGGGGCTGGAGGTGAAAGAGTTAGAAGAGGCCGAAGATAGCTTCTTTAATGTGCTGGCGGCGGCTGCCCCAGCAAGAGTGGCCCTCCCAGTCCATGAAAGGGTCCTTAAAATTTGCCCTGTGGCAAATCCTTTCCTCGGTCGCCCCACGTCAAAAGTGGCTGAAAGAAAGTATTACGTCCCAGCCGAAGGGTTTGAGTATCTGTTCACTCACCCTGCCTGGGAACCCTGGTGGCAGATGCGGCTAACCAGCGTGACAGGCAAGGTCAGCCCGGGTCCACTCTCAAGAACAAAGACAACAAAAAGCTGGATTTGTTTGGGAGAAAGGTTTATTCCATGGCAAGCCCGCAGTTCAGGATTGCCAACCATCAGGCCCTCCTGGGTAGATATAATTTCAACTTGTGGGACTCCCTCAGCCGGTTCGCTGAGGCCCTGCCCCCAGGACCAGGCCGCAGACTTTAACACAATCGTAGAGGAAGGAACCACGGTGGCTAGGGCAGTGCTCCAGACATCCTGTGACGCTGCTGACTCGGCGGGCAGGGCCATAGCCTCCACCATCTCCATGAGAAGGTGCTCGTGGCTGCAATCCTCGGGCCTGTCCCAGGAGGTGCAGCAGGCGATTCAGGACCTCCCCTTTAATGGGTCGGCCCTCTTCTCCGATCAGACCGATGCGAAGCTGCACGGTCTGAAGGACTCCAGGGCCACGCTTTGGTCCCTGGGCCTGTACATGCCCCAGGCTTCCAGGCGTCAGTCACAGCCTCAGGTGCAGCAGCAGCCAAGACCTCTGTCCAGGCCTTTTCAACCCGATAGGAATAGGGATAGGAATAGGAGGTTTAGAAGGAGAAATCAGCCCCCCAGCTTGTCCTCAGCTCCCCAGCATGGGCCCCCCAGGAGGTCGGGCAACCAGAGCAGAAAATTTTGATGGTGCGCCCGAGGGTGGCGCCCCGACTGCTCTCCTGGATCCGCCCTGCCCCTTCCTAAACAGGTTAAGACCCTTCTATCCCGAATGGGCAAAAATCACTTTGGACCTTTGGGTCCTTGGAATAGTCTCAGGGGGATATGCCCTACAGTTTACCTCTACCCCCCCCAACAATCCTCCCCCGCCGTCCCTCTTCAAGGACCCCTCTCACGAGCAACTCCTCTTACAGGAGGTGGACACCCTCCTCAGTCTGGGAGCGGTGGAAATGGTCCCTCAAGGCAAAAGGGGGAAAGGGTTCTATTTGAGATACTTTCTCATCCCCAAGGCAAAGGGTGGTCTGAGACCCATATTAGATCTACATCATCTAAACAAATATGTCAAACGGCTCAGGTTTTGCATGGTCTCCCTAGCCTCCATTATCCCTTCTCTGGATCCAGGAGACTGGTATGCCGCCCTCGATCTCAAGGAAGCATACTTTCATGTGTCTATCCTCCCCAGCCACAGGCGCTTCCTCTGCTTCATGGTGGCTGGCTCCCACTACCAGTTTACAGCCCTGACCTTTGGCCCATCTTCGGCTCCAAGGGTGTTCACCAAGTGCATGGCGGTAGTGGCTGCCCACCTGAGACGAAAGGGTGTGCAAATCTTCCCTTACCTGGATGATTGGCTGGTCAGGGGCAGATCCAGGTCCCAAGTGCAGGAGATCGTGACCCTCACTGGCTCCATGTGCAGCAGGCTAGGACTGCTCATAAACAAGCAAAAGTCCACACGAACCCCAGTGCAACGCATAGAATTCATTGGGGCCACCCTGGACGCTTCCCAGGCCAGAGCCTTCCTGCCTCAGCCACGTTTCGAGGCGATGGTCTCTATCTTCTCCCAGCTGCACCGATGCCCTACGACAACAGCCAGGCACTGCTACAGCTGTTGGGCCACATGGCGGCCTGCACATATGTAGTGAGACTAGCTTGCCTGAGGCTCAGACTGCTTCAGGCGTGGTTGGCCTCGGTATATGTGCCGAGCAGACACCCATTGGACTGGGTAGTCACAGTTCTTAGCCTCCCTGAATTGGTGGCAGACTTCCAGGGCAGTGATGAAGGGTGTTGTGTTCAGGGAGCTGGTCCCGTCGGTCACCCTAATTTCCGACGCTTCAGATGCAGGATGGGGAGCCGACATCAGCGCCAACCTAGGCACTCAGGGGTTCTGGGCGAGGGAGGAGAGGCACCTGCACATCAACGTGAAGGAGCTGAGGGCCATTTGCGTGGCATGCAAGGTGTTCCTCAGTTTCCTGACAGGCAGAGTGGTACAGGTGCTGACAGACAACACCGCAGCTATGTTCTACATAAACAGGCAGGGGGAGCACGTTCCTCAGCCCTCTGCAAGGAAGCTATCCATTTGTGGGACCTTGCCATGAGGCACGATTTCCACTTAACTGCCTCTCACCTCCTGGTTGTTGCACCCGGAGGTGGTGGCTATGATCTTCCAGAAGTGGGGCGTTCCCCAATTGGACCTATTCGCGTTGACCTGGAACACAAAGTGTCCAAGGTTCTGCTTGTTCCAGGGTCGTGAGACCGGGTCGATTTCCGACGCGTTCCTCATTGACTGGACGGGGACCCTCGTGTACACGTTGCTGCCCATTCTGCTCCTGCCCAAGGTTCTGCTGAAAATAAAGAGGGACAGGGTGGACGTTATACTCATTGCTCCGGTCTGGCCGAGACAGCACTGGTTCAGCATGCTGCTGGACCTCTTGATCGCCCCACCTCTGGAGCTCCCGAGGCGACACGACCTTCTCTCCCAGGACCATGGTCGCCTGTTGCACCCGAACCTGGACTCCCTGCACCTCACAGCCTGGAGGCTTTGTGGCTGACGGAGGGAGAGAAAGCCTGTTCGGTGCAGGTCCAACAAATCCTGCTTGGCAGCAGGAAACCCTCCACACAGGTCATGTATCGGGCTAAATGGAAACAATTTACCTTTTGGGTGGAATCCTGGGGCATTCCGCCCAGCCTCTTGCCTGTACAGGCGATCTGGAATACCTGCTCCAGCTAAAGCTCCAGGGTCTGGTGCTGGCCTCGCGGAAGGTTCACCTGGCAGCCATTTTGGCCTTCCATCAGCCACTAGAGGGGAGATCCCTGTTCTCCCATCCCATGTCGGTCAGATTCCTCAAGGGGGTGGAGAGGCTCTATCTGCAGGTACGTGACACGGTGCCTCCCTGGGATCTCAACCTGGTCATCTCGAGACTCATGGGGCCCCCCTTTGAACCCATGGCTTCATGCTGTCTGCTCATGCTTTCATGGAAGGTAGCCTTCCTGGTGGCCATTACCTCAGCTAGGAGGGTCTCTGAGATTAGGGCCTTGACATCAGAACCCCCTTATACAGTATTCTATAAGGATAAGGTGCAGTTGAGGCCACATCCAGCCTTCCTGCCCAAGGTGGTTTCCCAATTTCATTGTAACCAAGATATTTTTCTCCCCATGTTTTTTCCCAAACCGCACGGCTCGGAGGAGGAGAGGAGATGGCATTCGCTGGATGTGAGACGAGCCCTGGCCTTCTACATCGTGCGTACAGAGCCATTCCGGAAATCAACGCAGCTCTTCGTCGCAGTGGCTGACCAGATGAAAGGCTCACCTGTCTCCACCCACGCATCTCCTCGTGGATTACATCTTCCATCAAATTCTGCTATGAGCAGGCAAGGGTGCCGCTTCTGGGAACCATCACAGCACACTCAACCAGAGCTCAAGCTCGTCTACAGCCTTCCTGGAGAGAGTGCCCCTGCAGGATATCTGCAAAGCTGCCACCTGGTCGTCGGTTCACACCTTCACGTCCCACTACGCCATTGTCCAGCAGGCGAGAGAGGATGGGGGATTTGGCAGAGCGGTGCTGAGGGCAGCTCACCGGTAACTCCTACCCACCTCCAAGGTATTGCTTGTCAGTGACCTATAGTGGAATGGACATGAGCAAGCACTCGAAGAAGAAAAGAAGGTTACTTACCAGTAACTGATGTTCTTCGAGATGTATTGCTCATGTCCATTCCACAACCCATCCCCTCCCCTGCCGCTGGAGTTGGCAGAAAGAAGGGACTGAAGGGGCGTAGGGCCGGCAGTGCTTCATATACCGTGGCATGTGTGCGGGGCTCCAAGGGCCACCGAAGCCGGCCCTACGGGAACTGCTAAAGGGAAGAAAGTTCTGGGAACCGTGCACTGTGGCGTGCACTCACCTATAGTGGAATGAACATGAGCAACACATCTCGAAGAACAGCCGTTACTGGTAAGTAACCTTCTTTTCTGTTCCAGCTGCTGAGCCAATGAAATTCCTCCAGTTCTGTTGACTTTCTTTAAAGCCAGAAAATATGCACTGCTTAATAGTAACCTTTTTATGTAATTTAAATGATTTTAGTAGAGTCAAGTTAATTTAGGCCTTCACATATGTTATCATAATGTCAAGGTTCATTTTAAATAGGTTATTTTTAAAAAGAAAAATGTACTGATATTTAAAAAAATCTGATTTTTTTTAATCATCGATTTGTATCCATTCCGGACGCCAGAGAGCAGTAAGTCTCCCTCCATGTACTGCACTGTGTCAGAGCAAGACCAGAAGCTTGATTCACAAAGGGACGTAAGTGTGGCAATGCTGAGCATTGCCATGCATCAGTCTTAGGCACCCTGCCCTGACCAAGGAAATCACAGCCTGACTAGTCACCCAGGCTCACCGTACAACATATGGGGAGAGTTACAAGCATCACTCTGTGACCATCGGACCCTTCTGTACTTGCAGCAAACCACAACCGCTTCAACCCAGCAGACTCCTCCACCTACGAGGCCACCAATGAGAGCCTCTCCATCCAGTATGGCAGTGGCAGCATGACTGGACTCCTGGCCTACGACACCGTCCAGGTAAATCACAAGAAAGCCCCCGGAGCAGAGAAGGTAAAAGATGAGGAGTTACGAAGACAAGACGCATTTGGGAATCCAAAGCAGGAACTCCACTGGGTGTGGACTGGGAGTGGGGGATAGAAAAAGGGAAGAGAAGAGAGTAGAGCCACAGAAAGAGTTGGGAGACACAGAGCAAGCCGGAGATCATCTGCATTGTTGTATCATGCACACTTAGATTCTGTTTTATCCCCGTACACGCAGAATGAATCTGATACATTGACTCATATTGAGGAGGATAGGTTGCACAGCACCATTGCCCCCTACTGTATGGAATCAGAGCTGCTCTGCTGTGTGTCACAGGCCCTATATAGTCAGTGACTAGAGGACTTTCTACTTTGTAGGGCAGGAAGGCTTTTACAGGAAGATCTCAGTTTTCCCTTTCCTGTTGGCATGAAGTGTGTAGTGACTGTGGCATCCAGAACTGGGATAACTGCTAAATCCTAGGTGATCAAAGGGGTTTTATAGGATTGTTGATATATATAATACCCATTGAACCTATTTCCAGTACTGGGGCCTCATTCTGATCTCACACTGGTAATTCCACCCTCTTCAGCTGAACGACTCCACAAAGACTGAGATCAAAGTCAGACCCATTAGCGCCAACCCACATAACCCAGCCATTCACAGGCTGTTTCCATATGTGGGGGAGAGCAGAGCTCAGGACATGGCAGCGTCTGACAACTCCCCACCCAGTAAAACAGCTTCTTCCTTGGTGTAGCATGTGTGTGATTGTCCCCATCCCTCCCCCAAGGTCGGAAGCATCGTGGATACCAAACAGATCTTTGGCCTGAGTGAAACTGAGCCCGGCTCAGCCTTTGAGTACTCTCAATTTGATGGGATCCTGGGTCTGGCCTTCCCCAGCATTGCCTCTTCTGGAGCCACCCCCGTCTTTGACAACATGATGAACGAGGGTTTGGTGTCCCAGGACCTCTTCTCCGTCTACCTGAGCTCGTAAGTCAGGGCTGGAAACAGCCTGTCAGCTGCAATGAAATTCAGGTTCCTATAGTGCCTCTCATACGATGTGATCCCTGCCATGTTTGCATCAAAATTCCCAAAAAGGAGCAACCTCTGGGGTGGAAAGTGGCAGCTGCTCTGTGTTAGTGATGTAAGCTTTTGGGAGCAGAAATTAACACTAGGTTCTCTAATGATTACATTAAAGCATCAGGGGCCTGTCAAGCACTTCCTAGTGCTGCAGCAGGTCATCAGTATAAGACTAGCTTCTGGGGGAAGAGTTCCCCCTAATACGTCTCCACGGCTCAGCACCTTTTAGCACCAGCCTGAACCATCTGCTCAGTATTGACTCAGATTGAAGAGCAGCAACTATTGAGTCACTGACGCCACTGCCTCAAACAGCTGGGCCTTTCTTGGAATCTCCCATCCAGTTTTAGGGCAGACCCAACCATGCTTAGCTTTTGAGCTCTAGCAAGAGACAGCCCAAACTGATATAAACATAGGGGCTGAGGCACACGTCTCATCTAACCATCCTGTCCTTTCTTCGCTACTAGAGGATGATGTGCCCAGCTCTGACCCCACCCAGCACTCCCCAGCTGTGGTCCTCCTCTAGCTGACGATGCATATGCTATTGTCTCGTTAGCTGACCATTCATGTGTCTTCCTTGACCTTCTTCTCTCCCTTCACTAGCAATGAGCAGAGCGGGAGCTTCGTGATGTTTGGTGGCATCGACTCATCTTACTACACTGGGAGCCTCAACTGGATTCCTCTCTCTGCTGAAACTTACTGGCAAATCACCCTGGACAGGTATTGCCCACCCATGGGCCCTTCCCCTTCATCGTGCTGCCTCAGGGAGACAAGCAAAAGGAGATGCGTGGGGGAGCTGGGAGAAGCTCATCTTACAGAGTGTAGACAAAATAAGAGACAAGGGAGCCAGGATCACAACTTCCTTGTACATATAGAAAAGGGGCTCACCAGTGCAGAGGTTAGATCAGTGGTTCCTCACCTCATCTATACCAGGACCCAGAAACGACCCATGCCTCAATAGTGTGGGGGCAGAGGGAGGGCAGCTGGCTCCCACCCCATGCATCGCGTCTGCCAGGACCTCTCTCTCATCCAGCCAGCTCTGTTTAGCAATTAAGGAAAAGGCAGGGTAATCACAACCCCCTGACATCTGTTCGTGACTCCCAGGTTAGATCGGCCACAGTCCCAGAAGGCTGTAAGACAAGGAGCGGGGGACAGTACCCAAGTAAGGAGAAGTCTAGACTGAAACACGAAGGGAAAGTTCTTGGCAGTCGTACCAAGGGGCGGTGGGAGCTCCACCCTGCAGGCCTCTCACCAGTGGCGTGTGGGCCAAGTGGGAATGAGATTGGGAGTGTTCCTGGGGACGTTCCCCTGACTCTCTCTCTCTTCCAGCATCACCATGAATGGTGAGGCCATCGCTTGCTCTGGTGGCTGCCAGGCTATCATTGACACCGGCACTTCCCTGCTGGCTGGGCCCTCTACTGGCATCTCCAACATTGAGTCCGCCATCGGTGTCAGCGATGGCACGGTAAGGGCGGGGAGCAGGGACGGATACTTCTAGAGGTGTCTGCTACACACAGATGTGATGCGCCATCTCGCCCGATGGAGAGCCTAGTGTCCGAGACACATTTAACCTTTCCTCCGTGTGTTGCCTTCCTCCCTGCAGATCAGCTGCAGTGACGTGAGCAGCCTGCCCAACATCGTCTTCACCATCAACGGTATCGAGTTCCCTGTGCCCGCCAGTGCCTACATCCTCGAGGTGAGCGTCCCACTCAGAAAGCTGCCTCGTGGCCTCTTGGCGAGGGCTTCTGCCTGAGGCCATTGCACTGTGCGTGCTGGCAACCGCCCCCTCTGCAGCCGGCATGAGGCTGCAGGAGCATCACTGAGATGGAGCCCAGAGTCTGTCCCGAGTATGAGAGTGGGGCGTCAGAGAGCTCTTCCCCCTAGAGGATCCATGGGGAGGAATGGTCAAGATCAGGGCAGGCCCCCAGTGAAAGTGACATACAGGAAGAGCAGAGAGGCAGCCTGGAGAGCTGGCCACGGCAGGAAATCACCAGTGCAGGGGTCTTACTGGGCTAGGAGAGGGCTTAAATAAGCAGCTACCCCTACTAGGAGGTTCGCTCAGGAGAGATCACTGCCTCGCACTGCAGGGTATAGGTATGGGCATGGGCATGGGCATCAGGAAGAAGTTTTTGTCCCCCATGATAAATGTTTGCTCACCTCTATGGAGGAACAGGTAAGGTGCTTTAACAGCACACAGCAACATCAACTGGTAGTTGAGGAGAGGCGGTGGAGAAGCCCAAATCCACTTATATTCACTGTAGGATTTCTGGTGGCAGAATATAATCGCTCCCTTTGGAATCTAGACAGGGCCCTGGAGAGAGAAGCCTTCGCTTCCCCAAGGGATGGGTCATGAACAGAAGTGTTGGGGTCCTTGCTTTCCTTCCTATTTGAGTGGCTGCAACCCTTAGCCTCAGGCTGAGGCATGGGGCTGTACAAAGGTAGTTAGGCATCTAAATAGCTCCAAGCATTGGAGACTAACTCACCAGTGCCACTCTCTGCAGCCCATAGAGGTCTCCCATCAAAGCCCTGACCCTGTAGAATGCTTCTTAGGTTGGTGGTGCTGAGATCCCAGCTGAAGAGGGTACAGGTGCAGGCAAATGCAGGCCTGATGGTAACTCAAGAGGTCATTCAAGTTCCTGCCCAATAAATACCATGTCCTATTTTCCCCTGGCACAGGAGAACGGCTATTGTTCCGCTGGCTTTGAAAGCATCGACCTCCCCACCTCTTCTGGAGAGCTCTGGATCCTTGGAGATGTCTTCATCAGCCAGTACTATGTTGTCTTTGACAGGGCCAATAACCAGGTGGCCCTGGCCTCTGTGGCATGAACACAGCACCATCCCCAGGACACTACCATAGAACGCTGACCCCGGACAGTCTCTGTTTTCTAGAGCCCCAACAACGTGTATCGATCTAATTATGCTTACCCCACACTCACTCTCTCTTCTGTAATCTTATCCACAGTAGAATAAAGGAATATAAGAGCATTTGAGTGAATTGTTTCTCATTGATTGGGTGAATGACTCAGAGTCCACTATTGGGAGGAGGGAGATATATCTTCTGCCAGTGCCACTCAGTCCTGACCGGAAGCCACCACTGCTATTGCAGTCTTGCTACATGCCATCTGCGCCTCTGCCAATGCTCCTCATTCCTGACCTGTTTGATTCGGTTACTTCCAAGAGTAACTTGTGAAATGGCTTTCTGGGCGTGAGCCATGCAATCAAACCCTGCTGTCTTAAGGAGGGCAGGACTATTAATTGCTTATCACAGCAGGTCCTGTTTATCCCACACTGGGCCTGGAAGGTGGTGAGGTCTGGCTCTGTAGCCTAAAGACCTGACCTCGGTCCTCCCCTGCAGTTTCCTGTTGAGCTATTTGCACTGTAGCTCCCCATCCTACAGATTTTACATATATAAACCACGATTAGCATACTCATACATTCACACACACATAACTATACTAGCTTATGCTATGCTATACAATAATTAAATCTAACAGGCTTACTCTATCTGGTGATTTGCTACACTGTGTCTCCCACTGCTGCCGCTTTGGCTGCTTCAGCTTTTACACCTGGTTGCTTTTCTCCGCTTTTCTTTGCTCTACTCCCAACTTTTCTCTCTCATGGCCGGTTCTCCTGATCTTTCTTCTCTGAACTGTTTTAACCATCTGGCTTCTTCTAATATCCTGGCGGAACTTTATACATATACATGTATATTTTACTTTACACATTCATTCATAATTTTTACTACATATTCACTCATGCTCACTGTCAGTTATTTACCTCAGATTTATGATCTACTGGCTGCTCAGACATATCATGTGACCTGAAGCTTCCAATTGTATGTGGTCTACCTAGCTTCCAGTGGTGGAGTGACTTTTGCTTATTAAAAAATGGAGGTCAGGAATACAAATGGAGTCTGGGAAATTTCTCTGGAATCAGTCCCCTCCTTGATGGTTTGATAATATTTATATATATATAACCATCACATTTTCTGTTTCAATTCTTATGTTGCTAGGTTCTCTGACATGAAAACACACTTTTCCTTTTATGTCTTCAATCACTGCTTATTCTCCTTGCTGACATCTCATAGCCCATGGCATATTATTTTAAGTGTGCATAGAGCGTGTGCTACCAGTTGCATTTTGTTTACCCAAAATTAATTAGAGTTAATTAGAGTTTGACTGATTTTAATTCCTAATTTATTATTCAAAGCATTAGCCCAAACCTTTTGTTTTAAGGTTTCTGTTCCTGTTGCCTCTGAGACAACGCTTAACCTGTTTTTTAAAGCTTCCCCTTTCATTCCACTTACTATACTTGTACCAGTTGCAATTGCTCCTAACATAATTTCTGTATCTCTTTGTTTCCTTTTACTACTTATTTCCCTGTGTTTCCACCACACCTGAGATATTTTACATTGATTTATAATAAATGAGATACAATTAGGATAACAAACTGCAACTGAGGAATTTTTGAAGTTGACATTTACTTTGGTTAATGACAGGGTCGTGTTCAATAAAGCTAGATAGGTTTGATCTACTTTAATTTTGAAAGGGCCTGATTGCATTATGGTAAATCTTATATTTCTAACTTTTTAGGCATAGGTATATTCAGGGTGGTAGGGGAAGACTGGATCCTGTGAGATTTTCAGGCTTTGTAGTACTAAGAATAATTACCATTTGGGCTAATATCTTGGACTAGGATTATCTCTAGCCAGCAAGTTAAAATTGAGTCTGATTTATTGAGTGTGAAACTTTTCCCCATGAATTTAATATACTGTGATGACTTGCCAAGAACACTTTTGTCCATTGTGCACTTGGCTAGAGCACTATTAGAAGCATTACAAATTACAGGGTGGGTCTCTTTGATCTTTTTGGTAGATGGTACATTCTCTGAATTCACACCAATACACCAGGATCCAGCAAACACAAATGCCAAGACCACCCAACATGAATAAGACTTCATCTTCTACCATTTGGATTGCAGTTGTTTTCTGTAAACTAAAGAACAAAACCTCTTTCTGCCCTCTATAGTAGGGAGTCTCATTTTACATTGAATAAAAACAACAAAGTTTCCAATTCTTCTTTTATAATAAAACACTCTTATTTTAATGGAACAAAATTTTAACAAATTAAAAGACTTTGTTCTTTTCTTTTTCCCTTAGACAAAAATAATAATAATTAATAGTAAATAACAATAACAAAGGCAATAACAATGCTCCTTTTCATGGAATCTCCCATATCATCCTGTTTACTCAGTCAAACATGGCACTCAACTGTGTGATAATATCTATGCCAATTATCCCTCTTCCTATCATTTCCATCACACAAATTTGTCATCTAAGCTCCTTTCTCCTTACCTAGAAGTTTATAAATTTGCTGATTGGGACTGTGCTTTTTCCTCCAGTAAATCCCCATATTTCCTTTGTAAATATTAGAGGTTCAAATATCTTTTGCTCATTGGAATTCATATTTAGGATGGAAGTAGTAACTCCAGTGCCAAGTAAACATATTTGAATGAACCTCTCATCCTTTACACACATACAGACCCATGGTTTTTTCTGTCAATCTGTTAGCAGTCTTACTATTATTTCAGGGCATTGCACTGGGCCAGGGGATTTTTCCACTGGAGCATCCAATCTACTATGGCTCTTAAGAACTACTCAGAGACTGTAAAAATAGTTACTACTTTATCTATAGGTGTATTTTCTAATGCTACTGCTATTGCTACAATTTCAGCTGCTTATGCTGAATGAGGTACACACTGTTACTTAAAAACAATCTCATCAGATACCCTTGCTGCAGCATATCTTGTATAAGGCTTTCCTTCATTATAGTAACTAGACCCATCCACAAACCAAATTACATCTACTTTTTCTGCTATGTCCCCTATCACTGCTCCACCTTGGAATAATAAGGGTTTCTCTGGAGGAATTTCAGTCAGGGGGCATTTGTGCTGTTCTCCTTTAATCATTAGGCCATAAGGGACTGGGGATAAAACTGGCACCGTGTCCATATTTACATTTTTCTTTAATAATGCCAGTGTCCATTTAACTAACCAGGGACTAGAAACATGACCATTATTAATCTCTCCTGTCAGCACTTGCTTCACTGGACAATGAGAGGTTTTAAGCAGCACTGGGGCTAATTGTAGAAAATATTCCCAATGTTGTAAAACCCAAATTAGTGCCAACACTTCTTTTTCACATGGAGTAAATTTTCCTTCCACCCCATTTAAAAGATTAGCAGCATATGCTACCCATTGAAGCCCCATTCCAGGATCCTGATGAAGCACTGCACTCAGACCTATATTTGTGGTAGGTAAGTGAAGCAAAAAGGGTTGTCCTATCTTTGGATAAAATAATGCTGGGGCTTGTGCTAGGGCTTGCTTTAAGTGTATAATGTTACCCACTGCTCTAATCCCCATTTCCACTCACTTCCTTTTTGAGCAATTTGTACAATGGAGCAGCTTTTTCTGCATAGCCCTCAATAAAATCCCTAGAGAAATTAGTCATACCCCCAAAAAAGATCTTAAGGTGGAAACATATGTGGGATCTAGCAATGTTTGCAGTAATTCCACTCTCTGTTCATCTGGTGACCTCCAAGGTAACTCCTAAGTAATTTACCTGATTCTGACACATATCAGCCTTCCCTGGACTAACTTTAAATCCATTCTCTTTTATTTTCTGCAAGACCTGATTTAATATTTCCATATTTTCCTCCTTAGTTTTGGTACTGATAAGGATATCATCTACATCGGAGATAATGCTATCCCTATTAGGCATTACATCCCAGATCCATGGGCTCTGGGTGTTGTAGGGCTCTGGCTTAGCCTTCCCAAACTCCAGGCATGGCCCCATCCCTCCTGCTGTGTCTGTCCCAGGCACTACAGCAGCAGCTTCCTGCCTGCTCAGCCTCCTGCAAACAAGGTGGGGGCTGGAGGGGGGCGAGCCAGCCGTTGGTCTGGGCTGCTCAGCTGGTGCTCTGAGGCTGCTGGCAGATGCTGGGGCCTCCTGGTGGTGATTCATGGTGGCTGGGGCCATGAGTAGCTGGTGTTCTGGGGCAGCTGGGGCCACTAGTGGGTGAAGGGACCACACTGGTGCTGGTGCTCCGGGGTGGCTGGGGCCACGCAGCTGGGGCTGGGGACAGCTGGGGCCACCTGGTTGGTGCTCCAGGGCGGCTGGGGCCACGCATGGCTCAGACCGCCCAGCTGGAGCTGATGGCCAGGACTCAGGGTGGCTGAGGCCACGTGCAGTTGGGGGGTGCCAGGGCCACTCTGTCGGGACTCGGGGTGGCCCGGCTCTGGAGTGAGGCATGGCTCCTCCAGCTGCAATAGGGAGGAGCTCCAGGCGGGGGCAAGGGAGAAGGTGGGAGGGACATGGCCTCAAGTGGAAGGGGCGGGGCCATGGGATAGCCTCCCCTAATGGGCGGTTCACTGGGTGCCCATGCCCACAACCTATTTACATGCATATGGCAAATAGTTGGGCTATTATGAAAGCTTTGTGGGGTTCTGGTGAATACAAACTGTCATCCCTGAAATATAAATGCAAAATTATACCATGAATCCTGTTGCAGGGGAATGGCAAAGAAAACATTTAATATGTCCAGGACTGTAAGCCATTGAACTCATCCTGCTATGGATGGTATTACCTCCAGATACTTTTCTACTTTTGGGGCAGTCATGGGCGTCACTTTGTTAAGTTGTCTAAAATCAACTGTTAACCTCCAAGTTTTTTCATCTGCATTTAGAACAGGCCAAATAGCTGCATTATTTGTGCTCTGCTATGCCACTCTGACTCCCTGATCTAGGAGTTCCTGTATAGTTTTAGTTAAGCTGGCTTCTGCTTCCTTAGGGTACTTATACTGTTTTTGAGGTGGAGGGTCTAGTCCAGTAATAAGAACTTCTGCATCAATTTTTCCACACTCAATTTTGGTAGCAGCCCAAACTTCCCTGTGCTTTGGGCTATTTCTAATATTTCTACAGGCCATTTCGGCCGTTTTACTTTTTCAGCACCCTTAGAGGCAGCTAGCCAACACCCAGCTTCAACAATAATTGGTTTTTCTATAGGATCTGTTTGATCTGGGGGCATTTCCCACAATAAGTTGTTTACTAAATCAACTATTACTTGGAGATCTTCTAACATATTCATTCCTATGATGCCCTTACCATCTAAATTCATTAGACCAAATTGTCCTAGTCCTTGCCCAGGTGAAACTGGATTGATGACTAAATGGAACTTTACTTTCTGCCTCATTAAATCCCTGTAACATTTTTACTGTTGTGGAGGGGGGTCCAAACAAATTTTGGTTCCTAGTACGAATTAATGAATACATGGCTCCTGTATCTGATACTATCTTTAGTCCAAGTGCTCCATTATTGAACACCGCGTATGCTGGGGTCTTCCCCAGGTGTCTTGTTCTAAACGAGCCATTATGCCAGCAGAATTTTGTGCTGTCACTCGGGAAATAGGGGGCACCCGGCCTGCCTACACTATTTTCTTAGGGCCCAAGGGAACTGTGGGGAAAGCTCTCTCATGAGATGCCAATCTTTGAAGCAGCTCTGCAAAGGATAATTTGTCAATTTGGTCCCTATTTTTTACTTTACACATTCATTTATAATTTATTTACTACACATTCATTCATGCTCACTGCCAGTTGTTTACTTCAGAGTTATGATCTACTGGCTTCTCAGACATATCATGTGACCTGCAGCTTCCAATCATATGTGGCCTATAGCTTCTGATGCTGATGTGACTTTTGCTTTTTCAAAAATGGAGGTCAGGAATACAAAATGGAGCCTGGGGCATTTCTCTGGTATCACCTGCTCTGATTCACGGTTTCTGACTGACAGAGCAGTTATGGTCCAAGCCAGCGCCCAGTAAAGACTCCCATTGACTCCAAAGAGCTTTGGATCAGGCCCTTAGTGCACTGAAGATCATCTCCTGGCCTTCACTTTAGTGCTAGTCCATACAATGGGGCAAGCCCACGGCTGGTTCCCTGACAGGGCTGAGGTGTGCTAGGGTGCTGAAAATGACTTAGTCTTTAGTGCTCCTCACCAATAAAAATGTGGAGAGCTAGGGCCAGCAGGAGCTCTGGGTCTATGGAGGGGCTGTTATGTGCTAAGGGGCTGTTAAAACCGGGGCAGACTCAGTCAGAGCCAAGGCCCGGCTAGCTCAATTTCCTGTCTCCAGCACCAACTGCTTCAGAGGAAACCCCGGCGTGACAAATTAGGGAATAACTACCCATGACCTAAACCAGGGGCAGCCAGAGTCCCACTCTGTAGCCACCAAGCAAGGGGCAAGGAGTAGCTAGAGCAAGGCACCCAGGGAAGGGCTGCAGCCCATGGATCTCACAAACCACAATGATAAATCTAAGTTGCTTGGTCCAAGGACCTTCACCCAGCTCTGTGTAGAGGAGTTTTCTAAGCACGTGGCTTGCTGGGGAAGCCAGTATAAAAAGGTGCAACTTTGTTTAGACCAGAAGTGGTTCCACTCACTAACGGGAACAGACCTTGGAAAAAGACCTTTGTGCATCTTTCCAGGTAAGTCTGTTTAGCTCCTTTGGAAAGAGTCATTGTCTCTCTGCTGTCCCTAGACGTGCTGGTTTGTATTCAGATACAGCAAACAAGGCTGGAGCGAGAAAGTGGGGGATATAGCTAAGTCTTTGTGGTTACCAGCTGTTCTAACAGGGCAGGGCTCACTTTGTAACACAGGGGATAGTATTGTTTGATTCAAAAGCTGATGGCTTGTTTTAGTTTGAGGCCTTCTACGCCTAGACAAGTTACAACAAACTGCAGTGTAGGACGAATAATCTCATGGCTCCTCCCATTATGGCCTATGGTTGAGGCACTGGACTGAGACTCAGGACACCATGGTTCAATTCCTAGCTGTGCCACAAACTCCATGTGGGACCTTGGGCAAGTCACATCCCCTCTCTGTGCCATGCTCCAGACATGCACCTGCCTGGAGTACACAGGAGATATGAGATTGCCTGGAAATGTGGGGAGACGAGGCTGTGCAGGAACAGCTCCGAACCAGCTGTAGAAACGTTGACATCTATGAGCAGATTGCATGGGGGATGCTGAAGAAGAGCTATGATTGCCAGATTAACCTCTGATTGCCAGAAGTTGGGAGTGGACAACAGGGGATGGATCACTTGATGACTACCTGTTCTGTTCATTCTCTCTGAATAACCTGGCACTGGCCACTGTTGGAAGAAGGACACGGGGCTAGATAGACCATTGGTCTGACCCAGTATGGCCGTTCTTATGTTCTATGACAGGGATCAGCAGCAGTCCTGTGTGAAAGCCAAAGAACTGCGGCAGGCATATACCACAAAGCCAGGGGGGTCAGCAATCTGGTGCTGAGCTGCTGACCTGCTGCTTTTACAAAGAGCTGCATGACATACTTGAGGGAGACAACACCACAACTCTGCACACCACCATGGATACGTTGGAGGAGCCTGAACCACAGGTGCCTGCCATGAACAGTGAGACGGAGGAGGTATTCGAGGGAGAGGCTGCGGGACAGGTGATGGGAGTTCCAGTTATGCTACAAGCCAGGAACTGTTTTTGACTCCAAAGCAGTCCTGCCGGTCCCTGCAGTTGAGCATGGGCAAGCCCAAAGCAGGGGGAGTAACCTTGGAAAGTGTGTAAATGAATTTCTCATTACAGTTATGATTCCCCCAACTTATCAGGACACTGCTATAAAATTTTCATTCATTTACGGAGACTAGCAGAGGTAGTGGTACAACTAAGAGAGGTAGAGTTATCTGCTTTTCATTCTCCTTTAAAGTTAGGCGGACTGGGCCATGCAAAGCAGTTTGTTTATGTATACAGGGATGTCCTTTGAATCTTTCTGTGAGATCTTGATGAAACTTCCATGGAGTTCCAAAAGTTTTTAGGGAGGGCAGCCTTATTTCTTCCTCCACAGTAGGTCACTTACCCATGCCATTCAGTGATAACTTTAGCAGAGATCATTGCCTTAAACAGGCTAGCAGCCTGGGTAACTTTGGCACAACAGCAGCAGCTGTGCTCTTTCTGCCTTGCCAGTATTCAGTCCCTATGCCCCATACTCAGTTTCATGCATCCCAACAATTCCCACCTCATTTCCCTCACCACTGGTGGCTCATATTATTCACTGTGGCTGGTGCTGTTAGTTGTACCTTGATCAAGCACTGTGAAGCAGAAGAGCCAATAAGCATGTCTTGTTTAACACTTTAGGGGAGCAAGGGAAGGGGGGATTTCTCAATCTGAGGTTTTGCTTTCTGTACATACGATACTGACAATGGCACCTCTGTATGTTTTACCAGTAGTTGCAGCCATTGTGGCCTCGAGGGATACCCTCTCCAGCCTCCGTACCAGCAGAACAACACCCAAATAAGGAGGAAAAGAAAAAAAAGGGTGCAGGAGGACATGTTCTTTGAAATCCTGCAAGCCAGTGCTGCATCAGACCTTGAACACAGGGCCTGGAGACTGAACACTGTAGACAGCCTGGAGAAGAAATGAGTGGAAAGGAGAAAAGCTCAGGAGTTCCAGCAGGAAAAGGAGAGGGAGATGTACCAGAACATCATGGAGCTTCTCCGTCAGTAAACACAGATGCTGCAGAGTCTTATGGACCTCCATATTTAGCAATCCTGAGCTCTACTGGAGTTGGTGGAGAACTGCAGCATAACGCCTCCCTGCACCCCACTCGGCATTCCATATGGCATCAAGGCCAATATCGTGGGAAAGCACGGACAACCACAGATTCCCATATGCTGACTACGGTTCATTTCCGTGTAGCTACAATGGACATCAATGTTCTTTTCCCTTCTTTATTTATTCAGGTTCCAAAAATGTTTAAGTTAAAATGTATTTACTGTTACTTTCTTCAGATTGTTTATTTGGTGCTGTTTTTGTAACTGAATAAAACTTTTTTTTGGAAAGTGATTCATCTTTATTAATTTACAACACATGGTATATAATGCCCACTGGCAGTAAAAGTAATGGTCTTGTACACTCACAATCCATAGGTTCAGTGGCAAACAGTGCAGTCGTCATAAATGTACAGCAAGCATCCCAACATTATTAGCTGCACTGGCAGTGATATATGCACGGATGTGCAGCAAACATCACACAATTCCTAACAGTCCCCCCAAGCTGCAGTGCCAGGCTGAGCACAGTACACCACAGCACATTACTGTGGTTCTCTGTGAAAATGCTCTTTCAAAGCCTCCCTAAGCCATATAGCTCCTTGCTGAGCTCCTCTGATGGCCCTTGTCTCTGGCTGTTCCAACTCGACAGACAGCTGCTCCACCTCCATCCTGCACTCCAGTGGCAAGTCTCTCCCTTTGCTTCACAAATATTATGCAGGACACAACAATCAGTGTGACAGGGAGAACTAGGCCCAAAGGCCCCCTGCTGGTGGATTCACCGTCCTGCCACACTTGTCCCAAGTGAGGAGCAGAGAAGTCCTCCAAGCAGGTTAAAGTGGCTGCAGGGGAAGCAGCCAATGAGTAGCCAGAAGGGCCCTATAAAAAGTAGCAGCAGAGCCAGAGACAAGCAGTTCCTTGCAGGAGCTGAAGGTGTGTGTTTGTCTGACTGACTGACTGAGGGAGCAACCAGAAGGACTTTGAACAGGCAGTTTGGGCAGGAGCTAGGGAGAGCAAGGACTTCTGTGCCAGTTGCTGGAACTGCACAAAGAAAAGGCCCTGAGGTAAGGGTGAAGACAGTGTGGGGCTGTAGGGAAGTGGCCCAGGGAATTTGAGCAGTGGCATAACTTAAGAAAAGGCACATGTCCGATGGCTACTATTTAGAGGGTCCCTGGGCTGGGACTTGGAGTAGATGGTGGGCTTGTGTCCATCTCCCTCTCCCACCAGCCATAGAGGAAGTGGCCTGGACTTTGATATATTCCAGAAGGAAAACTGAATGCTTTTAGAGGCCTGGCTGGAAAGCGGGGACCAGAAAAGCCAAAGCAGGTGAAGAGGGTCTGGGGAGAGAGGACTGAGGATATAACCACATACCAGGGCTGGGACTATTAAGGGACTGAACCCAGGGAGGACTGCAGCACGTTTGGAGAATGTGCCCTGGGGTTTGTTTATCCATATATAGACTGTGTGGGGCTTGGACAGACGGCTGAGCCACCGAAGACCCACTCCAATTAGAGAAAGAAAGTCCAGACACATACACTCGGACTAAGGGGTGCTCATGAGAGGTGAGTGCACCCCATTACAGACAGCTATAACCATTGGGATATTTTTCACACTGAGATCCAATCTGGTGAGTCAGCAAATGCCAGCACCCCTTCAGCCTACCAAAAGCACATTCAGCTGTCATTCTGCACCTGCAAAGCCTGTAGTTGAACCTCTCCTAGGTGTTGCTGAGGTAGCTAGTGTATGGCTTCATAACACAGGGGAGCAAGGGGTAGGCAGGATCCTCCAGGACTGCTATTGGCATTTCATCACTGCCAATGATAATCTGCTGGTCAGGAAAGAATGTCCCTGCTTGTAACTTTCTGAACTGTCATGTATTCTTAAAGATGTGAGTGTCATGCATTTTCCCTTACCAGACAATTTTGATGTCAGTGAAGCGTCCCTGGTGATCCACCAGCGTTTGCATAACTATGGAAAAGTAGCTCTTTCTATTGATGTACTCTGTGGCAACGTGCTCTGGGGCCAAAATAGGGGCGTGCGTGCTGTCTATTGCTCCACTGCAGTTTGGGAACCCCATAACTGCAAAGCCATCCACTATGTCCTGAACATTGTCAAAAGTCACAGTCCTGCATACCAGGAGACTATTAATGGCCTTGCACACTTGCTTGACTATGACTCACACATTGGATTTTTCAACTCCAAAATGACTTCCAATGGTAGCAATCCAGCATTGCAGATTTCCACAGTATGATCACCACTTGCTTCTCTACTGTCTGTGCAGCTCTCAGTTTGGTGTCCCTGCACTGGATTGCTAGAGTCAACTCGGCACACAGATCCAAGAATACTTCCTGGTGCATCAAAAAGTTCTGCAGCCACTGCTCATCATCCCAAACCTGCATTATGATGTGATCCTACCACTCAGTGCTTGTTTCTCAGGCCCAGAAGCGGCACTCCACCATCTGCAGCTGCTCTGTGAACACCACCAACAACTATGACTTGGTTTGCACTACATCCCACAGCAATCTGTCCTCCAAGAAATTGTCATGTTTGCAATGGTTCTTCTTGCGGCTCTGCAAATATCGGAGGATCATGCATTCTGTGCTTGCAACACTATGACCTCTTGCTCCCAGTCACTCGTGAGTGACTGATCTATGCCCTATCAAAACTACCCAAAAGACAGCATGCTGAACGCTGGCAGGTTGTTCACTGGAATACCTAGCTATGGTGCACTGCCCTGTAGATTGATGCAAGCACTCCTTGTGATTACGAGCGGCGCTGATGCAAGAAGCCACGTATGCATGAGTACCAACAATGTACTAACTGCAGCAACTGTATGCCGATGTAACTAGTGTTATCATGACTTTGTAGTGTGGATGTGGCCTGACACATTTTTCCAAAATAGTTGTTTTTACTGTCTGAGATAGCACACACCACTCGTTCTGGGTGCCTTTGTATTCTGATTGCCTCTACCTTCATTGCAAACAAATCTGGTCTCTACCATGTTTACTCTGGTAGTCTTTCTTTATACCTTAGCATGCAATTGAAATTAGATTGGCTTCAGTCCTTTCCACTTTCATTTAGGAAGCAGAGTTTTCACTGGCTATGCAAACATTTACTGTTCTTTGCAAAGTGAAGTCCATTTCATGCAATAACATTTATTTGTCCTGGTTATCTGCTATGCCAAAAATAAATCAGTCTATTAGTCCATTTGGTTCCTGTTCAAATTCACTTGACCTCATGTTATATAACTGTTAATGGCCTCACATGGTGGCTTGTTCCTTGCAGAGAAAATGTGCCTTTCCTAAATTAACACATTTGCATGAATCACAGTATTCCTGCCTGGAATGTTTGTATAACTTTGTCAACAGTTTAGTCTCCTTGATGTTCCCATTTTGGAGATTTTCACTGCTACTGGGCCTGCCATATATAACAACATAGAGGGTTTCACCCTTTCTTGTCAACACCCCTTGCTTCCATGAGAATTTGGGAACAATGTCACCACCACTGTGTGTTTTCTGCCAGTTTACCTTGGAAATGAGTACAAGGGGGCTTCATTCACTCCATTTCTTGCCAAGGAGTTAACTTGGAGTTGTTAAGGGTCTAACACAGTGATTGTGGGAATAAACTGATCTTTATTTTCTGGCTCATCAGACAATCTGGGTTAACCAAGGTTATACCTATGGTTGTCACATGGCAGAGGCTGATATTCAAGGCGTGTAGTGGTTACTGTTTTCATTTATTTATATTGCAATAGTATCTAGAAGCACGTCAGGGATCAGGATGCCAATATTCTGGCACTGTATACCCACCAAATCTCTATCTAATTCCATGCCTTCTGTATCTTTACTCTCCAACTGCATCTACATGCTCATTGTGCTTATTTTGCCAGAGTGCAGTCTCCTTTGCTATTCATCTTTATTACTTACAGGACACATTCCTGCCAGATCCAGTCCAATAGGAATACATTTTATTGCGCACAGAGGCATAGAACAAAGATGTGCTAGTCCTTGCAAGATGAGTTGTGTATTAAGTAATGTGGCTTCACAGAGGGCCTCAGTGCTCTGCACAGGAAGAGAAGGCTGGCTCTGAAGAAGATCCCAGCATTGCAGGAGACAAAAGCCTTGCCTCCACTGGAGTTTTGGCCCAATTTTGGCCATCAGAGTAGCTGCAGCAGTGCAAAACCCTAGTGTAGACTAGCAAAACTGCTATTTGTACTGATGGAGCTGACCCTGGACCACTTATAGCTGTACCCAGAACAAATCCCCACAGACACTGATATAAAGATGGGG
The DNA here is from genome assembly GCF_026122565.2 of Emydura macquarii macquarii. NCBI lineage: Eukaryota > Metazoa > Chordata > Testudines > Chelidae > Emydura > Emydura macquarii. Next base: position 1,152,012 of record NW_027130807.1, read on the forward strand.
AGTGAAGAGAGTGACAGGAAAGCAGTAGCTGGATCTATTATGATTCAATTGTGCAGTGAGTCAGTTAACGGGGGAAGCAATTATATGGTGAATCAATAATGATCTGTAGCAATAATGCAAGCACTCAATAACATGAAACCATTATGTAGTGAATCCAATAAGGAAAGATTCAATTGTACAACAAATCAATCATGCAGAGGGCAGTCAAGGGAATGGGGGCAACAACCAGCCAGTCGGGGAGCTGATGCTACCAGGTCTAGATGATCAGGGGCTGTGTCAACAGCTAAATAAAGTTTTAAAGACATCACTGAGTCTGGAGCTGGTTGGATGCCCAGTTCCTCCAGGTCAGCAGGGTGAAGATAGCACTGGCATGGTGATGCCATGGAAGAAGTGGTAGTGAGGGCCTACAGGTGTCTCATCAGCAACAACCCCACAATTGGGAGCATCTGGAAACCATGAAAACTAAATCCACCCCCACCCTGCCCCAAAAAACCCCCAACCAACCAATCAACAACCCCAGAAAAACATTAAATGAAATCTGAATCACAGGGTCCCTATTTCCCCAGATAGTTTTAACCACATCTCCCAAAATCCAGATGAGGAGGTGGAGCTGGAGGCAGAGGTACTGTTCCCAGCTCCCTTTGCTTCTGCTGAGTGAACAGGAAAGATCTGGGCCATGGGGCAGAAGTCTGTTAGACACCTGCTGCGCTCTCACAGCTGGTACCAAGTGTTTCCCAAACAGCTCCTGCCTGCAGGCCTGTTCCCTGTGGGGAAATGCCACAGCAAGGATCGCATCCAGCAGAGCCCCTGGCGGCGGCGGCGGCTTGGCGCTGCATGGGCTGTGGTTATCTCGGCACGACGGCAGTTCTCACCGTGCTCACCCTCGCCAGGCAGGGACCGTCAGGGACCGAATGAACTCTTCCTGTGCCAAGGCGAGGCCAAGCCCGGGAGTTGATAACACAGTGAGATGGCCAAGGCCCAGGAGGGCTGTGGTCCAGGCAGGAGCCATGGGCAGGGCCTAGTGCTTGGGGCAAGGCAGGAGATGGGGGAAGGGTCTTTGTCCCCCCCCCAAAAAAATGTGCTTGTCCCCATGGTTCTAGAACCCTGGGCTCTGCCCCCCCCCGGCACGTGCTAGCAGCCGGGCCAGGCCTAGCACGATTCCCTCAGATGCCCAGACTCGGGGGTGGGACTAAGGAGGCTGCAGCCCAACCCCGCCTCCCAGGCTCAGCTGCCTGCCGCCCCTCCCCGCCCCGCCCCCTCTGCAGCCTCGCTTTGGAGCAAAGATGGCGCGCGCGGTGAGCGCTCTATCCTAGCCCAGGCCGGATGCTGGATCGTACCATCCTCCTTCTCACCCACGCAGCGTCGATCATTCCCACCTCCCCCCCCCGCACCCCACCCGCAATGGTGAGTCTCACTTCCGGGCAAGGACAGGAAGCCGGAAGTATGTGGCAGTGGGGGATTCCCGGTTCCTCACAGGTGAGTCTCTTGGTGATTATCGGCTCTTTATCGCTTAACCCTTTCCCGGGCCAGGTCTCGCGAGAGGCAGTGGGGAGGGCCACTCCCTTCTTCCCCTTCCTCCCCCTCCCCCCTCCCCCTGCAGTGGTGACCGAGGCAGGGCGGGAGGTTTAGTTGGCTTGACGGGCTCTGCGCGCGATGATCCACCGACGTTCCATGCGCTCCGCTGTCCTCCCCTCTCGCGCGCCGCCCCCCGCGCCCCTCCCTGGGTGGCACGTGCGGCACCTCCACCGGTCCCAACCGTTCTGCCCAGCGCGAGCTCTTCGCCGGGGGGAGGCAGGAGGAGAGAGGCTGTTCCGCGCTGAGGCCCCTGGCTGAGTCTGAGGGGGCGCGTGTCAGCCTGCTCACACCCCGCCCTGCCCTCGTGCCAGTGCCCCTGCCGCCCCTCCCCTCCCCCCACACCATCAGCCCACCCAGCACCATCCCATGCGGGCCACTCGCATCCCCCCTCCGCCCCCCCCCCCACTGTGCCACCCTTTGCATCCCCAGTGCTGCCCCCGGGTGAGGAACTTGCACCCGGGGCCAGCCCTGAATGGGCCTCTCGTGCCCGTGTGCCCAGCGCGGCCCCTGTGTGGGTGAATTATGCCCACACACCCAGCTGTGCCCTGTATGCGTGACTCACACCCTGCTTTGCCCTCCTGTGGGTGGGTTGCACCCAGGATGCCTAACACCAGCCTTAAGCGGGTGACTCATGCCAACACTCCTGTTGCTGCTGTCAGGTGAGTGACTTGTGCCATTGCACCCAATGCTGCCCCCCGTGTGTGATTTGCACCAACCCTCCCAGACACGGCCTTTGTGAGTGATCCATGCCAACATGCACTGTGGATCTGACCCCATGGGCAGCCCTGTAAACTACTTGTTTTCACTATCACTAATGAATGGCCCTCATCAGCCAATATATAACATTGCTACTCATCAAAGGGCTCACTAAATAGGTTGTCCTCACTCTGTGCTTTCCAGACTTCTGGATCTAGGGCATCTTCAGAAGAAGCCAGTTCTCCCAGTGAACATCCTCTATTGCAATTATTCTGATATAGGAGTGGCCATGGCATTAGAATTGCTTTTGTTTTCTAGGAGCAGGGGGAGGATTTCCAGCTGCTCCGGTTCTCACTTGCCCTGTGTCCTTCATCTTGTGAGCATGGCTCATGGGACAACTAAGAGCCTGAGTTTTGTTTCAGAGCCTGCAGCATGATGGCAAAATTTGCTGATGCACATATGTCTTCTGGTTTCACAACATGATTATTAGATGGGTTTGGTTGTGTCCTGGCTGGAGGGGATTTGGAGTCCTGAATGTTGATTTGACATAATGTGTTATTTGCAGAGACTGATGCAACATCTCCGGAGCCAAAAGTAGAAGAGCCAGCTGCAGCTAATACCAGGTTAAAATCTGCATTGGTTGTCTCTTTGGTACGTCCTTTTCACCCCTCTGCGGGAATGTACCTCTCTCTTCTTTCCTGTTAGTTTTTAATCTGTTCACAGTTACCGTGTGTAACATTTTTCTGATAAATGCAAAGACATTATTCCACTCACTTTGGTAGAGTTAATCCTGATTTTCAAAGGTGTGAGAATTGAATCAAGTCCATTGCATGCAAAATATGAAAGCATTTATTCATAAAGGGAAAAGAAAGGAAAGAGAAATTCAGGTGTGACATATGCAGGAAGAACAAACTTATTGTCAGACATGATTTGAAGAGTTGGAGAGTCAAATTAGAGAGATACAGAAAGGCTGTTCCAGTTGGCAGGAGTGCCAGAGCAAAAGGCATTTAGACCTGTTGATGTGTAAAGGACTTACATGAAATGAGCAGGGAAGTGTGTTGAGAGAGAGATGATTGTTTTTAAAACCAAAGGGGGATCATATTGAGCAGAATCCTTAAATAAATGACCAGCTAATGAAGTTATTTGAAAATAGGGTTGATTTAGCCACACTGTTCGGTACGGCTGAGGTGGTGGTTTCCTCCACTGTTAAATGCCTATGTCCTGACACAGAGAAGGAATCATCTCCCTCTATTGTCCCTGAAATTGAAATGCAGTGGTGTTGTAGCCGTCTTGGTCCCAGGATATTAGAGAGACAAGGTAAGTGGATAATATCTTTTATTGGACCAGCTTCTGTTGGTGAGAGAGAGAGAAGCTTTTGAGCTTACCTCTCTCACCAACAGAAGTTGGTCCAATAAAAGATACTACCTCACCCACCTTGTCTTCCTGAAATGGACTGTTGCCAGAATCAAAATGGCTAGATCTACGGGGTTCTCCTTTTCTCTCTGCTCTTAGACTCTGTTGTTATAGTGTGACAGAATCCCCCTAGCAGTGTTGATTTGTGTCATTTAGCAAAGCCTCTTGTTAAGTCCGTCATGGGGTTAATACCTATGTATTGTCATTGTGCAGCTGGCTTTGTGAAACCTAGTAATTACCCCTTTCCTCTCCTAATTTCTTAGGAATTCACGTTCCCCAGTGAGGATGGAGACCTTAAGGGACCTGTCTGTGGAGGAGCTCCGGGAGCTGCAGGAGAATTCAGAGGAGATAGGGCGTCTGGCACTAGAATCAACAGAGGTAAACATGCAGGCTGTAGGGCAGGGAAGGTGTATGGATGTAGTGTAGGAGGTGCTGCTCCTCATGGGCTGTGGCTTTTTGTCTCCTCTCTCAGGTCCAGGAACTACAGCTGGAAAAGGAGATGGCCTTGGCCACAAATCGGAGTCTGGCAGAGCAGAACCTGGAATTCCAGACACCGCTGGAAACTGGGCGCACAAACCTTTCTGACAGATATCAGAAGCTGCAGAAGTTGGCTGAACAGTGCCAGGAGCAAAAGGCAAAACTCGGTATGTGTCTCCTGAACAACCCATGCTCCTCTGGGCAGTCAGGTGGTCTGTAACCAAGACTTCTTCCCATCCCCCCCACTCCTCCCCTGAAGACTGAGTAGCTTCCTTTCTGTACTGTGGGGGAGGGAAGAGGTCTGTATTCTGATTCTGTTTTCTCCTGCCTCCTGTTCAGACTGACCTGGACAGAACAGAGGTGATGCCTAATCAAAACGAACTGGAACACAATGGTGGGTAGGGTCTCCTCTTGGGTTTTCTTTCTATATTCAAATTTCCCAAGGTGGCAAATGTTCCCACTGTGAAGGTAAGGAGTTTAACATAGTTTTGGTGGCATAGGGGCAGGAAGGTGACATAGTTTATACTTTACACTTTGCTGGGATCATGAGCCAGAGCCTTGGATATGTGATTAGTATTGTCGCTGAGAGAGCTGGAGATGTGGTAATTCTGCCTAGTTTTTGTATGTCATGTTCTGATCATCATTTTTTTCCTCCCCAGAGAAATTCTCTGCAGCAGTGCAGCCTGGGACCCTGTTAAATCTTCTGCAGGTGGAGGGCCAGAGGATCGAAGAGGAATCTGAGGTGATTCTAAGATTAAAGTCCTAATGAAAATAAAACTGACTAATAGCAATCTCTCTGAAAACTTGAAATTAACTTCCCCAACCAGCACCCTAAATTGAGGATTATCTCTCACAGATCAAAGCCATTCTCCTAAAGATTGAAACTATCCCTCCTTTACGGTTGTTTGTTTTAATGGTTTCCCATGTTATCTAGGCCACGTCTGAGAACACGGGGTGTGAGTTGGAGCTGGGGGAGTACATTGGAGGGGAAAGCACTGGTAATAGTGGTGTCTTGTGTTCCAGACTATGGCCGAGAAGTTCCTGGAGGGAGAAGTGTCACTGGAGACATTTCTAGAGCAGTTTTCCTCCATGAGGAAGTTGTCCCACCTGCGACGGGTCAGAGTGGAGAAGCTCCAAGAGGTACTGAGGAAGTCTGAAACTTCACAAGAACCAGCCAGTGACTCTCATTTTAACCATCAGCATCCTGCTCCTCACATAACTCCTGGGCCTGCTGACGAGCAGCAGCCACAGCCCTTCCCATCAGGAACACCATCCTTCCCTTTGCCTTATAGTCCAGCCCCATGCATGCCTGTAGGCCCTACAGCCCATGGAGCTCTCCAACCTGCTTCTTTCCCTGGAGCACCAGTTATGATGGGGCCGCTCACCTCCTCTCAGTCAAGCACCCAACCCACCTTTCCCTATAAACCACCTCCAGCTCCCAGATACCCACATGCCCCACCTGGAGGCTCAACACCAGGATACCCCCAGCCTCAGACAGGAGGCTCATCTTCAGCCCCAGGGTACCCTTGGTCTCCATGCAGAGGTCCACCACCTGGCTCAGGTTATGCTCAGCCCCATCCCAGAGCCCCATCTGGACTAGGTTACCCCCAGCCTCAGCAGTCTCCATATTTCCCACCAGGAGGAGGAAGACCAGAGTGTCCATACCCAACCCAGCCACCGCTACCTAGTTTCCCAATTCCTTCCCAGCCTCCGTATCCTCCAGCTTCACATCCTCCCTTTGGATATGCACCACCCCCTCGAGGCCCTGCTTGGTCTGGATACTAGCCAGTACTTCATCCTCTCCTGTATCACTGATGGAGAAATGGATCCTTGCTGAGAAATAGGTGAAAGAAGAAAAAGTTGGGATGTTGCCCTTAGACCCATACATGTGTAAGCATTATATAAGATGAGAGGTGTGGTTCTGGCATCATATACCCACTAGCGGCATGGGGTATGAGGCGAAGTAACACGATAACAGCGCATCCATGGATTGCACCATTGTAGATTTTGGCTAATGAATAGTAAGTAGTGTGTGATGACTGCTGGCATTCTTCAGTGGCCACTTGTACTGATTGGTCATTTGAAGCCGTGTTATAAAATACAAATAGTGGGTCAGATTCTCAGCTACTATAAATGGCAAAAACATGCACTGATTTACACCAGCTGAGGATGTAGGCCTGTATGTGAGATGCCTGTGTGTATGGTTTTCGACATATATAAATATATACCAAAAAAATTCTAAACACTTGGGCAGGTGTGAGAGAGACGGGGTGAGAATCTCTGACAGTATTTGACCTGAAATGCTCATATTGCTTCCCAGGGACCTCTTGGAAACTAGACTCCGAATCAATGCATAATTTATCTTGTTAATGAGAAGCAACTAGCTAGTATGTTGGGATAGGTCAGCTCTCGATATGCCCCATATCACTGAGCCAAAACTGGCTCTAGTCCTGTCATTCCCAGCTCACTACAGGACCAAGGTTTCCTTACCATTGCCTCTGTCTGTTTAACCATACTACTGATAATATGTTTATGGCAAAGCAAAGATCTCTCCAGGGCTGCCCCTGTCTATCCATTTCAGCTATTTCCAGCCTACTCCTGGGCAAAGGCCTCTTGATCACTGGCCACTTTTACCTGGCTGTATGAAGCATGCCCAGCCTTCCAGTGCAGTATGGATTATCACCAAGAAGGCATCAGGGCCATGAAATATCCTGGGATTCAATATGTGGAAAATCTGTTCTGCCATGGAGATAACATGAGTTAGCATGATGCTTCTGGAGCTGCTACTAATTTGGAGGCAAGGCAGCACATACCTTGACCTGTAGAAATCTGGGTGACTAAGCCTTTTTTGCTGGTTGACGGTGGAAAACAACACTACCATTCAACTTTCTCCAGTCAAACTTTGGTAATCATTCAGTGAAACACTGAGGCATCTAAGGCCTCCTGCAATGTCTCTTCCTCCTCTCTAGTGACCTGCAGTAAGGGTGAAGGTACGCTGGATAATGAAGCATCTAGTTTCCCTTGCATACCTCTCCCCTTTCCTCCTATGTTGACCTGAGGAAACAATGGACACCAACAGAGAGAATGAAGGATTCTTAACATAAATGGGATTTGCTTTGCTCTGCACTTTACCCACCAAATTCTGTTTGCTTGCCCGAAAGTTATTTATAAAGATAGATTACTAATGGACTAGACCGGGTTGAATACTTTTGGAATTTGATGGAAACAGTTCCTTATCTGTGATTAATTACAGTAATAAAACTTGATGAATTACACACATGGTCGCAGCTGTGATTGTTTTGGGAAATGAAGTGGCGTCTGGTTGAAATTTTTTATTGATCTTGTTTTTTGCCAACTCAGCATCCTTCCATTGACTTTCCCTTGATCATGTCAATATAATCTTTCCTCTTCCATCTCTCACTGCAAAATTCTCTGCATCATCCTTCCTGCCTTTCAGTCTGCAACCTACCCTAGGGGCCCATTTGTGCAATATTCTTCCCCATGGGCTAATTGATCTCATTCTTCAGCTGCATGTCTCCTTTACCTTGCACTGGACTGTAGTTTTTATCCTCCAATTCTCTCTTCCCCCTATTCTATGCCTACTCTATTCCAATGCACCTCATTCCTTTGAGGAAGATATTTCCCTCTCTGTCTTCGTTTAATACTGACTTCCTCAACCCCCATTGCTGCAGCTTTGGGCATCTCAAAGCTGACCTGAAGGGACCCTCTCTCTCAGCTTGAAGGAGAGGGTAATTCCCTCTCCATGGTCACACACATTCATTCACAATTACAAACCCAGCTAAGATATTGCCAAATTGTGCTTTATATGCAGAACTTTGATTTAAAAAAAAAAAAAAAGTCCTGTCATCTCAGTATTGTTTTGGCTGTTCCATTTACAGCACTAGCTGACCTGTTCTTTAGCTTCCAGGATGCATGGTGTGACCTTCACTGTGAAGAGCATTCTGTGAAGGAGATAGTCATTGATCTTCTGATACTGGTTTTGTAAAGTTTTTCTAGGTAGTTCCCTACATTCATGGAAATACAAGTTCGCTGTGTGTTCCCTTTTGCTCACTGTTTCTTTGTCTACTGGAAACAGCAACAATAGCACAAACTCATCTAATGTGGTTACATTAATGTTTCACACAACCTCTATTCAGCTGTAAGGAGTGTATTTTGTCTGTGTGAGAAGAGTGTAACTGGGTTTTGTTGTTTATTTCACAAGCCATATCATAAGCCTATCTGTGACATAAAACAGCTGGTTGCTGTGGAGGGTGTCATATTACAAGACAGTGACTTAAAACGAAGAATGGTTGGATTAATTCAGAATCAGACTTGAAAATCTGTTTTCACACAAATGTTGTTTAGTCCTAGGGAAAGGGAAAGAAGCAGAAACTTTTCTAAAATGAATTGGTTTGGTAAATTTTCTGCATGATGTCAGCATATCTTAAATAGTACTGTGGGGCAGGCTGTGAAGTGTATTTCAGAAATAGTCTTAAGAGAAGACTCCTAAGAAAATCTGCAAGTATCTATCTTATTTTTCTAGGTGTCAATACTAGATGCTTAGTGATTAGTGTGGATACTAGTGAGACACACTGCTCAATTTGCAGATTAATAAGATTCAATGTGCAAGGTGTTTTATAAATATATTCGTTAAATATAAAGCCTATAATTAACTACAATATTTTATATTAAATTTGGAGCGCTAAGCAATCGCTCAGAAGGCTGTAGACAGGAGCAGCCTTTTTTAGGGGTCCCCACCAGGGAGTTGGTAGATTTTTTTTGGTTCGACTGACAGCCTTTTTTACAGAATCAAGCATTGATGGAGTATGATTTTTTTGTTCGTGTTGATTTTTTAATATATGGTTTTATTTAATTATTTTTATTAATTATTGTATATTTATTATTTATATTGGGTTTTTATTTTTGACTATATTTTATTTTTATTATGGTAATTAGGGCTGTTAAAACAACATTTGGTGATAGGAGGGACGGTGAGAAAAATATGCCTTTTGTATCCCCAGACATACAAGGATAACTTTTTTTTTTTACTGTTATTTATGTGCAGCTGCAAGCATACATGTTATGTATTTTGTTTTATTATGTGCTGTGGTATGCAGAAACTGAGATATCTGCAAGGTTACACAGTATTCCTATTTGTCTCTGCCAACTGGAAGATGTCATGTTGCAGAGGTCAGAATAGTCAAACAAGCATCTTAAGCTATGCTAGGCCTCAAAACCATGGTCAGACAACTCCAATTGCACTGGGCCTCCAACATTCCCTTTCTTGGTGGACGCCATAACTGAAAAGGCCGCCATGATGACTTTTTAACATACACTTTTGACTATGGCTTAAGGCACTCTCGCCAGGGTCTGAGCAATTAGGGCCTTCTTGCGGGCAGGGTATATTGCAGAGCGTCGCATTATTTGCATGTGGGGACTTTTTTTAGTTTTTTTTTTTTTTAGTCGTTTTAGGGACGTTTTAGTTTACCAGAAGAGTTTTACTGCAGCTGTTATAGAGACTATTCGTAACACACACACGAGCACAATGGGATGCAGTCCTAGATTTAAAATCCCAGTGGTAGTGGGGGACCATTCCAGTAGACATTTTTACTAACTGCTTTGTGGCAGCTTTTGCAACATTCAGGACTTTGATTACTTTAGTTTGATGATGTTAAATTATTAAATTTATGGTTTTTAAATTGTTTTTGAATGTGTGTAAGCAAGCCTATTATATTTGAGCGTGTTAGTATACATTATATTAAATTAGTGTGGCTTTTTAATATTATGGGTTGACCGTGCTTTATTATATTAATATTTGTTATTAATAATTGAAATATATTTTGGTATTTTATACCTTATATTATAAATTTTAATATAGCAATATTATAATTGTTTTGGGCAGGATTAATATTTTTATAAATTTTATTAATTATAATTTGGGCACATTGCATGCACATATAACCACAATTTTGTTTAATGTACACAATGGTAGAGTTAATGCTACTATTGAGTAACAAGGCATATTGAAAATTGTATATATTTAATTTATTTTTATAAAGGTATGTAAATTGCATTAGTGGTTTTTTATAAATATATTTTAATTTTGATTTTAATATTATTTTACGTGTGTAATTTTGTAAATTAATTGAATTTTTCTTTTTTACTTTTATGTTAGGTGTTTAGTAGGTTATAATACTTTAGTTTTTATATTGAAGTTTAGAGAGACTACTTTGTGTATATTTGATGCGAACATTAAATAATATTACATATGCTGTAATTACTTGAATTTGGGCATTTATTGTAAAATTTAATATTTTTTATTAATGGCTCAAAACATTTTTTGGGTGGTGGTATTATTTTAAATTATTTTTTTTATTTTGTTAGGTAGGATTTTATTAAGTTTTTGTTGAATAATATTTTGGCTTTTTTTTTTTTTTTTAAAAGCCCAGAGCTGTGCTTGTATGCAACTTAGAGCTTTGGAGGTAGTGTTTATTATGGTGTTTGTGCAATTTAATAGGCTTAGGTGTGGTTTTTTATTATTTATTTTTAGGGTATTAATATATTTTTATGTAGGTTTTTTTTATTTATATTTTAAAGTTAAATATGTGTGTGTACTATGGGATTTGATAGGGTTAAGGCTTTTGGTTAGGATGCTTAATTCATTTGTTAAAAATTTTTTATTAATTGTATTTAGTATTTTTGTTGATGCTTTTATATTTAATTTTTTTTTTTAATGTTTTGCTTGCAGCATGTATGTGTTGTGTCTTTCTTAGGTGTTATTTAATGCAGCCATTTTTGTACTAGGAGTGTTATAAATGGTGCACAATGGGGATATAGGCGAGATATGTTAATATTTTACATGCCTACATGTATGTGTAGAAGGTGTGTTTTGGGGGTTTTTAGCATTTGTTTTTTATAATTTTTTTAAATATGTTTTTAATATTTTCCGGACTTAAGAAAATAATGTATAATTACATTTTGATAGGTGTTTATATATATATTATATTGGTAAGGGGATTTATTAAAATTTATTGTGGATAGTATACTTCTAGTTTAGTAACAGGTGTTTTTTTTTTATTAGATGGAATATTTTTATGTGGTAGTAGCTAAAATCGGCTTTGTTATAAATTACTTTAGACTGATTTTGACACTATAACAGTGTGTTGCTGTGGGTTTGGGGGTTTTTTTGTTTAATTTATTTTGTGTAAATAAATTAAATTATTTGGGTCGGCATTTTTAGGGGGGGTATTTATTTTCGTGATATTAATTGTGAGTTGCTTTTTAAAATTACAGAAAGCTATTATTTTAAGCTTTAAACATTTTTTTAGCCACACAATAGTGAGCAGGGATACTATTTTGCAACATTTGTTTGAGATTGCACTTTTTAAAAATGTATATTAGTATAGCGTAGTAAAACTATAATAGCAAGAACACTATACAATTTTTTTCTATTGTATATTTTGATTTTGTGCTGTTATGGATTTGTGTGATAACTATTTATAAAAAACAAAGGTGGGATTTATAGATTTTATTAGTATTATTAAATATTTATATATATTTAATTTTTATATTTGATGGTATTTAGCAGCTTGCAAAATTAATAGGTATGACAGAGGAATTGTCTTGTGGTATTTTATTATTTTTTGTTTATAAATGTTATTGCACTGGGCCTCCAACATTAGGAACTTATACTGTAATGAATACAGTACATCTGGATGAAACTTACTCTCTTTTAGATTAAATATATTAAAGCATTATTTTTGCTGTGAAAAGTGACTATGTAAAAATGATACCACCTTACTCCACAGGCCTGTTCCGTGTGTGTAGTCAGAGTTGGAGCTCTTGACTTCAATGACAAATATGGCTTTAGTATTTTTGACTCCTTAGCCTCCCCGTGCAGCTTTGGAAGAGTTAGTTGAATTCTATTCTGGGTCTGGCATCAACACACTTGTCAACTAAATTCAAGGTACTGAATCTTTATTGACAGTGTTATGCAAGCCGATAAGATCCCAGCTTGACTTTCAGATCCCAGGTTGATCTTGTGGCATTTAGATGACATGAGAAAAGAGGTTTTTGCTGAGAGAATTGATATTAAATTCATCATGACAAATAAGCATGGAGCTTGACAATACCATTTTTGCCAAGTCACATCAGAATCAGGTTTTAGGAAAGTCTTATTAATTTGTTTTACAGTAGTGCCTGAATTGTGCTAGGCACTGGAGATGCACCAAGTAAGAGACAGTTCCTGCTCTGGAGCGTTTACAATATAAATAGACAAGAGAAGTATTATTATCTCCATTTTACAAACGGGGAACTGAGGCCCAGAGAGATTAAGTGGCTTGCCCATGGTCACCCAGAGTATTTGTGGCAGAACCATGGCTTGAAGCCAAATCTCTTGAATTACAGTCTAGTGCTTTAACCACTGGTTTTTTTCCCTACAAAACTGTATTGCTCCTTTCGTGCAATAATAAAGCTTGCTTTGTTGTATTGAAAAAAAGAAGCATAACTGTTAGAAATTTTTTTTATTACAACTGTTACTGCTTATTAAATATGTCATGTTTGTATTAAACATTATCTTCTCCCACTGTCAACACATATCCACCTGGCCTCAGTCTTACATATGCCTTCTCTTCACAGACTTAGCCATGCACACCCACACACATACACACTAGCCCCACTCACGTATCACAAGATATTGTACTCTTGGGGTACTTCAATGATCCAGCCATCTGCTGAGCCAAATATGCATCATCACAGCTTCCTAACTGATGTAAGAAGACAGTTTATTCATAATCTTTTTTATGGTTCTTATCACCCTGGTATTTGAGCACCTCACAGACATTAATGAAGTTAGCTTCACAATATCCTTGGAAGATAGGGAAGCATTATTATGCCTATTTTAGAGAGCGAAAGCAGGCATAGAGACTATGCAATCCATTTCTACAAGGACTATGGTCTGATTTACACTTAAAAATTAGATCAACCTAGCTACATCGCTGAGGGCTGTGAAAAATTTCACACCCCAAACACTGGAGTTAGCAGCATCTACAATGCGGGTTAGGTCAGTCTATGTTGATGAAAGAATTCTTCAGTCGACCTAGCTACTGCCCCTTGGAGAGGTGGATTAACTGCATCAATGGAAAAAAACCCTTCCATTAATGTTGGAAGCATCTACACTACAGCTTATTATGTAGACATATCTTAAGTCAACAAACATCACTGCTTTGCAGCCCAAATGTAAAGCACAATTCTTCCACCTGCCTGCCCTTAACAAATAACACATCAATTTAAAGACACATACAAATTTCCTCCCCTTGAGAGGAATGGAGAAGAAACCACAAGCGATGCACGCTAGTTGAATTTGTCATAGGAAGGTGCTCAGGTACCATAGTGATGGGCATAGTACAAGAACCTGAATAGAATAGAATACTGAGGTTAGTGACCAACATTCAAAAATAAAATCCACTGATCATGGGTGCCTCATGTTTCAGATGCCCAGCATGAAACACACAGGCCTGATTTTCAGAAGAGCTGAGCATCTGCAGCTCCCAGTGACTTCAGCTGGAGCTGTTGTGCTTAATACTGCTGAAAATTAGGCCCACAGGGTCTGAAGCTGTGCACCAAAAAATGGAGACAGGGTTGCTTTTGAAATGTTGGGCCTAAATGACTTGCCAAAGGTCACTGGGGGGAAGGAAGCCAGACATGCTGATTATCTTTGCCCTTATGCATGGCAAGGGATGTGTAATTAGGGGCTGCACAGACTCGCCCATCTCATGTCTCTGGCAGTATGGGAAAAGCCTTTACATCTGTACATAGTAACATGGAAATGATTCCAGTGCAGGATTGTCTCAGGTATTTTTTTCTTCTCTTCTGTCAGTTTTCCATTCGCCAGATCCTACCTCTGTCTGCAGGGCAAGAAAATGAATCACGTAGAAAATCACTTAACATCTGACACAGTTTGAGAACCGCAAATCCAGCAATTGCCTGATTCAGCTCATGTGCCTCCCCTCCCCTCCTTGGGTTTGGTTATGACATGATTAGGGAATGGCTCAGCCTAGTGATACAGTGCCACGGTTAGGGATGGGCTTACCGTGGGGAGGAAGGCTAAAGTCGTCGAGCACAATGTAAGTCATAATCACTGTCAGAAGAATTGTCCGGAGGGTTGGAAGACCTTATCGCCCCTTCCAGAGCTGTAAAAGAAGAAACTATCATTCTACAACACAACCAGAGAGCAAGGTGCTAATGACCTCTGAGAAGTACATGGGGCGGAGGAGTGAATATCAGGTTCTCCATCTCCAGTACCTCTAAAGCATGCAAAAATCATAAGAGGTAACAAATACATTTTGCATGCATGTAAGTGCCTTTTAGCCAGCTATCACAAAGGTGGTTATTCCCCCTCATTGACAGATGGGGAAACTGACCTGCTGGAAGCTACACAGAAAGTCAATGGAAGAGCTGGAGAAAGAACCCCTATATAGTGATTCCTCCTCTGTTTTAGGGAAATGCTCTAGTCCATCTCTGCAAAGCAAGCCTGACTCTCTCCATTCCCTGCTCCTTGGGGTTCTTGCCTGCCCGTTCCTTTGTGGCATACCCAGTCACTATCCACCATGCTCTCTCTTACCTGGATAAGCTGAAAGGTAGGAGTTCTTCTTAGGGGTCTGAGAATAGTCGTTGTCCTCGCCCTGTGCACCTTGACCTTCCTGACGGGGCCTGAGAGTAACAGTGCTGTTGCGATGGAATGAAACTAGATGGCAGCACAGTGGAGAGTCGTTAATTACTGCATCTTTAAGGTAGAATCAGCAATGTACGAGTCATCTACTCCAGTCCCCCACGCAGAGGCGGAATTAAGTGTACCTAGACCATCCCTACTCTTTCTCCTTTTGAGCGGCAGAATTGTCTTATTGTTTAACCAAAAAACCGAGTCTTTTCTCAGCATTTTCCCCCGAAGTTGTGGTTGAAACTCCTCACCCTCAGATGCCAACCGCCGGTAGCACTGCCCAAACCCAAACAGGCTAGTGTTTGTGAATCAGCAGGGGCTGAGTAAGAACTGAACCAGTGCTGGAACATGGTGGAAGAGTACACTGCGCCACTGGAATTGGTGTTTGTGACTCAACTTTCCCATCTGAGTCACAATGAACCATTGAGTCAGCATGACCCCAGGGTGGGCTGCTGCACTGCAGGAAGTGATAGGGGTGAGTCATGCACTGTGGTAATTGCAGTCCTGACGGAAGTAATCAGCAGGGGGCGTTTTTCCCTCTGAGCAAGCATGAAACTTGGCCATTAGTCTGGTGAGAGGGGTGTTATGTCGCAGGAGGTGCTGCCTTTTGGCTGAGGTATATTGCCCCAGTCCTGCACTTGTGGTCATTAAAATCACTATGTCATTTAAGATGGGTAATGACATTCTCCCTGTCTAAAACTACCAGCAATTTCAATGGGAGAGATTATCCTTCGCTGCGCCTCCTGAAATCTGTTGTACAGTGCTGCTGTGTTCCACCCTGGAGATGGCTGCATTTCAGAGGTGGGTGAAGGAGTCTTGTCTGTACAGTGTTCTGGGATACTGGTAACATTTTAAGGGCTTGGATAGGATCTTTATCACCGGCCTTGTCACACATGGTGTTCCTGAAACCTCGGCCTCATTCTCTGCTTCAGACACATCTTGTACCTGGGCTATTTGCTTGCCCTGTGATCATTCACACAGCCTGAATGAAGGTGGGGAAATGGTGGGACAGAGAGAAACCTCAGCGCCTGGAGTGGTTGCTGGCTGTAAACCACTTAGCCCTCAGGCTGAACAGTAGCCATCTGTTACTGAGCTGTGGAGCCCAGGGGGCCTGTGTGCATGAGATCAAACTGACCGCAGCCATGCTTCAGAGGAAGCTGAAGAGATGAAAGTGTTAGGGGTGACCTGCGGAGACCTGTCTCTGTTTTGTGCTTGTGCCTTACCGTTTTGCTGTAATCCAGTTGGACCTATCCACTGGCGCTGCTTCTTCTTGGAGTCTGCAAGGAGAGGGAGAGGAAGGTAAGGGTAGCGGAGTGAGGGTGAAGTTAGATGGACACAGGCCTGTCTGTCATTTTATACACATCACAGGCACTAGGGGCTGGAAAGCCCCATTAGATCAGCTTGTCCCAGGATTGTCCCTACAATGCATTTTCTAGTGCTGTGTCCATTTGATTTCACACAGCTCCAACAATGGGGATTCCCCTGGGGACTATTCCTGATGGATGGATCTCACTGTCAGGAGCAGAGTTTTCTGGATGTTCTGCCTTAATTTCCCTTTTGTCTCCCGACCCCGTGAGCCACATCAAATAATCTCTCCACTTCCCGGCGAGACACCTGAGATGCTAGAAATCATTTGGCTAACACAATGCCTGGCTGCTCCTTTGTGTCATTTCCATGTTTAAGCCTCTCGGCAGTGGGTGAAATACACAACACTGGGTGATTTAAGAAACTTTTCCATTCTGAACTTTCTTATTTTGCCTGCATTGTGTGGGTTAGATAATTACGGATCGTGAGGAGAGGCATTTGTGGTGTGTTTCACAGAATAGGAAAGGCACTGCTACAAACCCCTCTGACTCAGGACCCCACCTTCCAAAAACTGCAGTACAGAGTCAACGGGAGAAACGTATCTGTCTCCTGAATCTGCAAAGGAGATGACGTATAAAGCTTCTCTCACTTAAGAGCAACGTATCAGCCAGTGTAGCTCCAGGATATCACCACTCCAGAGGTGATGGAGTGGGCGAGAGGCCAAACAAAGGAGAGGAGATAGGAAGACAGAGAGCGGCAGAGCAGAAGGGAGAGAGACAAGGAGAAAGAGAGGGAAAGAAGAAGATGGAAAATAGACATAGGAGCTCAGAGGCACAGTGACTGCCAGCTGTGCGAGTGAGACAAGAACTTGCCCTGGAGGCTTAAAGGAGTAAGGCTGAGGCGGGGTCAAGCATGCTGTGTGGAATAAGGGCAACAAGATCCGTGGTCTCACACCTACAGCAAGAGTTTGTCACCTACATTTCTTCTGTAGTTTCTTGTAGGCCGGAGGTCCACAGATAACGATGAGGACTCCAAGGAGGATCAGAGCCAAGAGAATGCTCACAATGGTTCCTGCTCCCACCCCAGCCGAACGTGGTTTGAAATCCTGGCCTGGGAAAAGGAGCTGCAGTCACTGATTGGTTCCTATCTTCTCCAGAGAATGCCAGTGCTTAGGACAGGTTTGACAGCTTAGCCAGCCCTTGGTGATCCATAGAACAGCATCCCACCTTAAACCCCAACCCCTCCACTCCACCCCAAAGATTCAAATACAACCCAAAATCCCTAGGCCAAGTCCTTCACAAGCTCCCACCCTACATCGCAAACCTCACTCAACTCACATCTTCTACCCACAAACACCACCACCTACCCAGTTTCCAACCTCAACAATTTGCAAAGGTTGACTGTAGATCAGGCAAATTTCTCTTACTCCCCATTTCCTCAGTGCATTATCCACAGATGGGCCTTTGTCCCCTTTGAGTGGCTGGTCCATGTAAGAGATTTATGGGTCTGCTACTGCTGCCAGGCTAATGGCATTAATTCTTTAGTCTAAGAGTAGCAGCTCATGTGAGATTCAGAGATCCTGTGTTCCATCCCCATGGATGACCTAGCCAAGGGGTCATCACCGATCTCTTTCCTAATGTAAAGTGGTCTCATACCATGAGGGATAAGCGCTGCTCTGAAATGCAAGAGAACCGGTTGGCTTACACTTGACTCTCGTTTTGGAGCAGGTTGTTCTGGTGAAAGTGTGACACAGGTAGAGGTGCTGTTCATGGCAAGACACTCCCCTTGTCTTGGCACCTTGAACTTCGACGCTCAAGGAGCGGTTCCCACACTGCAGCTCTTGGCACACCTGCTCCCCTCTAGATTTCCTCCGTTGACTGGAATCGCACAGGATTTCCCAGTTCCCCTGATGGAACACCTCTATGACCCCCTCGCAGGGGCTCTGGCTGTCCCCAAGCCTTCGCATCACCCTGGGCTGGGAACCTGGGAAGGAGACAAGCAAGGATTGGTAAGACCCTGTGGTGAACTGATATCTGAATGATCTAGCTGCCTACAGATAATGTGGCCTAGTGGGTAGAACATCAACCTGCCACTCAGAAGACCTGGTTTCTATTCCCATCCCAGCCGCTACCCTTCTGGGTGATCATGGACATGGTACTTCACTTCTGTGTCCCTTCCTGCCCTTCATCTTGTCCAAAGAGAATGGAAGCTCTTGGGGGTGGGAGCTGTCTCTCATGATGTGTCTATATGACTAGATGATCATATTGGTCCCTTCTGACCTTAGGGCCTATATAGTGCCTAGCACAATAGACGCTGATCTCAGATGTGGCCTTCAGGTGCTGCTGTTATACAAATAATCAATAACAATGGGCTGACTGATGGGGTTCCGGTGCGTTTGATACCTAATGCTGGTAGTTGATTATGTTTTGCGTGGTGTACATGGCTGTGAAAACCGCCTCATTCACTGCTGCACTTCACAGCCCATGATACAAACTGACTTTGGACTGCACTAAATTCCTACCCATTCCAGTGATGTCATGGTCTGCTGGTTAGACCCCAGGCTGGGGTGTTAGGAGCTCTGAGCTCTAATCCTGACTCATTGTGTGATCTGGGGCAAGTCTCTGTGCCTCAGTTTCCCCTGCTGTAAAATGGTAGTCAGGACTCATAGGGAAATTATAAGAGTTAATGATTAATGTATGAACAGTGCTTGGAAATCCTCATCTACAGGCTGCTAGAGAAGTACAAGTAAAGCAGTATTGTACTGTATCACATGGGATATTAATTGCACTGTATTGTATCATATGGCTTTGCATTGCAATGGATGCTATTTATGGCACTGTGTTTCTATAGCATTGCATTATATAGCATTGCACTGCCATGTGTTGTGCTGCAGACTATTTATATTATATTTGCATCGCATTGCATTTTAATCTCTAGCGTTGCATCTGTACAGTGTTGCGTTGCATTGGCTTGCACTGTTCCCAACCCGAGACCATGGAAGGGTCAGAAGTAGTTGTCACCAGAAATAAATTCGGTAATAATTTTGACTGACAGTCGGCATTTCTGAACCTATTGCAGAGAAGTGATACCAATCTTGACACTTTCAGATTTGCAGCCTGGGATGAGGGAGGAAAAGAAAAACTGAGGGTCAGACCTGCCGGCCGTTACAGGCAGCAGAGGCCGGAGATAGGCAGGGAGATAGAAGAGATGGGGATATTTTTGAGGGGTTTCCTCAGCTATTCTAGAAATGTTCTACCACAATCTTTACTCTAGGTTCATGGCCATGCAAGTTGCCAGTGGAGTGAGTCCCCTCTGCCCATCTCATGCAGTAACTGAGCTGCTGGGATGGATCAGCCTCTTTAGAGTGCACAGGAGCAAAGGGGAAACATGGCAGGAGAGGAAAGCAAAAAGAAACTCGACTTGCCTGTCCCAAGGTGGTCTCACTCACCGGAGCAGATGACAGAGGCTGGGGTTTTGCCCTGAGAGTTCCTGGTTCTGTTGAAACAATCTGGGATAGAGTCATTTCTACATGATGCCACCATCTCCCAACGGACAGGTAGATGCTGCCTTTCATCTTTCAAGAAGAAAGATGGCTTTCCCTGGTCTTCCATCTTTAAGACATCACCGCAGCCTATGTTCCGGCAAACCCAGCTGGCCAGCTGTGTCTTGTGTTCTGGACTTGACTGGACCGCTCCCCACTGGCCTCCCATGTACAGTTTCACAATCCCTGAGCAGCTGAATCTGCCATCTACCAGCTGCAGCCAGGGAGGGCCTGGGAGAAGGACAAAGAGAAGGGGATTGTTACAGACAATGACACCGTCGCTACACCATGGCACAGAACTTACCAACATCGCCTGCCATAAAGGTCCTGGGATGCCTTTCTGCTGCTACTTTTGGTCACATTAGCCATGGGAGTAATTTGGTGTTTTCTCCCCCTAGCCATTTGATAGGCTTGCACTCTGGTAGACTCCAGCTGTGGGGAGCTGTGGGAGATTGTTAGGAGACAGCCTACGCCTAGTGGGTAAGTGAAGTCCCACCGGGACTTGCATTGAAAGCATATCCCTCCCCACCACCTCCCTTATTCCAGCTTCTCAGCTACACCTGACACAAAGGGAACAGCTGTCGGAGGTGTTTTCCAGCTGTTAGCAGTGTTTTGCTCAGCTCTAGGGGGCTGCTCTGACCCTGTGGGATAGTTCAGTTCCTGACCAGAGTTTTCATCAATAGTTGAAATTAAATCACCCAAATGTCCATTAAATGGAAAATGTACTCTATCTATCTATCATCACCATATAGATCTGCCTATCTAATAATCAGAGTAACATAGGATTTGCCATACTAGATCTAATTACTGCTCCATCCCCTGCTATACCACAACAGACCATTTTGTCTCATCTCTCACCCACTGCCATACTAGATTTGACCATTGATCCGTGGAATTCAGTATCCTGCCTCCTGCTGCACCAGTTCAGAGAGCTGTCCACCTACTCCAGTATCCTGTTTCCAGTAGCAGCCTGTATCTGATGCTTCAGAGGAAGGTGAAACTCCCCATAATCCAGCTTGTCCAATGTGCAAAGCTGTTCACTGGGGTGGGGAAGGGGAATTATAGCCCAGCCCCAGCGGGGGGGATCTGTTTATGCCCCTGAAGCATGAGATACAATTACCACATTTTAGCTGGCCTCCCTACAAAAGTTATCACCCATTATAAGATCATCTGTCCCTCTTAAAAACCCATACACATATGGCCTCCTCTAGCAGTGAGATCCCCAGGCTGACATCTCAATTTGCAAAGAGGCACTTGCTTTGATTTGCTTGATGTTAAGTTCATCAAGGGACCTCTTTGATCTTTTGCATCATTTCTCCTAATAATCACCTTTAACTGTGGTAACTTGCAACCATTTCAATCAGTAGAGTGAATGTGGATCTGAATGGATTTGGTGAATCTGGCATTTGGTGAACGCCATTTGGTGAACCTGTGTAGCATTTCCTTACCGGTGGGTTCTGGTGAGGTTGGTGGTAGAGTTGGTGGTGGTGCAGTGGTGGTTATTTCTGGTTCTGAAATGACAAGGATGCCCAAAACGTTTTAGCAGGGAGCAGACCAAGACCCAGGCAAAAGTTCTAGGGGAGGCAGTCAGGAAGGGTGTTATGTTCACAGCACACACACACATTAAACAAAAACCATAAATTCCCTTGTTGGAAGTTTGCAATGTAACTCTACTTTATTTCTTAGAACTTAGAATAGCACACAAGAAGTCAAAAACAGAGAGAGAAGGAGAAAAAACAGGTTGTGCTCTGAGGCAGCGCGATACAACTCACCCGCCTTGCTTTAAGCGGGCTCTTTCCTGCCTGCTTCTGATCACAAGCAAGACTAAGAACATCTGTTCCCTTGCTTTTAGCGGTAGCTTGTAATTCCAACATAGTCCTCAATACACCACAAAAAGGAGAATGGGACCTACCTTTGCAAGCTATGATCACATATTGTGTGCAGTTGGATTTTTCCCTGAAGCAGCTCTTCAGGTCAACCGCATGACCCTGGCAAGCCACTTTGTTCATCGGCATCCATTCCAGGGGTTTCTGCTCCGAGTCTGGCAAATCTAGTTTGAGGTCTACATCGGAGGGGGAGCCATAGCCCAGATGTTTACAGACTGTTTCTGTGGCCTTCTTGTTCCAGCCACTGCTACAAACTCTCTGCCAGCTGCCCATACGGTTAACCTCCAGCAGGCCCAAATATCTGCAGCCAGAGCCCGTGAGTCTCATGCTCCACACTGCTGAGAAAGTAAAACAGCACCTTAGAGAGAAGAGAAGTGTTTAGGAAATCTCTCTCTCTCCACCCTTGTGTCTGTCTCCCTCTCTTTGGCTTTGTCTTCTCTACCACAAAAAAAGTGTGTTTTTACAGCGGGATAACTAGTATGTGTTCACTTCCCTGCTGTGCAATTCCAACAGAGACAAGGCACTGTAGTTTTTAGATATACAGGATGGCTTACGGGCAGGGGATAAAGTGCTGACTGAGCCTGAGCAAATAACTGATTTTTCAGTTTGGGGGATGAATTGAAAAATTCAGGAAAAAAATTTGGTATGAACTGAAACCGAATTTTGTTGGTTTTTTTTCATGCTGAAACGAAACAACAACAAATCTTTTCAGGTCAACCGAAACATTTTGTTTGACCACAAATGACATTTGTTTTAGTTTTTATTTCATTTCAGATTAAAGTAAATGTTTCATTCAGTCCCAAATGATTTTTTTTTTTTAAATTTTCCTTTTTAGGTGTTTTGAAATGAAACAAGGTGGGGGAGGTCATATCTTTTACTGGACCATCTCCTGTTGGTGAGAGAGACATGCTCTCGAGAGGACCCAGAGCTTCAGACTTGAAGAAGAGCTCTGCTAAGCTCGAACACTTGTCTCTTTCACCAACACAAGTTGATCCAATAAAAGATATTGCCTCACCCACCTTGTCTTTCTAACAGCCTGGGACCAATGTGGTTATAACAACACTGCAAACAATTTGAAATGAAACATCATTTTGAAATGGTTAAAATGAGCTTTTTTGATCTTTTCAAAAAAAAAAAAAAATTCCCATTTATTTCAGCCAACCCTATTTGTTAAATTTGACCCAATTTTGAGAATAGTCTTGGTGTCCCGAAAAAAGCACTTTTCTGCAAATTTACTATTCACTCACAATAAAATAAATAAATATAAATTCACAGAGCTGTAGTGCTGACCTCACCTGGCTGCCTTATATAAACTACAGCTGCCTTGTCTCCATTAGGATTTGACAATAGGATGGTGAATGCATCTTAATTATCCCCATGTAACTCACCCCCTCACAAACACCTTTTTGGCAGTGAAGTCAGTCTTCAACTCACTCTGTCTCCTATTAGTTATTTTTGCTTCTGTGCTGTCTGAAATGTTAGCAGCCGTTTTGCGAAGCAGAACAGGAAGGAAATGGTGCTTGTTTCTTTGTGTGTCTCTATGGATGTGTAATAGTATGTGTGTGTGTCTCTGAGCATGCATGCACTGGTACACACTGGTATGCAGGGGTAGACAGTGTGTCTATCTAGCTGGTCTATACTAGAGAAATGTTGCTGATGCTGTTCCAGTTCCATGGTGTTAGCAACATTGGGAGCCTTGGGATAGATGAGCTGCGAGCTGCTGTTGGATTTTAAGCACCAGGTTGATTAGCCCTGGGCTGACCAGTGTTAGAAGACATGACGCTAAAACCCCGTGGCACTTAGCAGTATGTCTGCATTAGGGCTCCCAACCTAGCTAATCTCAGTGAAGCTGTTTGCCATAGTGGGAAATTTTTCAAAACTGCCCTTCTGTAGCTGAGGCTTCTGTGTACCGGAGGTGTTGAGGGGTTATATGGTCATTGGAGCCCAGGCTCCTTGATTAAATCCTCCCCCAAAGATTTCTCAGGGTCTGAGGAGTACCAAGGCTACGAGTGGGGAGGTGTGTCTGGTTGGCTAGCCCTTGCTGCAATGACATCCTGGGGAGATGTACACACCAGGGCCGGGAATCCAGCATAAGTCTCTCTCATGATGTCGCAGAACAGTAAGCTGGTTACATCTGTTGCTGACAAGCTAAGTGACTGACGGCTGCCTGATTGGATTTTATTTGATAGCCAAGATCAACGTGGCTTGAAAGAGGCTTTAACAGATGCACTGACCTTCAGAGTTCTGGCCTTTCCCACTATGGCAGGAGGTCACTGTAAAGAGAAGAAATTGTCAGGAGAACTGAAATGGGCAGCCATGACTTCACATCAAACCTACTTCTCGTTAGAAACCAGTCAGCTAATATTGCAACTTTCCCCTTGGCCAGGGAACTTTGGCACCTGGATCTAAAAACTCTGCTCACGCTGAGGGACATTTCCTGCTAGAGGTGTCACCTCTGCATCTTCTGTCCTTCCCTGCAACATTTTTGGAGGAGCCTTCACTATCCTTTGAGAAAAACCATCACACCACAAACTATACCCTCCCCCAGCGGAGCTAACTCTCAGGCCTCAGAAATGGAAAGGATTCCTTAGGTCCCCATGAGGCCTAGGCAGAATTGTTCCTTTTATCAAGCCCATTTTAAATGTGATAGGGCTGTTGCTGCTTTTATGTCTGGGGCCTTTTCTGACCCACTGTTCAATTATTATTATTTATATTACAAAAGCACCTCCAGCCGCCATGGAGACTGGGGCCCTGGGGTGCACAGCACAAACACATAGTGAGACACAGTCTCTGCCCCAAAGACCTTATAGTCTAGAGAGACAAGACAGGCAATGGGTGGTAGGAGAAACTGAGGCATGAGAGGGAAAAGGACTTGCCCAAGGCCATGCAGCAGGTCGGAGCTGGGGATACAAGCCAGGTGAGACGCAGGGACCCCTTGATGCCCACTGGCAGAGGGCACAGGGTACAGAAGGGTTCCAGGAATCCATTTGGTCTGGTGTCTATATAATAGTTCATCAAAGGGTGTCATGTAAGGGCTCTACTGAAAGCTTATGTTACACTGATCAGCATCATCGCTGTGAAATGTATGTGCAGATAATATGTAAAGCCCTATGTATATATCCTGAAAATTATGCTTTTCACGGCCGTGAGTTGGGGCTGGTCACCAAAAAATGATAAACACCCTTTCCAGCATGAGACACTTATCTACCTATCTGGCTATATGTAAATAGGGTATTGTTTGCTTCACAATGAATGCCTTTTTACCGTCTAACCCAAATGCTAATCAAGAGAGAGCAAAGTCTCCAGGGAAGATTCTAGACAGAAAATAACAAGCAGCTGGGGGTACCCTGTTTACAAGTGAAGATACTGGATTGTTGGAACTCTCTTTGGGGGTACAGAGGTGCCCCTAGTTCTCCATCACCTAGGGAACATGTTGCCAGGATGCTTGTCTTATGAATGGAGGGTCACAGCCAGCCTGCTTGCTAAGTGCTGGGAGAAAGACTTGGGGTGAGCTAAACTTCATGAGCCAGAAAAATGTCTTTTTAGTTAAATCTAAGCTGTGGACGGCGTGTGGAGATGTTCACGGGGCTCAGGGGATGGGATTGGGCTCGTGGGGAGGGGGAGAGGATTATGCCTCTTGCTAACCTGCAGAGGGACAGTGGGGCTGTGTAGACTGAGATGGCAGGGCTTGTGTTGCCAGTGGCTGGTGGAGGGGGGTGACCCCCAGCAGGCACAAACAAGGCTCCCTTATGCTAAGGGCAGGTGGTGGAGAGGTGCCTCACAACCCTGGGTACCCCTGGGAAGTGTCACATCAGGTCTCCTGCGTCCCCGTCTGGATCTCTATCCACGAGACCACTCTGCCTCTCAGTCTGTGTTACACATCTCCTGCCAGTGGCTGGCCTACAGAGGTTTATGAGTCTTGCACTGCTTCGAGGGGGAGGATTGACTCCTGCAGCTCATGTCCTTAATGCTGAAGACCCTGAGTTCAAGCCCTGCTATCACCCCAGTCACAGCGGGATCATGTTCATGGCTGTAAACCCCGTTTCAAAAGAGATTTGGCCCAGCTTTCTTGAAAGCATTTGGAGTGAGATGGTAGCAGCTTCAGGTCCTTCAAGTGATCATCACAGGGATGGAGGGGGGGCAGCTGAAAGAAGGATGGCATGGCTCCGCAAAGCAAAATGCATTCTTTGCCTCACTGTGTGTTCCTGAAGATGGTGGGATGCTGGGTAGTGCATGTGGATTCCTACCTCAGGGGCTCTTTATGGGAAATCACAATACAGCTTTTGCCAGCCATGGTCTGCAGGAGAGAGTGGGCAGATCAAGGACATCTGCAGCAGAGGACACAAACCTCGTAGGCTAGTACAGCCTACGGTGGTGTGCCAGGAGCTCATCATGGAAGCTCTAAGCAAACAGGAAGGAGATCAAGCTAGGGAAGAGGCTTCTAACTCCGATCTAATGTAAGACAATGCACGCTGGAAAGAATGGTCAGCATGTCTCACCCAGGCGGATGGGCTCCGGTCTCATGGGCTATTTAGGGGAAAGGGATACTGGGCCGGAGAAAGGCTGTTGAGTAAGAAGATACTAGTCCACTACTGAGATCAATAGGATGATCTACACCAGTTGGAGATCTGGTCCATTGACTCATTGACTTCCAATGGGCTATGGATGATTTACACCAACTGGGAATCTGACTCGTTGGCGCCAATGACGTCATGCTGATTTACACCAGGTGGGGATCTGGCCCATTATATCTATATGGTCACTTGTCAGCGTAAAACAGCATAAAACTGTGCTTTTAAACCCTATTCAAAACTAGCTCTGTATTCTGCAACGAAGGCCTGACAACGCCGCCGTAACACCAGGATAACCTATAACCTTTTGGCCCATCACAGTAGAATATTGTCATGTATTTTTATAAGCAAATATCCCCAGGCTCCTTGCGCACGTGATTTATGATCTTTATATACGATCTAGAACTATAACAAGCTGCAATTAGTGCACAAACAGACAGAGGTGGGAAAGTGAAGAAAAGGTATCAGGAAAAGATGCATCAACGATATAGCGCTGTTTTTTGCACCTGATCCTCAGCCGGTGTAAATTCGTATTAGTATTTAGGACTGATCGCTTTGACTAGTTGAATTCACAGCTAATTTCTGTTTGGATGCCCATTAAAAAATTGCTGCCAGGTCTCACTGCTAACAGCTGTGAGCTAGTCTGTTAGCATGTCAGATTTCTGGAGGAAGGATATATGCATCCTAGCTTTCCTTTCCCCTTCTTGACTGTAGCTCAAGAAGGTTTTTGCTGTTGATATAAAGACTCAGGCCCAGGGCCCCAGATGATGTACATCTATGTCGCTTTATTGAGATCAATGCAGCTACATCAATTTACACCAGCTGAGCATCTGGCCTGCAGTTTAATTAAGGCCTTGTCTACACTTAAAAAATAAGTCGCCCTAACATAGGTCGACTTACAGCCCCCCACTACAATTACAGTAGTGGCTGATGTCCACACTGCCCTCCTTGGGTCGTTGGCACACGTCCTCCCCAAGATCACCTCCACTGACCTAAAGGGCAGTGTGGGGAGCTGAGAGCCCTGTTTCTCAGCTCCCTGCCCGGAGCCCCTCAGACTCCCGGGCTCCCTGTGGTCTGCCCTCACTCCCTGGTCCCATCTGGCAGCCTCCCCTTCTCTTTCCCTGCCTGGAGCTGGAGGAAGCCCCACAGGGATTCTCTGTTCCCCGCTCTCCTGGAACAGGCAGCCATGTCAATTTCATGCCTCAGCCATGTAACTGACAAGGCTGCCTGGGCCCTGAGGTGGTGGAGAAGCCTCCAGACTTCTGGCCCCAGCTCCCAGCCAAGAGCGGAGACCAGCAGCCCGGGCTTCTCGCCCCGCTCCCAGCTGACTTTGGTCGACAAAACTCTCTAGCGTAGACCAGGCCTTAATGCATAACATGCTTAGAGGCTTTCCCGGTTGGCACAGCCATTATTCACTCCCCTTTCTGTGGGGTGATGCTAAGTTAAAGCCCTAGCGGAAGACATTGCTGCTGGTATTTAAACTGTGGTTCTAGTCAGTCTGGTCCAGTGATAATCAGGGGGCTCCACACGGATTCTCACCCGCGAATCCAGATCAGATGTGCTCAATTCACAAATCCACAGCGGATTTTTCTAACCACCGCCAGCGCCGCAAGCTCCCTGTGGTCTCTGGGAATCCAGCGTAGCCTTTTCCTGCACCGCTGTCATTGCCAGAAATACAAAGTTCAGAGCGGGCAAGCCTGTTGATGATATGAGAGGCAGAACGGACGCCCTGCTCACTCTCCCATAGCTGTGCAATGCCCACAGAACTGGTGCAAGGACAATCTGTGGTGATTCAGACATACCATGAAGAAGGGGGCCACATTTCCATGCATTTTCCCACTCACATTGCACCTTAACACTGAGTTTTTGGATATTTTTAAATACTCAGAGCCAGATCCTCAACCGGTGCAAATCAGCATAGCTCCATTGGCGTCAATGAGCCAGTTCCCCAGCTGGCGTCAATCGGCCATAGCTCCAATAGAGTCAATGGGGCTTGCAGCAATTTAACTCAGCTGAAGATCTGGCCTATAGTATCTTTAACACAGAATGCAAATAGGGCAAGGGGTTTGGGGCAGGCCCGACGCACTGGGGTGACTTTATAGATTCATAGATTCCAGGGCCGGAAGGGACCATTGTGATCATCTAGTCTGAGTTCCAGTACAACACAGGCCTTGGAACTCCCCCAGAATAATCTGTTAGAAAAACCTCCCATCTTGATTTAAAAGTTGTCAGTGATGGAGAATTCCATTAAAACCACTTTCAACGGTTAATTACCCTCACCATTAAAAAGTGACACCTTATTTCCAGTCTGAATTTGTCTAGCTTCAACTTCCAGCTCTTGCATCCTGTTCTACTTTTCTGTGCTAGATTGAAGAGCCCATTGAAGAGCCTCACTGAACACCTACATATGCACCGTTGTTAAATGGATAAGAATGTAGCTGGTGTTTAAACTTCATGAAAACTAATGGGATGCTGCCTACATTGTTATCACTTGTCCGTAGCCTGTTATAATGCAATGGCAAACATTTCCATTGTAATTAAATAACCCAGCAAACAAAAAAAGAAGCCTCGTGTAATGCAAATGAAGAACTTTAACAGGAAAGTGCTAATTTCGAAGCAAGTGGTCGTTGTGTGAGATGACTGGAGATCAGACTCTAAATGAGCTTCTCACTCTCCATCATCAAAGAAAGAGCCCACAGAGGTAGTGACCCTATCAGCTTGGTTTCTGTGAGAAGAAGCTGTAAGTATGGACACAAGGAAAAAGTCTCTGGACTATTTGGATTCTAACAGGGAAGAACAACTGAACAAGACGATGAAGATCCCCAGAGTTACTCTGTGTATCCCTGACAGACTTTTGGGAAACTGACAGATTCCTACATCTCTGCTACCATTTGGAATTATAGACTTTGACTCACCTGTACATATATTTTCACCGGCTTTAACGTCTTAGTAACTCTCATTCTTTTTTCTTAGCTAATAAACCTTTAGTTAGTTCACTGTAGAATTGGCTGCCATTACTGTCTTTGATGTGAGATCTAGGATGCAAATCTACCTGGGTGAGGGATTGATCTCTTGAGACTGGGTGCAACCTGGAATATTTTGTGATTTTTGATGTAAGGGACCATTTGTCACATAGCCCAGCTTGCCTGAGCAGCAAGATAGACTGGAGTGCCTAAGAGGACGGTCTGTGAACTCCCCAAGTACTACAACAGTCTTATAATGAAGTCACATTTGGTACTGGGTTGGCAAAATCTAATTATAGGACATACCACCAGTTTGGGATGTCTGCCTTGCTTTTGGCAGTCTGTCCTGAAATAGGCACTCACAATCGTGAGTCACTCCAGCGAATGTAACACCGATTATTAAATATTTGTTCCTCATATAGGTACTTAGAGACTGTAACCAAGTCACCCCTTAACCTTCTCTTGTTAAGTGAAATAGACTGAGCTCTTTGAGTCTATCACTGTAAGGCAGGGTTGTCAAACTCGCTCAAAGTGACGGGCCGAATTCATAGAACCTCTACTCTGAAGGGGCCATACAATGCTCTCCGCCGAATATTTCAGGCACTCTGCCCATTTTCGGCGGCGCAGCATCAGTACCTTTCAGCGCTGCCCTTTTGCTGTGGGGGCACTGACATTGCCACTTTAAGAGATTTCTAGGAGGGATTACCCGCCGCCGAAAAAATGAGGACGAGTTCCCCTTTTCGGCGGCAGGGTGCTGGAACGAAGGGTATTGCCGCTTTAAGACGCTGGCCCCTACTTACTTTCCGTGGCCGGGATCAAAGAGGTACGCGGGCCACATAAAAAAGCTTCGCGGGCCAAATGCGGCCCGCGGGCGTATGTTTGACACCCCTGCTGTAAGGCATGGTTTCTAATCTGTTAATCATTCTTGAGGCTCCTTTCTGAATCCTCTTGAACATCCTTCTTGAATTGTGGACACCAGAGCTGGACACAGTATTCCAGCAGTGGTCATGCCAGTGCCAAATACAGAGGTAAAAATAACTCCTCTACTCCTATTTGAGATTCCCATTTATGCATCCCAGGATAGCGTTGCTCTTTTGGCCACAGCATCGCCCTGGGAGCTCCTGTTCAGCTGATTATCCACCACAACCCCCACATCTTTTTCAGAGTCACTGCTTCCCTGGATAGAGTCCCCCATTCTGTAAGGACAGCCCACATTCTTTGTTCCTAGGTGTATACATTTACATTTAGCCATATTAAAACGCACATTGTCTGCTTGCCCCCCGCTAACCAAGTGATTCAGATGGCTCTGTATCAGTGACCTGTCCTCTTCATTATCTACCACTCCCAGATTTTTAGGTCATCTGCAAACTGTATCAGGGATGACTTTACGTTTTCTTCCAGGTCATTTGTAAAAATGTTAAAAAGCACAGAGCTAAGAACTGATCTCTGTGGGATCCCACTAGAAACACATCCATTTGATGATGAGTCCTTGCTTGCAGTTACATTTTGAGACCTATCATTTGCCAGCTTTTAATCCATTTAATGTGTCCTATATTAATTTTATATCTGTCTAGTTTTTTAATCAAAATGTCATGTGCGATACCAAGTCAAAAGCCTTACAGAAGTCTAAGTATATTACATCAACCCTGTTACTTTTATCAACCAAACTTGTAATCTCATCAAAAAAAGATATCAAGTTTGTTTGATAGGATCTGTTTTCCATAAACCTTTGTTGATTGGTATTAATTAAATTACCTCTCTTTGATTCTTTAGAAATCGAGTCCTATATCAGCCCCTCCATTATCTTGCCTGGGATCGATGCCAGACTCATAGGCCTATAATTACTTGGGTCATCCCGTTTACCCTTTTTAATATTGGCACATTAGCTCTCTCTCAGTCTTCTGGAACTTTCTCTGTATTCCAAGACTCACTGAAAATCAGCATTAACTGTCCAGCGAGCTCCTCAGCCAGGTCTTTTAAAAGCCCTGGAGGCAAGTTATCTGGACCTGCTGATTTAAAAATGCCCAACTCTAGCACTTTTAACCTGAAGAACTCTGTGAATGGGACTCTTTCAATAAAGGGCAACTCTGAAATGATTTACTGTTTTAGTAAAGGCCAACATTTTCAAAGAAGTGATTAATGATTTTGAGTGTCCAATCTGAGATGCCTTAAAGGAACCTGATTTTTGGAAAGCACTGAGTGCCCATCCTCTTGCAATAGGATTCCTTTTCAGGTGTCTCAAGTTGGTCATCCAAAAATCACTTTGGAAATTTTGGCCAACAAGTTCAGTTCCTCTCTGGGAAGCTCTGTCAGTGAGGCTGCCCCTGGTTTGAATTGGTTCTGGTGTCTCATGCCAATAGCACGCTGGTTTGATTTTATGATCTGCAGTTGATACTTTGTCAATGTCGAGAAAACGAATGGACATAGAGTTTTTGAATAGGAGGGATAGAGAGGAAAAGAGAGCATGTTTCAATGGCATGGTATTGCAGCCATCTGGGGGACAGTGTCCAGCTTTGGCTGCCTCATTGTAAGAAAGACAGAGCTGAGATGGGAAAAGTCCAGCGCAGGCAAAAAAGAATGAACTAATTTGCGCAGTGCTTTGGAGACTCAGAATACTCTGTGAGTGCTAAGTAATAATATCAATTCCTAGCTCTCATCTAGTATTTTTTTATCCATAGATCTCAAAGAGCTTCACAAAGGAGGTCAGTAGCGTTATCCCCATTTTACAGATGGGGAAACTGAGGCACAGAGCAGTGACGTACCCTGTATCACTCAGCAGACCAGTTAGAATTGGGAATAGAACCCAGGTATTTTAATTGCAGCATTATTTATTATTATTTGATTCTGTTTATTTATTTAATCATCATCATCATGAATTTTAAGGCTCAAAGGAGGCCATTATAATCATCCACTATAACACAGGCCATGGAATTCACCAGCGATTCCTGCATCAAGCCCATATCTTGTGGTTGAGCTACAGTATATTTTTAAGAAAGACATCCAGTCTTGATTTATTATTGTTAGGCTGGTAGCATTTCCAGATCCCAGTCCGGGGTCAAGACCCCATTGTATCTGGCTCAGTATAAACAACACAAAAGCAGCCATTGCCCCAGAATGCTCACAGTCTAGGATTTAGACAGTACCTTGGATTTAGCCTTGACTTCACTCAAAAGTTGTACTGCTTTAACACCAGTGGAGTTAAAAGGGGCATCACCCCTCTAGTGTAGGCATAGTTATATTGGCACAATGGTGTTTATATCTGCATAGCTTATTCCATTATGAGAAGGGGAATAAAATACACTGGTATAAGGTAACTTCCTACTGGAATAGCTGTGTCCACACCGGGCGTTGTGCTGGTAAAATAAATCGCACCTCTAACCGAAACAGGTAGCTCAGTACAAAAACTGCCTGTAGAGTAGGCCTTTGGGCAGGGATGATTCGTTTGTTATGCATGGCTGTACAATGCCTAGCACAGCAGGGCCCTGATCCATGACACACAACAGGAGCATGTACAGACAAACAGTGGGGAGGACAAAGAGGCCTCTAAGGGCCGTGACTGCGTTTTAATGCAGCCTCGTGGATTTCAACTCTCTCGGCACCAGCGTTGGTTTTTTATTTTATTTTTCTGAAGGGTGAGTCCAATATACTTAGATTTTCTTTCTCGCCGCTTGAGGCAGTGAGCAGATTTTGTGCCGGAGTTGGCAAATGTCCCCGATAGTCCGTGCCAAGAGATCATCGCATCCAGGGTAGTTGAGCACCAGATGGAGAAAAGTTTTATCTGGAGGGGCCTCAGGCATATCAGATAAACAGGGAAAATGTGGCAAATGGACCCAACCCTAGGCTTACTTGGTCCTGCCATAGTGCAAGGGGCTGGATTTGATGACTTCTCAAGGTCCCTTCCAGCCCTATAATTCTACGATCCCTCCTTTATGCCCATGGCTGTTTGGATTTGACCCTGATTTCTGAGCCTTCCAGAACCACGATGGGACTTTTAGATCTTATATTTGGTGCCTAGAGGCCATGGTGACTGGCGGACAGATGCATTCTGTAGGGGAAATCAACTTGCCTTCCTCACAGACATCCGGCCTTGGCTGTAGACTGGCTGGATGACAAAGTTGGTTCAGTACAGCAGTATAATTTATCAAGTCCTGTGTGTCCCTGTTCCCTTGCTCTTCCAGAGTCCCCTCCTCTGCTTCTTCTTTGGCTGCTGTCTGGTGGGGGGAGGTTTATTACAATCCTGGGATTATTATTCAGGCCAAACGTCAATTGAAATTGATGGGCTACATCCTGATTGGTGCTGAGCTACCCTGGCAGAAATTTCACCCAAATGGGGACTGAGTAAGGACCTAGAGCAGTGGTTCCCAACATTTTTGGCTTGAGGGCCACAAATATCATTTTTACAACCCTGAAGGGCCACCAGTCTATCAACTCATAAAAAAGGTATTGATGTATACGCCATTAAGGACTATAAATCACTACATATTTAGAGTAAACATTTTGATGCTACTGTGCTCATTTTTACATTCACTATTTTACACCTACAACTCACTCACAGTCTGTCACACGCTCACAGACAAAGCACTAGTGCAGATGAGTGACTGTCACTACACACTGAAGCACATGGCCTGGCAGCTAAGTCATGGTGGGTGGCCTGCTACGTGCGGGCCAAACCAGAAGGCATTGATTTTTAGAGTCCTGTCCCTCCTCAAGCATGGTAGGTCCTGGCTGCTCCATCAGCAGCGCCTCCCCCTCCACCCCACTGCAGCCAGATGGAAGGAATTCAGCGAGGAGGCTGCCTCCTTGCTGATCTCCCATCCCCCTGGCTACAGCAGGGAAACTGCACACGTCCTGGGGCCCTAGGCAGTGGCTCCATTCTGCAGCCAGGGGGATGGAAAATCAGTGCTCCCCTCCCTCTGGCTCCAGCAGGGATCCCAGCACCTAGGGACCCAGGCGGAGCACTTTGCGCTGAGCTCCTGTCCCCTTGGCTGTAGCAAGGAGCCTGCGCCAGTCTTCTAGTCCCACGGCAACGCGCTCCGCCTTAGGCAGTGGCTCCCGTTTGCAGCCAGCAAGAGTGGAGCGGCGGGCCACTTTGAAAGACCCCATATGTCATTTTTGGCTCCTGGGCCACAGGTTGGGAACCACTGACCTAGAGGGTTGTCCCAGAGAGAGAAGAGATGGAAAAGACCTAGACATTTACCTCTCCTCCATTCACCCCAGGATCCCCCAGCCTGGGCCAGGGGGGGATTCATCGGCTAGGTTGTTTGTTATGCACTTGTTAAGTCCCGAGAACGCAGAGGCCCTGAATAGGCGCTCCTGGCCCCAAGGCACTTACGAGGTCAGTTAGCTGACTGTGCGATTTGGACACAACCCGTGGGCTGTCTGGGGAATGAGAGGGACAGTTTCCCAATGGTGCTGTGGCAAACACAACATGCCCTGCAGTAATTATACATTGACCTGGTTACCGCTCCATGGATATTTTGGTCTGAGTGTTTCTTGCTAGGGTCAAGCAGCCAGGAGGCGGTGGCTCATGACGGCGACCAACCACCTGCTGCTTAAGAGTCATTAGGAGACAATGCTGGAATGATTAGCTCCAAAGGTCCCCTTGGAGCCTTCAGGATTGGTTTAGCCAGGAGGGGCCAAAGCCCATCACTCCCAGTATAAATCTCCGGAGGAACAAAGCCTTGGCCAGGTTTAAAAAGGGACGCCGGGGGAGCCAGACTGAGATATGGGAGCTGGTGGGGGAGTTTGAGGAAACTTGACCTGCTTTGGTCCCACTTGTGGGTTGGCAGGATTTAGGTAAGGGCGTGTCCACACATGGGAGTTATTCTGGATTAATAAGGTAAGGTGTGAATTTGAGGTGGAATAGCTATTCCTGAATATAGCTCCTTGTATAGATAAGCCCTAAAATAGACATGCACGAAAGCTGTCTGCTCATTTAAAATCCCTTTTTCTCTCATGCTTTGCTCCAGCTGCTAAATAAAAAATCCCGTGTTTAAGGCAGGCTATTGGTCGCTATCCCTGGTCACAGGTTCCCCACGCCAAATAGGGCTGCAGGCTGGTAAGTGGATTGTATAAGCAGGACAACGTACCTGGCTCCTGGTCTAAAAGGGGAAGAATTGCGAGATCCCACCCTGAGACAAGGGCAGGAGACCCAAAACCTGATGTAGGTGCACGCAGGGAGACATTGGGGCAACCAGCCAGCCCACCCAGGGTTTGGGACATGTGCATCAGTACGTTCTCAACAGAGTTGGGCGGGAAACGATTTCCCTGGCCTGCAAAAGCATTTGAGTTTTCAAAAAAAGCTCGTGTGATGCACTGGGATGAAGCTGAGCCCTTTTCAATTTTTTTCCCCCCACTAAAAAATTGAGAGGGAGAGAGACCTCAGAATATGCCAGTGGTTAGGGTGCTCACCTAAGGTATGGGAGGTGCTGATTTAAATCCCTGTTCTGCCTGATTCAGATAAGGGGGTTGAAACCAGCTGTCCCACATTGCAGGGAAGTGCCCAAACTATAAAGCTATTCGCTATGCCCAAGTGCGGCTCTGATCGTGGCTTTGACCAGAAACTCCATCCTGGACCTGAGCAAGCACCCTGAAGAACGTTTCCTTTCCTGCGAAAAGATTCGGTTTTTAACAAATTGGCATTTTCCGATGAAAAACTTTTTTGCCGAAAATCTCCTGGGGCTCGGCCCATCCAGTTTGAAATGGCTCAAGAGACACTGACGCTGTTTTCCCTTATCTCGAGTCCTCACTCGCGCACCCCCTTTCCAGGGCTCACAAAATTGCCACTTTGCATGTTGTTACGATTCTTACTTGTATTGCAGTAGTGGCTACGGGGCTCAGTCACTGATCAAGGCCTGTTGTATTCAGTGCTGAACAAACAGAGAGCGAGTTCCTGCCACAGAGAGCCCATGGTCTAGGATTAAAACAAGATGCCAAGGGTGGATAAATAGACAAATGGAAGGGATGGAGGACCAGGTATCAGGAAAAGATGGAGCCATTGCATAACTGCTTTTTGCACCTGAGCCTTTGCTGGTGTAAATTTGCCTAACTCCCCAGGTCGTGTCATTCCATTGATGCCAATGCCCATTTATACCTGTTGCGGCTCGGCTTCATATTGCGTCATGGTTTAGAGCCCCGCTTTATTTCAAACAGTGCAGTGCTAAATAGCAGGTTGATTTCATTTATGGGGCTCTGCTCATTTGATTGGCTGATGTTTTGACCCTCTATGTTTCTTTTCCAGTCCTTTAATCAGCATCCATCCCGGAGTAAATCACCAAACACACTCTGACGCCATATGAGCACAATGTAAAGCTATTATCTTAAACCCCCGAGCACACTACCCAACTGGGGCAGCAAACACAAAGACACGGCGAATGCTCTCTGGGAAAACTGCAGCTGGCGTAAATCAACCACGGTGGAGTGAGGCAGGTCAACCCCGGTTGGGATCTGGCCCATCAATGCCAATGGAGCCCAGCTGATTTACACCAGCTAGGGATCTGGCCCATTGGCACCAATTGAGTGATGCCAATTTACCCCAGTTTGGGATCTGGTTCATTGTTTTAGGTTCCTGGAAAACCAACGCTGTGACAGGGTGAAATCCACCACTGCACCAAAGGGCTCACTGTGTCTCTGCACTGTTTCAGGAGAGCCTCATCTATCCTGTCCTGGTCCCCCTGCCCGGACACCTGATGAGGCAAGAAGCTGTGTGATTGCTGCACGCCCTGATTGCAGACGGCAGGGTGCTCACACACACCAGGATTCCTCTGGAGAGCAGGGCAGCCATGCCGAGTCCCTGAATGGAAGAGGCCGGTTCGAGTACTTACCCCACAGCCCCACCAAGACCAACAGGATGAGTGCCGGCTGCTGGACTCCCATCGGGCTGGGTCTCTCCCTCCTCCACATCCTGTCTGAAGCCGTGAGCTCGGGGCAGAGCAAGCAGGCGTTTGCGCCCCAGCCGGCTCTGCTACCTGGCACGGGGCAGGGGAGGGGGCCGGGAGGAAGAGGCTGCTTTTCCTCCCTCTGTGGTTCTCTGCGTCATAGCTCGCTCAGTTGAAACCCAGCCTGCCAGCTTCCTTGACAGAGCCTGTCGAGCGCAAGCGAGGCGCCGAGGCCTCGTACTGAGGTTTCGGCTCATACCTCCTCACAGCCAGCCGCCCCAAGACCCCAGTGCATGAATTCCCGGGGCTGGGAGAGAGGGCAAACGTTGAATGTGTTACAAGTCTAAACAGAGCGCACATGGAGCCCACACTCCTCTCTGAGCATCAGGGAAGGGTCCCACAAAGGGGGGGGGGGCGCGCGCGAGGGGACAGGGGCTCGGCTCCTGTGGGTATGGAGCAGAGAGCAATGCAGCCCTGAGCTGAGTAAACCTAGGATCAAATTCCCCCTCCCACCTTAGGAGATTGGGGTAATCAGGGTAGGAGGGCTGAGCCCCCCAGACTGAGTCAACATGGAGACTGAATCCCTCTCAGACCTAAGGGGTGGGGGGGGCAGGATCCCCCAGAGCAGGGAATGCAGGGGGTGACCCTGATATGGGGGTGAGGAAAGGGCAGTGGATTCTAGGGGAGACTAAAGATACCCAATAGCAACAATGGAGTGAAAGGGCCAGATCCCCAGCAGGTGTAAATCAGTGTCACTTTATTGGAGTCGATGGCCCAGACCTTCAAAGGGTGTAAATTGGCATCACCCCTGCTAAGGATCTGGCCCTTGTTGTCAATGGAAGAGCCACTGCTGAGCAGATACTGATGTGGTTGTTACGTAACGCCTGGCCCCGACAGAAATAACCTGATCCAGTTCAATAATAACCTCCCCCTGTCCCTGAGCTGATGTGTTTTTTCTCCCTGCTATATTTACTCCCTTATCTCCGCCTGTGGTTGCCGTTTGAGGTGAGAAAGTTTTCTGCTCAGCGGCAGGAAATTTGCAGCCAAACACTCCGTGCAGAAAAACCCCCAGAACGCTGAGTGAACTGCACCCTTGACGGCTCCAAGCCGGCTCACTGTTATCTGCACAGCAGAGACACTCAGTGAGGATGGGACCCTGCAGGCACATGCACCAAAACCAGCACAGTTATCTGCACAGGGCCACTGCAGCAACCGACGCACGGTTGCTGTTTAGCTTCATCTTGATGATCGCACACCAGGCCCCTCGACTGTGTACCTCCAAAGGTCACCAAGGCATTGCTCACCTGCTCTGCTTTGACTAGCTTCAGGAACCAGCTTTCACATGGCAGTTACTGAGAAATAGGCACGCAAGAATTCCCACCCTCCATTAAACAAGATAGTAAACCCAGGAGGGGCAACTTCCACCAGTTCCCAGAGACATCCAAGACTTACACAGAATCAGGCTTATATACCCATGAGTTCTATTACCTGGGGCTCGATACAGAGGCCAGGTCCTCTGCTGGTATAAATCAGCATGATGCCAATTGAGCAATGCTGATTGACCCCAGCTGGGATCTGGCCCATTGACTCCAATGGAGCTATGGCCGATTGACCCCAGCTGGGATCTGGCCCATTGACTGCAGTGGAACTATGGCTGATTGATTCCAGCTGGGATCTGGCCCATTGACTCCAATGGTGCTATGGCTGATTGACTCCAGCTGGGATCTGGCCCATTGACTCCAATGGCGCTATGGCTGATTGACCCCAGCTGGCAGCCTGTCCTCACTCCCTCTCCAGCACGGCTCCCCAGGACTTGAGAGGGGAGTTGAGGCTCCATGGCCAGTTTAGCCCTTGGCCTCTCTGAAGCTGTTGCCAGCCACTGGCCCAATTAGGACATGATCAAAGCCTGCGGGTGGGGGGGGTAAAGGGATTCTGTCCCTTGAGTCAAGTGGTGATTGGCTCTGGCCCTTCCTGCCAAGGATGGAGCTGCACTGAATCGCCGGGTTAATATCACACAGGGGCCATTACAGTGGAACACACCCTGCAGGTACAAATCTCAGTGCCCCGTTCGTGCTGGATTCCGGGGGGCTGCTGTTCTAACCCAGGCTGTGCCGTGGGCTGCTGGACTGATCCATTCTCCCCAGGGCACAGATGACCCTAGAGATCCCCTTCTCCCCACACTCTCAGATAAGCACACACTGCTATTGCCTGTATGGGGGGGGGGAGGGGGGTGATCAATCATTCCCTAATTAAGTCTTTGGAATTCTGTTCAAGACCATTAATAAAGGTCGTTTCCCATCAACCTGCTGGCACTGCTGCTGTGGGGAGAGTTTCCCATCTCTTCCCGGGTGCCAAGCCCATTGGGATGTGCTGCAGGCTCTCAGAGGGCACCCCCCTGCTGACTGGAGTGGGGCATTGCTCCCTGGCTGGAGAGGGCAGAATCTGACCCCAGGCAGTGTCTGTTTTAATTGTCTCCTATCCTAGACCCCCTTTGCCTCTGCACCTCTCGCCTCACTTCTCTTGGCCCTGATCCTGCCTCCGTTGGAGTCAGCCGGAGCTGGGCCACTGGCACCGATCCTCCTTTTCCTTCTCCCCCATGGTATAGGGATCTAGTTGTAGATGAGCCGGGCTGAAATCAATGCCATTACCCCGGGGAAGGGGCCGGCCCAATGGGCCCGAGTCTGCTCTCATGCACACTGCAGCTTTTCACTGTGCAGCTCCTCTGACTCCAGGGGCCTGGATTTTCACTGGTAAAAGGGGGATTAAAACTCAAGCATATGGGACCGGATCCTCAGCTGGTATATATAGGCATAACTCCCCCCTGCCCCTCCCCGGCTTCAATGGAGCAACACTGATTTACACCAGCTGAGGATCTGGCCCCATGAGGTGCACATGGCTGTACCCACATCCTTCCCCGCCCCCCCGTGACGTCCTGGTGACCATGCAGCAATTTGTGTCCTGGGTGCCCTGCTCTCATCTCATGCTCCATCCCTTTGGGGCATTTCCTGCAGTCACAACTATTGACAGGCTAAAGATTTTCCATGACACAAGAGGAAGTTTGCTTGCACGGGCCGTGTGTGTGGTGTATGCCTGTCAGCCGGCAAGGTCATGAGCTGGGGTGAGGAGGGAGGGGGATGGAGGGAGCTTGGTGTGGCGCCGATGAGATGCGGTGCCGGTCTCGCTGCAGGAGACACACAGCCCTGCTCAGTGCCTCGGGCTCCTGGGGCCAGAGCAGATGGGAAGTGAAATGGCCCCTTGGAGAGGTTCCAGCGAGGTAAATAACATTTTGATCTTATGCCTCTCTGCTCCTTTCGCTTCTCTCCCCTCCAGATCCCTTCAGCAAAGCAGAGCAGGACTCTCCCTGCCACTCCACGGCCTGGGCAAAATGCGCAGGGGGGGTGGCGTCTGAGGCGGTTGTCTGGCTCGGCAGCTGTTTAGGCCCAGAAACATCATGCTACCAGGAGTGGTAGGGAGTGCTGGCCTGCAGCTGTGACCGTGGCTCTCCAACCCCGCAGGTGTCAGAAGCGTCCCGGGGGGAAAAAAACCCATGTGGCTTGATTCTGGGCCATCTGCATAGAGGGCTGGGACAGTGGTGCAGAAGGGCTGGCCCGTCTCGCACTCCCCCCGCCCTATTCCCGAATAGAAAGGCCGAAGCGCACCTACGCCGGATGTTGCTGGCTGCGTCTGCGGATCGGGGACTGTGAGCTAGTTCCGGTCCCCCACCCACACGTCCTCCAGCTGGGATGCTCCACGCCCGGCATGGGAGGTGTGGCCGAGGTGCAGCTGAACTCTGGCTACTCCCGGCTTCAGTAGTGTCCCTTAGGGACGTGGGCAGCTGGGTGTACATGAGAGTAGCCACGCTGAGGGCCACACTGAGCTTGGTGCCCGACCAGCCACAGGGCCTTCAAAAGATTGGAATATAAAAAATCCGAGGGGTAATTTCATAGGTGGTGGAAGATCAAAAGTCCTGTTGTCCTTGTGTCTAGCTCCAGGCGGAACGTA
Source organism: Emydura macquarii macquarii (assembly GCF_026122565.2). NCBI lineage: Eukaryota > Metazoa > Chordata > Testudines > Chelidae > Emydura > Emydura macquarii. The sequence continues at coordinate 1,193,035 of NW_027130807.1, forward strand.
ACTGTCCCCAGCATGGCATGGAAGCTCTGAGTTTAATCTGGGGAGTTAGAAAGTGTCACTGCTATGTGGATGGGAAGCGATTTCCTTTGGTCACAGACCTTCAGCCTCCAGTTTCAATCAGTAACCCACAGCGCGGCGCTCGGGCCATGGCTGAGGCATGGTTCTGAGCAGGGGCGGGGTTCTCGGGCGCTCAGCGGCAGTACTGCAGGTTCAAAAGCTACCAGCTGAGGATCCAGCGCCACAGCAGTCTCTGCTACTGGCGCTAGAGGACGGAGGGCCAGATTTTTCAAAGGGATTTAGGCACCTAAAGATTCAGCTGGGTGCCCGGCAGGATTGTCCGAAGCCCCAGAGCAGGATAGGCGCCTAAGCCTCACTGAAATCCTTTGTGAGGTGCACCAGTCGTGCCTTTTACATCCCCTTTTGCCCCCCGGGCTGGTCCTGCGCCAAATGCAGCTGAGCCGGACCAGAGATTCTGGCCCTTTTCACAATGCTGCAGACGCACGCGGCGGAAGAGCGAAGGTTAATGGTGGCTTTTGAGTGCAGCCTGACCGTTCTCTTACTGTACTTATTATTGCTGCATGGGATGAACAAGGCACCTTTAAAAAAGAAATGAGATTTAAAAAAGGCGCTTCCCCCTGCCCCAGGGCGCCACAGACTGGGCCATCGCACGTGGAAATTCTACAGCCTGGCCACAACCCATCCACTTTAGCAAGGAGCCCCTCCTTCTCCAAGTCATAGGAGCTGCAGACTGAGCTCCCTCCCTCCCGTGATCCCTCCTGGGTATACTGGGAGCAAATCCAGGCCCTTTCTGAGCCTCCATCAGCCCGCTTGTCCCATCCGTCCACTGCTTGCGCTGCACTCGCCTATGCAACCTGGGCCCCTTGAGCTGCCCACGCTGGGAGTGGCGTGAAAAAACCTGTGCCAAAGGCACTGTGTGTGAGCAGCGTGGAGAGAGAAGGGGATGGTCATGAGCTCTGACCCCAGGCTGGCAGCTAGGGGCACCAGGAGTGTGAATGAGGGCCAGGGCAACACAGCTCTATCCCTGCCGTCCTTGGACAAATCAGTTAAGGCTGGAGATGAGCAGTTAAACCCCTCTTCAGGCAGTGGTTAAAGCAGACTGGAAAGGGAGGGAGAGCCCCCACCCCACCAGTCCAAGGAGGACGGGGAGTAGCGGGGGACCAGGAAGAAGTGGGTCCCCTTCCCTGTATTTAAGGACCTAAATAAGTGGTCATGTGGTCAGAGGGGGTGCGGCTCCAACCCCCCCCAGCTTCTGTAGCTCATTGCACCCACGGCGCTGGCATTCGTTTCAGTCTGTCCCCCCTGGAATAAAACCCCTGGGCCATATGCTTTGGAGAGATGAGGTGAGGCACTCCACGATCTCCCCTCACACCCGGTTGAGATTGTGGGTGAGGGAGCGGAGCTTCCTCGCCAAGGAAACAGACACAAGTGCAGGTGAAAGCAGGGAGGGGGCCCAGCTGCTTGAACCCCCCCCCCCCCCCCCCGCCCATCCAGGGAGTTCTTTCCCTGGTACATGCCTCTCTCCCAGCCCCTCGCCACAGGCGTTAGCGCCCCTAGACTGGGTGGGGCAGATTGCGAGGTGATACCATGTAAGTGAGGGTGAATCAAAGACTGATAGGACCAAATCCATCCTTTCGGTCACTTCCCTGAAGTCAGTGGAGTTAGTGGGCAGGATTTGTCTTAGCGAGTCTAATAACATGATTAGTGATTATTATTATTTACTGTAGTGCTGAAAAGCGCACACACACACAGGGTCCCTGCCCCAAAGAGCTGACACCCTTCTAAATAGACAAGACACCAGGAGCATTATTATCCCCACGTGGGAAACTGAGGCCTGGAGAGACTCAATGATTTACCCTTGGTCACACCGAGAATCTGGGGCAGAGCCAGGAATTGAACCCCAATGGTTGAGGGAGGCCAGGGGAAGGTGTATGTGTCACCCACTTTCACGCCTTCTAGGCGGACTGAGACTTCTTTTGAACTCATCTCTGCATTCAGCCCAGCGTCTGTATTTCAATGTATGCTGAAATGGGACTGATCCTGCTCTCACCCCTGCAGTGTGAACACAGGTAAATCCAGAGTAACTTCACTGAGGTCAATGGGGTTACTCCTGATTTATACCAGAGCAACTGAAAATATGATCTACTCCTTCCGGCTTCTGAGCCTAGCTCCCTGAAGCTCAGGGCCTTGTCTGAAGTCAAGGGAATGTCTCAAAACACGTCTAACTCCATGGTGTCCTACGAGAGTGTCTACACTACAAATGCTGCACGGGCACAGCTACATTTGCAGACACTTCTTAAAGCAATGGAAGGGGATTTTCCATCACTGTAGTAAATCCACACCCCACCCCACCTCCAAGAGGTGGTAGCTTGGTTGACAGAAGAATTCTTCCATCAGCCTAGCCATGTCTACACAAGGACTTAGATTGGCTTAACTATGTCACTGGGGTGTGTGAATTTTTCACACCCCAGAGCAATGCAGCTAGATCAACCCAAGTTTTAGATGTAGACCAGGTGCTAAAGAGGGGAACGAGCTGTTAGTTTCTCTGCCGTTCCATCCTTTCAGGTGCAGTGCAGGCTTGCCTCCCACATTGGGCTAGACCCTGGGGGTCAATGGGTGAAGCTCCATGGCAGTCACTGTAATGGGCCCTGGAGACCCAACTGCCCTCTGGCCCCTTAGAGCTGGCCATCCAGAATAGGGCTGAGACCTCCCCCTTACTCCTTGAGTGGCCTTGGACAATCATTTCACCCCCCTGCCTGTCTGTTTCCCATCATCTATACAACTATTTCTGGCAGGGCTTCCCATGTGCTGTCCAAACGTATATGAAGACACAGGCCTTGCCCCTAAGAGGATGAAAGGTGAGAGGAAGGGGATAACACATACAAGCAGTCCTGTAAAATCTAGCTGTGTTTGTACTTATGCCCGTCCATCACTATCATAGCTATCTGGCGGATGTGATAATCTTTCTTTCTTTCTTTCGAGGCAACACACAGCAGAGTTTAAGAATGGTAGAACGATAATCCAGCACCATGGGCCAATCTCAGATACAATGTAAGCAGCTTCATCCTCATGGAACTCAGTGGGGTTGCATGGAAAGGACAGCAGAATTTGACTCTGTGGGACAGATACTCAGCTGGTGTAAATCAGTGTCACTCTATTGACGTCAGTCAATTTGCATCAGCTGGGGATGTGGCCCATTGACCCCCGTGGAACTACAGCCAATTTAAACCAGTTGGAGATCTGTCCCTGTATTAGTGCCATGTTCCCTCTCTTTTCCTAACAGGACACGGCGTTAAATCCATAGAGGGAAGGCAAAGGCTGTTTTCTGCCCTAATGCTCTCACTGCATTGCTCCTCCTCTGTATCTGATCTGCTGCTGAATTGCCTTTTATTAAGAAATAGAAAGCAGCCACGACTGGGATCAAACCCTCTGATCTCTGCAATGCATGAAACCGCTTTGCTTGCTTTCTGTGTCCTTCTCATCTTTTTCACACATGCCTTTTCCTAATAAATGAAATAGCTAATGACAGCCCCAGAAATCTCCCAACCAAATCTTTCACTCTCCCTTCCTTGGCCGGGTCTAAATTTAGCAGCAGCTGCAGTCACTCTAATGAAATCCAGTGGGGTTGCTGGGGCAACGGCAGCTCATAAATCTTCCTAGCAACAAATCAAATCAGCAAAAATCCAAGACGGCAAAACATAGGGCTCAGTCCCACAGCCCGAAGCTGCACTTACTTCAGGATTGGGACCCTTTACTTAGTTTTCCTCCTTCCTGAGATTCCATTAGGTGTTGATCTCTTGCCGCCTCAGAACATAAAAGGAAGGGCCAGATCCTCAGCCCGTGCAAATCAGCCTCACTTTACGGGAGTCAGTGCTGACCAACAGCAGTGGCAGATGGGGCTCTGAATGTTTGCTTCAGTGTTTCATTGGCAAGCTTCTTAGTCTCAGAAACAGGGGTTGAAATTCACCTCCTACATATGGGGCATATACACCACTTAAGTCACAAGGCCTATGGACCACTTAATACCAGATGCAGTGGTGAATGTCAGTGACAGAGATTGTTGGTGATTGTTCCATTTGCATTTGCAACCGTCTGTGACTCAGGTGGCCCTGGCTGGTTTCTTTGGAGCAGCTGTGGCTGCTGCTAAGTTGAGATGTAAACCCTCAGTTAGACTGAAATGCACATCACACCATGGACTGTGTGCGGAGACATTATTAAGGGCACAAGAGGAAACTATCCCATTACGTAAGAAAGATAGGAAGTATGGCAAGAGACTACCCTGGCTTAACCAGGAGATCTTAAGTGATCTAAAAGTCAAAAAAGAGTCCTACAAAAAGTGGAAACTTGGTCAAATTACAAAGGATGAATATAAACAAATAACACAAGTATGCAGGGACAAAATTAGAAAGGCCAAGGCACAAAACGAGATTAAACTAGCTAAAGACATAAAGAGTAACAAAACGTTCTACAAATACATTAGTAGCAAGAGGAAGACCAAGGACAGGTTAGACCCTTTACTCAATGAGGGGGGAAAGATAATAACAGAAAATGCGGAAATGGCAGGGGTGCTAAATGACTTCTTCGTTTCGGTTTTCACCAAGAAGGTTGGTGGCAATTGGACGTCTAACATAGTGAATGGTAGTGAAAATGAGGCAGGATCAGAAGCTAAAATAGGGAAAGAATAAGTTAAAAATTACTTAGACAAGTTAGATGTCTTCAAGTCACCAGGGCCTGATAAATGCATCCTAGAATACTCAAGGAGCTGACTGAGGAGATATCTGAGTCATTAGCGATTATCTCTGAAAAGTCTTGGAAGACAGGAGAGATTCCAGGAGACTGGAAAAGGGCAAATATAGTGCCCACCTACAAAAAGGGAAATAAGGACAACCCAGGGAATTACAGACCAGTCATCTTAACTTCTGTACCCGGAAAGATAATGGAGCAAATAATTAAGCAATCAATTTGCAAACATCTAGAAGATAATAAGGTAATAAGTAACAGTCAGCATGGATTTGTCAAGAACAAATCATGTCAAACCAACCTGATAGCTTTCTTTGACAGGGTAACAAGCCTTGTGGATGCAGGGGGAGGCGGTAGATGTGATATATCTTGACTTTAGTAAGGCTTTTGATATTGTCCTGCATGCCCTTCTCTTAAACAAACTAGGGAAATGCAACCTAGATAGAGCTACTATAAGGTGGGTGCAAAACTGGTTGGAAAACTGTTCCCAGAGAGTAGTTATCAATGGTTCACAGTCAAGCTGGAAGGGCATATGGAGTGGGGTTCTGCAGGGTCCGGTTCTGTTCAATATTTTCATCAATGATTTAGATAATGGCATAGAGAGTACACTTATTAAGTTTGTGGATGATACCAAGCTGGGAAGGGTTGCAAGTGCTTTGGAGGACAGGATTATAATTCAAAATGATCTGGACAAACTGGGGAATTGGTCTGAGGTAAATAGGATGAAATTCAATAGGGACAAATGCAAAGTACTCCATTTAGGAAAGAGCAATCAGTTACACGCGTACAAAATGGTAAATGACTGCCTAGGAAGGAGTACTGTGGAAAGGGAGCTGGGGTCATAGTGGACCACAAGCTAATTATGAGTCTGTAACAGTTGCAAAAAAAAGCAAATATTCTGGGATGTATTAGCAGGAGTGTTGTAAGCAAGACACAAGAAGTAATTCTTCTGCTCTACTCTGCGCTGATTAGGCCTCAACTGGAGTGTTGTGTCCAGTTCTGGGTGCCACATTTCAGGAAGGATGTGGACAAATTGGAGAAAGTCCAGAAAAAAGCAACAAAAATGATTAAAGGTCTAGAAAACATCACCCATGAGGCAAGACTGAAAGAACTAGGTTTGTTTAGTCTGGAGAAGAGAAGACTGAGAGGGGACATGATAACAGCTTTCAAGTACATAAAAAATTATTACAAGGAGGAGGGAGAAAAATTGTTCTTCTTAACCTCTGAGAACAGGACAAGCAGCAATGGGCTTAAACTGCAACAAGGGCAGCTTAGGTTGGACATTAGGAAAAACTTCCTAACTGTCAGGGTGATTAATCACTGGAATAAATTGCCTAGGGAGGTTGTGGAATCTCCATCACTGGAGATTTTTAAGAGCAGGTTAGACAAACACCTGTCAGGGATGGTCTAGATATTACTTAGTCCTGCTATGAGTGCAGAGGACTGGATTAGATGACCTCTTGAGGTCTCTTCCAGCCCTATGATTTCTTCCCCCATGCTGCAGTCTGCTGGCCCTTAGACAGTTAAAACATGGGTGGATCATGTCATGTTGATGGGCCCAAGACATTTTTTAGCCATGTCACTGTATCATAGATAAAATTTTCACAAGTTCTTTGAAATCAGTGGGAGTTAGGCACCTGTATACCTTTGACGGTCTGGCCCTTACAAGCCTTATGTTCATGGAAAGTCAGCTCCTAGGTGCCTTAACCATTGTGGAAAAGTCTTTAGGCTCCTAAATCACTTAGGCACTTTTGAAACCATTACCTTCGTTCTTGAGTTCATCGGACAGTCAATGGATCTAAGAGATGGGAGTTGATTCTGCTGATTGGTCTGCTTTTACACTAGTGTAAGTCCATCAACTCCAAGGAAAGTTCTCCCGATTCAGACTTCTATAAATGGGCCAGATCCTCAGCTGGTATAAGTCAGTGAGCTTCATTGAAGCTGAGGTAGCTATGCTCATTTACACTGGCTCAGGATTTGGTTCCGTAAATTCAGTCAGATCCATTGAGCCAGTTCTGTTTTGGGTTACACTGGTGCACATCTGGAGTAACTCCACTAACTGGTTACTCTGGATTTACATGAACATCACTAAGAGCAGAATTTGGCCCTTTGGGTACAGCAAAACTGCAACGAAAAGCCCTCGGCACCTAGCCTCAGAGCCTGAGTCAATTGACTCGGGTTTGCGTGGCACGTGCGACGGGGCTAAAA